>NC_065579.1:36848250-38327417 GCF_024542745.1 Macaca thibetana thibetana | reverse complement strand
GTGAGCCTGTAACTCTGGATCCCTAGGGCCTCAGCAGACAGAAACCATTTTGGGCAAGACACAGTTAGTGTACAATCTGAGATTGCTCAGATGTAGGGCTGAACAACCCATGCTTGATCCCTGGATGTGAGGCTCACTAGCACTAGGGTAAACAGATTTAGAAGAGGAATGACCATTTACCCAATTAACAATAGAATCCTTAGATCAACCTAGAAGTCTACAATGTAGGATGATTGCAGTGTAAGTACACACTCTGTTCAGAGGAGGGTATTTTAGCTAGAATCCTTGGACTGATCCCACTTTTCCGGGCTTCTGAATATTGACTTGTATGTGAAATGTTATTCTGTGTGTGAGCATATATGCATTTTTTTTTTTTCTGAGAAGAGAGTCTGTGGTTTTCATTAGAATCCTGGCAGGGTATTGTTTTAGGGTCTAGGAGCCTCGATTCCAGCCCTTGGCTCCTATCTTTACCAGCTGAGGTAGGGGAGTCACATGGGCTCTGTTTTCATCTACAATAGAGTAAAATAACAGCACCTTCCTCACATGGCTGTTATGAAGTTAAAATGAGAAACATGGGTAAACTATGTGATTTGCAAACCATACACTACTACATGAATGCCTGGAATGGCCATGTGGTCCTCTTCCCTCCTTCCCCATTACCTCTCCCTTTCCCCTTACCTCCTCGCAACCTAGTTAACTTCTAATTTTTCTTCAAGACCCATTTCCAGGAACACTTCAAAAAAGCTTCCCCTGGCTGCTAAGCTTGCTCCCTCTGGGTAAGGCGCCCCTTCCCCCTTCCCTTTACCATCCTTCTCTTAGCTGACCTCCAATAACATAAATTCTACCCGGTTGCAATCATTTACTTCCTCTTCCGGACCTGGCTCTTCTACCCAGACTGCATGATCCTTGAGGACATGGATGGTGACCTGGTTGTTTGCTCTGCCTGTCACAGTGTAGCTTTAATATAATTTTATTCAATCGATAAAATGTTAGTTAATTTATTTTTAAATTGTGTTTTAATGAGCTAACTCCTGATTATTTTTATCTATTCATCAAAGGCAGACTTAGTTCCTTTTACTATGTGTAAATGAAAGTGATAAAATGGAATCCTTTAAGAGCATCTTACTACTGTCTATTAGGTTGGCCTTCCAGCAAATTAGTCTGAATTAATGAGGGTTCATCTCCCTCTGTTGAGGGAGGCAGGAAATAAAGCAGTTGCATGCTGCGGTGCCAGGCCAGGCACTGTGACTACCACGGTAACTTCCCTCCTCACTCACAGAACAGCACACTCCTTCCTAACCTACTACCTGTGGCACAGGCTGATCAAGGGGATTAGGTCTGGGGCTATACAACTCCAGAAAGTCTCAGCAGGGCACGGTGGCTCACATCTGTAATCCCAGCACTTTGGGAGGCCGAGGCGGGCGGATCATGAGGTCAGGAGATCGAGACCATCCTGGCTAACATGGTGAAACCTGTCTCTACTAAAAATACAAAAAAAAAAAAAAATTTCAGGGCATGGTGGGAGGTGCCTGTAGTCCCAGCTACTCAGGAGGCTGAGGCAGAAGAATGGCGTGAACCTGGGAGGCGGAGCTTGCAGTGAGCCGAGTGAGCCACTGCATTCCAGCCTGGGTGACAGAGCAAGACTCCATCTCAAAAAAACAAAACAAAACAAAGCAAAACAAAACAAAACAAAAAACAAAAAACAACTCTAGAAAGTCTCCCAGCTGGCCTCACCTAGGCAGCACACTGCTGCGGCAACAGGCTGGCCTGAGCCTCTCTCAGTCCCTTTCATAGGCACTGTAATCTTCTGATCATCTTCTATTCCTTTTCTTTGTTATTTACTGGCAGTAGCCATTGCAGATGTGTCTTCTGAAGTTCCTCTTCCTGGCCTCTACTGGATTTTCCTCTATTTTGTCTCCTGCTCCCATTGCAGGAAGCGCCACAATTTCCATCCTGCCTGCTTTCATTTGTGTTACTGGAAGGAAAAAGGAATTATGTACTTCCCACCAACTCCAACTCAGCTGGCACTAGACGTTGTGTAGACTGATGTAATGTTACCAAGGAGGAAATTATTAAAAGGATGAGGCTAATTTTCTAATTCACACCTGGAGAGCAAGTCTGATGGTGCTTGCACAGATCTTTAATGAAACAACATTGTTTAAAAAGTTTCCAGAGAAATTCATCACTAATTGATTTTTGAACTGTGGAAAAAGATAATACAGAGAGATGAGATATTAGCTTCCCTCTGGCCTGACTCCCCCACGAGCTTTCCAGTTCCTTAGTCCCCTTTTCCATGGAAAATCGATAGCAGCTTTCTGAATTGGTGTTGCAGACAGTAAGGCCCACATAAAGGCCTGTGTTTGGATGGGATGTGTTTTCTTTCTGCTTCAGTTTTCCATCATTTGGGCACTGCTGTGAGTTCTTAGTGAAAGCCATGGATTTCCGTGGTAGAATTGGAAGATTCATTTTGTGACACAAGAGAAAGGCAGCAAGCAGGAGAAATGCACTTGGGCTCAGGTTGGGCGTCTTCAAAATGGGCGGGTCTGTAGTGGGAATGTAGGGGCACAGCCCTCCCTTTAACTTCAGAGAGACTTCTCAGACTCCCCCAACACCAACGTATGCATTCTTTATGTATACTTATATATTCTTTGATTGGGACCACTGGAAGTTTCTTATTCTTATATAAAGTATAAGTAAAAGCATTTCAAATAAATTTCTGTTTTTAAAAAGTTGGCCTGAAACATGTAATCCAATTTAAAACTGAGTGCCAGTTATGCAAAGCCACCTCTATGATAAGCCCCCCAGCCCTTCTTCACCCAGGTTGCCATGTTCCTATCCCTCCTCTTTAGAATTTTTGAAGATGCAGCTCCTGGGTGTTGAACTCCTGGGCTAGTCAGAGAGGTTCTTCTTGTATCATCTCCTTGCAGCTGATGGATTCCATCTGTTTTCTATGAATTTAAAGGAATTTTGAGAATCAATAGAGTTCCAGATCTCAGGAGAAATAGCTTTGGCTTAAAGGGCCTTTACTCCAAGTCTGGCTTGTAAATATATTGAGGAAGCTGGCCTCAACTTGAGGTGCCCTTCATAGATCCAACTGGTAGACTTTGCCAGGTCCTCTGCTGCATGCTGGTGAGCCAATAAGACCTACTTTTGGACCTACTTTTGTGCTCCCAGAGCTCACAGCTGGTGAGATGGAAGTACCATGACAGGGAGGCTCAAAATGCTACGACCTCCTTAAGAGCAGATGTCTCCTTCAATCTTGGGGACCCCAGGAAGACTTCCAGAGGAGGGGCTGCTGGGCTGAGCCTAGAAGGAGGGATGGCTATGCCCACTTTTTTTTTTTGAGACGGAATCTCACTCTGTTGCCCAGGCTGGAGTGCAGTGGCACGATCTCAGCTCACTGCAAGCTCTGCCTCCTGAGTTCACCCCATTCTCCTGTCTCAGCCTCCCGAGTAGCTGGGACTACAGGTGCCCGCCACCACGCCTGGCTAATTTTTTGTATTTTTTTTAGTAGAGTCGGGGTTTCACTGTGTTAGCAAGGATGGTCTCGATCTCCTGACCTCATGATCCACCTGCCTTGGCCTCCCAAAGTGCTGGGGTTACAGGAGTGAGCCACTGCGCCTGGCGACTATGCCCACTCTTTAACTTGTAAACTTCTTCCTCCAGGGAGCCTCATACATCCTCTGTGGCCCCCACCCTGGGATTTGATATGGAATAATCTCTTATTATATTGGGATCTTTGCAGGATTTTTCTGCTCTTCTTGTCAATGTATATTTAACTCTACTTTATCCCCACTCCGCTTACAAACTCTCACCCTGGCTCTTAGGGGTCTGCTAGGCTAGTTCTCAGTATGGTGTTGATGATAATAACAGTTCCAAAGTTCACTTTCCAACTGTTATTCCCATTTTCACCTTTCTTAAAGAGATTAATACAAGGCAGGTTAGACTTAGAGTCCGGGAGGTGTTGTTGGTGTGGACATTTCCTTGGCTCTTAAAATGATGTTTAAGGATTCACTAACTCTGGCTTCTGTAAGACTTGCTTTTCTCAGAGGTTTGGACATTGAGTGCCCCCTTAGGAGCCTTGCTACGGTGTGCGTGTGGGTATGGGAGGGCACCGTCTGGTCCATGAAGGCCAGTGTGAAAGCCCTGTTCTGCCAAGGTGATGTTTACAGGGGCAGGAGCACTGATCTACGGTCTGCCACTGACCATTTTGGGCAAGGTATTATCCCCTCAGTTTCTACCACTGTAAATTGCAAGGGTTGAAAACCAACTCTGAGAGTTTCTGTAGCTCAATCATTCTGGGCATGTCTGTATTGGATGCTTTTTCACTCCTCATTTTTTAGGGCAATATGGAAACCACTAGCACCCTGCCAGAAAATGAATTTAATTTATCAAGGGTGTAACCATGTATTTTTATGCAGTTTGTAAAATAACATTAATTGCAATGATGTCAATAACGACCTGAAATTTTATGGGACTTCTCCAGTTTACAGTGTTTTTAAATCCTTGATCAGTTTGGGTCTCTAAGTCATCTCTATGAGGTGCCATCTGTGAGCACTTCACCGTATGCAATGTAGTTTTGTCTTGTCCTTTAACCCTCTCAAGAATTCTATGAGGCAAATATTATTATTATCTCAACATTTCAGATGAGGAGTCTGAAGCTCAGAGAGGTAAAATATCTTGCCTGAGGTCATGCAGCTAGTGTAAGTCTTTGGAGGACAGTCTCATTCCATGGCAGTAGTGTGCCACTTTCATTCTCTCTGAACCCCTCTTATTCCAGATACCTTTTAGTTGGCTATGCAGTATTGCTGAGCAGTGGGGTGGAGGGGCTGCTGTGTTTTTAGCTCTGAACAGCTTATAGTGCCAGGTCACTGTGAAATTTCTTTGTGATTTGACCACGAGGCAGTATGACCTACCAGAGTTGGATGAGCCTGGGCAATGTGGGATGCTGTTTGTTGGGGAACGTAGCTAAGGATATGAACTGGGAATACAGCATGAAGAGAGAAAATGACAACAGTTATGTAATTTGGTGGAGAACAGAACAAAAGTGGGACTTTTAGAGCAATTGAAGAGAGGTCTGAATAGTTGAGAGACTGGCTTTAGAGGCAACTAAAACTCCAAGGAGTCATAAGGAAAAGAGAAGGAGAAAAGATTCTTGCTTCTTGACCAGAATAACAGGAAAGTTAAGGGGGATTGAATGTAAGTGTCCAAACATTTGGAAGACAGTGGCAGGCTTTTGTAGAATTTCACTGAAGAAGACACACAGAGGACTGGTGAAATTGGAGCACTTCAGAAGGCAGACACTTGGTTAGCTTCTAGGAAGGATTTATTGGATGCCAGGCATTTCTAATGCTGTAACAGATGTCAAGCTACTTGCAATGAACAGGATATCAGTCAAGCCACTTGGGTGCCCAGCACTCTTGTACACGCTTTCTAAGTTTGGGGAATTTCTCATTTTCTGAGTCTGTGCCTCAAGTGGAAAGCCAGAAATGGGTTTTCCAAGCTTCCCTTGTATAGAGTGCAGGTCTAAGTTCCTTCCAACCAGAGGCACCTGTGTCTGGCTTCATTTAGGAGGCCAGTGATGCTAGGAAGCAGGTGTCCGGAGGAATTTGTTGTGGTGAGAGAAGGGACATAGATATTTAGCATCTAGATGCAGCAATCACAGAGTTGATTGTGGAAACACACAGTTCTCAGTGCTGTGGGTGGGACCTGTGGTTTCTGTGTCAGTTGGGATGCTGATGGGGATGCCATAAAAGCAGTCTGGAGGACAGTCTGATTGATCCACTGTTCCCGGCTGTAGGGCTTCCCAGAGACACTCACAGAGAACTAGCAACACTTTTTAATAATTTCATTTTCTTCTTAAATCAGCTACGGAGTGTTCCTTTGTCCACACCTAAGAACCTTGACTGGTACAACAGGTAACTGAGGGAGCTTATGGAGTCTCTGGAGACTTTTAGAAATAGGAGAAACACTTGGCTGTCAGTTCAGCATGATCACAGTATGTATCAGTCAGGGTTCTTGGTTGCAAACAACTGAAACCAACTCTTTGTATTTTAAGCAGAAAAGGAATCTATTGAGGTTTCAGTGATTCAGTGAGATGCTAAAGAATCAATTTGAAATGTGGACAGAAACTGAGAGCTTGAGTTAAGAACCTTCTTAGGACAACTGGGCCAGGAAGCATCCTTTGCTTCTCTAGGATAGCGCTTGACCTGTCATTAGACACCAGGAATTAGATACCCTTATGGCTGCCAGGAAGAAAAACCTGACTATCCGAGAGTCTTCACACCACTCACTCCAGCTTCTGGATGAAGGGTCTATCTGTCTGAATTTCCAGGGAATACAGACAGGCAGAACCCCCAACCTTTGGACTTCTGAGGTAAGAGGCTGGGTACTGAACCCTACCAGCATTAACATAGGGCAACATTGACTCAAAGAGAAGTGGGAGTTAGATACAGCAATAATAGATGTCCACACTGGGGCTGGACAAGGCGGTCACATGCAGCCTCACTGATCCTTGCATGGTTACCTATGAGTGTGTCCTCAGACCTGGGACATTTTCTTATATAGAGATAAAAAGCCGTCACGGCCTTTGCTGGACTGATTGCCTTGTTTGGGAGTATCTTTCCCTGTTCTAGGTTTGATATGAACTTTTTTGTTTTGCTTAAGCGTATGCATCATGTGGCACCACACCTGGCAATCCCACTGCTATATCTCTTCAGAACACGATCCTTTGCCTTTAATATAAGAGGAGTGCATGCAGACAATCCCCCCGCCTCAGCTCCAGGTCTGGCTTACTGGCCATGGGAGACCAGTGGTCACTGTTGAAGCTGACCTTGCTCTGTCTTTTCTCTAAAATGCTGTTCCAACCAGTGCGTCTGGGAGTTGTGTCTTTCTTGGTGATCTTGACGTCTACAAACCATGCAGTGGGTTGACATTTTGATACTGCTGCTTCTGGTGATATGCAACAGGTCTCACTTGCTTGACAAGGGCACATGTCTTTAGTTTAATGCTATAAGATGTTGAGCTGTAAGAGATAAATGAAGGACAAACTCCTAACAGATAAAGAGGCCTGTATTAGTCAGGGTTCTTTAGAGGGACAGAACTAATGGAATAGTCATATATATAAAGGGGAGTTTGTTAAGTACTAACTCACATGATCACAACGTCCCACAATAGTCTGTCTGCAGGCTGAGGTGCAAGGAGAGCCAGTCCGAGCTTCAAAACTGAAGAATTTGGAGTCCGATGTTCGAGGACAGGAAGCATCCAGCACGGGAGAAAGATGTAGGCTGGGAGGCTAGGCCAGTCTCTCTTTTCACATTTTTCTGCCTGCTTATATTGTAGCCAGTCTGGCAGCTGATTAGATTATGCCCACCCAGATTAAGGGTGGGTCTGCCTTTCCCACTCAGTTACTCGAAAGTTAATCTCCTTTGGCAACACCCTCACAGACACACCTAGGATCAATACTTTGTATCCGTCAATCCAATCAGGTTGACACTCAGTATTAAGCAGCAAAAGGCCTCTATGCTGCAAAAATCAATGATGGGACAAAAAAATCACTTTGTCCCATCCTGGCTTTTATTGTTTATTTACATACTCTATCCCCTTTTTATGTTAGATTCCCCCCCATATTTAAAGCAACTGCTGAAACAATGGTATCACATGCTTCATGATCCATCTATCCATCCATCCATCTATCCATCCATCCACCCATCTATCTATTCACCCAGTAAGCATTTACTATGAACCTCCTCTGGGCATGCCCCAGAAAGTTGCTGGTGATGCAAGAATTAATGAAGCAGTCTCTATTATTATTATTATTTTTTTTGACACTGAGTTTCCCTCTTGTCACCCAGGCTGGAGTGCAACGGCATGATCTCAGCTCACTGCAACCTCTGCCTCCTGGGTTCAAGCGACTCTCCTGCCTCAGCCTTCCAAGTAGCTGGATTACAGGCGCCTGCCATCATACCCAGCTAATTTTTGTATTTTTAGTAGAGACGGGGTTTCACCATGTTGGCCAGGCTGGTCTTGAACTCCTGACCTCAGGTGATTGGCCCTCCTCGGCCTCCCAATCCCCTGTTGGGATTACAGGCGTGAGCCACTGTGCCCGGCCAGCAGTATCTTTAAGGAGCTCAGTCAGTGAGGAAGTTGCTATGCAAACAGAGAATTACAATACAAGGTGTATTAGTTTTCTGCTGCTGTGCAAAAAGTCACCACAAATTTAGTGGCTTAAAACAACACTGATTTATTAGCTCACATTTCTGTGGATCAGAAACCCATCATGGTATATCAGTTCAAGGTATCACAAGGCTGAAATGGAGGTTTTGGCTGGACTGATTTCTTGTTTGGAGGCTGTGGAATAATTTACTTCCAAGCTCATCCTTGTTGGCAGAATCCAGTTCCTCAAGGTCATAGGACTAAAATCCCCATTTCCTTGTTAGCTGTCAGCCAGAGACAGTTCTCAGCTCCTAGAGGCTGCTCTTAGATCCTTGCCCCAGGGTCCCTCCATCTCAGCAACTGAGAATCTTCCTCATGTTGAATCTCTCTGACTTTTATTTTTGCAACCAGCTGGAGAAAGCACTGTTTTTAAAGCACTCTTGTGATTAGGTCAAGACCACCTGGTTAATCTTCCTATTTTAAGGTCAACCAAATAGCATATGCTATATAACATAATGTAATTACAGGAGTATTATAATTGATGCAGGATTTTTCTCTACCCCTTTGTCAGACTTGCAACGGGGGTGCCCTGTTTACTTGGCTTGCTGGGCACAGCCCCTTGCTGGAGGGAGCATGTGAGTGAGTGAATGCAGGATCTGATCGGCTGCTTCAGGCACCAGCAGGAGCAGGCTCTGTGTGGGCCTCCCGGCAGTGCCCCCGCCGGGGGTGCCTGCAACCCCTACTGCCTCAGGGGTTGCTCTCTTACCTCTGCCGTCTGTGGACAGTGCTGTGTTATCAGCTCAGTGGGCCCCTTACCTCCCTGCATGGGGTGGCTGCCGTCCATTAGTGAGGGAAGAGGGCCAGTGTGACAGCGTTTTGTGGGTACCCACACTCGGTGGGTCCTGACTGTCTGGCATCCAAGAAGAATGAGGTCACCCAGAAACCTGAAGGATGATAATTTGATTAAGCAATGGGAAATGGCTCTTAGCAGAGAGGGGAGTTGGAGAGGGCACAAGACATGCAGATAGTCTTGCCCTGAAGTGCAGCTGTCTCTGGTCAGCTATTCCCTGAAGTTAAACCATCTCTCCGAAGTTAAGCTGCCTCTTCTCTGAAGTCCAGCTGTCCCTCTGAAGTCAAGTCACCTTTTTCCAGTCAAGCTGCTTCTCTCTCTTCTACTGACTGAGTCTGTGGTCTTTATAGGCACAGGATGTGGGGTGAAGTGGGCCATAGGTAGTTTTGGAAAAAAGACATTATTCAGAAAGAACCAATTGGGAGAGAGCTGGCAAACAGGGATAGAAGTTCTCACTTTGGGCTGTAGGTTTCAGGCTTTTCGGCTCAAAGGTGGGGTTTCACTGGGGACCTGTCCCCAGTCGGCCTAGAATTTCTCTTCCTCCTGCCTCTATCATGATCACTGTCCCAGAAATTATGCAGAGCATAATTATGAAATTATGTACACTGGAAAGGGGTGTATGGAAAATCTTCGGGACATCACAGAATCCTGCCTACCTTGCAAAGTGGCATGTGCTATGTCTGGAGGCATACGCTATGTCTGGAGGCATACACAAGAAATCATAGGAGTACATAGTTTTGGAGGTGGGAGAAGCCAGGGAAGTCTTTTTGGAGGGCCATTATCTGCAGGGGTGCCTTTGGAAGGATGTCAAAGGCTATTCAGTTGAGAGGGCTGAGAAGCACTTAGCCCTACAAAGTGGAGATTGGTCATAGGACTATTCCAGCTAGAAGGAATGACTTATGTGGGGCCAGAGGTGTGACACAGCATGGTGTATTTGGAAATAACAAGTTTGGGATTACTAGAGAGTAAATATTTTCCAAGGAAGGGAGTGGCAAGATGGGGTCCTGGAGAGGCCTGGAGGAGTCCAGACTAAGGATCTGGGAGAATCAGATCTTTGGGTCCTAGCACAAAATGTTTGATTTGGGGTAGGGCCCAATAATTTGCTTTTCTAACAAGTTCCCAGGTGATAATGATGCTGCTGGCCTGGGGCCACACTTTAAGAACTGGGGCTCTGCAGAATGAATGGGAAGAGAACAATTCTGTGGGTCCAGTAGGAGGTCATGGTACTAGTCACGCAGGCGATAATGAAGCTCTGACCAGGTTCAGAGCCAGGGCATTGAGAG
The DNA here is from genome assembly GCF_024542745.1 of Macaca thibetana thibetana. NCBI lineage: Eukaryota > Metazoa > Chordata > Mammalia > Primates > Cercopithecidae > Macaca > Macaca thibetana. The sequence goes on along the minus strand of NC_065579.1, from coordinate 38,317,130 downwards.
TGGGTATAATGTGGAGTAAATGGGATTTAAAAACAGATTTAGGAGGGAGGCAGTACTGGGGTGTGGGTGTGAGAGACAAGGCAGTTAGGGCTGACCCCTGCTCTGGAGAGAACTGGAAGGAATCTTAGCCATGACCCAATTCAGCCCGCTCATTCCTCAATGTGAGGCAATGTGAGGCCCAGGGAGAGCAAGTCACTCCTTCAAGATCACACAATTGTTGGTATTGGCACTGGGACAGGGGAACCAGATTCCCTGGACTCTGCAGCATAGCATTTGTGAATTAATTTGGAAGGAAGAAAACAAAATAAAACCAACGTAGCCCCAGCTCTCCTAGAAACTCCTTGTCAGTCCCATTCCCCTGGCTCCTATCTCCTTTGTCTGCCACTTGGCCCAGCATGCTTCTGGGGTAAAGATCATTGCAGCCTGTGTACAAGAGGAGCAGGAAGTTCCTCGCCTGGACACAGACCTGTACAGGGTTCCTGAAGGAGAGGTCAAACTTGTCAAAGGTGTTTTAAGCCTCTTAACTGATTTTCTTTCAGCCCTGGACTCTTGGTTGCAGGAGAATTTTCATAGCTGAGATACTCTACCAGTGACAAATTTGCTGAAGCCTGGAGACAAGATTGGGAAATTACAGCATGCTCCTTGGATTTCCAGAGGGACAATACTGAGCACGGACATTCCTTCTCACACACACGTACGATGGAGTGCACACACATGAGATGGAGATCAATCTTAACCCTCAAAGGTCCCTTTGTCTCACTGAAGTGCTTATTAAATGAATCTGTGTTTCCACTAGCAGCTCTGAGTCATCTAGAAAGGGAACACAATGCGGTGTCAGTCAGTATTTGTTACTGTCAGAGCCTTCCTCGCAGCCTGCCCTGCGTTTATTGTCTTTTTGGGGCCCGTTTTATCCGTTTTCTGTGTGTAAAGTCATTAATCTTCCTCCTGGCTCGGGGGCTGTGCATCACTGACAGCTGGGGTCCTGGCTTCCTGGGCTGCTGGGTAAGGGCACCTCCGGGCCTCTCGGTGATGGAGTTTTGATTAGAAAGAGTGAAGAGCAAGCCAAGCCTTTAAGAGGACCCAGGAGGTGGGGTGTAAGTGTCTGTGGTCCCACAAGGCCCTGGGGATCAGTGGAAAAGGTCACCCTGTTTTTGAATCATCTGCAGTGCACCCTGATACCAAAATACACTTAGTCCTATGCAGAGTCACTTGATAAAGAGGCTAATGAAGTGGAAAGATGTCAGCAGAGCTAAGCGGGCCAGGCTCTCGGGGATGCACCATGATTCAACCTTCTGTTACCATGGAAACCAGGGAGGCTTGGCTTCCTTTTTTCTCTCCTTCCTTTTGGAAGGTCTCTCCTTGGTAACCTGGACCCTTTCACATTGGCAGCCAGAGATAAGAAATTCCATTTTCCCTTATCTGGTCATGGTTGGCTGGTAAGACTCTGATGGGTGTGTGATGGGGGAGGGGTGCTGGCCAGGGGCTCCGGAGTGCCTTAATTCAAATGCATAAAGTGGAGGGTGGGAGGCGATAGAAAAAGAACACAGTTAATTAAGGTTGATATTGCAGAGAAGGTTGTTTTCTGAATAATAAATTCTGTGGGCTTCAAAAACAAGTGCAATTAAAGGAGTGCAAAAAGGAGAGACAGTTGAAGGGCAGAGGAGGACCAGTTTTTTGGGGGGTCATAAGGGGGGTACAGGGTGCATCTAAGAGACCCTCACTATGCTGGGATCTTGATACGCAGAACAAATACCGTGTTTGATGATGGTTTGTGACATTGCTGCCTGTACAAATGCCCTTTGCCTTGAGCAATCGAGTCATTTACATCCTTAGCTAACGAAGAAGGGCTTTGAAGTTGATCCAGAAGGGAAGATTGGCCTTAGGTTGCTATCAAGGAGAGGGCTTTTGCTTCAATTTACTCTCAGAAATGTTGTTCCTGGGCAGATGTTTCCTCAGTCATGTTGTACATCACTTTTCAGTTCAAGTGCCCACTATACCTCTCTGTTCTCTGTGTCTTTTGGAATAAATTATTGATTGAAAAACATGTATAAATTCCTGGCCAGTTAAAGTTTGGTGCTCCTTGGGCTGGACATCCAATCCTGAATCAGACACAGGGGTGGGTGGCCAATGACATGCAGTATTAATATAGCCCCCTTACCCACCCCTCAATAGTAATATGGGTTAGAACAAGTTTTTAGAGAAAGAAATATAGTGTCAGGCTCACCCAAACATCTTTTCTGTTTTAGAAACCTTTACTTAACTTCAACAAATGTCAAGAAAAGAATATGTATCTTTTATAGTAATTATTATAAAGGTAAAAATCTTAGCCTGTCCTATGTGATAAAGGTGTTTTTCTTTTACAACTGTGAATCAGGGAACATATCTGCAGGTGTGTGCAGGATCTGGGAGATCTCAGATTTGGCTAGGCTACCGAGGAGGAAGTTCTCCATGGTTGACGAAGATGGCTGGATTTTCAGGATTTTCCTAATCCACCCATTCTTATCACATTTTAATTGGTGACCTCACTTGGGCTGGGGTGATGTGATTGGGAAAAGGGCTGGAGGGAACCACACTCCCTTATCCAGCTAAGAACCACACCCGCTCATCCATATTCCCTCATCCAGCTGGCTTAGGGAAACACTGAGAGCAGAAGGGATTTTACCTCACTTCACATTGATTGTGTATAGAGATTTCCTGTGTATGACATAGATTATGTATAGAGATTTTCCTGTGTATGATTTATCAATAAAGAATTGCTCAAATAAATTATGCTACATCTATAATGGAATATAATGCAGCTAGGTAAAAACATGAGGAAATGCTGGAATGATATGGAAAACATCCCAGCATCTATGTTTAAGTGAAGAAAGCAAGAGCAAGCAGTGTATGTATTATATTTTGACTTCTACTAGAAACAGGAGAGAATCAAGAAAATATCTTCATATATGATTGCATTTCCATAAAAAAAACCATGGCAGCACATAAAATCAATAAATAAAATAAATAAAACAATTTAAAAGGCAGCCAGTGGAAGGATGGGGTGAAAATTAGATTGAAAGGCAGACTCCACATATACACTGTTAAATTTAATTTTTGAACCACACACATTTATTACTTATCCAAACATTAAATGAATAGTAGAAAACACAAAGTTAACATTACAAAATGGTTAATGAAAATATTAAAAAAAAAACCAGGAAAAAACAGTAAAATCTCTTCAAAAATTCTTTTCCCTATGTTCTTGCTTGGGAAACTCTTTCTTTCCTTCCTTGCTGTCTCATGTTTTTCCTTTTCTTCCTTCCTTGTTAGACAAGGGCTTTAAGATGACTTGGGGGAGAATAAATACATATACTGCAAAACAGATTTTAAAAAGTTTACTTGGAGCTGATGATGTCAGCAAGATGGCAGAATCAGAGATAACCCACTTATATTGCCCCACAATAGTAAGAATTCTGTACGCATTTACAGAACGCAGTCTCTTTGAGGGAGCCTTGGAATTCAGATAGGAGGTTATGAAACCTCAGTGGAGTCTAAGATACAGGAAGGCCATTCTGAGAGTGCATGTCAGCACCCAGGTAGCAGATCCTACAATCATGCTCCCAGGTTCGAATCCAGAAACAGCTTAATTCCCCAAAGGGCTTGGCCACAGCCCCATTTGGCCTTGAGCCTTCAACCAAAACTCTCTTCCAAGGAGTCTGGGAGGAATCATGCACATTAATGCCTTTGCAGAAAGGCTTGTCTGTCCACTGATATCAATCTCAGCAGTGGATCTGAAGGTCACCCTGTATCTCAGCTCCAGCCCTCTTCCACTGGTCTCAGAGGGAAACTTGTCTTTATCTTGAAGACTGGGAATTATCTATCTGTCTGAACTTCTATGAGGAGCCCACCAGGCACCATTCCACAGCAGATTCTGAGGGGGCACAGTGTTAGCTATGTCTCCTTTTGCTGCAATTGGGGAACCCTCTTGCCCATGCAGGAAACCACTGGGAAGCGTGCAAGTCTGGGACAATGGGGCAAGCATGTCAGCCTCTGTCCCATGGTGAATTCTGAGGGGGCTCATTCTTGGCTCCAGCCCCTCTCTCAGCAATTAAGGAACTGTCACACCCGTACAATAAACTTCTGGTAAATGTGTGCCCATTGGGCACATGGGACAGGCTTGCAGAATTGGGTCCCTGGTTAACTTTCCTGCACATCCTGGGTATCCTCCTTGGGTCTTCCCCAAGTTCATCTGGGTCGAGGTGCCACACCAACCTTGAAGCTATAGCTAGACTTATGGAGAATCTGAGCTTAGGGCGCCCTCTAGTGCTGAAATAGTTCAGTAGTCACTGACTCTGAAAAAGGTCAGCCAGCTTAGATTTTTGGGCAGGCCCACTAAAGAAGGATGGGCACAAACACGAGCAGACTTGCAAAGACTGGAATACATACCTAAGTCTTCAAAGCATAGATATCAACATATGTCTCCAAGGATAAAGAACAACCTGGGAATTATGACCTCATTTAACAGACAAAACAAGCTCACCAGTGACAGACCTTAAAGAGAGAAGATGTGTGCTCTGTCAGACAATGAATTCAAAATAACTGTGATAAGGCAGCTCAGTGAACTTCAAGAAAACACAGATAAACAATTCAGAAATTTATTAGTGGAATTTTACAGAGAGATTTAAATAATACAACAAATTCTGGATGTAAAAACTTCAATGAATGAAATAAAAAATGCAATAGACAGTATCAATAGCAGAATTGATCAAGCTATTGAAAGAAAGAGTGACCTCAAAAAACAGGCTATTTAAAAATACCTAGAGAGAAAAAAAGACAAAAGAATAAAAAGAGATGAAAAAAGCTTATGGAATCTATGGGCTATCTTCAAAAAAGCAAACATTCATATCATTGGAATTCAAGAAGTAGCAGAGAAACACGAAGATGTAGAAGACTTATTCAGTGAAATGGTAACAGAAAACTTTCCAAACTTTTTATATCCAAAAGGTATATATATCCAGGTAAAGGAAGACTAAAGTTCACTAATCAGATACAACCCAAGTAAGACTACCCTAAGGCATAGGATAATCAAACTCTGAAAGGTCAATGTGTTAGTCTGTTTTGCGTTGCTATAAAGGAACACCTGAGGTTGGATAATTTATGAAGAAAAGAGGTTTTTCAGGCTGTGTGAGAAGTGTGGTGTTGTATCTGTTTCTGGTCAGGAACTGAGGAAACTTTTAATCATGGCAGAAGGGGAATGGGGAGCAGGCATGTCACATGACAAGAGAGGGAGGAAGATGGTGGAAGGAAGATGCTATTCTCTTTTAAAAAATCAGCTCTCATGAGCTCTCATGAGACTCACTCAGTATGAAAGGGAGGGCACCAAGTCATTTATGAGGGATCTGCCCCCGTGACTCAAATATCTGCTACTAGTTCCCACCTCCAGCATTGGGGGTTACATTTAAACATGAGATTTGGAGGGGACATGTATCAAAACTATATCAAAGACAAAATTCTGAAAGCAGCAAGAGAAAAGAAACAACATATAAAGGAATTCTAATACATATGGCAGCAAACTTCTCAGCATAAACCTTGCAGACTAGGGGAGAGTGGGATGATATGCTCAGAATGCTGAAGGGTAAAAACTGTCAAACAAGGATATCATATCCAGCAAAACTACTTTTCAGAACAGAAGACGAGACAAAGACTTTTCCAGAAAACAAAAGCTTAGGAAATTTGTCACCATCAGACCTATCTTACTAAAAATGCTAAAGGGAGTTCTCCAAATGGAAACAAAAGGATGCTAACATGTAACAATAAAACATCTGAAGATATGAAACTCACTGGCAAAAGTAAGTATACAAACAAGTTCAGAATACTTTAATACTGTAATTGTGGTGTGTAAATCATTTATATCCTTAGTATATAGACTAACAGAGAAAACAATTAAAAATAATAATTAAAATAATTTGTTAAGAGACAGGCAATATAAAAGATATAAATGTGGCATCAAAAATTCAAAATGTTGGAAGAGAATGGAGTCAAAGTGTACAGTTCTTTTTGTTTCTTTTTTTCCCTTTGTGATCAGTTAGATTATCAGTTTAAATAACTGGTTATAACTATAGGATGCTTATTGTAAGCCACATGGTAATGATAAAGTGAAAACCTACAATGGAGACACTAAAGTTAAAAAACAAGGAATCATAGCATGCTACTAGAGAAAATCACTTAATCACAAAAAAAGAGAGTATGAGAGGAGGAAAGTAAAAACAAACAAACAAAAAAGGATCTACAAAACAATTAGAAAACAGGTAGCAAAAAGGCAGTACTAAAGGGCTTACCTATCTATAATTATCCTGAATGTAAAATATTTAAATTCTACAATTAGAAGACATAGAGTGGCTGAATGGATAAAAAAAATGAGACCCAACTATTTGCTGCTCACAAGAAATCAACCTTCACCTGGAAGGACATAAATAGATCTAAAACAAAGGGATGGGAAAGCATATTTTATGCAAAGGAAAACCAAGTAAGAGCAGGAGTAGCTATAGGTGTATCAGATAAAATACACTTTATGCCCAAAACTGTAAAAAGAGACAAAGAAAGCCATTGTATAAACATGTCAATACAGAAAGATAATATAACAATTGTAAGTATACTTGCACCTAACATTGGAGTACATAAATATATAAAGAAAACATTCAATAAACTTAAAGGGAGAGATAGACTGCAATACAATAATAGTAGGGCACTTCAACACCCCACTTTTAGCAATGTGCAGATCATCCCCACAGAAAATCAACAAAGAAACATCAAGGTAAGCCACACTCTAAACCAAGTGAACTGAAAGACATTTTCAGAACATTCCATACAAGAGTTGCAGAATACTCATTCTTTTTAATAGCACATGGAACATTCTCCAGGATAGAACATATGTTAGGCCATAAAACAAGTCTTAAACATTAAAAATATTGAAATCATACCAGTATTTTTCCTACCATAATAGAACAAAACTAGAAATTGATAACAGGAGGAAAGTTGGAAAGTGTAAAAATATGTGGAAATTAAACAACACACTTCTGAAAAACTAATGGGTCAATAAATGAATTTAAAAAAAAAATAAATTTTTTGAGACAAATGAAAATGGAAACACACATCCCAAAAATCTATGGAATATAGCAAAAGCACTTTTAAGAGGGAAATTTATGCAATAAATGCCTACATCAAAACAGTAGAAAGACCTAAATTCAGAAAACTACTGTTGCACCTCAAGGAAATGAAAAACAAGAACAAACTAAACCAAAAGTTAGTGGACAGAAAAAAACTAATAAATATCAGAGCATAAATAAACAAGGAAATTACAGAAGATCAATGAAACAGTTAGTTTTTTAAAAAGGTAAACAAAATTGACAAACCTTTGATTAGACTAAGAAAAACAGAAGGATACTCAAATAAATAGAGAGATGAAAATAGATAAATTACAGCTGATACCACAGAAATACAAAGGGTCATATGAGACTGTTGTAAATACCTACCTGCCAAAAAGTAAAAAAAAACTAGAAGAAATGAATAATTTCTGAACACATACAACCTATCAAGATTGAATCACGAAGAGAGAGAAAAATCTGAATAGAGCAATAACAAAAAAACAGGAGTGAATTAGTAATAAAAGTCTCTTATCAAAGAAAAGCTCTGGACCCGATGACTTCACTGCTAATTTTACCAAACGTTTAAAAAAGAACTAATATCAGACCTTCTCAAACTATTCTAAAAAACTGAAGGGGAGAGAATTCTTCCAGACTCATTATTGGAGGCCAGTATTACCTTGTTACCAAAACCAGATGAGAACACAACAACCACCAAAGAAAATCTTAGGGCAATATCCTTGATTAATATGGATGCAATAATCCTCAGCAACATACTAGCAAACTGAATCCAGCAGCATGTTAAAATAATTATTTACTATGATCAGGTGGGACTCATCAAAAGGAAGCAAGAATGGCTCAAAATATGCAATTCAATAAATGTAATACATTACATTAACAGAATCAAGGAAAAAACCATATGATCATTTCAACAGACATAGAAAAAGCATTTGATAAAAATCAACATCCTTTCATGATTAAAAAATCCTTAACAAATTAGGTCTAGAATGAACATACCTCAACAAAATAAAGGCCACATATGACAAACTAACGGCCAACACCACATTTAACCAGAAAAAGTTAAAAGCTTATCCTCAGAGATCTGAAACTAGATAAGCATCCCCACTTTTACCACTTCTATTGAATATTGTACTGGAAATCCTAGTCAGGGCAATTGGGCAAGAGAAAGAAATAAAGGGCATCCAAAATGGAAAAAAAGGAAGTCAGATTTTCCCTTTAGAGTATTCTGTATATAAGACATGATCTTAGTCTAGAATACACTAAAAATTCTACCAATAAACTGATAGAACTAATAAATGAATTCAGTAAAGTTGCAGGATACAAAATCAACATACAAAAATCAGTAGTGTTTCTATACTCCAACAGCAAACTATCTGAGAAAGAAATCAAGAAAACAATTCCATTTACAATGGCTAAAAAATATTGGAAGGAGGCCAAGATGGTGGACTAGAAGCAGCTCATGTACACTGCTCTCATGGAGAAGGAAAAAAAGGCTAGTGAATGCTGACCCTGTAGGCTGATCATCTGAGAAACCACGTTGGGATCCATCAAGGCAGCAGGGGGACATAGAAGAGAGAAGTGAAGGTGGGCACCAGCCTGTCTGGGCTCAATGTGGTGCCAGGAGAACCTCTGCGACATGGGAAAGGGTGAGTGAGTGAGAGGTCCAGGAAGACTGGAAGATTCATGGCCTCCACAAGCACCTGTGCAAGACTAGAAATGGAAGAATTTCCCTGGCCTCCCAGCAACTCCCTTCCCTGATGCTTCTAGACTGAGGCAGAAAGCCATCTGGACATTTTGTAGGGCAACTCTCAAGTCCGTGGGGACCTTTACAAGCCTTGATCCCTGGAAAAGACCAGAACTGGTGCCATATCCCCAACAGAGGCTGCAGTTGTAGCTCCTGGGAACACTGAGATTGCTTCATCCCTCCTCAACAAACAGGGCTGGCGACTTCCATCCCAGCAGTCTTGCTTCAGCCTGAACTTGGCTGGCTACACCACCCACCCCCACCACTGGTAGCCAGGCTGGTGATGCTTGCTAGAGCTTCTGGCCCAATAGTCCCACTTTTGTGTGAATTCAGCTGGGGGGCACAGCCTCCTGTTGTCCTGGGAAGCATCCAGACAGTAGGGTGCATGACCCCACCTGTCCCTACTACTGGTAGCCAGGGGTATAATGCTTGCTAGAGCTTCCAGCTCAGTGATCTCACTTCTGTATGAACTCACCTGGAAGGTGCAGATTCCTGTTGTCCTGGGAAATACCCAAATGGTAGGATGTGTGACCCCACCCATCCCTGCCACTGGTAGTCAGGCAGGCAATGCCCACTAGAGCTTCTGGCCTAGCGACCCCACCTCTGTGTGGATGCAGCTGGAGAGTGCAGCCTCTTGTCCTGAGAAACACTTGGATGGCTGGGCATGTAACTCCACCCACCCCTGCAACTGGTAGCCAGACATATAGCACTTGCTAGAGCTTCTGGCCCACTGGTCCCATTTCTGTGTGAACTCAGCTGGAGGATGTAGCCTCCTGTGGTCCTGGGAAATGCCTGGATGGCTGGGGTGGGTGGCTCCACCCACTCCTGGCACTAGAAGCCAGGCAGGTAATGCCTGCTAGAGCTTTCAGCTTAGTGCTTTCACTTCTGTGAGAACTCAGCTGGAGAGTGCAGCCTCCTGTTCCAGGAAACACCCAGATGGCAGGGCACACAACTTACCCTTGCCAGATTGGCTGTAATGTGGTGTCCATGTGCTTCCCAGGGAAACATGGGGTTGTGCCTGCCTGCAGAATTCAGGAAAAATTATCTTCCATGAAACTGAAACTGATCCCTGGTGCCAAAAAGGTTGGGGACTGCTCCTCTAAGCCTGAAATATTTACTATGTAGCCTGTTGGAGGCAAGTTTGCAGACACCTGATAGCCAGGTAGGCAATGCCTGCTAGAGTTTCTGGACAAGTGGTCCCACTTCTGTGTGAACTCAGCTGGTTGGTTCAGTCACCTGTTGTCCTGGGAAGCACCTAGACAGTAGGGCACACATCTCCACCCAAACCTGCCACTGGTAGCCACACAAGTCATGCCTGTTTAGAGCTGCAAGCCCAGCAGTCCTGCTTCTGCCTGAACTCTGAAGGCAGGCACAACCCCATGTTTCCCTAAGAAATATATGGACAGCAGATTACGGCCAACCCAGCAAGGATAAGGCTTGTCTGACAACTGCAACCCCTGCCCAACTTCACTAGAGAGGTCAACATTCATATTCAGAAAATGCAGTGAACTCCTGCAAAATACTACATAAGAAGACCATCCCTAAGACACAGTCATCAGACTCTCTAAGGTTGAAATGAAGGAACAAATGTTAAAGGTAGCAAGAGGGAAGGGACAGGTCACCTGCAAAGGTAACCCCATTAGGCTAACAGCAGACCTGTCAGCAGAAAACCTACAAGCCAGAACAGACTGGGGATCTATATTCAGCATTCTTAAAATAATTTCCAACCAAGAGTTTCATATTCAGCCAAACTAAGCTTTATAAGCAAAGGAGAAATACGTTTCTTTTCCGACGAACAAATGCTAAGGGATTTTGTTACCACCAGACCTGCCTTACATGAGGTCCTGAAGAGAGTGCTAAACATGGAAAGGAAAGACTGTTACTGGCCACTGCAAAAACACACTTAAGTATATGGACCAGTGAGATTATAAAGCAACCACATAAACAAGCCTGCATAATAACCAGCTAACAACATGATAACAGGAATAAATCTGCATATATTAGTTCTAATCTTGAAAGTAAATGGGCTAAATGCCACAATTAAAAGGCACAGAGTGTCAAGTTAGATAAAGAAGCAAGACTCAGTGGTATGCTATCTTCAAGAGACCCAGCTCATATGCAGTGGCACCCACAAACTCAAAGTAAAGGGATGGAGAAAAATCTACCAGGCAAATGGAGAAAAGCAAAAAGGACAGGTTGCTCTTCTAACTTCAGACAGAACAGATTTTAAACTAACAAAGATCAAAAAAGACAAAGAAGGGCATTACATAATGATAAAGGGTTCAATTCAACAAGAAAACCTAATTATCCTAAATATATATACAGCCAACACATCATTACATAATGATAAAGGGTTCAATTCAACAAGAAAACCTAATTATCCTAAATATATATACAGCCAACACAGAAGTACCCAGATTCATAAAACAAGTTCTTGGAGACCCACGAAGAGACTTAGATAACCACACAATAATAGTGGAAGACTTTAACACCCCACTGACAATATTAGACAGATAATTGAGGCAGAAAAAAAGATATTCAAGATGTGAACTTGACATTTGACCAAATGGACCTAATAGGCATCCACAGAACACTGCATCCAAAGACAATGTAATATACATTATTCTCATCTGCACATGGCACTTACTGTAAAAATCAACCACACAGAGACATAAAAACCCTTAGCAAATTGGAAAAAAACCCCAGAAATCGTACCAACCAGACTCTTGGACCACAGCACAATAAAAATAGATATCAATACTAAGAAACTTGCTGAAAACTGTGTAATTGCAAGGAAATCAAACAACCAGCTCCTGAATGACTTTTGGGTAAACAATGAAATTAAGGCAGACATCAAGAAATTCTTTGAAATTAATGAGAACAAAGATGCAACATAACAGAATCTCTGGGACACAGCTAAGGCAATATTAAGAGGGAGTTTATAACGCTAAATGCTCACCCTAAATATTCAAAAGATCTCAAATTAACAACCTAACATCACAACTAGAGGAACTAGAGAAACAAGAGCAAACCAACCCCAAAGCTAGAAGAAGATAAGAAATAGCCAAAATTAGAGCTGAACTGAAAGAAACTTAGATGCAAAAAACCATACAAAAGTCAATGAATCCAGGAGTGGGTTTTTTGAAAAAATAAATAAGTTAGATAAATAACTAGCTAGACTAATAAAGAAAAAAGAGAGAAGATTCAAATAAACACAATCAGAAATGACAAAGGGGACATTACCACTGACTCCACAGAAATACAAAAAATCTTCAGACTACTGAAAGCATCTCTGTGCACACAAGCTAGAAAACCTAGAGGAAATGGAGAAATTACTGGAAATATACAACTTCCCAAGATTGAACCAGAAAGAGACTGAATCCCTGAACAGAGCAGTAAGGAGTTCAGAAATGGAATCAGTAGTAAAAAGCCTACTAACCAGAAAACGTCTAGAACCACATGGATTCACAGCCAAATTCTACCAGATGTATAAAGAGTTGGTATGATTCCTACTGAAACTGTTGAAACTGCCTTTGCAAAATTATGGTTGAGACAATGAAAGAGATTTAATCTAACTGACTCCATCTTGGCTGTAACCTTTAAGCTGTCCTTGTTCCTTTCTGGGCATAGGCTGAACTAAGTTTGGGAGGAACTTAGTTTATAGTTTAAAACAAAGATGATAATAGCCCTTTCCCAAAACAAACCTCCTTCTTGCATGGTGACTAGACTGTCTTTGTAGGACTAAGAAATTATCCACAAGATTAGAAATTATGGTTTAGGAGTCATGCAGCTGGAGGCTACAAGATTCTGACCTTCCCTAAACTGCTCCTAAGATCAATACTTGAGATATTTTGTAGACCCTACACTTGATGGATCAGCTGGCACCACCCGGATTGATAAACTGGCTCATCTGATCTTGTCGCCCCCACTCAGAAACTGACTCAGCATAAGAAGGCAGGTTTGACTCCCTATGTTTTCATCTCTGACCTGACCAATCAGTACTCCTGGCTCACTGGCTTCCCCTCATCCACTAAGTTGTCCTTAAAAACTCTGATCCCTGAATGCTTGGGGAGACTGATTTGAGTGATAATAAAAGTCTGGTCTCCCACACAGCTGGCTCTGTGTGAATTACTCTTTCTCTATTGCAATTTCCATGTCTTGATAGATCAGCTCTGTTAGGCAGTAGGCAAGGTGAACCCATTGGGCAATTACTCTATTTCAAAAAACTGAGGAAGAGAGACTCTTTCCTAACTCATTCTGTGACAGCAGTACCATTCTGATGCCAAAACCTAGTGGAGACAAAACAAAAAAAAACTTTAAGTCAGTATCCTTGTTGAACATAGATTAAAAAATTCTCAACAAAACACTAGCAAACAAAATTCAGCAGCACATCAAAAAGCAAATTCACCGTGATAATGTAGGCTTTATCATTGGGATGCAAGGTTGGTTCAACATATGCAAATCAACAGATGTGATTCACCACATAAATAAAACCAAAAACAAAAACCACATAATCATCTCAATAGATGCAGAAAATGCTTCCAATAAAATTCAACCCCACTTCATGTTAAAAACTCTCAATAGAATAGGTATTGATGGAATATACTTCAGAATAATGAGTTATCTATTAAAAACCCACAGCCAACATCATATTGAATTGGCAAAAACGGGAAACATTCCCCTTGCAATCCAGGGCATGACAAGGATGCCTCCTTTCACCATTTCTACTCAACATTTTACTGGAAGTCCTAGCCAGAGCAATCAGGCAAGAGAAAGAAATAAAAGGCATCCAAACAGGAGGAGAAAAAGTCAAACTATCTCTCTTCACATATGATATGATTTTATACCTGAAAAACTTCAGAGTTGCTGCCCAAAAGCTCCTCAGTCTGACAAATAATTTGAGCAAAGTCACAGGATACAAAATCAATGTACCAAAATCAGTAGCATTTCTATACACCAATAACATCCAAGCTGAGAGCCAAATCAATAATGCAATCCCATCCACAATAGCCTCAAAAAGAATAAACTACCTAGGAATACAGTTAACCCTGGAAGTGAAAGATCTCTACAACAAGAATTACAAAACACTGCTGAAAGAAATCAGAGATGAATAAACAGATCGAAAAACATTCCATGCTCATGGATAGGAAGAATCAATATTGTTAAAATGGCCATACTGCCCAAAGAAATTTACAAATTCAATGTTCTTCCTATCAAATTACCAATGACATTCTTCACCGAATTAGAAAACAACTCTTCTAAAATTCATATGGAATAAAAAATGAGCCCAAATAGTCAAGGCAATCCTAAGCAAAAACAACAAAGCTAGAGGCATCACCTTACTCAACTTCAAACTATACTACAAGGCTACAGTAACCAAAATGGCATGACACTGGTACAAAAAAAAATACACATAGGCCAATAGAACAGAATAGAGAGCCCAGAAATAATGCTGCACATCTACAACCATCTGATCTTCAATGAAGTTGACAAATGCAAACAATGGAGAAAGGATTCCCTATTCAGTAAATGGTGCTGGGATAGCTAGCCATACAGAAGATTGAAACTGGAGACTTTCCGTACACCATATACAAAAATCAACTCAAGATGGATTAAAGACATAAATGTAAAAACCTAAAACTATAAAAACCCTGAAAAACAGCCTAGGAAATATTATTATAGACATAGACCCTGGCAAATATTTCATGATGAAGATACCAAAAGCAATTGCAACAAAAACAAAAATTGTCAAATGAGACCTAATTAAATTGAAGAGTTTCTGCACAGCAAAAGAAGCTATCAACAGAATAAACAGATAACCTAGAGAATGGAAGAAAATTTTTGCAAACTGTTATTCACCCAACAAAGGTCTAATGTCCAGAATCTATAAGGAACTTAAACAAATTAACAAGCAAAAACAAAAAACCCTATTAAAAAATGGGCAAAGGACATGAACAGACACTTCTCAAAAAAGACATACATGCAGCCAACAGGCTTATAGAAAATACTCAACATCACTAATCATTAAAGAAATGCAAATCAAAATCACAAGGTGACATCATTCCACACTAGTCAGAATGGCTATTACTAAAAAGTCAAAAAATAACAGATCCTAGTGAGACTGTAAAGAAAAGCAAACACTTATACAGTGCTTGTAGGAATGTAAATTCATTCAGCCACTGTGGAAAGCAATTTGGAGATTTCTTGAATAACTCAGAGCAGAATTACCACTCAACCCAGCAATCCCATTATTGGATATCTTCCCAAAGGAATATAAATTGTTCTACCCTAAAGAAACATGTGCACATGTGTTCATTGCAGCGCTATTCACAATAGCAAAGACATGGGATCAACCTAGATGCCCATCAATGGTAGACTGAATAAATAAAATGTGCTATATATATACCATGTAATACTACACAGCTGTAAAAAGAACAAGATCATGTCCTTTGCAGTAACGTGAATGGAGCTGGAGGCCATTATCCTATGTGGACTAACACAAGAACAGAAAACAAAATACCACATGTTCTTACTTATGAGTGGGAGCTAAACATTGAGTACACATGGACACAAGGCAGGGAACAACAGAGACCAGGGCCTACTTGAGGGTGGAGGATGGGAGGAAGGTGAGGGTAAAAAAACTATCAATCAGGTACTAGGCTTAATACCTGGGTGACAAAACAATCTGTCTAGTCAACCCCTGTGACATGCAATTTACATATCACAAACCTGCACATGTAACCCTGAACCTAAATAAAATTAAAAAACATTAAAATATCTAGAAATAAATTTAAGCAAGGAGGTAAAGATCTTTGTGATGAAAATGATAACACATTGATGAAAGAAATGGAAAGAAACAAATAAGCGAAAGCTATCCCATGTTCATTGATTGGAAGAATTAATATTGTTAAAATGTTCATACTACTCAAAGTGGCCTACAGATTCAATGCAATCTCTATCAAAATATCAATGACATTCTTCACAGAACTAGAAAAAAAATCTTAAAATTCATATGGAACCACAAAGACCCCGAATAGCTAAAGTGATCTTGAGCAAAAAGACCAAAATTGGAAGCATCACACTACCTGACTTCAAAATAGACTACAAGGTTACAGTAATCAAAACAACATAGCTGGCATAAAAACAAACACCCAGATCAATGGAACAGAATAGGAAACCCATAAATAAATTCATACATCTACAACTAACTGGTTTCCCACAAAAGTGTCAAGAACACACATTGGGGAAAAGGCAGCCTTTTCAATAAATGTTGCTAGAAAAACTGGATATTTACACATCTGCGGAAGAATGAAACTATACCCTTATGTCTCATCATATACAAAATTCAACTCAAAATGGATTAGAGACTTAAATATAAAACCTGAAATTATGAAACTACTAAAAGAAAACACAAGAGAAATGCTTCATGACATTGGTCAGGGTGAGGATTTTTTTTTTTTTGACAAGACCTCGAAATCATAGGCAACAAAAGCAAAAATAAACAAATGGGATTATATCAAACTAAAAAGCTTCTGTACAGCAAAGGAAGCAATCAACAGAGTGAAGAGATAACCTACCAAATGAGAGAAAAAAATTTCAAAGTATGTATCTGACAAGAGGCTAATATTCAGAATATATAAGGAGGTCAACTCGATAGAAAAACAAAACAAAACAATCTAATTTAAAAATGGGCAAAAGACCTGAATAAACATTTCTCAAAGGAAGACATACAAATGGACGATAGATATATAAAAAAATGCTCAACATCTCCAATCATCAGAGAAATGCAAATCAAAACCCGAATGAGAACATCATCCCAGTTAGAATGGCTATTATTAAAAAGACAAAAAATAAGAAATACTGGAGAGAATATGGAGAAAGAACTCTTATATACTGTTGGTAGGAATGTAATTTAGTACAGCCATTAGGGAAAACACTATGAAGATTCCTCAAGAAATAAAAAATAGAACTACCATATGTTCCAACAATCCACTGCTGGGCATATATCTAAAAGGAAATAAAATCAGTATGTTGAAGAGATATCTGTACTTCCATGTTTATTGCATGAATATTCACAATAGCCAAAATATAGAATCAACCTATGTGTCCATCAACAGATGAACGGCTAAAAAATGTGTCTGTGTACACAATGGAATACTATTCAGCCATAAGAAAGAATTGTATTAGCCCATTTTCACCCTGCTATAGAGAAATACTTGAAACTGGGTAATTTATAAGAAAAGAGCTTTGACTGGCTCATGGTTCCACAGACTGTAAAGGAAGCATGCCTGAGGAGGCCTCAGGGAACTTACAATCATAGCAGAAGGTGAAGGTGAAACAGGCGCATCTTCACATGGCCAGAGCAGGAGGAAGGGGGAGAGAACGGGGAGGTGCTACACACTTTTAATCAACCAGATCTCATGGTAACACACTTATGATCACAATAACAACCTCAAAGGGAAAATATGTCCTCATGATCCAATCACCTTCCATCAGGCTCCACCTCTAACATTGGGGATTACAGTTTGGCATGAGATTTGGGTGGAGACACAGACCGAGATCATATCAGGAACAAAATCCTGTTGTTTGCAACAACATGGGTGAACCGAGAGGACATTATATTAAGTGAGATAAGCCAAGCACAGAAGAACAAATACTACGTGATTTCACACATATGTGGAACCTAAAAAGGTTTATCTCCTAGGAGTAGAGAGTAAAATAGTAATGTCAGAGGCTGGGGAGAATACTGGAAATGGAAGAATGAGGAGAGGTAGGTCAATGGTTACAAAGTTACAGTTAGATAGAAGGAATAATTTCTGGTGTTTGATTGCACAGTAGGATGACTATAGCTAACAATAATGAATTGCATATTTGCATATAGCTAGAAGAGATGATTTTGATAGTGCTCCCTACAAAGAAATTATAAATATTTGGGTAAAGGAAATGCTAATTGCACTGATTTCATCATTATATGGTGTATACATATATCAAAACATCACACTGTACCCTATACATATGTATAATTATTATGTGTCAATTAAAAACAAAATAAACCTTAAAAGAAAAGTTTTCCTGATAGATTTCTAGCATGACTAAGTGAAGGGGTTGACAGATGTTTCCCTCCCAATGCAACTATAAAGCTGAATAAAACTATAAAAAAACAATAATTTTGGTCACTGGAAAGTGACCAAAGCATTTATTTATGAAAACTACTGAGTCGTGGTTAATAACAGTAAAAGTCTGTAATGTTTTCATCTGGGGCTGCTCCCATCTTCACTCCAGCTCTATTGGTGCAGTAGTTCATCCAGGATAGGGTAGGAAAGGCCATGAAATCCAGTTGTTTTGGGACCACTTCCAGAAGAGGCTTACTTGATTTGGAACATTGTCTATTACAGCAGTATCTTGGCATCAAGCAAATCCTAACATTTATATGGAAATATAAAGATCTAAAATAGCAAACACAATTTTGAAAAAGAAGGAATTGGAATACTTACATTACCTGATTTCTAAGCTTAATATAAAGTTACAGTAATCAAGACAGTGTGTTATTGGTATAAGAACAGGCATATAGATCAATGAAACAAACTGAGATTTCCTACGTTATGGTCAATTGATTTTCAAAAAAGGTACCAAAATAATGAGGAAAGAATAGTCTTTCCAACAGATGGTACTAGGACAACTAAATATCCATCTGAAAAAATAAAAATGGACTTAGACACTTACCTTATATGGTACACAAATTAACTGAAATGATAAAAGATCTGAATATAGGAGATAAACTAGAAAACTTATGAAAGAAAACACAGAAAAAATTTTTGTGATATTGGGTTAGGCAAAGAGTTCTTGAATATAACATCAAAAGCTTAAGGTAAAAAAGAACAAAATGATAAATTAGACATCATTAAGATGAAAACTGTTTTGCACTTTATGACACACCATTAAGAAGAACACAAGGACAAGCCACAGACATGGGGAAAATATTTGCATATAATATATTTAATAAAGGATTTCTATCCATAATATATAAAGAACTCTGAAATCTCAATAATGAGAAAAGTCAATTAAAAATGGACAAAGAAGTATTTCATTAAAGGATGAAAGTGGTTGCCAATTAAATGAAAAAGTGATCAACATTATTAGTCAATAGGGATGTAAAAATTAAAAATTAAATGTGGTATCTCTATACAACCACTAGAATGGCTACAATCAAGGAAAATAGATGATATGAAGTGTTGGCCAGGACGTGGAGAAAGTGGAACACTCCTACATTGCTGGTGGGATATAAGGTGGTACAGCCCCTTTGGAAAATACTTTGACATTTAAAAGAAGTTAAATAAAAACATACCATATGAGCCAGTATTTCCACTCCTAGGAGTCTACTCAGGAGAAATGAAAACATGTGTATACACAGAGACTTATATGAGAGTGTTCTTAGCAATATTATTCATAAAGCCTCTAACTGGAAACAATTCAAATGTCCATCTACTGGCTAAACACAATTTGGTTTATCCATACAATGGAATACTCTTCAGCAATAAAAAGGAGTGATGTATTGATACATGCTACAACATGGATGAAACTCAAAAACGTTAAGTGAAATAAGCCAATTCCTAAAGACTTCATATTGTATGATTTCATTTATATGAAATATGCAGTTAAGACAATTATATAGGCAGAAGGCTGATGAGTGGTTCTTTGGAGTAGGGGGGGTGGTATACAGATTGACTGCAAATGAGCCTGAAGGAATTTTTGGAGGTGGTGAAAATGTTCTAAAATTAGGTTTTGATAATGCTGTAAAGTTACTAAATATTATTGAAATGTAAACTTACAATGGGTGAATGGTATGGTATGCAAATTATATCTCAACAAAGCTGCTTTTTTGAAAAATGATTCCTGTCAAAGAGAAAATAAGTGTAGGGAAAATGAGATGGTGATATACAGAATGTGTTTTGTAAGAGCCTATCCCAGATAGATCAAGTGTGTCATAGTTTCAACTAGTCAAAGCAAGATCAGAAATCTATAAAATCAAAGCCATTCAGAAGCAAAATTATTCTTGTTATTGAGACTTGAGATAAATTTCTTTCGCTTTGAATTAATTTTACTCATTTATTCATAAATATTCATTGTATGTCTGTTATGTGCCAAGCACCATGTTAGGTTCTGGTTACATAGGAGTGAACAAAACAGTCGTGGTTCCTGCAGTCCTGGAGCTTCGGTCTAGTGGTTCTTTCTGGGTATGGCTCCTAGCCTTTTGAAAACATAATTGAGATATTACTATATGTTTAATTTTGCATTCTGATTTTTTACTCAGTATAGTATTATAAGAATTTAGTCATATCTTTAAAAGCTCTTCATAAACCTTATTTTTGTTTGCTGCAAACTTTATCACAATATGCCTCTATGCTGAACATTTAACTTGTTTTCAGTTTGTTGCCGTTATCTATGATGCTCCAGAGAATTTCTTCTGCAACCATAATTTTCCTGGAAAAGTAGTTCTTTATTTAAATGAACTCAGTGCTCATTACCAGGCTTTTTTTATTCCATCTAGAATCTCAGAGGAGACACTATTGGATCAGAGTTATAAATATTAAGATATTGATACCTATTGCCAAATTGTTTTCTGGAAAGGTTATCAGTTTGCAATCCTACTATCAGGGTAGAGAGCTTGTTATCATTCCAAGACATTGGGCTTGGTTGGAGGATGAGCCAAAGCCCAAGGGGTGGGTCAGTCACTCTTGGAGCTGTGGGCACTGGGCCCTGGTCCTAGGCATTTAGCGGTCTCCTACACACAAGGCACTGTGCTCTTGGAGCACAGATTCTTCAACAAGAGCAGAACTAATTCCTGGCTGAGCTCTGGCTTCTCTCAGGCTACAGAAAAGTGGCTAGACTGACAACATCCAGGCCTCAGAATGAAGTACAAAGTGGGGGAAGGTGAACTTGTCCCAGTTAGGGAGAGAAGGGTGTCAGAGACAGAGATGCTTACATTAAACATAAGCAAGATGAAAAGAAATGACAGAGCAGCTAGGCAGATATACTACAGGAAAATCAATTAGTCGAAAAGTCAGGCATGATATGGAAAAGTCAGGCAATGGTATGGAAAAGTCAGGCATGTTATGGGAAAGTCCAGAACCCAATCTGGAAGAAACATAAATTGGGTGATAAAAGTGGCTTTCTCATGAATGTTTTCCTGTAGAGAATAAATTAGTAGAAATATAAATGTAATAAAACAAGAGCTCAAAGATGAGATGATAAAACAACAGAATGAGTTATAAAAGGAGATTGCAGACCTAAGGAAATGAATTGAAATAAAGTAACATAAAATAGCAAGGAACAGAATAGACATAGCTAAAAACTGAATTAATGGCATGAAAGGAAAGCTAGAGGTAATCACACTGCATGCACAAGAGATTAAATAATTAGAAGAGCAAGAGAAACAAAAATGATTCAAAATAAGGTAATTGATGTCCCTGCAGGAAAGAATCCAACAAAAGGACAGAGGAAGTATTCAGGGAAGACTCAGATCTGCAGCTAGGAAGGGTTCCTTGCATACTATGAAAAACAAACTTAGAATGAGAGACATCAAGGATTTTTCTAGGTTGAATTATTAAACTTAAAGAATAGAGAAGGTGTTCCTGAGGCATCTAGGTACAACAGTAGCTCCTGACAGTGGGGAAAGTTAGGGCATCCTCAGATACACTATGGTAATTTTTTGTGTTCAAAGATAATAGAGCCATGTTTATAAAGTTCTGAGGTTTGGAGAGACCTCAAAAAATTATGTGCACCCAAGTAGTTGTCCATGTATGAAGGCAACAGATAAGCAGTCTTAAATATGAAATAACAGTGGGAGTGGTACATCTAGAAAACCTGCTTGCATAAAGCCAAAGCCCTTTGGTGATGAGACCAGGTTTGGCAAGGCTATAAAAAAAAAGCCTGGTAATGAGCACTGAGTTCATTTAAATAAAGAACTACTTTTCCAGGAAAATTATGGTTGCAGAATAGAATGCTACTATTACAAATTCTGACAAAGCAAAGCCAACCTGATTGGAGGGTGAAGGAGGGAAGGTGGAAATGTGAGAGTATTATCCTCTCTATGCTGCTTGTAACAGCAAGTTAGTCCACTACTTAAAATTCTATTTAAAAAATACACCTGCAACTTCCTAATGGTTTTTATAGTATTTTCATTTTTTTAAACTTAGAGTAATTTGTAAGTAGTACTATCTCTTAGGGATGAAGAAATATTTATTGGATATGCTATAAATCTTTCAAATTCCCTTTGTTTTGTTTTTTTTTCTGTTACATTCAAGAAAATATTAAATTTGCAAATAGCAAATTGCATTTATAGGATTATCTCATTTTTAGAAATCTCTCTGTCCCTCTCATCTTTTTCCCCCTCTCTTTCTATCCTGACATCTGTATAAGTATCAGAGAGAGTCTAAAGGAAGATCACAGATGTTAACACTGATCATTTCTGATTGATAAGAATTCTTGTGATTTGTTGATTTGTACTTTTCTGTATATCTTGCATTTTTTAAAATAATGACTGTGAATGATAACATTTATCATTGTCCCAAAATGTTATACATGCTCTTTGCAGAAAATTTGAAACACACATAAGAAAAGGAAAAATCTGCCCTCCAGATATATTTGCTATGGGTGGCTCCTAATGACCAATGCTTCTGGGTATCCATGCCCCCTCCCACAATGACTCTAGGCTTGCCTATGTATGATGGGTAAGTTTTTGTACCAACTTGACTAGCCTATGGTGCCCAGTTGTTTGGCCAAACACTAGCGTAGATGTTTTTGTGAAGGCATTTTCTAAATGTGATTAACATTTAAATCAGTAGACTTTGAGTAAAGCAGATTACCTGTCACACAAATTATCCTCATCTGGTCAGTTGAAGGTCTTAAGTGCAAAGATTGAGATTTTCCTAGGAAGACATAATTCTCTCAATATTACAACATAGAAGCCCGGCTTGAGTTGCCAGCCTGTTGCCTTGAGGAATTCAGACTCAAGACTACAACATCTATGGGTGAGATGGTGTGGTATTTGTCTTTCTGTGTCTGGCTTATTTCACTTAATACTATGCCCTTCAGGTTCATACATGTTGTGGCAAATTTCAGGATTTCATTCTTTTTTTTATGACTGAATAATGTTCTGTTGTGTATATATACACCACATTTTCTTTATCCATTCATTCATTATTGGACATTAAAAGAAAAAGTTGATATTATAGATGCAGAGAGCAGAACAGTGATTACCAGAGACTGGGAGGGACAAGAAGAGGGGAGGATGGGGAGATGTTGGTTTATTGGTACAAAATTACAATTAGGTAGGAGGAATAGGTTCTAGTGTTCTATTACACAGTAGAGTGATGATGCTTAACAGTAGGATATGGAATGTTGCAAAATAGCTGGAAGAGAGGCTTTTGAATGTTATCACCACAAAGAAATGCTAAGTGCACAAAGTGATGGTCATGCTGAATACTCTGATTTGATCATTATACAACACATACATTTATCAAAACATCAAATTTTACCCAATAAAAATATACAATTACAATGTGTCAGTTAAAAAAAGTAAGACTGCAACATAACTCTTATGTAAATTTTCAGCCTGTCGGGCCTACTCTATGAATTTTAGACTTGCCAACCCCTACAATTATATAAGCCGATTTGTGTGAAGAGGTCTGGATGCCCTTCTGGAAAGACCATGGAGAGATAGTGAGAGAGATAGTGGGCAAGAGAGATGACAGGACAGAGAAGGAGGAGGAGAAGGAGAAGGAGGAGGAGAAGGAAAAGAGATATTCATACAGGCCCTAGCTGTTCCAGCCATCCTAGTTGAGGGGCCAGACGTGTGAGTGAAGCCCTTTTTGATTTCCAATCTCAGTCAAGCTACCAAGTGATGGCAACTGCATAGGTGACCCCAGGAGATATCAGCAGAACTATCTAGATTGCAGAATCGTGAACAAATTAAAGGTTATTGTTTTAAGCCACTAATTTCTGAGGTGCTCTGTTACTCATCAGTAGATAACTTACGTAAGTACCATTACCATTTTGACACATGCACTTTTAGTTTTTTAATATACCTTAAAAATTTTAATAAAATTGAGTTCATATTGTGTATTTTTACAACATGCTTTTTCAGTGATATTATGGGCAGTTTCTCATGTTACCAAAGGTTCTTAAACCTCATTTTTAGCTGATACAGAGTTTTTGATCATTTCCTATTGTTGCACATTTGGATGGTTTCTAATATTTTGCTATTATAAACAACATTATGATAAATGCTCTTGTATACATTTCCAGAACTACCCAGCAAAGTAGCTTCTGAATTTCAGAGTCTTAGAAACTGTGTAAGATAATAAACATTCATTATTTTAAGCCAGTAAGTAATGGAATAAATTGCTATGCAGCAATAAGTAGCTAATACTGGCCCCCTTGGGATTTTTGAGCTTTTTAATCTTTAAAGTAGAAAAACCTATCATAGGTTTAGTTTCTTGTTAACCCAACTCTCAGAACTGAGTAACTACCTTCCCCTTCCCACTGTACCAGTGTTTATGGGAGGGAAAATTTAAACAATTTATACCACATATGCACTTCCTGGGCCCTTTCCTTCACAACAATGTCTTCACTGACTTCATATCTGTCAACTCATCAGTATATACTGGAGTTCCAGCCCTAGTTTTTTCCTGCATTGATATCAGCTTCATATTTCCAAATGCTCATCTCCTATCATTTTCTTTTGGATGTTCCTCAGGGTGTCCAAAATGAAGTTTGTCATCTCTTGCTATAATCCTTTCCTCCTTTCTTATTTACCTTGATTGAGAGGTGGGGTTAGGTTGGGTAAAACGTGGGAATGCGACACTGTATTAGTTATCTATTGCTGCATAACAACTTACCCCACAGCTTCGTGACTTAAAACAACAAATATTTGTTATCTCACACGACACAGCTTACGAGAGTTAGGCATCTGGGAGTGGATAGCTGGGTGGTTCTAGCTCAGAAGTTTTTATGAAGTTAAAGTCAAGATACTGCCTGGGACTGCAGTATCCTGAAGACTTGCCTGGGGTTGGCTGAAGGGTCTGCTTCCAGGATGGTTCACTCACACAGCTGTGGGCTGGAGGCCTCAGGTTTCCGCTGGCCTTTGGAAGGAGGCCTTCATTTCTCACCACATAGACCTCACCATAGAGCTGCTTGAGGGTTCTCACAAAATGGCAACTGGCTTTTCCTAGAGTGAATGATCCAAGAGAGAAGAAAAGGCAGAAAACACAACAGCTTTGATAACCTAGCCTTGAAAGTCACATGCTGCCATTTTTCTCATATTCTTTTTGTCATACGGACCAACCTTGAAACAATGTGAGAGGGTACTACAAAAGCTATGAATATTGGAGTGCAGTAGGGTTAGTGGGAGCCATCTTGGAGACTGGCCAATGGTTCTTGTGCCAATTGTTTTGGAATTAGAATAATGGCTTTAAGGATGTCATACAGGGCTTTCAGGTCTCTTGCCCCAAGAAAAAGTATTTGGAGCCAGATCACTTAATTGAGATGGGATGAAATGAGAAGAGGAAACCAGAATGAGACCCAGAGTGGTATGAAGGGACAAAGTAAGCAACTTTGTATATTTAACCTGAGTGTGTGTGGTCTATATGAGTATTCCTTGCACAAAGGCACAGAGGGAAAAAACAAAACAAAATACTAAGAAGTATCTGTAACCTTGGCTGTCACTGTTGCAGGGACCAGCTCTTCTCTCACCTAACTGTACTTCAGCCTTACCCAGTTTATATCTATGTCCTGCCTCTGCCTTGTTGCTCCCTGTAACTCATGAGACACAAATTTTTAGTGCAAGTAGTTCTTTTAAGAGGTGATCCCATGAGACACTGGCAGGAGATTGGGGAGGCGCACTGGTAAGAGACAGGGAAGTAAAGGCAGTCGAGCAAGCACTTATTCCTATGGGCAACTGACTTAATCCCTCTGGGGAACTCTGGGAAATAGTGTAGACCTGTACGCTGAGTTATTCTACCTGTGGGACGAGGTTCCTAGAATATTCACTAACTTCCATCAGCCATTAGTGGAGGACTGCCTCCAAGAAGGATGAATTCTTTGGCACTTCTGGTCTGCCACTCCAGCGGGCAGAGCTAATGTGGCAGCTGAAGGAAGCCCTAGGGCTCAGAGTTGCAGGGGCTGGCAGTTGGAAATCGGAAATTGGGATTTCAGGGACATGTTAAGTGCCAAGGAGATATGGAAAGGGCACCAATAGCATTCTTTATGAGTACCTTTAGAATTCAAGTTAGGCATCCCCTGCCATGGGAAGTTCTCCATGCCTCCTTAGTTTTCCTCCTGCAATGGGTTGGGTGCTTTTTTGCTTTGCTCCCATCCCAAGTGCCTTTCACTGTATTGTAACTGTCTGCATCTCTCCCATTAAACTCTGACCTTGCTGAAGATGCAGACCAAGTTTTCCATCTCAGCACCCCTGGGTGCCTAGAAAAAGACCTGGCCCAGAATCTGGCATATATTGGGTTCTCAATAAATTTTGAATGAATGAATGAAAAAAATAAATGAATAAATGGGTGAGGAATTCTCTTCATAATTTGGGATAGCATTGGTAATCCTCTACATGTTCCTGTATCTAAAAGTTTACACATAAATTATTACCATTTCTACTCATACGGACTTATTTTATGGGAATCATTTCCCACAGAGGGGTCTTCCAGGTGCAAGAAAAGCATTAACATATTTATGGTGTACCCACTGACACACCAGGCCCTGGCCCTGGGTGGTTCACTGCCACATATCCTCCTGGGCTCCTGGAGAAAAGCTGTGAAGGGAAGTGGGTGGCTGTCACACAGCAACTTTCTGCCCCCAAACCCCTCATGTGAGGTGAGACTGAGGGAGGAGAAATGGCAAGGTTTCTGCAAAGATCAAGAACTACCCCAGAGATCCTGTCTAGTCCCATTTTAGGTAGTCATGATTTGCTCATTGTCACAACCACTTAGCACTGCGGGAAGAATGCATTGTTTCTGAATAGAGAGCAGTAGTGATGATTTGGCTGTTATTATGGATAATAATTGTGTTTGCTGTCTGTGCTGCCTAGGCTTATTTGGGAGCTTTGTCACCACTGCTATAATTTTAAATATTTTAATTAATGATACTCTGCTGCACTCTAGCCTTGAGGCTCCTTAAGCAAAATGAGCAATTAAAAAAAAAAAAAAACAAAAACTCACAAAAAGTACGTGAATGAAAAGAAAAGAAAGGGCATCTAAAAAAAATCATTCTGTTTCTGTGATGTTTTAGGCTTGAAAAATGTATCTGTTGCAGGCAAGAGAAAATTCTCACTGCTTCCACCTGTTATCTTTGCTCCCATAGCCATCCATCTCCTGGAGCTGCTGATTGACATGGAATATACATAAAGTATCATAAAAAATGACAGGAGACGAGGAAAAAGCCAAAGCAGAGGCCTGAAGGTCCAGCAAACTTGGAGACTCATGCTCTTAAAAGCATTTCATCATCAACCATTATTATTGCTATCAGTTATTTTCATACTTTCCCAATATTGTGGATATCATTGAGGAGATACCAAAGAATTAGTCTCTACCTTTTAGGTCTTTCACTGTGGTGTCTGGGAATGGTTCTGGCAGAGTAATCACAAGCCCCAGAATGTTCTGTGAGACTGATGGTGAATGCACAAGAGAGAGCCCCGGTAGAGTAGGGTAACCTTTTGAAATGTTAGTGTTTTGTTTTTGAATGTAGAAGGTATGAAGGACAATAGGCAAAACTTCCCTTTGCATCTCCTCAGGAGAGGTCTCTGGGCCAGGTCAGGATTCCAAACTCAGGGACACATGGGCCTGCACAACTTTAACCTCCAGAGTGTTTGAAAGAGATGAGAACTAGCAGCCAATATTTAGAAACAGAGGCATCAAACATGAAAATTTGATTTCCAGTCTCTGGAAAGTTTAGATCTGCCAGCCTCAGTCCACATGCTAATACTGGACTGCAGCCGGTGGTGGCTGCTCTGTGGTATGCTGGAACCGGCTCTCTCCGGCTTTTGAGAGAGATTTGTCTTCAGCACTTCCGTGTTCAGCAGCTTTACATTGGTAGGTTGAGATCATCGAAGTAGGCCATGGTGAGAGTGTTTGTACCATGAAGATGCTGTAAGTCAGATTGTTTTTCTCTTGGTAAGCCAGTTAAACATTTAGTAGCAGACCACTGAGGTCACCCCTCTGGATGGTGTGTTGAGTGTTCATTCCTCATACCTATAATTTGCCATCATCTCCCTACTATGAGGCTGAGTTGCCCACCTTGTCCCTTTGGTTGATATTCTGGGTTTAGGATCCTCTTGCACCATTTCTTTGTGTTTAAGGGGGCCTCTGTGAGGAAAAATGCCCCACCTCAGGCCTTTGTTAGGAAGGAGAGGCTCATCAAGGAAAAGGCTCTGAAGTGGAGAAAGGGAGGGTGGTCTTTCTACCTGGAGAGGGGACTGGCTTGCTCTCTGGGGATGAAAGACTTCCGTGGGCCAGGGACAGTAAGAGTTCATTCTGAGAGGTGGGAGATGGGGGATACACATTTCTTGTGTGACAGACACCCAGCCCCTGCTTCTGCAGTGTCCCAGTTGTATGCCCATGGGGGTGGACCTGGGCACTGTGACCTCAGGACACGGGCTCCCATTATAACAGGCAAGGGCACAGGGAAGTCCCATGCTTCTGAACAGACCACCTGTGCTCTGGAGCTGGGAGTATGGGAGGGATACCCAATCGTAGAGCCGACTTCATGGGCATGTGACCTGTGCAGTGGTGTAGGGCTTCCTGCTTGGTTTCATGCTCTGTTGTCATCGTCTTGAAATTCTTCATACTTTTTGAACAAGGGGCCCTGCATTTTTATTCTGTACTGGGCTCTATAAATTAGGTAGTTTATCCATTACTCTAGGAACTGAACAACCGTGGAGTCCTAATAAGTAAGCAGCAACAAGGAAGGGGTCCCAGTTCAGGGAGAACAATTGTTCTGAGTGACTGCTAATCACAGACAACCCCCTGGCACAACATTCTGTTCCAAAATCCCTCATTCTGCTTGTAGCCCCAGCAGCAATACCTTATCTGCACACCTTATCTGCACACCTTATCTGCATGTAGCCACTCCAGTACAACCCTATAAAACTTCCCTCCAGCCTCTGCCTCTTGGCAGACAGTCCCTTCTGTGCTGTGCTGCCCATTGCTTTCTTGCCATCTACCTTTGTACTTTCTCTAATAAATCTGCCATCTTTACCCATGACAGTCTTGGTAAATTCTTTTACCACCTGCGATGCTGGCCCCAGCCAGTTGCACCTGGAACAACAACAAGAGATCTGCCTCAATTATTCTGCGCTGTATGAATTTTCCCAAGACTTCCAGGGTGATCCCAAGAAGTGAGTTGAAGAATCTCCTAAAATTTCCCATCCACCCCTGTAGCTGGGGCTGACTCACATTTATGTGGTCAGAAACACTAAGAAACATGCTATTTCTTAGATGGGTTCAGAGCTGTCCTGCCTATTGCACTAGATTGATTTTTTTTTTCTTTTTTAGCCCTTAGATGCTGGGGGCTAAACTAGGGGTACAATGCTGAAGTTTGATAATATAGGAGTGAATATGACAAGGCCTCTGCCCAAAAGAAGCTCAGAGTCTAGAGGGAGACATGCAGAGGTAAACCTACAGCTCTTACTGCATGTAGCACATTAGATCTGAACTCTAAAAAGTGCCATGGGGAAGCAGAAGCAAGAATAATTGATTCTGTGTAAACAGGATCAGGAGAGTTTGTGGCAAGGGCCTGAAGGCAAATAAGAGCTCTCTGGGTGAAGAGGGTAGGGAGGTGCAAGCCTGATGCTTCATAAAATCCTCTTGCTTAGGGGTCTGCTATCTTTTGATGGTGCTGCAGCTTTTAGCAATGTCAGATTCATCTAGTAGCTTTGTACACACTTAAGTAACTGTCCTGTATTGTGGCCATGATTGGGCCATAAAACTATTCTGGAACCTGGTTCCAAAGACCACTTGGTAATCAGGTATTTTCTTGATTATGTGGTGGAATAACATTGGAAATACCAGCAGGTGTGTTTTTCCTATTCCATTCCTTACCTGGGGACCCTTTCCCAACTGGGCAGCTGGACCCTGGAGCAGCTTTGCCTCGGGGAAGGTAAATGACAGCAAAAACAATGGCCAGGCTTTGGGTGTAAAACGCTGAGACTGTGAAGGGCTTCAAGGAATAGTGAATTCAGAGGGAGTCACAAATGGGCTTTCTGTACACTGGTATTGGATAGGATTTTCCAAAACTGAGGGAAGGGAGAGCTGAGGGTAAGTGGGAGTGAAAAGAGGGTGAGGGTCCCAAGAACATAGGCTATGTGGTTATCCTTTTTCAGTGTATCCTGGGAGGAGGATAGAAGAACAGTTAGTTGAAGGCAGTGATCCTCAACCTTATTAAAACTAACAACTCCTTTATGTAGTAAATATTTTATGAAGTTCTCTTTACTATCCTGAAGTAAAATGAAATTCATGGATAATATTACTCTCATAATTGTGACAACCAATTAACACGTTCACAAATTTCCAAAATATCCCATGGGGGATGGGAACAGTCCTGGTTGAGAATTATTGATCTAGGGGTTTTCTTCCCTTGATAAGAACTAGGGAAGGGCAAGACCTAAGACTGGGAGTTGCTATGGGTTGCGGTGCAAAGGGCCTAGGTAGCCTCGAAGAGAATACCCATTCCTAAGGATGCTTGGGAGCTTAGAAATGCAGAGAGAGAGAGAGAGAGAGAGAGAGAGAAATAGTAGAGGGACAGGGCCACACTGAGTGTCCTGGGTATCATTGTGAAGTGAATGTGGCCAAGGGGTGGGAGGTAGAAGAGGTCAGATCCAAAAACAAGGCTTGTGTTGGGAGTGAAGAATGGCCCAGCAGTGACTTGTATGATCTGATCACCCAAATCAGTAGTGAAGACATTCCAACAGATGCCAGATGCCAGGAACATGTATAGCTGCACCCTAGCCCCACCTTGCCCAAAGCTCACTGATAGAAAGTCAAAATTCTTTTACACTTGAAGTTCATGGACAACATTCTTATTTGTTACAATTATTTCAGAAGAATCCCTCACTTGACTGAGTTCAGTCTCCCTCCCACCTCCCTAATGTGGAGGTGTAACCATGGTGTAGGATCTGTTGCTTAAACAGAAGTCTCTGCTGCTTAAAATTCAACTATGCCCGTGTATTGGAAGGCAAAGATTCTGGTGCCATCTAAAGATAATCTGTGGGTTTTATGAAACAGACAACAGAGAAGCGAGCTCAAGTGTAGATCCTTGGAAAGTAAAATGTAACTGTCCCTTTAGGGGACAATATCCACGTAATTTTATTTTCCATCTTTGCTAGGGAATGAGGTTTGTGGTGTTGATGGTGAATATATTTACTCAAGTGACAAGAGAATGGGATTCACAGAGAGGTAAAACCCTTGATTTAAATCTTGGTTTCATTGTTCAGGCCAGGCCATTCATTTAACTTCTTTCGAACTCAGTTTCTTCATCTGTAGGATGGGTGTGAGAATCAGATGTGAAGATGTATAGAAAGCCTTTGACATCTGTAATATCACAGTTTCTAATATTGTCACAACAATCATATCAGGAGCGACTCATTTTTGTCATTCAGTGACCAGACGGGGTAAATAGATTTCCTTTGGGCTCAATGACTTCCGTCTCAGATGGCTACTACTTAAGAGTTCTTTGATCGTTACTTGAAGTGGAAAATGTTTCTGCGAAAGCAATTTAATCATGCTGTGAATGAATTGAGAGGTAGATTTTGTTACATAGATGAGCAAAATGTAAACTACTAATTGCATATAGACTATATTTGTAGGAGTTTTAATTTTGAGCATCAATTCCGTCACATTTGTTCTCAGTTAATTTTCTAGCGGGAGATGTGCTTGTTAAAGGTTTATTTGATAACCAGTCATCCATCCATCCATCTAACCAATAAAAGCATACTTGTTGAAGTGTTTAATTTGTACAAGTCCCTGAGAGGGGTGCTGTGGGGATTCAGTGGTGGCTCAGGTCTAGACACTTATGTAGAGATTGAGTGTCAACGTCCTGGACTTTTGACTGCTTGCTTTTTCTATTTTTGATGCTACTTCTTGCACCTTCACTAAAGGATGTATACTTTATTTAGTTCAGTTGCCTTATTGATATTTACTGACTATTTTTTGGGAGGAGGGATGGAAGAATTATTTATTTGCCTGTTGCTTGGGCTGAAAAAACCAGATTGTGGTAGAGTGATACCAAGAAGACCACATCTCCAGAGACCAATTGAGTGATCATGTCAAGGTATATCTTATTCCTCCATTTTATAGAATTTAACAAAATAAAACTAAGAACGCAAAAAAACCCTCCAGGTATTAGCATATATACTCCTGGGGTGGGGAAGATCTTCTTATGGAAATCAGAAAAATGAAAATTGAGGAAATGGAATGCCATCTTTACTCAGTGGAATGGCAAAACATGAATGATTGATGATTGCCAAAGCTTGAGGTGGTGCAGGGAAAATTAGCTCTTTCATTTATTCTTTGTAGGTTTGTGAGTAGCTAGCACCTTATTGGGAAGTCATTAAAACATATTTTAAAAAATAACAATGCACATATCTTTTGATCCAATAATTTCACTATTTCAGAGAAATAATGGTAGTAATACATAAAAGAAATATACAAAGGTAGTTGCTGCAGCAGTGATTATAAAAAATGAAGACTGTGAGTTGGAGAACATGAATGTTCATCATTTTGGGGATGATTGAATAACTTACAATACATTTACCATACAGAATATTATAATGCCAGTAAAAAGCGTGACTTGGATTTGTATTTATTGACTTGAGTGGATCTCTATTATAGGGAAAAATTAAGTGTATATTGTTAAGGCCTATAAAAGGTTATGAAAACAATTACCTTAAGCTACTGCCATTAGTTACTTCAAGGGAGAGAGTTTGAAGGTAGGAGGAATTAATTGGCTTTTAAATAAACTTCTGTTTTGTTTGAATGTGATAAGTAATATCTTCATGATTAATCATTCCATTGAGGTAGAAGTGAAGTTAAAAAAGAAACAAAAGAGAAAGAGAGAAAAAGAAAGAAAGAGCATTAACACTTTGGACTTCAGACTTCATGGAAGAGAAAAAAAATGATTTTTGGGTCAGGCCCTGTGGCTTACACCTGTAATCCCAGCACTTCGAAAGGCCAAGGCGGCAGGATTAATTGAGACCCGCAGTTTGAGACCAGCCTGGGCAACATAGTGAGACCCTGTCTCAACAAAAAAATCTCTGAAATTAGCCAGACATGATGCTTCGTGTCTGTAGTCCCAGCTACTAGGGAGGCTGAGGTAGGAGGATCACTTGAGCCCAGGAGTTCGAGGTTGCAGTGAGCTATCATTGTTCCACTGCACTCCAGCCTGGGTGCCAGAGTGAGACCCTGCCTCAAAAAAAAAAAAAAAAAAAAAAAAAAATTTCCCAACCACAGGAAAAATTGGTGAAAAGTCAAAGACAGTTGAACCTAACAGAAATGCCATTGTAGAGTTCTGATTCTTTAACCTGACATTGTTATTTATTCTTATAAATTACAGGAATGAATTATTTTGGGGTTAACTTTCTGTGTTATACTAGTGAGCCTCTTTCTAGTCTCTTTTACAGGAAAGAATTTGTTCCCTCACACCCATCTTATTTGTTTAATGTCTTAACAGTTCTATTTGTTGAAGGCTTATTTGAGATCGTGGCTGTTTAAAAAGAAAATAAGAAAAGATAAATAAGATTGAGAATGAGAGAAAGAAAAAATATTATTTGTGTCCCTCAGTAGTTTGAAGGTTGCCGTAGTTCATCTTCAAATACAGAGCCATGAAAGATTTATTTAACCACATTTCTTTTAAGGTCGAAGGGGTTGAGATGATCACTCACACATCCAGGGTCTCCTTCTTTACCCAGGTCCTCTTATTTATTTATCTCTTCTCCTGAGCCAAAATTTGAGCTGCTGTGAGAGATTCTTAGTCGGTTCCCAATATTTGAAACCACTTTCAACAATATCATCCATCTCCTCCCACCACAAGTGGCATTATCTCCATATCCTTGGAGATGAGCCGCCTTCCCCTTCCTTTATCACCTGGAGCCACACACGTTTGGTAACAAATGCCCTGATAATGTTCTTGTTGGTCTCTCACAAGTGAAATAACAGATAACCATTCTCCCAGTGATGGTGAGACAGTCATCCTGCTCTCAGATAACCAGGAAAGGAGAGATTCACTTCCATTGCATGCTGTGATTAAGATCTCACTGGCAAAGATACAAGTGAGATTGCCTTTATAAAATAATATCCGTGCTCATGTCATTTTATTCAGCTCAGATAGCAGCTAACATCATTTCTTGGGGTCCTCCCTCTGCACCAATCTGCAT
This sequence comes from Macaca thibetana thibetana, assembly GCF_024542745.1. Lineage (NCBI taxonomy): Eukaryota > Metazoa > Chordata > Mammalia > Primates > Cercopithecidae > Macaca > Macaca thibetana. The sequence continues at coordinate 38,282,818 of NC_065579.1, read as the reverse complement.
TGGCTTTCAAACGTGTATACCATCACCTGCCCTACTGGTGAGATAAGAATAAAAGTGTAAGATGGCATATTAAATTGTGCAGTGTTTTTCATATTACTCATACAAATGAGATAACAGCTGCGGGATAGTCTGTTTCATTCCTGGCAGAACTCCCAATCATTTGTGTTGCTGAAACAAGGCTAGCCTTGTATCTCAGCAGTGCACGCTCCTGTCTGTGGGTATCATTCAGTAGGGCCAGGAGGCTGCCTCCCCTAAGTCCCCCTTCCCAGTCTGCTTGATGTGAATTAATGAGGGACAAATATTTTTATTCCTACTCAGGTTTAGGCTTAATGTGAAATTATCCAGAGGAGGTAATTTACAGAGTATTTCCCAAATTTCAGTTATCAAGCCCCATTTTCTTACGGTTTTTGTTATATGCAGATGTCACCGATGATATTACTTAATACTTTTCTTTAAATTTATTTTAATTTTAACTACCTATCTTAGCCTTATTTTAACTGATAGTGATAAACTCATAAGCTTGTTATGATTGTTTTGATTTTATTATATTTAATCGACCTTAAAATAAACATGTAACTATTAATATTGTTTTCTGTGCATTGTCTAAAGTAATTTTGAGTGATACTCATGGATGTTTTCATTTGAGAAATACCATTAGGTGAGTTCTCACTAAAGTACACACATCTAGTACAGATAATTTCTTAGCAGCTGCTGTTGATGGGTGATCCCACACTTGAAAAAGCAGGGAGGGAAACCTATGAATATAAAAGAATCCAGAAAGGACGCATTGGAGGAAAGAAAGAAGCAGTTCTGTCTAAGGCACATTTCATCCTGGCTAGACTTAGATGAGTGAGATGAAGCCAAGGACATTGTGCTTATCGCCTTTCTGGGTGGCATCTGGCATCGGAGGCTGACCCAGGCCTCTGTGAGGCCGTGAGCTATAACACAAATTCAGGCACTTGCCAGGCTGCTCTAGGCTGTTCCACCCCACCCCACAGCTACTCCTAGTCTGGGTTCTGATTGGTGTTATGAAGAAGAGGCAAGGATGGCAGAAGATGGCAAGTGTCAAGTGTTGGAGGGTTCAATTTTCTGTCAAGACTACCTTCTCTATCCAAGAAAAATGACTTGATTATGAAGGAGTTTTAAAAGTACAAACAAGCAAGCAAGCAACAACAATAACAACAACAACAAAAACAGAACAAAAAATCAATCAGATGAATAGGACTGAGAGTTTAAAACTGGAAAACTCTAATTTAGAGGTAGCAGAGGCCCTTGATATCTGCCAGAGAAACTTGTGCTCCAAGCTTCTGTAGGTGCCTATGATCCCAGGCTTCCTAACCCTCTTACCACAACAGTAGTGGCCTCTTCCGTTTCAGTCTCTGGCTCTATGCCTCCTGGTTGTTACCCTGAACAAGGACTGCCAGCGTGCATGGTAATGACCCACCCTACTCAGGCCAGTCCCTCAGGATTCCACCATCTTTTGACCAAGATGATGATCTTAGGTCGACTGTCCCAAAAGTGGCTCTAGAGGCTATAGAAGGGGACTGTCTTAGACATACGGCTTCGTCTTTCCAAGAGCTACCTGGATATGGAGCTGTGTAAGACATATAAATGTTTGATAGGCAGATGGACAGGAAAGAGTTAATTCCCAAACCAACTATGATTTAGCTGTGGGCCTGCCGAGCATGCAGGCGGAGCCTGTGAGAGCACCATGAGGGAGCAGTTAATCAGACATCAGTTTCCAGGTATGTAGAGGACCTGACTGGTGACCAGAGATTGAACTAAGTGTCTGGGAACCGTTCATGTGTACAAGCCCAAGGCCCATGAGGGACAACAATCAATCCCTGCTTCATCCTTTAATCGACATTCATTGCTAGCAACAACATAGCGAAAATCAGTGGGAGCTGTTTTTTTTGTACTCTGGTTAGATAAAACAGGAAAGCATCCGTAGTGTTTTGTAAATAGTGTTTTACCCAGTCATTCAGTGCTGATTAGCCCATGTTTGCCCCTCATTTCCCCAAATTAACTTTTGCCATCATTCTGCATACCCGTGAGACTTGGTTTCCACAGGGCTGCTGATTGCTGCATTTCCCTGAAACTCACTGATTGCACCTATGCCCAGTGCTACCTCCCTGAACGGCCTCCCTGCTGGTCTCAGTGCCTGTTTCTTTTCAGGATTCTTCTCTACCTTTGTTAACACAAAAGGGAAAAAAATTATTTAAGAAGTTTACACTTTTAGTAAAATATTCTTCTTCCTGATTTCTTAAACTGTTCCCCTTTGTTCACCCCATCGAAGAAAGAAGAAAAGAAAGAAGGAAAAAAGGGAGGGAGTAAGAATGAAGGAAAACATTTCTGCCTTTTGTCAGGATTGACTCTTTTCCCAATTTTAAAAAAAGTTTGGACATTTATGTGTAATGTATCTCATTATAAAGGTAATAGAACTACATTTCAAAGGAAAAGGAAAAGCACCCGTAATACTAACAACGTAACAGAATTGCTGTTAGCATGTTGATGTATTTCCTACTAAGTTTTCTGCTATGCAGCTTCTTTTAAAATCTAGTAGTAATCCTACTGTAAATAAAACATTTTCTTTTACTTTTTTCACTTATATTCAGTCATAAGCATTTTTCATGGTGCTATATGGCCTTTATAACCATAGTTTTAGTGATTGCATGTTTCCTCTAGTGAAAATACAATAATTTACACAACCCTTTCTTGAGTGTTTTGATATTTAGATTGCTTTTCATTTTAAAATTTTCATTATATCATTGAAACGATACTGTTAAAGCATACGTTCCCACCCACCCCTATTTTTGCTTTATTTTGTTAGGTTCTGTTTCTAGAAGTCAGGTGACAAGAAAAAGCCCATGGGCATTTCAGGTGCTTGATTTGTAATTTGAAGTTGGATTCTACAAGCATTTGTACTTACTGTGTCCTCACCAGCCAAGCTGGAGGGCCCATTCCAACAAACCCTCCCTGTGCTTCTCCCCCTTGTTTTGCCTCCTCTCACAAAGGTGTACTTCCCACATTCCTCATAGTGGAGAGAAAGGCTTCCCTCACAGGTTTTCAACAATTTGTGCCCAATATGAAGCCAAAGAAACCTTCTTGACTCCATTCATGTGGCTATTGGTCTTCACGCTGTAGCAGATGTCTTTAAAAGAGATGGTCTTCAGCCCTTCACCTCAGCTAAAGGTTGGTACATGCCAAGGATAGGAGGTTAACAATGAAAGGAAGGGTTGTGGGCCAACCATGAGGGGAATTTAGGAAGGAGGTGCCCACAACTTATGGTGTCTGGTTGGCTATAACGTATCCAAGAATAATTTATTGAGTACTTACATGTATTAGCCACCGTGATAGGTGTAATGGGATATGCATAGGTAAACACCGCTATCAAAGAGTTTATAGCCTTCTGTGGAAATGACAGACCTGCAAATAACTGTTATGAAGACAGAAGGAGGGACATGAGTACTGAGGATTGCCATGATAAGTCCAGCAGCCCAGGACCCTAACAGAAGGCCCCCTGTACACCAGGCTACATGTTCTCATGCTTCCTTTTGGTAAGGTCAAGTAGTTGGGGAGGGCAGTGTAGGGAATTCTTTGTGGGAGTTTACTGAAATAAGATTATTCTGATTGCAGAAGAAGTCAGATCTCGTGGGGAGGAATTTGAATAAAGCATGTGCCTACTCACTGACCTTTCCTGACAAGGCACATGTGTGTTGAAGGGGGAGAATGCATCAAGCGCAAGCTGTTAGCCTTCACTCTTCAGTGCCTCTGTGGCTGCAAAGACTGAAGAATCATGTTATGCATACCCCGGGAAAGTTTCTGACCTAAGAGTGAGCGAGTTTACGATGGATGGCTGAGTATCAGGGTCAGATTAAGTAACAGGAGTCAACTATTAAGGGGAACTAGGCATCATTTTTTACCCAGGTATGTATGGTTCTTTGGATCTTGTTACATAATGTGTCTCTTCCTTCACTTGTCTGTTTTAGAGTAATTACTTAAAATTGTAGTGTATCAGACTGGAAAGTGACCTTAATCATGTTAGAAGACTCTCAGTAACATAACAGCCTAAGTTAATGGGATTGATCATCCCCCCTTTAACTTAGAACATGTAGACATGCTTGATTAAAAAAAAAACCACAAAATTTTAGTAAAGCTGTATTACTCAACTTGAAAGAAAGAAAAGACAATCTCAGGTGTAGGAGAAAGAAAAGGAGATGAAAGCTATTGTGAGGAGGTGGGTAAGGGAGACCTGATGCTAAGAAGACTCATGGGCATTTGGGTTCCATATAAGGCTTGGGGCTAGGCCTCTAATGTGCACATGAGGACTGGTTATGCGACCTCCAGACCACAGGTGATAGAGAGAGGAGGAAGCCTGTGTAAAGCCTGGAAACTCCAAGAGCTGCCCTGCTCATAAAAAGCATACTGGAAAACAGCACAAATTGGCCAGAGGAGGCAACATGGAAGTTTGCCACCATTTGTTCAGAGCCTTAGGTAGAAAAAAAAATCACTCAAAAAGCTAAATTTCCAGGCCTGAAGTATGTAAAGGCATGTGATTCAAATTTAAACTATCTATCTGGTTCAGGACGTCCAAGCTGAGAATTTATCATAACCTGGTCAAGGATCATTGAAACCCTGGAGGCTACAGTATAAGCAACTATAAAACTCAGCAGGAATCCTTTCATAATCTAGGGCACATAGAATTCCATAGCCCTAATGCCCCTGACGAAGAGGAACTTACAATATAAAACAGACAAACCTCATGAATCAAACCACCACACATCAGGTCAGGAGACACCACAAACAGCAATTCCTATCCACTACTGGTAGGAATGTCAAATGGTAAAACTGCACCAGAGAGCAATTTATTTTATTTTATTTTGAACTTTTATTTTAGTTTTGGGGTACATATGCAGGTAAGTTACATGTCACGGGTGTTTGGTGTACAGATTATTTAATCACTCAGGTAATAGGGATGGTACTTGATAGTTTTTTGACTCTCACCCTCCTCCCACCCTCCACTCTCAAATAGGCCCCAGTGTCTGTTGTTCCCTGCTTTGTGTCCATGTGTACTCAGTGTTTAGCTGCCACTTAAAAGTGAGAATTTGTAGTATTTGGTTTTCTGCTTCTGTGTTAGTTAACTTAGGATGAGGTTCTCTAGTTCCATCCATGTTGCTGCAAAGGACATGACCTCCTTCTGTATGGCTGTGTAGTGTTCTATGGTATATATGTACCACATTTTCTTTATCCGGTCTACTATTGGTGGGCATCTAGGTTGATTCAATGTCTTTGCTATTGTGAATAGTGCTGCGATGAACATATGCATGCATATGTATTTATGTTGGAATGATTTATATTCCTTTGGGTATATGCCCAGTAATGGGATTGTTGGGTTGAATGGTAGTTCTGTTTTAAGTTATTTGGGAAATTACCAAACTGCTTTCCACAATGGCTGAGCAAATTTATACTCCTACCAACAGTGCATAAGCATTCCCTTTTCTCTGCAACCTTGCCAACAACTGTTATTTTTTCACTTTTTAATAATGGCCATTCTGACTGGTGTGAGATGATATCTCATTGTGGTTCTGATTTATGTTTCTCTAATGGTCAGTGATGTTGAGCATTTTTTAATATGCTTTTTGGCTGCATGTATGTCTTCTTTTGAGAAGTGGTCTCTTCCTGTCTTTTGCCCACTTTTTAATAGGGTTGTTTGTTTTTTGCTTGTTAATTTGTTTAAATTCCTCATGGATTCTGGATATTAGATCTTTGTTGGATGCATAGTTTGCAAATGTTTTCTTCCATTCGGTAGGTTGTTTGTTTATTCTGTTGATAGTTTCTTTTGCTGTGCAGAAGCTCTTCAGTTTAATTAGAGATCATTTGCCAATTTTTGTTTTTGTTGCAATTGCTTTTGGTATCTTCATGAAATCTTTGCCAGGGTGTATGTCTAGAATGGTATTTCCTAGGTTATTTTCCAGGGTTTTTGTAGCTTTTAGGTTTTACATTTAAGTGTTTAATCCATCTTGAGTTGATTTTTGTATATGTTGTAAGGAAGGTGTCCAATTTCAATCTTCTGCATATGGCTAGCCAGTTATCCCAGCATCATTTAGTGAATAGGGAGTCAATTCCTCATTGGTTGTTTTTGTGAACTTTGTCACAGATCAGACGGTTGTGGGTGTGTGGTCTTATTTCTGGACTCTCTATTCTGTTCCACTGGTCTATGTGTCTGCTTTTGTACTATTATCATGCCATTTTGATTACTGTAGCCTTGTAGTATAGTTTGAAGTCAGGTAATGTGATGCCCCCAGCTTTGTTGTTTCTGCTTAAGATTTTGCTTTGGCTATTTGGGCTCTTTTATGGTTCCATATGAATTTTAAGACAGTTTTTTTCTCTAATTCTGTGAGGAATTTCATTGGTACTTTGATAGAAATAGTATTGAATCTATAAATTGCTTTGGGCAGTATAGCCATTTTAACAATATCGATTCTTCCTATCCATGAGCATGAAATGTTTTTCCATCTGTTTATGTAATCTCTGGCTTTTTCAGTAGTGTTTTATAATTCTTGTTGTAGAGCTCTCTCACCTCCATGGTCGCTGTATTCCTGGGTGTTTGATTCTTTTTGTGGCTATTGTGGATGGGATTGTGTTCCTGATTTGGCTCTCAGCTTGGACGTTTCTGGGATATAGCAATGCTACTTATTTTTGTGCATTGATTTTGTACTCAGAAACTTAGCTGAAGTTGTTTATCAGATCTAGGAGCTTTTGGGTAGAGACTGTGGGGTTTTCTAGGTGTAGAATCCTATCGCCTACGAAGAGAGATGGTGTGACTTCCTCTCTTCCTATTTGGATGCCTTTTATTTCTTCCTCTTGCCTGATTGCTCTGGCTAGGACTTCCAGTACTATGTTGAACATGAGTGGTGAGAGTGGGCATCCCTATTTTATTCTAGTTCTCAAAGGGAATGCTTCCAGCTTTTTGCATGTACAGTATGACGTTGGCTGTGGGTTTGTCAAAGATGGTTCAGAGAGCAATTTAGCAATACATAGTACATGTGAAGTTGGGCAAATGATACAGCCCAGCATGCTCATGTATAGGTATATGCCCTAGAAAATTCTCTTACATGTATATAAGAAGATATGGCCAACGATGATCATTGTTTGTTAAAATAAACTGTAATGCTAATTTAGAAATCCAAATTGGCAGTCAGAATGCAAATGGATAAGTAAAGTGTGATTTATTCATATGTTAGAATACTACCAATTCGTTAGAATGAATGAACGTATCCAAATGCACAAATCTTAAAAACATGATGCTGAGGAAGAAAGCCAGCTTTCTCAAGGAGAAGCATAGTATACTATTTATCTAAGTTTTAAAAACACAAATCAATATCATGTAGTATTTATGAACATGTGCAAAGGTAGTGAAAGTATAAAAACAGAGAAAACATATTAATTTAAAGAAAGTAGTTTCCTTTAGCGTGGGAGGGAAGACAAAGCGTTTGATTTAAATGTAGGTTTGACTCCTAAACCAGTGCAATACTAAAAGTATACCATAGGGATTCTATAAGCCAATGCATTTTATTTTTTACTATAAATAAAGAAACCCTCTTCAAATATAATTTTGCCTTACTGATTCAAAGAAAGAAAGAAATAATGTATTATAGATGCAGTTGAAGCTCCATGTATATATCAGTCCTATCCCATCCCTTCTCGCTATTGTCTCTGTATGATGTGCTGCCTCTTCAAATATAAACCATGGTCAAATCGTACATTTAATCATTCTCAACATACCAGCAAGGAAATGATGGAGACAAAAGTCTATAGCCATTATAAGAAACTTCTTTTTTGGGAAAAACAAAAATAAAAACAAAACAGGGAATAGTGGAAACGATGCTGTTGGCACTAGTGAGTACCACACACCAAACTGTTCTGGGTGAGCATTCCAGACACCCTGATGAGGTAGTGGAGGAGTTCCTGTTGGGCCAAGATGACTGGCCTTGCCCTGCCTCAAGAGCGTCTCCTTATCTACTGCTCTTCACAACCACATGTGAGATGGGCAATGGGGCATGCTTCTTTTCTAGAAGATGTTTTTATTGTCCTAGTTCACTTCCTGTTGAGGGAGTTCTAGGGTATTGGGGCTGACCTTAGGGATTGAGCAACCACAGGCCTTTATTTTCAGGACCTGAGCTTGGATCAACTGGCCAGGTAGGTAACTTTTTAGAAATTTTAAGGAATATTGACCTAAGTCAGAGATCTTATGGAGTCATGGTCCATGAGTTTTGACATTGCTTTTATAGCATCTCTCTCTTAGCAATAAGCTCAAGAGCTCTGAGCATGCCCCTAGCCCTGGGCTTAAGTGCTTCCATCTTACCTGTCCAAACGATGGGTTGAAGCAAGGCTAATGTTGTGTCCTTTGCCCTGGAGGTCTTTACTATGGAGGTAATTATATTTTTCAAGCAGCAAGTGAACCTTAGGAGGTGGTGGAAGGAGCCTGGACCTTTATGCTCACTCTATAGTCCTTATTTTGTCTAGGTCCCAATATTAATTGTTTCTGTGTTTCCCACCTAACTATCTTTATTTATACTACCTTTATTTTCTATTTACTTTTATTGATGAATAATATTTGTACATGTTTACGGGGTACATGTGACTTTTTATATGCATAGAATGTGTAATGAGCAAGTCAGGGTAATTAGGGTATCCATCCCCTTGAGTATTTATCATTTCTATGTGTTGGGAACATTTCAGGTCCTCCCTTCTAGCTATTATGAAATATATGATACTCTTGTTAATCATAGTCACCCTACTCGGCTATTAAACACTGGAACTTATTCCTTTTATCTACCTGTATATTTGTCCCATTAGCTGTCCCCTCACATCTTTCCCAGCCTCTGATATCTATCATTCTACTCTCTACCTCCATTAGATCAACTTTTTTAGCTCCAACAGATGAGTGAGAAGATGCCATATTTGTCTTTCTGTATTTACACTAACTTTAGTTTTGGGAAGATAACATATTATCCAGATATCTCAAGTTTCTGGCCACTGCCTCTTAGCAAGACTCTATCTCCTTCCCTTTCCTCTTTTAGTTTGGCCAGTCTGTACTGAAATAGCAACTCCCTCTAACATCATGATATTTTTTCTTCTAAGTTGAGTACCAAGGTGTAACATGACAGTTTCACCATCGCTTTCACTATCCCATAAAAAGATTACCAACTTGAACGTGGGGAAGGGGAATCCTTATTGTACCTCAGTCTACTTAAATTCTGTCACTTCCATGTAGGTCTGTCACTCCTAATATCCTATTCCTAGTACTGATTTATATATTGGCTAGGACCCATTTGGCTGTAAGGGAAAGAAAACGCTAGCTTTAAAAATGAAAAGCTCAGGGAAGATGTTGGCCCGTGTGTCCAATAAGTACAAGGGGTGTAGGTGGCCTTAGGTGGGTCTGGATCCAGAAGCTCATATAGCTCAAAAGTATACAGACCAAAAGTCTGTATATTTTTCTCTATCTCCTGGCTCAATGTTTCCTCAGTGTTGGCTCTGTCTCAAGCAGACGCTCCAGGTGGTGGAAAGATGGTAACCTATAGTTCTTGGCTTATGTTGTTCTCATAGCTGGTATTCCAGCAAAAATAGAATGTTTCTTTCTGAAAATTCTGTTGGAAGACCTAGAAAAGGTTCTAATTGCCCAGCCTGGCAATGTGCCTGCTTCTGGATGAGCCACTGTGCTGTGGGCTGGGGTTCTCTAATTAACCAAGTTGGGGCCAATGGCCCAAATCTGAAATTTAGGGTGATGTCAGCCCCACTCGAACCACAGAAAGCACAATGAGTAGAGGGGTGGTTTCTCAAAGTGATTCTAGGTAGACCAAAGAAAAAAAAAAAGGACCTTCCAATAGGCATGTTTTGAACCATCTGCATGGTCTGTTTGTAAGGGAAAGAGTGTTTGCCATAGATAATTTTTTCCAGTGGATTTTTAGTGCAGAGACATTTGTATATATGTTTAAAATCAAATTGTCAGCAAGTGGTCACCCGAAGTGAAAGTGTTTAACTTTTAATAAAGTGGCTTTCAAACAGAATTCACAGACTTGGGGACTATAAGTATATTTTTGCTTATTTTAATGTGGAGTCATTCATCCATTATTTATAACTGAAATATACTTCGTGCCTTCTCAGTGTTGTATGGTATAGTACATGGTTCCTAATGTTTCTTAATAAGAAGATCCCACTTTGACAGCTCCACAGTTTGTGGCTGTTTGATAAAATTGTAATTGTACCTATAGCACCTTAAGAAAAATACATGTGACAACAGTTACGATGCAGTCAGTTTTTCATTGAGCACAATACATCAGTAACTCTTGAAAAGTATACATAGGAACTGGACCTAGAATTTAATCAGGCTACGGAAAATGCTTGGGCATGTGTGGATTTTCTGAGATGGTACTTAAGAGTATTGGGCCCATAGGTTAGGAACAACTGGAGTTTGGAGTGATTAAGAATATGGTTCAATCCCAGATCTACTACTTGTGAGGTGTTTGACCTTGGGTGGCTCATTTAACCTCTTTAAGTCTTCAGTTTCCTCCAATGGGAGCTGGAAATAACACCACCTGTTCCTCTAAGGTTGCTGTGAGGATTAGAGGTAATGTAGGTATAATGTACGTAAAGCACTTGACAGAGTCCTCGATACATGATTAGCACTCAACATGTGTAGCAATTAGTGTTACCACTTTGTATTAAAATTATCTATTTACCACAAGTCTCCTTGAATGTAAGGCATTGTGTTTTATGCAGCTTTATATTCTCAGTGCCTAGCAATGTCCTGGATTAGACAGGATATGTTTATTAAGTGAATAAGTAAATTATTGAAAAATTAAAAGCAATGATATGTCTAATGTGTTTAGCTCACTGACCATAGCATGGTTGCTATTTTAAAAATGTGCGTGTATTCTCCTCATCATCTGGACTTGGACATGGTTTACCCCAGTGGTCCTGGAACTTCAGTGTGCTTGAGAATCACCTGCAGGGCTTAAACACAAATGATGACCTAACACCAAGTTTCTCATTCAGTACATCTGGTATGAGGCCTGAAAATCTGCATTTCTAACAAGTTCCTATCTAATGCTGCTGTTGCTGGTCTGGGACCACATTTTGATCACTACTATACTGTACTAATAGCTCTCAACCTTGGCTGCATATTAGAGGTCCTGGGAAAGCTCTTAAAAATATTGATGGCTGCCTGGCCAAGAAAGGAGGATCATGCCTATAATCCCAGCACTTCGGGAGGCCTAGGCAGGAGGATTGCTTGAAGCCAGGAGTCTGAGACCAGTTTAAGCAACAAAATGAGGCCTCATCTCTACAGAAGAAAAATAAAAATAAAAAAATTAACTGGGTCTGGTGGTGCACACTTGTGGTCCCCACTACTCAGGAGGCTGAGGCTGCAGTGAGCTGTGATTACGTCACTGCACTCCAGCCTGGGGGACAGAGAGAGACCTGCCTAGTGAAACAAAAAACAAGAAACAAAAAACAAACCAAAAAACCTGCCTGGACTCCTCACCTTAAGAGTGTGATTAACTGGTCTGAAATGAGGCCTGGGCAGCAGTATTGTGTGTTATTTTAAAGCTCCCCTCCACCAACCTTCTCTAATATGCTGCAAGACATGCAAATCACTGGCCTTACTACTGGACTTAGGCAACCCAACTCAGGGCAGCTTTATCATCTGCTGTTGTCCACTGGTAGCACTGCAGTAACTGTGTCCAACAGAAAAAATCAACTGCATTAGTCTGGTCTTGTATTTCTAAATTGATTATGTAGATACCTCACACCACTGAAATCAGTTAGTAAATGGAGTTTCTTCACAGGTATTGCATTATTTCTCCCAGGCCAGTGAGTGCTTGCAAGTCTCCAGGATGATTCTTCTTGTTTTATTCACTCTGTGTGTGTACATGTGTATGTGCTCCACATGCAGTGAACTTGTTTTAGGTTATTTCTTATAATTCACTATATAATCAAGGGATTAACTCAATGGAATCATAGGGGTGGGGAGGGGAGAGTTGCTTTTCACTTTTAGAAATGAACCACCTCTTCTCAGTTATAAAATCCTCACAGGACCCCAAACCTACAGTCATAGGCTCATTAAAAGCGAGTTGCAATTACAAGCATGTTTGTCTGCTTCCCTCCCTCTTGGTGCCTGTGTCTGGTGCTCGTTTTTTTCCTTGTGAACTTTAATACATGTTTAATGTGAATCTTAATGATTTGATTACAATGGCATAATTACATAATTGGAATGTATTGTGCATGCTGGCGGGAAGGAGTCTGGAAGGTGCTTGGTGAGTGACGTTACATAAACAGAATGATAATGACAGTGAGATTGAGAATGAGACTAATGAGAAAATGATTAGAAAAACTGGGAAGAAATGGACACTTGTGGAAATGAGAAGGTAGCATTTCTCTTGCTTTAATGATTGGGATTCATTTTGCCTGAGAGGCTGAGGCTTTTGAGAATCAGTGCTATTAGAAAGAGGTATGTTCAGATAGTGGGTTTTTTGGAGGCTACTTTGGACATAGGTGCTGGCTCCAAGGTCCACCTGTCTAGGCAAGAATCAAGTCAGACTCATCAAGAAGCTCTGATACACTGCTTCCTATGATCTTTAAAGCAGAGCAAGGGCAATTCTCTTTCTCACCACTGTCCTTGCTTTAGAATGTTTCCAGTGGCACATTTGCATATCAGTGGAACATTGAGAGCCCCATTAATGTGGAGTGGAGCCACATTCTCCTCCCCAGTGCAATTCCACCATCTCTCTGGTAACGTATTGCTACTGAAGCGCAATGGCAGCTAGCCAATCGTTTTGTGCTCCCAGTTAATGACCTCCATTACTGTGTCATTTGGGCTAGAGAAACATGTCCACCTGCCTAGATCCTTTCCCATAGTAATTGGCCTGTGCAATGTCATCTTTACGTGATGTTTACTGTGTATTGCTATAATCACAATGATTATTTCCCCAACTTATTTGTACTATTAACATAAAACATATCTGCTTATTGATTCAACAAACACCAGTATTTGTTAAACACCCATATAGGTGCTAGTTGCTATGTGTGATGCAGAAAATAGAAGACACATTATTTGTGGTTTAGCAGTTGAAGTCTAGACAAGACATTCAGGAAAAGTTATTGTAAATCATCTCATGGTGAGTCGGAGAAATGATTCAGAATATTTTCACTATAGCCCTGCGTTCTTTTATCCATCAACTTGAAAATACTTATTGAGTGCCTACTATGCGAAGGGCTCAAGGTGAGGGGCAGGATACTGAGATAAATTTAACTATGATCTGCCTTCGGGGGAATTTTCAAAGACAATCTGGCAGTACCGATCCAAGTAAAAAATGGATACACTCAGTGATCCAGCATTTTCACTTCTTGGTTTGTACCCCAGGTGGCCATTCATTTATGTGCACAGATAGGGCATATAAAAGTATGGTAAATGAAGTACTGCTTGTAATATTATTCTACAGACAGCCTCAATGTCCACCAGAAGAACAAAAGGGAGTAACTAAATAAACTGAGGTTAAAGCAATACCATGAAAGATTATACAGATTAAGAAGAATAAGGTAGATCTATCACTAGATCGTTAGGACACTCCTTTGAATAAACTAAGTGATAAGTAATTATGTATGGAATAATATATCCTGTGTAAAATAAAAAGCAAAAGAAAAAAAACACAAAACAACCTTATACGTTTTCTGCGGGCCATAGATATCTATATAAAATAAAAAACAACCAAAAACCAGAAGTTCAGAAGGCTATCACCAAAGTGACAGTGGTAATAGTGGACACCTTTGGGTAGGATTGGGAGGAGCTAGGATTGAGGATGCTCGTGAAAGAAACCTTAGTTTCCTTTTTTTGAGACAGAGTCTTGCTCTGTCACCCAGGCTGGAGTGCAGTGGCGCAATCTTGGCTCACTGCAACCTCTGCCTCCCAGGGTCAAGTGATTCTCCTGCCTCAGCCTCCCGAGCGGCTGGGACTACAGGCACGTGCCACCATGTCCAGCTAGTTTTTTTGTAGTTTTAGTAGAGACGGGGTTTCACCAAGTTGGTCATCTTCTGACCTTGTGATCCGCCCGCCTCAGCCTCCCAACCTCCCAATGTGCTGGGATTACAGGCGTGAGCCACCGCGCCTGTCCATTTTTTTTTTTTTTTTTTTTTTGAGACAATGTCTCAATCTGTCACCCAGGCTGGAATACAGTGGTACGATCTCGGCTCACTGCATCCTCCGCTTCCAGCACAATTCTCCAGCCTCAGCCTCCCAAGTAGCTGGGACCACAGGCACAAGCCACCAACACCCAGCTAATTTTTGTATTTTTGTAGAGATGGGGTTTCAACATGTTGCCCAGGCTGGTCTCGAACTCTTGAGCTCAAAATGATCCGCCCGCCTTAGCTTCCCAAATTGTTGGAGTTACAGGTGTGAGCCACCGCATCTGGCCTATTATTCTTTTTTTAAGAAAATATATTTTATTTACTTTCTTGAGTAGTAAATGCAACAGAAATAAGTAAATAAAATCTTATGGAAATATTCAGTACCCAGTGCATAGCAGGAGCTAAATTAATGTTTACTGAACTGAAGTAAACATAGAAAAAAGGGGCAGTATTTGAGGTTAGAAGCATCAGGGCAGGCTTTAACAAGGGAGATACGTTTGAGCCGGTCTTACGAAAGAAGAGGTGTGGAGATGTGGAAGAAAGGGGCAACATGCAGCTTCCACAGTTTGGACATGAGTAGTTAGTGGGTATTAATATTTATATATTAATAAATAAATAAATAAGTACTTATTATTATTATTTTTTTGAGACGGAATCTCACTCTGTTACCAGGCTGGAGTCCAGTGGTATGATCTTGGCTCGCTGCAACCTCCACCTCCTGGATTCAAGTGATTCTCCTGCCTCAGCCTCCTGAGTAGCTGGGACTACAGGTGCGCACCACCATGCCCAACTCATTTTTGCATTTTTAGTAGCGATGGGGTTTCACCATGTTGGCCAGGATGGTCTCAATCTCTTGACCTCATGATCCACCCACCTTGGCCTCCCAAAGTGCTGGGATTACAGGCATGAACCACCGCGCTTGGCTATAAGTACTTATTTACAGTCATGTGCCACATAACAACATTTTGATCAATGATGTACTGCATATCTGATGGTGGTCCCATAAGATTATAATGGATTTAAAAATTTCTATTGCTTAGTGACATCTTGTTTATCTTACCACTGTGTAGACCTAGGCCAATGTGTATGTTTTTGTCTTAGTTTTTAGTAAAAAGGTTTAAAAAGTAAGAAAAAAATTTAAAATAGAAAAAAGCTTATAGAATAAGGATATAAAGAAAAGATATTTTGTACAGCCGTACAATGTGTGTTTTAAGCTAAGTATTATGAGTCAAAAAATAAAAAACATTAAAACGTTTATATAAAAATGTTATAGTATGCTGAAGTTAACTTATTATTGAGAAAAGATTTTTTTTTGTAAACCTAGTGTAGCCTCTGTGTACAGTGTTCATAAAGTCTACAGTAGGGTACAGCAATGTCCTAGGTCATCACATTCACCATCACTCACTCACTGACTCACCCAGAACAACCACCAGTCCTGCAAGCTCCATTCATTGTGTTCTATTCATTGTAAGTGCCCAATATAGGTTCACCATTTTTATCTTTTACCCCATATTTTTACCATACCTTTCTATATCTAGATATATTAGGTACACAAATACTGACTATTCTGTTACAATCGCCTACAGTGATTAGCACAATAACATGCCGTATATGTTTGTACCTAGGACTAAGTAATAGGCGCCATCATATAGCCTAGGTGTGGCAGGCTGTACCATCTAGACTTGTGTAAGTACACTCTATGGTATTTGCATAAAGTTGAAATTGTCTAATGATGCATTTCTCAAAACATGTCCCCATCATTAAGTGACACATGTCTTTTTCAATCTTTTATTTTCATTTTCCATTTTTATCTCTCCCTGTGTGTTAATCTGAGTATTTTCAACGGATCTGTCTAAGGTTGCTAATCCTTCTTTTGCCAGGTGGAAGATTGAGGCCATTCCTCAGAAACAGCTTAATCCCTGAATGGATTGGCCCCCAGGATGTGGCCCTTCATGGCTTTCAACTGAAAGGAGCTTTCCCTTTGGAGGGATCCTGTAGTTTAATATCCTCTCTCCTCTCTGCCGAATGAGGCAGCCCAAAGCTCTGCTTATCTTCTTATCTCTCAGATGGCTTCTTTCTGCCCAGCTTCTATGGTGTGAGAGTCAGCAAAGCAGTGAGTGGAAAGTAGTGCCCAATGCTGGGTTCACTCTTTGCATTTCTTTTATTTCTGGGTTTCTGGAATTGCATGTCCTGGCTATCTTGGTAGTCCTGAACCCCAGATTTTATCTCTCCAGGCCCAGGAGATTGCCTGAAGATCTCTTAAGTTTCTCAAGTACTTAGCAGCTGCTTTCTGCTTGACTCTCAACATCACTTGTAAGTGCCTTGAGGGAAGAAGTGGGATAGAATATTAGGAGTCAGCTCAGTGAATTTCCTTCTCTCTGGGATCTTGGGCTCTTAGATCCTAGGGCCTGATGGATGAGTGGTGTCTAAAAACAGAAGGTTCTTCTTGACATTTGTTTTTCGTTGCTCTTGGCAGGAAAGTTGGTGTGTTACAAAAGAAGCAGATATATCTTTAAGTGTCAACCTACAGTGGTTTTAAAACAAAGCCTGGAATTCTGAGTGAAGCCCAACTCAGGGACAGTCTTTCTGTCCTACAGGACCCAACTGTGGTCTGTTGTAGCCACAGCTGCATTGTTAGCCATTGTGTTCCATTCAGAGTAAGTGTTTCCAGGCCTTTCTCAGGGACCAGACCTTGGCTCATACCACTGAGGAAATTGCTACTTTGAGGAAATAATATGATTTACATATGCTTGTACTGGAAGTTTGTCTTAGAGTCCTAGAGAGGGTCTGACTCCTCTTTTTGTCCAGCTTTGGAGGCAAATCTTGGGTACATCTTGGCAAAATTCTATGCATTAGACTGGGAGATTATCTTTTGTTTCAAAGTGCATCTCTACAGGAGTAACAGTCAAGAATTTAAGATTTTATTCTGTTTCTTCAATTCTTGAATATCAGATTTTAGTTGATGTATGATTTCATGAATTATAGGCACTTAATTTAATCCTTGGACTCTTAGATCTTTTCTGTTAGTTCTGATGCACTGTGTGGTTCCCTTGAAGGATCACACACCTATGTGGAAGGGTGGGTAAGTATGAACGTAGCCAGAGAGAGCCAGGTGCAGGTCATGAGCCCACAAAGCAGCTGGCCAAGAAGGTGATTCCTAGTTTACCAGTGATGGAAGGGTGAAATCTCTCCTAGTGTGTGGTGGTGGAAGCTGAGGGTGGGAGATGAAGGGTTGATCTACACACTCTTTGCAAGATGGGGAAATTCAGAAAGACACCGTAGGGTCACTTAACAGCTTAGGACTTCAGTTCTGCGAATGGTGTTGGGAGAGCAACCCTGAGCCTGGGTGTGTCTGAGTTCAGAGCTGCAGCAGGTTTAAGCCATTTTCCATCCTTAGCACCTGCACTATCTTTTCATCTTAAACACCATCCTGGGATAACCTGCAGCCCATTCTCCTAGAAAGGCTTACCATTCTCCTAGTAGATAGATGTGCAAGATCCATGTGAATCTGAGCATTTAAAGTATTGAGACTGGATGTAGGGGAATGATTCAAGGGCTCTAGTATTGAACGTCACTTGTACTTCAGTACAAGGCTCTAGTGCTAAAACCTCACAAAAAGAAAGGCCTCTCCAAGAAAAACATTTTCCTCTGGGGTTGGAGGTGGTGGTGATGGGCCCTGATAGTTTCTCTGGGTATACTTGAAGAGGTCTAAATTGAGAGAGGACTGACAAATGTGGTCCCGAGGACAGGGTGTTTCTATTTCCTACATAAGCCTTATTTGTAATATCTATTTTGGAGCTCAGCTACAGACATCCATCCTGTCTCCTATGTCAACCAGATGGACACCATGATATTAATAAAATCTCCTAAGATTCTGGAAGCTAGACATGCTTTTTCCTTCTTAAAATTTATTCCAGGACTCCAAAGACTGTGAGTGCTATAGAGCAGGTGCTGGCATTACTAAGGGCTCAGGAAGGCCAGGCACCAATGTTCATTTAATGATGCCTTATGTGCCAGGTGTGTACTCAGTACTTTGTGTGCGTTGTCTTGTTAAACAAGCCTGGGTCTTTGACATGTATACTTTCCATCTGTACTACCATGTCCCATGCTTGCCTTAAATACTGCCTTAAAGGAGCCCTGTGTTCTGCTCTTTTCAAATCTGTGTGTTTCAGACGCACATGTCTGCAAGATTGTAAGCTGGCTTCTGCTGTCTTCCTGTCCCCCTCTGAACCTGGCATGGACTAGGCCCTCTAAGTGAATATGTGGCGCATGAATAGATCTCCATGGAAATGAAGCTGACAGTGACTAAGAAATCCATCCTCTGTCTCCAGTTCTCTGGCCCTTCTGATCCCAATTAGGTTGTGTCTGTGAAGATAAGCATAATAGGAAGGATCTCAGCCAAGTTTTTCCCAGTTACATGCTAGCTGCGTTGATGTTTGAAGCCACCATGGAATAGTTGTCCTATTCATGTGAAAAGCACAAACACTTAAACAAGGATGATAGTTAAATGGAAATAAAATGTGGATCCTATCATTTTACACTTCAGTGGCTTCTATAGCCTAAAGCAGGGATACTCCAAAACCTGGTCATCAGATTGGGGAATAAAATAGGACTTTTTAATAATATAAGCTACTATTTTATCTGATTCATTAAGTCTGAGAGGAGCCCAAAGAATCTGTGTTTTTTTCAAAAATGATACCTAGGAGATTCTAGATGATTTGATGATCAACCTGATTTGGACTCCAAGGTAAAGAAAAGCTCTTCAGTATGGCAGGCAAAGACATCTATACACTGGTTGTCCTTGCTCACCTCTGCAGACTCATCTGCTGCTGTCTCCTGCCATACCCTTCTTCTTCTGGGCATTCATTTGCCCTCCACTAACACACACACACACACACACACACACACACACACACACTTCTGGCCCACTGTAGGACCCTTGAAGGATCACACCTATGTGGAAGGGCGGGTGAGTGTGAACATAGCCAGACTGAGACTAGAGGTAGGGGAATGATTAAAGGGCCCTAGGAGTGAATGTCACTTGTACTTCAGTGACTCTTCAGTACCCTTTGCCCCTCCAACACACACACACACACACACACACACACACACACACACACACACACACACACACACGAGTTCTGGTGCTTCCCTTGTGGGTTCTTGTCCCTTTGCCTGAGATACACTGCCCCTCTGCCAACCCAACTATGATGGTTAGTTTTATGTGTCAACTTGGCTAGACTACATTGCCTAATTATCCAATAAAACAGCGGTCCCAAACCTTTTAGGCACTAAGGACGGATTTCGTGGAAGACAATTTTTTCCACAGACTGGGCAGGGAATGAAAGTGTTTCGGGATGAAAGTGTTCCACCTCAGATCATCAGGCTTTAGTTAGATTCTCCTAGGGAGCTCCCAGACCTAGATCCCAGGCATGCGCAGTTCACAATAGGGTTCACACTCCTATGAGAATGTAATGCCACTGATCTGACAGGAGGTGGAGCTTAGGTGGTAATGCTGGCTCCTGGGCCCACCCGGCGGCTCACCTCTTGCTGTGCAGCCGGGCTCCTAACAGGCCAGTCCACGGGTGAGGGGGTTGGGACCCCTGCAATAAAGCACTAATTTGGGCATTACTGTGAAGGTATTTTGTAGATGTGGTTAACATCTACAATGTGCTGACTTTAAGTAAAGGAGATTATTCTCTATAACCTGGATGGCCTCATCCAATCAGTTGAAAGGCCTTAAGAGCAAATGAGGTTTCCTTGAGGAAGAGGAAATTATGCCTGTGGACTACAGGGTCAGCTCTTGCCCAAGGATTTCCAGCCTGTCAGCCTGCCTGATGGATTTCAGACTCTGCTAGCCCCAACAATTGCAAAGCCAATTTCTTGAAAAATGTCATCTGTATATATAACTTCCTGGTTCTATTTATCTGGTAGAACACTCTTTGCTTGGTTGGCAGTTTAGGCACCACACCTTCTGAACCTACCCTCCTTCTCGCTGGTCCTGCTGGAGCTGGGCAATGCCCCTCTCCTCACAGCTCCCCCTGCCCACCATGAGGCCTGTCATCATGGCTGTCTCCCTGTAACCTTCACTGTGAGTTCTATTTATCTTTGTGTTCTTGGCTCCTAGCACAGTGTCTGGCACAAGCAGGTGCTTGGCATGTGAGTGTGAACTGAAGAAGAGACACTTATGGCAACAGCATGTCCTGTGTCTGCTGAGGGCCACTCCTCTGATTGGATTTGCCAGTCCTGAGCTCCAGGCAGCCTTCACAGCATCCACTGCTGCTTAAGGTCAGAGGCCTTTGTCATTGAGCTCCTATGTCCTAATCTAGCTCAGAAAAGATACAGCCATGAGCTTCCCAAGTCAGAGGGTCATCCTGTACATTACCTTTCATTTTGTCTGGATGGTATAAGAACACTAGAGAATGG
The DNA here is from genome assembly GCF_024542745.1 of Macaca thibetana thibetana. Lineage (NCBI taxonomy): Eukaryota > Metazoa > Chordata > Mammalia > Primates > Cercopithecidae > Macaca > Macaca thibetana. The sequence goes on along the minus strand of NC_065579.1, from coordinate 38,262,208 downwards.
TTTTAAGAGTAAACAAACACAATTGCTATATATAATCCGATACAAAGGAAAACTCCAGCCCCGTGTCTATTACTCTAGTCCTACTCTGCAGAGGCAACCTTTTATTTAAATTTGTATGGCTATACCATGTACATACAGAAAATGCCCATAAGCACTTACACCCACGTAAACAGCAACCACAGCAAGAACTAAAATGTTACCAGCGCCACAGAAAGTGCCCAGCCATTTTCCCTTCTAGTCTCTAACTCAGTCACCTTCCCCTCAGCATAACAACTACTCTGACTTTTAAACTGTAAGCCATATGCTATTGGATGGTTTAAAATTTATTACAAATATCCCCAAATATCAGAGGCTACCTAAGAAAATTATTGTTTGTAATTCTCCTGGTAAATGCAACTCTCATTAATATGCTTATAGTTATGTTTTTTGTTTATTAAATTTAGAAAATAATTATTGGTTCCTCTAATAAATAAGAATTTATCTTACGTTCCCTTTTCTCCTCCTTACCCTTTCTTCTCCTTCCAGATTTGTAGTGAGTTTGTACATGTGTACATATATAATTATTTATAGAATAAATTAAATATAAATTCACTAATAGAATAACATTTATTTGATTAATCATGTTTAATTGCCAATAATAATAGCTAATAGTCAACCAATAGCTAGCATTTATTGAATATTTAGCATATGCCAAGCTCTATTCCAATAGCATCAACTCGTTTAAGTATCACATAACTCTATGAGTGGATATCCTTATCTCCATTTAATAGATAAGAAAAGCTGAGGCATAGACACATCAACTAAGACCAGGATTTACACCAAGGCAATCTGACTCCAGAGCCCATGGTCTTAGACATGCTGCTATAATTTTAAATAATGTACCTTTATCTCTTTGTTTAATTTAATTTTTTATTTTTATGGGTACATAGCAGGTGTAGATAATTATGGCGTACATGAAATATTTTGATACAGGCATACAATGTGTAATAATCATATCAGAGTTAATGAGGTTTTCATCATCTCAAACATTGATCATTTCTTTGTATTACTCCAGTTTTACTCCAATTACACCTTCCAATTATACTCTTAGTTATTTTAAAAAGCGCAATAAATCATTGTTGACTGCAGTCACTCTGTTGTGCTATCAAATGCTAGATTTTATTCTATCAAAGTATATTTTTATATCCATTAAGCATCCCTACTCCCCACCAACTACCCTCCCCAGCCTCTGGTATCCATCATTCTATTCTCTATCTCTATGAGTTCTAATTGTTTCAATTTTTAGCTCCCACAAATAAGTGAGAACATGCAAGTTTGTCTTTCGGTGCCTGGCTTCTTTCACTTAACATAATGTCCCCCAGTTCCATCCATGTTGTTGCAAATGACAGGATCCAATTTATTTTTATGGTTGCAATAGTACTTCATTTTGTATATGTACCATGTTTTCTTTATCCATTTGTCTATTGATGGACACTCAGGTTGCTTCCAAATCTTGGATATTGTGAATAATGCTGCAACAAAAATGGGACGGCAGATATCTCTTCAATATATTGATTTCCTTTCTTTGGGATATATATCTACCAGTGGGATTGCTGGATCATATGGAAGTTCTATTTTTAGTTTTTTGAGGAATCTTCAAACTATTTTCCATAGTGGTTGTACTAATTTTCATTCCGACCAACACTGTGCAAAGGTTCCCTTTTCTCCACATCCTCACCAGATTTGTTATTGCCTGTCTTTTTACTATAAGCCATTTTAACTGGGGTGAAATGATAACTCATTGTAGTTTTGATTTGCATTTATCTGATGATCAATGATGTAGCGCACCTTTTAATATACCTGTTTGTCATTTGAATGTCTTCTTTTGAGAAATGTCTATTCAGATCTTTTGTCCGTTTCTTCACTGGGTTGTTAGATTTTTTCCTATAGAGTTGTTTGAGCTCCTTATATATTCTGGTTATTAATCCCTTGTCAGATGGGTTTTTATTTGCAAATATTTTCTCCCATTCTGTGGGTTGTCCTTTCACTTTGTTGTTTCCTTTGCTGTGCAGAAGCTTTTTAACTTGATGTGATCCCATTTGTCCATTTTTGCTTTGGTTGCCTGAGCTTGTGGGGTATCAAGAAATCTTTGCTCAGATCAACATCCTGGAGCATTTCTCCAATGTTTTCTTTTAGTAGTTTCACAGTTTGAGGTCTCAGATTTAAGTGTTTAATTAATTTTGATTTGATTTTTGTATATGGCTGGAAATAGAGGTCTAGTTTCATTCTTTTGCATATGGATATTCAGTTTTCCCAGCACCATTATTTTTTAACTTTTATTTTAGGTTCAGGGGTACATGTGAAGATTTGTATATAGGTAAACTCATGTCATTGGGGTTTGTCGTATAGATTATTTTGTCACCTGGTACTAAGCCTAATACCCAATAGTTATGTTTTTTCTGTACCTCTCCCTCTCCTCACCCTCCACCCTCAAGTAGGCCCCAGTGTCTGTTTTTCCCCTCTTTGTGTCCATGTGTTCTCATCATTAGCTCCCATTTATAAGTGAGAACATGTGGTATTTGGTTTTCTATTCCTGCATTAGTTTGCTAAGACTGATGGCCTCCAGCTCCATCCGTGTTTCTGCAAAGGACATGATCTCCTTCTTTTTATGGCTGCATAGTATTTCATAGTGTATATGTACCATATTTTCTTTATCCAGTCTACTGTTTATGGACATTTAGGTTGATTCCATGTCTTTGCTATTGTGAGTAGTGCTGCAATGAACATAAGCATGTGTGTGTCTTTATGGTAGAATGATTTATATTCCTTTGGGAATATACCCAGTAATGGGATTGCTGGGTTGAATGGTAGTTCTGTTTTTAGCTGTTTGAGGAATTGCCACACTGCTTTCCATGATTGTTGAACTAAGTTATACTCCCACCAACAGTGTATAAGTGTTCTCTTTACTCCATAACCTTACCATCATCTATTTATTTTTTGACTTTTTAGTAATAGCCACTCTGGCTGTCCAGAACAATTTATTGAGAAAATTCTTCTTTCCTCAATGTATCTTCATGATGCTTTTGTCAAAAATGAGTTCACTGTAGGTGTTTGGATTTGCTTTTGGGTTCTCTACTTGTTCCATTGGTCTATGCATCTGTTTTTATGCCAGTACCATGCTGTTTTGGTTACTATAGCTCTGTGTTATAATTTGAAATCAGGTAATTTAGTTCCTCCAGTTTTGTTCTTTTTGCTCAGGATATCTTTGGTTATTCCAGGTATTTTATGGTTCCATACAAATTTTAGGACTTTAAAAAATTTCTGTGAAGAATGCCACTGGTATTTTTATAGAGATTGCATTGAACCTGTAGATTGCTTTGGGTAGTATGAACATTTTAACGATGTTAATTCTTCCAATCCATGAAAATGGAATATCTTTTCATTTTTTTGTGTCCCTTTCAATTTCTTCCATTAATATTTTATAGTTTTAATCATAGAGCTCTTTCACTTATTTGGTTAAGTTAATTCCTAGTTATGTTATTTTATTTGCAGCTATTGTAAATGGGATTTCTTTTTTATTTCTTTTTCACATTATTCACTGTTGTCATATGTTGGAAATGCTACTGTGTTTTGTATGTTGATGTTGTAGCCTGAAACTTTTCTGAATTTGTTTATCAGTTAGAGTTTTTTGGTGGAGCATTTAGGTTTTTTCAAATATAAGATCATATTATCTGCAAACAAGGATAAATTGACTTTTTCCTTTTCAATTTGAATGCCCTTTATTTCTTTCTCTTGACTGACTTCTCTAGCTAGGACTTCCAGCACGATGTTGAGTCACAGTGGAGAAAGTGAGCATCCTTAATGTGTTCCAGATCTTACAGGAAAAGCTTTCAGTTTTTCCCCATTCAGTATGATGCCAGCTGTAGGTCGGTTGTATATGGCTTTTATTGTGAAGTATGATACTTCTATATCCAGTTTCTTGAGTTTTATCATGAAAAAATGTTGAATTTTATCAGATGCCTTTTTAAGCATCAAACATTGAAATGATCACATGGTTTTCGTCTGTCATTCTGTTGATATGGTGTATCACATTGATTGACTTGTATATGTTGAACCATCCTTGCATCCCTAGAACAATTCACACTTGGTCATGATAAGTGAAATTTTTAATGTGTTGTTGAATTTGGTTTGCCAGTAGTTTGCTGAGGAGTTTTGCATCAATGTTCATCAGGGATATTGGCCTATAGTTTTCTTTTTTTGATGTGTCTTTGTTTGGTTTTGATATCCAGGTAATACTGACCTCATAGAATGAGTTTGTAAGTATTCCCTCGTCTTCTAGTTTTTTAAAGAATATTTTGAGTAGGATTGGTATTAGTTTTTTAAATATTTAGTAAAACTCAGCTGTGAAGCCATTGGGTCCTGGGCTTATTTATTTATTTGCTGGAAGATTTTTTATTACATCTTTGATCTTGTTAACTTGTTATTGGTCTACTTGGGTTTTAATATATCTATGTTTCTTATTGCACCTTATTTTTCCAGCATCTTTGAAAGTAGTTTTAACTATAATTCTTCCTAGAACAACTTTGGCTAAGGTAAGTTACTTACTGAAAAATCCATTTACTTTACCTCTTCAAAATTTTAAACTAAACAGGAGTTTGAAATGACAGTGATGTATGGTCCTAATGCTTCCATTTATGAAAATTACTCTAAAACTTTTGAATATCCCTGAACTAGAAACTTGTTTTTACTTTACACTGTTTTTATCTTATAACTTGTTATAAAAAAGCATGTTATATCTACTTTTTGCTCTATATGATTTATAATAGTGATTGGTTGCAAGCAATACAATTCTAGGCTGACCTTATTAATTCCTATTTGGTGCCCTCAAGTGGGAGAGGCTCGGTGGAAATGTAGCAGCCTGCAGGCCAACATGGCCTCCAGCCCAGTCATCAGTTAATCCCCAGAGACCATATGTATGATCATACTGCAAGGTGACTTGGCATCTAAAGAGTCAGAAGAAGCAGCAATGAACACCCCAACTCCACCTGTGGGCTTAGAGGCCAGTCCCCATATCAGCTCAGTGATCAGCAAGTGGACTCCCATGCAGGCCATGCTTGAGCTCCCCTCCCTACTCAGAGTGAGACAATGGCCCAATGTGCTCTCTGCCTCAGTCTCTCAGCCTGGCCATGTTCTAGCTGCAGTGATCTGTGAAATGGCCTTTGTAGATTTGCCATCCTTGCCACCCCTGGTTGAGGTATTGGGGAATCATCCAACTGTGCCTCAGGCTTATGAGGCAGATGCTACTAAAGATGGCCCAGTGTGGGGATAGAGCACACACACGTAGTTTGGCTCTGAAACTTCATGGTGTACAGTTTTGAGCAGTTTCCTTAAAGTTGTTGAGTCTTAGTTTCCTCATATGTAAAAATAGAGCCAAGATTCACTTGAAGGTTATTAGGTTTAAATTAGATTAGTGCTACAGCACACCATGCACTCCCCATCAAGCACTACAGAGGAGCAGAGAAGGTGGGTATCTCACTCATTCTGGGAAGCGGCATCAGAAAGCTCTTCCTGGAGGAAATTATAGCTAAACAGAGTCTGTAAAATAACAAATATAATCCTGGTCAAAAATGTGTGTGCGTATGTGTGGTCACAAAGGAAATGGTACAACCTGAGATGAAGAAGGACTTGTATGAAAAAATTTAATGATGTGCCTAGGTCCATGGGCTTTAAAAGTGTGAGGCAAAGAATAATAACAGACAGGATTGGGGAAGTACTCAGGCGCTGAAAGACGCATGTAAGCAGAGAGGCTGGGAACAGTCATAAAGTTTTAAATTCTGATAAAAGTGAATTTACTATTAATTTAAAATAATTAGACGTCAGAATTAAAGGGACCTTAGAGATGAGCTTGTCTTATAAATGGAAAAATGGAAGCCCATATCATTCCCCTTGTTGAAGGTGACACTTAATTAGTGGCAGATCATAAACCCCAGCTTCTTGCCTTCTTATGGTGTGATCTTGCCATTTTCATAATGCCCCTCCCTTCCTCACTCAGAAGCTTAACACATTCCAAATGTCTGTTGTATCCATGTAGTTTGCTGATAACCCTGATGGCCCATATTCTGCATTCTTATTTTTTTGTTTGTTTCTTTTCTTCTCTGTTTTATCAAAACAATACATGGTCTTGGTTTAAAAAGTCAAGTAGTGCCATTATACTTGTAAGAAAACATAGCACTGGAAGTCCCTCAAAGGTGCTCTTCCCAGTGTACAGATTGGCTGTTAGCCTAGTGATGTGCTTTCCTCCCAGGAAGGGGTTGCTTGGGAGGAAGTTGGTGGCACCTAAGATCTGAGTGGCAGCATGACTCAGATGGGTACAGTCCCTGGGGCAAGATTTCCTGAGTTCAAATACTGACTTTCTAGCCATGTGACCTTGGACAACCTGCCATTGACTCGTGCTGCCTGTGTTAGGGGTTCTCTGCACTGTGCAAGGTGCTGCAGGGGATACAAAGAGGACTCCTGTACAACCTCTGTGCTCAAGGAGCTCTCAAGCCATAGGAGGAAAGAACTAAGAGGCAAACATAAGGAAGATCCCTGACAAGTGGACAAGTGGAGGGAATAGTTTTACTCCCACTTGAAGTCAGATAAACCAGAGGTCATTTCCAGCACTGCCATGTTCCGTCTGTGACAGCTTAGAGAAGTTAATCTAACTTCTCTTAGCCTCAGTTTTCCTGTTGAAAAACACGGTAATAATAAGCACCTTTTTCACTGAATCATTGTGAGGATTAATAAGATAAATGGATGAAAGGAGGAGGATGTAAAGGAATCCATGATGGCCCTATGAAGCAAGAAAAGTAACTGTCCTTAGACAGATTTTGAAAAAATTCCTGGAAGATAGAAAGCAGATGGGATCAGATTGCAGAAACATAAGGGCAGAAGAGAAAAAAAAAAAAACAAAAAAACCCACAAAAACATAGCCCCAAACTTAGACAATAGAAAGCTGTAGCAGAAGTAATGGAAATTCCAGAAATATTTTAAGCTCAGACTTAACAAATCGAGAAAGCAGAAGGGACTTCTGGACAATCAGGTTAATTCCTAAAGCTTTGTATTTGGAATAGCTGAACCCACTAGGCCCCTGTCCCTCCTTACACCTACTGAGCAGAAAGCAGGGGTGATGTTTAGACCCAGGATAAATCCTCCAGATGGGAAGAAACAACCCAGAGAGGCAGAACAGAGCCGGAAGTAACTCCAGACAGCCAAGGAAGAGAGAAAATTAGAATGGCTGATTCATGCATTTGCCCGTAGAATAAACTCTGAGCACAGCTCTCTGAAGCAAGAGTCCTGACCCAGGAGACTCAGATGGACAGTTGGGCCAGAGAAGGAAAGAAATGACTCCAGATAACTTACACCCCTGTGAGAAGGGGAGAGCCGGGAGCCCCGCTTCTCATGAAGCAAGCTACTTCCTTGCACACCTTACTCTCTACCTTCCTGTCCTCCTCCTTCCCACCCCACCCCAAGTCACCAAAGGCAGCTGAAATCAGTACTTTTATTCAGGCAAACAGGAATTTCCAATTCAAATACAAACAATAGTTAAGAATATCCAAACATTTAAAGAAAACAAACATTAAAAAGAAGGACCAAAATCAACAAATAAAATGGCTAGTGTTCATGGAAAGGGAAAAATAACTTTAAGATCAGTTTAAAATTCAGATATGAGGGGCTGGCACATCATCAGTTAAGACAAGTGGTGTGAAAGGGTCAGTTAGGATTCCAGGAACACCAAATGTTTTTGAACATTAAATAGATATGCTGAATAGCAGAATGGATATGGATTGTCGATAAAAAGAGTCAACCTCTGTAAAATATTTGAAGAGATTTATTCTGAGCCAAATATGCATGACCATGGCCTGTGACACAGCCCTCAGGAGGGCCTGAGAACATGAGCCCAAGGTGGTTGAGGTGCAGCTTAGTTTTACACATTTTAGGGAGACTTCAATCAATTACATTTAAGGAATACATTGGTGTGGTCCAGAAAGACGGGACAACTTGAAGTGGAAGATGGGGGGGTGCTTCTAGCATACAGGTAGATTTAAAAATTTTCTGGTTGACAATTGATTGAGTTTATCTAAAGACCTGGGAGAAATAGAAGGGTATGTCTGGGTTAAGACAAGAGGTTGTGGAGACCAAAGTTCTTATTAGCAGAGGAAGCCTTCAGGTAGTAGGCGTCAGAGAGAACAGGCTGTAAAGTGCTTCTTGTGAAACTTAAAGTCTGTGTGGAGGTTAATGCTGGAGAGGTATAATGAGGCACATCCGACCCCCACTTCCCGTCATGGCCTGAACCAGTCTCTCAGGTTAAATTTTAAAAAGGCACCCCAGCTGAGGAGAAAGTCCATTTAGATGGTTGGGGGGTGGGGAATGTAGTATTTTATTTTTGACTTACATGATAAAAAATGAACTCATGAACAGGAGAGAAAAAAGAAAAGAAAAGGAAAGAAAAAATGGAGAGTGCTGAGAGCATGGAAGAGGGGAAATAGGAAAACATGAGAAAATGTAGACCTGAAAAAACCTCACAGGTTTTTAAATTGAAGAGGGTCACAGAGAGACACACAAAATGAATGGCCAAAAATCATAATTGGATACATACTGGTGAAATTGCAGAACCTCAAGAATGGAAGAAAATACTAAAATCTTCCAGAGAGAAAAACAACAGTTTACCTATAAAGGAATAGGAATCAATGGGCATTAGAGTTCTTTGCTAATCCTGGAAGCTCAAAGTGAACGAATCATATCTTCTAGTTTCTAAAGGGAAATCATTTGGAAGTTTCAGCTCTACATTGTGCAGATGGTACCCATGTCATCCCTTGGCCCACCTCTGTGGACATTTCCACAGGAGCTCACTCATCTCCATGTAACATCCTCCCTCCTTATCTTTTTGGATGACCAACCTGAAGAGGGGGGTTAGTTAATGCCCTTGAGAAACCCTCTAACTCTCATCCAATTGGTGACAGGAGCTGGTGGACAACCACCCTAGGCTTGTGTCCTTCAGGAGGACAATTGGAGAAGGACATTCCACATACTTTTCAGGTGGTCCTAGAAGAATGGAGCCTCCAACTTGTGGGAGCTTCCTTAATAACACTCTTAGATTGACTTTGCTTCTTTTCTGTCTGAGTACGCCCCATCCTCATTCCTGTTTCCTGGGATAGCCTCACAAATAAACTACCTCCACTCACATCCTTGTCTCAGGGTAGGCTTTTGGGGGACATACGCAAATACAGACATACGCAACTTAGCTACATTCAAGTGTAAGAGCAATTCAAGTAAGACATGTTCAGACATGCAAGGACGCTGAGTCTCTTCACACATATTTAGGCAGACTATCTCTTCTCTCCCACATCCACAGAGTGAATACGCCCTGCCCTCATATACACTAACACCATTTTGGAGAAGAGAAAGGGAGGGGAAGAAATGTTAAAAATGGAACATGTACTCCCAAAACACTGAATCATCCAAAAGAGACTGTAAAGTGGAACAGAAGGTGAAAAAAACCTGTGAATTGGCAAATTTTGAGTTTGGTTTCTCCTCGCCTCTCCCACAATAGCTCCCACTACCCCACAGTGAGGAGAACTTGTAGGAGATTAGCAAGTGTTTCTCCAAGAAGATGCTATCAGCCTTTGGGCCATGCAGTTCTTCCTTGTGCGGGACTGTTCCAGGAACTGCAGGACATTTAGTATTCCCAGCCTCCGGCACTGAATGCTGGTGGCACCTCCCAGGCATTGTGACAACTAGAACGCCAACTACCCCGGAGGACCTCCAAAAGCTACCAGTAAAGGAAATACAAAGGTTAGATGTCTTTAAAATATGAATAAAATGTACGTAGATTTGTGATTCATCTATACTCATTTTTGTCATCTCCCTGGGTAGGCTGAGTTTCCAATACCCTCTACTAAATACTATTGACTGAGTGCTTGACAAACATTATACAATGCAGAGGTGATGATTACTACAGGCATGGGATTAAAGTTGTTATCAAGAAAAGGGGGATGCTATGGTCTGAGTGTGTCCCCAAAATTCATGTGTTGGAAATTTAATCCTCAAGTGTTGGGGGTGGGGCCTAATGGGAGGAGTTTAGGTGATGAGAGCATGAATGGATTCATGCTGCTCCAAAAGCGCTTGTGGGAGTGGGTTATCTCCCTTCTGCTCTTCTGCCTTGTGAGCACACAGGGTTGGTCCCCTGCTTTCCCTTCTGCCTTCTGCTATGTCAGGATGCAGAAAGAAGGCCCTCACCAGATGCTGACACCTCGATCTTGAATTTCCTAGCCTTCAGACTGTGAAACATAAATTTCTGTTTTTTTACACATTACCCAGCACAAAATAGACTGAGACAGAGGATCAGGAATGTCAACGTTCTTACCTCTGGGGAACGATGCACACCTGGGTCCCCAGCACAACCTGCTCCCTGGCCTGTTTGACTAAGTGGTGAATGAAGCTGACCTGAGGTGTATGTGGAAGATACCCGCTGTGTGTACCTGGGGTTCCAGGGAGGGCAGGGTTGCCTGAAGGAGTGGACTCCAGGACCTACCCTCAGCCTAACCTCCTGAGTCCCCGCAGCCTGTCTGCAGCTGGTGTTTGACTGCTCCCCTGGAGCCAGATGTTTTTCCTCCTGCCACCTCCGCACAAACATTCTCGCTATGAGCCTCCCTCTGGTGCTTTCTCCTCTCCTCATCCCCGCTGTGTCCTGAAGCAGACACAGGCCCCAGGACCAAGCATGTGCATCTGCCCTGAACTCTCCGGCCTACACTGACCACCTTTCCTTGTAGAAGACTCACACTCATGACTTCCATGTAAGGAAGGTGACTCCAGTAAAGCCAGAGAGAGAAGATCTATGAGAGAGGCAGACTTCTTGAAGGTCAGAATCTAGAGAGAGAAAAGAGGACAAATGCATTCCTTTATACACCAGTGAGAAGGAAGTCTGGTGTTTGTTTTTCTTTTCTTTTTTTTTTTTTTTTTTTTTTTGAGACGGAGTCTCGCTGTGTCACCCAGGCTGGAGTGCAGTGGCCGGATCTCAGCTCACTGCAAGCTCTGCCTCCCGGGTTTTTACGCCATTCTCCTGCCTCAGCCTCCCGAGTAGCCGGGACTACAGGCGCCCGCCACCTCGCCTGGCTAGTTTTTTGTATTTTTTAGTAGAGACGGGGTTTCACCGTGTTAGCCAGGATGGTCTCGAACTCCTGACCTCGTGATCCGCCCGTCTCGGCCTCCCAAAGTGCTGGGATTACAGGCTTGAGCCACCGCGCCCGGCTGGTGTTTGTTTTTCATGTCTTGTATCCTATAGCCTCTCACCAGGAAGTGGTACACTTGGGATCCCACAGGTCACTTTCTCATATTCCCATGTGGGGTTTCCCTTCTACCCAGAATCAATTGTCAACCCCTTCAGCAGGTACCATTGGCTTCTCCAGGGCCCTCTGAATTCTGCCGGAAGACGTTGCAGGGGCGGGAGGGAGGCAGATTCAGTATAGTTCCTGGCAGACAGATCCAGAAAGGCCTGGGCTATGAATTTTCTGGTGCTTGTTTCCAAGGCGGCCTCTGTGGCCTGCACGCCATGAGCTCTCTGTGTGGATGTGGCTGGGGTAGAGGCACCAGCAAAGGCCCATCTGCCCTGGCTGCATTAACCTTGGCTTTCACCTGTAACATTCTGTGGCATCCATGAGGAAGCTGCCCTGGTGGGAAGTCTATTAGTCTCCACTTCTGGGCTGCTTTCCCAGTAACACTTTACAGCCATCCTGGTTCCACAGAGAAAAGGCCTGTTACAGCACACTAAAGCTGATTTTCTGTGAGGTTTCCTGGGCCAGAAGGGAAACTGAGGCTCACTGGTAGTGCAGGGACAAGAGGTATTCATGAGGCTCAATTCTGAATCCTGCTCTACCCTTCATTACCAGTGTGATTTTGGACAAGTTATTAAATGCCACTGAATCTCAGTTTCTTTATCAGCAAAATGATTTTAAATACTCCACATAGGTTACCGTGTAGCTAAGCTAAAGCAAGATTATCGTGAAATAGGGTTACTAGATAAAATATAGGATTCCTAGTTAAAATTCGATTTTCTCTCAAAAAGATGAAAGAGAAGTGTTGGTGAGAGTATGGAGAAAATAAAACCCTTGCACACTGTTGGTGGGAATGTAAATTAGTACAGCCACTATGGAAAACATTATGGAGGTTCCTCAAAAAATTAAAAATGGAGCTACCATATGACCTGGCAGTTCCTCTTCTGGGAATACATCCAAAGGAAATTAAGGCAGTTCCTCAAGGACGTAGCTGCACTCCCCTGTTCATCATAATAGCCAAGATGTGGAATCAACCTAGGTGTCTGTCAATGGAAGAATTTATGAAGAAACTATGGTATATAAAAGAATTCATTACCAAAACCACAATGGTATTTACGTATATATACATATATGTATATGTATACACACACATATATGTATACACACACAAGTGTGTATGTATATACGTGCAATGCTATTCAGCCCTACAAATGAAGGAAATTCTGTCATTTGTGATAACATGGAGGAACCTAAAAGACATTATGCTTTGTGAAATAGGCCAGCACAGAAAGACAAATATTGCATGATCTCAATTGTATATGGAGTCTGAAAATATTGAACTAATTGAAGCAGAAAGTAGAGAGGGTGGTTACCAGGGACTCTTGGGGAGGGGGTGTGGGGAGATATTGGTAAAAGACTACAAAGTTTCAGTTAGACAAGAGGGAAAAATTCAGGAGATCTATTGTACAGCATGGTGACTCTAGTTAGCAACAATGTATTGTATACTTGAAAATTGCTAAAAGAGTGGATCTTAAATGTTCTCATCACAAAAAAGGATTAGTATGTGAGATGATGGATATTAATTAGTTTGATTTAACCACTTTGCAATCTATTTATCTATCTATCTGTCATCAATCAAAACATCACAGTGTACAATAAAAATATACACAATTTTATTTGTCAACTATACCTTAATAAAAACATTAAATTTCAATTAAAAATCAAATAATACTTTAGTATAAATGTGTCCTAAATATTGCATGAAACATACATTAAAAAATTAGTTGTTCATTTGAAATTTAAATTTAACTGGGCCACCTATATTTTTATTTGCTAAATTTGACCATCCTAGTCATTGATGCAAAATAAACAATATTTACCTTTTGTTGGGGTCCATGTGTGCCACAGCACTAATCTAATTTAAACCTAACATCCTGCAAGTAAACGTTAGTTCTGTCTTCACAGATGTCGAAACTAAGACACAGGTTAAGGAAACTGCTCAGCACTGCACACCATGAAATTTGAGAGCTAGAGTCAAATCATGTGAACCCAGGAGGTGGAAGTTGCAGTGAGCCAAGATCGTGCCACTGCACTCCAGCCTGGGTGACAGAGTAAGAATCTGCCTCTGAAAAACAAACAACAAACAAAACAAAACCAAACAAAACCATGTGTATGTGCTCTGCCTCAACACTGGGCCACCTTTGTAGCTTCATAAGTCTGGGGCATACTTGGGAGGATGCCCCAGTATCCCAACAAGGGGTGGTGAGGGTGGAGAACCTGCAAAGGCCAGTGTGCATGTCATGGTGGCTAGAGCATGGCCTGACTCAGAGACTGAGGCAGACAGCATGTTGGGCTATTATCCCACCCTGAATAGGGAGGGAAGCCCAGGCGTGGTCTGCATGGGAGTCCCACTTGCTGGGTACTGAGCTGATGTGGAGACTGGCCTCTAACCCTGGAGGTGGAGTTGAGCAAACAGATGACAGGGTGTTCATCGTTTCTTCTTTTGGCTCTTAAGGTGCCAAACCACTCAGGGTATCTGGGTATTATGCTCATACATGCTCTCTGGGTATTAACTAACATTTTGTAATTACTGTTTATATGTTAAACAGTGACTACAAGGCAAGTTTCTTGAGAGTACGGGTGATGATTTGTTTACCCTTGTGTCCCCAGCATATAGCAGAGGGCTTGATATGTAGCAGATGATCAATCAGTATTCACTAAACAAATGAAAGGATTAATGTGGGTGAGGTCTGCTGTGTGACATTTGTCCTCAGGGGGCAATAAGGAAAATAAGCCTTGGGACCAAGAACAACAATTCAAAAACAATAGTTGGAAGAACTGAGGACTGTATCCTGTCTTGAGGAGGACTGGGAATCAGAGCCTCAAGCTGTATTCCAGGGCATGTGACCTCAGGTGTGTCTGGGCTGTGCACACACTGGGGACTGCTCGCAGTTAACAGAAGCACTGAGGCTCAGTGTACGGCCAGACCAGAGGGGCCACACCTGTGAGCAAACCCTGCAGCTCTGCCTCACAAAGCGATCCATATGGTGAGGCTGGGAGTGGGAGGAGGGAGAGCATGGCAGCTGTGACAGTCTTTCCTTCACTCAAGGGACCAGGGGAATGGTAGAAGAGGGTTTCTTGTCATGAAAGAGGCAGGCATCAGTGTCGGAAGACAAACTGGTTCATTCCCTTGTCTTCTGATTGTAATAAACATTTATTTATACATTAATTGAACAGATTATTTTGTTATTCCCTTGTGTAATTATAGGTATTTTAGATTATGGTGACACAATGTATTACTGGCAGTGTTGGCAATTGAGGTGCTTCGAGTAAGCAGTTCTTTTAATTAACTAAAATGTTAGCCTTTTGATGTGTTTAAAATATGGGCACCCATTTTTGGCCCTGCTTCCGTTCTACATAGTTCTGTGTTGCCCCCTTTTTAGGCTGACTACTTTGACGTATAGAGTGCAGTGGCAGAGATGTTCTGTGACTTTTGAGGCTAGCTCAGAAAAGGCCGTGCAGCCTCTGCCTTGTTCCCTGGAGTCGTGAGCTACCACGTAAGAAGTCTTGCTACTCTGGAGCTGCTGTGTTGGACTATCCATGTGTAGACCCTGAGATCAATAGTTCTAACTGAGCCCAGCTTTCCTCCCATGCACACCAAGCATGGTGCCAGGCCTGTGAGTGAAAATGTCTTGGACCCTCCAGACCAGTCCATCCACTAGCTGATAGCATTAAGTGGTATGTCAATACTTTGTGTAGCAGAAGGGTTACCCAGCAAATCCTGCCCAAATCCCTACCCTTCAAAATAATTAGATATAATAAAATGGTGTTTGTTTTAAGCCACTACAATTTGGAGTAATTCGTTATGGAACAACTGTGGAAATAGTTAAAGTTGAGCTGTTTGCCTAGAAACCATTCTACAACACTTTTGGCCCTTTCTTGGCTATGGTGGTGGTTATGGAGGTGCACCACTTGGATCCCTTTCAAGAATACCTGCTGGAGGGGAGGAGAATTGACTGACAGCCCCCAGCTGCTGCCCTCATGAATGCAGTGGCAGCAGTCTGGATAGATGGGGTGTCTGCCTTCAACATGTAGTTTGTGTATTCAGTCAGACCTCTATTTGGTTCTGTGTCCTAAATAGGAAGAATATATATATGTCCAGGAAACAAGACTCAAAAGCAGGAGTAGTCCCACTTATCACCACTCTCAACAACCCACTTGGGAATTTTGTGCTTTCTGTCCCTGAAACTATGGGCACTGTAGGATTGGAGGCCTTTTTTCCCAATGAAAGTGCCCTCTTGTCAGGGGACAGGGTAATGATCTCATTAAACGAGTTATGCTGTAGCTAGGGCACCTTGAACTCTATGTACCCAGGGACCAGCAGGCAGGAAAAGAAGTACATTGGCAGAAGTAATTGACCCTGATTGGCAGGAAGGCTGCTTTTACAAAACTGGGGCAAGGAGGAATGCTTGTGGAACCAAGGCGACTCACTTAGGTGTTTCCTGATTTGTACTCCCTTGTCCAGTTGTAACTGTGAGTGGACATGAAGCAACTCTAGCTTGACAAGGGAATGACTCCCAGTGATTCAGATTTCTTCAGAATGATGATTTGTGTCATACTATCATGTAAGCCACCAAGTCTTGCCAGGGCAATAGTTGAGGATAAGGGGATTTTAGAATGCATAGAGTATGCTAAGAATGATGGATTCCAGCTGCATCCAAGTCCCTACAAAGGACTCAAACTCATCCTTTTTTATGGCTGCATAGTATTCCATGGTGTATATGTGCCACATTTTCTTAATCCAATCTGTCACTGATGGACATTTGGGTTGATTCCAAGTCTTTGCTATTGTGAATAGTGCTGCAATAAACATACGTGTGCATGTGTCTTTATAGCAGCATAATTTATAATCCTTTGGGTATATACCCAGTAATGGGATGGCTGGGTCATATGGTACATCTAGTTCTAGATCCTTGAGGAATCGCCAATCCATCATTCTTAGCAAACTATCACAAGAACAGAAAACCAAACACCGCATGTTCTCACTCATAGGTGGGAACTGAACAATGAGATCACTCGGACTCAGGAAGGGGAACATCACACACCGGGGCCTATCATGGGGAGGGGGGAGGGGGGAGGGATTGCACTGGGAGTTATACCTGATGTAAATGACGAGTTGATGGGTGCAGCACAGCAACATGGCACAAGTATACATATGTAACAAACCTGCACGTTATGCACATGTACCCTACAACTTAAAGTATAATAATAATAAATAAATTAAAAAAAAAAAAAAAAAAAAAAAAAGAATGCATAGAGTAGGAGGGAGAGGATGAGTACTAGTTACGGCCTTGAGATCAACTGCAGCACTGGGGCCTATGGTTCATCCCACTAACCTCATCCTTTTAAGTTTTCTCATATAAAGAGAAATCCGAGGGGACCATAGAGTAACTGCTCCTTGAAAATGAGTGGAGGAGTGAATCTGTGTGGGGGTTGAACTGTGGTGGCCATGGGACACACCATTCAGATTTTTTTCAAGTGAACTTACTACAGGGGGCACAGTTGATTGACAGCCTCCAGCTGCTGCCCCCATGAACGCTGAGTTGATGCTTCCTCTGCACAGCTCCTAGCCAACAAGTGAGCTTGGCAGACTCCCTCGTGTCCAACATGGAATTGTACAATAGTGCCAGCTCACTCCTGTGCAACATGAGATTCCTCTGAAGGACAGCTTTGCTTGGAGACTCCCTGTTAGTCTGCTAGAAATTTTCTCAGAAGTGTGCTGTGGTCTGTGACTTTTCTAACCGAGTACTTCCTTACTTCTTTCCTTACGCAGGTGCTAGACCTATATCATGGTCTGAAACTTCTCATGCCTTCTTCTGCTCTTCTTCCCTTTTATCCTTCACAAGTACATCCCTTAGTAAATCTTTGACATGTCTAATTTCATCTTGGTGTCTCCTTCACAGGGAATCTGAATTGACACACTTTGTTAGTAAACAGTTTTTATAAACATCATTCAAGATTTTCTCTTGACGACTTAATGACTGTTACAAACATCAAACAAAGCTGCAAACTTAAAGAAATGACTGGATTGGGATTGACATGCATGCATTTCTCAAATAATCCATAATGTTGAGCACCTTTTCATGTTCCTGTTTGGCATTTGTATGTCTTCTTTTGAGAAATGTCTATTGAGATCTTTGTCCATTTATTCATTGGTCTATTAGATTTTTTCCTATTGAGTTGTTTGAGCTCTTCTCATATTCTGGTTAGCAATTCCTTGTCAGATGGATAGTTTGCAAATGTTTTCTCCCACTCTGTGCATTTTTCCTTCACTTCGTTGATTGTTTCCTTTGCTGTGTAGAAGCTTTTAAACTTGATATTAGCATTTCCCCAATGCTTTCTTTTAGTAGTTTCATAGTTTAAGGTCTTATATTTAAGTCTTTAATAGTTTTGTTTGTTTGTTTTTTTTAGGTGGTGAAAGAGAGGGGTGTAGTTTCATTCTTCTGCATATGGCTATCCAGTTTTCCCAACACCATTTATTGAAGAGACTGTCCCTTTCTTAATGTATGTTTTTGGCACCTGTGTCAAAAATGAGTTAACTGTAGATGTATGGATTTGTTTCTGGGTTCTCTATTGTGCTCCACTGGTCTATGTGTCTGTTTTTATGCCAGTACCATGCCATTTCTATTACTATAGCTCTGTTGTATAATTTGAAGTCAGATAACGTGATTCCTCTAGTTTTTATTTCTTTGCTCAGGATAGCTTTGGTTGGGTCTTTGGTGGTTCCACACAAATTTTATGATTGTTTTTTCTATTTCTGTAAAGAATGTTGTTGGTATTTTGATAGGGATTGCATGGAATCTGCAGATTGCTTTGGGTAGTATGGACATTTTACCAATATTGATTCTTCCAATCCATGAATATGGGATATATTTATATTTTTTTGGTGTCCTCTTCAATCTCTTTTATCAATGTTTAGTGGTTTTCATTGTAGAGATCTTTGGTAAATTAATTTTCTATGGTAAATTAATTCAGAAATATTTTATTTGTAGCTATTGTAAATGGGATTACTTTTTTGATTTCTTCTTCACATTGTTCACTGTTGGCATATAGAAATGCTACTGATTGTTGGATGTTGATGTTGTACTCTGCAACTTTACTGAACTTACCAGTTCTAATATTGTTTTGGTGGAGTCTTCAGGTTTTTCCAAATACGAAATCATATTATCTGCAAGCAAGGATACTTTGACTTCTTCCTTTTCTAATTATTTCTTTCTTTTGCCTGGTTGCTGTAGCTGGAACTTCCAGTGCTATGTTGAATAACAGTGGTGAAAGCAGGCATCCTAATTGTGTTTCATATCTTACAGTAAAGGCTTTCAGTTTTTCCCCATTCAGTATGATACTAGCTGTGGGTCTGTCATATATTGCGTTTATTATGTTGAGGAATAATACTTCAATACCAGTTTTTTGAGGTTTTTATCATGAAGGGATGTTGAATTTTATCAAATGCTTTTTCAGCATCAGTTGAAATGATCATATGGTTTTTCTCTTTCACTCTTTTGATATAATGTATGATGTTGTTGGATTTGTGTATGTCGAACCATCCTTGCATCCCAGGGATAAATACCACTGGGTCACAATGAATGATCTTTCTAATGTGTTGTTGAACTTGGTTTGCTAGTATTTTGTTGAAGATTTTTGCATCAATGTTTGTCAGGGATATTGGCTTATAGTATGTTGTTTTTTTTTTGATGTGTCTGTCTGGTTTTGGTATCAGGGTAATACTGGACTCATGGAATGAGTTTGGAAGTATTCCCTTTGCCTCTACTTTTTGGAACAGTTTGAGTAGGATTGGTATTAGTTCTTCAAATGTTTAGCAAAATTCAGCAGTGAAGCCATCAGGTCCCTGGCTTTTCTTTAGTGGGAAAATTTTAATTACGTCTTTGAACTTGTTACTTGTTATTGGTCTGTTCAGGTTTTGGATTTCTTTCTGGTTCAGTCTTGGGAGATTGTATGTGTCTAGGAGTTTATCTATTTCTTCTAGATTTTCCAATTTATTGGCAGATAGTTGCTCTGACTAGCCTCTAATGATCTTTTGAATTTCTGCAATATTGGTTGTAATGTCTCCCTTTTCATCTCTGACTTTATTTATTTGGATATTTTGTCTTTTTTTCTTAGCTAGTCTGGTTAAAGGTTCATCAATATTGTTTCATATTTCAAAAACCACCTTTTTATTTCATTGATCATTTGTATTTTGTTTTAATTTCAATTTCATTTATTTCTGCTCTGGTCTTTATGCTTTTTCTTCTGCTCATTTTGAGTTTGGTTTGCTCTTGCTTTTCTAAGTTCTTTAAGACGTATCATTATATGGTTTATTTGAAGTTTTTCCTCTTTTTAAATGTAGGCACTTATAACTATAAACTTCTTTCTGAGTACTTCTTTTGCTATATCCCCTAAGTTTTGGTATGTTGTGTTTCCATTGTCAATTGTTTCAATAAAATTCTCAGTTTTTTTTTCTTAATTTATTCATTGACCCACTGGTCATTCAGGAGCACATTGTTTAATTTCCATGTATTTGTGTAGTTTCCAAAATTCCTCTTATTGATTTCTAGATTTACTCCACTGTGGTCAGAGAAGACGTTTGACATTATTTCAATTTTTAAAAATGTTTTAAGACTTGTTTTGTGACTTAACATATGGCCTGTCCTTAAGAATGATCTATGTGCTGAGGAAAAGAATGTGTATTCTGCAGCTCTTGGATGAAATGTTTTGTAAGTATCTATTAGATCCAATTGATCTATAGTGCAGATTAAATCTGATGTTTCTTTATTGATTTTCTCTCTTAAATATGCTGAAAATGGGGCACTGAAGTGTCCAGCTATTTTGTACTGGGGCCTGTCTCTTTAGCTCTAATAATATTTCCTTTATATATCTGGGTGCTTCAGTGTTGGGTGTATATATATTTAAAATTGTTCTATCCTTTTGCTGAATTGGCCCCTTTATTATTATAAAATACTTTCTTTGTCTCTTCTTATGGTTTTTGTCTTGAAATTGATTTGACTGATGTAAGTATAGTGATTCCTGATCTTTTATTTATTTACTTAATTTTTTAAGACAGGGTCTCACTCTGTTACCCAAGCTGTAGGGTGGTGATGAGAGCTTGGCTCACTGCAGCCTCGATCTTTCAGGCTCAAGTGATCCTCCCACCTTGGCCTCCCAAGTAGCTAGGACTACAGGTGTGCACAATCAAACTTAGCAAACTTTTGTGTTTTTTGTAGAAATGGGGTTTTGATATGTTGCCCAGGCTGGTCTTGAACTCCTGGGCTCAAATGATCCACTTGCCTTGACCTCCCAAAGTGCTGGGACTACAGGCATGAGGCACTGTGCCTGGCTGACCCCTGCTCTTTTTTGGTTTCCATTGGTATGGAATATCTTTTTCCATCCCTTTATTTTTAGTCCATGTGTGTCTTTATAGGTGAAATGTGTTTCTTGTAAGCAACATATCAATGGGTTTTGTCTTTTTTTTTTTTTTTTTCATTCAGCCAGTCTATGTCTTTTGATTGGAGAACTTGATCTATTTACATTCAATATTATTATTAATAACTGAATACTTACTCCTGCCATTTTGTAATTTATTTTCTGGATGTTTCATGGTATTCTCTTCCTTCTTTCTTTCCTTCTTCCTTATCTTCCTCTAGTGAAGGTGATTTTCTCTGGTGATGATTTAGTGTCTCACTTTTTATTTTTTGTGTATCCGTTGTTATGTTTTCCAGTTTGAGGTTACCACGAGGCTTGTAAATACTATCTTAAACCCATTATTTTAGACTGATAACAACATTATTTGCATAAACAAACAAATAAGCAAAGAGAAAATAACTAAAAACTCTATGCCTTAACTTTATCCCCCACAACTAATAAAAACTCTATGCCTTAACTTCATCCCCCAGTTTTAAAACTTTTTGTTGTTTCTCTTTGTATCTTACTATACTACCATGCCTTGAAAAGTTGTTGTAGTTATTATTTTTCATTGGTTCGTTGTTTAGTCTCTCTACTTTGGATAAAAGTAGTGTACATACCACAATTACAGTGTCATAATATTCTGTGTTTTTCTTTGAGCTTGCTGTAAATAGTGAGTTTTGTACCTTCAGGTGATTATTTATTGCTCATTAATGTTCTTTTCTTTCTGATTGAAGTGCTCTCTTTAGCATTTCTTATAGGATAGGTGTGGTGTTGATGAAATCCCTTAGCTTTTGTTTGCCTGGGAAAGTCTTTATTTCTCCTTTATGTTTGGAGGATAGTTTCACTGGATATACTATTCTAGGATAAAAGTTTTTTTTCCTTCAGCACTTTGAATATATCATGCCACTCTTTCCTGGCCTGTAAGATTTCCACTGAAAAGTCTGCTGCCAGATGTTTTGAAGCTTCATTGTATGTTGTTTCTTTTTCTCTTGCTGCTTTTAGGATCGTTTCTTTATCCTTGATATTTGGGAGTTTGATTATTAAATGTCATGAGATAGTCTTTCAGTTAAATCTGCTTCGTGTTCTGTAACCTTTTTGTACTTGAATATTGACATCTTTCTCTAGGTTTGAGAAATTATCTGTTACTATCTCTTTGAATAAACTTTCTACCCCTATTTCTCTCTACCTCCTGCTTAAGCCAGTAACTCTTAGATTTGCCCTTTTGGGGATAGTTTTTAGATCTTGTAGGCTTAGTTCATGCTTTTTTTTTTTTTATTTTGTTTTATCTGACTGTGTATTTTCAAATAGGCTGTCTTCAAGCTCACTAATTCTTTTTTCTGCATTATCAAGTCTGCTATTATGAGGTTCTGCTGTATTCTTCATTGTGTCAAATTACATTTTTCAGATCCAGAATTTATGCTTGATTCTTTTTAATTATTTGAATATTTTTGTTAAATTTATCTGATAGAATTTTGAATACTTTCTCTGTGATATCTTGAATTTTGTTGAGTTTTCTCAAAACAGCTATTTCATATTCTCTGTCTGAAAGGTCACTGGTGCTTTCCTTAGTTCATTTTGTGAGGTCATATTTTCCTACATGGTCTTGATGGTTGTGGATGTTTGTCAGTGTTGGGGAATTGAAGAGTTAGATATTTACTGAGGTCTTTTCAGTCTGTGCTTGTTTGTACCCATTCTTATTTGGAAGGCTTTCCAGGTATTAAAGAGACTTTGGTGTTGTGACCTAAGTTTTTGGTCACTGCAGTTTATCTGCTTTAGGGGCCATCCCAAGACCAGCAATGCTATGGCTCTTTCAGCCTCCTAGAGGGACCACCTTGGTGGCCTTGGATGAGACTCAGAAAAATTATGCGGATCACCAGGCAGAACCTCTTGTTCTCTTTCCTTACTTTCTCCCAAACAGAGTCTCTCTGTGCTGAGCTGCCTGGAGCTGGAGGAGGGATGACATAAGCACTCCTGTGGCCATCCTCAATGGAACTGTGCTGCATGAGATGTGAAGCCAGCATAGCAATCGATCTTATCCTAGGATCATGGTAAACACTGGCTGGCTGCCACCAATGTTCATTCAAGGGTCTAGGGCTCTACCGTCAGTACGTGGTGAAGCCAGCCAGGCTTGTGTCCTTCCCTTCAAGGTGATGATTTCCCCTTGGTCTTCAGCAGGCCCAGAGATGCTGTCTGGGAACCAGGGCTTGGAGTCAGAAACCTTAGAAATCTACCTGATGCTGTATTCTACTGTGGCTGAGTTAAGCTGGCATCCAAGCCACAAGACAAAGTCCTTCTGACTTTTCCTTCCCCTTTCCACAAACAGAGGAGTTTCTCCCCATGGCCACCACCACCCTAGACCAATGGCAAGTACTGCCTGGCTACTGCTGATGTTCATCCCAGGCCCAGGGTCTCTTCAGTCAGTTTATGGTGAAGGTTGCCAGGTCTGGGACTCACCCTTCATGGCAGTAGACTCCTCTCTGGCCCAGAACAGCTTTAGAAATGCTGTTTAAGAGCCAAGCTAAGAATTTGCAACCCCAAGAGCTTGTTTGATGCTCTGTCTCACTGTGGCCAAACTGGTACCTAAGTTCATTTTTGGTTCTTATGAAGGTGCTTTTTCGTTTGGATAGTTGTTCAATTTGGTGTTGCTGTGGGGAAGGCAATCAATTAAGGTTTCTGTTTGGCTCTGCCTCTTTTCTCTATTTCTTTAAACACAGGATTGATGTCTATCCCTCCTACTTTTAGTTTGCCCCAAACCACTTTTATTTCATATTAATTTTTGAAGAATATTTTCTCAAGGTTCAGAATTCTAGGTTGGCCATTATTTATTTGCTTTTTTTCCTGGCATAATTGAAAATCGTTCCATTGTCCTCAAACTTCTATCATTTCTGTTGCAAAATCAAATGCCATCTTATTGTTTATCCTTTGAAGGTAATGTATCTTTACCTTCTAGGCATTCTTAATATCTTAATTTTTTTTCTCTCTCTCCCTCTCTCTCTCTCTCCTGCCAAGGGTCTTACTGTGATGTGTCTAAGTGTACTTTCCTTTGACTTTGTTTCTTTTAAGTATTAGTAGTGCACGTAGAATTTGTGGGTCTGTCTTTTATCACTTTGAAAACATTTTGACTGTTATCTTTTCTCATATTGCTTCTGTCTCATCCTCTTTTTTGCTCTCCAGCTACATGTATGTGGGGGCATTCTCACCATTTCCCACATTTCTTTCACAATATTTTCTGTGTTTTTCTATCTTCTTTTTTCTTTATGTACTTTAATTTGGATTTTCTATTGGCTTATATTTTTGTTTCCTAAAGCTGTGTTTTTTTTTTCTCTTTGAACTTTAGTCATATTTTCTACTGCTCTTTGAGTTCACCTCTGTGAATTCATCCAGTGTGTTCTGAATTTTGAGATTTTACATTTTTAATTCCAGCATTAATTTCTTTTCAATTCTTCCTAACATGTTACAATATTTTGATGAATGTATGTTGACATTATCTTTCTCCAAAGAGAATTTATCTCCTTTCAATTGAACATAAAGTGGTGGCTGATTACCTTAATAAAATCAGGGACTGTGCCGAGTCACTACTAAGTTGCTAGTGTTTGCTACTAAAAGTGAACTTAAATAAGTATTTTAATCAAACTTGTGCATTTAATGTATTTATTAATGAAGAAAATACCACTTAAATAAGATACAAAGAAATATACTAAATATTTCAGTATACACTGATGTATTTTTATTTAATCTTAAACATAGTCACGGTTCATATAACTTGGGATTTCCTATCATGTTAAATAGTAATGCATTTATATCCACTTAGAATATTCATTTATGCATCAATTCAATCAAATATATATTGAACATTAGTATCATGTGCTCCTCAAGGCATTCAAAGTTGAGAGAAGGAAGTATATCCATATTATAATTCATGGTAAAATTCAGTTGGTGCCCAAAAGCAGAACTTTCAACTATTTTCCTCTTCCCAACCATTGGAATTTGACTTGAACATATATATGATAAAATATAAGATACTGGTAACTCCACTGTGTCTGACTGTCAGTCTACCATTGCTCTTGGACTCAAGAGAGCATACTGGATAACAAATGTTGCAGAGGCTATTTGGGGATGCGGCTTATCTCATAAAGGCTATCTCCCTTCTGACAATGGCCTGAGAAAATAAAGAGGGATCTCCAGGGGTCATGTTTGTGCTATGTATTTCTAGATGTCTTCTCTCTGCTCTCTGGTTGAAGCCAGTCTGCAGTAAGAAAGAAGGAAGCCAAAGAAGTCAGCATGCAAAGAGAAGGAGATGGTGCTGTCAGTTTGAGTCCCTAGTTCCCACAGTTACACAAGAGAGCCCAGTGTGATGGTTTAAAAACATGTCTGAAAATTATTTTGATGCCCTTCCCTCTGAGAGGTAGGGTACATTTCCTTTCTCATTTTATCTGAGTAGACTTTGTTTTGCTTGTAACCAAACACTACAGCTGATGGAACATTATGAGTCTTCCAATAACAAGTCATAAAAGGTGATACAACTTTAACTTTGTTAGCTGGAAAAATTGCATGGAGCCCTGATCCACCATGTAAGATAGTAATGTAAGATGCTGCATTATTGTGAGACTCGCATGCTGTGAGGAAGTTCAGGCCATATGTAGAGGCCATGTGTAGATGGTCTGGTTGACAGCCCCAGCTGAGGTCCCAGATGACAGTTAACATCAGCCACCCAGGCATGTAAGTGAATAAATCTTTAGATCGTTCCAGCCCCCAACCAGTGAGTCACCGTCAGCCATTGAATCTTCTCAGATGAGACCCCAGACATCATGGAGCAGAGCCATTCCCATTGTGTCCTATGCAAATTCCCAACCCATGTAATTCATAAGCATGATAAAATGGTTGATACAGTGGTCGCTTTAACCTACCAGGTTTGGGGATAATATGTTACACAGTAATGGTAATTGGACTATTCAATAAGGGATAATATGTTACACAGTATTGGTAATTGGGCTACTCAATAACCTTCAAATAAATCCTCTTTTTGGCTTAAGCTAGTGTGAGTGAAATTTTTGTCTTTTCCAACCGACAAGATCTGATTAATAGAGCAGGGGAGTGAAAATGATGTTACCGTGGAAATAACCTTGGCCTCTTTTGAGTTAAGAAAATATATATTTTAATGCTTAGATATTTTAATATTAGCTACAAAATACTTTCTACTTCTCTTATAACTAATAGTGCCTACTGGCAAATGGTGACACAATGTGAGAGCCATTACCTTAAAGAAGAGACGAAGAGGGATAGCTCTGTGGGAGAGTGAAGAAGGGGAAGGGGGATCACATCCTGTAGATCTGGTAGAGGGCTATATGTTTGTTGTCTAAGCAGGTAAAGCACCAACTTCTGGCCACATGCTAGCTTCGCTTTGTGTTCAGGCTCATTCTTCTGCCTTGCCTTGTTGGCTCCAGCTCTCCAAGGGGCTCTGTTTCCAGGAGGCATGAGAGTCCCGTTTGTTTGCCCTGGCACAGGGAAGACCTTTGCTTTCCTGCTCTCGTTGCTTTTCTAAATAGCCTGCTCCTTGCATGTAGCTCCAATTGCCTAGATGATTTACAAATTGTTCTTTTAGCTTTCATCCTTTCTTGTCCAGAAAATACGACATGATGGAAAAAAAGATCAGGCTGTTTCTCTTTTCAATGTACAATCCTGTCTCCAACACCTGATGGTCTCCTCCAAACAAGATAGATTTCTTAGAGAACATATGGTTAGTCACCCACTAGGCACTTTTGAGTCCCTCCAGTGACAGAACTCTTTGCATGGACTGCTCAGGATAGCCAATTAAATTATCCATAGAGAACTCTAAGTTTTTCCAAAGCCAGAGTCCATTGTAATGTTTTCTTTCTGATCTTGATAAAAACATTTTCTATCTCTATAGTCAGCTTCTGAACCTGATAGCATAGTAGCTGGTGCCCAGTCTTCACTGTGTCCCTGACCTGCCCTGCAGGCAGTAAGAGGGTGTCAGCTTGGCCTTCCTTCTTAAGACCTCCAACCCTCTACACTGTTATCATTGTGGTTTCTTTCCTCATCATTTTCATAACTTGTATCTTCAGATCTCACTTCTACCATTGCTATGTATACATATTTATATATATTTATATATATATATATATATATATATATATATATATATATAAAAATTTGAGAGAGGATCTTGGTCTGTCACCCCAGTTGGAGTGCAGTGGCATAATCACAGCTCACTGCAGCCTCAACCTGCCAGGCTTAAGTGATCCTCCCACCCTGGCCTCCTGAGTAGCTGGTCCTACCAGTGTGTGTCACCATGCCCACTTAATATCAATTTTGTGTCAACCCGTTTCTCCTCCATTTTATCAATTGTCCTTTTATTTTTCATTTCTAAAATGTTTCCTGAGCTCCTGTGTCCTGCTCCAAACTTCTCAGGGAGGTGAACCCACTGATATCAAGGGTATATTCTGGTCAAAGATTTAGATAAGTTTGAGTAAACAACGTGATAGCCTGTGACTGGGTCACACACACACACACACACACACACACACACATATTCTTGCTATTTAGAACTAAAGCTGGTTGGTGGCGTACTTATCTCTGAGGCAGATGGATTTTCAGGTTAGGAAATGACTTCAGTGGTCCTGGATGGATTTCACCAGTCAAGGGAGTAAACTCTGTGGAGGAGGTGCAGAGCAACAAATCTTCTCTTACCTGGAGGTTTCTTCAGGCTTGCAGACTCTTTCAGGCTCTGGACTATGGAAACAAATCAAGCCTTGGCATAGGCTGCCAGATCCACACAGATGCCAGCGGTGAGGATGGCATTCAGAATATACCGGAGACCTGTGCCCCCCAAATTCTAAGGGCTCAGGGCCCCAACATGTGGGCACTGGGTGGAACTGAGCTCACATACCTGGGGAAACAAGAGTTGGGGCAAGTGGTTTGGTAAGTTCTTGAAGGCAGCTGAGAACAACAGGACTGGTGAAAAAGTGTGGAAGGGCTCTGAAGGTGGGACATACTCAGTAGGAAAGAGGGTTTATTGAAGGGCCTCAGCTACTAGAGCAGACAAGGATGAGGAGCAGAGGAAAGAGATCAGGACATCGGAGGGAAGAGAAGAATCTGGGCCTGGGGACAGGAATTCACCGAGGGTTGCTTAGTGGCTTTCCACTGCTAGTCAAGAGGATGCCTTTCTGGAATTCTGACTGCTCATAGAACTGTCTCACCTTTCCCAATGAAGGCCTTTATTTTTGCCCAGGGTGTTTTTACCACCCCCAGCATAAAGAAAAGAGATAATCAGGGCAGGGAGATAACCATGGCTCATGTTCATGCATCATGATTTGCAAAGTTCCTTTCATATTGTATCATCACAAACTCCTCTCAAAGGATGGAGGGTGCAGGCAATTATCCCCAACTCACAGGAGAGGAAGTGTGTCTTGGCTTGTCAAAATAAGTTAGTGTGAGTCCCTAAAATCTTTGATTTAGTTTTGATTAAAATTAAGTTTTTAGAGAGAGAGTAAGATGGTTGACTAGATACAGCCAGGTGGAACAGCTGGCACTGAGGAACAAAGAAGACTGGTGTACTACTAAAGATCTTCTGAAAGAAGGCACTAAGAGTGGACAGAGAGAAGACACAGAAGCTGGGCTGAAGTGGGAGCATGCTGGGAATCCTGCACAGGGCTATCATGCATGGGGACTCATCCCTGGCCCCCAGTGACTCTCGGGGAACAGGGGAGTTGAACTGGTAAGGAGCAACTTACTCTCACCACAGGCCACTGGAATCCTGGCAGGAGGAGGCCCCTAGACCACCATGGACACTCAAGTTGGCAGGGAGAGCTGGTTAGAGAAGTGGTAGGGGCAGCAAGCCAGCTGATGTAGAGCCCAGAGGGTTTGGTGTGGGAGTTTCTGTAGTGGAGCATGGCCAGAGATGCCCATCCCCTAGGCTCAACTTTAGTCCTAGGGGAACTGTTGGACCTGAACTCTGCAGGGCAGTCTTGCCCATCAGATGGGACCAGTCCAAACTGAGCACCCCATTTGTTTACTGGCCTCTGCCAGGCTGTGCCTACTTGCAAGGCAGCCTTGGGTGCCTCAGTGGTCCACATCATAGCTTCTATGTTGGTGGACCTTGCCTAGCCAGCATAGAGCTCCAGTGGGGTGGCCACCATGGCCATGCATCAGCCCGCCCACTCCTTCCTCACACTGCAGCTTCCCCTGGGCCAATGGCAACCCTCCACATTGCCTTGCTGGAACATATGTGAACAGGTGAGTTTTGCTTTCCTTGTCTTGCCAGCATGCATGTGTCATGCACCCTGCCCTGATAGTGCTGCAGTGGGAGTGCAGCCCACCTTCCTCCCCTCACCACTGCCATTGCAATTGGAGCCTTGGTGGGCACAGAGTCAACCAACCCTGCCCACGCCAGTGCCCTGCCCTTGTGCCAACACTGCTGCAAAAGTGAAACTAGGCAAGGAGAACACAGACCCTCCCTCACTCTGAGTGAGACCAATTCTGCCTTCAGCTCACAGAGAAGGCACACAGACCTGTGTCTGCCAGTGGCTCACCTCCATGCCAACACCATTACCAGCACGACTACACACAGAGTTGCCAGCAGGGCCCCCCTGCCCTCCTGAGCTGTGTTGCTTCTGCCACTGTGGTGAACACCCACATGGAGGCAGGCACTCTGGCACCTGCTAGCACCCTACTGCAGCCAATGAGTGTGCAACTTGCCATGTGGCCACTGCCACTGCTATGTGCATGTGCAAACAAGGATAGATCCTGATGTCACTGCACTACAAAACACTTAAACACCATCCATCAGAGTGCAGTGACCAGCAGTCCAGGAGCATCATAGTTCTACTAGTGCAGTGGATTCCTAACCTCAAGGAGCTGGAAAACATATTGGGGCCCCATATAAGACCCCAGAGTTAGAGCACACAGTCCAGGAGTTGGGAGCTGAGCACTGGCCCCCTAAAATCTTCCAAAAGTAAAGCCAGTAGGCTGAATCCACCTTATACCACAATCAAATCTTGAGGTCATCAAATAGGTTAAAAGAAAGAAGAACTCATTTGAAGGTCAGCAACTTCAAAGATTGAAGGAACATAAGCCCACAAAGATGAGAAAGAACCAGTGCAAAAACCTTGGCAGCAAAAGCCAACCTTCTTTTCTCCAAATGACTACACCATCTCCCCAGCAAGGATTTTGAATTGGGCTGAGATAACTGAAATGACAGAAATTGAATTCCAAATATGGGTAGGAACACAGATCATTGAGATGCAGGACTATGTGAAACCCAATCCAAGGAAGCTAAGAATCATAATAAAACAATGCAGGAGTTGACAGACAAAATAGCCAGTATAGAAAAGAATGTAATAGACCTGATAGAGCTGGAAAACACACTACAAAAATTTTATAATGCAATCAAAGTATTAATTGCAGAATAAACCAAGCAGAAGAAAGAATCTCAGAGTTTGAAGACTGGCTTTCTGAAATAAGACAATCAGACAAGAATAGAGAAAAAAGAATGAAAAGGAATGAACAAACCTCTGAGAAATATGGGATTATGTAAAGAGACCAAATCTATGACTCATGGGTGTCCCTGAAAGAGATGGGGAGAGTGTAAGCAACTTGGAAAACATATTAGGTTGGTGCAAAAGTAATTGTGTCTTTTGCCTTACTTTCAATGACAAAATTTGCCATTACCTTTGCACCAAACTAATATTTCAGGATATCAACCATGAGAACCTCCCCAACCTAGTTAGAGAGGCCAACATTCAAATTTAGGAAATGTAGATGACCCCAGTAAGATACTTCACAAGAAGATAATCCCCAAGAGACATAACCATCAGATTCTCTGAGGTTGGAATGAGAGAAAAAAATGTTAAAGCTAGCTAGAGAGAAAGGTCAGGTCACTTACAAAAGGAAACACATCAGACTAACAGTGGATCTCTCAGCAGAAACCCTACCTGGAGAGATTGGGGGCCAATATTCAACATTCCTAAAGTAAAGAAATTCTAACCCAGAATTTCATATTTGGCCAAACTAAGCTTCATAAGCAAAAAAGAAATAAGATCCTTTTCAGACAAGCAAATGCTGAGGGAATTTATTACTACCAGACCTGCCTTACAAGAGCTCTCAAAGGAAGCACTAAATATGTAAAGATTGTTCAGTCACTACAAAGACTCACTGACACTATAAAGCAACCACATAAACATGTATGCTTAATAACCAGCTAACATCATGATGACAGGATCAAATCCACACATATCAATACAAATCTTGAATGTAAATGAGCTAAACGGCACAATTAAAAGGGACAGAGTGGCAAACTGGATAAAGAACCAATACCCATTGGTATGCCGTCTTCCAGAGACCCATCTTGCATGCGATGAAACCCACAAGCTCAAAATAAAGGGATGGAGAAAAATCTACCAAGCAAATGGAAAACAGAAAAAAGCAGGGTGCAATCCTAATTTCAGACAAAACAGACTTTAAACCAAAAAACATCAGAAAAGGCAAAGAAAAGCATTACATAATGGTAAAGGGTTCAATTCAACAAGAAGACTTAACCCTCCTAAATATATGTGCACCCAACACAAGAGCACCCAGATTCATAAAGCAAGTTCTTAGAGACCTACAAAGTGACTTAGACTCCCACACAAAAACAGTGAGAGACTTTAACACCCCACTGACAGTATTAGACAGATCATTGAGGCAGAAAATTAACATATATTCAGGACCTGAACTCAGTACTGAATCAAATGGACCTGACAGACATCTATAGAACTCTCCATCCCAAAACAACAAAATATACATTCTTCTCATTGCCATATGGCACATACTCTAAAATTGATCACATAGTCAAACATAAAACACTCCTTAGCAAGTGCAAAAGAACTGAAATCTGAACAACCAATCTCTTGGATCACAGTGCAATAAAATTAGAAATCAAGACTAAGAAACTCACAGAAAACTGTACAGTTACGTGGAAATTGAATAACCTGCTCCTGAATGTTTTTTGGGTAAATAATGAAATTAAGGCAGAAATCAAGACGTTCTTTGAAATGAATAAGAACAAAGATACAACATACCAGAATTTCTGGGACACAGCTAAGGCAGTGTTAAATGGGAAATTTATAGCAATGAATGCCTACATCAAAAGTTAAAAAGATCTCAATTTAACAACCCAAAATTACAACTAAAAGAACTAGAGAACCAAGAGCAAACCAATCCCAAAGCTAGCAGAAGACAAGGAATAACCAAAATCAGAGCTGAACTGAAGGAGATTGAGACAGGAAAAACCATTCAAAAGATCAATGAATCCAGGACTTTTTTTTGAAAAAAATTAATAAAATAGACCATTAGCTAGACTAATAAAGAAGAAAAGAGAGAAGATCCAAATAAACACAATCAGAAATGACAAAGGAGGTATTACCCCTGACCCCACAGAAATACAAATAACCATCAGAATATTGTAAACACCGATATACATAAAAACTAGAAAATCTAGAAGAAATGGATAAATTCCTTGACACATACACCCTCCTAAGACTGAACTGGAAAGAAATTGAATCCCTAAACAGACCAATAATGAGCTCCAAAATGGAGTCAGTAATAAATAGCCTACCAACCAAAAACAGTCCAAGACCAGATGGATTCATAGCCAAATTCTGTCAGATGTACAAAGACATGCTGGCACCATTCCTGCTGAAACTATTCCAAAATTGAGGAGGAGGGACTTCTCCCTAACTCATTCTATGAAACCAGCATCATCCTGATACCAAAACCCAGCAGAGATACAACAAAAAAAGAAAACTTCAGGTCAATATCTTTGAATATTGATGCAAAAATCCTCAACAAAACACTGGCAAACTGAATCCAACAGCACACCAAAAAGCTTATCCACCATGATCAAGTAGGTTTTATCCCTGGGGTGCAAGGTTGGCTCAACATGCACAAATCAATAAATGTGATTCATTACATACACAGAAATAAAGATAAAAACCACATGATTTTCTTAATAGATGCAGAAAAGCCTTTTGACATGGAAGAAAATATTTGCAAACTATGTATCTGACAAAGATCTAACATCCAGCATCTATAAAGAATGTAAATTTATAAGAAAAAACAAACAGCCTCCTTAAAAAGTGGGCAAAGGACATGAACAGACAATTTTCAAAAGGAGATATACATGCAGCCAACATGTATATGAAAAAAAGCTCAACATCACTCACTAATCATTAGAGAAATGCAAATCAAAATCGCAGTAAGATACCATGTCACACCAGTCAGAATGGCTGTTATGAAAAATTAAAAAGTAACAGATGCTGGTGAGGTTGCAGAGAAAGAGAAATGCTTATACACTGTTGGTGAGAATGTTCAACCATTGTGGAAGACGGTGTGATGATTCCTCAAAGATCTAGAAGCAGAAATACC
Organism: Macaca thibetana thibetana; assembly: GCF_024542745.1. Lineage (NCBI taxonomy): Eukaryota > Metazoa > Chordata > Mammalia > Primates > Cercopithecidae > Macaca > Macaca thibetana. The sequence continues at coordinate 38,229,038 of NC_065579.1, read as the reverse complement.
AATTGTTCCAGCAATCCCATTACTGGGTATATACCCAAAGGAATATAAGTTATTCTATCATAAAGACACATGCCTGGGAGTGTTCACTGCAGCACTACTCACAATAGCAAAGACATGGAATCAACCTAAATGCCCATCAATGATAGACTGTATAGAGAAAATGTGGTACATATACACCATGGAATACTGTGCAGCCATGAAAAAAAGAATGAGATCATGTCCTTTTCAGGAACATGGATGGAGCTAGAGGCCATTATCTTTAGCAAACTCAGGCAGGAACAGAAAACCAAATACTTCATGTTCTCACTTATAAGTGGGAGCTAAATGATGAAAACACATGGACATATAGAGGGGAATAACATACACTAGGGCCTATCGGAGGGTGGGAGGAGGAAGAGGATCAGGAAAAATAACTAATGGACACCAGGCTTAATACCTGGGTGATGAAAAAATCTGTACAATGAACCCCCATCTGTAACAATGAAAAAAAGAAAGCCATGAAAAAAAGAATGAGATCCCCATGAACATGGATGGAGCTAAGGCCATTATCTTTAGCAAACTCAGGCATAAAACAAATACTTCATGCACTTATAAGTGGGAGCGATGAAAACACCTAGAGGGGAATAACATACACTAGGGCCTATCTTCAGGAAAAATAACTAATGGACACCAGGCTTAATACCTGGGTGATGAAAAAATCTGTACAATGAACCCCCATGACACAAGTTTAACCATATAACAAACCTGCACGTGCGTCCCTGAACTTAAAATAAAAGTTTTTAAAAAATTAGCTGGGACTGGTGGCATGCGACTGTGGTCCTAGTTACTCAGGAGGCTGAGGCTGCTGTGAGCCAAGATCGGGCCACTGCACTCCAGCCCGAACAACAGAGTGAAAGCTTGTCTCCAACAACAAACAACAACAACAACAGCAAACACCATTTTACCACATTCTCCATAAAAAGGTCACATTTGGCAGGTAAATAATATTTAACAGCTGTGATTTCTGTTAATAGGTTATTAAGGAAGAATATACTTCTTTTGCATGTTTACTAGTCATTTCTTATTTTGCAAATTATCAAGACATTTGACCGTTTACCTGTTTGAGACTTACTGTTTAGTTTATTCATTTACATAAGTTTACCATAGATATATAATACCTCCTCTTTGTCAGTGATATTTATTGCAAATAATATTCCTAATTTGTTGTTGGATTTTTAATTGTGAGATTTTATTTTTAAATACAAATTTTGAAATATGTATGTGATAAAATCTTTGACCTTTTGTGATTTTTGTCTTGTTTTTATCTTAAGAAGTTCTTCCCCAAATAATGAGGTCAATAAATAATCACTTATTTCAAAAAGAATTAAGTTTTGCCAATGGGCAGAATTTTTTAGCAGGAACTTTGAAAACATGAGAAGCTCTTGATACAAGTGTTTTTGAAAATGCGAGTCAATGGATAAACTACAACTCTTCATTCAGAAAAAAAGGTAAGAAACTTAGTGAATATTTATATACCAGTGACCAAAATTTTTAGTTAACATGTCCTTATTCTGTATCTTGTGATAAAATTGAGTTTTAAAGTAAGTTTACTGAAAGAGGCAAAGATAGATTTCCTATCATATTAAAAGATTTCTTCAATAGTTTCAAGTCCTGCTAACTTGTAACTGGTAACCTTGAAAAAAAAATTTTCATTTAGAATGTTAGAACATTTACTGTAAAACTTTAAATTTGTTTCTTTAAAGTTGTAATTTAAGATTGCTACAGGAAGTTGATTTTTTTTTTTACCAAACTTATGATAACCTGTGACCATGACCTTATTGATCAAATTATAATGAACTCAACCAGTATAAAAGATTCTCTTAGAATCAGGAATGCTCCTAAGGGCTTTTCTCTTTGAAACCATTATCTTACAAGTTAAAAATAAGAATGTCTGATAGGTCAATTTTTTAAAACATACATAGTCTTGTTTCTCTATAATCTCATGATACTTCCCACCTCTGGGTCTGAGGAGTTTGGCTTCCTCCCTCTTTCCTGGCTCATTTTTAAATGACTTTAAGCTCACCAAGGGCATGATTTCTCCAGGAAGTTTTCCCTGATCTCCGTCCCAGGAGGCCGAGGGGCCTACCTCTGCATTCCCACAGCATCCTGAGCTTGTTTTTATCATTGTACTTATATTTGTTATGATTGAGATGGGCTATTTACTTGAATGTTTCCTGCTTCATTGTGAGACTCCAAAGGATGGCAACAGTGTCCTCATCATCTTCATATCCTGTGCACAATGTCAGATGGTGAAAATATTCATTGAACTGCAATGGGAGCAGAATCAGGACATTCTGGTATAGTGATCTTTCCATTCCCATCCCAACCTGTCTCTGGAATTCACAGCCCCTGGTGCAGAAGTGTGTGTGTTGGGGGGAAGGCGGGGGGGAGGAGGGGATATGTATGAGAGAGAGAGGGAGAGAGAGAAAGGGAGAAGGGAGGAGGCAGGAAGAGAGGAAGGGAAGGAGCATAGATGAGTTTATGACTTCACTCTGAATGCTCTGATAAGATAGGTGAGGTACTCTGATAAGACAGGGGGACTGGACTGGGCACCAAGTGACTTTCAGTGCTTGGTGCATGAACTCTTCTGATGTTAGAGTTTCACAGTAGCCACATTGGTTGCTTTAACTACTGACAGGTCTCAACACTACTGCTGTCCACCATGTATTGAGTACCTACTGTGCTCCAGGCCACATCCTAGGAAGTTTACACATATGTTAACTCTAAAGCTCTAGCTCCTGTTAATTAGAAGACTAGGATTACTGGTAGAGCCTAAATAAATGAAATTTACCAGCTGGGTCAAACTTCATTCAAACCATTCAACTCCACCTCCTCTCCCATCTAACCTACTCTCGGTGACTAATATGCTCTTCTTCTCTCTCTGCCCCAATTTGTCTTTTTGTGGAGCTACTAATGAGCAAGGAGAAGCCATAGGAGGCTCTTAAGGAAGACTGGGAAAAGGAAGAGGAGAAAATAGAGGAGGGGGAGGGACAGGCAGCCAAGGGTGTGGGTACTCTATAAACCGGGTCATTTATCTTGCATGTCCCTGAGTGGGTGTCCCAATTACTTAATGTATTTTAGGTTCAAAGATCTGTCAAGACACCTTTTTCTAAAGGACCTGCTGTATACCCTATATCTGTCTAGTTTCTCTGCAGGAGATAATGATGTATAGTGCATAAATCTTTGCAGAGTGCCAATTAATGCCAGGTCTGCTTCTTTGAAGTGATGTGAGGACTGATTCCTTGGGCTGGCTTCTGCTTGGAAGCCAGGGGAGGGCTTGCTCCTTTGGCTATGTGAGCTCCAATCAACTGAGAGAGATGGGCCTGGAGAAATGCTGCTTTTTCTGGGTGACTGGTCTGCAGGGCAAACATGCCCTGTCGATAGCAGGGGAGACCATGCTGGGTTTTAGTTATAGTCTTGGGGAAGGACCCTATTAATCAAGAGCCTAATCATCTGGTTCTGGGATATGATGGTGAGGGTGACCGTATAATTTATTGTCCAATCTAGGATACTTTTGAGACGGAAAAAAAGAGTGCTATTAATAATTTTGTTGGCAGAACAGATGCAAATCAGGACTGTCCCAGGCAAACCAGGACATATGGTTACCCTAAGGTAATATATTAACTTTATCAATTAATTATTTGCAGCATATGGAATAGGTTCAGCCCACATGTCACATTCTTCAGAGAAAAGCAGGTCTCATTTGATAGTCACTGTCCTGCATGTTTCTGCTCTATATGTTAAACACATATACAGCATTTTGCAGACTGATGCTTTGAAAGAACAAAGGATTGGAGGCTGAATACATTTGGGTTTGTATCCAAGCTCTACCACTTACTGGTTGACCTCACAGGGTAATCAACCATCTTGGTTTGCCTGGGACTTTTCCAGGGTTAGCACTGAAAGTCTCATGACCCAGGAAGCCCTTTAGTCCCGGGCAAACTGGGAAAATTGGTCATGCTTTTTGAAAACCTCATTGAACATGGAGTGTGGGCATGGAGAGCCCTAAGCAGTCAAGGGTGGCCACCTAAATAGAACAGTGAAACAGTGATGGTGGACTGGTCCTGGAGGTGTAAGAGTGATGGGGATCCAGAGCATGTGGAGAGGGATACCCAGCAGGCATCTGTGAAAAGGAGAGCTGGCCCAAGAGTTTTATTGGTCAAATGGAGTGTTGATGGTGCAGTGAGTAAATGTAGGCAGAATCAAAGCAAAGAGAAGAGTGACACAATGATGGCCAAGAAGGAGGTTTGGGGTAGCGGCTGGAGTGGAGTAGAGGGCAGGGAGGTGCATAGACAGCAGTGTAAATCATATTTGAGAATAATCCCCTTTCCACACTTGGAGGTCGTCCATGAAACCGAAGAGAGGAGGGCTGAGTTTCTGTTATTTGGCAAAGGGGTCCAATAAACAAGTGGATCAGGAACAGCTATGACACTGATCCACTGATAAGTGGCATTTAGGACATAGGTAAAGTGCCTTGTAGCATGCCTGGCACAGAATGGTTGCTCAATAGAAGTAAATGTGTTCTCCTTTCCATCTTGTCCTACCAATACGATGTTCTTCCTATCTTTACAGGTATGCTGCTTTTCTCCAAAGAACACATTTGGATAAGTGATTTAAAAAAATTAAAAGTATCAAAAACAACAGCAACAACAGCAACACCCATTGTGATGCCAGATAGATAAAGCCAGTAAAAATCATGGTTACTTCTCCTTTATCTATTTCACTTTCTTATTGTTCTCTCTCTCTCTCTCATCGATCCATCCATTATCTGTCTATCTATCTATCTATCTATCTATCTATCTATCTATCTATCTATCTATCTATCATCTATCATCTTTATCTATATTTATTTATTTCATCTATTTGTCTTTTCTTGCAGATATTACTGTACTGCCCAGGGCAAGTAAATTTAGAGATTCTCTGAGAATCTCTAAAATGGGAATTTTATCTAATTAATCCTTAGCATTCCACTTGATGCTTAGAATTCCTGATTCCCAAATTGTATACTTTCTGAAGAAATTTTTTTTACATCTCTGTGAATTCCAAAGGCACCATTACGGCAGGTGTGGTGGCTCACACCTTTAATCCCAGTGCTTTGAGAGGACAAGGCTGGAGGATTCCTTTAGGCCAGGAGTTCCAGACCAACCTAGAAAGCATAGCAAGATCCTGTCTCTGCATTTTGTAAAAAATTAGCCGGGCATGATGGCATGCACCTATAGTCCAAGCTACTCAGAATCTTGAGGCCAGAAGGATCCCTTGAGTCCAGGAGTTTGAGGCTGCACTGGGTTAGGATCGTGCTACTTCACTCCAGTCTGGATGGTGAGAAAGACCTTGTCTCAATTAAATAAATAAATAAATAAATAAATAAATAAATAAATAAAAGCACCATCAATGGGCCATGAGCTAAGGGTGGTGGTGAAACTATGAACCAGGGAAGCACCAGCTGGACTACTGCAGCTCAGAAAGGAATTGTAGGACCACTGCAGCCCAGGATAGCACCAGAAAAATCTCTGGCCCATGGGGGCACCAGCAGGGCCTGTACTTCAGGGTGTACTAGCAGAGCTACTGCATCCTGGAGAGCACCCTCAAAATTGGATTGCTTGGGGGAGCATCAGCAAGAGTGCTGCATTCCATAGGAACATCAAGAGGACTGCTGTTGTCCAGGAAGCTCCAGAAGAACTGGTCTGCCTCATAGGAGCACCAGAAGGACTGCTGCAGCCCAGGGGGGCATTTTCAGGACACTTGCATACCAGGGGAAAACTCAAAGAGCTGTTTCTGCCCAGGGAAGCACTAGCAGGACCACTGCAGCCCGAGATGCGATTGTGGAACTGCTTCAGCCCAGGGCAGTACTAGGAGAAGAAGACCTGGTCTGGCCCAGGGGAGTACCAGCAGGGATGCTGCAGCCCAAAGGAGTGATTGCAGGGCTTCTCTGACTCAAGGGCAATGGAAGACATTCTGAGATGGAAGCCCAGTGTTCTGGCCTTGTTTTCCTTTGAGGGAGGAGAGTCTTCTCCCCTCTTTTTTCTATTTTCTCATGCCTTCCCTCATCCCACTGCTGATTCCCAATGGTGGTATCATTATGTGGAGAAGAGAGATGGACAGTGAGGACAAAATATGCTGGCCAGTCAGGTCTGATGGACAAGGTGTCCTTCCCAGTTGACCCCCAAATTACAAAGGCCTTTCTATGGGCTAAGGGAGCATATTTTAGGAATCAGAAACTTCCTGTCAGAAAGGGACAACTTTTGTCCATATTCTAATTAGATTATACCCCCTGTTGCATCTCTTTTTGACATCAAAGGGAGGAATAAAAAGGGAGAGGAAAGACAGTTAAGGAACTTTGGTGAAGCGTAAGTCCTGAGATGTTTTTATTTGGTGGTGCAAGTGGGGAGGTGTCTTGTTTTTGCATCTCCAAAACTAATCACTAGTTCCTAACTTTTTAATTCTTTTTTTTTTTTTTTTTGCTATAAACCCCTCTGAAAACGTTTTAAAAACTGTGAACACACCCAACAACAGTACACAATTCTCTCTCTCTCTGTGTGTGTGTGTGTGTGTGTGTGTAGGCTTTTTTCATATAATTTTAGGAGATTCATGAAAAAGAATCCATTTCCATTCTTGGAAATCCATTCATGACCCTTATTTTTAAGATCCTATAATTAGGTGATACATAAATTCCTTACAAATTTCAGCTTCTCTGATTCTCCTGGAGAGAAAGAGTGGGCAGGATGAAGGACAGGGGGCTGGTGGTTGCTGGGGGTGGGGTTAGATCCACTTGATGATGGAAGCCAGTGTTTGCAGCCAGAACCCTGAGTGCTTGTCCCTGGCAGCAGCCCCACCTTCAGATGAGCTACTGGGATGTAAGAATTCAGATTGATGAGAGCAGTAAACCATTTTCAGATTCTCTGGGCATGGGGATGGCAGGTGTGCAGAGCAGTCAGCATTCTCTGCCAATTTGGGAGGAAGAACACCGTGGAGACTGGGCATGTACCAGTGTTGGCTGTAGCAGTGGAGAGACTTAGTGCCTCCAGGTATAATACCTGCTGCTCACATCTGGGGGCTGGTGTGGTCCCTGCATGGTGTGCTCCTAACAGTAGACATCCTGGGACTCCATCTGACCTTGCTTGGACAAAGCTACTAGGATAGGAGTAGGAAGATAACTAGGGCATTTGCAGAGCCCTTATCATTTTGGCTGTGTTCATATAGGGCATGGAGAGCTTAGCGGTTGAGCATGCATGGTAACTAATGAGGTAGACAGAGAAGGATGGGTCAGTTAGAATGGAGCCTCTGGCTCCCAACTTGCCAGGTTGTTATCAGCTGGGCTAGAAAAATCCTCATAAGGCTGCACCTCTTGATGAGTTTGCAGGGGCTGAGACTCTGGCTCCTCCTTTCCTTTTTCCTAGAAATGTCGAAAGAGGACTGTGGTCCTACTGCCTGTCTATGGATTGACTGATAGACTCTCCTCGTTCTTCTTGGCTGACCCAGAGGAATTCATCTCTCCTAGGAACCAGGACTGGGAGCAACAAGTGGGTGAGGAGGGAGAGAAGTGCAGGGAAGCCTAATGCTGGGCCAGAGACTGGAAGGTAAAAGTCAGGGTAGAGGGTCAATGTCAGGCCATCAAGGTTAGATCCAGACCTAGGAACTGGAAAACAGGTACTGAGACTGTTGCCATAGCAGGACAAGGGCTTGGGAAAGCCACTTAATTTCTCTGAGCCTCAGTTTCCTTGTATGTAAGATGAGACTAATAACTTCTACTTGGCAAAGTAGTTGTTAGAATGAAAAATGAACATAAATCACTGAACACATTTGTGGCACAAAGAAGCAACTTTCATTAATGGTAGCTCATTATTACTATGCGCCAGCTACTTAGCAAGGTCCTTGGATAGGTTGGGAGAGTGATGGTTACGAAAATGAGTAAGATATGCTCTCGGTTCTCAATTTGCTCATAACTTCGCAATTATCATATAAGTTAGACCGTGATGAGTGCTGTAATAAGTGAAACCACTGTTGCTGAATTTCTCTTGTGACCCCATAATTGCTCAGTTGTGGAAAACCTCTCAAGTGACCGAAACCCTCCCAGACAAAGATATTACAGAATCATGCTTCCAATTAATGTCTCCTAACTTGGATTACAAATGTGGGCTAGAATTTCTCAGGGTCACTGTCTACGGTTTCTCAGGTAACTGGAACTAAAGAGTATGCACAATGACATTCTTTAAGGATGTTTTTAAAAATATAGAGATATGTGTGTAAGAGGAACCCTTTCTACCATGGACCATTGAACCACAATGGGAAAAAATTGAGGACTACAGAACTAAAGCACAATTATATTTTCTTTCTTTTTTCCCCTCAGAGAATACAAAGCTCCTATTCATTCACTTTCATAATTAGAACAGGTCTCTAAATAAGTTCAACAAATGAGAAAACAACACCCCTTTTTTATATATAATCAGTTATTAATGGAAATGGATGAGGCAGGGAGGAGTAAAGACAAATCAACCCAAGAAGGGCCAGAGATGAAAAAGTAAAGACTGACAGGGACACACAAGTTGTGGAAGGTACAGAGAGAGACTCAAGACTAGAAGCAAAGATAAGTCATCACACATAGATGGGAGGACAGGAGTGAGTGTGTGTGTGTGTGTGTGTGTGTGTGTGTGTGATGGGAATGGGGGCAGGGAGAGGAAGAGCCGGCATATTCTAAGCCATACCTTTTAAATCGAGGCCATTAAACTTTTTCCGGAAAGGGCCAGAGAGTAAATATGTTAGGCATCGTGAATCATGTATTTTCTGTTGCAACTACTCAACTTCGCTGTTGTAGGGCAAAAGCAACCATAGACAATATAGAAACAAATGGGCACACTGTGTTCCAATAAAACTTTATTTACAGAAACAGTTGGCCAGCTAGATTTGGCCCACAGGTCATAGTTTGTGAACCCTGCTCTAAATCATGACTTTTTGAGTAGTCAATAAACAGTGATGTTTCTACTGGGTTCTCAAGGCTCTGATTCCCTCAGATACCTCTAAATAGCTCACTAAGTCCTATAAGGATCATGGTTGCTGAGAGGTTTATACCCTTAGGTCCTTTCCTTCCGACCATACAACCTGGCACAATTTCTACTAAAAAGAAGGAGGAGCCAGAAAAGATGGCTTCATCTTGGGTGGTGGTGGGGTGAGACAGGGGGCGAATGTTTGCAGGCCACCCAGACCCAGCCAGCCAGCAAAGCGCAGGGCCACAGCCCACGCCCAGGGCTTGCCTGGGTTCCCTGGTAAACAGCTCCTCCAGGCCAAGGCTTTCTCTCCAGCCCCTCACCCTGTCTTTTGTCCCAGCACATAATGATTCTGACCTCTGGCATTTCAAGAGTCTGCTGTGAAAAAATGTGGTACTTTGATCCATCCATTGTTGAAATTCTGGAAAGAGAAATAAATAATTTGAGGCATATGGTGGATTCATCAGGGAAAACCCTGTGAGAGAAGAGGCAAAAAGACAGCAAAAGTGGAGAAAGGAAGAGTGCTCTCAAGGAGTTATTTATCTCTTTGCTCTTCTTCCTGAGAGGGCTGGGGTGGGAGTGGGGGTAGGTGGGGGTAGATGGGGGTGGTGGGCAGCCTGCTTGGGGAGGCTCTGAGACAGACCAGATGTGGGTTGACCTCATGGCCATTTCTAGCTGCAGCTGTCGAGGATGTTTAACATTCCTGACGTTTAGATTTATATAATGCTGTTCCCCTGCAGAGTTCAAGGCATTCGGTGTGATGCATTGGGAAAATGCTGCATTAATTGTTGGGAAATCTGGGACATCATCCTGGAACCTGGGGTCTACCAGGTATTTGGGGTTGGGCTAGACTGTGTTCTGAGTGTGCTCTGAGTGTCCTGAAAGAGGACTACTGTGTCCAGTGATCTTGGGAAAAGTAGTGCTAAACCAGAAGAAACAAGTGTCTGCTTCACTCACATCCATTAATATGCAAATGTGCTTCATGAATGATCAGTGGTCATAGTCACAATTGTGTATGTGTAACACTGTCTACCATCTGTCCTTCATGCACCCTTCCTCTTGCTCGGCTTCAGAAGCACAGCAATGCCCTATTTTGTCTCCCCTTGAGGCATATTTTATGTCTTCTTTTCCTTTTCTCATCCTGTCTGAGTGTCACTCAAGGGTCTGAACAAGGTTGTCTGCTCTTTTCTGAATGCACTCTCTGTTCCCATTCATTCTCAAGGCTTAAGACATGACTTCTTTACAGTTTAATTTACATTTCTAGCCTTGACTTCTTGCCAGTACCTGCATTTCCAGGTGACACTTCCTTGTGCACATCCTTCTATCCTTTCAATGATGATGTGCCTAAACTCAACCCACTGTTTGCCCTTCTTCCTCTCCATTTTTCATTAGGACTTGGTTGCAGGTCTGACTGCTTCACACCACGTCTGCCCCTCCTGAGATGAGCCTTTTATTTCTAGACTTGTAGCATGTGGCTGCTACACTCATCTTGGTTGAAATCTCTTTCATAATATTTCTTCAAAATGTACAATGTCTTCCTTTTGCCTGTGGAACAAAGTGCAAACTTCATGTTTGGCTTGTCCTGGTCTAGGAGTCACATCATCTGAATCTCCACGTGGCCTCTCTGGTCCAGACTGAAATAAGACCCCTGTTTTTGTCCAAATCTTAGACCTTCAAAGCACACTGTAAATCCCTTTCCCTTGAGGGCCTCATCTGGCTGTTGTTCCTTCCCTGACCTTCCCCAGCAGTATAGCCTCACTGCACAGCAGGGCGTGTCCACTCTCACTGTGGTGCTCTCTGCCACTGCTTCTTACCTGGGGCGTGAATTAATGTTCTGCAAGTCTTTCACATCTCCTGTGAGATCTAGCCAGGATAGGAACATCTTGGGTATCCTGTACATGTTTTGAGGTTGACTGTCTTTTTAGGTGGCAATTGTACTTAAAAACAGTGGCAAGAGCTGCCAAATAAATAGCAGACATCACTGGCATATCATTCTAGGCATAAGAAATAGCCATACAAGGTAACTGCTCTGTTCCCCTAAGAAGGTTATTTATTAGTCAGATTTCTCCAGAGAAATAGAACCAACACTACACACACACACACACACACACACACACACATCCCACACACTATATATATAATACACACACACACATATATACAATAGCACATGTCTGTGGTATTACATATATAGTATATATACATATAATATTTTGTATATACATGGATATGTATGAGATTTATTTCTTTATTTTAAGGAATAGGCTAATGTGATTGTGGGGGCTGGCAAGTCTGAAATCTGTAGGGTAGACCTAAAAGCTGGAAATGGAGGCAAGAGTTAATGTTTCAGTTTTGAGCCCAAATTCCTCAGGGCAGCCCACTGAAAACTCAAGCAGGATGTCTATGGTTCAATCTTGAGGAAATCTCCTTCATCTTTGGGAAAACTCAGTCTTTGTTGTTACAGCCTTCAACTGATTGCACAAGACTTACCCATATTATAGAGGGTAATCTGCTTTATTCAAAGTCTACTGATTTGAATGTTAACCACATCTATAAAAGAATCTTCACAGGAACACCCAGACTGGTGTTTTACCTAACAACTGGACTTCACAGCCTACCTAACCAAGTTGATGTATAAGATTAACCATCACAAGTACTTTTGAGAGCCCTTCTACTACTTGAAGGTGTCCTGTGGCTTCCTTTTGGCTTGAACAGAACTTCAGGACACCTGATCACAGCTGGCAGAAAGATTCTAGGCCTATTGCTTGTAACCCTTGTGGCACTGGCCTGGACTGTTTTGTTGATTAATGGTGTTCCCCAATCTCATTGTCCATAAATGGTGGTAACTAAGTTTCCTTTAGCTCTAACATTCCACACGCGAGCATCAGGTAGTCCTGTATCTATATATAATGAGAGTAGTAGTAACTAACACATATCAAAGGTTGACTGTGTGCCAGTAGGCATTGTTTGACATAACTTATGTGAAATAACTAACTTAATCTTCCCAGCAATCTTATTAGATAGCAGCTGTTCCTAACCCCATTTTAATAGATGAGGGAATGGAAGCACAGAGAGTTTAAGTTAACAACTCAAGGTCACACAGCTAGTCAGTGGCAGAGCCAGACTTTGGACACAGGCATCCCGGATCCAGAGTCTGAGCTCTTAACCACCACACAATGTGGTTTCTCCAGACTATCTCACAGGGTTGTGGTGGAGAGCGAATGGGGTAATGGATCTGCAAATACTCTGTGGACACTAAAGACTTACATGGCTCTAAGGTAGCATTACTATTAATGATTTGTCTCTTGAGCGCTTCCATAAGCAACCCTTGGGATGAAGTCTCATAACTGAATTCCATCTGAAAGTCCCTAGCACATTGTCAAGTACACAGTAAACTTAGCTGATGTGCAGTGAACACTGGGGCAACGGAATGAATCAAGGATGTGCAAACAAAGCACTACTTGATGAGATCTCAGTTTTGAATCTATTCTCCTGGTGAGTGTGGATAGAAGCCAGCCTTTGTCCTTCTCTGTGAAAAGAATCAGAAGAACATCTCCAGCAGTTCATATTTACTTGTTCATGTTCCTTCATCAATTTCTTGAAAAATAAAGCACTACCTGCACTTTCTTTTTTCTAGGCACAAACACTTGAGATAGTTAAGGCAGCACATCTCCCCGGTGACAGGAGGTCCAAGTGCTGTTTGAGTTGCTGGGCATGAGACTGTGTGACTGTGCAGTCAGCCCCAGCAACAAGACAGGAGGTAAGAGATCTGCTTTCCTTGAGAAGGCCTCTCACAGTGACCCTTACAGCTCCAACTTTGCCATGTGGAGCACATTCCTGGGTTGGCAGACTCTCAACTTCAGACGTCATTCTGGCCAAAAGAGTGCTTTTTTTTTTTTTTTTTTGACAGAGTCTTGCTCTGTCACCCAGGCTGGAGAATGCATTGGTGTATTCTCGGCTCACTGCAACCCCTGCCTCCCGGGTTCAAGTGATCCTCCTGCCTCAGCCTCCTGATTATCTGGGATTACAGGTACCCACCACCATGCCTGGCTGATTTTTGTATTTTCAGTAGACACAGGGTTTCACCATGTTGTCCAGGCTGATCTTGAACTCCTGACCTCAGGTGATCCACCTGCCTCGGCCTTCCAAAGTGCTGGGATTACAGGCGTGAGCCACTGTGCCTGGCCCAAATGAATGCTTTTGATACAAGAGCCTAAGAAGGCCAAGGAGGCTGAGGGGAATTTGAAGACCTCTGTTTAATGATTCTGCTTTGGTTTCCCCTTCTGCTTTTTACTATCATTCGTATCTTTCAAGGTGAAGCCTTCCAGGGCAGCAGCCCAGCCACAAGGACACTCTCTCTGGGGAAAGGGGAAACTTCTGGAGTTTTTTCCTGGATCTGTCCTCCTCGAGACATAGTGTGTGGCTGTGATATTCAGCTCAGCTCCATTCTTCGTCATTCCTGCTTTCTCTCAGTGGATGGGAAATTCCTCTCTGTCCTAATATGACTAGGTACAGAACAGAGAAGACTTTTGGTTCTGCCATTCAGGATATGCCCTATGCTGTACATGGTCAGGGCAGTCCTACATGTCCAGATGTATAGGTCCAAGCTTCGAGAATGCGAAGTTCATATTGCAGCCTTGGTTCCCTCATTGCTCACTCCTAACTTCCAGTATGTGATTGCACTAGAAGCCTACCACTGACCTGACCAACATCTTCTGTTGTTTTCCTTATCCCTCATTTCCTTTGACACCCTAGACTACTCACTCTCTGGCACACGCTGCTAGTCATCTGCTCCACATCCACACATTCCCAATTAGTGAGGGGCAGCAATTTGTCCTATTAGACATGTCCCCTGGTCAGAGGTGGTGATGGGTCTCAGATCTGGTTAATGAGATGTAAGCAGCGACTGCTGGCTGGGGCTTCCAGGAAAGCTCTTTTACTCCTGATCAATGGGAGCAAACAATTCACCTTTCCCTTTTGCCCTTCCCCTTCTTTTTGCCTAGAATACAGAGGTTGACCTGCTTCTTGTAGCCATGAGGATGAAAATCACAGACTGAAGCTGAAGGAGTTGGACACAGCCTGAGTCCTTGAAAGCATCCCCAAGGCAGTCACAGCAGCATTAGACTGCCTGCTGCTGGATTCCTTGGTGGCGAGAGCAGAGTTCTATTCCCTGCAGCCAAATGGAATCCAAGCAGATACAACTTCTTTCTTAAAACTTTCATCTTGCCTGTTCATAATGATTAAATCCTTGCTTGTCTGTCCTTGGCTGGCTTCTTTTCTTCCTTCTGCACTCTCTGCCCACCAGCATTGACCGGGCCAAGTTATGGTGTCCCAGAGGCCCCCGCAGGCAGTTACACAGTTACTTCTTTGGGCTTGTATGTGTTGCCCTACTGTGGGATTTTGTGTGTGTGTGTGTGTGTGTGTGTGTGTGTGGTGGTTCGTGTATGTAGGGGATGACTACATTCAGTGAAGGGAAATAGCTGCTCAGTCACATGGACCCCAGGGACCTCGGCACAGTTCATCCTGCTACCTCACCTTACCCAGCAGTGGAAAAGCAAACAAAGGAGTCGTTTTTAACTAGCTAAATTTTGAATTTTGGAAACACCTGTTCTGCGTCCCAAATGGTTTGCATACTGGGTTTGGCCATAAATCTCTGGTTGTCTTAGGACAGGAATGGCAACTACCTGGTTCTTTTGACACCATTCTGCATGCTAGCTGTTCCCCAGTGGAGATCACTACTCGATCATACTATTTTGTGTGTTTGTTAATTTTGAGCCCAAAGCATTTTAGAATCTTCCTGGAAACAGTATTCAAGGGAGCCATTTTCATATCTTTGGGCCGGCATATGCAAAGTGAACAGTTTGACGGAGGTTTCACTTGCTTCTAAAGGGCCTCGGGGCTTCTTTAGGTGTGGAATGCAAGGATACTAAGCCTTTGGGATGGCACAGTTCTTCTCATGGGATAAGACCAAGGCAAAAGTGGCTTGGGCAGACAAAAGGAAATGAGGGGATAATGACATTCTCTTTTCTTACTGCCCTCTTTAATCTTTGTATCTAATCCTCCTAAACCCCCAAATTGAAGTGTCTGTGTCTACTGTCCTGAGCTGATGTAGGGAGATGAGTGGGAATGGAAGCCGACGGGAAACTCATCAGAGACAGCACATTCTGAAGATCAGCAAAAGGGAAGTGTGACAGCCAACTTCTTGGTGGGGACGGCAGAAATGTAATTAAATTTTCTGATCTTGTTAGCCAATTTCTTCACTCACTGCCCCTGAACCAGAGAACGGGGAGGGAGGAAGGACACTGTTGCATCCGTGGCGGTGGGGAGGGAAATGAGCTTTTCACGGATTATTGGGTTAGTTCCACTTCTCCCACTTTTTAATTTATTTGTCTGCATGTTCTCCAGAGCTGAAAAGGCTCTGAGTCCTTTCCCATTTTCTTTTAATTAGATCTGATTTTGGAGTCTGAAAACTTGGGAGGGCTCAGGTTACACTAGCAGGATGACAACAGTTGGAAGGTACTCGTCTCCTATTAGATTTTTTAAAACTCCTTCAGAATTTAAGATTCCTAGTGATGGGTTATTTTTTTCTTTTCATTTCTTTCTTTTTATTATTTAACAGTTATAGTACCACTTGCACTATTTATCACCTTATCCCATTTTCTTATCTTTTGGTTAAAAATCATGAACATCACCGATGTTTTACAAATTTCAGAAGAGTATGTATTTACTCCAAAGTCTTCTCCTTCATATTCTTCTTTTGCAAAATGGAACACAGATGAGGAAAGCTAGTTGTGGTCTTTCTGAGTATGTAAAAGGAGTAACATCAATTCTATGTTCTCTCTTTTTCGAAGCACAAGAAAAAAAGAAACAACAAACAACAAAAAGACTCACCAGAAAGAAACCAGGCTGTGGCTGTGGTGAATAATTTGGTTTATCACTTAAAACCCCTAGCAACAACATCCTGGGGCTAAGGACATCTGAAGCCTCAGGTGAGAAAGCCAAACATAGAATACTGGGTGGCTTGTGAAGAAACAAGAGCCCATTTCTTGGCTACAACCTGGATGTGCTTTTGCTGCAGAGGCTCTGTCAGGTGTCCTGGTGCCAGGATGGTATGTGTGCCTGCAGTGCATGGAGGCCTGCTGCACTGGAGAGCATTTGTTTTACAATTCATCCTGGGCAAGAGGCATTCTCCAGCGTTCTGCTTGGTGGCTCAAAATTTATGATGCTACAGGGCATGTTTGGGATGGCCTGACTTAAAATATAGGCTACACAATATATGCAAAGAGCACTTTGGGAAGACCTGTGGACACTTCAAATAAATGGGTAGCCATCCTCCAGAGAAGTTATAATTGAGGTTCCAAGGAAGCCTCTGTAACCGCTGACTGTGAGAGACAAGATATATGTATTCAGTGATTGTGGACCAAGAGAAAGGATTCAAATATTAGCCTAAATTGAAAGCCAAAAGGCAGAAACTGAGTAAGTTTTACTTTAAAGTCAAGCTGTTTCATACATGGGCAGCCCAAAGGAGCCTGCTCCAGGATTACTAGAGCAGAGATGTTTTTCCCCAGAGAGTTTCTGCGTTCCTGAGAACCCCCAGACAGCCCAGCTGGTAATTTTTGGAACACGTCACAAAAATGCCAACATGTCACATGTGAGGACAGTATGCCATTTAACTCAGAATCCACTCTCCCAGCATCCGGCCTGGCGTGGGTTGAGGGATGAAACATTATTTTCTTGGGGGCTCTGTGAGGGGTCACAGAAGGTCCATGGAAGCCATGACATTTGGCTTGGACCTTGAGGGATGAAGGAAGTTGAAACTTGAGGAAGTGGGGAAGGAGGAAGGACATTTTCAGAAAAGGGACCTCCCTAAGAAATGGCATGAAAAGAGAAAAATATGCTGGGTACCTGAGAAATAGAAATAAATTTAACCTGGGCAACAGAAGGTATATGATGGGCTGGAAAGGTAGGCAGAGCTGAAGCTCAGAGAGCCCCCAATGTGCGGCTCACATTTGTATTTCAGAGAGTAGGAAATGTGGGCGAGGAAGGCTGATGGCAAAGGTGCTGAAGGAAGAATAAACTCTCTGAACCTTAGTTTCTTTGTAAAGTGAGGGTGTCGGACAAATTGCTTTTTCAGGGAATATTCTCTGAGCCTCATCTCAGCTGCTATAGAAAGAGAGCAAATAGCTTACAAATGTTGGCTGCCCATTCTAAACAACTCTATCTTTCTCCCTTTCCTCAGAATGCAAGGAGAGAGAGAGAGAGGAAGACAGAGAGGGAGAGAGAAGATGTTGCAAAACAAAAGGGTTCTAGAATCTTTAGATTCACAGACAAAAGACAAAAATCTTAAAAAATTCTGTGGAAAACAAATTCTTCTTTAATGTTGTTTTTATTACTTTTGTTGATAAAAGTGATGCTGCTTAAGTGCTCTTGCTAAAAGAAAAAAAGAAAGAGAACGAAAGAAGAAGAAAAAAAGGAATTCTGCTAGTTTGTCATAAACTTTTGGAGAGTTGTCAGACTTAGAAAACAGATCTTCTGAACAGATCTGCAGAGGCATGGGGTGCGGTTTGGTATGATGAGCATACATGATGTATTAAAGCGCACGCTGAGCGCAGAAATCCTCACTGCTTGCTACTATCCCACCGCTGCCACGGCCGGGTCCCCTGCATGCCTCAGCCACAGCCTGCTCACTGTATGTCCTCTTCCCTGAGAGACAGAAAATAACATAGAAACCTCTTCATGTGACCGTCAAATCACAGAATCATTATTGCATTTTAGGGCTAAGAGGAAACTTAGAGCCTTCGGCTAGTTGACAGATATGAAAATATTCCTAGGAATCAAACTATGCTAGGAAAACTGGGGCAGTGAGACCCACATATGTGAGTTTTGTAACTGCAGGTGAGGCGGGAATAACGTCTTAATATTAACAAAGATGGATAAACATTCCCCAAACTTTTCCCCGTGAGACACTGACTACACCCCCCCAACCTCCCACCTCCTTGGTTACAGATGGGCTTTTGGATTTGGAAGCTGAATGGATCTGAGACTGAGACAAGGGATGAGGTGGGGAAAATGCTGGGAGGGAGCTGTCACATTGTCTGTCCAGTTCCATGTGTCCACCCTTAGGCCTGGACTGCTGTGAGGTCAATGAACTTGGAGGAGAGCATTGTCCTTCCTCCTTTCTCAGGGAGTGCCTCCTCTCAAGGTGCCGAGCTCCTCCAGGCAGGTGACCTTGCTGGCCTTGCCCCACAGTGCTCTGCCTGGACTCAGACTCTGGCTGCTTCTTAGGGACAAAGATTAGGCAGGAGGTGGCCAGAATTTCCTGCCAGATGAGACCTAGCAACGGAGGGATGACTGATCTTCACAACACCAGCCAGAAAATAGTTGAGGAAAACTAACTGAAGTCAGTATTATTGACTATTGTGGATATCAATAATTTCTTTTGGACATTAAGCCAAATGAAAGCACAAGTAAAGGGAACAATAATTTTTGAACAAATATTAAACATGTAGTTTCTGATTTCAGACTGGTATATTGGAAAAGCAGTGCTCAAATACCCCAGAGCTAATAAAGATATAGCAGGCTTTCATTAAAACAGATATTAGAATGAAAGTACAGCTTCAACATACTTTTATACAGTGAAATATAGAATAAGCAGTTCTTTCATTAGGGATGGGGAAATCAAATTTTAAAAACAATGTCTAGTTAGAAGTTTTTCTACTGATCATCAATTCAGTACTTACTTCCAATATTAATAACTCAGCTAAGCACCTGGAAGGAGGCTTTTCTCTGCTGAGTTAATGAATTTTTCTGTGAGTCTTCATTTGATTGATTACATCATAGCAAGTGTGACCACATTAGACGCTGCCCTGGAAATATGATTATCTGAAGCAACAGTTAAAGAACAAGGAATTACTGAGGATGAACAAGTTCTATTTTAGAATTGTTTATGACAGACAATTCTGAGGCAAACAAACTCAAAATAGATACAGGAGAAGTGGGATTGTTTGCAATGTCTAACACAAAAGTAAAGGCTTTTGTGTATATTAGATATGCATTTCTTTAGGGAAATATTATAACTGAAAATTCCAATAAAACATTCTTATGTAGCAGAGAAAATAATTATAATGAATAAATATGAGCAGCAAAGTTGAAAGTAAGATAAGTCAACTTCTTTCTTCTCCATTTAAACCTATGAGTATAGGAGTCAGATACTGAAAAGCACTCTAGGATTCAGGTTCACAAATACTGGAGGGAGGTGGTGATCAGTTGAGGAGGCCCCCAGAGGATGCTTTATATTTGTTCTAAGGATTCAAGTGAAAGCAACAGACACCTGGAATGTCCTTGTTAGGAGAAACCTTAGCATTACTTTCCCAACCTTCCCTACTTCCCCGTGCTGTACTGTAAACAGAACCGGTTACATCATTTTACAAGGCCCCCCAAATAAAAATGCCGGGCAGGGCCCTTTATTGAAAAATTGTTAAGAGTTTGCAGGAGGCAACACAAAGCATTAAACCAAGTGTAGGGCTCCTCTAAGTGCTAGGTCCTGTGAGATATTACAGGTCGCATGCCCTGACTATAAATGCAGAAGCAGGGAGCGTAATGGCTCAGGGTTGCCCTCCAATAGACCTCTTTACTCCTTTTACTTGTTTCTACTGGCCCTTGGGCACCAAAAAGGTTGGGTGTAGGGGAAAAGAGGGGGAAATCTTATGCAGAAATCACACCATGCCCTTTTTTGTTAGCAGAGCTGGTCATGCCCTTCCTTCTTGCTTGCCCTTTAATCAGCTAAAAATGCAGGCACCTCCTCTTTGACCCAGGATCCTTTACTTATTTCCATATTCTCAAACATTGAATGTATACAATGCCAGGCAGTGTGCCAGGGACTGAAGGTACAGAGGTGAACAAGACACAGTATTAGTCTTTGAGAAGCTCAATCTGGTGATGAGAGAACTTGACTTTTCTTATCTGAGAAATGGAAGAGAAGAATTCCACATGAGGTCGGGGAATGTGAGTTGTCATTTTCAAATAGAGGGAATAAAGTATAAATCCAGTACTTTGGCATCAGCTTGTCATTTTTCAGTGAGGGAGATCACATAGGAAGGCCATATCGCTTAGTAAGTAAACCCATCTTTATTTATCAATGGTTTTGGATGGGCAGAGAAAGGAAATTGATCTTAACAGGTCAGGACTATAGGACCATCAGAGGGAGGTGAAATCTGATTGAGAAATGGGCTAGACTTCCTAGAACTTCCTAGAACTCACTGGAATGAACATCTTGACTCCTAGCAGTATGACTACATTTGTAGCACAACAGAAAGTGACTTCCTCGACGTGGCCTCTGCCACAGGTGCTTGTCCTCACAAGGGAGGTAGGAGAGTGAGGGAGAGTCATTTTATGTCATAGGTCTGCACAGAGAACTGGTTCAATACACTTGATTTTATCTAGTTTATGTCTTATTAGACCAGTCACAGAAGGGAAAATGAGTCCTTTTGATACCTTTAATCACCGTCGCAGTTCCTCTTACCTCAAGAAAGCTTTCCTGAGGAAGGGAGGTTTTTCCAAGTCTCTGAGGGATAAACTTCGTGGTTGCTGGCTTCAGAACAGTGTGTTTTTTGCTTTGTATTTGTGACAGACTTTTTCTTTCCCCTTCTGTGAATGTTAACTAGAACACAACAGATTTCTTTTGGGTATGGTTGAAAACATTCTGATTTTCATTTTTCCTGAAAATATTTTGAAGGTGGGTAAAGATGGTCTTTAAATGCTGTTCTTGGAAATAGTTTTTCTCAAATTGTGTTTACAGCATATTAAACTAAATAAACATTCTAAAGACACAGATGTTGGAGTGCTATCTGAATAATGTCAAATTAAAATTGTCAAGTAGGAGGTTGGAAAAAAGCATATGTGGTTGGTTTGCTGCATGATCTGGACTCAACGGGGGTTCCATCAGCAGGCAACCTGTCCTTTTATCCACAGCTCATTTCAGCATGATATGTAGATTTGTTCTTGCCTGCTCCTTAGGTGGAATTTGGGGCAAATTCCATACTTTTTTAGGTCATTCTCAGATGACAAATTTCTCTCTGACCAGTTCTAGTGTCAAAAATGTCCCACTTCAAATAATGAGACTATTCTATCCAGTGTCATAATCGTCTAACTCCACGCCCTTGTCAAGGTTAAAACATCTCCCTTCTCTGAGCAAACTCAGGCTGCTTTGGACTGGGAAGCCTGGAGCAGGGAGGGGAAGTCAACTGTTTTTTCATCTCCTTGGATTACTGGATTGTTATTATTATCATTTGGATTGGATTATTGATCTCATTCTTTACTCCCTCCCTCTGCCATGAGCTCTTTCAGTACAATCGACAGGGTGTACTTTACCACCTCATTGATTCTTGAACTTGGCCAATGGAGTGAGAGTAGTTATGATGCAGGCAGAGCTTACTAAGTGCCTGAGTGCTTTGGCTTGCTCTCCTGCACTCCTGTGATCAGCGTGAGAAGGACATGCCTCAGGTAGCCACTGTCCCTTCAGCCAGAATGCAGGCAGACCTGGTTTAACTATAGCTTAGCACAACCTGAAAAGCATTGATTGCCATCCTCTGGAATGTGAGGATAATTCGCATCAAATGTTTTCTTTTTCACCTTTGGGAACTCAGGAGGAATTGAGACAATTTTACGTTTTTACATCTTGATGGATAATATATATTTTCTTCTGTGGAATTGGGAAAAAGTATAGAGCCACACTGTGTTATAATCTAAGTGAAACATTTTGCACAGTGCCTGGCACATGATAAGCACTCAACAAAAAGAAATTTATTGTGGGTTACTGGTATTATTAGTTGACATCTTTTCTACAGGAACAAAATTACTCAAGGACTTTAAAATTACTGTTTGTGAGTAAAGAGAATGCCTAGGAGTTTCCTAGCTTTGAAAACTATTCTGGGCAACTCAAATGCTGCTGATTGCATTTCTCACTGGACGTTATTCCAGGACTCAGGACAAGAGAGGTTCAGAGTTACAGCCTACCTATCCTCAGTGCTACTCCTGTAAGCACTTACATGTTTTATTCATGGGCTCTTCCTTTATTTCCAGAATATTCTTTAAGTGCATATACTGGGAATATTCCATTTGCTTCTTCAAATCCGTTCTTCCCACCCTTTCCAGCCTTGTTTTTTCCAGTAGGGGATCAAAGGCAGGAGGACAAAGAGATCAGCATGTTTACTTCCTCAGATTCTCCCCTACTGACTTTGAGCCTACTTCATCCCTCTACTAAAGACATAGCTCCTGTCGGTCAGCTTCCTTCATAGAGCTACCCACTGGAGGAATTATGTTCCTGTAACTACTCCCTCCCATTGCCCTTTCAGGCTTGGAAGGCCTAACAGCTACCTGCTGCTGTCAGTCACAGGCTACTGCATTATCTTCTGTGATTTCTCTGAACCAGTGCTTCTTGGTTGCACATTAGAATCACCTGAGGAACTTTTAAAAAATTTCAATCTCATGCCCAGGCTATACTCTGGACCAGTGAAGTCCATCAGAATATAATTTGAGCCACATAGTAATCTTAAAGATTCTAGTAGCCATATTATTAAAAGTAAGAAGAAATAGGTCAAATTAATTTTTGAAATTATTTTTTCTAACTCAGCACAATCCAAACATTATCATTTCAACAAGAAATTATTTTTAAAAATGATGGAGATATTTTGTATTCTTTATTTCTCTTTGTACCAAGTCTTCAAAATCTGGTGAATACTTTATATTTACAACATATCTTGATTTGGACTAGCCACATTGCAAATGCTCAGTGGCTACATGGGGGCTACTGGCTACCTTATCAGACAGCACAGGTCTAAATTAATTTGGTCAGGTTCCTGGGGATGGGACCCAGGCAGTAGTAATTTTTAAGACTCCTGAGGATATTACATTTAATATGTAGGAAGATTGAGAACCACTGTCTTAAACCCTGCTCACATCTTTATAAATAGCCCTTTATTAAATTCTCTTTAAATTACCAAATTTGAAAATGTTATCTGTTTCATGCCATGTGCCCAGTACTGGGTGGGAATATGGAGGTGACTTAGGCAGAATGTATCTCCTCTGGCAAGTTCTAATGTTGAGCAGAAACTGGACAGGTCAGCAACCATTGCAGTGTGAGGAGCAGGGCTGAGTGAGCCTACAGGCAGGCCAGACACACCTTTAGAGCACCTGCATATGGGGCCACCAACAATGTGAGAAAAGTGGAGGAAATGAGAATGTTATTAGAATTCCTCACACTTTATATAATTGTATATTGTGTGTATACAAGTGCAGAGGAGGGTGGAGAGGTAAGTACCACCATTTTGGTGCCTGTGTCCTCTGATGGCTGTCAGAGCTCTGATGGTGGGGAATGTCTGGGAGCTTAGAGGAGGGAGGGTACCTCATCTCCATTTTCTGGTGAACGTCAGTCAAGGGTCAACTGAGTTTATGAATTTCTTTCAATTCCATGTGGCCAGTATCCCAGTTGTCTGCAATACAGATTCCTGCTGCCCCTAGCAAACTGGGTGTGTACTTTCTAGGCCTATCAATTTGTTAAAGATCAGTGTTTTAAGTCAATTATCTTCAGCCTGGCTTTCGGGGTTACCTCTGGGCATAGACCTTGGTTGCTGAGAACTAAGTATGTCTAAGTGTAGGGTGACCACTTCATCCTGGTTTGCCTGGGACTTCCTTGGTTTTAGTACCGAAAGTCCAGCATCTCAGACACCTCATTGGTCCTGGGTGAACTGGGACAGTTGGTCACCCTATGTGAGATCTGCCTCCTGGCTACTCTGTCCTGCTGCCTCTGCTGCAGCCGGAGGGCAGCGAGGTCTTGTTCCCTGCAACCCCCACAGAGCTTAGGCACAGGAGGCCATGTTGTAACAGTCTGTTTTCCTCTGTGGCCCACACCATCAGGTGAATTCCATGTGGAGTCTGTGCAGTATTTCTCTCCCCTAGTTTTAAAAGCGTGACTGAGGGCGAGGGATGCCCTGGTGATTGTTCTCAGCCTGTACCGGGCTATACAATTTGAATCCTCTAGGAACTTTAAAAAGTTAAAACCAGTGGGTGAAAGTTTGATAAGAAACAGGATGTTAACGTAATTTTTAAGTATCTCTCCACAAGATACTTAGAGGATTATAAAGAGAAAAATAGAAATATTATAGTGGAGAAGCCTGATAGACACTACCTTAATCAAGTGATCACAGTTAATATCTTGGAATGGGACTCTTGTGATCTGTTTCTATCCACAGAACATTTCTGACACCAAATGTGTGGGTTTATTTTTCCCCAATACCAACCGATTACTGGACACCAGCTGAGTGTCCTACAATTTAATTCAATTCTGATGTTAATTACCTGAAGTTAGAGCAGATCCCACAAATGAAGGGCTCAGGCTCACAAGAGGACCCCACTTCAGATGCCAGTCAAAAGTCGTGGACTACTGATACTTCTCACTGACTCTAAATTCAGGGGGTTTCTACAGCCTCTCATCTGGTTCCACAGTTTGCTAGAATGGTTCACAGAACTCAGGAAATCACTTCACTTACCCTTACTGGCTTAGTATAAAAGCTATTATAAGGGGTAGACGTGAATAACTAGATGAAGAGGTATATAGGGCAAGGTCTGGAAAGGTCCCAAATGCAGGAGCTTCTGTCCCATGGAGTTGGGGTTAGCATTTGGATGCATTCACCAACCTGGAAGCTCCTCATATCTCCTTCAAGAGACTTTATACAGCTTAATCTTCAGCTCCCCCACTCCCCCTTTCTGGAGGTTGGGATGGGCTCTACAGTCCAACCCTTTAATCATTTGGTCATTCTGGTGACCAGGCAGCTAGGAGGCCCCACCTTAAGTAACCTTGTTAGCATAAATTCAGGTATGATTAAAACAGGGGCTTCCTATGAATAACAAGAGATGCTCCTATCACTCAGAAAATTCCAAGGGTTTTATGAGGACTGTGTCAGGAAATCGGGGCAAAGACCAAATATATTTCTTGTTATACCACAGGGACTAACTGACATCATGTGCCTCCTGATAAGACACACTGAGCAGGATACACCATCCTTCTGTGGTATTTCTGCTCAAAATGCATAACTCGGATCTGACAATGAGGAAACATCAGACAAAGCTAAAGTTGAGGGGCATTGTAGACCACCTTCACTTCTCAGTGATATCTCCCCTGGCCACTTCACGTAAAATTGAGTCCGCTCCGTGACATTCCCTATTCTTCTCTGCTCTATTTCTTCCTGTAATACCTATCACTGCTAACACACTACAGTTTTTATTCATCTTATTTATAGTCAATATGTCCTCATTAGAATATGGATGATCACAGTGATTGGTTTAGGGATAGCCATGTGGCCCAGTCAGGGTCAATAAGAAAAAATGAGATTTTTCTGGAACATTGAGAGACACGCATGTTCTCTTTTTCTGTTGGTCTTGAGTCTGTGAAGATACAAGCCTGGTTTTGCTGGGTATCCCAATGCAGCTTGGGAATGAAGTCCAGACAGCACAAGGCAGAGCCAAAAGGTGGAGAGGAGCAACTACTGAAGGCACATTTGAGTTCCTGGGTCAAGATGGGCCTAAAGCCAGACATACACAAATGTATTGTGTGAACCAATGCGTTCTCTCTTTGCTTCAGTCAGTTTGAGCTGTGTTTCCATCAGAGGTAACTGAAAAAGTCCTACTTGATACATAGAGCAACCTTGAGGTTCTGATTTGCCTTCTCCTGTTTCTTTGCTCATAGAGGAAGAATGCTGACCCAGTCTGGAGAGTTGGTTCCATGTTCTATGTAAATGAGTTGCTCGGCCTTTGGATGGCAAACCAGGGCCTTTCTGAGTTGGTTGATGTCAGCCAGGTCCAAGATTGCATTTGCAGTGCTGACAAGATTGAGATTCTTATTCTAGCAACAAGGCACAGACTCTGGGATGTGAAGAAATTCACTAAGGCCCACAGTGAGGGACATGATGGCAGCCTGGAGCAGTCTGCTCTGTGGACATCTTGAGAGGGTGCCATTATTCCTGGGATACATCGATGGTCTGTAGAATGATGCCAGGCTGCCTGCATTAGGCTCCCAGGGCAGATATGGGGCAGATTGAGTGCAAAAATGTCTCCAATTCTTCACCCCTCCAAACACCCATGCCTCAGGCAAAGGGACTTTGTAGCTCCTCCTATGAAGACATAATGTCTATTCCCTTTCCCCCACAAATCTGGGCTAGCCTCATGGCTTCCTTTGGCCAATAGAATGGGGTGGATGGTAAAAGCAGTGGGACCAGAAGGGCTACTCAGTTGACCAATCAATTCATGAAAAATAATAAATGTTTACTGCTTTAAGCCACTGAGTTTTGGGGTGGTTTGTTATGTAGTAATAGCTAACTAAAAACTGATTCCCTGGCCTCATCATCTGAGATTCCAATTCTACTACCCGGGGGAAGGACTTCTGAATCTGTATTCTTAAGAAGTTTCAATGTTGTTGCCCATATAGGTTCTGGAAGCAATTATCAACCCGCCACCCACCTGGAAGTTCTGCAGGTGTGTCATACACACAGGCCCTGACATTTTCAACCGGGCTTCAACACTCATCTTGGGCACTGTTGTAGAACAATTGATGAGCTTCTGTAGCAGCAGACTTCTAAGGTGAGAAGTCCTGAGATGTGGGCAAAAAGGGAGCCCGGGAGTCCCTGCAGTTAGAAATAAAAAAGCATCAAGGTTTCTAGACACTCAATTTGAACTCTGTTAAATGAAACACAGGCCCTTTGAGAGAGGTGTTTGTTCTGGATTCAGCTGTGTTCTGTTCAGAGAATGGCCTGTGGGGACAGATCTGTCACAGGCATGCAGATGTCTGGTTTAAGACGGAGGACTCCCTCCAGCCTGTTTGTGAGCTAGCCAATATTGTAATTGAAGGTGAGCCTGACCTCAGTCCTCCTGGCTCTGAGGAGAATGCCACTCAGCCGGGCCTTTGAGTGAGCTCATGAGCAACAGTGTCTGCCTTCCAGAGTACAAACATTGCTTGCTCCATTTTAGCCCCTTCTACTTGGCCCCATGGGGGCTATGGGATAATGTCAGTGGTCCCCACATAATGTGCATCAATAAGCAAACAATAAAAAAAAATACTAGTTCACATAGACTTGCTGCCTGTCTTTCCAAGTGGTGACCTGTTTCATCTTGGGAGAGTTCTATCATGCAGAAATTCTTTATATATATAATAGTAAGATACTACAAAAGGCAATTAATTCATTAAGTTCCAGAGTACAAACATTGCTTGCTCCATTTTAGCCCCTTCTACTTGGCCCCATGGGGGCTATGGGATAATGTCAGTGGTCCCCACATAATGTGCATCAATAAGCAAACATTAAAAAAAAATACTAGTTCACATAGACTTGCTGCCTGTCTTTCCAAGTGGTGACCTGTTTCATCTTGGGAGAGTTCTATCATGCAGAAATTCTTTATATATATAATAGTAAGATACTACAAAAGGCAATTAATTCATTAAGGGTGCCAGAAAAAAAGGATTATCGCTGCTATTTTAGCATTGATCTAGAAGCAACAACCAATGCAATGATAAGAAAAAGAAATAGGCCGGGCGCGGTGGCTCAAGCCTGTAATCCCAGCACTTTGGGAGGCCGAGACGGGCGGATCACGAGGTCAGGAGATCGAGACCATCCTGGCTAACACAGTGAAACCCCGTCTCTACTAAAAATACAAAAACTTAGCCGGGCGAGGTGGCAGGCGCCTGTAGTCCCAGCTACTCGGGAGGCTGAGGCAGGAGAATGGCGTGAACCCGGGAGGCGGAGCTTGCAGTGAGCTGAGATCCGGCCACTGCACTCCAGCCTGGGTGACAGAGCAAGACTCCGTCTCAAAAAAAAAAAAAAAAAAAAAAAAAAAAAAAGAAAAAGAAATAAGCATTAATATTAGAAAGAAAGGAGAAAACAAAACTATTATATGCAGTTGATGCTATCACATATAAACCAAGAGAATTGACATAAAAATTATTAGAAACAATAAAAGAATAATAAGGTGGCTCATTATAAAATCAATATGTAAAAATCAATAGCTTTTTATCTTTAATTTCTGTTATGAAATATATCATAGTATAAAAGCATATGTTTTTATATATAATTTAAAAATATATTTATAATTAAATTGAAGAGAGTAACCAATGCTCCCTGATCACCTCTTCTTCCCTCCAGAAATATCCATTTTAATCATTGCCTTGCTTTATTTGCTTTACAATGTTGCCACAATTACACGTATTTCAATTAAAATACTGCTCATTTTGCTATTTTTGATTTGCTTCTTTCACTTTTTATGATTCTGAATCATTGATGTTGATCACATGGCTATAGTTTATTCATTTTCTTTGCTCTAAAGTATATCATCACGTGACTGACACTATTCCAGCTCTAAAATTCTAAAAGTAAAGAACTTGACTTGAACTATAAAGGTATTTATTAATCCTTAGTGATATTTAGCGTGAAAATGTATGTTTATACTATAGAAATTTTGTAAGTGTAAATTCTGAGTATGCATTTTTATTATACAAATTATATTTGTATTTTGAATAAGTATATGCATATACATTATCTATCTATGTATATATTATACTCATTTTATTTTACTTCACTTATTGTGCCTCGTAGATATTACATTTTGTAAAAATTGAAAGCTTGTGGCAACCCTGTGTCTAACAAGTTTTCCAACACCATGTACTCACTTCATATCTTTGTGACACATGTCTTTGTGTCACAGATACTTAAATGTTGTAATTTCTCACAATATTACTAACTTTTAAATTATTATATCTGTTATGGTTGTCTGTGATCAGTGATCTTTGATGTTACTATCGTATTGTAATAGTAATTGTAAAAATACAATTACTATTTTATTATTTTGGGGCACCATGAACCATGCCCATATAAGACAGAAAATTTAGTCTATAAATATGTGTGTTCTGATTGCTCCATCAACCAGCTATTCCTTCCTCTCTCTCCCCCTCTTCTTCGTGCTCCTTATTCCTTGTGATATGACAATATTAAAATTCATTCAATTAATAACCCTATTAATGGTCTCTAAGTGTTCAAGTGAAAGGAAGAGTTGAATTACTCTCACTTTCAATCAAAAGCTAGAAATGATTAAGCTTAGTGAGGAAGGCATGTTGAATGCTGAAATAGGCTGAAAGCTAGGCCTCTTGTATCAAACAGTTAGCCATGTTGTGAATGCAAAGGAAAAGTTATTGAAGGAAATTAAGAGTGCTCCTTGAGAGAACACGTGAATAATGAGAAAGCAAAACAGCCTTATTGCTGGTCTGGAGAAAGTTTTAGTAGGCTGTGTAGAAGATCAAACCAGCCAGCCAAACATTCCCTTAAGCCAAAGCCTAATCTAGAGCAAGGCCCTGACTCTCTTTAGTTCTATGAAGGCTGAGGGATGGGAGGAAGCTGCAGAAGAAAAATTGTAAGCTAGCAGAGGTCGGTTCATGAGGTTTAAGAAACAAAGCTGTCTCCGTAATATAAAAATGTGAGGTGGAGCAGCAAATGCTCATGTAGAAGCCGCAGCAGTTACCCAGAAGATCTAACTAAGATAATGATGAATGTGACTACACTGAACAACAGGTTTTTACTATAGACAAAATGTCCTTTGATTGGAAGAAAATGTCATCTCAGAGGTTCATAGCTAGAGAGAAGTCAATGCCTGACTTCAAAGCTTGAAAGGACAGGCTGACACTCTTGTTAGGGGCTAATGTAGCTGATAACTTTAAGTTGAAGCCCACGGCTTTTAAGATTGCTAAATCTACTCTGCTTGTGTTCTACAATCAGAACAACAGAGCCTGGATGACAGCACATATGTTTATAGCTTGGTTTACCAAATATTTTAAGCCCACCATTGAGACCTACTCCTATAAAAAGATTCCTTTCAAAATGTTACCACTCACTGACAACGCACAGTCACCCAAGGTCTCTGATGGAGGTACATGAGGTGATTGATGTTGCTTTCATGCCTGCCAACACAACATCCCTTCTGCAGCCCATAGATCCAGGAGTAATTTTGACTTTCAAGCCTTATTATTTAAGAAATACATTTTGTAAGGCTATAAGTAAATATGAACTACCATACATAGAGCTTCCTCTTATAGATCTGGCCAAAGAAAATTGAGAGCCTTCTGGAAAAGAATCACCATTTTAGATGTCGTTAAGAACATTTGTGATTCATGGGAGGTGGTCAAAATATCAACATTAACAGGAGTTTGGAAGAAGTCGATTTCAACCCTCAAGATGACTTTAAAGGGTTAAAGACTTCACTGGAGGAAATAACTGCAGATGTGGTGGAAATAGAAAGAAAACTAGAATTAGAAGTGGAGCCTGATGATGTGGCTGAATCGCTGCTATCTAATGATAAAACTTGAACAGATAAGGAGTGGCTTCTTGTGGATGAGCAAAGAAAGCGGTTTCGTGAGATGGATTCTACTCCTGGTGAAGATGCTATGAATGTTGAATTGACAATAAAGAATTTAGACTATTACATAAACTTAATTGATAAAGGAGTGACACCGTTTGAGAGAATTGACTTCACATTTATTTATTTATTTATTTATTTATTTATTTATTTATTTTGAGACGGAGTCTCGTTCTGTCCACCAGGCTGGAGTGCAGTGGCATGATCTCGGCTCACTGCAAACTCCACCTCCCAGGTTCACACTGTTCTCCTGCCTCAGCCTCCCGAGTAGCTGGGACTACAGGCACCCACCACCATGCCTGGCTAATTTTTTTTTTTTTTTTGTATTTTTAGTAGAGACGGGGTTTCACCGTGTTAGCCAGGATAGTCTCAATCTCCCGACCTCGTGATCCACCCGTCTCAGCCTCCCAAAGTGCTGGGATTACAGGCGTGAGCCACTGTGCCCGGCCCTGACTTCACTTTTGAAAGAAATTCTAATCTGAGGAAAATGCTATCAAAAAGCATCTTATGTTACAGAAAATCTTTCATGAAAGGAAGTGTCAATTGATGCAGCAAATTTCAGTGTTGTCTTATTTTAACAAATTGCCACAGCCACCCTAACCTTCAGCAACCACCATCCTGGTCAGTCAGCAACCATCAACACAGACAAGACCTTAACAAGCAAAAAGATTACAACTTGCTGAAGGCTCAGACAATTATTAGCGTATGTTAGCAATAACATATTTTCCATTAAGGTATGTACATTTTTAGACATAATGTTATTGTACACTTATTAGACTACAGTATCATATGAACATAACTTTTATATGCAGTGGGAACCCTAAAAATTTATATGACTCACTTTATTGTTGTACTTGCTTTATTGTGGTGGTCTGGAAACTGAACTAATATTTCTGAGGTATGCTTACATGCATATATGTATGGGTTTATACTTATGTATATGTATACATATGTGTCTTTCTAAAATTTAAAAATTTTAGACATTTTAGACAACATTCTATTGTCTTTCTAAAATTTAAAAAAGCTCATTTTGAGTGTTTTGGATAAGGTATTATTGATCTGTATTATATATCATTCATCCATTCTCATGTTGGTAGACACTTGGGTTGAACATACCCTTTTATAAATGTTATTGCATATATTCTTTTGGTGCACATGTGCAAGAGTATAGACCTGGGGTAGAGATGCTTGGTCATGAAGTATGCACATGTTTAGCTTTATAAAAAGACCTAGTTTTCTCATAAACCTAGTCAAAGACGACTAAACCAATTTTTTATGTCTACTGACAGCATATGAAAATTCCCTTTGCTCCACATCCTCCCAGCATTTAGTGCCATTAGACTTTAAATTATTTTCAATCTGTTGAGTGAATATTTGTATATCCTCATAGGTAAAAGTTTTATTTCTCTGGTTATTAATGAGGTTGTGTATCCTTCCATGTGTTTTTTGGCTTTTCAGAATTCACTCTTAGTGAAGTGCCTTATACATCTTTTGCTCATTTTTCTATTGAGTGTTTGCCTTTTCCTTATTTATTTGTAAGAGTACTTTATATGTTAAATATACAAGTCCTTTTTTGGTTATGTATATATTACAAGTATCTGCTTCCATTTGTGACTTGTCTTCTTCTCTTTCTTAATGCTATTTTTTGATTAACAGAATTTAATGTATTATAATTTATGTTACTTCAAATTTTGTTTTCTTTTGGTGTCTTGATGAATCTATTACTAACTGCATGTCATAATGACATTTTCCTATATTGTCCTATTATCTGACAAAGGGCTAATATCCTAATTCTACAAGTGTATTAGTCTGTTCTCATGCTGCAAATAAAGACATACCCAAGACTGGGTAATTTATAAAAGAAAGAGATTTAATGGACCCTTAGTTCCACATGGCTGGGGAGGCCTCACATCATGACAGAAGGCAAATGAAGAGCAAAGTCATATCTTACGTGGTGGCAGGCAAGAGAGCATGTGCAGGGGAACTCCCCTTTATAAAACTATCAGATCTCATGAGACTTATTCACTATCACAAGAAAAGCATGGAAAGATTTGCCCCATGATTCAATGACCTCCCACTGGGTGCCTCTCATGACATGTAGGAATTATGGGAGCTACAATTCAAGATGAGATTTGGGTGGAGACACAGCCAAACCATATAATTCCACCCCTGGCCCCTCCCAAATCTCATCCTCTCATTTCAAAACCAATCATGCCTTCTCAGTAGTCCCCCAAAGTCTTAACTCATTTCAGCATTAACTCAACAGTCCACAGTTCGAAGTCTTATCTGAGACGAGGCGAGTCCCTTCTGTCTATCAGCCTGTAAAATCAAAAGCTAGTTAGTTACTTCCTAGATACAATGTGGGTACAGGTATTGGGTAAATACAGCCATTCCAAATGGGAGAAATTGACCAAAATGAAGGGGTTACAGGCTCCATGCAAGCCCAAAATCCAAAAAGGCAGTCAAATTTTAAACCTCTGAAATGATCTCCTTTAACTCCATGCCTCGCATCCAGGTCATGCTGATGCAAGAGGGGGGCTCCCATGGCCTTGGGAAGCTCTGCCCCTGTGACTTTGCAGGATACAGCTCCTCTCCTGGCTGCTTTCATGGGCTGGTGTTGAGTGTCTGTGGCTTTTTCAGGTGCACAGTGCAAGTTGTTGGTGGATCTACCATTCTGGGGTCTGGAGGATGGTGGCCCTCTTCTCACAGCTCCACTAGGCAGTGTCCCAGTGGGGACTCTGTGTGCAGGCTTCAACCCCATATTTCCCTTCCACACTGCCCTAGCAGAGGTTTTTTGTGAGGGCCCTGTGTCTGCAGCCAACTTCTATCTGGGCATCCAGGCATTTCCGTACATCCTCTGAAATCCAGGCAGGGTTTTCAAAGCTCGATTCTTGACTTCTGTGCACCTACAAGCTCAATATCACTTGGAAACTGCCAAGGCTTGGGACTTGCATCCTCTGAAGCCATGACTGGAGCTGTACCGTGGCCTCTTTTAGCCACACTGTAGTGGCTAGGGTACAGGGCCCAAAGTCCCTATGCTGTACACAGCAGTAAGGCCCAGGGCCTGGACCATGAAACCATTTTTTCCTCCTGTGCCTCTGGACCTATGATGGGACGACTGCCACAAGGGTCTCTGACATGCCCTGGAGACATTTTCCCTATTGTCTTGGTGATTAACGTTTGGCTCCTTGTTACTTATGCAAATTTCTGCAGCAAGCTTGAATTTTTCCCCAGAAAATTTTTTTTTTTCTTTTCTGTTGCATTATCAGACTGCAAATTTTCCAAACTTTTATGCTCTGCTTCCTCTCGAACACTTTGCCACTTAGAAATTTCTTCTGCCAGATACCCTAAATCATCTCTATCAAATTCAAAGTTCCACAGATCTTTAGAGCAGGGGTGAAACACCTCCAGTTGCCTTGCATAGCAGGAATGACCTTTATTCCAGTTCCCAACAAGTTCCTCATCTCCATCTGAGACTGCCTCAGCCTGGACCTTACTGTCCATATCACTATCAGCATTTTGGTCAAAGTCATTCAACAAGTCCCTAGGAAGTTCCAGACTTTCCCAGATCTTCCTGTCTTCTAAGCCCTCCAAAGTGTTCCACCACTGCCTGTTCCAAAGTCGCTCCCACATTTGCAGGTATCTTTATAGCAGCATCCTACTCTACCAGTACCAATTTACTGTATTAGTCTGTTCTCACACTGCTAATAAAGACATACTTGAGACTGGGTAATTTATAAAGGAAAGAGGTTTAATTGACACACCTTTCCACATGGCTGGGGAGGCCTCATAATCATGACAGAAGGCAAATGAAAAGCAAAGTCACATCTTACATGGTGGCAGGCAAGAGAGCATGTGCAGGGGAACTCCCCTTTATAAAACCATCAGATCTCATGAGACTTATTCACTATCATGAGAACAGTATGGGAAAGACCTGCCCCCATGATTCAGTTACCTCCCACTGGGTGCCTCCCATGACATGTGGGAATTATGGGAGCTACAATTCAAGATGAGATTTGGGTGAGGACACAGCCAAACCATATCAGCAAGGAACTCAAACAACTCAACATGAACAAAACAAATAATCTCATTAAATAGTGGGTAAGGACGTGAACAGACATTTTTCAAAAGAAGACTTACAAGCAGCCAACAAACATATGAAAAAATGCTCAACATCACTAATCATCAGAGAAATGCAAATTAAAACTAAATGAGATGCCATCTTATGCCAGTCAGAGTGACTACTATTAAAAAGTCAAAAAACAACAGATGTTGGCAAGGATATGGAGAAAAAGTAACACTGATACACTGTTGGTATGAATGTAAATGAGTACAACCTCTATGGAAAATGGTATGGAGATTTCTCAAAGAACTAAAGATAGAAATAGTATTCAATTCAGCAGTCCCACTACTGGGTATATACTCAAGGGGAAACAAATCATTATCTCAAAAAGATGTCTGCACTCATATGTTTATTGCAGTACTATTCACAATAGCAAAGATATGTGTATTAGTCTGTTCTCATGCTGCTGTAAAGAACTGCCTGAGACTGGGTAATTTATAAAGGAAAGAGGTTTAATTGACTCACAGGTCCACAGGGCTGGGGAAGCCTCAGGAAACTTAAGTCATGGTGGAAGGGGAAACAAACACGCCCTTCTTTGCATGGCAGCAGGAAGAAGTGCTGAGCAAAGGGAGAAAAGCCCCTTATAAAACCATCAGATTTCATAAGAACTCACTCACTATCACGAGAACAA
Source organism: Macaca thibetana thibetana (assembly GCF_024542745.1). Classification (NCBI taxonomy): domain Eukaryota; kingdom Metazoa; phylum Chordata; class Mammalia; order Primates; family Cercopithecidae; genus Macaca; species Macaca thibetana. The sequence continues at coordinate 38,193,820 of NC_065579.1, read as the reverse complement.
CATGGGAGTAAGCACCCCCATGATTCAGTTGCCTCCCACTGCGCCCCTCCCATAACACGTGGAGATTATGAGAACTAAAATTCAAGATGAGGTTTGGGTGGGGACACAGGAAAACCATTTCAATATGGAACCAACCTAAGTGTTTATCAACAAACGATTGGATAAAGACAATGTGGTATACACACACACACACACACACACACACACACACACACACTGTGGAATGCCATTCAGCTCTAAAAAATAATGAAATAATATTTTATGCAGCAACATGGATGGGACTGGAGGGCATTATCCTAAATGGCATGGCTCAGAAACAGAAAGTCAAATATCGCATGTCTTTACTTAAAAGCAGGAGCTAAACAATGGGTACACATGAACATACACAGTGGAATAATAGACGCTGGAGACTCCAAAAGGTAGAACGGTGGGAATGGGTGAAGGTTGAGAAATTGCCTATTGGGTACAATGCTCACCATTTGGTTTTTGGGTACACTTTTATCACAGGCTTCACCACTATGCAATATATGCACGTAAGAAATCTGCACCTTGTACCCCAAACTTATTTTTAAAAAGTAAAGTTTTAGTTTTAACTTTCATAGTTAGAATTGTAATTTACCTGGAAATAAGTTTTGTATATAGTGAGAAGTAGGTGTTAAATTTATTTTCTTTTTGAATAAGGATAACCTATTGCTCCAGCTGTATTTATTGAGAAAACTTTCCCCACTGATTTGTAGCATCACCTCTGTCATAAAGTACACACTCATATTGCATCTGTTTCTGGGTTTCCACACTGCCTTATTTATCTTTTTTTCTTTTTTCTCTATTTCTATAGGACCAAAATGCCTTATTTATCTATTTGTCTCTCCCTGCATCAATTCCATACTGTTATAATTATCACAGTTTTATAATAAATATTGAGATTTCATTCTTCCCTAAGCCTGTCTTAAATATTCTTGGTTATTGTACTCGAGTCATTTGTCAATTTGCACACACACACAAACATAATGGGGAAAACTGACTTTTCTATAATATTGAGTCTTCCAAACTATGAGCAAAGTGTCTCTCTTCAGTTATTTAAATCTTATTTACTGCCTTTCAATAACGCTTTATAATTTTCTTCACAGAAGTCTTAACATGCTTTGTCAGGTACTCAATTTTTTTAATACCATTGTAAATGGTTGGTATCTTTTAAAAATTCCAGTTTCTAACTGTTTATTTTTGGTGTGCAGAAATGCAATTGATTTTGTAAATTGTTTTCTAAACAACACAATTAATGGGATTGATTTAATACAGATGCATTTAGAAACATTTACCAATTAATTAAAGCAAGCATATTTTTGTTAAGCACACGTGGAGCTTCTACAAATATTGACCATGCTTTAGGTTACAAAACAGCTCCGAAATACCAAAGAATCTATATCATACACACCACACTGTATGTCTATAAGGACATTTACAAAAAGAAAAAGAAACTTGGGATAAAAAAAGTAGTTCTTTTGGAAAATGTAAGGCATCTCTGAATCGATCATAAGGAGAAAAAAAAATACTCAGAATTAAATAATAATGAAAATACTATATATCAAAACTTGTGACAAAGCTCACACAATACTTAAGAAAAAATTATATCAGTCTTCTTTATTCTTTTGTTTTGAGACAGAGTCTCACTCTGTCGCCCAGGCTGGAGTACAGTGGCGTGATCTCCACTCACTGCAACCTCTGCCTCCTGGGTTTGAGCGATTCTCCGGCCTCAGCCTCCCCAGTAACTGGGATTACAGGCATGCACCACCATGCCCAGCTCTTTTTTTTTTTTTTCCAGTAGAGACAGGGTTTCACCATTTTGGCCAGGCTGGTCTCAAACTCCTGGCCTCAAGACATCTGCCTGCCTTGGCCGCCCAAAGTGCTGGGATTACAGGCATGAGCCACCACACTCAGCCTTTATAAGTATTTTTCACAACTTTTATTAGAACAGGCTGAAATTTAATGAGCTAAGTGTCAAAGCTAAGAACTTCAAAAAAGAACAAAACAGTTATTTACAAGAAAAAGAGAAGTAATGAGATAATAAAAGGTAAGAGCTAAAGGTAAAGAAACAGAAAACAAATACATAATAAATAAGATCATCATAACCAAAAGTTAGTTCTTTGAAACGGGACCCCCAAATGATAAAGCACACACATGCACAAAATATAATTGAACAAAACTGGTATAATGAAAACAGAAAGTAATCCTTCCACGACAAAACAAAACAAAATAAAACAAATAGCTTCAGGTAGTTTTACAGATAATTTTTTAAAATGTTAAAGTAAAGGATAAGATCAATTTTTTTCAAAGTCATTTAGACAACTGAAAACAATGGAACACTTCCCAGTTCAACTTATAGTATTAAAATCACCCTGGCTCCAAAAGTTGGCAGAGATAGTAAAAGAACAGTAAATTGTGAGTCAATTAACTTGTAAACCTAGGTGCAAATATATTACAAAATCCCCAAAATATTGGCAGATTTAATCAGGACAATATACATAAAAATATAGTAGGTGATGTCAAAATTGTTATATTGTAGGGACTCATGATTGGTTTAATGTTGAAAATTTCATTAATGAATTTACCACATTAATAATTTAAGCGGAGGGAAATTAGATGATAGTCTTAAAAGATTTGGAAAAACCATTTGAAAGGCTTCAAAATCTATTTATCATAAAAACTCTATGAATTAGAAATAGAATGATCTCCCTAGATATTTCAACTTGCATCATTAATTTATAAAAGTTTAATATTAATTGGAAATTTCCCCCTCCAAAATAATGCAAGGACCTTAGCACACATTAATTTTCATTTACTCTCTCTGTGTATTTTAATTCAAAGATACTTTAAACCTCTTGAGACTTTATTATTCCAGTTTCATAACTCAATATTTATATAGACTTATCCCTATTTTTGTTGATCTTCATTCTGCCCTATCGTGTTAGCCTTCCACAGAGATAATTTTTCTTCTGCCTCTAGAGAGCCCTTAGTATTGCCATTGGTGAGAGTCCACTGGTGATGAATTCTGTCAGATTTTTTCTGCAAGCCTTTTTTTTTAACCTTTGTTTTTAAAAGATGTTTTCACTGAAATTCTAGGTTTACGGTGTTTTTATTTCTCTTACAGCACTTTTAAGAGGCCATTCAGCTGATTTTGGCTTCTATTGTTTCTGTTGAGAAATTAACTTTCAGTTTTATTGTTACTCCTTAGAAGGTTTAGCTAACATTTTTCTTCAGCTGATTTTCTTGTTGTCTTTGCATTGCTGTAGTTTTTATATGCACAGGATGTTTTTGTTCGTTTGTTTTTAATTTAGGCTCCTTCTGTTTGTGGTTCATTGGGCTTATTGACTTATTGGCTGATGTCTTGCATATGTTTTGGAAAGTTCTCAACCATTCTCTCTTCAAATACTACTGTCTTTTTATAGTTTATCTTGACTCCTTCTAAGATTTCATTTAAACACGTTAGACTTCACAGAATCCTGAATATCTTTTGCCCTGTGCTGGTTAATTTTATGGGTCAACTTGACTAGATTAAGGAATGCCCAGATAGCTGGTATAACATTACTTCTGAGTGTGCCTGTGAGGGTATTTCCAGAAGAGATTAATATGTAAATTGGTAGATTTAATAAAGATGATCTACCTTCACCAGTGTGGGCCAGCATCATCCCATCTGTGGAGGGCTCGGATGAAATAAGAAGTAAGAAAAAGGGAAACAAAACAATACAAAAAAACAAAAACCATCCATCTTCTCCTGGATGTTTTTTGTTCAGACTCTAAGACCTACACCAGCCCCCACCCCCACCCTAACCCACGGCTCTTAGCCCTCTGGGCTGGGACTGAATTACACCTGTCTCTTTCCTAGTTCTCCAGACTGCGGGTGGCACATTTCGGGACTTAGCCTATATAATCATGTGAGACCAATCTCCCCTTATATATAACTCTGTATATGCTATTGGTTGTTTCTTTGGAGAACCCTGATTGATGCATACCCTTGCTTCTGCTTTTTTTTCTCCTATCCTTTTATCTCCCCATGCTCTATGCTGAATATTTTCTCCTAACTTTACTTCTAAGCCACTAATTTGCTTTTCAGATGTTTCCAATCTGCATTTGAATTCATCTAGTGAGTAATTTATCTTTGTTATTTTGTTGTATTTTTCAGTGTTAGGATTTCCACTTGATTCTTTTCTATAGTTTCTAGTTCTCTTCTGAAATTCTGAATCTTGCCTTTTATTTCCTTGAGCATAAGCACAGTTATTTCACTGATAATTGATAATCCCAACATTTGGATCCCTTGTTAGTCTGTCAGGGAAACATCAGTGCCAAAGACGGGGCTCTTCTCCCTGTACCTCTGTTCTCCCCCAAATACTAGCTTGCTAATTCTCCAGTTTTGTTAACTTTTAAGTTCTTCTAAACAGTTAAAAAATGTTTGATATGATTCTTCCAGTATCTTAGAGGACAATCGATCTGAATTACCTACTCTACTATTTCTGAAAATCAAAGTCAGGAGATTTTTACTATTCTGGTTTTTAAAATCATGTGCATATGTTACTTCTATAATTAAAAGCAAAGCTCACATTAAAAAAATAAGGTAGATATATGTGTTCTCACATGGAAAGCTTTCTGAAGCAGAAAATGCAAAATATGCCAAAGAATAATGTGTATACAATAATATTAATACTAATATTCAATAAGATTTAGTGCTTATTATGTACCAGAAACTGTTCTAAGGTCTTTGAACGTATTGAATAATTTACTTCTCATAAGATCCCTAAGAGGTAGCTACTGTTATTAGCCTCATGTTGTAGATGAGGAAACTGAGGACAGAGAGGTTAATGAACTTGCTCAGGGTCACATATCTAATATGTAATAGACACAGAATTGAAATATAGGCTACGGCCCTCAAGAGCATATGCAGGCCGGGCACGGTGGCTCAAGCCTGTAATCCCAGCACTTTGGGAGGCTGAGACGGGTGGATCACGAGGTCAGAAGATCGAGACCATCCTGGTTAACACAGTGAAACCCCGTCTCTACTAAAAAATACAAAAAACTAGGGGGGCGAGGTGGCGGGCGCCTGTAGTCCCAGCTACTCGGGAGGCTGAGGCAGGAGAATGGCGTGAACCAGAGAGGCAGAGCTTGCAGTGAGCTGAGATCCGGGCCACTGCACTCCAGCCTGGGCGACAGAGCCAGACTCCGTCTCAAAAAAAAAAGAAAAAAAAAAAAAGAGCACATGCAGTAAGACACTGTATTGCTTAGACATAACAGATAGCATACTACCCCCAAAATTGACCAAGGAATATACCAAACTATTAGCAGTGACTTCGTGGTTTTTTTTTTTTTTTTTTTTTTTTTTTTTTTTTTAAGAGACGGAGTCTTGTGTTGCCCAGGCTGGAGTGCAGTGGCACGATATCAGCTCACTGCAACCTCTGCCTCCCCGGTTCAAGCGATTTTCCTGCCTCAGTTTCCCAAGTAGCTGGGACTACAGGCGTTTGCCACTACGCCCGGCTAATTTTTGTGTTTTTAGTAGAGATGGGGTTTCACCAAATGTTGGCCAGGCTGGTCTCAAACTCCTGGCCTCAGGTGATCCGCCTACCTCGGCCTCCCAAAGTGCTGGTGGCTTCTTATTGACATTGAAGATCAATGTGATTTTACTTTTTATTCTGTATTCATGCTGTAAAATATGGTAGCCACTAGTCACCCATGGGTATTTCAATTTAAGCTAATTAAAATTAAATAAAAATGAAAATCGGGTCCTCTGCTTCAGTGGTTCCATTTCTTTTTTTTTTTTTTTTTTTTTTTTTTTTTTTTTTTTTTTTGAGACGGAGTCTCACTCTGTCGCCCAGGCTGGAGTGCAGTGGCCGGATCTCAGCTCACTGCAAGCTCCGCCTCCCGGGTTCACGCCATTCTCCTGCCTCAGCCTCCCGAGTAGCTGGGACTACAGGCGCCCACAACCGCGCCCGGCTAATTTTTTGTATTTTTAGTAGAGACGGGGTTTCACCGTGGTCTCGATCTCCTGACCTTGTGATCCGCCCGCCTCGGCCTCCCAAAGTGCTGGGATTACAGGCGTGAGCCACCGCGCCCGGCCAAGTGGTTCCATTTCAAATACACTCAATAGCCACAGGTGGCTGATGGCCACTGTACTGAACTGTGCAGATACAGAACATTCCATCATCACAGAAAGCTTTATTGGACAGTGTACTTGGTAGAGTTCAACAGTGTTTGAATTTGTCGTGATAAGTATACATCCATGATTTACTTTTGTAATTAAATAGAAAGGATCAATGAGAGAAAGGAAGCTGTTTATTCAAAGGTAAATTTCTTTTTTGCTGTTACTTGACCATGGCTTTCTTCTACCTTCTGGAGTTGATCAGTCTGTTTTTTCTAACAATTGCCTCTTTGGGTATTCAAAAGCAACACAATGCATAACTCAGTGAAAAGCTCATTAGAATAAAGTCATTATGGGTTTCCTAAGAATGCAGTGATATCTACATAGGGCTGTATTCCTCTTGACTGGAAGCATTTAAAATGTGCCTTAGTTTAAGACATGTTAACCAAATCATGTGCATTTAAAAAAGGCTTTTTTGAAAGCACATTGGTAAAATATTTGTAATTTATTTTGCTAAAAGTCAAGCTAATTGATTGCATGTTTCTGTGAATTTTAAAATTGTAAAACTGAGGAAAATTTATTTGTAAAGGACTCTTTCCATTTGTGGAATATACAAGGAATCAGAGGACACTTGAACTAGAAAGAACATTTTTATTCATCCTAAAGAGTCAGAAGAGCTTCAGTCTCATCTTCTAAGTCCTTTAACAAAATAAGGACAGGAAACGTTTAGTTTGGACATGACTAAACTTCTAAAAACTGAAGAAGTTCTGTGCAATGGAATACAGAGTGAATTGTTCTGGGTGGCTCCAGGTAGCAGAACTAGAACCAGTTGGGGAAAACCAACTGGAATATTTGAACAAGTTGAATTCCAGTAATGAAATGAACTGAACTACAATCTGATCAACTTCCTTCCCTGATATCAAAGGAATTTGAGCAGAATTTAAAAGGCCCAGGGAACTGGGCAGAAGATTGTTCTATTGGATGCGAGGCTAATAAGACGACCTTCTTTAACTGTTAAGTTCTCAAATTTTATGACACTTCTTGTATTGAATACCCATGGCAATGTCACCAGCTGTACCTGTAATTCAGCTTAGGCTAAGTTATTGTGCAATCTGTGGCTTACAATAACAAAGGTTTTTTTCTCTATCTGCATGGAGGTCAGCTTCACTGCAGATCAACTGTAGCTCTGCTCCACATCATCTTCTTTTCGGGCTCCAGAAAAAGTAATCAATCCTAATCTGGGACATTGTTGGTCTTGTGGTAAAAACAAGGAAATATGGATGAACCACACAATAGTTTTAAAGCTTCTGTTCTAAAGTGGCACATCACTTCCACTCACATTTCAATGGGCAAGACTTGTCATATGGCTAAATCTGCTGCCAATGGTGTAGGGACTAAAATCTTCCTATAAGGATGGGCAGCACGTGCTTGAGAGCAATAATAAAATGTACCATACAAGTTAATGGAAAATAGTCAAATGTGAACTGAAAATGGGTTGAATGAAGAAACAGGTCAAATGGAACTGAATGCCAGGATTAATCCCTCCCTCTCTTCCTGTATTCCTCCTCTCTCTCTCTTTCTCTCTTTCTACTTTTCACACAAGCTTTCCCTCCCTTTTTTACTTCCCAAAGTGTATCCAATTATAGGCACTGAGTTAGGGCTTGAGGATGCCTGAGGTTAATAATACAAACTCTGTTCTAGACAAACTGATATTCTAGTGGCAGAAAAAGTAAGTAAACATATATATGTATATATCCACTTCAAGTGCTACAAAAGGGTGAATACGTAGTTATCTGAGTGCACAAAGGCCAAATAACCCAAAATTTCGTGGTAAGGGTTAGTGATTTATAGAACAGACCTTAATCTCAAACTGAGAGTTAACAAAGAAGAAAGCTCACGTTCTAGTTACAGGGAAGAGCATATGTAGAGACTCAGATGTGGGAGAGAGCAGGGCTCTATCTGGAGATCACAGGTTCAGCGTGCACGGCACCTGGTCTGGAGAAAGAAAGACAAAGAAGGTAAATATGGGTGAGGCTTTAAGTGATGACATTGCGAGGAGACGTATCAGCCATTCCACGAACGTTCAGATAGTGCTGATGTGGGGCCAGTCTACTATTTACTGAGTAACTGCTATGAGCATTGTGTGGAGTAAGGTCTGGTAGGGAAGGTTAATGATACAGAGAAAGGGGTGATGTTCACTGGTTTTATATGGAGAGACTTCTTTGAAAGGTGGCAGATTGACTACTTAGTTTTTATCTACTCTGAAACATCATGTAAGAGACAGTAAGGGATCCACAAAAGGAGAAAAATACCCTTATAAGGACAAGAAGAGCAGGAGAGGATATGACATCTACAATAATACGGCAGTGGGGAAGACTGTATGAGTGATAAGTGACTCAGCTGCCAAAATAAAGCAAAATACTGTCAGTGATAGGAAAAGTCAAGAAGCAACCCAGTTTCTGTTCCAGAACTCTCAAAAGTCTTTATAACTAGTGTTACCAGGTACCCCTGGAAGTGGGGTTGAAGGTAGAGTTAAAATAGAACTGGGTCAAGGTCTACTTTATGATGAAATTAGAAGCTGCACAGCTCCCTCACCCCTCATCTTCTCCACTGCACACTGCCAATCAGTAGACAAAAGGCTTACAGATTTGTTTTCTGGAAATATTAAAAGCAGAGAGTCTCTGAACTGATGTAACACCAGGCACAGTTGAAAGTGGGGGTATCATTGTGAAAGCAGGGTGATTAAGTGGCAGTTACATGTCAGATACTGAGATCCAAGTCTACCATCCTACTGGCAGCCAGATTTATGCCTGCCTTCTCTGCAGATTCGACTCTTTCTAAGAGGAAAGATGAAAGATAGCAACATTAAAGATACTTGGAGAAATGATCCAGCCATACTATCCTATAACCCATGACTGAGTAGGCCCCCAAAAAGATTTTATTTGGTTTCTCAGTGTTCCATTTTTAAACAAGAATGGACAGCTAGGAAATAATCAGTCAATTGAGGAAGTATCTAATGTGACGGACTGGGGCCAAAACACATAAACTTAGCACTACTGGGAGGAAGCAGAATAGTAGAGAAAATAAAACCTGGGAAAATAATTATTAATATTCTCACAGAGATCAGAAAAGAATAGGAGGCTAAGGAAAAGTGACATTTAGAGAATACAGTGACAGTACAATGACAGCAATACTAAGAAATTAACAAAACGATTAGAAGATGAAGTTGAAACCATTTCCAGAACATGAGTCAAAACCACAAGATGGAAAATGAGAAAAAAGATAAACAAAATTAGAGGATAATTCATAAGACGTAACTTTCAAATAACCGGAGTTCCAGAAAACAATAGAGATTTGGCAGAGGGAAATCATCAAATAAATAATTCAAAAATGTCCCGAAATAGAAGGAAGTGAGCTTCTAGACTAAAAGGGCCCACTTGTGCCCCACCTACACAATAGCAATTTACTGAGGTCAAGGCACATTGTGAAACTTTAAAACACTGGGGAAAATAGATCATTTACACTATCAACATAAAAACATACAAAACCCAGTGATGATCAGGAATCAGAGTGGTGTCTTTTCAACAGCAACACGGATAGAAAACAGTGGGAAATGTCCTCAGATTTCCAAGCAAAAATAGTTTTCATCAGTTAATTCTATACCCATTGTTATGAACTGTATGGCTGTGTCCCTTCCCCAAATCCACATGTTGAAACCATAACCCCTAATGTGATGGTATTACATGATGGGGCCTTTGGAAGGTAATTAAGTTTAGATGAGGTAATGAGGGTGGAGTCACCATGATGGAATTAGTGTCCTTGTAGGAAGAGGAAGAGACTAAAGAACTCTCACTCTCACTCTCTCTGCATGTGAGGATATAGCAAGAAACAGCCACCTGTCAGCCAGGAAGAGAGCCTTCACCAGAATCTGACCATGCTGGTACCTTCATCTCAGACTTCTAACCTTTAGAACTGAGAAATCAGTGTCTATTATTTAGCCACCCCATCTACGGTGTTTTGTTATAGCAGCCTGAGCTAACTAAGACATTCAATCTAACAATAAATTAATCTGAGGATGGAATAAAGACATTTTCAGACAATTAAAGTCTCAAAAAATATACCTCCTCTTTTTTTTTTTTTTTTTTTTTTTTTTTGGTGGTGGAGGTGGGTAGGGATGATAGTGGAATATGTGCTCCTTCAAAATTAGAGTAAATCAAGAAAGTGAATGACATAGATTCTGGAAATAGGAGACTGAGTATAGAATAGAGGCAACAGGACCCTCCTGCATAATGAGGAAAGCAGATTCCAGGATGATGGCTGTGCTTCAGGATGGAGCACTACCAGTTTATATTGGTGCAGGCCAGTAAGCTCATAAAGAAATTATCTTCAAGTAGATAAAATTGATACCTGAATGCATTTAAACAGATTTGCACAACTGGGGGAGAATTTGTTAAAGTTAGTATTAAGTACAAGTACTTCAAAGCAAACAAATAAACATAAAGGGCATTTACAATTGTGAGTATAAACAAAAGGTACAGGAAAGGAAAAGTACACATAGTACATTACTCAACTCAGTTGAGAATGGCATTTAGATAGTTATGGTAATGGAATCACTGAATATTGATCTATAACTCAGCTTATTCATAGACTGCAGGGACTGCCAGAAGTTGACAAACATTTTTGTAAAGAGTCAAATAATAAATATTTTAGGCTTTGTGGGCAACATGGATTCTGTCACAACTACTCAACTCTGCTGTCCTGGCACTAAAACAGCCAGAGACAAGTATAAACAAATGGACATGACTGTATTTCAGTTATATCTTATTTACAAAAACAGGTGGCCCTTGTTTGCTGACCCCCAGGCAAGAAATATGTGTGTAGGGAAAGAGGTGAGGTGAAAGAGAACTAAGCCTTTGTATTTTATAGAGGGAAGACAAGAGTGAATGAGATTGAAAACAACAACAACAACAACAAAGTAGTAATCTAAGCCTAATTTTTGAAGATATGGAGATGAATACTTAATGAAAATGGGGATGGTGGTAGTGGGAGACTTCTCTTTGTTGTATGAATATGAGTTTTGTAGAACTGTTCCTTTCTTTAACCATATGCTTGTATAAATTGAATAAAATAACGAAATTAAAAATATTAAAATTCATGTGGGCAACAAACTGTAGTCCACATATGTTTAGGTGATTAAGAAAGATGAGGTCACGCTGAGTGTTCTGTGAGAAGGGGGAATTAGGACACTGAAGCTCAGGCAGAGTTTTCATGATCTCTGTCTCCCCCTCCCCATCCCAAGGTGAAGACCCTGGGGCACATGGACAGGACGCATGTCTGTTTTTCAAGGTTAGGTGTCTAGCAGTTGAAAATATCGACACCTGTCATGTCTTTTTTTAAAATTTTTAGTTTTTATTTTATTTTAAGTTCTGGGATACAAGTGCAGAATGTGTAGGTTTGTTACATAGGTATACTTGTGCCATGGTGGTTTGCTGCACCTATCAACCCATCATCTAGGTTTGAAGCCCCGCATGCATTAGCTATTTGTCCTAATGCTCTTCCTCCTCTTGCCCCCAACCTCCCAACTGGGCTGAGTGTGTGTTGCTTCCCTCTCTGTGTCCATGTGTTGTTCTCCTTGTTCAACTCCCACTTATGAGTGAGAACATGTGGTGTTTGATTTTCTGTTCCTGTGTTAGTTTGCTGAAGATGATGGCTTCCAGCTCTACCCATGTCCCTGCAAAGGACATGGATCTCATTCCTTGTTATGGCTGTATAGTATTCCATGGTGTATATGTACTGCATTTTCTTTATCTAGTCTATCATTGATGGGCATTTGGATTGGTTCCATGTCTTTGCTATTGTAAATAGTGCTGCAATAAATGTATGTGTGCATGTCTTTATAGTAGAATGATTTATATTCCTTTGTGTATATACTCAAAGGGTCAAATGGTATTTCTGGTTTTAGATCCTTGAGGAACAGTCACACTGTCTTCCACAATGGTTGAACTAATTTACACTTCCACCAATAGTATAAAAGCGTTCCTATTTCTCCATAGCCTCTCCAGCATCTATTGTTTCTTGGCTTTCTAATAATCGCCATTCTGACTGGCATGAGATGGTATCTCATTGTGGTTTTGATTTGCATTTCTCTGATGATCAGTGATGTTGAGGTTTTTTTCATATGTTTGTTGATTGCATAAATGTCTTCTTTTTAGAAGTGTCTGTTCATGTCCTTTGCCCACTTTTTGATGGAGTTGTTTGGTTTTTTCTTGTAAATTTGTTTAAGTTCCTTTTAGATTCTGGATATTAGACCTTTGTCAGATAGGTAGATTGCAAACATTTTCTCCCATTCTATAGGTTGCCTGTTCACTCTGATGATAGTTTCTTTTGCTGTGTAGAAGCTCTTTAGTTTTGATTAGATCCCATTTGTCAAATTTGGCTTTTGTTGCAATTGCTTTTAGCATTTTCATCATGAAGTCTTTGCCCATGCCTATTTCCCGAATGGTATTGCCTAGATTTTCTTCTAGGGTTTTTATGGTTTTGGATTTTACATTTAAGTAAGTCTTCAATCCATCTTGAGTTAATTTTTGTATAAGGTGTAAGGAAAAGGTCCAGTACTGGTAACAAAACAGACATATAGACCAATGGAACAGAGTCCTCGGAAATAATACCATACATCTACAACCATCTGATCTTCAACAAACCTGACAAAAATAAGCAATGGAGAAAGGATTCCCTATTTAATAAATGGTTCTGGGAAAATTGGCTAGCCTTATGCAGAAAACATCCATAATGTCTTAATGCCAGGCTCATGTTGGCAGTTTCCTGGTCTGTGACCTGTTAGTAGAGCTCTGGTGGCTGGCACAGACCACATTATGGCCCATACTTGTGGGTGGGTTGGGAATCTGTGGGTCAAGGCCCTCAGGAATGTCTGGCCTGGCATGATCTCCCATTAACAGACACAGGTAGATCAATTGCATGGCAGGTTGGCAAGGTTTCTGGAGAGCAGGCTGTGTGGGGACAACTGCTAAGCATGGCTAGGTGGCAAGGCCCATGAGCAGGGTGATGGTGCTGGACCTGCACCTGAGCTGGGCTCAGGCTGGAGTAATAGAAGTGCTCAGGAGATTTGTGGGTCTGAGGCACTCCCTGGGTGCTGAATCGTAACAGAGGGCTTACAGAAAATTAATGACGCCAATTTCTGACTGGAATCATTGTTTGTGAATCATATGTCTTTGCTCATTAAATAAATTATCGGTGTCTTCCCAGCCATTATGGATGCATTGTAAATTAGGGCTATTCATAAATAATTTGCTTCTGTTGTGTTTAAATGGAGTTGGGATTGGGGAGGAGAAGGGGGGTGACCTGTAGGGAGGAGATGCTGGAGGCCAGAGCTGCTGAAAGGGGTGGCTGAGGTGGGAAGGGAGCAGGAGTGAGGAGGAGTCAGGCCTGAGAAGGAGGGGTTTGGCTCCGGCCCCTTCCCCCAAGTGGAGTACATTAGGTTCTCCAGATCTGCCATCATTACCAAATGGGCAAAGACCTCCCTCAAGATTGTGTCTAAGACCCCATGCCCACCTCTTCTTAGCCCCTTTCCCAAAGATCCAAATGTCCCTGATTTGAGGGTGGGTAGTGGGCATATGATTTCTCCCACAGAATCAGTTGTGCACATCTCCAGCAGCAGAAGATCTGGGGAACCCCTCGGTACTCTCTTCTTCCTGACCCCTCTCTCTGAGACCCTTGCTTCAAGCCCACGGGCAGCTAGGATCCCTGAGGTAAGGATGGCCAGGGGCTGACTGCTCATCCCAGGGGCCTTATGATGGCTGCAAAAAGACCGAGGAAGGGCCCAAAAGAGGAAAATGAGGAAGGAATGAAAAGCCAGTTGAAGCAGAGAGGGACGGAGGATGAAGAAGTAGTCTCCCAGATTGATTCTGTTTACCAGTGAGGAAAGCCCTTTCACACAGGAGCTGTTACTAAAGGATGTGTGGTGGTGTGTGGCCCTCAAGGAAGGCAAGCTCTAAGGATGAGCTGGAAGCCCACAGGGTACAGGATGATATGTTCTCACGTTGTTTTGTGCATCTTCTCTTTCTGTAGACTTCACTTTCTCCTGTTACTCTAGTGGACGTGTCAATAGATGAGAGACAATCCTAAAGAAAGTGGGGAGAGACAGGGGCTAAGCAGATACCCTAAAAGTATGTACTTCATAAGGCAAAAGCCTGAAATGGAGAAACAAGGAAGACTTCCTTAGAAGGAAGGAAGGAAGGAAGAAGAGAATTGTCTACACTGTTTATGACAATGTTAAAATATGAAGATAGAAGACACGAAGGATGCTAAAGCCCCATGGGATTTTCACCTCTGAGATACAGTGTTAACAGGTATATAGAGAATACAGTGCCTTTTAATTTATGTCAGTGATTCTTATGAACCCAGAGTACCTGTTCCTATATAAGTAATAGGTTAAGTGCAAGATGGGTTCCCAGGGCAGACTACAAAAGCCTAGTGATCCCACCATGCTGCAAGTAGCTGGTACTTGGGAGCTACAGCAAGAGATCCCCAAAGCCCTAGAAATGGAGGCACGTAGGCTGTCCTCGGAGAGAGGCCTGATGCCTGGACAGGAAACAAAAGAGGCAAAAAAGTACCCTGTCCTGGTGGCTGTATTGAACATATTGAACCTGTGTCTAGAAATGACCCAGCAGTTAGGAGACACCTGCTCAGCAATGCAATCCCAGATGAAGAGGGTCACAGAGGCCCACCCAGGGGGACCATTCAGCCCTGAGCAGTGCCTTGGGGGCTGGTGCTGTGTCTTCCTGCACAGTCATCCCATCTTTTTAATAGTTATGCACAAATGTGTGTGTCTCTCTCTCTCTCTCTCTCTCTCTCTCTCTCTCTGTGTGTGTGTGTGTGTGTGTGTGTGTGTGTGTGTAGGGGTGGGCATCACACCCTTAAAGCCTTCTTTCTTGGACTTCTCACTTAGCAAGCAAACTTTCAGTAATGTGACCTCCCACAAAAGACCCTGCCATAATCAGGTATTCATGAGCATCTAATGGCTTAAAAAATTGACTTCTGGCATCTCCATGAGTCTCTGGAGACAGGTCTGGCATCCTGAGTCAGAACCACTCTAGGACCTGCCATCATTGAGATTTCTAAGCTCTCAAACTAGCTTGCCTCATGGAACCCTCTTCAAACTTTGTCACAGTAGAATACCCATAATACCAATATCAGGGGTGTTCTGGGAGTAGGAGACCAGCCACAGAGTGTAAGAAGCAGAAAAAGGTAGAGCAAAACAGTTTGCTTTCCTGTTCAGGGTGGTGCAGGGCTGGCCTTGGTGGTGGTGGACGGTGGAGCACTTTGTCCTGCAATCGATAGTTCACACATGCATCTGCTCTACAGTGTTGATTGAGCACTTTGTGCCAGGCAACAAAGTCCCTGTCAACAGAGTCCCTGAGTGTCAACAAAGTCCCTGTTCTCGTGGAGCTTATACTCAGTTTGTGACTGTGCATGAGTTTACGTGTTTTGAGGTACACAGGAAATTAAAAAGCAAACAAATGAGTCTGACACATTCTAATGGTGATGAGTGCTATAAAGAAAATCAAGCACGTGATGTGACAGAGTGACAGCGGAGGCTAGGTGGTCAGCAGTGGCCTCACTGAAAGGAGATATTTAAACGTAGACCAAGTGAGTGAGAAGGAGCTAGTCAGGGAAGAACTGGCCGGGACAGCCAGGTTCAGAGAGTTCAGGGAGAGGGAAGTGCAAGTATAGAGCCTAAAGGCAGAGAAAGCCACTGGCACCCAGACGGGAGACAGGCCAGCACAACTGAGGCTTGACAGAACACAGGGGCATATTCTTCTGGGTATTTTAGTCCAGGTAAGCAGTGTGGGTTTTATTCTCAATGCAATGGGAAGAGATTCCACAATCTGATCTGCATGTTAAAAAGCTGGTCTAGCTGCTAAGGGGAGAATAGACTGTAGGGGGGAAAAGAAGGAAGAAACTGCATTAGGTTATGGCAGTGATTCCAAGAGTGACTGCATTATCTTCCCTTTAGCTTTCCTCTGTCTTTTCCAAATAAACCTTGGTCCGGTAAGCACTGTATATCTCAGGTAAAGGTTCAAAGGGAAGAAAGAAATCTCTTCTAACAAATTGTTCTTAGGGCTGGGTCATTAAACCACCCAGAGGTATTTGGCTTTTTAAAGGCTGTTAATTGCAATGGATTTCTTATTGGTAGAGTTTCAGGCAGGAAGGGAAAGCATTCTGACTATCTGGCCAGGGCTGACATTTACAGTAAGGCTTCTCAAACTTTTTGTTGAAATGCAGATTCCTAGTTAGTAGTCTTATGAAAGGGCCTAAAATTTTGCTTTTCTAACAAATTCCCAGGTGATGCCAATGCTGCTGGTTCATGGATGATGTTTTGAATTATATGGTTTTAGAAGTCTGTTTCATGTGTTAAAGAAAGCTCTGCATATTAAGAGCAGCTTTCTGGATATTTATTCATTCATTCTAAAGGAGATCAGGACATGTCACCCCAAAACATGCCACTTCGGGATAAGGATTATTTTGAACTGAAGGCAACTGAGAAAAAGTAGACACAGGAAGAGCTCTCTACCCTCCCCTTATCTTCCTAAAAGCAGAACATAAATTTCCCTTTGTGATGGTGGCATAAATTTGCCCCCCTCTCCTGTACTAGTATGAGAAAAGCAACTCTTATCACTGGAGACAGAGGGCCCACACCTAGATGACTCTGCATTAACAAACCTTACTGAATAATTCTTATCTACCATTAGTTTCCTCCATATATTTACATTCCCACAATTTACTGCTCCTAGAAGCCCAAACTCCCTCTCCTTTGACTAGTCACTTCTCCATAATTTATCATCCTTTGTTAAAATGGGATATAAGCCCCCAAGTCTAGCCACTTCTTTTGTTTTTTCACTTCTTTTCTGTGAAGACTCCATGCACATAAAATATTAACATTAAATAAAATTTGTATGCTTTTCTTGTGTTAGTCTGTCTTTTGTCAGTTTAATTCACAGGCTCCATTTATGGAACATAAGAGAGTAGAGAAAAAGCTTTTCCTTCCCTACAGTTTATTCATTCCAATGTTTGTTGGTTAGTAGAAATCATCATATTTAAGGGGATGAAAGTTTTCTGAGGAGGTTGCCAAAACATATATTTTCATTGAACCCTTGGAAAACCAGACACATTTGGAATCTGGTACTCTGAATCCCCAGCCAGTGATGTGCTGGTGAACGTTTAAAAACTGTCTTTCTGAGAAAAGTCCTGATTTGTAGCATTTGTTGATTTTTGTGATGTAAATCTCTTATCAGGGCTGATTGTCAGCTCTCAACATGATATCACTTAATGTACATGCCGATAATAACAGATATGATAAGTAAGCCCAAGAACATAGATAATTATAAAGTATAGTCAAATAATTAGGAAATAATGAGCTTGTAGTATCAATTACTTTTGTTTTTAATATAATTTATTTCATTGTAAGTTTTATAATTTAATTTTTAAATAATGGCTATGTTTAACAACTGGCTCACAAAAATCCTGAAAATAAAGCAATCTCTTCCTCAGTCATTTCTTGACCTCAGGTTTCAAATAAAACCCCTGTCCTGTAAGCCTTGTACATTTCAGGTAAAGGTTTCCAAGGGAAGAAAGCAATCTCCTTGAACAAATTCTCCACTACTGCCTCAGGACCTTCCTATGCTCAGCCAGTCCTCCCATTTTAGCTATTAGGTGAGTTTCTAGTCTCCGAATTGTAATCTCTTTCCAAATTCTTGTTGTGAATGCTGGTGAGTAATAGCAGAGATGTTAGAGATAATGGATGACAGAGAAAATGAGGATGATAATGACAGAGGTAAATGGGGTGGGGAAAAGGAATTACCTGAGATGCTGCAAGTCTTGCACTCCTTGCCATTTTGACAACGTCTCTTTCCATTTTCACAGCCCTGTGACATAGATGAGCAACATGAGGCCCAGAGAGGGGATGCTATTTGCCTAAGGTCACACAGCTAAGAAATTTTAAACTTAGATACAAATCCAGATGTTTTTGAGAACGGAACAAAAATTGCCTTAACCAAAATTGCATAGATATACATAATTAATAGTAGGGCTGTGTATAGATTTCTTGGTTGGAAATCATTTCCCTGGAGGATTCTGAATACATTATCCTGTTACACTCTAGCCTTGAGCAATTGATTGCCATTTAAATACCTGACTCTTTTTTTCCTTTATGAAAGTTTTTTGTTTGTTTGTTTTTGAGATGAAGTCTCGCACTGTCGCCTTTTGTTTGTTTGTTTGTTTGTTTTTGAGATGGAGTCTCACACTGTTGCCTGGGCTAGAGTGCAATGGTGCGATGTCCACTCATTGCAACCTCCACCTCCTGGGTTCAAGCGATACTCCTGCCTCAGCCCCCTGAGTAGCTGGGACTACAGGCGTCTGCCACCACGCCTGGCTAATTTTTTTTTTTTTTTTTTTTTTTTTTTTTTGTATTTTTAGTAGAGACAGAGTTTCACTATGTTGGCCAGACTGGTCTTGAACTCCTGACTTCATGATCTGCCCGCCTCAGCCTCCCAAAGTGCTGGGATTACAGGTGTGAGCCACCGTGCCCGGCCTATGTAAGTTTTTAGAATCTCCTCTTTTTCCTCTGTGACTATTTATTTTTAATTTTAGCTTTTACTTCCTTAGTGATGTCCTTACTGTATATTCTACTCTACTGAATTTTTTCATTTTTGCAATCATATTTATAATTTCCATGAGCTAATTTTTTGGTCTGTGTATTTTTTTAAAATTAGGGCCTACAGTATCTTCTCTTTTTTCACTTTGAGAGTCTCAATTATTTAATTTCCCCTTCTACGTTCTTTCTGTTTAGTTCACATTGTGTTTTGGACAACAGAAGCCTTCTCAAATGTCCAGTGATCTTTGTTTTTCAGTTGGTATTTAAGAATGGGCCACTGGTCAGAAGCAGTGTTTGCCTGGGCTGTATGTGTTGATGGTAGACGTCACTGTATCAGGGTCTGTATGTCTGCTGGACTGGTTATTTTGTCAGTGAGGCAAGTGCCAACCTATTGCTCAGGAGGCATAATCAGGGTTGCCCGATTTCTGGGAGCCAGGTATGAAAAGGAGGCTCCCGATTCAGTATGTCACCTGGTATTTAATTTCCCCGTTTTTACCATGGCAGCCCTGCCCACAACTTTTCCAGACCTCAGCACAGAGTAAATGTTCAGCTTTGTGTTATGATGAAGTTGGGCATGTGGGAGTGTCAAAATGCTTCTTATAAAGATATTTAGTCCAGTGTTTTCTGTTTCGTCCCCACCTTCAGAAGCAGCTGATGCTTCCAATTTCTGAGTCTATCTGTGATTTTGTAGTCAAATCAGCTGCTTGTCAACTTTCTTTGATGCTGGCATTCATTCAAGCCTTCTTAAAACATCTCATGTATTTTTCTCCAGCTTTCCAGCTCTGAGAGACAGAGCAAGTCCTGAAGAAGTCCATCTCCCAGGTTCCAGTGTTCCTGAACATTACTCTTACGTCTGGGCTCTTTTAGGCTTGGTCAATCTGGGAGCTACCCAGTAACAATTCTATAAATTCATCTTTTTGCTTAAGCTGGTTTAGAGGTTTTTTTTTTTTTTTTTTTTTTTAATATATCACTTATAAACTGAAGAACCCTAAACGAATACACAGGGTTAGCTGGGCTGACCATCTGATTAAATAAACAATCTAATACCACTTTGATCTTTTCCTACAGATAAATACCCCAATGCTGCACTAGAGACTATATCCCTAGAAGTGAGCACTAAGGGCTCTGAGTAGACCTCTGGCTTGGAGGCCATTGGCTTTTCCCTGACAAGTCCAGATGAAGTCTCTCTGGGCTCAGTTCATGACCTGCATCCTTCCTTTCCTCACTTACCTGGCATTTAGTTGACTCTACCTTACCATCTCATTGTCATGTTAACTCTTTTTATTTTTATTTTTTTGAGACAGGGTTTTACTCTCTTACCCAGGCTGGAGTGTGGTCATGCGATCATAGCTCACTACAGCCTCAAACTCATGGGCTCGAGTGATCCTCCTGCTTCAGCCTCCTGAGTACTGGGACTACAGGCATATGCCACCATGCCAGCTTAATTTAAATTTTTTTTTTTTTTGTAGAGGCAGGGTCTTGTTATGTTGCCTAGGCTGGTCTTGAACTCCTGGCCTCAAGCGATCCTCTCGCCTCAGCCTCCCAAAGTATTGGGATTTACAGGTGTGAGTCATCACACCTGGCCATGTTGTTTAACTCTTAATATGAGGACATCTTATCTCCCTAACTAATTCCTCCTGAGAGGTTCAGCCTAGTGTTGCAAATGTATGCAGCTGGTTCAGGAAACAGGAATGTTTGTGGCTTTCTACTCTGGGTGTGAATGAGTTGCCCTAACTTCTTGCTCTTAGTATATCCTTTTAGCATCTAAGCCACTTAAAGAATAAGAAATAATGATGATACTACTTAATCATTGTTACTCTATGACAGATCCTTGATCTTTTACCTAATCTTTTCAAAAATGCTCTGAGATAGGCAATATTTTTTTCCCATTTTGTACATATGGAAACAGAAGCCCAGAGAGCTATAACATATCAAGGACACACACCATTAAGCAGGTGGTGGAGTCGGGATTTGAACCCAGGCTGGTCAGATCCCATGCTTTGCACCTCTATCTGCTTTAATTTACATCATGCTTGCTTCAGTTTAACCCTTTGATTTCTGATTGTTTCACCACAGAACACAGCTTTTTGAGACTGTGTATATTTTAACCATACAGGCACTTAGCAAATTTCAAATCTATCAATCAGTCCCTCTTCAAAATAAGAAAGAATTACAAACTACATGATGACAAGGCTGCTACGGCCAAGTGCCTCACAGAGAGAATGCAGCAAGAGCTGTTGGAATCATTTCGGATGGTACAAGGAGCAGCTTATGAAATGGAGAAATTAGGATAGATCTTGGGTATACTTTCTAAGAATGAAATCTATTAGAACAGTCTCCCAGGCAGTTCTGTGATAGAAAAATGCATTGTTGGAGTTATTTAAAAATGAACTATTGAAGCTCTTCAGGGACCAATCTCGTGCTGATAGGGGGTGGGCAAGATACCTTAATCGGTCATTTTAGTTTCTGATTTCTGTAAAGACGACTTTTCTTATGGTACATTGAGATTTTCAATGAATTTCCATTTCTGCGTAAGTACCCAAGAAGTTTCCCAGACTGGGCTGAAAGTAAGTGAGGCGTCAGGCTCTCGGATAACTGGGGGAAGCTTACCCTTGTGTGTGTATTCCTCTTTTGGGTTCCGCTGGACAGGCCCGAGGAGCCCGAGTCCTGACCAGGGCACCTTCCGGGTTTGCAGTGCTGTGGAAGCCGGTCTCATCCGTACCTGACTTTGAATGCTGTCACTTGTGTACACAAGTACACAAGGCTGTGGTCCCCAGCCAAGGCCCCAAGGCAGCTGGGAACAGTGACATATGCTAAATAGTCTGGTTCCCAAAGAGCTGGAGCAGGCGCGCTGAGAGGCCCATAAAATCTCTGCCTGCAATTCCCTGCCGCCATATGCTCCAAGAGGTGTTTGTTCGGCATTTCTTCAGTTTCAGGCTGGTGGGTACAGAGGGAGCTTGACTAATGGTATTGTTTGCTGAGTTAATTGTTCTGTTTGATCTGAGGCTCTTTTAGGATGCAGAGGGAAATTAGGTGTTTGGTCAGGGTTTTCCTCTGGAGCAAAGTTTACTTCACAAGTTGGAAAAGGGGGAAAGGAAAATCGGAGTTGGAGAAAAAGGGGGAAGGGAAGTCAATGAAAGCCTTGTTGGGCGCGGTACAGGGCTGAGGGCTCACATGATATGAACAGTTAGCCAAGGCACCGGGGAGGGTCTGGAACCAAGTTAAAGCAGAAGTCTTTTCTGGCTGATGAATAAGTGAAAAATAAACACCACATACCTCTATTTATCGATAATGTTTACATTATTCATTTCCAAAGAAGACTTTTATAGGTTGTAACAGAGGGTACATAAGAAATAAGACTATTGAGACAAAAGATCAGATATTACACTGAGGATGGGGAGAAATAATACCCAAACCCCAGCCAAGTGGGCTACAAAAGCTAAGTGTTCAGTTAGTCTTGGGTACTTGGAAATTAAGCTAAGGCATAAATGAAAATACCCAGGAGGTCTGATATTCACCATCTAATGAAGAGATACATGCCAGATTGGGAGGAGAGAGAAATTATTTTCTGATCTCAAAGTCTGGAAAAGATAATGAGGGGATAATTTCCCCATTATCTTCATTCCACGAAGTTGTTATAAAATAAATAATATTATTTAGGAAAAAGTATTTTCTAAAATACGCACAATAGTCACACATTTGGTGATCTTGTTGCTGTTGGTGACATTCCTTCAACAGCAATTTTGTTTTTGGACTGGTTTCCCCAGGTAAACGAGGCAGGGTCAGGTGTGCTGGGAGCATCTGAACTACCCACAGTCTAGTTTTATTTGTTTTCAAACTAAATGGTTGGGGGTTGGTGAGCAGAAGCTTTTTGTATAGATGCTAAGATCAAAGATCATGTTTGTAGAAGAACAACATACAGAAAGAATTTCAGGATGGGAAGAGGAGTGAAGCCTGAGACAGGCAGCCCCTAACACTACCTAATAGTGACTGCTCTGACCGAATGTGTTGGCTTCATTTGTAACCTATGTCAATATCCTTTCAATATCCTTTGCTTCTCAGCCTTTGTCTAGAGTAAATGGGAGCTAATCAGTCATTTGCAGATTTAGCAAATAGCATGTAAACCTCGATGCTCCTGCCAGGTTTAGCAAACTGTAGGCCAGGAGTTCTTGGAATAGATATATTGATTCTGGATCTTCAGAAGATAGGGTCTGGTGTTCGTGTGTTTATATAAGCCCTAGTAGTGATTCTGATGTACAGCTAGGTTGAGGACTGCTGCCCTAGGCTCCACCGTATGTGTAAATTTTAAGGTTGATAGACGGGGATGCTAAATAGGAGGTTAGGAGACTGGAACTAAATAGAGATGCAGTTATAGCCCTGTGCTTCATGTACCACTACATCCATATTCTTTTTCAGGACTACCAGAGAACCCAAAGCCAGTATAATTGCTACTTTAATACTTAAAATTGTGATTTTTCAACCATTTCCAGGGCTACCTATTTGGATGACTTATAGTCATAAAGTAAAGTATATTGCAGAAGAAAGGAGGGAAAGACTTGTCTTGAACTTCACTGTATGTATCATCCAGTATCTATTTATCCAATTTCCTTCTGAGGAGCTACTACTGTCAACTCCACTCTATCTATACGCTCTTGAGGGAGTTGAGCCAACTCTCAGCTCCGAAAACTCAAGTTTTGACTCATCCTGGGCACTGAAAGCATCATATTCTCTGGCCATAGCAATTGGTTCAGGATTGAGCATGTGATCCAGTCAGAGATGATAAGGCACTAGAATGCATCTTTTGGGACCATGGGGTAGGGGTATGCTCTTGCTAGTTATTTCAGGCAGAAAGGATAAAGGAAGCCTGAAGCTGTAGAGGCAATTTTATGAACCCCCAAGGTGAAGGTTCCAAAGCCACTGTGGAAGGCAAAAGTGAGTGACGGAAAGAAACCAGGGTCTCACAACATTGTGTGAGTCTGTGAACCAAGCCATTCCTGAAGCTAGACTTTCCCCTGGATTTTCCTGTTTGGGGAATATGAACCCTTCTGAGCCCTGATTTCCTCATGTATAAAATAGCAGTGCTCACAGTTACTTCGTTAGGTTGTTGTGAGGATTGGATGCAAAAATCTAGCACATAGTACATGCTGCATAGTGGATATTCAATAAATGGTGGTCTCTGCTCACTCCTCTCCTACCTTGCCAGCTGATGGGGGCTTTAAACATGTCATGATTTCATGGGTATAGACAAGCAAAATGCCGTTCCATTCAATTCAATTTAATTAAGCAGACATTCTCTGCACTTGGCCACAATGTTCTCCTTCACCTCCTCCAGGCTCCCCTGGTATCCTGTTCACATCTCTATTAGTGCACCTATCACATGATGCCTCATTTTTTTGTCTGTCTGCCCTGTGGGACTGTGGTGGTGTCAGAGGACAGGGGTGGTGTCCAGAATTTCTTGAGTGTGGCAGAGACTGCACTGGGCATATACAAAAGTCATTGCATTTTACTCTCACAATGACTTAGGGGTGCTTTAGTTTGAGCTGAGGAGTGCTTGAGCTTTTAAGCCTGAGCTTATACGTTTTCCCGGTGTAATGGTCAGATTTTTTTTTTTGTACAAGTGCCAGAAATGTTATCAACTTTCATTAACCGAAGGGAATTTCCTGGATCATGTAACTAAAGAGTTTACAGGTGGAGTTTGTTTTAAGCATGGGTAGATTTGCTAGTTTTCCTCCAAATTAGGAATGTGTGTCCCTACCTTTTTCACTCTGTTTTTCCTCTTGGATGGGCAAGAGCCACCAGCAGCTCGGGCTCTCTCCCTGCTCATAATTCCAGTAGAAAAAGAGATCTCCCCCCAATTCCTGCAAAAGTCAGTGTCTGATGCCCACTGGTCGGGGATGGGTCCTATGCCCAACTCAGCACCAATCACTGTAGCAAGGGGTATGAAACGGTCTGGATATTCCTGGGTCTACTGCCAGCTGGAGTGAAGGGCAGCTCACTCCAAACCATCTGGGTTAAGATGTGACAGGGTGCTGTTACCATAAGAAGGGGAAAGGATGCTAGAAATGCATAAAGGAGAGATGCTGGCTTCTCTGGCCTGGCCTCCCCTTTCCTCTGCCAGCTCAGAGTCTGCCCTTGAACTCCCTGCAGCTGGGTGGGCTATACAGACAGGTACCTACTACCGAAGTACCCATAGCAGCTTCTGGGCCGGTCATTTAGTTCTTCCTGGTGGTGCTTTATCTTCTCAACCTCTCAGGGGCTATTTGAAGGGCAGCGGTGGGGGGAGGGGAGGGGGGCAGCGGCTTGCATAATAACACCTTGTAGGACATGTAAGTGCTGCAGGTAGGACATGTAAGTGCTTGTGTTTCGGGGTAGAAGGGATGGAGAATTCTATGGGTCTTTCTTGGCTGTCCTTGCAGTTTCAACTAATCTTAGTGGCCTGTGGTGGTTCATAAGACTTCTGATGTTATTTGTATGGCCCTCATCAAAGCCCCTTTTCCATGCTCCAGCACCCACTGCTCATTGTCCTGCAGCTCCTGCCTGAGTGATTTGGGCCTGAGTGGGCTGCAGATGTCGGGGAGAAAACGGTCCCTCCAACGCTCTCTTGTGTGTTTCCTCGTTTCCTTTCACAGAGGCTTGTGTGAGACCTGTGATCACAGGCAAGCTTTAAACCACAAGCAGTCTGTTTTCGGCTATTCTCTACCCTATCTGGGATTTTATGGAAAATACGTTCCTTAGTGCACAGGCGTTTGGTGAGATGAGCAGCTGCCAACGTCTGAGCTTCGTGATGACAAAAACCATGAATGCCAGGCCCGGGGGCCTTGTTCTCAACACACTCTGAGTCCCTTACAGGATGGCAGACAGGTTGCTAGAGAGCGAGGACAGGGCTTGCACTGGCCCTGCTATTGGCTCACAGGCTGAGTGGGGAAGCAAGAACCCCACATAAGGCTCTCAATGCAGGGTCAAATGCTGTCCCCTCAGTCAGCACAAGCAGGCGCTGATGCTGGAACAGACCCTTTCTCCCTGACAGTTTACTTTCACTATATTGTTTTTCATTGAAAAATCTTTTCCAGTTATCATTGTAATGCCTTGTAGCATTTGATGCTTTGTTCCCCTTAATCTTCTTTTCCTTTGGTTCTTGGCTTTTATTTTGTCCCTTTTTTTCCTGGTGGCTGAGCTGGGTGACCCTAGGATCTGTCCTTGGACCTAGTGTCTTCATTCTCACCGTTGCTTACATGATTCCTTCCTTGTAACAGTGTCTCGAATTCCAGACTAAACTCTGGGTTTGAACAGCCTATGGGCCGTCTCTGTCCTCAAATGCAGCCATCAGAAACCACACTGTCACTGCTTGCCATGGGCCTGTCCCTGACCCCAGTGCTTATTTTTCAGACCTGGGACCTGGGCACCATAGAGTTCTTCTCTCTCCTCTTCCCCACTCTGGCTTCTGAATTTGACCTCAGAAATTCTGCCCGCATTTGCTTCCTCTTCCTCACCTCTGTTTCTTCACTGTCAGTGTGGCTGCTCTGCTTCAGTCTGTACTTTCCCGAATCCAGGCTGTTGGCTGTTACAAGCCTTCCAACTGGATTGTCAGGCTTCATTCTTCTCCCTCCCAATCCCTCCATCATCTTGCTGCCAGGTTTATTTTCCTAATACACAACTACGAGTGTATATTCCCTCAACATCCCAGTGCCAACAGAGTAAAGCCTAAAACTTCATAGACTGGCATGACAGACACTCAGGAGCCAACGGAATAAACCTCATCTCAATCTGTTCCTCATGCATCCTATGCCCCAGTTCAGGGGTTCTCAAAGTGTGGTACCCAACCAGCAGCACCAGCAGCACCTAGTGATATGGTTCTTCTCTGTGTCCCCACCCAAATCTCATGCTGAAATGCAATCCCCATGTGTTGAAGGAGGGGCCTGGTGGGAGGTGATTGGATTATAGGGGTGGTTTCTAATGGTTTAGCACCATCCCCCTAGTGCTGTCTCATAATGGAATTCTCATGAGATCTGATTGTTTAAAAGTGTAATGCTTCTCCTTTTGCTCTCTCCCTCTCTCTCTCTCTCCTGCTTTCATTGTGAAGAAGGTGCCTGCTTCCCCTTTGCCTTCTGCCACGATTGTAAGTTTCCTGAGGCCTTCCAGCCATGCTTTCTGTTAAGCCTGTGAAACTGTGAGTAAATTAAAACTTTTTTCTTCACAAATTACCCAGTATCAGGTAGTTCTTTATAGGAGTGTGAAAACGGACTGAAACACCATTATAGGAGTGTGAAAACGGACTGAAACGGGCTGCAACACCTGAAAACGGACTGAAACACCCGAAAACTTGTTGGACAGGTATGTTCTTGGTCCCTACCCCACAACTACTGAGTCAGAAACTCTGGGGATGGGGCCCAAAGGTCTGTGTTTTAATAAGCCTTCCAGGCAATTCTGATGTGGCTTAAGTTTGAGACCTGCTGCTCTAGCACAGAGGTCTTCAAACCTGGCCACACTGAGAAACTTAAAAATCATTAATGCCCACGTTCTATCTAAGACCAATTGATTTAGAATCTCTCAGAATGGATCCTGGGTACCCACATTTTTTCAAAGCTCTCAGGTGATTTTGTTCGACAGTAAAGATGACGAACCTTTCCTGAAGCCCAACCCAGCAGCTGGAGGTTCCCGGGACACATCCTGTGGGTAGGATTCCTCCTTGTCTTCACTCCCCACTCACCCTTGGCTCTACCTTCCATCCAACCAGTCCAAATCTTAACCCTCTTTCAAGGCCCAGCCTAAGTGTCACCTCCTCCATTCATTTCCCTGGATGAGAAGTGATTACTTGCTTTGTGCTTTCAGAAAACAAATGTGTAAATGCTCTGTAAGTTCCCAAATAATAGTTAATATAATCATAACACATTAATCTTTTGAACCCTACACTAGTCATAACTGGCATGTATGAATGCTGACTCTGTGCTTGGCACTGTTTAATTGCTTCCAATGGATAAACCTATTTAGTCCTCCTGAAAAACTACAGAAGAAGAAACTAAGTTGAAGCTCAGAAAGGCTAATTAACCTGCCCAAGGTCACATAGCTAGTAAGTGGCAAAGCTAGGATTTGAACCCTGGCCATCTTGGCTCTAGAATTTATATTTTAACCTTTAAGCTCTAACACCTCAATATATACTATTGTATGTCACAATAATAGCTATGTGAGTATCTCAAATATGTATACAATGGCACTTCCTGGTTTACAAAGCAGTTGTAGTATCTCTTTTTTTCCTCAAGAGCTTTGTGAGGTAAGAGTTATTATTGCAAACCCATGTTTTGGAGAGGAGGATGAGTCTTAGAGTTGTTCAGTCACTTGCCCAGGGCACAAACCAGTAGGAGTTGGACCTGGGGTTTAGCCCAGGTGGTTGGTTTCAAATCCAGGTGTGCTTGGCTGGGCAGCCTCTGAAGTCTCTGTGAGCCCTCACCCTGGACCTTTTCTACTTGGGCCTGTGCGTCTACTCTCTGCAGCTGGGCTGAGCAGTGGAGGAGAGTGGTGGGGACTCAGTCTATGGATGAACAAAGCTGCAGACAGCTTGGACCTGCAGGGAAGATGGCAGTCTCCATTCAGAGCCAGTCCTAGCTGGGTCATCTGAGGGGCCTAGGGAGGTGCTAGAGGAAGACTGCTAAGTGGTTCATTTGGCAGAGGGGTCCCCAAGAGTGGGCAAGAATTCAGGTGGGGAGGAGTGGAGAGTCCAGGCAAGGGCCACTGCCTCGTGGGTCCATGGCAGGTCAAATTGGCCCATGTGTGACTGTTAGGGCCCTCTCAGTCCTGTGAGAGCACATGCATCCAGCAGACAGCTCTCCATCCTTACATGCAGACTTTGGTGACAGTGCTGTCTGGTTGGAAAATATTGTGTACCGTTCAATTTCATGGACACATGTACCACAATATGGTGGAGTGTCCCTATCCGTCCCACAGGGCTGTGGTGAGGACTAAAATATGTTAAGACCCGTAAAGTGTTAACACTAATGCTTAGCTCATGGAAACTGCTAAAGAAAATTCACTGTTATTAGGAAAGTAGGGAAGGAAAAAAGAATGGAGGAAAGGAGGACAGGAGTAAAGATAGGAGGAAGGAAGGAGAAAAGGAATCTGCTTGGGGGTACGAAGTAGGCAGGCAAAGAAGGCTACACAAAGGATTCGACATTTGAGCAGTGTTTTGCAGGGTGAACAGGAGTTTTCTGCTGGAGAGGGAGGTGAGGAATGGAACGGTGTTCCAGGTATCAATGTGTAAGTGCTCTGTAAACTTGCAAATGTTTGTTACTATGATCATTAGGTGAGAGAAGAGATAACATCTGTCTCTACTTTATTGTGATGATTCCCTGTGTTAGACTGCAAGCCCCTTGAATGACATCCTGTCTTTTTCATCCCTGGAAGTTTTTTCCAGTACCTTGTGTATAGTAGGTACTCAATAAGTATTTATGGAAGGAATAAATCATTTTCTTTGAAAGGTAACATCTTCAACTATAGGATGTTCTACATATAAAATAGATTCCGTAGATTACTTATCATCATAAACACCGAGTAGGGGCTTAGCTTTTTCCTGGAAAGATGTGAGACTGCCTCATTCATAGTGATGCTGCTTCTTTACTGTTCTCTGTGACCCATTAAATGTCTCTCTCTGCTACTTCAAGCATCACAAATATGACTATGACAAATGCCACTAAGGACGAGGCTAGCCCTCCGCTCTGGGGCACAAGCCATGAGCAATTATTTTCCCCTGGTGATGATGACAGGTTGTTAGCAATAAGGTCAGAAAAGATGGGTTTGCATCTAGGATTTACTCAGCACCAGCTTCATTATTTGGTGTCTCTAGGCCCCCATTTCTCCACTTGTAAGTTGAGGGAAGTGTGTCTCCCAGGGTCCAGAGGGCTGTGGCTCTGTGCTGCAGTCTTCTGCCTGTCTGGGATCTGTGTGTCTGGATCAGCTCCTTTTACCCCAAGTTACCGCTCCCTTTTAAGTTAAGCTCCTGATAGCAATGTGCTCACTGTAGAAATCTGGCACTCCAGCCCCGGGACTGGGAAGACTAGCTGGGTTTGAATCTGGGTCCTGCCCGTCAGTGGCTGTGTGGCCTCAAGGAAGTTACTTGACCTCACTGTGCTTCGTTCTCTTCATCTGTATAATGGGAATAATATCAGCACCTGTCTCATAGCGTTTCTGTGGAGCTTAAGTGAGTTATTACAGTGTTTATAGAACAGTGCCTTCCATGTGTAAGTGCGAGATAAACCTTTGTGATTTATTCTTTATCAGTCACTTAAGGAAGGAAGTAGTGCTGGGGGAATAGAAAGGCTCCCGGAAAAGCCCCCAACATGGTGGTTGGTGAGAGTCCAATCTGTACTTCATCTTGCCTGATAGTCCTTCGAGATCCTAGGGGCTGTGTTACCTCCATCGCCAGAACATGGTTTGCCTAACCAGGTGCTGAAACGGAGAAAGAGTTCCAATCTTGTTGAAGGGGAGGGAGGCGTTTGGAAGAATGAGAAGTGAATTTCTGTTGTAAAGACACAACGTTTCACTAAGTGGAGACATAATATTTCAAAAATGAATGGCTGTTCTCTAGCCTTACTGTGTCCCCTTTCCCATGGCTTTCTCCAGTAAACCTAGGTTATTCTGAGTTTATTTCTTAATGGGAGAGGTTTCATAACGTAGAGAAAACAAGATCCACTTTCGGTGCCTGGCTTTCAAAGCCATAGTCCTTGGGGGGCCCAGAAAGAGCTCTAGGAGGTAAGAAGTGATTTATAGCAAGCGCCCTCCACCACCAAGAGCGGACTAAGATTCCTCATCCCGGTCTGGGCTGGGGGCTGGAGAGAACGTGAAGAGTGTGCAGGTGTGGGAGGCCCCTGTGAAGCCATGAAGGTGTGCTGCTGGGTTCTCCTTTCCAGAAAGAACCTGTCCTTCGGCTGGGAGGAGTGCAGTTGGTTCACAGTCTGTAGATGCAGTGCCTCCAGGATTTGCTGCAGCATTTGGGCCAAGCCTACACTTTTAATGGGAAGCTCCAGCCAAGGATGATACCGCAAGGCTGGCATACTAGGGCCTGGCCATTGTGCCCAATGCAGTGAGTGGTCTTTGCTCTGGTGCTCCTTACTGTGTTGGTGGAGACTTTATTAGCTCTTCCTGGCAGACTGACGCTTTCCTGCCCAATCCTCCTTCTTCTCCCTTTATCTTTACACATGTCCTCCCTCCCCATCACTAAACCTCTTATACTCCTAACTTCATTTCAGTGTCTGCTTCCAAAAGGATCAATGGGCACAGCTGCTGAGAAAGCTGTGGCCCAAAGAGGGAAAAATATGTTTGGGAATCCGGGGCAGAGGGAGCTTTTACCCACACCTGGGAAGAACCCTGCTGAGGCAACTGAATCCCAGAGAGGAAATGGCTCCAGATATATTATGGCACTTCGGGGCCTAGCTTTATGAGTGTCTCAGCCTCACGTGGTCTAGTATGGAGACAGGTATGGCAGTAGCTGAGACATAGATGGACCTGAAGAGGCCTTATGGTCAGGAATCAGGGCTGACCTGAAGCAACCTGATTGGACAAATGACCAAAGACCAGATGGACGTGAGAACACCTTAGCAGATGCCGGCAGGAATACAGGAATATTTCTCTCCAACTCTTTCTATTACCCTAGCACTGTGTAAGAAAACTTCACAACCTTGCTGGGGTAAGGTTGGAATAGACCCATATTAACTAAGATTGTTTCTATCCCCCAGGAATAAATTAGTAATGATGTTCTGTTTTGCAAAAATAAAGGAGATTATGAGACTAAATTTCTCGCCCATGTAAGCATGTGACCTGAGATTTGCACCCAGTCCAGGTAACATCATCTGAAGGGTGAGAGGCTGTACCTGAAGAGCCAGGAAGATTCTCAAGACCAAAAACTCCCCCGTCTTTCCCATGTGGGACACATACTGTCCCTCACACGGCACTCTACAGGTCCTTCCCAAGCAGCTCCAAATCCCCACAGCTGGCCCAGGAGAGGCCCTGCCCCCTGCTGGGCTGTGGGGCCTGGGGTAGAAATGGCTGCTGCTGGGATGCTGGTTTATACTGTGGCAGATTGTGAACAGGCACGCCAAAACCAGAGCTGCCAGAGACTCAAGGACGCAACAGCAAGACCTGAAGCGATGTGACTGTATTCAGGAATCAGAGGTAGCGGCAGGCAGCCAGGAGCAGAGATGGGAGGGTAGAGTATGGGCTGGATAGGAAGCAGCTTTAGCAGGTCTTGTAGGTTGGCCAGAGGAGAGTGGAGATGAATCAACCATGGGCAGGAAGGATTCGAGGCCCTGGCCAGGCTTTCATTGGCTCTGTCATTCCTCCAACCACAGGCAGAAAACATCTGGTTACAGAAGGGATGGAGGGCTTATGTTCATCTGCTAAACCCTGGACCAGAGCAGCAGATTGGAACCCTTAACTTTTCTATGAAAGAAGATGGGGTCAAAATATGATAGCTGAATACATGAATAATTTGTCTTCCAATTTATCCTTCTTTCTACCATGCAGATAATCTTCTATTTTTCTCTACTTTCATTGTGTCACACTTTGCTTAAATAATTCTGATGCGGCCAGACATGATGGCTCATGCATCTAATCCCAGCACTTTGGGAGGCAGAGGTGGGCAGATGATGAGCTCAGGAGTTCGAGACCGGCCTGGCTAACATGGTGAAACCCAGCCTCTACTAAAAATACAAAAATTAGCTGAGTGTGGTGGTGCATGCCTATAATCCCAGTTACTCGGGAGGTTGAGGCAGGAGAATTGCTTGAACATCAGAAGTAGAGGTTGCAGTGAGCTGAGATTATGCCACTGCACTCCAGCCTGGGTGACAGAGCAAGACTCTGTCTCAGAAAAAAAAAAAAAAGTAATAATAATAATTCTGATGCTTCCTGTTGCTTCAAAGATGAAAGTTCAGGTTTCCTCAGCCTGGTTGGTATTCAAGGATCTCCAGGGTTCCTGCCTCCTTTCCCACCATGACTGTTTTTCAGCCTCCAACTCCTGTTGAAATGATGTATGAGTCAGTTCCCCGTGTGCCCTCCCCATTCCTGACCCTGTGTTCTTGGTCAAGGCATTTCCAACTGCTGCCTTCCTCCATCTCCACCAAAGCAATTGTTTCTCATCTTGGAGATAAGTTGCAGTTTCATTTCTTCCATGAAGCTCTTTGTGTCCATCTGCCTTCCTGTTCTCCTTCTCACCTCATCTCTCCCAGCTCCTGCCTTAAGTGTACAAGGAGAAGCTGCTTCTCTTCCCTGACCCCAAAGGAATACAAAACTGATCATCTTCTACCCTTCATCTCTTCTATAGTTGACTACACCCCCTTGTTTTTTTGCCCAAATTAATTACAATATGTACAGCACCAAACATCAGTCTTTGATCATCAATGAAAAAATTAAATGTTAAATGTCAAATATTTTTAAAAATAAAAATTTTATCCACAGAGATAAAGCCATCTTTAACAGGAATCAGTGTGCATTTGGCCATTTTTCCTGGCTCCATTTGCAAACATTCAGTCCCAAGTGGGGAAAGGAGATTTTCTTTCCATTTATGCTGCACAGCACTGGCCATTTGTAAGATCTGCAAATGTATCTGGATAATCTCATTTTCATAAGCATCGAGATGTTTGTGGCTCTTCGAACACATTCAAGATGAGTGAGGAAGGCAAATGACCACACATTCATGTAAACACAATTTGTATGAGTGGCAAGGCAGAGTTTTTAATGATGTTCTTTTGGATTCACTGGCCAGGGGTGGGCAGGGTGCAGAGCCTGGGGGCTGGGTGGTGCTAGAGATGAAGACTGAGCTCTGATTCTCAGGAGGAGGCAATTGTTCTGGATCTTGTTTTTTTTTCTTTCCATTGTGCTGGATGCAAGAAGCCTTAGCTTATGTTTTACAAATGTGGAACCAAGATACAAGGACAAGGGCCTGCAGAGGACCTCTGCTCCTGACAAAGTGACAGCACGCAGAGTCTCCACTCACACAGACGCCCTGTAGCTTCTGGGAAGGAAGCTGCTTGCTGGAGTGGAAAGTGTGTGGAATTTGAAGCTGGACAAATCTGGGTTCGAATCCGATTCTGGTTCTCCAGTGGTGTGGTTTGTTTGGGGCAAAGTCACTTCATCTTTTGGAGTACCAGTTCAGTGTCTTTGACTCTAAAGTGAGAATCCAGTGTCTTCCACCAATGGCTAGCACAGCACCCAGCACGTAGTGGAAACTCCATAAAAGACCCAGCCTTTGGCAGCAGAACTGGATCACAACAGGGATTTCTTCTAGAACTGCCAAGTCCAGGCCCAGGTCACACGTGGCATTCAGGCTGCTCATGGAGGGGAAGGCTGACTGGGTGAGAGGAGCTAGGAAACCGTGAGTGTCCATTTAGGCAGGGGGATGTTGGGCTTCTGGCTCTGACAAAACTTTGTTATTTGGAAACTGAAGCTTTCTGCCACTCTGCCAGGACGCGTGCTGGGTTCCTAGATAGAGTTGTCTAGTTCTTTGCCTATTAGTGTGTTGTTTGTCAGCATGGGGCTGAGGTAGCAGAATTCAGCGACAGCTTTCACCTCCCGACTGCCAGGAAAGGCAGCCACTTCACCTGCTCTGCAGCCAGATCCGAGGCAACCTGCTCACGTTTGCCACGAGAGACATTGGAATCCTGACCAGGAATCCACAGGCTGAGACGTTTCCCAGCACTGGTCAGTTAAAGTTAGTTATATTTAATTCAGGTGAAAGGACAAATATTACTATGTAGCATACATAATCCGCACTCTAAATCTCTAAGTGGTTGCCTTTTTGTAGTATAACTTTGATCCAGAAAAGTTAAATTTGAAAAATCCATATTTTAAATTCAGAATAATTCCCTTTTTAATTATAAAATTAGAATAGTTCTTATAGGGGAAATGACCCCAAGGCATAATAAAAACACATTAAAAATGTAGTGATCTTGGAGAAATTAATCTAATTAAAGTGAAAGATTTCAGTATTCAATAAAATATCAATAAAATTTTTCAGTGTTGCTGAGGTCAATATGGATTCTGGTGTATCAGATTGTTCAGTGAGGGGCCATGTGATAAAAGCACCAATGACTGCCTTCTCTGGCGTTGAGCACAGCTTGACTGCCTCACCTTGGTCTCCCCTAGGCCTGGAAAGCAGCTTATGAACTCAGTGTGGTATTCCAGCCATCCCTTGGGGTCTTCTTCCCCTGCTCCCAAACCATTCTAACCTAGATTAAATCCTTTTTTCTGTTTTGAACTCTGGGCTCAATGATCAAAGGCTTATTTTTCTCAGGCTCTTGGTCCTCCAGATTTGGAGTTTGACCCTCCTCTCTCCAGTGAGACTGGGCTCAGTGCTTGGGTTCTTGTTTCCCTGCGCAGTCACCAGAAGTAGCTCCCAACATCTGCACTGCCCTTTAGAACTCAATGCCCACACCAACTCCCAAGGGGCTTCTACACTGAGTACAGAGAAGAAAACTGAAGAGAATAGAAGGTTCTCGTAGGTTGGAAAAATCTCCCTCCATACCTCTGTACTGGGTTCACCTGAGATGACAGGACCTCAGGTCAGCCAGGCTGTGTAAGGGGGAAGAGACAGGATGAAGGCCAGGGCTAGGGTAGGAAGGGGCAAAACAGGGAAGGCATAAAGGCATAAACTAACTTCTTTTTGAATTGTCACTCCCAAGAAATGAACCTGATCCACAGCTGAGAGGGTTGATGGTAGAGGGAATGAGTTGCCAAGGTACAGGTGGTTGAAGAGGGAGGGGAGAAAGTGAAAGCAAAAAGAAACGGAAGAACACTTACTTTTATTGTTCCAAAATAAGGTTTGGGACAACAAGAGCAACAATGTAAACAAAATCAGTGTAACAAGAAATACACTTTTAATCTTATTTTCTGCTTTTGCCCATCTTCTGTTCTCATTCACGTTTCTAGAAAGAGGAATCTGGGCCAGGTGTGGTGGCTCATATCTGTAATCCCAGCACTTTAGGAGGCTGAAGTGGGTGAATTGCTTGAGCCTAGGACTTCAAGACCAGCCTGGACAACATGCTGAAACTCCATCTCTACCAAAAAATAAAAAATAAAAATAAAACTTAGCCTAGCATCCTGACATGCACCTGTAGTCCCAGCTACTGGGGAGACTGAAGTGGGAAGATCACTTGAACCTGGGAGGTAGGAGTTGCAGTGAGCTGAGGTCATGCCACTGCACTCCAGCCTGGGCAACAGAACAAAGCCCTGTCTCAAGCAAAATAAAATAAAATAAAAAGAGGAATCTGAACATCCTTATTTCCCATTTACTTATGGGCCAGTTGCCACCTGTCTTTTGTCCCTGTCCTGACATGAAACCGTTTTTTTCAGTTACCTCTAGAATGTCAAACCCCATGGACTCTTTCATTCCTCATCTTACTTTACCTCTGAGTTGTGATGGATGACATTGATTGCTCTTTTTTTCCTGGCTTTTGTGATATCAGCCTCTCTTTATGTTCCTCCTTTTATGGTGCCATCTTTTCATTCTCCCATATAAGCAACAATTTCACTCTTTGGATGTGAAAAATTGGTCATCCCAAGACTCCGTTTCTTCATCTCTTCTCTCCAGTCTCCCTACTGATCTCATCTATGTCCATGACGTCTACTACCATATATGGACCTTATCTCTAAACTCAATCTCTTTCCTGAGCTCTGGGTAATTGTAAATCTCCCTCAGATACGCCCAACCCTGCAAAACCCACTCTTCCTCCCTGTATTAGATTTCTCATTGTTAGAACATGGGAAATTAATCATCTGTATCAGGTAGAGAGAAGGGAGAGAGAGCAGCAGCAGCAGTGAGTATTGTTTCCAAAGCAAGAGATGCCTAGAAAGGCAGAAAATAGGTTTCGTGCAGATTTCAGAGAAAAGACAGGTCACTGGAATACGTTTAAGGGTCCTAGTGGCTGTATTAATATCCATGCTCAGTAATTAAGACAGTGGTATATTGGGGTAAGGATAGACAAACAGACCAGAGGAACAGAATAGGGAGACCTAATTTATAGCAAATGTGTGATTGCAGCTCAATAGGGGAAGAGGATGATCTTTTTCAGCAAATAGTGCTGTATTAGTTGGATATCCAGATGGAAAACAATGGACTTTGAAATCTACCTCACACCATACATAAATTAATTCAAGTTCGATAATAGAGCTAAACATGAAAGGTAAAACTGTAAACCTCCCAGAGTAAACATACATGAACACCTTTATGATCTTACATTTCTTAAAAAAGACATGAAAAGCACCAGCCATAGAATTAAAAAAAATTAACAATGCATATTCACCAAAAGCTACCAGTAAGAGAGTGAAAAGGAAATCCACATACTTGGAGAAGATATTTGCAATACAAATATCTAACCAAGGACTCAAACTCAGAATGTATAAAGAACTCTTAAAAGTAATATGTAAGGGACAAACACCTCCACTTGAAAATGATCAAAGGACTTGAATTGGCCCATCACAAAAGAAGTTTTACAAATGGCCCATAAACATGTGAAAATTTCCTGTCTTAATTCTCTTTGGCTGGTTTTTTGTTTTGTTTTGTTTTTTGTTTTTTTTTTTTTTTTCTGGAAATGGAGTCTTGCTCTGTCGCCTAGGCTGGAGTGCAACGGCATGATC
Source organism: Macaca thibetana thibetana (assembly GCF_024542745.1). Classification (NCBI taxonomy): domain Eukaryota; kingdom Metazoa; phylum Chordata; class Mammalia; order Primates; family Cercopithecidae; genus Macaca; species Macaca thibetana. Next base: position 38,156,414 of record NC_065579.1, on the reverse strand, counting down.
TCGGCTCACTGCAACCTCCACCTCCTGGGTTCAAGCAATTCTCCTGTCTCAGCCTCCCAAGTAGCTGGGATTACAGGCACATACTGCCATGCCCGGCTAATTTTTTGTATTTCAGTAAAGATGGGGTTTCACCGTGTTGCCCAGGCTGGTCTCAAACTCCTGAACTCAGGCAATCCAGCCGCCTGGCCTCCCAAAGTGCTGGGATTGCAGGCATGAGCCACCGTGCCCGGTCATCTCTTTGGCTGTTATAACAAAATCACCACAACTAGGTGACTTATAAACAACAGAAACATTTGTTGCAGTTCTGGAGGCTGAGAAGTCCAAGATTAAGGTGCTGGTGGATTTGGTAGCTGGTAAAGGCCAGCTTCCTCAGACCTGGTCATCTTTTCACTGTGTCTTCACGTGGTGGAAATGGTGAAGGGCATTTCTTAGGCCTCTTTTATAAGGTCACTAATCCTATTCATAAGGCTCTGTCTCCATGGCCTAATCATCTCCCCAAAACCTCACCTTCTAATACCATCACCTTGGGGGTTATGATTTCAGCATATGAACTTGGGGTGGACACAAACATTCAGACCACAGCAATTCCTCAACGTTATTACATATCAGGGAAATTCAAGCTAACACTATAACTAGATACTGCCACACAACTTCCTGAGTGGATACAATTAAAAAGACCGACAGTTCAAGTGCCGACAAGGATGTGGAGCAATTGGAGCTCTCAGACACGGCAGCTGGGAGTGTAAATGGGCACTGCCACTTTAACACACTGTTTGGAAGTACTGTGCAAGCTGAACACATTTACTCTGTGACCTAGCAGTTATACTCCTGGAGGTATACACAAGAAAAATGACTCTTAAGCCCACTGAAAGATAGATATGAGAAGTTTATGGCAGCATTCTTTATAGTAGTACTGGAAAGAATCCAAATGTCTATCAATAGTAGGATAAATAGATAAATTATGCTGTATTCACTCAATGGAATACTACACAGAATTATAAAAGAACAAATTATTGTTGTTTGAAGTAATGTGGATAAATCTGACAGACATAAGGATGAGATAAAAAAGCCAGACACAAAGATAATAAATTGTATTATTCCTTTATATAATGTCTAAAAATAGGCAGAATTAATCTATGGTGACAGAGTTCTGAACAATAGTTACCTCTGGGGAGTCTGATGGGAGGAGGCATGAGGAAGCCGTCTGAAGTGCTGGAAATATTCTGTAGGGTGATCTGGGTAGTAGTTAAAGCGGTGTATAAATCCATTAAAATTGATTGAGTTGACACTTAAAATCTGTGTACTTTACTTAGTCTGTAAGTTATATTTCAATTACAAAATAAAATAAAAATAAATATTCAATTCTTTAGAATGAATGTTGATGATAAAAACGAAGCCAAGGGAGTGTCAAAAGCTATTGATATTTCTCCTTGAGTAGTTTTAATTGGAGTAGGATGGGGTGTATATAGAGAGGAATGAGAATGAAAGTGGTTTTAAATAAGAAAGTTCATTAAAACAAAACTATGTTGGATGAATTGGGCTTCATGGTCACCATGCCTGGTATCAGTGCCTGGTATTAGTGAATGGCAGGGGTCCAGGGTCAAGGGAAAGGCTGGCAGATACTGAAGACCTAATGAGTGACAGTAACTGGCAAGCACAGCTTTGATATGAAATGCCAGTCCTCTCATCAGGCAGACAAGCTGCTAGCAGGATGCCAGCAGGTCTGTGAGTCTGGGAGCACTGTGCCCCTGGTCTAAGGGGAGTGGTCAGAGCTGCACAGTCAGCACACCTGGAAGTGATAAGGATGAGCAGGGACCAAAGACAAGAGGCTGGATCCCTGTGGTACCCTCATGGTCCTTCTTTTGGGTCTCCGAGAACTTCCATGGACAGAGAATAGTTCTGGAGGTCCAGTTTGCATTCAGCACTGGGAATAAATAGATCAATTCCGTGGTCTGAGAGGGTGAACCTGGGCCTTGGGTCAATAGTTGCTTTTGGTGACACCTGTCTTCCAAGATGTGTAACAAATGAAAATGGACACACTTTGAGTGCTAATAAAATGTGCCTCCCTGTCATTGGCAAAAGATAAGTAAATATGGTTCTTCAAATGCTTTTAGCTCTAAAACACAATCCTAAAAACTCATAGTATGCCAACTCCTTAGAACCCCATATGAAAATAAACTTTTATTTTAAAAGTAAATTATGAATTTACGCTGAATAATGCAGAGGATTGCTTATAATCTGAAATAAATTATTAAAGAACTAAGAGTGGGGAGAACATGGGACTGGGATTTAAGAAATTATTTTATTGTGCCAGAGCCTCATTTCTGACTTCTAAAGTTCTAATATTTATCATCACTTGAAGATTCTCTGAAGATAAATATTCTACAAGACAGAAAAGCAAAAGCATATGACAGGGTTTAAAGCAATGCTTTTGGGGACAAGCATGGGCTTGACTCATAAACACTGGTAGAATTTCTTGAAAATCATTTTATTTCTGTAAAAAAATAAAATTATTCTCAAATGCTCCCTTGGTAACCTATAAAAATCCTCCTTGCTGTTCTGGTTTGGGGTCAAAACCACAAAAAGGAAATGTTTTAAATCTCTCTCTGTTCTGAAGCCTATATCATGATGTCATAAAAGTTGCCGGCACAATTCCCTAATTCTTCATGTTCTCACATGGAATCAGCCCTGGGAGACAGAATAAACCTTTCCTACAAATAGAAAGGTTCTCAAGGGGATGGGTAGGTCACTACATTTCTGCTGCCTTGACATTAGAATAGAAGCGAGAAGCTACTAGCTTCAACTATGTCCATTTCCATTTAATTGCATGTCAAATGTTTGGCCAAGAAAAAGGTCCAGTTCATTTAAGAATTAGCAGCAACTGTATAATAAATTACAGGATATAAAGAAGCAGAAAGTGGGGAACACAGTAAAATAGAATTGATGTACCTTAGCTATTTTGTCAATATGGCTTCAAAAGGGAGAAGATGAAGCATGAAAAGTGGATCTGATTAGCAAAAATACGCTGGAAAGAGACCATGATGAGAGATGCCCACTGTGTTCTTTATTTTTTCCTGCCAGCAGAAATGAAGTAAATGGATCATGTAAGAGAAGTAAATGTAAGACCTTTTCGACACAGAAGACAGCTCTAATGCGAGGCCAGGGCTCCAGCTGATCCTGTCTCTGGTTCAGTTGAGCTCCAGTGTTAGCTTTAGTTTTGCTGAGGTGGTTGCCTAGTTCTAAACAGACAGCAGAATCTGCTTTCACGTAAAAATTCAGAGGGTCAGATAAGGTTTTGAGCACCCTTTAAAGTACCCAGAAGAAGGTGTAGGAGCTGCCTAACGCATCTGAAGCTATCAAGTCTTAAAACAACCCCTGCCGACTACTTGTGATGGTTAGTTTTATGTGTCAACTTGACTGGGTCACAGGGTGCCCAGATTAAACATGATTTCTGGGTGTGTGTGGGTGAGTGTTTCCTTATGAGGTTAGCATTTGAACTGGTAGACTCAGTAAAGTAGATTGCTGTCCCCAGTGTGGATGGGCATCATCCAATCTGTTGAGGGCCTGAATAGAGCAAAAAGTGGAGGAAGGGAGGATTAATTCCCTTCCTGCCTGCCAGTGTGAGCTGAGACTTTAGTCTTCTCCCACCCTTGGTCTGGGATTTATACCATTGTCTCCCTTGTTCCCAGATCTTTAGAACTGGACTGGAATTGTACTTTCCTGGATCTCCAGCTTGCAGATGGCAGATTGTGGAACTTCTCGGCCTGCACAATCGTGTGAGTCAATTCTTCATAATCTGTCTCTCTCTTTTTGTCTTCCTGCTGCCCCCCACAACCCCTCTCTTCTATGAGTCTGCCAAATACACCACTGTATCTGGAATCCAACTTCTATAGGTGGGCTGAATATTTAAATTCCAAATAGTATTATTTCTCCTCATGAAAAAAAGGACTTTGATGAGTTTTTTTTAATTACACTTCTGGATTTTATCTTAGGCTTCAGCCAATAACACCATTGCATTTAGCAGGAGGACACCATGTCTAGCAACCATTTTGAACTGCAGTGAAGGTTACTGTGATTAAGCTTCTGCTTATTTCCTGGAAGTTCATAATTTAAGGCTACAGAGATATTTTTGAATCTTAATTCTATAATCCATTTACCACATAGCCCTCCTAGTTTTATGTCATCCAAAAATGTGGTAATTATTCTCACTCTTGCTTCATAGGAATCATTTGATAAAGAATTAATACCAGACACAGTTGAAGATCCTTACAGCAGGATCCAGGGAGGCCTTCCTTCATGGGAGAATGGATCCATCTCAGGGATAATTTCACACAAATTAATATTCAGCCTTAATTTCTCCATATTTATTACAAAAATATTTTTCAGACTTCTTGAAGAAAACAAAGTGCATCGGGTTTATTTTATTTCCTTGATAAGAAATATGATGACCTATCAAAATGGAATTGGTTGTTGAACTTTGCTTAGTTTTGTTGTTCTTGGTGAGCCACTAGTGACCACTGCCTTGATAATTCTCACTGGGGATCATCATCAGTCTTTGTTTTTTTCCCCTGGAGAATGGTGACCATTCAATCCCTTAGCCTTTTGGGTATTGTTTTCTGGCTATTGTTTTCTGGCTATTGTTTTCTGGCTATTGTTTTCTGAGTACCAGCTGCATACTAGACATTTGACACACCTTATCTCTTATGTTTCCATCAACTCCAAAAGGAAAATACTAAGTGTCCTTCTACTTCTATCCCTGTCCTTTCACCCAGCTCTCCATACTAAGAAACTGGGGCTCTGAGTGGTTCAGTGGCTTTCCGCAAACCACACAATTGACCAGTGGCCATACCATGGTTTGAACTGAGGACCATCAGGTACCAAATGCCACAGGGCCTTCTGTTTTCTGTGCTTACCCAATCTTAAGGACAGCTTCTGCAAGTCTCTTCAGGGACTTTGGGTGTGATTCATTGGCTTCTGGACATCTGAACTTATATGATAGGGTCAGTGCTATCTGAGCATGTCTTTCTCTGTTTGTGACTTTGGGGCATTCTTGACCATTAAGCACATGCTCTGGGGCAGACCAGGCCTGCTTATGCATGCTGCTTCTGTGGGAGGTGCTGTCCTCGGGACCAGTGTCCACAGAGGCTGGGCCTAAGACTGCAGCAGTGGCAGAGGGAAGACTGTGTTCCCACAGGAGCCTGCCAAGCCCTACGCAGTTAGTGTTGTGGGCTCCAGGGACCTGCCCATCTTTCAATCACCTGGTTCTCCTTGGTAGATTCTTCTTTCATCTTCCATGGGGATGGGGGCGCTCATAGCCAACACAGCTTAGTTATAGGTTCAGGAAGGCTTCTCCTTTAACTGAGTCAGTGACTGAAATTACTCACAGCTCTCATCTAAGTAGTTGAAACCTAGTTTCAAATTTCTTAGCTGTTTCCAAAGCCACAGCATATTTTACTGCTGGGAGGACAGATGCCTGCTCAAGTGTCTGATGAAGACACTTAAGCTTTATTGTTATTTGACATTCATTAGGGAACCATCTTCCGTAGGCAAAACACAAGACATTTTTTAGACAGAAGCCATAAAAGGACTAATGATGGGTCATAGGCCAGTTGGTATGAAAACAAGATGAACTGAGCCCTCGAGCCATGCCAGCTTGGTCCTGCACTGCTTCTGAGAACTGTGAAGGATACGGAGAAGAAAGAAACAGAGATGATTCCAGTGTAGCAGCAAGGATAGTGAGGATGCCGTTGCACAAACGTGGAGCCACATGCATTGTGCAGAGAGCAACCATATCATCCGATGACCTTTTCTAGCTGAGGCACTGAAGAAATGCCTACTGAATTAATGATCAAGTTCCCTCCAGAAGAAAAGAACTGATGTTTACTGGACACCAATTATATGTCAGCATACCCCTTGGGTTCTCACAGTAACTTGAAGAAGAATGTTGCTTGTTCCAGCCTCACAAAGCAGGAAGATAAGACTGTTAAGAAATGAACCTTACTAAGGACACACGACTCATCAATGGTGCTGCCAGGATTTGACCCCAGGAGTGTTTAGGTCTCAAGTCCACAATTATTTTCCTTCACCTCTAGAATCCTGAGTCCAGGTACTCATTTTACTTCCAAAAAAGAAGTGGAGCATGAAAAGAACATGGAGGGGGGAAAAATCTAGAACTCATGACTATAGAATAGGAAAATAGAACCCAAATTTCCTCTCCCTTTGTTATCGGAATCTAGAGTCTCTTCCTGTTTCCTAACTGACTGTTGGGGTGTTGATGGACATGGGAGAACATGAGAAGGCAGAGAGAGGAAAAATGTGCCTGTGAGCTTTGGTACTAAGTGGGAGGTGAGCAGTTTCCACTTAGATGAAGGCAAGAAGAAATGAGGTTGATTTGCCACAGGATGTTTTTAAATTAAATGTATGGATAGAGGACTTTACAATGAGGATTCCTTTCCAATTAAATGTCTCTGGTTCCTTTAATCACATCTCCTTGGAAAGTTTCTCTTGCTACTTCAAATGAGGTCATAGAATTTTGCAATAGCAAGAGGAAAATACCTATCTATCAGGCTAAGATAACATTGGGAAAATTCACCTAGCTTATCTGTAAGATGTCTTCAGGCATGCTCACGCAGAGGTGCTAATATTTTGTGCACCAACCCAGCTATTTTCTAGCTATCTCTGCTTAGTTGCTGCTGCCTACTTATTCTTTTAACCTGGACTCTCCCCTCACCCTCCCCAGCCCCTGTCCCTTCATTCCAAGTTTACTATATGCACTTAGATGAAAGGAATCTCCCTCATGTTCAGAATTTCACAGTTGCTGGGACCATGTGACTTTTATTGGAAAGAAGTAAAGGAAAACACCCTCCCTGGTATCCTTTCAGAGAGAAAGCTGCTGCATTCTTTTTCAGACTCATTAAACTCCATCTGGTGGTTATGTCTTGAGGACATACTGTAGAAGGGTTTCACCTCGATGCTGGTGAAGGTTTCCTCTGTTTTGGGGGCACAAACTTCTCATTATAAAATGTAGGAATTACCTGTTGCTCTCTGTCCATAAAGCCATGTTGTCAAATTAAGGAAATAAGCAAAGCAGATGTGAGTGAACCCACAACCTCAGCATGGTTTCATTTTAATGCTAACTGTCCTATTTGGAGCAAGAGTAATTAGAAATCAGCAGCAAGTTAGTAGAAAAAAATTACTGAGCTTCATAATTCCTTGGGGGAGAGAGGGAATCCAGGATCCATTTACTGAAGGTTTCATTAAATTCTCCATTAGGAGAGTCAAGTTATAGCCATCAGAACCAGGAAAGAAGGAGAAGGGGGTGGTTTTGAAGGAAGTCAAGGATGGCGCCTGTGGTCACCTTCACTTTGCCCTAGGAAGTCCTGGGCTTTGTATTTTCCTTGCATTCTGCTAACAGTCACATACTTGTTGTGCCTGCATCCACGTCATGTCTGGCCAGGGACAGAGGGAAAGCTTCCACGTAGGCTCTCATCTCTTCTATCGTCTTCTGTCCACCCCTCCCCCTTCCTTTCCTCATCAGCTATCTCCCCAAAGTCTCCACTAATGGAATCTGCCCCATATTTCTTCTCTCCCTCCTCCCTGGCTGTGGCTGGGTTTATGTATGTGTTTTAGATTTGGACATCTGTAGCTGTCATTTAGTCCCCAGGGACAAAATGCCCTTCTCATATACATCCTGTTGTAGATTGAATTGTGTTCTCCCAAAAGGTGTGTTGGAGTCCTAACCCCTGTATTTCAAATGTGACCTTATTTGGAAATAGGGTCATTGCAGATGTCATGTTAAGGTGAGGTCATTCTCAATTGGTGTGCGTCCTATTCCAGTATTACTGGTATCCTTCTAAGAAAAAACAGAGAGACACAGGCACACAACGGGACACTGTCATGTGATGATGGAAGCAGAGACTGAAGTGCTGCAGCTGCAAGCCAAAGAACACCAGAGACTGCCAGATAACCCCCAGAAGGAAGAGGCAAGGAAGGTTCTCCCCTAATGACTGCAAAAGGGGCACGGCCCTGCCATCACCTTGATTTTTGGGTTCTAGTCTCCAGAACTTTGTGACAATAAATTTTTGTTGTTCTGAGACACTCAGTTTGTGATAATTTGTTGCAGCACTCTTAGGGCATTAATGTACACTCCTTCATAATAAATGCCCAGCAGAGAACTTGGCGTGGGAAGAGCTCAGTGTTAGAGTCTGTGGGGAATACAAAGACAAGCTAGGTAAGACTCTTACCCTTTCAGTGATGCTCAGTTTTGTAGGGAGACTGACAATCATAATGCTCATCCATGGGAGATGTAAATGTACATTATAACAGACGGATAAGTAGACAAAGTGTGGGGCACCTAGAAAGGCTTTGGGGAGAATTTAGGATTACACTTTGAGAATACATGAGCTTTATAAAAAATGTGGACAGAAAGATACCATTAATAAGTGGAAATAGCTTATTAATTCTGGGAGCAATAGAGGATGCATGGAGAATGGTAAGTGGGCTGCTCTGGTAGGTGGATAGGGTAAGTGGTGAGGACCCTGGACATACATTTAAGTAGGAAAAGTGAAAAAAGCAAGGGCAGTGAGGGCTTGGCACTCACTATCTATGCTTACATGAAGGGATCTGGGGAGCCACTAATGGCTATAACTGCCTTCAGGTTCATCTTCCCAGAGGGAAGTCCAGAGCATCCTGGGTGTGGTCCAGGTCTTTGAGGGCAAGTCAAGTAAAATGTAACAGAATGTGAGCTCAGGACCTGGGCTACTGTATCTCTGCTGCCCCATCACTTGGCCGATAACCAGGAAGGAAAGTCTTCATAATCTGTAAGTCTACACCCAGGTTATTTTCCAAGCCATGATTTTCTGCTTAGGATAGGAGTCAGTATTCCACTATCTGAGTTTTACCCAGGCACCACCCAGTCCCAACAGAGACAGGCCTGGTTTTTGCCCTCCTAATGGTTCCCTCCCACCCTAGTATCCCTCTCCTGTATGCTCTCTCTGGCTGGGAACTCAGTTGTGGTCTTGACTGTCCTATACCTTCTTGTCACTTTGGAATTCCTTAACAATCTTGTCTCCCATTGCTCTGTAGCTGCCTTGCCAAGATCTTTTGTCCAAAGCACTACTTGACTCATCCTTAGCCCTGGGTCCTATGTTTCCTTTTAAGTCTCAGTCTTACTGTCATTTATTCTTTCATTCATTTTTGAACACCACTATGATATACTTTCTATGCTAAGAACTGGGGATACAATGATCAATACAACAGCTGTCCCCAGCTTATGTATAGCTTATAATCCAGTGTGCAGACAGAAGACTTAATTGTCATCTGCACAATTAGAGATTGTGGTAAGTGCTGGAAAGGCAAAGAACAGGCAATTGTGAGAGGGAATGATGAGGAGGGTTGCCTTACACTGGAGCCTTGATTAGGGATGTGAAATAGGGAAGAACCCATTTTGCAAAGAGATAGAGGAAGACTATTCCAGAAAGAGGGAGTGACAGCTGATGCAACGGACTTAAGATAGAAAGGTTTAAGGAACTGAAAGAGGCTAGTGTGGTTGAAGCATAGTGAGTTAGCTGAAGAGCTATGGTAAGTAGATGGATTCAGGTAATGCAGAACTTTGGGCCATAAAAAAATTATAGATGTATACTAAGAACAATGGAAAAAAATTGGAAGATTTAACAGAAAGGAATAATGTAATTTGGTTTAACTCTAACTGTATGCAGAATTGCCTAATAGGGTCAGAAGGGGAAGCCAGGAGCCAGCCAGGAAGCTATGGCAGTAGCTTAAGCCAGAGGCAGGACTGGCTGTAGAGATGGATATAAACGAGTGGGATATAGGTGGGTTTTGGAGGTAGAGTCATCAGAACTTGTTTGTGGGTTGGTGAGGTAGGGTGCTGAGGGTGAAGGATGAGTGAAGAATTAAAGCTCAGGTGATGACTTAGATTGGGACTACTAGAGAAGAAATGGGTTTGAGAATGGAAAGTTTCGAATTCAGTTTGGGGGATGGGGATTTTGAGGTTCCTGAGAAATTTCTGAGTATAGATGTCAAGCATGCAATTTAATTTGTAAGTCTGGAATTGTAAGGAAACATCTGGGTTGATTGTAGATTGTATGTAAAGTCAGAGGAACAGATGAGATCCTCAGTGACAAGAGAGTAGAGTAAGGAGAAAGGAGGGAGTAGAGCCAAGATTTGAGGGGCTCTGACACTTAGAGCTTTGGTAGAAAAAGAGGAGTTGGCACAGGAGATTGAGAAGCAGCATCCAGAGAGGCAGAAGGTTAACCAGAGGAGCAGTCTGCTGTGGAATTAGAGGGACGGGGTTGTTTCAAGAAGGAGAGAGCATCAAGAGTGCCAAATGTTACTGAAAAGCCAAAGGAGATGAGGACTTCGAACGTCGTGGGATCTTGCAACATGGTGACCTGCAATATGGCCTTCCTAACAACTGTTTCTTCTGCATCCACTTCATCATCATACTTTTCATCTTTACAAATGCTCAGGAGGGTTTATGTATATGCAACATATACACATGCATTAGTTCATTTAATCCTCACAACAATCCTGTCAGGTTGCTATTGTTATTATGTTATCCCAATTGTATGAAGAAGGAAACAGGCTCATAGAGGCTCAGTGTCTTGCTCTATATCTTCCTCCCCATTTCACAAGTCTTTTCCATAGTCTTCTGTTGCGTAATTGGGGAAGTCTAGGATTGGAAGGGAATTTAGAAATGTTCTAGTCTTCTCCCATTTTTTAAATGAAGAAACTAACCCCAGAGATGGAAAGAATTTATGCTTATTGACTAACCGTTATCCCTGTGCTGGGAGCAAAATGTAAATTTCTCATGTAGTTCTTCAAGAACCCTAACAGTTTCTCCAATCAGGAAACTAAGGCTCTGAAAATTGAGGCCAGTGCCCAAGTTGTACTGCTGATAAGCAGGGGATTTAGGATTTGAATCCAGAAGTTGCTGACTGCAGTTTGTCTTAACTTTCTACACCACATCACCTCCCAAGATCATGGGAGAACAGAAACTAGAACCAGGCTTTCCTGTTCCTGACCTCTCCAACATAGGCCCATCAAAGCCCCACGTCATCAGCTTTAAACACAAGCAGTTTAGGGCCCTGTCCACATGATTTCTCCAAAATGTGCAGCCCCTCCTCAAGTTGACAACATCACACACATGAGCAGATATTTAATTTTGTCTAATTTGGACCTGAATTTCCTGCTCCACCTTAGCTGACCAAGCTCTCAGATGTCCCATCCTACTGTTTTTGGTTTCATCTGTAAGTTGTACTCACTCCTCCCAGCCTGTCTGCCTCTTGCCTCCCTCATTTTCTGGCTTAGACTGTTCCTCATTATAGCTCATGTTTGCTTAAGATCATCCTTAAGTTCTTTTATCTCTTCTTGGAGCTCTTTAAAAAAATCTTTCCGGAACTTTGATTTGTTGTGGTTTGATGCTTTTTTCAAAGGCAGCTTTACTAAGTCTTTTCTAGGCTTTTTTGGCCCCATTCAATTAAAGCTAAGGATTCAGCCAGCTGTCTTATTTCTGATTTGAGGTCACTTAATGTGTACATTTAGACTCTTAACTCATATAGTTCTTTATTCTTGGCTTATTAAGTCTACTTGTCTCAGAAATACAGCCTTACTTTTTTTTTTTTAGCAGAAAATTACATGTTTGCTGTCATTATGAGTGAGCATTTTTTGACTCACAAGGACAAGTCCTAGGCAGCCCAGGTGTCTATGACATCTTCACTAACTTTGACGGCACCTGGGTTTCCTGGGGAGGTAGTGGTGGGGTAGGGATCCTGGGTGTGGGCAGGCTTTGTGACTTCTCTCTTCCTTGCTTCCCTCTGTCCTTCTTTCTAGTCTTCTTTTGAGGTCTCCCTCCTTTCCAGTTCTCTGCACTTCTCCAGCTCCTCCCCCTCCCTACTGACCCTTCTCAGTGTCATCCAAATGAGATGACACAGTGGGAGTGGGTGAGCTCAGTCTTACTGAGACCGCTCCCCTGGTGGGAGAGAGGTAAGGACTGAAATTCTGAGCCGGGACTAGTTTCTTCCTGTACCCTCTCAGCCACCACTCATATCTAAGGTAAAAATAGATGCTGCCAGGCCAGTGTGGGGATTCATTTCTTTCTGAAATCTCTCCCTGACCTTCCTGGGTTTATAAAAGAAATTCATATTCTGCACATTAACTTAAATTTTGTTCTACTTTTTGCCAACTAATACCCTGGCCTTATTATGCTAATAGTGTCCACCCCTTCTTTGTCTGGATTATGTCACAAAGAGTTCTGTATTAACTTGACAAGAAAGAACCGAGAGCCCAAATTTGCCTCCCCCTAATTCCTGGATGGGAGTGTGGGGAGTACATAATAAAGTTCTATTTCATCATACCATGCAAATCTAATGAAGCTGGTGTAAATATAATGAAGTCAATTCACATAACACCCTGTGTAGGTGCCAGGCCTGTGCTAGGTAACGAGAATTTAGAGAGAAAACAGGTCCAGTCCCTGTGTTAAAAAAGCTCAGAGTTTACTGAAAAACGAAACAAAACAACAGTAAACACAAAAACCATGAGAGGTCCCAGCAGGATCCATGCCAAAGCTTAGATGTGCCAGCCCAAGGGTTTGAGGAATCTTTTGCAATCAAGCCCTCCCCTCTAACTGGAGTGTGACTAGGAGCACAGAGTTTGAATCTTGTCCACAGCTATGGTTCAAATACAAGTACACGCTCATTTGCGCCCCAGTGGATACCATGTGGGGACAACAAGCCCCCTGAGCAAGGAGAGTGATCAGCACAAGTAAGAGCCTGAGTGTGGAAGGTGGTCAATTGCTCAGGTACAGGTGAGGCTGTATTTTAATGTAATCCGATGTAGTAGTGGGTACCCTGCTGGGTAGTGCTGTGAGGAGGGACTGTGCAGCAAAACTGAGAGCTGTTGTATTCTCATTACAGAATTAAATCACATCGTAGGTGATGTAAATGATGTGTAAGCTAAAAATTTGGAGATGGACAAATATACATAATGTGCTTGGCAACCAATAATTTCAGCAAGGCAAGAGAGGTGAAATAGATTAGTGAAAAAAGGAGAGTTGATTCACTACCTGATAAATGTCAGGTACACATTGTTCCCAAAGAAACTTATGGGAGTTTCTAATGTGCATATGAAGCTAATGTATAAAAAAGGTGCCAGGGAAGTGAACAGCATGCACATTTACCTGGGTATGTATATTTTCACCTCATAAATTCAGCACCACAGTTGACCAGCTTGAGTTCATGGAAAAAAGAAAATTGACATCAGAAATTTGCATTTAGCTTTCATACAGCATAAGAGAAAAAAGAGAGATATTTGTCTACCAGCATAGAATTATTGAACATATAATTATATTTTTAAATGGGCAAATGATGCATACTTCTTAGTTTTCTTATTTATCTATTGTGCAAACATATTAAATTAATAAGAAAATTCTCTATGAGGAGGGAGGGGGAAAGAAAAATTGGCCTTTGGGGCCCAAGCAGGTATCCCCCTTGCTGTGGTACCCGAACCCAAACCAGTGCTTGGGACCCAAGAGGAAGAGTTTTCTCCATTGGAAAAGTATGAGTCCAGGAAGTCATGAGGCCAGTATAAGGTTTTGTAGGTGGTAGTGGTTGCAGCACAGCTGCAAGCTGGGTAGTCTAAGTGAATGGAGAGCGGTCTAAGTGAATGGCAGGCTGTCTAAGTAAATGGCAGGTGGTCTAAGTGAATGGTGGGCAGCACATTGTCGGTCAGAGCATCAAAAGGGCCAAGAAGGATGAAGTACAGAGGAGGAGGAAGCATTCTGAACTCTATGTGAGTCACCTATTTCCCCATCCACCAGGGCCTTCCAAAGAGAGATAGGATAGTGGAAGGGATGAGAAGGCTATCATTCAGTGAGTGGGGTCATTGATTTGGCAGACTATAGGTCCCAGTGTTACAGCGACCTAAGCTAGGATTTGCAAAGGTTGAACCTACAGGAAATTCAGGCTACCTAGATATGTGAGAAAATAATAGCATTATAATAATAGTTTAATAATAATTAATAGCTTAAGTCAAACGAGCTGATGAGTAAGTACTCAGTGAGTAGATGATAAAATAAGGTTTGAGAGCAGGTAGAAGGCCCTGTGGGCTGGCTTGGTCTGACAAGGTTTGATGAAGGGAATAGGTGAGGTAGTGCTTTCAGGTGGGGAGACCCTGGTAAGGTGAGAGGGTAAGGAAAGGCAGTATTGTGATGAAAAGGGAGGGACCTCCAGTTTCAACCCTGATATGCAAAGAACTTAGAAGTCATCACTCCCAGTCTTATGGGGCAAGGAAAAGCTAGACAAGCTGAAAATCAACAACTTTTCTTGAGCATATCATAAAACTGTGGCCACAGGGCAAACTAATACCCTCAAATCTGGAGAGACATAACATCCAGAAAGAGATTGCAACTAATATTTGCTTATCAGAGACATTCTTGAGCTATAAACTTTTGGAAACATTAATTGGGTGAGTTGCTGGAGGCTGAATGTGTATCAGAGTGAGAGGGAGAGACCCATGAGAGCCACAGTCTTAGGGGAATCCCATTTATAAGCTTTCCCTCTAGCAGCCCCACCATATTCTCACAGTGAGGATGCTGGAAAGATCCCCCTGTGGCTCTGGCAAGGGAAGGGGAAGAGTGATCATTATGAAACATGCCCAGAGCCTCCTCCATAGCAAAGGTCCACTACTCAGGAGAAGGGGTTTTGCTGGAGCACAATACTGAAACTTTATGCCAGTGGAGGAAAAGGATTGTTTTCTCCGTCCTTCCTAACTCACCCAAGGGAGAAAAAAACCCACAAAGTCAACTGGGGACAGAGCCTCAAGAAAATAGATTCACAATAATGTAGTCAGGGAAAGGTGCAAGAGGAGGGGGAAAAGTATACTAATGGAAGAGTGTCAGAAGCCCTCATGAAGTCCACAGCACTGAGACACAAGTCCTGTAGAAGACTCAGACTTAATGGAAAGATGATAGAATGCTCTTCCTACTCCAACACCTTACTACCACCACAAGACCCCAGTATAATATCAGTGGGTTACAACTTAATGGGCAGCAAGAAACAGACTCTTTCTGAGGAGTAATACATAGGGAAGCCCCTAAGACAAGAAGGGAGACAAAAACAAGGACACAGTGGAATTTGAAGCCCTTGGTACCTATAACTACAACAAACATTAAACACAGTAAAACTCCTAGCCAGATTAACATAAATCTTTACACTAGAGGCCTATTTACCTTCATTTCTATTACCCAATAAATCAGATCTAACTTTCAGCAAAAAATTACAAGGCATGCCAAAAATCAAGAAAAGCACAGTTTGAAGAGACACAGCAATCATCAGCATAGACTCCAATACAGTACAGATGTTGGAAATATCAGATAGGGAATTTAAGATAACTATGATTAATATGTAAAGGGCTCTAGTGTAAAAAGTAGAGAAAGTACAGGAATGAATGAGTAATCTAAGCAGAGAAATGGAAACTCTAAGAGAAAATCAAAAGCAAATCTTAGAAATCAAAAACAGAGTAACAGAAATGACACTTTGATAGGCTTATCGATAGACTCAAAATGGCCAAGGAAAGAATCAGTGTACTTGAAATAGATTAATAAAACTTCCCCCAAACCAAAAACAGAACAGAACATTCAAGAACTGTGGGACAATATCAAAAGTGTAACATATGCAAAATTGGAATGCTAGGAAGAAAAAGAAACATTTGAAGTAATAATGGCAATGAACTTTCCAAAATTAATGATAGACACAAGACCAAACCATAGATCCAGTAAGCCTAAAGACTATCATATTCAGTCTTCAGAAAACAAAAGACAAAGATAAAGTCTTGAAGGAAGCAAGGGGAAAAAAAAAATCACTTTGTTTATGGAGAAACGAGAATAAAAATTATAGTGGACTTCCTGTCTGAAACGATATAAGGAAAAGGACAATGCAGTGAAATACTCAAAATGTTGAAAGAGAAAGAAAAACTCTACCAATAGAGAATTCTATAGCCTATGAAATTATCCTTCAAAAGTGAAGGCAAAGGAGTCATTACTACTAATACCATGAGCATGAATATATAATAAAGGAATACTATGAACAGTCCTATGCCTACAAATTTGAAAATTTAGATAAAATGAACCAATTTCTTTGTCTTAGTCTGTTTTGTTTTGCTAAAACAGAATACCTAATACTGGGTAATTCATAAGGATAGAATACCTAATACTGGCTAATTTATAACAACAGAAATTTATTTCTCATAGTTCTGGAGGCTGGAAAGTCCAGGATCAAGGTACTGGCATCTAGTAAGGGCCTTCGTACTGAATCCTCACACTACAGAAGATGCAAGGGCCAAAAAGACACAAATGCTGCATCCTCACATAGGGGAAGAGCAGAAGAGAGAGAACCCATTCCCAAAACCCTTCTCATAGTGTCATTATTCCATTCATAAGGGGTCTGCCCTCACGACCTAAACATTTCCCGTTAGGCTCCACCTCCCAACACTGTTGCATTGGAGATTCAGTTTTCAACACATCAATGTTGTGGGACATATTCAAATCATAGTGTACTTGAAACACAAATTATCAAAACACACATGGAGAGAGATGGATAATTTGAATAGTTCTACCTCTTATAAAGGAAATTGACTCAATAATTACTAACTTTCCAAAAAAGAAAGTGCCAAGCACAAATAATTTCACTGGTGAATATTACCAACTATTTAAGGGAGAAATGGTACCAATTCTCCACCATATCTCTGAGGAAATGGAAGCAGAGGGAACATTTTCTAACTCATTTTATGTGGCAAGAATTACCTTAATGCTAAAATGAGGTAAATAATTATAATAAAGAGAAAAGCAGATCAAGATTTCTCACAAATACAGATGGAAAAATGCTCAACAAATATGAGCAAATTCAATCTAACAATGTATAAAAAAAATTATACTCCATGACCAAGCAGAATTTATTCCCAGTATGCAAGGCTGATTCAACACAAAAATCAGTGAAGTCAACCACATCAACAGGGTGAAGAAGAAAAAACCATATGGTCATATCAACTGATGCAGAAAAGCATCTGATAAAATCCAGCACCCATTCATAGCAACAACTTTCAGCAACCTAGAAATAGACACCATTAACTTCCTCAACTTGACAAAGAATATCTACAAAAATCCTGCAACTGACATCATTCCTAAGAGAGAGGAACTGGACTCTTTTCTCTTAGATGTTCTCTGTGACTACTCCTATTCAACATGATGTTGGAAGTCCTGCCTAGTGTGGTAAGATAAGAAAAAGAAATAAAAGGTATATAGATGGAGAAAGAAGACATTACAGTTTGTTTGCAGATGACATTACTGCCTACATGAAACATCCAAAAGAATAACCTCCTGCAATGAATAAGTGATTATAGTGAGGTCACGGGATACAAGGTAATATACAAAAGACAATTTTTCCTATTATATTCCCAGTGAACAACTGGAATTTGAAATAGAAAAATTATCTTTCTTAATGGTGGACCTCCAAAATAAAGGAAATACATAGCTGTAAATATAACACAATATGTACAGGATCTACATGCAAATAAACTGCACAACTCTGATGAAAGAAATCAAAGATGATTCAAATAAGTGGATAGACAGTCCATATTCATGGATTGGAAGACTCCATATTGTTAAGATATCAGTTCTTCCCAAATCGGCATATAGATTCAACACAATTTCAGTTGCTATCCCAACAAGTTATTTTGTAGATATTAGGAAACTAATTCTAAAGTTTATATGGAAAGACAAAAGACCTAGAATAGCCAACACAATATTGAAGAAAAATAACAAAGGTGGAGAACACACACTACCTACTTTCAAGACTTACTAAATAGCTACAGTATGACAGCATGGTATTGATGAATGAGCAGACACATAGATCAATGGGACAGAATAGAGAGCCCAGAAATAGACCCCTACAAAAATAATCAACTTATCTTTGACAAAGGAGCAAAGGTCATTAAATAAAGGATGATAGTTGTTTTTTCAACAAATGGTGAACATAGACACAGCCCTTACAATTTGCACAAAATTTAACTGAAGATGGATTACAAACAAATTTAAAATACAAAACAATAAAACTTCTAATAAAAACATAGTAGAAAATCCAGGTGACTTTGGATTGGACAATATATTTGTAGGTGTGACACTAAAAGCATAATCCATGAAAGAGAAAGTGGATAAGTTGGACTTTATTAAAATTAGAAATTTCTGCCCTGCAAAAAACACTGTTAGGAGAATGAAAAGACAAGTCACAGAGTGGGAGCAAATAGTTACAAAAGACATATCTGATAAAGAACTTGTATCCAAAACATGTAACGAATTCTTAGAATTTAGCAATAAGAAAATAACCTAGTTGAAACATGGGCAGAAGATCTGAACACACATCTCACCAAAGAAGATATACAGATGGCAAATAAACAATTAAAAAATGCTTAACATCATTTGTCACTAGGGACTTTTAAATTAAAACGACAGTGAAGTACACCTGCACGTCTCTTGGAATGGCCGGAATCCAAACAACTGACAATAACAATCGTTGGTGAGGATGTGGAGGAACAGAAACTCTTATTTATCACTGGGGGAATGCAAAATGGTACAAACATTTTGCAAGACAATTCAGCAGGTTTTTAATAAAGTTAAACATAATCTTGCCATATAGTCTGGCAATTGTACTTCTAGATGTTTACCCAACTAATATGAAAACTTATATTCATACAAAACATGCATACGAATATTTATTGCAGCTTAATTCATAATTGCCAAAAGCTGGAAGCAACCAAAATGATTTTTAATAAGTGAAAGGATTAACAAACTGTGGTATATCCACACAACAGATTATTATTCAATGATTAAGCAGGAGTGAGCTATCAAGCCACAAAAAGACATGAATGAATCTTAAATGAATATTGTTAAGTAAAAGAAGCCAGTCTAAAGGCATACTATATAATTTAAGGTATATAATGTTTTGTAAGAGACTAAGCTATGAAGTCATTAAACAGACTCTATGGTTGTCAGGGATGCAAAGGGAGGAAGGTTGAATATATGATGCACATGAAATTATCTTAGGGTGATAAAACCATTCTGTATCATAATATAATGGTGGGTACATGACATTATGCATTTGCTAAAACCCATAGAACTTCATAGCACAAAGAGTGAACCTTAATGTATACAAATTTAAAAATTCATTTAAGAGGTAAGGACATTCCAAGATGGAATGCAGACTGGGGCAAATGAATACAACTGTATTACAAATGTGTGATACAACTTAATTGAAGAGATAGGGGAAAAAGATTCTGACCTAAGTAGCTTTGGAAATGGGTGAAGACTATAAAGATGAAAGGATCTGTACATAAAGACCGTAATGCAGCTAGTGATGTTGTTTCCCATTGGAGTGCAGGTGAACAATTCTGAAACCACAGTACATGTATACTGGAACTGGAGAATTAGGTATATGGATGGTGGATGATAAGAATCAGATTTCTCACTCATGGAGTGTAAGGTTATAGACAAGCAAGAGGAGGAATAATCCATGTAGTACTTGATTAGAGTAGAAGACATTGGTCTATGAACTTAATGTTCAGCTTAATATAGAAACAGATGGAATGTATATATATAAAATATAAATTATATATACATTTATATATGTCACATATTACATATATTTGTGTATATATATGTGTATGTGTATATATACACATATATATGTAATATACGACACTCTGGTAGCAATGAGCATACCTGCAGCCCAACCTCGGTTTCTTTTTTTTTTTTTTTTTGAGATGGAGTCTCGCTCTGTCGCCCAGGTTGGAGTGCAGTGGCCGGATCTCAGCTCACTGCAAGCTCCACCTCCCAGGTTTTTTACGCCATTCTCCTGCCTCAGCCTCCTGAGTAGCTGGGACTACAGGCGCCCGCCACCTCGCCCGGCTAGTTTTTTGTATTTTTAGTAGAGACGGGGTTTCACCGTGTTAGCCAGGATGGTCTCGATCTCCTGACCTCGTGATCCGCCCGTCTCGGCCTCCCAAAGTGCTGGGATTACAGGCTTGAGCCACCGCGCCCGGCCTCCAACCTCGGTTTCTAATGCTATTCTTTAATAAAAGGAACCAGGGATCCTGGAGAAGTAATTTATTGTAAGGCTGGGGCAGGAAATATACAAGGTGAGCCTGGTGCATCTTCATAGTCCCAGAAAGGAAGAAAGTGTTCAAAAACACACAATGATGGAAGTATGTCAAAGGGACATAGGAACCAGCTGAAAGAACTCCTAATGGCCAAAGCAGGAACAAATTGAGCAAGAAAATAAATTAGGTGATATTGCATTTTAACCCAAAATATAAAGTAAAAATATCTATGAGACATAAATAAATGATTGAGTGAATACATGAACAGTATAGAATAGATACATCTCCCCTGTGAAAGAACCCCAAACAATATATATAAATACTTCACCCTTAAGGAGGTGAAACATTCTTCCCCAGCTCTTACATGTGGGCTGTGAATAGACTTCCTTCTAAAGAATACAGTGTGAAAAGGGGAGAAAAGTTACTTTGCTGTGGAGGAAACACTACCTCAGTCAGATGATCAAGATTAACATCAATAGTGATAAGTCATGTTCATAGCTTGTACTCTGGATCTGATGTGGCAAGAATGGCACTTTGCCTCTATAAAAATCTTCCTGCCAGGAAAATCATAACTCTAGTATAACCATGAGAAAAATATTGAACAAATCTAAATTGAAGAATTTCTACGAGATACCCGACCAGGACTTCTCAGGTTTTAATGTTAAGGCCATCAAAACCCAGGAAAGTCTGAGAAACTGCCACTATCTAGAGGAACGTAAGGAGACATGATGACTGAATGCAATGTTGTGTCCTGGATAATATCCTGTCACAGAAAAATGACCTTAGGTAAAAGCTTAAGATATCTGAATAAAGTGTGGACTTTAGTTGATAATAATGTATTAATATTGGTTTATTAGTTGTGACAAGTATATTAATGTAAGAGGTTATCAGTAGAAACTGGGCATGAAGGGTGAGAGAACTACCTGTACTATCCATGCAAATTTTCTGCAAATAGAAAACTATAATAAAATTAAAAGTTTACTAAAAAAAGATAACTTTTTTAAAAAGGTGGTGGAGGGGAAGGGAAGGAAGGCAAAAATTTAGAGATGTTCCACCCTATAGGAGAAGCTAGTCAGATGTTGAAGCACAGATGTGAAAGGGTCCCCAAAAGCAGAGATCTGCCTGTCAGAAATGGGTCAATTCCAAGGAATCTTTGTAAAACTGAGTATGAATCCAAAGGCATTGCCCTGGAAACCAGCCAGAAGGAGTTCAGTGAGACTTTTATGGTCTATTTAGTTATGTCTACTTTGTGCCAGGCACTTTATAGATATTTTCTTATTGACTCCCTCAACAACTATGTGAAGCAATTACTCTTCTATTCTTTGTGTAGAATAGAAGATCCAGAAAGATGTATGTCTTGAAGGCTACAGCAGAGACTGACTGGAGTTGGAGCCCAGCTCTGTCTAAATCCAAGTTCCTCATACTGCTTAATAGCTTCCATTTACTGAGCACATAAACTATCATCCAGGCCCCATGGCAAATGCTTTAAATACATTTTCACATAAAATTCCTGATTTGGGTTGTAGGTTCTATCATGATCCCCATTTTACAGATGACGAAAGACTCTCTGAAAGCTTATCTACAAGTTCTTCAAAGTCCCATAGACAGGACATGGTGGTGCAGATATTCAAATACAGGTTCTTTGATTTCCAAAACTCAAATGTTAAACCACTAGCCTGTATCACTTTCCATTATGGTGACTGGAGGTTTTCCCTGAGTGGTGTATGGTTTCCCCTGAGTGAAGTATGGCCTATCAGGTCTGCCTCGGAACTACTTCCTCTAACGCTAGGGTTGACTAGAAGGACCAAATGACCATTAAGCTCTGCTCACTATTCTCATCTCTCTTTGTATGGAGATCTATGTTTCACTCTGGAAGGCCAGCCTGCTGAGAGCATTGCTACAGTGAACACCCAGGCACTCTCCTGCTTCAGCTCAGCAAAGGAGCAGCAATTTCCTCAACTGCCATCTGCAGACCTCTGGAATGGATCTTTAGATAAAGTCCTTTAGCAACATCTCAACATAATCAAATTGTACATTTTACTGTGGCTTCAGATGCCTGGAGTGTGGCCTGCAGTGAAAATGATGTCTAAGACACGCGGGGTGAAAACGACTATCAAATGGCCTCTGATAAACAGGTGAGCTCCTAGCTCTGCAGACACTGCAGGCCATTTAAGATCTGCCAATCATATTTGAGCTGCTGAGTCCTACAGCCTGCATTGCTTGGCAATGTAGGATGCAGGAAGCAGATTCAATACACATAAAGAAAGCCAAGGGCTGGGCGTGGTGGCTCATACCTGTAATTCCAGCACTTCAGGAGGTCGAGGAGGGTGGATCACGTGAGGTCAGGAGTTCAAGACCAGCCTGGCCAACATGGTGAAACCCCGTATTTACTAAAAATACAAAAAATTTGCCAGGTATGGTGGCAGGTGCCTGTAATCCCAGCTACTTGGGATGCTGAGGCAGGAGAATCACTTGAATCCAGCAGGCGGAGGTTGCAGTGAGTTGCACTGCACTCCAGCCTGGGCAACAAGAATGAAACTCCATCTCAAAAGAAAAAAAATTGAAAACCAAGGACTCAAAGCTCATGGGAATGATGCCTAGGATCTGTACCTGTGTGCCTGAAGCAGGCTTCAGAAGACAGCTAGGGCTTTAATCCTAGACAGAGGACCCAGGAGAAAATTCTTCAGCAAACATCGCCGTCCTCAACACGGCCAAAACATTGGGGATTAGTTAACTCTGGCAGTGATACGCCAGGATGCTTTCCACTAACATTTTCCAAAATATCAGTGAGCTACTTCCAAGATTGTGTTGAGCAAAGGGTTAGTCTTATGCTGTGACCCTGCTGTGTGGTAATGGCAATGTAATTTCAGTTTGCAGCAGAGACATTATATCCTAGAGACATTATCGCTCTTCCTTGGGAAATGCTGTTGCATAACAGTGTTGGGGCTTAAATTGTAAGCTGTGGCAATACCCACATTTAATATGGGGATGTGCTTGTATTTTTAAAATTTTGTGGGTTGGAATTGGTGAAGTGGTATTCTTATGTAGCCTGTTAATTCCCTGGCTTTTTGCGAAAATGGAACACATGAGAGACTAGGTGGGAAGGTGGTGTCCTCACTGCCAGGGGAAGGTGGAGCAGGCCACAGATGCTGAAGAAGGAGTACAAAGGTGCTTTTGCCTTGAGTGCGACCCCTCTGGCTGGGGTGAGCTGAAATGAAAGCAAGTGGTGGAAGGAAAAAATTTGCATATATTTTGGAATTTTACACATGGCAACAGGGGATAGAGAATTGATTTCTTTAGAATTTGGATTCTTCTGCATCAACAAGGGAAGGACTTGGAAGAAGGAGAAGGAATACAATGTTCAATTTTATGGGCCAGTTTGGGACATTTTATTATGTAGGTGTTGTGTTCTTTGGACTATGTTGTGATCATCTGCTGCATATTGTTTAACACTGTCTGGCGAGCTTGATTAGACAACATGGCTGGGCATTATTTAAGATGGGAAATAGGACAGCAGTGACTTCTTGGCCTACTGCCTCAAATGGTGTTGTTGAGGTTCCAGATATATCTTGGCATGAATGGAAAATTGAAGGGGCTCTTCTGCCAGATTGCTGTGTTTAATGGAGACTGACAAGACTCCTGTGTGAACTCACCCCAATGGGAGAAGGAGCCAGGCTAGTTCATGTGTCTAGAACAATAGCCTTAGTTGTTGGCTGAGAGTCCTTATGTTTTCTCCTAGCCCAGTTCCCATTTCACTCATCCATTCATTTAAAACACTTTTACTGAGGCATTAATATGTAGCAGTCACTGTGTTATGTGTATAATTGCAACAGTGAACAGGATAGAGACAACGAGTATTTGTATTCTGTGGACATTAGGGAGGCTGAGAGTAAAATCTGAAAGAGCTGGTGTTCTGAACAGTCTGGCAGATACTGGAGCGTAAGTAGTTTGCCTTCTCTAAAACCAGGTGTTGAATGGAGAATGGTCACCCCATAACCCAAAGCTGACCACTGTGGCCCTTCAGCACCATAAGGACTCTGAGGTATTGTTGGTACTTTCTGGTAAAGCAAGAGGAGATAATATCCGGCAAAGCAGACATCTCTGGCTCTAGGAGAGCATAAAAGGAGACCATAGCACCTGCTGGGTCAGTGACAAAGAGCACAACGCTTGGCAGACGTGCAGGTGAAAACATAGGCCCAGCAGAGTGGTAATGTGGAAGACGCAGGGTCTGCAGTACCCTGAGGAGGAGTGGTAAAGAACTGGGATGAGTGCTGGAGGAGCAACAGTCATAGAAGGAAAATGCTTCATTGTGAGTATATTTGTGAGATTCCCTGAAACTACCCAGAGGCACTGGAGAGATTTTGCAGGACAGGAGTGTGTTTTCTTGTTTTTGATTTTTGCTGCTAATATAACTTCACACACACTTACAAACTGTTGAGCTGTGGGACAACTGAATTATAATACATATAATGAGAAAATCTACACAAAATTACCCTCTACTACTAGTGTCGCAACCGCCGTAATTATTGCTATTAATGAATGC
This sequence comes from Macaca thibetana thibetana, assembly GCF_024542745.1. Lineage (NCBI taxonomy): Eukaryota > Metazoa > Chordata > Mammalia > Primates > Cercopithecidae > Macaca > Macaca thibetana. The sequence goes on along the minus strand of NC_065579.1, from coordinate 38,131,708 downwards.
TTGCCAGGGGCTAGGAACTGAGCCATGATCAGTAAGTATATTAACGCATAATCCTTAGAAAGATTACAGAAGACTTGTTCTTTCCACCCAGATGGAACCAGATTATCTTTCTATCTGAAATAACCAAAAAAATGGACAAAATACATGAAATAATGGTTTTTGATACATGTATAATGGTTTTCAATACCATTATTTCATATATTTCAACAGAGGAGAGTAATACCTGAAAAATGAGAAAAAAACAAGGTAATCCAGTGATTGCCCCAGCTTTCTGGCCATGGGACAGGGAAGGGGAACTCGGGTAGAGCCCAGCAGACAACCTGAGTTAAGGAGGCTGCAAGTCTGAGAAGATCAGAACAATTAGAGTGTATGGAACAGTGCCCCAACAAGGAAAAAGCTGCACATAGAGAGACATCCAGATGCCTGCAGAGGGTCTCTCTCAATTGCTTAGCTGAGTACTGATCAGTACATGTGTATGAGGTTAACAACTAAGGCCAGTAAAAGAATCACCCAAAAGGATTAGAGGTTACAGTGCCCAGTGTTCACACATGGCTGGGAATATGCCTGTTCGCAATAGTCAGACTGGAAAATATAATGATTTGAAAGGTGTTAGGTAGATTTCAGAAGAAATCTCCTTTAATAAGAATAATTAGCTCTAGATAGCTGTGGTCCCACTTACCAAATCTTTAAAATGACACCTGAAAGGGTCAAACAGTTTCTAAGTAACTTAGCTGCATCCTAAAACAAATCTCAAGAATACTTATAGGAATACAGAAATATCCAGCACCCAACAAGGTAAAGTGACAATGTCTGACATCCAATAAAAATTTATCAGACGTGCAAAGAAGGAAAATACAAACCAGAATGAGGAGAAAAATTTGTCAACTGAAATCAGTTCAGAACTAATACAGACAAGGGCATTAAAAGAGTTGTAAATGTATTTCATGTGTTCAAAAAGTTAAGGAAAGACAGAAAATACTGAAAAGGTCAAAACTGAGCTAAAGACGAAAATTACAGTGTGCGAGATAAAAAATACGCCAGATGGAATTAAGAGAAGATTAGACATTGCCGAATGAAAGATCCAGAAATGATCTAAAATGAAACAGAGACTACTGATAACATTATCCACTTACAATACAACATGATGAATCCTAAAATAATTATGCCAAGTGAAATAAATCACACACACACACACACACACACACACACACACAGAGTATGATTCCACTCATAAAATTCTGGAAAATGCAAAAGAAGCCTGCAGATGTGGAGGACAAGAAAAGGTGGGAGAGGGTTACAAAGTGGAGGATAAAGCTTTTGGAAGTAATGTTTGTGTTTATTCTCTTGATTTTGATAACTTCATGGGTGTATACGTATATCAAAACTTAACAAATTGTACACTTTAAATGTTTGAAGTTTAATTACTATATGTTAATTATACCTCAATAAAACTAAAAACTTTTAAAGGCATTAGAAGGTGTTATCATATATATTTAAAGATGAGGAAATTGATATCCTGGGAAGTTAGTTGACTTACCTAAAACCAAATAGTTTATCAGACAGTGACCAGGATTCTCAATTCTTTATGCCTTTTAGTGACATTGGATGGCAACATGAAAGCTAACATCCCTTGATCATACTTTCTGAAAGGATTGCATTTAAAACATATCTATAATCGACAGTGAGCATTTGTTGATGAACCCTCTCTAATATACATCTACTGACCACCATCTGACATACTGCAAATATATTAATTTGTTAAATGTCAATCTTCCCACCCCCTGGCCAACAGAAAAAGAACAGGAATTGTGCTTAGTACATTATTTATATTGAATATTTCTTAAATATTTATCTCTGTCCATACCTCTTTCCCTCTTGTCCCAGCTGGCACTTTGGTGACCAAATATGCATAAACTCCAGTGGTTTTACAGAGACACAACTTGTCTCCTATAAAATCATTGGAGTTTTGCCTCATGCTTGCATCTGGTGGCTCTTGCCTCATGCTCTAGTGTTTTATTGTTGTTGCTGCTGCAAGACACCCATTCAAGTAACATGTATTACTTTGAAGTGCAGGTTTCCTTCATGGGATGAACCATTTTAGTGGGAGATGGGATTCAGGGGATACATTTTCTCTCATCACTTCCTAATGGATGGACCTTACATTACTTCTCAGGGATGGTCCTGCAGGATCGAGCAATCAGCCTCACTTAGTGGTGGCAAATATAATGCTCCTATATTCACTTCCTTACCTTTCCAGCTTTACTCTCTTTGACCCTCATTCCTACCACCTGAGATTGAACTCCTTAAGTAAGTAAAGCACATAAGCCCCTTGCTTTAAGAGATGGCACTAGCAGTGGTTCAAGGGAGTCAACTCCTGGATGGCATTTTGGAGCCATGCTATCCATGCATTGGATGAGAATAAAAATGTTTATGCCAGTAATAAGTGGGATAGTGGTGACTTCTGAAAGGCAGTGGCATTATAACAACTAAAGTTTTCACTTAGGTTTCCTTGGGATGAAGTGCAGACACAAAGTGAAGTGTTATAATATATGGTGGCTATGGCTTTTGAACAGTACGGGGGCAATGAGGCAATGATAATTATAGGAATTGTATAATGTAATGGTTTAAAAAACCTCATTAGAGCCTTAAAAATGACAATCTCAGAACAGCCAACTGATAAATTATGTTGTGGAAATCAGAAATTCCTATGGAAGCTTTCAAAGAGATGTTCATCTCTGTAGCCACAGGGCAGGCTGTGATGAGATCAGGCCCAGCATTTAATTGTAAGGGCATTGGGGCTGCAAAGGGAACAGAATGTGTAGCTGGACAAGTCTCCCATGTCATGGTCATGTCTTGTATGAAAAAATAGTGGAATCCTGAGACTTGGAAGAAGGCAATTTGGTAGATGAGCCAGAGGATCTTGAATTCTCAGATTGCTTTGAACTTTCTGGAATGGCAAAGGATTTCCATCCTTTGTTAGAGGACAGAAGACTCCTCTTTCCTGCAGATTGTGCGATGACCTCACCTGAGGTAGGCACCTCACAAAGTTCTGCTTGTTTTTCACAAGATTTTCTCTCACTCCTCCAACCCCAATTCATTTAGGCCATTAACAAAGGCCAGATGTCAACACATCCTAAGTAGAGAAGTACAGCTCTTTTACAGGACAAAATAGCTTATAGTGTGAAAAAAGTCCTTACTTCATACGTACTAGCAGGGGCTAGAACACATGTGTCCACGGATCTTATGGGTGTTGAACCATAGAAGAATGTGACGAGATAGAAATTTATTGTTGGGGCACTTGCCCATGAATTAGGATTCAATGGTTTGACAGGGACACTTGCATTTGAAATGATCACAATAGTTTGTTGGGATGGCCCTTTGAAGCTTATATATGACAATGGATTACAGTTCATAGAGATTTTTGAAGTGTGGTCCCAGACCAGCAGATTTAGCATCACCTGGGGACATGCAATTCCTCTACTGAATCAGAAACGCTGGAGTGGACTCCTACAATCTATGTTTTAATAAGCCCTCCAGGTGATTTGGATGCTCACTAAATTTTGAAAACCACTGGCCTATAATAATAAGGTGGAGAAACCAGAATTACTTTTGCACAGTATTTAAGGAAAGAGTCGGGGGCTCAGGGAGATGGAACTGTTAGAATGGGTTTATTAAGTAAGACACAAGAACCATGTTGGATATGTTCCCTTGGGGGGTTCTAAGTGCACCCTTTCCTTAAGGCAATACAGAAGGCACAGGCGAGGGGAACACTAGAACGTTTTTAAAAACTTGGTGGTGGCTGTCATCTGTGGGATGGGGTTAACGATGGGAGATGCTCTCATGAACCTGGTTTCCTAATGCCAATGGGATGATAAGGTTATAGGATGATGGAGGCAGGTGGCAGCACTTAGGGTCAAGGTTGCTATAATAGGCAAGTGGTAACCGGGGTGCGTTGACTTACAGGGGTTTGTAGAAATGACTAAACAGATCATGGCAGTGGTGGGGAAGGGCAGTGTGCAGTGATAGAGGGACAGCGGATGAGAGTGTTGCTCCATTTGTAAAATAAGATAAAAGGCCATCTCAGCTGCCACAGTGGAAAGCCAGTCCTTCACCTGTTCTAGTTCACAATCCCAGAGTCTGCTCTGTGAATAGAAGGCCACATCCACTCAGCAAAAACTTTGTGGTATAATTGCATGTATGTATGGTAAGTATCTCACAGACCCTTCTCCACAGTGACCTGCGGTCATTTGCCAGGTTAACTGCATGCTTTAAAAAGGGGAATACGAGATTAGCTCTGGAGTCGGAGCTGATGCTGATGCCAGGGGTACCTGCATCATCATGGTCTTTGAACCTAGAAAATGTTCACCACAGCAGCCCCATCCCTAATCAGTCTCAGCTTCCTTACAGTTAGATCTTCTCCCCATTTCCCGGCCCATATTCCCCAAGACCACTACCAAAAAAAATGATGCACTATTTCAGCTAGTTTATATCTTCCTCATGCCTGCCCATAAGAGGGTCTAAATTGATTACTAAGTCACCTACTTTATCTCACTTAGGTGAGACAGAGTTCAGTAATGTTAGAAGTCAAAGTCTCTCTTTGACAGGTTTGGGCTGATCAGCACAAAGTTATGTTATTCTCAACATTACACTTAAGTGTGACTTCTGCTGCTCTTTTCTCCAAAGATAGAAAATAGTAATTGCCCATTCGCTGTTATTCTTTCCTTATGGCAGGTCTCAGAGGTTAGGACAAGGACAAGGAAAGCTACCCAGGCAACAGTTTTTCTGGAAGGTCCAGTCCCAGGCCCATAGCCCTGGGCATTAGGAGAGGGAACACTCAGTTTTGCCACCCCTAGCAACGAGGACTGGTTGGCAGGAAGCCAAAGTAATATGGCTTTTTCATGATTATTACCTACACTGAGCTCATCAGGACAAGCATGTTAAGTGGCAGGTGTATAGTATCCCAGCAGCTCCCAATCAGGCTCGCTTGGATTTGTAAACATCAGAAAACCCAAGCCACTCCCCACTAAGGTCTCCATATTGGCTCTGCTCAGCTTTCACGTTATCATTACGTGGAGGTGCTGTCCTTAGTACTTAGTACTTAGTACTTGCTGTCCTTAGTACTCTGCAGTGATGACCTTCTGCAGTGATGACCTTCTGCAGTGATGACCTTCTGCCCTGGCTGATTTTCCTTGAGATGTGTGCAGACCGTAATGGACTTCTGTGATCTAGAAATCTCCTCCCTATGGCAGTTCTTTCACCCCAGTTGATATTAAACCAGCATATATCGTTTTTCACTGTCCTTGTACTTTTCATTCTGTGGCAGAGCCTGTTTTTTTCCAGTTTATGTTTGCTTATAGCTAAAGTATTTTCAGACATATTTGTGTATTTCCTTTTATTCTTCATCGATGAAAGTATTATGAAGGAAAAGTCCTATACACAGACAGACCTTGCTGTACATTTCCTCATCTACCAAGTTTGGATGATCACAAACACAATTTTAAGAGATATCCTATATACAGATGAAACTGAGGATTTATAAGGCTCACAAAAGAGCAGAGTAGATACCTCACTGTGCAGACTTCTTTGACCAATTTTCCTGGTTAAGTGCAGAAATATAAGTGCTGGTTGATCATCTCTTGAGAATTCTGGGAAGCAAGTCAAAGGTATCATTCTAACCCTTCAGGATTCCATAGTTTAGCTAGGGAAGGACTGAGGGAGTATACAAATAGAAAAATAATAGAACTGTGTATCAGGTACCTAATGGGGACAAATGAAGACATCTTTGAGGCAGGGATGCTTCAGCAAGATTTTGAAGACAGATAAAGTGGGAAAGCTAATTTGCTTTTTTTGCTAAGATACGGTTTCACTCCACCTTCAAATAACAAGGAGGAAGCAATAAGTAAACATTTATCTGCCAATCTCTCTCTCTCCATTCATGATCTTGTTTAAACCTCCAACAACCCTGTAAAGTGGATAAAATCAACTAGCAGGAAGAATGGGATATGACAACCACAGGCAACAGCATGATGTCCGTTGAGAAACACAGGTAGATAGTTTTGGTGGGGTTTAAAATATCAGTGGGAAGGGTGAAAGGAAATGAAGCTGGAGAAATAGGCAGGACCAAGTCACAGATTGTCTTATACACCTAGAAGCACAGCCTTTATTCTCTTGGCCAGTGGTTTTCAAAATGTGGTTCCTGGATCAGCAGCATCAGCATCACCTGAGAACTTGTTAGAAGTGTAGATTCTCCACCCCTCCTCCAGCAGCTGAAGGAGAGACTCTGGGGATATAGTTGGAAATCTTAATTTTAACAAGATCTCCGAGTGATTCTGATGCACACAGTTGTTAGAACCTCTGCTTTAGGGGTTGAGGAGCCACAGCACGTTCTGAGCATTGGGAAGCACATAGTTTAAAAAGATCTCTCTTACAGCAATGTGGAAGCAGGATTGGAAGGGGCAAGCCCTATGACAGAGTCACCAGTTGGAAGAGTGCTCCAACAGTCCAGTTGAGAAATGACCAAGATCTAGGCAGGGCAGAAACAGAGGAACTGGGGAGAAGAGCACAGGGGTGAGAGGTGAAAATTTTTTGGCAGACTTTGAGGCCAGCTGGATTTGGAAGGTGAGGGTCAGGGGACATTTGCTGCTGTGACTGAGGTTACAGTGAAATGGCCCAGTATGGTCAGGCCAGCTAATAGGGAGGGGTACATTCTCCAGTGTACCTTAACATCCATGTGCTCATTAGCTATGTCTTCCCCTTGACCTTCACAGTGAGGAAGCAAGAGCTCTTTCTGAGTCATCAGAACTACTTCACAAAGATGAGTGATTATTCCAGACAGAGGAAACATCTCAAAACCAGTAGTGCTAATGAAAAGAATATGTAAAGCGTATGTGTGTGTATGCACAGCACATTCTAGGGAATGCTGTGGTATGGGATTTCTGTTTGGATTCCAATTATTTTGTTATCTTCCTGGTACCTGCATTTGTATGCAATAGGTGATGGGGTGAGGTGAGTAACTTAGCTATTAGTACTTCATGGTCTCAGCCTCTGTGTATTTGATTTCCAGCAAACAATGCAGATAGGTAAGTATGAGAACTTTTGGGGGGCATAGGGAGTGTCGAATACTTCAGTTATTGGTTGGTTTAGAGACTTAAACATCTCTTGTAGAAATGTTCCAAAATTCAGGCTGTAAGCCACTGAATGTGACTGTGCTGCTCGATTGTTCCAGAATGGGGTTCCTGAGAGTCATATTAACAGATTATTGTATTTCCTTAAAATGTCCTGTCATGGGTTGAATTTTGTCCCCCAGAAGAGATATTCAAGTCCTAACCCCAGTGTCTGTGAATGTGACCTTGTTTGGAGATAGGATGTTTGCAAATATAATCAAGTTAAAATGAGGTCAAGCTTGATTAGGGTCAGCCCTAATCCCATGACTGTTGTCTGTGTAAGAAGCGGCAAATGTGGATGCAGATGCAGGCAGAACAGAGAGAACATCATATGACTATGGTATCTGCGATTGGAGTGATGCACTTACGAGTCAAGGAACATCAAGGTTATAAGTTAGGAAGAGATAAGGAAAGATTCTCCCCTAGAGGATTTAGAGATAGCCTGGCCAACACCTTGATTTTGAACTTCTGCCTCCAGAACTGGAAGGCAATACATTTCTGTTGTTTAAAGCCACCAAGTTTGTGGCAATTTCTTGCCACAGCCCAATAAATGAACATGTCCCAAACCTTTAACAGGTTTAAGATACATAATTCCAACTTCAAAATAGAAATGTAAAAAAGCAACAACAACCAGAGATGATTTGAAACTTACATGAAACAGACTTTTAAATCAGGGGAGTTGGGGAAATGGAAGAGGAGCCTCCTGTGTGTAAAATATAAAGAAAATGGATAATGTTTTTTTCCCTCAAATTGCCCAAAAGTGCAATAGACTGGCTTCTTCTAAGATGGAAGGAAAAATTCTCTATAACTCTCAGGGAAAATAAGGACAAGCAGAGAATTCTCCTGTTCTGTGACAGCCTATCACCAAATGAGAGATGGAGAATAATAGAAAAGACAGTGATGATATAAAATGGGCCCCAGCCATGGAGCATTGCTGGATTAACTCCAGCAGCATTTGTGTACGTTGTCATGTCAATAAAATTACTGAAATTGAAACCTGAAATTGAACAGAGTGTGAAAGAAAGAAGATATTACTCAAGGGACCGAAGCAGTAAATATTCCCATTAAGGGAAGGTGATATCATGGAAAGTTTCTGTGGTTTGTGATGCCATTGAAGTCCAAACAAAGCAGGTATAATTTCATTGCTTCCCTCTGTGGCATTTTTTTTTTTTTTTTTTTTTTTTTTTTTGCAGAATGGAGCACTTGGTTGTAATAAAATTGTGCTCCTGAGAAGTGAAATCAAAGTTCACAGATGCATCAGTAGGTTGGAGTGCATATTCATTTATTCACAAGCCTTGTGGGGCTGCTTTTTCTCAGCCAGGAGATGTGAGCTTTCTTTATGCACCAGCAGGAAGTTGATGGGAAGAACAGGCTCTGGGTTTCTCATTCTTGGACAAGGAAGAAAGCTGAGCCTGAACATGACTGAGGTCAGCTCAGTGAGGTTGGCTTGGCAGTGTGGCTGGAAATCCACCTCTCATCTCACCTCTCCTTGTTTAACTGTGGAATAATTCCTTTTTACCTACTCTACAATCCCTGCGACCCTCACTAGATGCCCCCAGGCAACCTCTCTCTTTTTCTGCCATCTTAGGCCAAGGTTAGGGTGCACCATTCCTGAGGCTAAGTCTGAGAACGACTTTAGGCCAGTTCCCTTTTTATAGTCAAGAAAGCTCGTCTGCCAGCTGTTTTCATCCCCAGCAGTCTGAGTGCTTAACTGGAAGACTGATATCCTCACACCCCATGTGGCAGGGCATTAGGAGCTCTGCTGATGATCTGTCCATAGGATAAGCTCCTGACTCAAAATATACAGACACCAAATCCACTGCCAATGTTTCCCCTTGGAGATTGCTTTGTATTGAAAGAATTCACAGCCTGCTTAAAATTCTCATCTTCTTATAGAAACAAGTCAAAAGGAAACAGAACACAGCATCTAATCCATCATTAGATACACCTATAAAAAGCCCAGTGTTGTCAAACTGGTGAGGAAGACCTGTTTTGTCTTTCCTGGGGATGCTGAGCTCAAGATGACTTGGCTGAACTCTTGGAACGCAGTAGGAGGTTGTTCCTATTATGATTCTTATTTTATAATGGAAACTGAACTTTAGAGATGTTAAAACATTTGACCAAATTGGCAGAGTTAGAATTACAACCTGGGTGTATATCTTGCCCAAGTCATGAGGTCAAGGGCACCACTATGCCACACTGCTTCTCATGAACTACAATTTTTGGGAAGGTGCAGAATGTCAGGGCTGAGTGACAGTCTTAGTCTGTTCAGGCTGCTATAACAAAATAGCATACACTGAGTAGTCTATAAACAAAATAAGTTTATTTCTCATGGTTCCAGAGTCTGGGATGTCCAAGATCAAGGGGCCAGCAGATTTGATGTCTCATGAGGGCCCGTTTCCTAGCTTATAGATGGCAACTTTTTGCTGTAACCTTACATGGTGGAAGGAGCAAGGCAACTTTCTAGAGCCTCTTTATTAAGAGCATGAATCCCACTCATGAGGACTTCATCCACATGACCTAACTACCTCCCATTAGACCCATTTCTTAATACTATGATTTTGGGGGTTAGGATTTTAACATATGAGTTTTAGGAGGACACAAACATTCAGACAATAACAGTGACTTTAGGGGTCCTCCAAGCAACTCTGCTGCTGGTGTGTAAAGCTCCTCTACAGCACTGCTGGAAAGTGGTTGTCTAGATTCTGCATGCTTACTTTTAGTGCCAGAGAATGCACCATCTCTTTGGATAGCCCATAATGTATATTCAGTCATACATAAGCAAAATACCACTATTTTGGTTGTGATTTGAGATTTGCCCATGTGTAACCTCTACCCATTCATTCTGTCCTCAGGGACCACAGAAAATAATCCCAATGCTTTGGCAGACTGTGGAGCATTTAAGAACAGGCTTTGGCTCTCAATAAATCTTCATTTTTTATTCAGTCTTTGAACAAGACCTCATCCATAATGGTTTCCAGAAATTTTGCTTTTCTTGGAACATGCTACAATTTGCTAAAGTCCCTTTGTAAGTGTGGGAAACATAATTTGAACACACAATATTCCAGGTGTAATTTGGCCAAAAAATAACAAGATGAGACTCTTGCATTCTATCTTTTTGCCACCTTTGGGTCCTGGAAGTCAGCCTGGTATTGACTATGTTTCAAATAAGATTAACTTGGACTCTGCTCTGAGTTGCAATCTGAGATGACCCAGGAATACCTTTACACTATCGATGAATAGAGCAATTTTATGAGCACAGGCCATGGTAAAAGTGCTCAGCCCTTTGCATATTTCATTGACCAACCTTTGTAAAGACATAAACAGCTCTTGGTTCAAATTGAACTCATTAAAATCCAACATCCCAATTGGTGTTATAAATGTTGCTATAGAGATACCTCCTCCATGGCTATTTGCCAGGGACCATCACATAAACCTATAGATAAAACAATCTTATCAGTTCTAATACATTGGTTAGGGCAAATACTGTGGGTATAATATATATCCATTTTGGACACAGCTTATAGTTTTCTATAAATTATCCAGTTCAGGAGCAAGAACCATTGAGAAGTCTAGAAATTTGTAAGAAATATGTTGTCTTCAATTCCACATGTTTATGTTCTTCCAAATGTCAACTTACCTTTTCCTCTGAATCAACAGTGCAGTATCTCTTCAGAGTCATTGTCTCCTCACTTTATGATGGTTCTGACTGGAAAATGTCTACTAAGATTTTTTTTCTGAAGTACTTCTGTGAATTTTGGAAGAACATACCATGTTTTTTTTTTTTTTTTTTGCTAAGATACGGTTTCACTCCACCTTTAAATAACAAGGAGGAAGCAATAAGTAAACATTTATCTGCCAGTCTCTCTTTCTCCATTCATGATCTTGTTTAAACCTCCAACATCCCTGTAAAGTGGATAAAATTATTCCTATTCTATTTCTCTATTTCATAGAGAAATCTGAGAAACTGAGGCTCAGAAAGGTAGGATGACTTGCACAAGGCAAAGTACTGACAGAGTCAGTCTTCAAACTCTTGTAAACTAATTCTAGGTATAGTTCATTCCACTACCCCCAGATTGTTTTACTGTTCCAAACTGTAGTCCTCTAAAGCAGTTTGAAAGAGGCCAATCATTTGCTCCTCAGAGGCAAGGTTTCCTCAGCAGAAATATTCTATTATGATAATAGAATAATTTCCATGAACTAATGTCAAGATTCATCTTAAAGTTAATCAAGGAGGACTAACATAAAGTTACTCATGCCACTGCAATTACTTTATCTAAATTAGATATGCTACTTTGGCTTCACTTTTCTCACTAGGTCAAATCAAACCAATGATTTTTAAGAATCTACAAATATTTTTGTTTAGAAAACAGGATAAAGTGAAATATTTCACTGAGCTATAAGAAGATATTTTTGTCAATCGATATTAATACAAATATTTTGGATTCAAGATTTAAAGATAGAGACAGAATGGGTGAAAAAATACATACTGAGTTTGACTGAACTGCAAACTAGCAAAAGGATTTGTGGTGGAAAGTGTTTCAAAATGCCACAGAATACAGAGAATCTCTAAAACTTTGGGTTAGGATTCTCTTAGAATTTAGGGTCTGGGTCAGGAGTTCCCAACTTTCCAGGGCCAGGCAGGTAATGTCAGTATGTGAGAGAGGTGGTATAAGTTTTTTCTATTTTTTTATTATGGTAAGATACACACAAAATAAAACTTACCATTGATAGTGTAAAGGTATTCCTGGATCATCTCAGATTGTAACTAAGAGCAGAGTCCAAGTTAATCTCATGTGAAACTTAGTCAATTCCAGGCTGCTCAGTGGCATAATACTGAGTAACCATCACAACCATCCATGTCCATAATTCCTTTCATCTTATAAAATTGAAACTCTGTGCCTGTTAAACAGTAACTCCCCATTCCTCTTTCCTCACAGCCCCTGGCAACCACCATTCTATTTTCTGTCTTTATTATTTTGATTACTCTGAGTACTTCCCATAAGTGGAATCACACAGTATTTGTCTTTTTGTGACTGGCTTCTTTCACTTAGCATAATCTCCTCAACGTTCACCCATGTTGTAGCACATTGCAGAATTTTCTTCCTTTATAAGGCTGAGTAATATTTCATTATATGTACCTATCACATTTTGTTTATCCATTCATCTATTGATGAATGCTTGAGTTGCTTCCATGTATTAGCTATTGTGAACAATGCTGTTATGAAGATGGGTTACAAATATCTCTTCAAGACCCTGTTTTCATTTATTTTGGGTATATACACATTTATTTTGGGTATATACACGTAAGTGGACTTGCTGGAGCATATGGTAATCCTATTTTTAATTTTTTGAGGATGGGTATAGAAAATCATGGTATATGTGGTTTTCTTTTTACTTTTTAAACTTTTATTTTAGGTTTAGGGGTACATGTGAAGGTTTCTTACATGGGTAAACTCATGGCTTGGGGGTTTGTTGTACAAACTGTTTCTGTAAAAAGGTATTAAGCCCAGCACCCAATAGTTACCTTTTGTGCACCTCTACCTCCTTCCAACCTCCACCCTCAAGTAGACCCCAGTGTCTGTTGTTCCCTTCTTTGTGTTCATGATTTCTCATCACTTAGCTCCCACTTATAAGTAAAAACATGTGGTATTGGTTTTCTGCTTCTGTGTTAGTTTGCTAAGGATAATAGCCTCCAGCTCCACCTATATTCCCACCTAAGAACAAAACACATGATCTTGTTCTTTTTGATGACTGCATGTGTTCCATGGTGTTTATGTACCACATTTTCTTTATCCAATCTGTCATTGATGGGCATTTAGGTTGATTCCATGTCTTTGCTGTTGTGAATTGTGCTGCAGTGAACATTTGCATGCATGTGTCTTTATGATAGAATGATCTATATTCCTCTGGGTTTATGCCCAGTAATGGATATATTGCTGGGTTGAATGGTAGTTCTGCTTTTAGCTCTTTGAGGAATCACCATACTGCTTTCCACAATGAACTAATTTACACTCCCACCAACAGTGTGTAAGTGTTCCCTTTTCTTTGCAACCTTGCCAGCATCTGTTATTTTCTTAACTTTTTCGTAATGGCCATTCAGACTGGGGTGAGATAATATCGCATTGTGGTTTTAACTTGCATTTCTCTAATGATCAGGGATATTGAACTTTTTTTCATATGGTTGTTGGCCACATGTATGTCTTCTTTTGGAAAGTGTCCATTCATATCCTTTGCTTACTTTTCTAAAGGGGTTGTTTGTTTTTCTCTTGTAAATTTGTTTAAGTCCCTTATGGATGCTGGATATTAGACCTTTGTCAGATACATAGTTTGCAAATATTTTCTCCAATTCTGTAGGTTGTCCGTTTACTGTGTTGATAGTTCCTTTTGCTGTGCAGAAGCTCTTAAGCTTAATTATATCCCACTTGTCAATTTTTGCTTTTGTTGCAATTGCCTTTGGTGTCTTTGTCATGAAATATTTGCTGGTTCCTATTACCAGGATGGTATTGCCTAGGTTGTCTTCCAGGGTTTTTATAGTTTTGGGTTTTACATTTAAGTTTTTACTCCATCTTGAGTTGATTTTTATATATGGTGTAAGGAAGGAGTCCAGCTTTGATCTTCTGCATATGACTAGGCAGTTACCCCAGCAGCATTTATTGAGTTGGGAGTCTTTCCCTTATTGCTTGTTTTTGTCAGCTTTGTTGAAGATCAGATGGTCATAAGTGTGCAGCTTTATTTCTGGGATCTCTATTTTGTTCCATTGGTCTATGTACCTGTTTTTGTACCAGTGCCATGCTGTTTTGGTTACTGTAGCCTTGTAGTATAGTTTGAAGTTGGATAACGTGATGCCTCCAGCTTTTGTTCCTTTGCTTAGGTTTACCTTGACTATTTGGGCTCTTTTTTGGTTTCATATGAATTTTAATATAGTTTTTCATTATTCTATTAATAATTATGTTAGCAGTTTGATAGGAATAGCATTGAATCTATACATTGCTTTGGGCAGGGTGGCCATTTTAATGAAATTGATTCTTCCTATCTATGAGCATGAAATGTTTTTCCATTTGTTTGTGTCTTCTCTGATTGCTTTGAGCAGTGTTTTACAATTCTCACTGTAGAGATCTTTCACTTCTCTGGTTAGCTGTATTCCTAGGTATTTTATTCTTTTTTGGCAGTTGTGAATGGGATTGCCATCCTGATTTGGCTCTCAGCTTGACTGTGGATGGTATACAGGAATGCTAGTGATTTTTGCACATTGATTTTCTATCCTGAAATTTTGCTGAAGTTGTTTATCAGCTAAAGAAGCTTTTGGGCTGAGCCTATCAGGTTTTCTAGATGTAGAATCATATCATGAAAACAGGCATAGTTTGACTTCCTCTATTCCTATTTGGATGCCCTTTATTTCTTTCTCTTGCTCTGGCTAGGACTTTCAATACCATGTTGAACAGGAGTGATGAAAAAGGCCTTCCTTGTCTTGCGCTGGTTTTCAAGGTGAATGCTTCCAGCTTTTGCCCATTAAGTATAATGTTGGTTGTGGATCTGTCATAGATGGCTCTTATTAGTTTGAGGTACGTTTCTTTAATATCTAGTTTATATAGAGTTTTAAACATGAAGTGGTATTGAATTTTATGAAAAGCCTTTTCTGCATCTATTGAGATAATCAAGTGGTTTTTGTCTTTAGTTCCATTCAAGTGGTGAATCACATTTATTGTTTTGCAAATGTTCAACCAACCTTATATCCTGGGGATGAAGCCTACTTGATTGTGGTAGATTAATATTTTGATGTGCTGCTAGAAGTAATGGCCAACCCAGAAGCAATGAGCACCCCTAGTATCCACGCTATGGTCTCTAAATATTTCCCTGAAAAGGACTGTTCTTAACAAAAAAAGCTTATTCCCATTCTGAAACAGGGAATGAACAAGGCAAGCCTTAAATATCATATTATATTAAATATCAAGGAGATAATTAATGAAAGACTACTAAGGTTTTGTCAAAGACTCAGATTCCAAATTGAAAAGGCTACCACTATCCAAAAATGGAATGATTTGGCCACTGATACAGATACAGTTTAATGGATTCATATCGTATCAAATATATTTGAATTCATAAATTTATGAGGTGGCTAAAAAATAACAGTAAAGAAGAAACTCAGTAATAACTGATAGAAAATTAGGAAACTAATTTATTATTCTGAAAACTGGTAAATATAAGGAAATTATCCAGGAATTATCTTTCCTTTCTACAAGAGCTATACCTCAGAGTAAACAAATTAATGATAAGGGAAAGTTCTTCTTTATATTATTATACAGATAATGCTAAGTGAAGAAGAAATGATATAATTAGAGCATTAATATTTGGTAATCACGAATGAATTGTTGGATCTAGGCATTGATCATCAATACTGCTAACAACACAGAGACACGTGAGCATTATGGATCTCCTGATGAAAGTACACAACTCCACCAGTGAAGTGGTTTTGCCAAAAAAAAAAAAAAAAGAACAGAAATAAGAAAACAAACAAACTCGAATCTATATCAAGTCCTTAGCACTAGCAATTTAGAGGAACAGAGATATTCATCAAGTGAAACCATGGGATCTAATTAGCAAAATTCAGACAGTGGAAAACCCTTTAGGAAAAGCAATCCAGTTTACTTATCAACTAAATTATAAAGAAAAGATGAGAGAGAGAGAGAGAGAGAGAGAGAGGAAAGGGGAACCTTTAGGTTAAAAGATACTCAAGCTAGATATCAACAGTTATAATATGTGGCCCTTTTTTGTATCTGAATTGAATCAAACTGTAAAAGATCAGAAGAAAGACAACACAGAAATGTGAACGCTGATTTTTCCTAATACCATCACATTAGGGGTTAGGATTTCAACAAATGAATTTTAGAAGGACATTCAGTCTATAACAACCAGTAACTTCATATTAAAGTTTACCTGGAAGCTGTTGTTTCTCCTACGTAGCTTTTAATTTAGTAATTTGCTTTCCTGAATTTTGGATTTTTGCCTGTGACTTTCCTACTTTGACCACCATTAATTTGCCACACATCTTTGCTTCAAGCTGAAGACCTCCCCAATTCCTTAAATCTACTCCTAGTTAGCACTAACACATTTTATGTGCACCAGAGACTTTTACTTAAGGACTGTCTGTGGGTAGTGGGTAGAGCTTATAGGCAATCACTTAAAATTGAATAAGAGGCATTATAACTAATGCTACGATTCTAAAATTAGCTGTAATCCCCAATAGGCCTGCCCTGCTGCCTTCTTTCTTCCTTCTGAGACTTCTATTACATTTTCTGGCTCCCAAGTCACAAACCACAAACTCCCAGTTATTCATTTATTTTTTCCCCAGAAGAAATAGCTTTGTTGGGATTAGCATCTGGAGAAGAAAGTAGTACCTGATACATCATAATGACTTGAGGAATGCAGATAGGGCAGGCATACCGTTATTAGACAAATGGACTCCATTTCCCAGCAGACTCTGTAGTAAGTCTAAGCAATGCAAGGCCCTGTTGGGAAAATAGTTTCCCCACTCCCAAAACCCTCTACTAAGCTACCATTTTTAAAAATGGAGCAACATTCTTCATATGCCTTTTTTACCTCAACTACCACTATTGTAAATACAAGGAAATATCATATTTTATTAATCTTAAATTTATATTTTACATTTAGCTCCAAGTGTTCCTCATTTTCCATAGTTGCTGTCCTTCTGAACCTGGTTAGGTTGAAAATTGAGAGGGCAATCTTACTAGCCCACAGTGGCCTTTTTCCATTTTTCCTCACTGGTTAGGCCCAAGTAATAGGGAGAGTCTTAGGCTTGGGCAATAGAGTTATTTGCCTCACACAATAGCACATTAAGGCATCAAATTTGGGATACAGAGCCAGGCTGATGAGATCTGTAAACAGGAAAGCACAGACCCATAATTGGTGTAGAAAGAAGAGGGATGATTGCTGGCTTGTGTGTCTATAAGCTTTCTCCATCCTCATCTTCATCTTCTCTTCCAGTCCTGGCCCTGCATTCCAGAAACCTAGAAATTCACAGAAGACTTGTCTGTGGTGAGTATGGAGGGGAGTAGGAAGTAGTGGGTGTCTAGGGTGGGGGGTTAGTAGCTTGGATACTCTGGCTGCTACCCAAAGTGAGGGGACATTTGATTTCCATGAGGAGCCCTGGGTGGGGGTGGTAGAGAGAAAGAAAGAGAGGCGAGAGAGAGAGAAAGAGAGAGAAAGAGAGAGAGAAAGCATATGTATGGGGAGACAGGATCAACAGGATCGTAGCTTTTGGGAATGTGGAGTTGGAGGAATATGGAGGACTCCCTAGTAGGCATGGATGGCCTCAGCTCTCCTAAACTGGGATTATAGCAGCTCAGTATTCCTTGTTAAGTCTGTGTTTGGACTCAATTTATCTTTATCTTCCTATCACTTTCTTAAAACAGAGCAGTTCATCTCCCCTCTTCAACCTAAACCAAGCTCTTGACCCAGGTTCCTATACCCAAACAGTCATTGAAGTGTCTTCTAAGCAGAGGATCATCTATTCAAGGTCTCCATACAATCACAGTCTATCGGGGGAGTCCCACCCCTGATATTTATCATGAGTTCTTTTCTATTTCCTAGGTGTCTTGGCTGGTTTGAGAAATAAAGGGAAAGAGCACAAGACAGAGACATTTAAAGCTGGGTATTGGGGGGAGACATCACATGTCGGCAGGTTCCATGATGCTCCCCAAGCCATAAAACCAGCAAGTTTTTATTAGCGATTTTCAAAAGGGGAGGGAGTGCACGAATAGGGTGTGGGTCACAGAGATCAGATACTTCACAAGGTAATAAAATATCACAAAGCAAGTGGAGGCAGGGCAAGATCACAGGACCACAGGATGGGGCGAAATTAAAATTGCTAATGAAGTTTCAGGCACGGCAAGCATTGTCATTGATAACATCTTATCAGGAGATAGGGTTTGAGAGCAGATAGCCTGTCTGGCCAGAATTTATTAGGTGGGAATTTCCTCATCCTAATAAGCCTGGGACTGCTACAGGAGATGGGGGCTTATTTCATCCCTTCGGCTTCTACCATAAAAGGCGGTCGCCTTAAGGGGGCCGTCTATAGACCTACCCTCAAGGCACATTCTCTTTCTCAGGGATGTTCCTTGTTGAGAAAAAGAATTCAGCGATATTTCTCCTATTTGCTTTTGAAAGAAGAGAAATATGGCTCTGTTCCACCTGGCTCACTGGTGCAGTCAGTTTAAGGTTACCTCCCTTGTTCCCTGAACATTGCTGTTAATCCTGTTCTTTTTCCAAGGTGCCCAGATTTCATATTGCTCAAACACACATGGTCTACAAACAATTTGTGCAGTTAACGCAATCATCACAGGGTCCTGAGGCGACATAGATCCTCCTCAGCTTATAAAGAAGATGGCGGGATTAAGAGATTAAAGTAAAGACAGGCATAGGAAATCACAAGGGTATTGATTGGGGAAGTGATAAGTGTCCATGAAATCTTCACAATTTATGTTCAGAGATTGCAGTAAAGACAGGTGTAAGAACTTATAAAAGTATTAATTTGGGGAACTAATAAATGTCCATGAAATCTTCACAATTTATGTTCTTCTGCGGCAGCTTCAGCCAGTCCCTCCGTTCGGGGTCCCTGACCTCCCACAGCAACAGTCCAAAACGCTGACAGAGCTTAGAAATCACATATTTCTTGGTTACTTGATCACAGTCTAGTCTGTTTCTCTCCACCTTTCCTTCCAGAGACAGATCTTAGAGCTTATGAGATTATTTTCTTCAAGTTACAGAAGCGTCAGAAAAAGTGGAAACTGATGTACAGTCCAGAAAGTGTGACAATATGACGAAAGGTGGACTCCATGAGTTTTTCCTTTTTCATTTCCTCCCTTAGTTCCTTTTCTGAACGAGGAGCTTTCTGTGTCCACCTGAAATAGTGTGTTGCATAATCACTGTCTCGGTCCTACTGTAGTTCTTGCTCCTGTACTCAAGGTCTTGCTGCTTCCTGCAAACAAGCAAGAACAAACAGATCTCAGATATCTTAATGACAGGTGGTTTATCTCAGTTTGTAATCAAAAGGGTTCCACCACCACCACTAACACCCCTAAAATTAAATGCAATGAAAAAAGGAGTAAATTGCTGAATAAACTGCACTTTACATATATAATTAATAAAAATTGTATTTGTTCTCCCTTGTGAAGTGTGTCACTATTTACCTAAGTGTCGCATGCCTAAGCCCAGTGGAAGGAAAGCCCTCTGTGGTCCAGGGTGATGGATGGCTGAGACTCTGGCCTGGACTTACACTGTCCAGCTATTGCCTGATCTTGCTATTCCTCTCATTATCCTTCAGCAGTCTGCAATCCCAGGCCAACGGACATTCAGCCATACTTTGGAACTGTTGTTCTCAAGGGGACAAGTGGACTGCAAGTCAGATCCACAAACATCAGCTTATGAACCCTATTGTGGCTTATGTCTTCTCCCAGCAGACCAGACTCTCAGGGCATTGAGCACCATGTGCAGAGTTTCAGCAAGTGTGTCATTTGAGTCTTCCTTGAAGGAATCACTGCCTGACTGCAAGGCAGAGTACTTTTGTACTTTGGTTTGGCCCTTACCTTATCTATCTAGCTCAATAGGGAACAGAGATATTTTGGGATGCAGACCCCCATCATATCAGCATGTTTTCTGCCCTTCTCCTCCCTCAGCTCCAGAAGGATAACCCAGGTCTCACAGGGCAGAGGTGGAATTGCTGGGTGGTAGGAGGGTGAGCACAGAAAGCAGCTGTCACTTGAAGTCCATCTGCCGTAGAGACTCACAGTGTGACTAGTGACAGTCCAATCCCGTATTTCACATCTGCTTTCCATAATGCTTTTTCCCATCATAGTCTTTATAACCATCATATCAACTTGTTATCTTGAAAACTGTTGAGAAATGCCCCTTGTGGAGACTGCTCAGGGAGTGATTGTGACCTTTATTTCTCCTCCCATCTGACTGCCCAGAAGCATCAGTTCCCATGGCCTCTAGACTGATAATTATGGGCAACTACTTATCTTTAGTTTCTCTGTGTCTTTTCCTTCTTGTGTTGGAGGCCCTGAACACATCTGGAACACCTCCAGGCCTGGGCTCACCATGCCTTAGATCTGAGTCCTGGCAGGGTCTAGGTCTAGGCTCTCGGGATTCCCAGCAGGACCTAACTTTTTACCTCTACAGGTTTTGTGTAATTCTAGAGAGTGTATTTTGGGAACCCCAAATCAGACTAAATATCTGACTTTTTAAACTCCATTTATGGGACCTGTGTAATAGAATATTTCAAATGAGCACTGACCGGGAGAGCCTGTGGTGTATGATGACCCTGGTGGGCACTGGCACCTGAATGGTAATTATGAACTCAGCAATAGAGTGCTTTGCCACTGTGGTCACTCCATCCCGTTTCTGAGAACCTGAAGGAGGTTGCTGTTTCTGGACTTTGTACAGTTACTCGTGGGCCATACATCCTCATCTGTGACTACATTTCATACCTGTAAAAAGAAAGGCTTTTGAGTAGAAAGTCCTTAAAATCCTTTTCAGCTTTAACAACTGTGTGGTGTTATGATCTGTACTACTTTTGATTTATTTTTCCTCTCCTTCCCATATATCCTGGAGAAATCTTAAGAATGAGGAAACTGAATCCTAGCTGACCACTGCAACTTCCCAGAATACAAAGTATTCCCCTCTCTTGTCTCCTAAGCCAAATGCAGATTTGCAAAAGCCCTATTGGGGCAAAGTGTGTCCCTGAATTGCTCACTCTGTGTATTTGGATTAAAAATGAGCATTGCACTGCATTAGTAGAAGTAATATTTACAGGTTTAGCATGGATGCTGATCATTAATGGAAAAATAAATTAAAATCCCCATGCCCTCAATCTGAAGAATCTTGGCACACTTCTGGATAAGATTAATGTTATGAAAGAAGGTTTTAGAGGAGATATAGGAGACTGTGTCCTTGATATAACAGAGCTCAGTGTACTTTATTGTGAAATTTCCAGGGAATTGATTTGCAGATGAAAGCTCAGAAGCCCACAACAGTGGACAACAGAGCTGTCTGTTGAGCAAGTCTGGGGGATGATAAGAGGAGGGGGGATAAAAGACATTAGCCGCTCAGGAGCTTCTAAGAGCCGTTTCCTCAGATGAGATATTCTTGTGTGACTTCACTTGGGGCCCTTGCTCTGAGAGCATATCCTAAGCAGCCAGTGCTCCCTGCCATTCTACCAGATTTTATGCTCCAGGATTGTATGGTTTTGGAGTCGGGAGCAGTGGCAAGTGAGGACCAGAGAGTAATCAGCATTCCTGCCAGTGTCGGAAGCTCTCAAAATTTGGCCTTGATTAAATGCAGTGCTTGGCACACCTCCCAGGCTTGGGGAAAGGACAGGTAGAGTCACACACTCTTTCTTTCAACCCACATTTATTGAGCACCTGCTCAGTACTGGCTCTGCCTCTGTCACATCCTCACAGGGGTTCAGGCATATCAAGGAGGAACTGTAATACAGTGTGGTCAGGACTATGATGAGTTAAATACAGGATGCTGTAGGAGCATGGAATGGGGGTCCTGACCTTGCCTGGCCACTAGGGGAAATCCTTTAGTGCAAACACCAGCCCAGCCTCTAAAGACCATGCCTGCTTTAGAGGCAGAGAGCAAGAGGAAGTGAGCAAGGGAGGTCATTCACAATTCTGTCACTCCCAGATTTGTCTGAACCTTTTCGGAAGGCATTTATATTTCCTGCCAGCACCACCCCTTGGGGGTGATGAATTCCAATAAGTTTCAATCCATTTATTACTCACCGTGAGAGAAATTGCTTCCTTTTATGTCTGGAACTAAACCTGGATCACATTTCACAGGATATCCCCTAGTCACAGAGTTTTGGAATCTGGTGCGTAAATCCGTGCCTCATGAATCCTCAAGGTTCTTGTTTGTTTTGTTTGTTTGTTTTGTTTTGTTTTTTGAGACAGAGTCTCGTTCTGTCACCCAGGCTGGAGTGCAGTGGTGGGATCTCGGCTCACTGCAACCTCCACCTCCGGGTTCAAGCGATTATCCTGTTGTCTCAGCCTCCCTAGTACCTGGGACTACAGGCATGCACCATCACACCCAGCTAATTTTTGTATTTTTAATACAGACGGGATTTCACCATGTTGGCCAGGATGGTCTCAATCTCTTGACCTCGTGATCCACCCACCTCAGCCTCCCAAAGTGTTGGGATTACAGTCATGAGCCACCATGCCTGGCTGGTTCTTGGTTTTGTGGATGCAGATGTCTTCTCTTGGCCTTCAGACTGAAGAGTCTAACCTTTCCCCTTGTCTGATATACCCATTTTATTTGTCCTTGTCAGAATCTCTAGTTGTCGTACCTTTCCGGGTTGTGGTGGCAAGAACTTCTCTTAACTGCTTTAATAGAAAAACAAAAAGCTGCTTTGCATAAGGGAAGGAAGTATTTTTGCTTTTTGTTTCTGATAACACAGCATGAGAATACAAGACAACTGACTGAAATACTCAAGGGCAGGGCGCTTGCATCGGAATCATCTTTACACCCCCAGGGCCTTGCCTAGAGCCTGTGGCGTGATCAGTGTGCATGCAGGGTGCATGTCTGTAGAGGGTCGGAGTGAATGTATTTCCTGAGTATTGCTGCGAGCCCAGATTCCTTTACATTATGCTTACAGTTTTGATTTTTTGTTTTTAAATTTTTTTTCTAACCCTTTTAATGTCTCACTAGATTTGTAGGTAATGGGATGTCCTCGGAGTCACTGATCTTTACTGCCTGGTGGAGTTATTTGCAATGCTTTCTTTACCAAATTATTGTGTTTTTATAATTATATAGAGGAAAATGTTCATTGTAGAGCATTTGGACAGTACAGAAAAGATCAGATAGAAAAGTAATATTAGCCACAATTCAGCCACACCTGAATACATTTCTGCCCAGTTTTTTCTATGACCCATTGATAGTTTTTCATTTGTTAAAATTAGAATCTTCCTATTATTCATTGTTCTTTTTTTTCATGTAATACCACATCATGAACATTTTTCTGTGTCAAGGAATATTCTTTGAAAATATTATCTTAAATGGTTGCTTAATTATCTGACAAATGGATATAAATTTGACTGGTTATTCTTCTTTGAATAGACCAATTGTTTCCAACGTTTTGCTATCACAAGTATTTCTATTCTTCCTAATATTGACACAGCCTACTGGGTCTGAGTCTGATTATTCTTGTCCACTGTACATGACTAGAATGCTTTATCTAACTCAGTGGTCCCCAAAGTGAGATGTAGTCACCCAGTAAGCAAGGGAATATGGAGGGTAGGAAGAATATTATAACTCTGATTTTTTATTTGTTTTTGTCTTATATTTGTACAGTTTCTACTTTTGATGCTCTTTTTAAAAAACCAATATGTTGTATGGATATAACAGCATACGGGGATGTAATTTTGTAGTGAGTGACCCTATTTAGAGGGAACATGCTCAGATTCTTTTTTACCTATAGCAGATTGCAATCAAAATTATTTGGAGACCACTGATCTAAGTCATCCAGAAAATTTGTAAAGCTTTGTTTCCTCTTGGAGTTTTCCTGAAGTTCTGAGATTTAGGGGAAGTTGGATTATGAAGTCCTCCAGGGTCTGCTAAGCTCCTGGTAGCTTTTCTCTGTCACAACAATGGGGACTCTTCTTAAGCTGTGAGAAGCAATGGCAGAAACTTGGCTGATCTTCTCCCTTTCCCTGAACAGCTATCAGATAACGCCCACTGCTTGTGACTTCCTTATGCCATCTCATCCTATGGCTCCAGATGAAATTGAATAAGTTGGGTTTTACTGTGTGGAGCCTGGCTATACTTATCTCCTCCAACCCCTGTTTTCCTTTCATCTAGCTCTGAGGCACTTGTTTTTTTCCCCTCACTCTCTGAAGACACTTCCATTATTCCCTCACTCTTTTTTTACTTGTTTATTTATTTGCGGGAGACCAGAGTTTTATTATTACTCAAATCAGTCTCCCCCATTCGGGGATCAGAGTTTTTAAAGATAGTTTAGTGGGTGGGGAGGGGCAGTGAGTCTGGGAGTGCTGATTGGTTGGGTTGGAGATGAAATCATAGTGTGTCACTGCCTTCTTGCACTGAGTCATTTCCTGGATGGGTGAGGGGGTCACAAGATCAGATGAGCCAGTTTATCAATCTGGTTGGTGCCAGTTGATCTATCATATGCAAGGTCTGCAAAACATCTCAAGCCTTGATCTTAGGAGTTTAGGGAGGGTCAGAATCTTTAGCCTCTAGCAGCATGACTCCTAAACCATAATTTCTAATCCTGTGGCTAATGTTAGTAGTCTAGTACCCAGACAGGAAGGAGGTTTGTTTTGGGAAAGGGCTGTTATTGTGTTTGTTTTAAAGTATAAACTAAGTTCCTCCCGACGTTAGTTCAGCTTATGCCCAGGAATGAACAAGGACAGCTTAGAGGTTAGAAGCAAAATGGAGTTGGTTAAGTTAGATCTCCTTCACTGCCTCAGTCATAATTTTGCAAAAGTGGTTTCAATCCCTGCTTTTAGGTTCTTTAACACCTTAATCTTAAGGTGTTGGCTAATGAAGGTGGAAGAAGGGTGAAGACTGCTCTAATTTCTTCCTGCTGATCAGGGGTGTAGTAGGGGTAGGTGTGGACCCCAAGGTGAAAGAAGTGAAACCACTTTGCAACTGTCTGAGTGTACTCATGCAGGCCTGGCTGGGGTTCCAAGGCTCGTATGGCAAAGCTGTCAGTATTGTCGTCTGTAGTTTCAGCATCACATTTAAGGGAACAGTGTACTATAAGGTAAATACTGAGTACTAGGGTAAGGAGTGCAACTCCCCGTTTTAAAAGTAAAGATTTGAAAGCATTGGTTTGGGGACTTGTAACCCACAAAGAATTTAGGATTTAGTTCAAACCACAGAAACAAAACAAAACAAAAAAACAAACAAAAAACTCAAGAACAGCTAACAACAGGTGTACTATAGTTTTTCTTTTGAAGTATAAGTTTTCTTTCTCCAGTCCCCATTCAAAAGCTCCCCACTGCACCAACATAACAAAATAAAATAAAACAAAAATGAAAGTATACTATCTCTTTAAAATGTTGCTGGTCCCTTGTACTTTTATAATTTTTGTTTTTAACAGCTTTAATGGAATATAATTGACACACAATAAATTGCACATTTTTAGCATGTACAATTTGATAAGTGTGGGTGCATGCATACTCCTGTGAAACCATCAACCAAATAAAAATAATAAGCATATCCATCACCTCCAGAAGTTTTCCCAAAGGGTTGTAATCTATTCATCTACCTGCCCTCACACACTCCTGTTGTTCACAGGGAACCACTGATAAACTTTATGTCATTATGAATTGGTTTGCATTTTCTAAAATTTATATAAATAGAATCAAACAGTATGTATTTTTTTGACTGGCTTCTTTAACTCATAGTTATTTTGATATTTATCACTGTTGTGTCAATCATTCATTCCTTCTTCTTATTGAGTAGTCTTGTATAGATGTAGTAACAAATTATTGATTCATTTACCTATTGATGGACATTTGGGTTGTTTTCACTTTGGGCTTTTAAAAATAAAATTGTTGTAAACAAATGTTTACAAATCTTTGTATGGACATATGCTTTTATTTCTCTTGGGTAAACCCCTAGGAGAGGAATGGCTGGGTCATATAGTAGGTATATGTTAACTATGAAATCCCAAATTGTTTTTCAAAATGGTTACACCATCTTACATTCTCACCTGCAGTATATGAGAGTTTCACTGGCTTTGCATCCTCATCAATACTTGCTCATCCTCATCAATATTTGCTATGGTCAGTGTTTCTAACATTAGCCATTCTAGTAGGTATGTGGGACTGTCTAATTGTAATTTAGATATACATTTCTCTAAAGACAAATGATGTTGAGCACCTTTTCAGGACTTTACTTGCCATCTGTGTACCTTCTTTGTTGAAATGGCTTTTCAAACCTTTTGCTCATGTAAAAACAAATTGGGTTGTTTTCTTATTACAGAGTTTTGAGAGTTCTTTATATATTTTGGAGACAAGTCCTTTATCAGATATATGCTTTGCAAAGATTTTTTTGCAGTCTGTATCTTGTCTTTTGATTCTCTTAACAGTATCCTTTGAAGAATAAGCGTTTTAATTTTAATGAAATATAAATTTATGATTTTCTTATGGATTGGGATTTTGGTGTCATATATAAGAAATCATTGCCTCACCCAAGGTCACAAAGATTTTCTCCTATGTTTTGTTCTAGAAGTTTATAGTTTTAGGTTTTAAATTTAGGCCTATAATCCATTTTGAGGTTATTTTTGCATATAATGCATTTTTTTTGTGTGTGTATAGTTATCCAATCATTTTAACACTATTTTGGAAAAGTAAATCTCTCTCCATTGAATTGCTCGTCTGCCTTTGTCAAAAATAATTGTTCATATATATATATATATGAGTCTATTTTTGGATTCTCTGTTGTGTTCTTTTGATATAGTTAAAATTTTGTTTAAAATGTTTGTATCTATATTACTGAGATCTATTAGTCTGGAGTTTCCTTTTCTTGTAATATCTTTGCTTGCTTTTAGTATTAGGGTAATGCGGAACTCATGGGGATTAGTTGGTAAGTTTTTATTCCTTGCTTCATTTCTTGTTATTTCTTTCTTTACTGTTTTCACTAGTGAAGCCATCTGGGCTTGGAGTTTCTTTATGCGACTCCAAGTAGTTTGTAGTTTTTAACTACAAATTAAATTTTTTAATATGTATGGAACTATTCAGACTATCTATTTCTTCCTGAGTGAGTTTTGGTAGTTTTTGTCGTTCAAAGATTTTGTCTATTTTACCTACGTTTTAAAATCTATTGTCATAAAGATGTTCATAATATACTCCATAATATTTTTATCAACTGTAGAATTTGTAGTGATTTTACCTCTTTCATTCCTATAATTGCTAGTTTGTATCTCCCTCTCCTTTTCTCTCTCTTTTACTGAGAAAAAAAAGGCAAGAGATTTTTGTCTTTTTTTTTTTTTGGTCTGGCAGGAGGTTTATTGGTCTGCTCAAAGAATGAGCTTTTAGCTTCACTCACTTTTTTCTATGTTGCATTTGTTTTCTTTTTCACTGATATTCACTTGGATAATTGTTATTTCCTTTATTTGGCTTATATTTGGCTTAATTTCTTTGTCATTTTTAGTTTCTTAGTGTGGAAGCTGAGCTCACTGAGTTGAAACATTTCTTTTCTTCTAATACAGGCATTCAGTGCTATAAATTTCCCTCTAAGTACAGCTTTAGCAGCATCTACAGCTTTTGATATGTTGTGTTTTCATTTACTTACACTTCAAATACTTTCTAATTGCACTTTTGATTTCTTCTTTGACCCATGGGTTATTTGGAAGTATGCTGTTCGCTTTTCAAGTATTTAGTGATTTTTCAGAGATCTTTCTGTTACTGATTTATAACTTAATTCCATTTTGACCAGAAGATGTACTTTCTAAGAACTTAATCCTTTTAAGTTTATTGAGAATTATTTTATGTCTCAGAATATAATCGATCTTGGTAAATATTTCATTTGCACTTTAAAATAATGTGTATTGTGCTATTGTTAGGTAGAGTGTATTCTATAAATACCAATTAGATCATGTTGGTTAACGGTGTTGTTCAAGTTTTGTATATCCCTTACTGATTTTCTGTCTCCTTGTTCTATCAATAGTTTAGAGAGAGGATATTAAAATCTGCCACAATCAACTGTGGCTTTGTCTGTTTCTCCTTGAAGTTCTATCAGTTTTTGCTTCTTGTTTTTTGAAGTTCTCTTTTCTGGAACATAAAAATTTAGGATTATCATGCCCCCTCAGTGTATTTACCTCTTTATCACTATGAGTTAAACTTCTTTATCCATTGTTGGGTGCTGGATATTTTTGTATTCCTGTAAATATTTTTGAGCCTTGTTCTGTGATACAGTTAAGTTACTTGGCAACAGTTTGATCTTTTAGGTTATTGCTTTTCATATTTTTAGGTGAGACCAAACTGTGTTCAGCCTACAGTTAATTATTCCCTACCAGTTAGGCAAGCCCTTTGTGCGTGCGCTACCTCATGCTGGTGAATGATGATGTTTTCCAGTCTTGCTGGTGAGAACAGGCAGTATTCTTGCCCCTGTGTGAACACTGGATACTATTCTCTCTAATCTTTTCTGGGGGTTCTTTTTCTACACTTAAGTAGTGTTCTCAGTACATGGTGCTGATCAATAGTTTGTTGAATACACAAGGGGATCTTGGCTGACTTTAGAGTTCTCTCTCTGTTCATCTCTCTTCTCTCTGTCTTTGGAACTCTAGCTGCATTGTCTCCCAAGACTTTCAGCTCTGTACCCTAAACTCGGGAAGTTCGCTGGTCTCTGCCCGATATCCCCCTTCTTGCTCCACGGTCTGGAAATATTCTAAAGGCAGCAAGCTGGGGCAATTGTACAGCTCCCCTCACTTGTTCTCCATCTCTCAGGCATTGCTGCCGTGATATCTGTTGTTTTGCCTGATAGCCAATGTCTTGAAAACTGTTCTTTCATGTGTCCTTTTGTCCTTGTTTATTTCAGACAGGAGGACAAAATTCAGTCCCTGTTATTTCATCTTAGCCAGAACTGAAAGAACTATAAATACTTTTTGATTCAACTTAAGTTTTCCAGCCTGCGTTCAGCTAAAACCAGTTTTCTATAATTCAAATTTTAAAATTAAAGTGATTCTCAACTGGCTTTTATTTTTTAAGTCAACTTTATTGGGGAATAAGCTATATACAATAAAATTAACATATTTTAGGTGATTATTTTAATGAGTTTTGAAAGATGAACATGCCTGCTTAACCCCATTCAAGATATAGAACACTTCTAGGGTACATGTGCACAACATGCAGGCTTGTTAAAAAAAATTAAAGTAATAATAATAATAATAAAACATATAGAACACTTCTATCACCCCATGAAGTTCCTTTCAATGAGTTTTTAATTATGAGAATTCAGTTGAACTCCATGCATTGCCCTTTGAGCTCCGGAAAGGAGCTCAGTGACTGAGCTGCCTCCTGTTCGTGGGTTGGCGTTACCCTGTTTTCTGCCTTGCCCAGGTAGACAAACACATGTGTGACTCCTTGCAGATTTTACAGGCTCTCTTGATGTATTTGTTACACAACATTCTTGCCACAATAACTAATTGATACATGGTGCTTGATAGATATTGCCAGACTGCTTTCAAAAAAACTTCAAAAGATTGTTGTGCTTATATTTATATGGCACCAATAAAATATTATCTTTATTTTTAACTTCTGAAAGTTTAATAGGGTAAATCATATTTTTGTTATCATTTTGTTTCTCAGACCCATCTCTGAATTTGTGAGGCACCTGGGAGCCATGCTGATATGATACATGAATGAGTCTCATTTCCCTTCTGGTGGGCGCACCAGAGGGAACCCTACATGGCAGCTGTTTGAACAAGAAGCCCAAAACACACTTTCACAGCAAATCATAAAGCCCCTGGGATTCTGTCCTACTTAAACATATTACCTTGTTTCAAACATTCATTTATATTTTTGACTCCTTCTCCTCCATGTGCAATATTGTATATTTAGTCCCACAGTTTTCTAGTGTTTGTCATGTGCCAGGCAGTGGGCTAGCCACATTAGGCACTGCATCCTGACAAGCAAAGCCACCTCCGTGCCATTGTATCCCTCTTCTTGTTGTCCAGCTTCCTGCCACTCTATTAGCTGCCAGTTCAGAATTCACATTCTTGTGCTGTTCACTGTGTTGCTCTTTGCATCTCTCCCAGCCTATTAAAGACCTGAGGGCTTCTACTCAAACAATGTCTCACCTTGCCCATTGAAATACAGCAGCAATAATAGGTCCTACTGTGAGTAAGCCTGGGGTGAGAGGGGCAACTGACCTTTTCTCATCTCTGGATCCAGGTCCTACACCACACAATTGTTTTAACGAGCAAGGCTGGATATTTTTATACATTTTTATTTACTAGTTAAGGCTTTCCTTATAGAAATTTTCTGTTTATGTCCCTTGCCTACTTATCTATTGAGGACTTTATTCTTTTTTTTTTTATTAAAAATCAATTTATATGAATTCTTTATGTAGCAAAGATATTAAACAACTTTTGCAATTTTTCTGCAAAATTATTTCTCTGTCCAGTATTTGCTTGTTTACTTGGCTTTTGCTAGCCAGAAGATATGTTTCCTGAGGGTTAGGTTTACACTTATAAATAAGAAGGACCATATTCAAATGTGTATACCTTTATCTTATCTTTACATGGCCTATTACATGTTTTCTCAGACAGTGTAAGTCTCACTCTGGAATGCTCAGATTAGTAGCCAAGGATGTATTCAGCGGGGAGGGAGAAATTGGATACTTCTGTGGCAGGAATGGCTAGTGGCATTTTCTCCCTGATGAGGTTCTAAGTTCCACTCTTCCTTTATGGATTCTAAAATATTTATTGAGCATCTACTCTGTGCCAGGCATCACTGCCTCGTACATTCTGGGCCCTCGTTTAATGGCCAATGAGATTTAATTGAAGTTTGATAAGATGGATGAACTGTACACTATATCAATAAAGTTGACTATAACCATGTTCTTAGAGTTATTAACTTTAGAGTCTGTAGAGATTATCTTGATTGAGCAAGACAGATATAGTTTCTGTCCTCCAGGGGTTCACAGAATATTGAAGAAGGCAGAGAAGTAAAAGAAAATTACAATGACGTGTGGTAGGAGCTGTGATGCAGGACAGGGGGTGGGGACCTTGAAAATATATAGAGGGTACCTAGCTCAGATGCGAGGAACCAGGCAAAGCTTACTAGAGGTAGTGATACCCAAACAAAGGCCTGGAGAATGTCTAAGAATGGCTAGGAGAAGAAGATTGGAGATCAGAGTATTCTTGCAAAGGCACCAGCTCAAAAAAATCCTGAGGGTGAGAGAGAAAACTTGTGTTTTTGAGAATTCAAGGTGCCAAAAAGTGAATCCTAGAGAAATGGGTCAAATATTATCATATTAGTACTTGAATTATTTGACCCCCTTTCCTTTTGTTCCCCTACCCCTTTGTAAAGTACACCACCATTATCATTTACCAATGAAAAGGGAGTTGGCCTGAAAATTAAGACACTTGGTTATTACTCCTTATTCTGCTATAAAAGAGTTAGTTATGTGACTTTGGCGAGTTTAAGGTCCCACTCTAGGCCTGTCTTTTCTGTTCTGTGAAAGCAGGGAACCAGGAAGAACAGTGTCATATACACATCAGACAGTAGGCTGCATCTACTATCTTTGAGGCATAGTTGTTGAGTGGCATTAAGTTCTGTCTTCTTCCCATTCACCATGTCTGTGTCTGTGGCTCAAGAAAGGCATCTAAACCTGAGGACAAATAGCCAGAGTCTAAGAAGAGGTGTTCCCATGCCCAGTGAACCAAATCCTCCAGCTAGAATCTGAACAGTCCCTACCCCCAACTCCATAAAACCTTACCCTGTGGGCTATTGATTTCCACAGACAGGAGTCAAGCCAATAAGTTAGAACTCCTGGAGGGCAGATAGGGACTGTTTGGGGGATTTTTCAGGCAGTACCTAATCCATTATGGGTCCTCAGTTAATATTCATTGAAGTTTCATTGAGGTTTGATGAGACGGATGAACCATACAATATGTCAATAAAGTTAAGTATTACCCTAACCACATTCTTAAAGTTATTAAAAATGTCAAGAGCAGGGTGATTTATTTCCTCATTCTATGGAAATATTGCAAAGAGAGTATGTATTAAAATGTGCAGAGCTTAAATAATAATGATTTATCTTTCTGACTCCATCTTGAGCTTAGTGTCAGTGACTGTTTCTGGTGTCATCTGCCTCTTTTAGGTCTTTGGCCTTTTGACACCATTTTTAGCCCTAAGAACAATGGGAGATTGCAGTACATGCTGGAGTTTAAGGAACTGGTGCAAATTCATTCCCCAGCCACCATCTGTCTGTGGACGATCCCTAGCAGCTGCCAAAGTGTGACCTTTTACATTTGACATCATTGCCCCTGAGTAACAGGTACTTTAGCAGGGGAATAACAGAGCTCTGACCTTGAGCTGAAACCTGAAAAATGTGGTTCCTACTCTGACATAGTGTGTCTCCCAGGAGAGTTATAAGCAATAGCAACTGAGGGAACTCAGGAGGGAGTGGGAGTTAGAGTTATTTGCTCTGGGAATTTGTGTTCATGTTGAATCCCTTGCAACTGACTTGCAGCACAGCCTGCTGTGGAGCAGGGCTCCTGGCAGGGCGAGCCTTGGGATTCTCCACTATGGGTCTCAGCCACAGCTTCTTTAGGACACCACTCCTCAGAGTATGTGCCTGTGTGTCTAAGATGCACATTCCGTGGGGTCTGGAATGGCACAGACAGCTTTGCACAGCTGCAGCTAAGCACCATGTACCAAGAACCTCTTGTTAAAAAATAATTTTGATGCTTCATAATAACTATGTGATTACAAACCCTGTGAAAAATGACAACAGTTAAAACAAAAACCAGCCTTGCAAGCTATGTGCAGCTTTGGCAAAGCCTATTCTCTTGAGCCCCCTCCCCACCTGCTCAAGGGCACCCCTTCTTTCAGGATCTCCCCTCTGGACATGCTGCTGCCCAGGGCTTTGTGTAGGCTCTACTCCAGCCTCCTGCCGTACCCGTAACCGGCCCAGCAATCAGTACCGTTCTCGGCCTCTCGGGGGCACCAGAGCTCGCTCATAGCAAGGTGGATACTTGTTGAGACAAAAGACGGGGATTTTGGCTGCCAATTTGTCTTTAACATTGTGTAAGGTCTGTCTCTAGGCAGAGCAGGCCGTATACAGACCCGAAGCAGGGCGTGCATTGTTCTGGCTTTTCTGTTGCTGGGTGAGGGATAATGATAGCACACGCCCTGAGGTGCTGGGGAGCTGGATTTTGATGCCTTTTGCATCCGAGTCCACGTATGGGGGCGGGTGGCTGGAAGAACAGGTCCCTGCAGTCAGACCTCATAGGACAGGAGGCTTCTCTTCGCCCCTGCCCGACGCTTCGTGGAGCCGCATTCAGCGGTGAAACAAAAGGTGCCAGAGAAACAAGGCAAGTAAAAGTGATAGGAGAAAACGGCAAAAGGAAAGGGACAGGAAGAAAGAAAGAGAAAAAGACATTGAAAGCTAGGAACAAAATCAAGAATGAGACCGTGTAAAGCTAATGTGTGGTGATTGTTCGTACCAGTGTTATGGGTTTTGGAGCAAAACAATTTGTAGGAAGCAAACTTCCCCAAATGTGAGTACTTAATAAAGAAGAAAACAGAAGGATTGATAATGGAAATTAGGCTAATGAATAAACAAGCTGCTTAAAAAACGGGCTTCTCTCGCAGTCCGTTATTTTTAACTTAGTGGCAATTTGCATACTAGTTAATTTGCATATATTAAATACTGCTCCCCTTCTCCTTCCCACCTCCTCCACTTCAGAATAACATTTCATTACGGTGCTGCTGGGCCAGAGGACTCGGAGGCTCTGGAGAGTTTATTAATTTATCCAACACATGCTGTGTACATTTTTATCACTTGCCGCACAGTGGACCCGGTATCTTTGAAGTCATTAACAACACGAGGGGTGTTCTGCTCGAGGTATTCAAAAGAGAACGAGAAAACCAGCCTGCAATAACTGTACCAAAAAACAGGGAAAGATCGTGTATGGTTTATGTTCTTTCTAGGAATACAAAAATGAGCAAGGGATGACTCTCTCATCTGTATCAGAGAGCCTCTGTTTTTTTGTTTGTGTTATTTATTTATTTAAATTTTGAAGCAAAACAGAAATGATTCTCAGTGGGGTGCAGACATCCAAAAAAGCACTAGCCATGCATACCATTTCTCCTGCTGCTGCCCACACTGAAAGGCAGGCTAGAGAGGGTGGCTCTTAGGGAAACCTCTATTACTGCTGATGAGAATAATGAACCAGCAGGTGAGGGCCACAAGCACCTGCTCCGCTGTGCTCCTAGGGCTCTGCCTGCTGTCACTGCTGGGGGTCACGGGGCCCATCCCTGGACTGCACCTCCTCCTTAGTGCGCTCTCCCAGAGCACCCTCCCACCACTGTCTCTCTCTCTTGTAGCTTCCACTAGGGTGGGAACTTCTAACTTGAACTTCTAGTGGCTTACTTAAATGCCCTGCAGTGGGTCATGCCACCTCCCATGGGAATAGAAGAAGGCTACCATTCCTAGGAAGGAGCTTTTAAAAAGTGACCACCTGCATTAATCCTGGTGCCATTTTCTAATGCTATCCTATCAGTTTAGCTATTTGTCCCTCTTTCTACTGTCCCAGGTGCTTAAGTTGAAGAGAAACCTGTATATTTGTCTAAAGCTTGAAGTGTTTTCCCCAGATGCCAATGCAAATTAACAAATTTATTCAATCATTCATTCATCAAATATTTATTGAATGCCTACCACGTGCCAGACATTCTAGGCACTGGAAAAATTGAGCTTACATTCTCATGGGTGGAGACAGACAATAAACGCGAAAATGATAAAGTGATATTATTCTAGAGTTAGAAACACTTAGAGGAGGCCGGGCGCGGTGGCTCAAGCCTGTAATCCCAGCACTTTGGGAGGCCGAGGCGGGTGGATCACGAGGTCAGGAGATCGAGACCATCCTGGCTAACATGGTGAAACCCCGTCTCTACTAAAAATACAAAAAACTAGCCGGGCGTGGTGGCGGGCGCCTGTAGTCCCAGCTACTCGGAGGCTGAGGCAGGAGAATGGCGTGAACCTGGGAGGCGGAGCTTGCAGTGAGCCGAGATCGCGCCACTGCACTCCAGCCTGGGTGACACAGCGCGAGACTCCGTCTCAAAAAAAAAAAAAAAAAGAAACACTTAGAGGAAGGATAGATAAGATGTGGGGTCGTCAGTGACCTGAGCACGGGAGCGTTACTTTAGCTAAGGTCAGCAGGGATAACATCTCTGAGAATGTGACATTTGAGCTATAACTAAAGAGAACTAGAAGTAGGCAGGATTAATCCGGGGTCTTATGGCCATCTTTATGCTTGGTTTGGTCCTAGTTGGGCTTTTAGTTCAGTGAATTTGCATTTAGCTGAAATAATCGTCAGTCCCAATGTGTTCACCGCCACTGATCCCAAGGTGTGGACTGGCTTGATGTTTCTGGCTTAGTGGAACAGCAGCTGTTTGGGCCCTTACACCATTCAGGTTAACTTTTGTGCAGGATGAGCAAGATTCAGACTTTGAATCCGTGAAGAAACTCCTTTGAAGGAGACAGTTATGTGCAATGGTTAAACATGTCTGACAGCCTGGGTTGAATCTTACTAGGTTTGTGACTTTGGGTAAGTTACATAACTTCTCTGCAGTTTAGTTTCCCAACCTGTAAAGTGGCTATAATAAACGTAGAGGACCTGGCATGTAATAAAGGCTCAATAAATGTGCCCAGGTTTTATTCTTCAGAACATATAGACTTTCCTCCCTCTATCACCCTCAAGGATAAGGATCTAGTCCATGAATGGAGGATGTGGAGACTTTTTGTTTGTGATACTAAGCATGTACAAAGAAAAGAAAAATCATCTAAGAGCAGTTTCTAAGCCCTTTGTGTCTTGAGTCAAGGAATCAGACAGCCTTAGGTTTGAAACTCACCTCCGCCAGGTTATTAACAATTTTGACTTTGAGCAAGTTACTTAATTTGATTATGACTCAGTTTGCTCATTTGTAATATGGGGATAATCACAATGTCTACCTTATAGTGCCATTATAAGGATTAATGGTACAGTGTCTGTCAACCATAACACATAAATGTTAACTGCTATATTTAATATTATTTCACCTACCTGGCCTGTGGCAATAAGTGGTTTGATCCTCTTGAGTAACAAGCAATGGTTAAATTCTTCACATATTGTACTGATCTTTTTTTTGCCAAAGTACTCTCAAACTGGCTGCCACACTGCTGTTTCAGTGTAGTTTTCTCCACCACCAATGCTTTTGTCCCTTTCGCCAATGTCTTCTTTCCCCAGGACAACTGCAATGGCCCTGGCTTGTCTCCTCACTTCTGCTCCTGCCCTCTTCCAAGTCCTTCACCACAAGGCAGGCAGAGGATCTTTGTAGAGTATCTATCAGCCATCCAGTGGCTGTCATTCACTCCTCTAATAAAATTCAAACTCCTAACCCTGGCCTGCAGGCTTAATTGACCCGTCCCTTATATGTCCAACCTTAGCTCTTTTCACTTTCCTCCATGCCTGCTGTACTCTAGCCACACTGGTCTTTCTATCCTTAAACATGCCAAGCTTTTTCCTGCTTTAAGGTCTTCAGACATGTTATTTCTTCTCCCAAAATGCCCTTCCTTCTGTGCTGTGCTTGGCTGGTATAATAGCGAGAGATTTCATTTGATGATGAATTACAGAACATTCTGATGACAGTACTTCCACATATACAGGGTTTTTTTTTTTTTCTTTTTCATTCAATTAGAAGTCTAAAAATGGTTGCCTGGGTCATTGGCTCAAAAATATCAGAGAAAAGACTTTTTTTTCTTTGCTTTTCCCTTTTATTTGCAAGATGACTCCCATAGCACCAGCCATCTTGTCCATATTTCAGATAAAATAAGTTGCTGAAGAGAAGCAAGAAAGGGCAGTCCTTATATTAGGGAAGCAACACCTTCTCTGAAATTATAGCTTATACCTCACTGGCCAATGCTTACATGCACTGTGCTGTGCATGTAAGCAAAATAAGGGAGAAGTGAAATGTATTACGTAGGCAAATGGTGGTGTCTGTCATAGCTGACTTCTAACTTTTTGGGTTCAGGAAATGAGAGTGCATTTTCTTCTCAAAGAGGCCGTTTCTGAACATCCTGTCTAAGTAGTTTCATTCCCTCTCATTATTCTCTGTCATAAGCCCTTTCTGTTTCCTTTGTAGTGCTTTTTATGATATCATTGTTTAATTCTTTGTTTACTTGTTTGTCATATATCTTACTACAGGCACCATGAGGGCAGAGACTATGTCTGCTTGGCTTGCTACTGAATCCTTAGAACTCAGCTCAGAGCTGGGCATCAGTGGTTTCTCAAGAAATTATTCATTGAATGAATGAGTGAACCAGTTAATCAATGAATAGAGGATACCTCTAGGATGTTGGGAAAGTTCTTTGTTCCTTTCCCAGACTGCTCCAATCAAGGGGAATCACCCCCAATGGAACTGCTAGGTAGAAATGAACATAGTAAACTAAGGTTAATAAGTGACTTTGTCAAATTAACAAAAAACAAAATGTCCAGAAAATGAATTGCTGGATTCTTATTATCACATATTTTCACAAGTGCTCAGCTCTGATCATTGAGAAGTTTCAGTAGTTGAGAGTGAGGCAGGTGTGGCAAGTTATAGAGATGTTCTGGATTACACAGGAAATGCAGAGTCTAAGCTCAAAACTGTCCTTTGGGAATGTTTTGTACCCAACATTTGAGTTGGGAACATATTGCACAATGGTCTTGTTTCCCCTTGTCCTTGAAAAAAAAAAAAACTAAACAAAATCACAATACATCACTTACTCTGTATTATATATATTCACTGGTTAAATCCTTAAAACTCTCCAAAGAATAAAATTGAGGCTAAGGAAAGTCATGGTCAGGAAGTGGTGATGGAATCTGGGTTTGAACCTTAGTAGCTAAGCTCCAGAGACTATGCAGTTACGTTGTAGTGCTCACTATTTTAATTTAGTGCAGAATTTCTTTAGGGAAAATTGGTTATATCAAATGGAAACCTATATTGTATTATACCTATGATTCTTCTGTAAAAGTCAGCTTTTAGGCAAAAGTGCAGAAAATGACTCTTTGGTGTATTACTGCAGAGATAAGTGCTTCAGTTGGGAGGTAGCTCTTGAGACAAAATTTAAAACAGGGAGTGGGGATGGTTCTTCAGGAGCCAGGACCAGCTGACCTCCATCCTCTTTCTGCCCTTAAATCTGAAATTCTGGAGTTATCATTCTGAATTTAATTTCAGGGCCAGCTCCCTGTATTGCTGTAATCTATGTTTTCTAAAAGAGTATTAATATTGCTAATCAAAGCCATGTGAAGTGACAATTTTTTCCTGAGTGTTGCTGCAAAACAGACCGTTCAAAAGAATGAAATTCTACAAGTAATTCAATAATTGTGTCACATGAAAACCTGGTAGATTTAGACTTTCCAAGCTGGAAAAGGCCTGTAGCAGGGTTGAAATAGGCTGGAGGGTCATGCTGAATTCAAATCCTGGCTCTGCAACTTGCCAGCCTTATGACTTTGGGCAGGTTACTTAACCCTATGAATCTCTGTCACCTCTCATTTAAAAGAGATTAATAGACCTAACCAAGGGAGTATTGTGAGTATTCCATGTGGTGATGTGTGTCAAAAACCCTAACACAATGACAGTCACTGAGTAGGGGTTCAACCCTTGCCAACTCCATTCCCCTTCCCTTCCAGATGCCATGTGGCTCACTTGGTTAGTTGGCCTCTGAAAAATCTTAACAAAGAAGGCTCTTGTTTCTAAATAACTTCAGGGAGGAGATTTGATGAGCACTCTTGGTTGCCCATCCTATTGTCATTCACATCCTTAATTTTCTAGCCTTTAATAAAGCACCATGTGCAGTGGGGAACTCCACAGCTTGTGGGACATGCAGGGTTGGGGAGGGTCAATGTCAAGACCACAGAGAAGCAGAAAAGGTTAGTTAAGAAGACCCTTGAGAGGCTGAAACTACTTAGGCCGAACCCTTAGGCCTGGTGTGAAGGATTTAAGCACAATACAAGACCTAAGTGTTTAGTGCAGGTACCAGTCAGGGGCAGGAAGGCACAGGGATGCATGGATGGGCCATAAATACAGACTACAAAGCTGCAGAGAGCCAGTTCAGGTCTGTGGTGACTGTGGTGATGGCACATCCTCAGAGTACCTCCCTGGTGCCTAAGCTGTCTGTCCTGGCCCGGAGGACTCACATCCCATAAGGTAGGCCCACGTCATAGCTTCTCTTAATTTTGAGTCTGTTTAACATTCATTCAGTTTCTTCCTGGCATGTAGACTTTCATGGTAAACTGAAATTTTAGCATTTTTCTTATACAGCTGAACAAAAATGTGCTTTCTTTTAACTTTTACTCACTGGCTCCAGCCCTGCCCCAAGAGTTCACACTGTAAGAAAATTCTGGACTGGGCACGGTGGCTCATGTCTGTAATCTCAGCACTTAGGGAGGCCGAGGCGGGCGGATCACGAGGTCAGGAGATTGAGACCATCCTGATTAACACGGTGAAACCCCGTCTCTCCTAAACATACAAAAATTAGTTAGGCATGGTGGCGGGCTCCTGTAGTCCCAGCTATTTGGGAGGCTGAGTCAGGAGAATGGCATGAACCCGGGAGGCGGAGCTTGCAGTGAGCCAAGATGGCGCCACTGTACTCCAGCCTGGGGGACAGAGCAAGACTCCACCTCAAAAAAAAAAAAAAAAACGAAAGAAAGAAAGAAAGAAAGAAAGAAAAAAAAATTCCCTTTTTCTTGGGACAGTCTTTCAGACATTTAAAGAGAATCATCAACCAGTTAAATATCTCCAAGGTCTTTATTTGTAACTTAATTAATACAGTTTTCAGTTCTTTTCCCATTTTCTTTTCCTGCCTGTAACCTCTCTCCATCTGGTCAGTGGGTATGCAGGCTCAAGGGGGCAAACATTTAATAATACTTGATAAAAACTTTGAACTGAAAGAGGCAGAGGTCAAAATTCTTCATTATATCACAGTTCAGGGCATCCTATAGCATCATATCACCAGTTAATCATCATCTCCAAAATTATTCAACCAGTTATAAATCCATTGAATGGTATTATCATGAGGCCTATATCTCTGTAATTTGTTCACAACAATATTATAGGAAACTCCATCAAAGACATTGCTAAAATCAATAAGCACTGTGTCTACTGCATCTTTTTAATTCTCTGTTGTGGTCCTCTCACCAACAGGCATATCTAATGGGGATTGTTCTTAGTGAGTCAAAGTTGGTCCCAGGAAACATGTTTGTCCCAATAGGGGTTCACATTTCTTCTGTTACACAATCTTCTCAAGGAGTTTCTAGGGACCATCTTGCTCTTTTGAAAATTAGAACCTGTCCTCTTCCCAAAAGATATTAAATAGATAAGGACAGGACAAAAGAGATTGAAATTAAACTTTGCAGAAATAATCTAGATCAGGCATTATGAATAATTACCAGGCACTGTGCTGAAATTCTAAAAATGGCTATGATGTCACTTGCATAAATTATTAATAAATTATTCTATATTTGATAATTTTTCTTTGTAGACCTAGAGGCAAAGGTATGGATGAGGTCACATAGCAAGGGGATTGCTGCTGAGAAGGAGTCAAAGCCTGGGTTTTACTTGTGGCCTTGCTGCTACACTAACTTTACTGACATGCCATTCTGGGATAGTCTTTTCTCTCTGAGGCTTCAAGAGAAGATGAGAATACATTCCATCCCTACCTCTTGGAGTCATTTTGACGACTCAGATGAAGTGCAGCATCAGGCATCAGTAAGCGGTTATTAGTATGGCTTCTGGAAGAGTTTGTGTCTCCAAGTGGGATCCTTGGCTGTCAGATCCATGACTGCAGCTATAAATACCGTGGGAAGTCGAAAGCACACACTGGGGTTGACCGTATTCTCTAATTGGGTGTCACCTTTCATGAGCCAAGCAGCTGCCAAAACTCATTGCCTCTGATTTAGTTTCTTGGAACTGATCAGCATATTGTTTTGTTAATAACCATCTGAGGTTGAAGAAGTCTTCCGAGTGGTACCACTTGAAATATAACAGCTGGCTCAGGGACTGTTTTGTAGTAAGCTCAAATGGGACGCAGGCACTATTTCCTTCTTATGTACAAATGTGGTAACAAGCTTGAAAAGGGGGCTCAGTGATTCCCCACTGCCTCCAGTGCTCAGTAAGCAATTTGAATATTTCAGTATGGAAAATACAACCTAGTTCTTTTTAGACCAATTCGCCTCTTATTCATAAATTAAATAGAATACACAGAGCTAAGGAACAGAATGAAGACAAGACAGTGAAGACATCATCTCAATAGCAGGAATCTATCCTGAGCCTGTCATTCTTCCATCTATATTCCTGTCCACCCATATGTCCATATATCCATTAATCTATCTATTCATACATGAAAATTAAATGAACATTTGTGATACACAAGACACTTAATGAGACCTAAGTCCTGCCTTCAAGGAGTGTATGGTTAAGTATATGGGAGAAATTGAATATAATTCATGACAAAAACAATGTTATTACAAGATCAGATAAAGATTGCTTCCAGTTAGATAGAACTGGGGAAGCATTCAGGCTGAATCAAGAAAGTTGGATAAGATTTAGATATATGGAGATGGGAGATATGGTTTTTCTAGGAAGCGGGAATAACCAACAATAAAGACATGAAGGAGGTAAACTGTGGAGACTGCTTGGAGACTACTGGTCAGTATTGAGCTTTGCAGGAGATAATGAGAAGTAAGCTGAAAAGGTAGCCTGGGACAGATGATAAAGGGCCTAGAATTCCAGGCTAAGGAGTTTGTGCATCATTCTGGAGAAAACTGGGAGCCACTGAGAATTTTTGAGTATTGTAGCATTGTATCCAGAACTGTGCTTCAGAAAGAGTACTGCCATTCCCAGTGTTAAGTGTTAGAAGCAATAAGCCAGAGCCTTGCCTCCAGGTCTTACCTTCTGGCTTTCATATAGCAATTGTTGCTGCCAGTGGCTGGAAAGAAGATTGTTCTATTTTACCCTGAAGGAGGAAGGTGGATGTAGTGGATCTGTGAATTCCAGTCAGATTCCCTTTCAGGACTGACACACTTATCTGCTCGTACTGTATTGACTACTAATGGCCATAGATGAATCCCTCTCTGGGAACTGCATCTGGCTAGTGAGAGCTGCCTTTCCCAAGGTAATACTCTCTTCCCAGGTTACAAAGGCCTGGCCCCCTTGCCTCAATTTGGAAGACAACTCTGAATACTCTGCAGTCCGTAACTCCCAAGCTTCCCGCAGGATTATCTGAAGCTTCTGCATTCCCCAGTGGCTGACCCAGCAAAACTCCTGCACATACATCTCCATCTCAGAGTCTGTTTCTAGAATTCTGAGCAAAGGCAATGGGTCTTCCTCTTCCCCAGCTGCCTCTACAGTTGACTTATCCAGTGGATGGCTTGTGTCATCTCTCTTGTATCACCTCCCTTGGTGAGGGGCTGCGGATGGGCAGTGCTGTTCCTATTTCTAAGAGATTGTCTTTGTGAGTGTATCTGTGAGTGTAGAGTTTTCTCTTCAGGTATTGAAGGTCTCTGGATCTTCCCAGGCTGTGTTCCCCAAAATGTCTTCCATGGGATGTTTATGGAGGCACACCTTGAAAAAAGTGGTAGCCAAACAAGTACTCAGTATCTAAGAGGTTAGAATTGTAGACAATGCTTGAATATATCTGATTATAGAGACGTTTTCTCAAAAACCACGTCAGGGGTTAAGGAACTGTTGCTTTGTAGGTTTGAGGAATTATTTGGGGCTGAAATACTCATTAGTGAGGATTTCATTAGTGAAAGGCAAGGCCAATGTCTACTTGGAATGATACTTGTAAAACAAGGGTTGAAAACTCATGTGGCTCGGCATCCATTCAACATAAACAATGAGATAAGAATGTAGGGTCCTGGGGACCTGAAAATAAAGTGCAGGCCTGTCCTAAGGGGACTGCTGCTACGGGGGTTCATGAAAAAGATTGGTGCTTCCATGAGGAAGTGCTGGTCCCTGTGGCCAGACCTCAGGTTTTTGCAAGGTATCTGTACTTTAAAAAATTTAAATCTCTTGAGTTTTAATTTAATTTTTAGAAAATACTGTGTGCATGAAGCAAAATATATCTGCGAGCTGAATGTGGCCTGCGGGCTGTGGTTGTTTGCCTCTGTTTTAAACCACTGTGCATGCTGGAGAGAGCACCTGAGGCAAAAACAGTGAGCACATTTGTGTGCTCATCTCTAGAAGGGCCTCTGCCTGGTAATGCACC
Source organism: Macaca thibetana thibetana (assembly GCF_024542745.1). Lineage (NCBI taxonomy): Eukaryota > Metazoa > Chordata > Mammalia > Primates > Cercopithecidae > Macaca > Macaca thibetana. The sequence continues at coordinate 38,088,539 of NC_065579.1, read as the reverse complement.
ACTGGGAGGCAGGGTGGGCTACAGAAGTAGGGGGAGGACTGGGGAGCCTATGCATGCATGGTCTGAAGAGCAGACAGCTTAAAACATGTTTCCAAATGTGTTTTGGCCGTTTTCCTTCATGGGAACTGGGGAAATCTGCAGGTTTAAAAAAATCTTATTTGTAAATTTACTTATTTCTTAAATTCCTTCTTAAAACGTTATTTTATGTTATTTAATCTTCACGAGATCCTTCAAGGATTACCAACTGTACACAAGATAACAGTTGGCAGTTAAATCCCTCCATGTTAGGGCTGCACATTCAATTCATTCATTCTTTATTCAGGTGTGAATTCCTTGATTTGACACATACACAAATAATTATACAAATAATTATTGAATGCTGTCTTGTACAGGCTCTGTCATACAGAGGTACTGTATGAAGTACCTCTGGAATTACAAAAATGAATAAGGTACTGTTTCTGCCTTCCAGGAACTCAGATGCCCTCACTGCATCTCAAATGCACTCAGGTAGGTAGGATGATGGTAAGAGTTCATATTTACTGACTACCTACTAAGTGCTTGGTACTATTCCTAGTATTTTGTTTAACTTTCGCATTTAATCCTATAACAGCATAACTAAGAAGTGACTATTATTTCTGACCTCCATTTAGAGAAAGCATGGAGACACATGCTGTTTCGGCACTTTGCCCAAGATCAGAGAATTACAGGAGCTGGAGCTGGATAGAAGCCCGGTGTACACCTCTCTGATTGTGGCTTCACCGGGCCACCCGGCATCCTGTGGAGGGGCTTCTGAGCACCTGTAATCTGATGGAGAGCATGGTAGAGGCAGCTGGATGCCAGACACTGAGGAGACGCCTGAGTCTGACAAGTGGATAGAGGTGTGTGTGGAGAAAGGAGGTCAGGCAAAGGCTCAGCAGTAGGAAGACCAGAGTGGCCCCTGAGACCACAGGAAACAAAGGGAAGCAATGCTGGACAGCCGGCCAGCTCCTGTGCTGTGGGGCCATCAGCCATTAGAGACTGTCAGAGTAGAGGACCCTTAGACCCCACCAGACCCTGCAGAGGATGAAACAGAAGGATGCAAAGAAATTCATCCTTCTTATAGATGCAAAAATGTTCATCCTCTTAAGAGAGGAAACAAATACAAATCACAATGAAATGCCACTTTCCTGCATCAGATTAACGAATACTTGAAAGCTTAATTCTACTTAGTGCTGGCCAGGACTTTCCTTTTGCGCAATTTTGATGGGCGAGTCAATTGGGAAAGTGTTTGTGAGCGCAGTTTGGCAATAGGTGTGTATCTACATTTTAAATGCACATACTTTCTGGTCCAGAAAAAGTCCCCTGAGGATACATACATACCTGCAGGATAAATGCACACACATACATATATGTAGGGTGTGGCATTTTTAGAAACAGAAAATTAAAAATGATCTTCATCAGTAGGTTAAGCAGGTAAATTACGATAATACAAACTAGGGAATACTGTGGCTTCATATTACTCTTAAAATAAAATCCCAAGCCCTTCCCGTGGCCTATAAGGCCTGGCATGATTTGATCCTTTCCCCGTTCTCACCCAAATTTTCCACTGCTCTTTCTCTCCCCCTGCTCCAGCCCCTAGAGGCTATAGCTGTCCCACTGACCAAGGCAGTTCCACCCTTAGGGCCTTTGCTCCTGCAGTTTCTCCTTCTTTGAAGGTTTTCTCCCCCAGATATTAACATGACTGTCTCCTCACTCTATTTATACCTCTGTTCAAATATCAACATGTGGTGAATAGTTTTGAAAGTGACCCTTAATGATCTGCCCTCCTGGTATTCACATCTTGTGTGATTCCCTCCCTTCTAGTGTGAGCTGGACCTAGTGACTTACTAATAATGAACAGAATATTTTAAAAGGGGAGATGTCACTTCTGATAACAAAATACTACGACTTCATCTTGCATGCTCTTCCTCTCTTCTCTTCCTCTGTCTCCCTCTCCCTGGCATTCTTGCTTGTGAGGAAGCAGGCTGCCATGCTGTGAGCTGCCCTGTGGAGAAGTCCGCATGGCAAGGAACTGAGGGAGACCTTCAGCCAACAGCCAATGAGGAACTGATGCTCCCAGAGCACAGCCTGTAGGAAACTAATTCCTGCTAACAACCTTCAGATGACTGCAGGCCTGGCTGGTAACTCAGCTGAAGCCTGAGAGAGATCCTGAAGCAGCGGGTGCAGCTAAGCCTCTCCTGGATTCCCATTCGACAGAAACTGTGAGATCATGAATACCGTTGTTTTAAACACTAAGTCTTGGGGTAATTTGAAACACAGCGATAGATCACTGATACAGAATCCCTGGGAGAAGTCTTCTGTGACTACGCCATTTAAAACAGTGTTCTTTGTTGCACAATGACCCCCTAACCTGCTTTGTTTTATTTCATAGCGTGTATTTCTTGGACATTCTTTGATATCTTTTTGTTTGTATAATTCTTTATCTTTACTAGAATGTGAAGTTTTATGAGGACGCAACTCTTTTGCTTATCACTGTGTTCCTTCGTGCCTAGAAGAGTGCCTGACAGTAAGTGGGTGCTCACATTTGGTAGGTATTTGTGAAGGAATAAATATTGCAACCCATAAAAAGAATGAATAGTCATGCAGATCCAGATATGGGGAAGGCTTCCAAAATATAACATTATGGCGGGAGGGAAAAGCAAGTTGCAAGGCAATCTATATATATCATGATCCCCCTTTCATATCTAAAAGTTTGCATATGCAATGAAAAATGTCTGAAAAGATACAGATCAAAGTGTGAATAGTGGTTTTCCCTACAAGATAAAATTATGGAGCCACACTGTCTTAAACATTTCTTTAATTTTTAACAGTTTTATAATTATTCTAGAATCAGAAAAATTCAACGAAGACATTGTATAGACTTCTTAAGGCCGACCAGCCATTTGCTCTTTAGTGTTCCTGTGTCTTCTCTTGGTGAACCTCCAAAGAGGCTACCTGCTGTTGGTCTGAACCCAGCAGCCTTAGACTTTTTCCTTATGGTGGCCAGAACCACTCTCCCTGCACCTCACCCAGCCAGACTCCAGTCTCCAGGCAGTGCACAGGAAGAGCTCCCACATGACAGACTGTCAGAAACCTAGCATGTTTTCTGTGAATATTTCTTGGCAATAATTACTGAATAGGAAATAGGGAGTTGAAAAGAAATAAAAATACAGTACAGCAAAAAATAACTGTTTTTGCAGTTCAGCCTTGAAGGGATAAAGGCTGCTGAGGAGCTGATGGATGGAGCACACTGCCCTGATCCTCTGCTTTGCTTGAGGGCGAAGTTCTCACGGGGACACTAAGTCTGGGCTTCAGGGAAAGCTCCAGTGAGATCCCTGGGCACATATGCAGATTTCTCCCAGGTTATGCTGAGTGTATCTGTGCAGGAAGGTACCCAGAGTGCTCCTATCTAAAGCCCAGCATTCCCTGTAGACTAAGAGTCAGTGTGGGAGACAGGTGGGGGCGGGAAGCCTTGTCATTCTTCCCCACACAACTTGGCTTGGGCAGTTTTTCATCTCCTTGCTATGTTATCAGCTCTCCACTGCCTCACCCACTATATCCTGTGTGCTCTTAAGTTTGCTGTATATGTTGACTGGGAGGCAAGGTAAACTTCCAAGAGGAGAGCTGATCATAATCCTGAAAGACACAATCCTGAGTGCCACCGTCCTGAATGTGCAAATCCTGAAAGATCACAATCCTAAAAATACAATTCTGAGAAAAACAATAAAAAAGTATTTTAAAGATATTTATTGACATTTTAAAAGGGAATTTATTTGAGAAACATAAAAATGCAACAGAACACTTCACAGGCCACTTTATGCAATAAAATAGTCAATAATAACGTACATATTTTTGGAGGCATGAACACTCAGATATGCTAATGACAGTCACATGGATGTAAGTTATGAGCAGATGAACTGTATTCATAAAGAAATAGGTGAAAAAGGGAAATATATAAACACATATCACTATGGTTGTATACGCAGCTTTATAACTGCAGTATTATGAAATACTGTTATGAGCAACCTAACAGTATTTTAAAGAGATCAATTAAAAAAAAAGAACCATGGTGGGTCACCATCACATATGCAGTCTCCCAAGGAGGCGAGTTCTTGAGACACTTTATTTCTCACAAATGCAGATGTACCAAAAGAAGATCTCTTCATTTATTGAGGAAGTTTCAACATTTTTACTTACACGCACAATGCTTACACACAAAGTCAACGTTATGATAATGCATTTTCTGGAGTCAAATTTGCAAAAAAAAAAAAAAAAAAAAAAAAACATAAAACCAATTAGAACTCTCTAAAGTCTCTGTTCAATTTATATCTCCAATATTGAAAATGATGTAAAGATGAAATACACAGCCTAGCAAATTGTAAAATACAATGTTAACAATTTAAAATAATGAAAATGACTAACAAAAAGGAAAGAAAAAACATTCGACATGAAAAAGTATATTATACGGATAGATTATGGCAATTACACAGAGGTCGTCCATAAGGCTGGTTAACTTTCACTATCATTGACTATATTTTGGTGTCTTGCATCATGATAAATGGCTGCTTTTTTCTATTAGGGCATGGCTTTCCTCAAAGAATATTTTCACATTCATTTTCTATGTGGTGCTGCTCTTTCTGATATTCTTCTGTGATTCGATATACAACAACATGAGCATTTCCTATTAAACTTTCCCATCTTCTGTTTAGGAATTTTGATCTCTAGGGATTTCAATATTTGGGATGATGGTGTTTGGAATTGTGTCTTTCATGATTATGATCCAAACCCCTCGGAGAGCAGGGACACAAGAGGTTGCGTCCTCTGTGCTATCCTCAGGGCCTGTTATGCTGATAGCACAAGTAGGGACTCAAGCAGTGTGGTTGGCAGAATGAACGGCCACTCTCACATTTGTGTATGTCCTTTCTAAAGTGTGCTCCAGCATGGCATGGTCTGACACTATGGAGTACAGCAGGATTGTACACACCTTCTTTCTACAATCTATACTTCCATAAATGTAATCTAAAAGCAGATTTTTTGGGGCAGCCAATTAAACAGTTACAAAACTTGTTCCTCCAGCCTTTTCTTCTTTAAGAAGATGTCAGCTATTATTTCTTTCAATGTCATTTTAATGATGAAATATTTCAAACATACAATTTTTAAAATATTCTGAACATAGCAAATCCTCACGGACCTACCTCTGGAATTTAACACATGCTCTTTTTTTCTTTTTTGCTTTTTTCATAATTTTAACTTTCATATATTTTTCTTTTTTCTTTTACTTTTCCTTTTTATTGATTTATGCTTTTAATTTTTAATTTTTGTTGGTACATCGTGGGTATATATATTTTGGGGGTACATGCGATGTTTTGATGCAGGCATGCAATGTGAAACAAGCACACTATGGAGAATGGGGCATTCATTCCCTCAAGCATTTATCTTCTAAGTCACAAACAACCCAGTTACACTCTTTAAATTATTTAAAAATATACAAGTAAGTTATTATTGACTTTAGTCACCCTGTTGTGCTATCAAATAGTAGGTCTTACTCATTCTTTCTACTGCTTTTGTATCTGCTGACCATCTCCACCTTCCCTCCTTGCCCTCCACTACCCTGCTATTTTACCATGATTACTTCAAGTGTTTGGATAAAAAAAATATACAGATAAAATCAAAGCCTCCTTTACTTTTCATTCTTTGCTTTTCATTCTTTCATCACAATAAATAAATATTTTTCTGAAGTTGATGTATGTTCTTCTCACCCATGTTTTATAATTTTATTACATATATGTTTATAAAATATCATATATAAAGTATCAAATCTTATTTGTTTGATATTCTGTAACTCAGAATTACGTTTTCAATATTGATCCCTAGGAACCTAATTTTAGTTACTGAATTCCATAAGTGTGTCATAATTTGTCTATGCTCCAGTGGCTGTATATAGGATTTCTCATTTCCCCATTTTCAACCAGTCCTTAGTTTAACAAGGCTTTTTATTTACCAAGCCAATAAACATGAAATGATATCTCATATTAATTTGCATTTTCCTTTTACTCGTGAGGTTGGACATCTTTTCATGCTTTTTTTTTTTTGCCATTTGGATTTTTTCTTTTATCAATTTCCTATTCTTACACTGTGCTAGTTTGCAAAAATGGTCACAATAATTTTCCTTCATGAATCCATATCCTTGGGTAATTCCCATCATACTGGTTCTGGGCGTAGACATGTGATTTCCTTTGGCTAAGGAGATAAGAAAATGTGAGACTTGAAGAAGCCCAAGAGACTTGGAAAGTTCTTGTGCATTGGTGCTGTTTCTTGCTTCTCTGCAACCACCACCATGTGAAAAATCCTGGGGTAGTCTGCTGAATGATGAGAGACACATGGCCTGGTGACCTCCATTAGTCCAGCCAACTGTCAAACACATGAGTGAGGCCATTGACTGCCAGCTCACTGCAAACATGAGACTGGCCCAGCTAATTTCTCGAGGATGAAAGGAACCATTTTTTTCTGAGCCCAGCCCAAACTGTCAACCCACAGAAATCAGGGCACATAGATATCTGTTGTTTTAAGCCAGTAGCCCTGGGTGGTGTGTTATGGCAGCCATAGCTCATTCACTTTATTTTGCCCATTTTTTCCCCTTTCGGTTGCTTGTCCTTTTCATATTGCTAAACTCTTTATTTCTTCTGTTTTTTGTTTGTTTTGTTTCTTTTCTTTTTTTTTTTTTAAACAGGGCCTCACTTTGTCACTCAGGCTGGAGCAGTGGTGTGATCTTGGCTCACTATAGCCTCAAACCCCCACCAGGCTCAAGTGATCCTCCCACCTCAGCCTCCTGAGTAGCTAGGACTACAGGTGCATGCCGCCACACCCAGCTAATTTTTATATTTTTTGTAGAGATAGGGTTTCAACATGTTGCCCAGCCTGATCTTGAACTGCTGGGCTCAAGGGATCTGCCTGCCTTGGCTTCCCAAAGTGCTGGGATTACAGGCATGGATCACCATACCCAGTCTGCTGAACTCTTTCTTAACATGACATTTCTCATTCAACTTTGTAAGTTTACGAAGCAGACATTATTATAATTATTATAATCATTTCCATTTTAGAGATGAGGGAGCTACGATTAGAGGTTTAGTGATTTATCAAAGATCATGCACCTAGCAAGTAGGGAAGGTGAAATTTGAATCCATTAATATCTGGCTACAGAACCAGAGCTCTCAGGCCATTTCAATTCTCTGCTTCTCTCACATGCTGAATTTACAGTTGCTCAGTTCATGGAAACTCTTTAGGGCCAGGCACTATGCCACGTTTTATATCATACTAAACACAGAGTTCTGTTTTAAACTCTGGTTTAGGACTTTCTGTTTTCAGTGGTGTACTAGAACAAGCCCACAGCAGCTCACGAGAGCCAATGTTAGCTAGCATCTCTTCCCAAATCTGAGTTCAGGAAATCACATGGTAACTTGACATCAGCTGTGGTAGGAGTCTTTATATCACAGAATTTAGCAAATACTGTGAATCACGGGCTTTTATCTTCTAGAGAGTTGGTTTACCAGCACATAAAGTACTGGGCTGTGTTTACTCCTGTTCCTTGTATCTTGTTAGATCTGTCCCTTTCAGTTGCTTGTTAGCATAGTATTGGAATATTATTTGTCATCCAACATATTTGCTATTCCTATCCACTTTATATGATTTCATGAATAGAATAAGTATATCTTCTATGTCTTCACTGGCCCACAAACTGAGCTGTAGGGGCTGGGAGTAGAAACTTTTCTCCAGGTTCACTTGTTCCATTAATCAATATGTTCAGTCCTCTACTGATAGGCAATAGTCCTTGGGCATTTTCTATGTGACAAATAGTATTCTAAGCCCTTTACATGTATTAAATTATTGTAATCCCTATCAGTTTTAATCAGCAACTGATGAGTTATGGATTTGAGGCACAAGGAAGTTGAATTTCTTAGGGGTCTACATAACTAGGTGATGGCTGAACGGATTCAAATCCAGTTTGCTAGTTTGCTATCCTCTCTTTACTTAATTGCACCACAATCCAAACTTTGAGGCTGTATCTGATCTACAAGGATACCACAGAGGAGTTTGGATTCAGTGAGCAGTGGGATTCAGCAGTAGTGGAGGGCCATTGTAAGTTTTTGAATGGGAGAGTGATACTTATCACACGGTACTTAGAATGTTTTGTTATACTACAGTATGGTAGATTGTCCCAAGTAGGAGAAAGGCCAGGGGCAGGAAAAACACTTGTGGGATTATAGCTATCATTTACAGCTTGCCTATGTTTATGAAAATGAAATAACCCTTCTACGTGGGGCTGTCACTGCAACTGGATCAGGCTCCTACTGGCTCAGTCAAGTTGCCAAGGCTCTGTTCATGCTATTTCCCTGATCCATGGTACATTCTCTAGCTACTGCATTTCTTTATATATGAAAATAGTTAAAAAATAAATTACAGATATAATATTATTATTGGGCTCTTCCACAACATCATTCCCCTTAAATATTCATCATCCGTTTTATACACTTGTGATTTAATCATTTCCCACATATTTATTATTTCTCGCCAGTGAGTCTTTAAGTTCCTCAAGGGCAGGAACCATGTCTTATACTTTGGCATGCTCTGCAGTGCTGAGATCACCAGAGTTACTCCATAAATACTTGTGGAATATAAAGATGCATAACTAACTCTTCTTTTTTTTTCCATGGGCAAGCTCATTGACAGTAGGTGCTTGGAGTAATATAATTAGGAAGCTCCAAAATAAAATTGTGTTAAGGAACTACTTAAATGCTATAAAGGAAAGTAGAGAAGACAGCCAATTAGTATCTACGAGCACCCATGATTTCTACGTAATAGAAGAAGTCATTTATTGGATTTAGTTGACTTAGTTAAGTTCCCGGCTACAGGCTGTCCCTTGAGTCCTTAATTGCTCATCCAAAAGGAGGAAGTAGTGGCCCCACTCAGAGCCAAGTTATAAGGTATCCATTAGCAGATTTGAGAGTGTGGCTAGAGAATTGTGGAGCCTGAATGAGGGGAACAGAACCAACAACTACTAATCATTCAGTGTGTGCAAACACTATGCTAAAGCACATTTTCTTTTAGTCTTCATTACAAACCTGCTAGGTATATTTTGTTATCCCTTTTGAGAGATGAGAAAACTGAGCTCTGAAAGAGTATGTAACTTGTTTCAGAGTACACAGCGGGTAAGAAGTGGAGCAGAGATTCAAATTTGCTTTCATCTGGCTCTAAAAACAATGCTTTATTGTTTACCTATAGGGCTAGCCTGGTAATGTAAATGTGTGAATTGGGCTGGGTATAGGAAAACTGGAAAAAGTTTCCAAACCCTGTTTAAAGATTCAGAATCAAACTTAAAAACTTAAAAACTACACTTCCTCCCAAAACTTTTGCAGGCTAGTCTTCTCTATTGGATCATCACTTGCAATTCTTATTTTTAATAAAGCACTTCACCCAGCCAGAGGTGGGAGACATGGATTTGTCTGATATTTTCTAAGATGGGATGCTGTTATTTAGCTAGGCCAGCCTGGAATTTCAACTAATTCTTGATGGGGAAAAGCATACCATTCAGAAGCTGTGAGAGCAAATAGATCATCCAGGGACCCAACTTAGGTGGCACTCCTAAAGACAGCCAGAGCTGGACTGTGCTAATAGACTTCAGCAAAACAGTGGCTGCAATGATTGACAGGCTGGTCTGTAGCAACAGAGCTGGGGGTTATGTCAAATGAAATACCAGGAGAGTCTGGGGACACACAGGTGTCATCTGGTTCCAGAGGAAGATAAACATAGCCTCAGAGACTGTGGGAAGGTGATAGAGAAGGTAGATGGGAAGGTAGTTAGCATTGGAATGGTCAGGAGTAGAGATCTAAACAACAGCACCAAGGCAGAGTATTCAAGGCTTCTCTCTCTGGATGCCAGAGTACTGGACGGCAGGCTCTATTCTGGAGAGCCAGGTGGGTTTACACTCAGCAGAAAGACATAACAGAGTTCTAGGAGGTATTTTCCAGAATATACCCAAGGCAAGAGTGGTCTCTGTCCTAATCCTTGCAATTTAGGGGATTATATATATCATGATCGTGATCACACACACACAAACACACCAGTGCCTCTCGCTTGAGATCCAGCTGTTTCTGCTGGCACATCATAACCTGCAACCTGGAATATTTGCTGTCAATGCTATCTCCATTCAGGCCCCAGGGAAACGCTTCTTCACATCTCTTGCTCCACAACACAAATAAATTCATTCAGGTATGTGGGTTTGCTGTTGTTATTAGAAAAAGACAAGGGAAACTTAAGCAGTGGAAGCACTTAGGTAAGGGAAAAGACAAATTAGCATATCAAATCCTTCCTCTCAGGTACATGAATGCAAAATGTTCTGGCATAATAAAATAAGATTTTTTAGTAGTGTCACACATTCTTTTTTTTTTCCCCCTTCCTTTTACACTCCAATTTGTGGGTTTTGGTAGTGCTTAGAGTTAATATGGCATTCACAAAAGTTGTTCATGGTAGATGAGGAATAGTTTAGGTCTGAATATAACATGCGTGAAGTATGGCACTGCTTCTTTTTTGTTGTTTTTTAAAATAATTATTATGGGTCCATAATAGTTATATATATTTATGGGGTACCTGTGATGTTTTGATACAGGCATACAATGTGTAATTATCAAATCAGGATAATTAGGGTAATCATCACCTCAAGCATTTATCATTTCTTTATGTTAGAAACATTGCAATTCTACTCTTTTAGTTATTTTAAAATATACAATAAATTGTTGTTAACTATAGTCACCCTATTGTGCTACTGAATACTAGATCTTATTCATGCTATCTAACTATATTTTTGCACCCATTCTCTAGCCCCACTTTACCCCCACTCCCTGCCACCCTCCTAGCCTATGGTAACTATCATTCTACCTCTATCTTTATAAGTTCAATTTGCTTAACTCTTAGCTCCCACATATGAGTGAGAACATGCAAAATTTGTCCTGCTGTGCCTGGCTTATTTCACTTAACATAATGTCCTCTAGGTCCATCCATTTTGTTGCAAATGACAGTGTTTTATTCTTTTTTTTATGGCTAAATGATATTCCATTGTGCTTATGGACCACATTTTCTTTATCCATTTATTTATTGATAGACACTTACGTTGATTCCACATCTTGGTTTGGTGATTAGTGATGTAATAAACATGGGAATGTAGATATCTCTTCAATATATGGATATATTTTCTTTTAGATATATACACAGCAGTGGCATTGCTGGATCATATTGTAGTTCTATTTCTAGTTTTTTGAGACACCCACCTCCATATTGTTCTCCATAGCGGCTGTACTAATTTACATTCCCACCAACAGTGACACCAATTCCTAACATGGTCAACTGTATGGGCACTGAATGCTCAAATTGCAAATAATCTTATTTTTATGACATATTTATTAAGCTTTAATTAAATTTTCAAAATAGTGGATGAAAAATTAAAGATGATTTAAGTAATTATTTTAAAATGCAATATTTGTTGATTACAATATATATTTTACCTCTAAATTTAATAAATAAGTTTGAATGTTTTGGAAGAAAAATAGATTTATGATTCTTTGAGAAATAAATTGAATTTTACAAATGTTTATACTCAGTTTACATTTAATTTAATTAATTAATTTTTTTTTGAGACTGAGTTTCACTCTCGTCACCCAGGCTGGAGTGCAATGGCATGATCTCAGCTCACTGCAACCTCCACCTCCTAGATTCAAGCTATTCTACTGCCTCAGCCTCCCGAGTAGCTGGTACTACAGGCACATGCCACCACACCCGGCTAATTTCTTTTTATTTTTTGTAGAGATGAGATTTCACCATGAAGGCCAGGCTGGTCTCGAACTCCTGACTTCAGATGATCCATCCACCTCAAATGATCCACCCAAAATGCTGGGATTACTGGCGTAAGCCACCATGCCTGATATCAATTTACATTTTAAATGAGAATTTATTCAAATTGTGTACACTTTAAATACAATTCCCTTGTAGAGTCAGTGCCATTATTATCCTCATTTTTGTCAACTGAACAAAAATTACATAAAACTCTTGATTATAGAAACATACTTAGTAATTTTACTTAACTGATGGAAAGAAAAATAAAGTTCATAGAATGCATAATAATTTATGAATTATGTATGCATTTATTACTTAACCAAATATTATACGCCTATCAATAGGCCACCTACACATAGGCAATAATGATTAAATTCAGTCTATCTTGATATTTTCTTTTTGGCCATATGAAACTATAGCTTGCACATATTTTAAAATTTTGTCATCATAATGGTATAAATATTAAGGTGAAACGTAAGTTATCTGCCAGTTTGTCAGTTTGATTTATATGTTTTAAATATTTAGACATGGTATGTGTGTTTAGTAAGTTGAATTGTGGCCTCCAAAATGATATGTCTAAATCCTAATCCCTGCTACCTAAGAATGTGCCCTCATTTTGAAAAAAGGGTCTTTGCAGATGTAATTAAGTGAAGCGTCTCAAGATAAGATCATTCTGGATTAACTGAGTGGGTCATAAGTCCAATGACAGGTATCCTTATAAGAAAAGGAGCAGACACAGAGATATAGGAGAAAAAGGCCTGTGAAGGAGGAGCAGGAAGGACCAAGCCAAGAATACCTGGAGTCACTGGAGGCTGAACGAAGTGAAGAAGAATTCTCCTCTACAGCCCTCAGAGGGCATGCTGCTGACACCTTGACTTGAGATTTCTAGCCTCCAGAGCTGTGAGATAATAATTCTTTTTCTTTTAAAGCCACAAATTTTGTAGTAATTTGTTATAATATCCCTGGGAAACTAACATAGAAGTCTTCTATCTGTATCCTTGTTCTGAGTCCTGCTAATATTAGGAGTCAGTAATACTAGTCTATTGGGTAGACAAGTCTTGGGGTGGGGATGCGTTACAAGAGATTGGTTTTAAACCTGCCCAATTGCTTTCCCTGAGAGATTGTGAGATTTTGGAGGCAGGTACCTATCTTTTCTTTATATCCCCAACTGCTAGCCAGGTAGTCAGTATGAGCTAATGAAGAAATGAATCAATGAATGATTGAATGATGGTCATCTAGAGTGCAAGCTCCAGGGCCAAACTTGCCTGGGTTAAAATTCAATTAATGGAGGTGGTTCTTAGGAGCACTACAGTATGGAAAGCCCTGTTCTTTACTAACGTTGGAGAGAAAGGAGTGCAAGATATAGAAGATGAGACATTTGTTCCAGGAATCAGCCCATCTTTTACTGCCGTGGGCTGCTAAATGTTTAACAACCGGCTCTCTAGAAAACACAAGACAAAACAAAACAAGACCCCATTCTTTTAAAATTTTTCTGATTTGTATAGTGTAAATATTCCCACCATACCTGACTTATTTTTCTTTCTTTTTTTTTTTTTTTCTGAGATGGAGTCTCATTCTGTCACCCAGGCTGGAGTGCAGTGGTGCAATCTCAGCTCACTGCAACCTATGCCTCCCGGGTTCAAGCAATTCTCCTGCCACAGCCTCCCAAGTAGCTGGGACTACAGGCATGCACCACCACGGTCAGCTAATTTTTTTATTTTTAGTAGAGATGGGGTTTCACCATGTTGGTCAGGATGGTCTCAATCTCTTGATCTCCTGATCTGCCTGCCTTTGCCTCCCAAAGTGCTAGAATTACAGGTGTGGGTCACCGTGCCCAGCCCTGATTTCAAAGCACTAACAAGAAGCCGCTGATTGTGGAGTTGGGAAAAGGATCATGGTGCACGATTTGCTCTCGTAAGCCCCTCTGAGCTGGCTCCAGCACACTGTTATCTGTGATTGAAAATTGTCTAAGATGGAATGATGTCAGCAAGATGGCAGAATAAGGGTTTTCTACTATCATCTCCCCACAGTGCACTGATTTTTACAACCACCTGTGGATGACAGTACCATTGTGGGAGACTGGGTGTCTAGTAGAGAAGTTCTAGCATGCCACTGGAGCAAAAACAAAACAAACAAAATAGCCAAAAAACCCAAAAATTCAAGAACAGATACATTGAATAGATTTCACTTTACCCATGTCACCACTTCCCCAAGGCATCACAGCTCACTGCCACAAGAGGCTCCTGTGGCCCTTGAGTCCTCCCATGGAAGAAAGCAAGAGTAGTGAATGAGCAGCTGGATTTCCCAGCTGTGCGAAATGATACACAAGAGGCTCAGCTCTTCCTCACCACACACAGAATGCTGAGGGAATCACCATGGCTATGTGGCTGTGAGAGGCTGGGAGCAGGGAAAAGTGGTGGGGACTCACAGCATCAGGGCTTGAAATTCAACATATGGCCATGTATTCTACTAACTACTTCACAGTCTCCTTCAGGAGGCTTACCTATGAGCCACTTGAGATGCCTTGCAAAGCCCCTTAACTGGCCTGTGGATGCCCTCAATGCTCCATGCACCTCACCTCCTCTCCCAGTCCCCCTGATGACTGGCTCCCCATGCATGTGCTCCACACAGTAAGTGTGAGCCTTTGCAGGTGGCTTGCAGGCATGTGCAGTCAACTGGCTTGACTCTGTGGGATGGAGAGAAGACACACAAACTTGAGCATTTTAGGGCATTGCCCTAAGGAAAACAAATGGGAGATTCTCAGCAATCGGTCTAGCTTTGCAGGATGGAGAAAAGGCACACAATTTTAATAATTCCCTCCACTAAAAAAGGAACAAGAAAGATGGAGCAGGCCCATGCATAGAAAAAGTCTGAAAAAATCTCAGAATCCTCACCCTTGATGGCTACTGAAGTTATTTATTTCCCAAAGCCAGTCAATTAAAGACTGTAGGAAGTGCCTGCTTTTTCAAATGTGAAGGTAGCAACACAAGACTTCAAGGAACAGAAAGAAAAAAGGATGCATAACACCACCAAAAGCACACAACAATTTTCTAGCAATTAACCTGAAGGAAATAAAGATATATGAATTGCCTAGAAAAGAATTCAAAATAATTATTTTAAGACAGCTCACAGAAATACAAAGGATCATAAGAGACTACGATGGACAATTACAGGTCAACAAATTGGATAACCTGGAAGAAATGGATAAATTCCTAGAAACATACATCCTACCAAGGGTGAATCATGAAGAGGTAAGAAAATCTGAAAAGATTAAAAATGAATAAGGAGATTGAATGAGTTATAAAAATATCTCCCAGCAAAGAAAAGCCCAGGACCAAATGGCTTCACTGGTAAGTTCCATCAAACATCTAAAGAAGAATTAATACCAATCTTTCTCAAATTCTGTCAAAAATTCAAAGAAAAGAAAATACATCCAAACCCATTTCACAAAGCCAGCATCATCTTGATACTAAAACCAGACAAGCACATTACAAGAAAAGATTACAGGCCAATATCCTTGATGAACATTGGTGCAATAATCTCAACAAAATACCAGCAAACTGAATTCAACAGCACATTAAAAGCATCATTTATCCAGATCAAGTGGGGTGTATTCCTGGGATGCAAGGATGGTTTAACAAATACAAATCAATCCAGATCAAGTGGGATGTACTCCTGGGATGCAAGGGTGGTTTAACAAATACAAATAAATAAGTGTGATACACCACATTAAGAGAATGAAGGATAAAATCATATGATTGTCTCCATAGATATGGAAAAAAGCATTAGACAAAATTTAAATTTTTTTGATGATAAAAACCCTCAAATGTTAGGCATAGAAAAAATGTACCTCAACTTAATAAAGGCCATGTATGGCAAGCATACAGCCAATACCAAACAGTGAAAAGCTGAAAATGCTTCCTCTAAAATCAGGAACAATACAAGGATCCCCAATATCACCAGTTATATTCAACATAATACCAAACTTAATACTAGCCAGAGAAACTGGCCAAGAAAAGAAATAGAAGGCATAAAAAATCAGAAGTGAAGAATAAAATGTATCTATTTGCAGATGACATAATCTTATACATAAAAAACCCTAAAGACTCTAGCAAAAACCTGTTGGAACTAATCAACAAATGCACTAAAGTTGCAGAACACGAAATCAAGATACAAATATCAGTAGTATTTCTATACATTAACAATGAACTATTTGAGAAAGAAATTAAGGTGACAATCCCATTTATAATAGTATAAAAAGAATAAAATACTTAGGAGTAAATTTAATCAAGGAGGTGAAAAATCTGTGTACTGAAATCTATAAAACATTGATGAAAGAAATAGAAGAAGATAAAAAAATGGAAAGCTATTCTGTGTTCATGGATTGGAAGGAAAAATATTGTTAAAATGTCCATATTCCTCAAAGCACTCTAAAGATTCAAACCAATCCTTATTAAAATTCCGAAAGCATTTTTCACAGAAATAGAAAAGACAATCATAAAATTTGCATGGAACCACAAATGACCCTGAATTGTTAGAGGAATCTTGAAGAAAAACAAACCTGTGGGCATCACATTTCCTGAAATTATATTACAAAGCTATAGACAGCAATCGAAACAGGATGATACTGGCATAAATACAGACATGGAGACCAATGGAACAGAATAGAGAGCTGAGAAATAAACCCATACGTATATGTTCAACCAACTTTTCACAAAGCCTCCAAGCATACACAATGGGGAAAGGATAGTCTCTTCAATAAATGGTGTTGGGAAAACTGGATACCCACATGCAAAAGAATGAAATTGGACCTTTATCTTTTACCACACACAAAAATCAATTCAAAATGGATTAAAGACTTAAATGTAATACTCCAAACATAAAACTCCTCAAAGAGTTTTAGGGGAAAAATCTTGTTGACATTGGTCTTGACAATAAGTTTTTTGGATAGGATAGCAAAAGCACAGACAACAAAAGCAAAAATAAACAAGCGGGACTGCATTTATGTAAAGATATAGGGAAAAGCAAACTCAGTTTCTCCTTTTATGCTGTACTCTTACACAGTCACACAAGACTTCTGACACCAGATGTATATGTGGAGGTATTTCCTCACATACTAAGCAATCAACCAATTCTCCAGATTCTGCAGTAGACACCAGCTGGGTGTCCTCTAACTCAATTCAGTTAAATTCTGACACTATCTACCTGAAGATACTGTCAGATCCCACAGGTTAAGGGCTCATCCCCTACTTCAGATGTCAATTGCAAGTTTGGGCTTCTGGAACTTCTGAATAGTAGCCATAAATCAGAGTTCCCATGACCCTCTCAGGCTACCCAGGAGCCCCCAGCCATCAGTCAACTCAGTACACTGAAGACACTTTTATCACTCTAGAGATTCCAAGGATTTTAGGAGCTATATGTCAGGAGACTGGAACAAAGGCTAAATATATATTTCACAATGTCACAATCAAATTAAAAAGTTTCTGCCCAGCAAAGAAAGTAATCAACAAAATGAAAAGGCAGCCTACATAATGAGAGAAAATATTTGCAAATCATATATCCAATAAGGGTTAGTATCCAAAATATATAAGGGACTCATATGTAGCTAAATAGCAAAAACAAAACAAAACAAAACACCAAAACATCACTAACAACAACAAAAGCAAAAGCCCAAACAACCAAATAACCTAATTAAAAAATGGGCAAAGGACCTGTAATGGTTAATATTGAGTGCCAACTTGATTGGATTGAAGGATGCAAAGTTCCTGGGTGTGTCTGTGAGGGTGTTCCCAAGGGAGATGACATGATTTGAGTCATATATACATGTGAGTCAGTGAGCTGGGAAAGGCAGACCCACCCTCAATCTGGGTGGGCATCATCTAATCAACTGCCAGCGTGGCTAGAATAAAGTAGTCAGAAGGAAAGAGTAGACTGGCTGAATCTTATGGCCTTCCTCTTTCTCCCATGCTGAATGCTTCCTGCCCTTAAACATCAGACTCCAAGTTCTTCAGCTTTTGGACTTCTGGACCTACACAAGTGGTTTGCCAGGGGCTCTTGGGCCTTCAGCCACAGACTAAAGGCTGCACTGTTGGCTTCCCAACTTTGGGGGTTTTCGGACTCAGACTGGCTTCCTTGCTCCCAAGCTTGCAGATGGCCTGTTGTGGGACTTCACCTTGTGATCATGTGAATCAGTACTCCTTAATAAACTCCCCTTCATATATACATCTATCCTATTAGTCCTGTCCCTCTAGAGAACCCTAATACAGGACCTGAATAGACATTTTCCCAAAGAAGACACAAAAATGGCCAGCAGATATATGAAAAGGTGCCCAAAATCATTAATCAGCAGGTAAATGCAAATCAAAACCACAATGAGATATTACTTCACAACTGTTAGGATGGCAGTTAGGAAAAAGACCAGAGATAACAAATGTTGGTGAAGGTTTAGAGAAAAAGGAACCTTTATACACATTTGGTGGGAAGGTAGATTGGTACAACCATTATGAAAAACAATATGGAGGTTCCTAAAAAGTTAAAAATAGAACTGCCATGTGATCCAGAAATTCCTTTTCTGGGTACATACTCAAAGGAAATGAAATCATTATTTTGAACAGATACTACAATCTTACATTTATTGCAGCATTATTTACAAAGGCCAAGTGAATGAAGAAAGAAATTGTGAGGTATGTGTGTTTTTGTATATATATATGTATTTGTATATGTGTTTGTGGGTGTGTGTATATATATGAATAGATCTAATGTACAGCATGTGACTACAGTTAATAATAATGTATTGTATATTTGAAATTTTCTGAGAGAGTAAATCTTAAGTGTTCTTACACAGAAAACGGTTACCATGTGAGGTAATGGATATGTTAATTAGCTTGATTACAGTAATCATTTAATAGTGTATACATATATCAAATCATCCCACTGTATACCTTAAATATAAATAACTTTCATTTGTCATTCAAAGCTCAATATAGCTGGAAAAAATCAATCATTGGCTATTGGGCTGGGGCAAGTTTATATAACTTCACTCATCTCCAAAGTCAAAATTTGTCCTCTGTAAATGGGAATAATGGCACTAAGTTTTGTTATGATCAAATCAGTCAATCCATATAAAGTAACCAGCATGTAATAAGCACTAAATAAATGATAGACACCACCATGATCATTGTCCTCATTAATATTTTATAATGCCCCACCTCAGAGCCTTCACTCTTGCTATTCCTTTGCTGGGACACACTCCACTCTTTCACCGGCTCGTTCTTACTCACAGTCTGGTCTCAGTTTAAACCTCACTTCTTCAAGGGTGCCTTCCCTGACCTCTGAGTTTAGATCGGTTGTAGGTTCCTGTACTTCTGTTCATTCGTATTGCACAAGTCTGTGAACTTTGGGAGAGCAGAGACTATGTTCTCTTGAGCACTTTTATCATACTCTACCTAGCAAAGGACCTGACATATAGTAAACAAAGATAGTTATTGAATGAATGGTTCACTCTGTTCAAGATGTGACTGGAAGAAAAATTTCAAAGGAGGAGGGATACTGTCTCTGGCAAGGAGATCGATTTGACTCACTTTTACAGGTGTTTGAATCCCTCACCTACATTTGATTTAAAGGCTGAATTTGGGCTACCTTTGCTCTCACAGGTACATGGCAACCTGATTTTGACTTGGGAGAGACATAAGAGATGGGATCCAAACTGCTCAGACTACAATGGGCTACATACTGTGTATAAAATGTCTGACCCTGGTCATAGTGTCAGCTTGACTCCCAGGGCGCCGATGTCAGTGCCTGGCCAGGCCTCTGTTGGAGAGGTAGCACGCATCTGGATTGGAAGTAAAACCCCCTGTATTTGACTTGCAAGGTGGCTCATTCAATGACAGAAGCCAAAACAAATGAAAGACGGCATCAAGAGTTGGCTGTGGTCCTGGATCTAAGTTGGGGCACTTAGGGCCTTGCCAAGGGATTAGGATGGGGGTGAGCATGATATAATTATGATTAGATGATTGGATGGCATTTGTAAGACATAAGATAGATCTATCATCCACAGATCTCTGTACTGTTACATATGGGAACTGGTGCCAGGGACATGAGCCCCCTCCCTTCCTGACTTCCTACTTAGTCAGCAATTATGATCTACCCTGCCTTCTCTGAGGGAACCTGGACATCAGCCACCTGCTGCAGGACACCACTTTGCAGCTGGGCAGGGAGCCACTGGCCCTCTTTCTACCAATATTAAGCTGGTAAAGAGAAGCTGCAGTGTGCGTATTATCAGGCAGTAACTGAGGACTGGGGTTTAAGAATTTAAGCTTAAATGGAATCTATATATAGTTTAAAAAACAAAACTATTTTAGATGCCTGCTTATCTTAGCCATTTACAGCCATCTTCACAGAAACTTGACTTGGTGAAAAAGAGGGAATCAAGGCCCTGAGTTCTACCCCAGCCCTGCAGTGCTAGCCTGCAACTTTCAGTAAGTCCCCTCCTCCTCCTCCTGATCTTAGATATACTAGGGAAATAGGCCAGATATTCTTTAATATCTTATCTCATTTTAGTATTTTCTTATTATATCTTAACCCTTTGGCCTGGAGCCTGGCCGAGTACTCGGCACATGGTAGGCCCTTAAGAAGTATCTATATTAAGTACTTTTTGCATACCTAGCCTAGATTTTTGGTGGGCTAATAGATTTAGATAGAAAATTGCCTTGATCGATTTCTTTGGATTGCCAATGGACAGGTCAACACAAGTATCATTGAGAAGCAGGAAGCACTCTGTAGATACTGAGCACAGTGCAAAGTAAAAAAACCTATTAAATTCCCAACAGCAACAGTTACTGAAATCTCCTCTCCTGGCCCTCCTGCAAAACACAATACCTTCAAGCCACTCTTTCATCACACTAGCAATTGACAGTATCCTGTTCTCTAAATCTGGAACTCTGGTTCATAAAAAAGAAAAACAATGGAGACATTGATTTTTCAGAAGCGGGACTCCAGTCTGCCATGAAGGTCAGGTGTTTGGCCTATTCAGTTTCTGTTATTCTAAGCCTGGCATGAGTCCCCCCACCCCACCCCCCACCAAATGCTCTGACAGTGAGGAGGTAAGCAGAAGAAAAGGAATCAGTTCAGTTCTAAGTGTTAAATGAAGCACTGTCACCTTCATTTGACCCTAAGCACGGGGCATAAGGATAGAAGATGAGGCTGGCCCCAGACATGAGGTTAAATGGGTCATCAAAAGCCGGTGTGAACCTCTGCACAGCAGAGCCCAGAGATATCCAATGTATTATAATGGAGACAGAAAAGACCTGCAAGGGAGTGTGTCCATCACAGAGGTAGCATCATGAGTTTGGATTTTTTCATTGTAACAGACTTGTACCTAAATGTGTGTACAGATCTGGGTGTGGTAGATATTTGTTGCATTTTCCTCTTAGCACCACTATCCCTTACTGTGACAACGGGACCTTGATTTGATTGAGAGGAATTAATTCTTTCCTCTATCCCAAGGGCTCTGACAAAGAAGGCAACCCCAGGGTGGAGCACATGACCCAGACTAAACCAACTGAGGAGAGCACCTTACCTCCAGCCCACCCTCTATAGTTTAGGGATGAATACTCAACCCAAGTCATGCCAGGTGTTATCAATGAGTCCCAACCCAGGACTTTGGTCTGCTCTCTAAGGGAAATGGACTGTCCTAGACATGCTAATTGTGGTATGTGAAGATTGAAACTACTGGAGGACCCTGTGTAGAGCCTGGACTTGGAGCCAACCCAGAGGCGGCTGAGTTGTGAGATGAACTCAGGGGATGTTGTGTACGTCCTGAATTGTGCCATATCCAGGGGTGTTTCAGTTATGTGAGCAAATAAATTCTCTCTTGCCTAAACCAATAAGGATAAAGTTTTTGTAACTTTCAACTGAAAGAGCTGACTGACTCATTGACCTTTAGCTGCTTTTCAATTTTCCTTTCCCCATGAACCAAATTCCTCTAATGTATGGACTGGAACAACATAAAAACAGAGCTATGAAAATGTGTTTGAGGGTGAACTGTGACAGGCACTCACTCTTAGGGGAAAGTCCTATCTCACCAGTTTTGCTCAAATTACTCTCACCTTTGGTTTTCTTGATAATATCTCTGATAACGGTAAACACTGCCTTCTGACACTCTGCGTTTCTATATCTACAGTGAGTGCCATTGAGTGACATCCTGCATAACATTTATAGAAATGTGTTTAATAGCTTTTCTTTTTTATTGGGATATAGGTAAAGAGGATTGAGATTCTTCACATTCCCCAGGCTTGCTTTTAGGAGAGATATATACACACACACACACATACATATATGCATACTGGTCCTCCCCATACCCTGTGGGAAGAGGGCGAGGCACCAGGAGCCATTCCCACTCTGAGCAATATCTGTATTGGGAGTGTCCTGATTCAGATGGTGACTTTAAAGTGCATGCATTTGGAATTCCTGAGGTCACCGGAGGAGAACACCCCTTCCCAAGCTTAAAGTCAAAGACTCAGCCTTTCTATGATCAGTGGTGGGATATGAATTGTTATGCTGGTGAAGGAGGAGTTGACAGTGGTGTTGAGGTTGGGGGGAATTGTAAAAAATCCTGCAATGTGGAAAGTGTTTGGAGTGGAGCCTTTTAGGGATGTTTACTCCCAGATGCTGGGATTGGGTTGGTGCCTGGGTTGACTCCACTATGCAGATGTGTACCATGAGGCCAGCAAATCCTATAGTTCTGTGTAAGTCATACTGACTTCTGGGATCATAATGGTATCCAGGAAGCAAAGGGAGCTGTGATTACAGGGTGGTTGGGTGTGGTGGTCTACTTCCTTGATACTTAAAGTGAGGTCTGAAGATCAGCAGCAGCACAGCGTCATCTGTCAGCTTATTAGAAAAGCAGGATCTCAGATTTCATGCCAGACTTACTATATTAGAATCCCCAGGTGATTTGTATGCACAGTAAAGTTTGAGAAACTCTAGTCTATGCCTACTGACTCCAGTACTTCTCTTGATTCAACATTTAATGAGCACCCACTGTGTTCTGGCATTGTGCTGAGTACTACAGATATAAAGATGAATAATCCAGTCTTTTCTAAAGAGCTTTTCACTCTTCACGGCTTATTTACTTCTTACTTTTTCCTCCAGTATCTCCCAAACCCTCCACATTTTGGCTTTTGCTGTGTCTTTTCACTGAAATTCTTTCTTTGAAGACCACAAATGACCTGTTTGTTGTCAGATTCAGTTTACTCCTCTCTGTAGCATTGAGCATCTCTGATCAACACCTACTAAATGCTGTCCTCTCCTGGTTTTGCTGACATTGTGTCATCTTGATCCTTCCTTTCCCTCTCCCTACACCCCTGCCTCATATACTGACCTGTCTTCATCTTGCCCAGGGCTGTCTCCCAACTCAATCCTTACTCTCTCACCAGGTTATCTCATCCAGATCCGAGACAGGAATTGCTTTTATTATGAAGTCCTTGGCCCTCTAGGAACTCCAGAATTGCTGATCTTAAAAGGGCATCCTAAGCATCTCTTTCCTACAGACGTTTTTGCAAAGTTGTCAATTGATTCCAGTAGGGAATTAGATTTGCCGAGTATCCGTGAAATGAGAGGAGTAGATATTGGTGGGTATTTCTGCTGCAACAAATTATCCTTTGGTGCTGTAACATTATCACAAGCTTGGTGGCTTTAAACAAATTTATTATCTTACAGTTCTGTAGGTCAGAAAGCTAATGTGAGTCTCATGGGACTAAATAAAATCAAGGCATTTGAAAACCTGTGTTCTTTCCGGGAGGCTCTAGGGGAGAATCTGTACCCTTGCCTTTTCCAGCTTTTAGAGGCTTCTTACATTCTTTGGTGCCTCCATCTTCAAAGCTAGCAACAGGGAGCTAAGTACTTTTCATGCTGCCATCACTCTGGTTTTCTGCAGCTTGGAAAGGTTCCCTGTTTTTTAAGGACTCATGGGATTGGATTGGACTTACCTGCATAATCCAGGCTCCTCTGCCATCTCAAGGTTCTTACCTTTAGTCACATCACGTAATCTTTTGTTAGATAGGTTAACATATTCACAGGTGCAGGGATTAGCACATGGACATATTTGGAGTTTATTATTTTGTCACTACGGTGTGACTGAGGAGAGTAGAGGTTTGAGGAAGGGGACTGGAAAGGTGATGTGTTCCCGGGGTGTCCAGTATGAATCCAAGACAAAATGAGTTAACAGGACACCTCAGTGCCAAAATCGGAAAGGTGGGGTGGGAGTGAGAAGGAGGGGTGGGAAGGGGTAGAGATGTGGGTGAGGAGATGGAGATCCTAGACCCAGCTACTACTTACCCATGGTCCCTAAGTCTATACCCAGTCATATGCAGAACACCACGTCACGCTCATCGGGTTCAGTGCTCAACTCATTGTCTCCCTTGTGTCTTTTATTCTTTTTGTTTTCCCTGTCTCTGTGAATGAGACCACTATTTCACTATTATTCAAGGCAAAAATGTCAGCCATCCTGCTTTTCTTTTCCCTCATCCTCTCACCAACAGGTCCTGGATCTCTATCAAGTTCTCTAAACTCACGTTTCTCAAATACAGCCTACTGTCCCAGACACGCGCAGGCCTCCTACCCTCTACTGAACTGAGTGAAAAGCCTTGGGCCAGTCTTCCTGCTTCTGTGACTATCTGATTTCAGTCAGTTTCCCATTCTGATGTCTGGTTATCTTCCACAAATCACCTTAGTCCAGCTTAAAGACTGCCCACTGCCTTCAGGACCAAGTTCAAAGTTGGCATGATTTTTAAAGCCTACTTGGCAACCATCTCCTTATCTTGCCTTATTTTTGCCAAATTTCATCCTGTACTCTATACTCCAGCCTCACTGAATCCTTACTTTTCTTCAACCATGCCTTTTGCTCTTTCTAGCTTTAGCAGTGTTGCTCCCTTCACCTGACCCTCCTGATCCATAGGACTCAGCTCAGCTACTCCCTCCCTTTGCCTCTTCCAGGTAAACTTGGTCACGCCTCCCTCCCCAGACTTCCATAGCTTTTTGCACACATTGTGATGATAGCATCTAACATACTGCCTTGTACTTGTGCTTGCATCAATGTCCCCTTCTAGACTTGCTAGGTAATGTTGGGAGAGCCTTTCTTTGTCACCATGAAATTTCATTTATATATTTTGTTATGAACAAAGCTATTGGCACACATGACTATGTCCATTTCCCCACTGGCCACACCATTCTTCAGAATGGTGAATAAATGAACGCTCTTTCTTTATTCTTATCTGAGAGCTAAGAAATGAAGCCCCTACCTACCCACCCAGAGGAGAAAGAGATTTGCTCCACACTCCCCACCCTGAAGATCTATCTTCTTGGTTATGATTTTCTCCTCTGGATATCCCAAGGAAGGTGTGAATTTTAGTCTTAACGAAGGCTGGAGGGTCAGCCTAGAGGCAGTGATCTTTGGGGCCTCTTTCTAACTTGGAGATCTTGTAGAGTTATGCTTCTAGGGAAAGGTAATATTGGTTTCCAGGTATTATTGCTCAGAAATAATTTGAGATGAATGCATGCGTCCTCTGCAGTTTTCTGTTTGGATACATTTAACTTTGTTTGCCGTTTGTTTATTTAGTCGATTAATATTGGCTCCTATGTGCCAAGCCCTATGCAAAGCCAAGTGAAGAGGAATAGGGAGTCAGAAAGGCTTCTGTCCTCATGGAGTAAAGTAGTCAAAATTAGCACTGCGCCAGGTAACAAATGACACTATAGGTGGTCAGGAGAGCTTAGATTCTATTCTGAAGGCAGCAAAGAGCACTGAAGTAGTGACATGACTAGGTCAGACAGAGGTTGAGGGAAGCTTTGGAATGAGGTACCATGTTGGTTGGGCCCAGGAGTGGGGTATGGGTTTTTACAGCTAGTGAGGGAGAGGTGAAAGGTGTTCTGAAAGGAAGAAATGATGGGAGGAAATATGCAGACGCAGGAAAGCAAGAGAGTGAGTGTTCAGAGAATCCCTACTTTCTTAGGACACAACTAGCCTGGAAACTCCCCAGATGTGTCCATAGAGCAACAGCACAGGTTTGAAAGTTTGCATGTTCTGTATCTTGAAGGGCTCTTCCCAGGTGCATCCACTGAGGGAGACTCTCCCCCAGACATGAGAACTTACGGTCCGATGCTTTCACTTTGTATGCTGTTCTGTCACCACAGCAACAGCAGCTTCTGCTTCTTTGGGCCTGGCTTCCCTGGAGGTAGCCCCACAGTGATGATACTCCAGGCTCCGGCTATGAAGAGAAACACTTGCTTAAGTTCAGCCTCTGTTCAGCTGAGGAGGCCCTTTTTTGGGAACTGGAAACTGCCCTGTTTGCTAGCAGGAGTCAATGTTAGGAGAGGGAAAACTTCTCATGAAGATGCTGCGTAGTAGATATTTATAGGTCTTCTGATTACAGCTGCTTTGGTGACAGTGAAGGCTGTTCATGGTCTGCATCTTCCCTTTGGAAATCACATAATGCTTTCATCATTCATATAGATAGCACTACTTTTGTTCTGCTCCAAAAGCCGTGGTGCTGTCTCAGGGGGCATATCCTGGACAGAACTCATGCCTGCCAGAGATGATGAG
Organism: Macaca thibetana thibetana; assembly: GCF_024542745.1. Taxonomy (NCBI): domain Eukaryota; kingdom Metazoa; phylum Chordata; class Mammalia; order Primates; family Cercopithecidae; genus Macaca; species Macaca thibetana. The sequence continues at coordinate 38,062,042 of NC_065579.1, read as the reverse complement.
TGTTCTGAAGGTTTAAACCAAGGACCTGATTGGTGAAGAAACTACAGCCAAGGAACCAGGACAAGGCAGCAGGGAATGACAAACCTTTCGGTACTGTGGGCCAGGCAATGCATACAATCTATTAGATAAAGTTAGATGGTCCTTTCCCCTTATAACCCTAGTCTTTTGTTCCACTGAAGAGTCACAGACTAAGATTTCAGAGACTCATAGCATCTGAATGTTAGTCAAGATCTGAGAAAAGCTCTGGCCTCAAATTTCATTCTTTTTCTTAAACCTCAGCCTTGCAATTTAAATGGAAAATACCATGATTTCCTCACAGAAATAGTTACACTTTTTTCAGTTAAGTGATTAAATATGAATGTCTGTTTCGAGTCTCTATTTTGTGCCATCTGTCTAGCTTCTAGTCATCTGAATTTCAAAGGTTTGTAATTTTGTTTGTTTGTTTTTTTTTTTTTTAATGGGTATAAGGTTTAGGGTGCCAGTCCTTTCTGAATAATTTTTGTTGAAGTATAACTTACAAAAGTACAACAGGAAAGAGCATAAGAATATAGATGATCAATTTTTACAAAGTGAACACACTTATATATCCTCTACTAAGGTAAAGATATACTTTACCAGCATTCTAGAAGCTTCTGTCATGCCCTTTCCTAGTCATTTATGGAATGTATGCATTCATTTCTGTAATATTAATAGAGGTGAAATTGCTGGGTTATAAGGCATGTGTATATTTAGCTTCAGTAGATACTGACAATTTTGCAAAGTGATTGTATCAATTTACTTTTCCAACAGGAGTTTGTGAGAGTTCCAGTTCCTCTGCATCCTTGTCAGTACTTGGTATTGTCAGTCCTTGTCATTTTAGCCATTCTGGTGGATACGTAGTAGTACCTCATTGTGATTTTAATTTTCAGTTTTCTACCCACCATTACTGGTGGACAACTTTCCATGTGTTTGTGGGCCACTTGGTTACTGGACATCCTGTTCAAGTTTGTTGTTTACTTTTTCCTAGGTTGTCTTGTCTTTTTAAAAAAATTAATTTGTAGCATGATGCCTCCAGTTTTGTTCTTTTTGCTTAGGATTGTCTTGGATATAAGGGCTCATTTTTGGTTCCATATGAAATTTAAAGTAGTTTTTTCTAGTTCTGTGAAGAAAGTCAATGGTAACTTAATGGGGATAGCATTGAATCTATACATTACTTTGGGCAGTATGGCCATTTTCACAATATTGATTCTTCCTATCCATGAGCATGGAATGTTTTTCCGTTTGTTTGTGTCTGCTCTCATTTCCTGAGCAGTGGTTTGTAGTTCTCCTTGAAGAGGTCCTTCACATCCCTTGTAAGTTGGATTCCTAGGTATTTTACTCTCTTTGTAGCAATTATGAATGGGAGTTCACTCATGATTTGGCCCTCTGTTTGTCTATTGTTGGTGTATAGAAATGCTTGTAATTTTTGCACATTGATTTTGTATCCTGGGACTTTGCCGAAGTGGCTTATCAGCTTAGGGAGATTTTGGGCTGAGATGATGGGGTTTTCTAAATGTACAATCATGTCACCTGCAAACAGAGACAATTTGACTTCCTCTCTTCCTATTCGAATACCTTTATTTCTTTCTCTTGCCTGATTGCCCTGGCCAGAACTTCCAAAACTATGTTGAATAGGACTAGTGAGAGAGGGCATCCTTGTCTTGTGCCGGTTTTCAAAGGGAATGCTTCCAGCTTTTGCCCATTCAGTATGATGTTGGCTGTGGGTTTGTCATGAATAGCTTTTATTATTTTGAGATGCATTCCATCAATACCTAGTTTATTGAGAGTTTTTAGCATGAAGGGGTGTTAAACTTTATCGAAGGCCTTTTCTGCATCTATTGAGATAATCATGTGGTTTTTGTCATTGGTTCTGTTTATGCGATAGATTACTTTTATTGATTTGTGTATGTTGAACCAGTCTTGCATCCCAGGGATGAAGCCGACTTGATCATGGCAGATAAGCTTTTTGACATGCTGCTGGATTCGGTTTGCTAGTATTTTATTGAGGATTTTCGCATCAATGTCCATCAGGCATATTGGCCTGAAATTTTCTTTATATGTGGTGTCTCTGCCAGGTTTTGGTATCAGGATGATGCTGGCCTCACATACACACGTACATGAGTTCTTGGTCAGATATGCATATTGGAAATATCTTCTCCCAAATGTATCAATCTTTACCTTTAAGGTTAGCACTTTTCGTATCTTGTTTAAGACGTATTTGCCTAGCTCAGGATTATAAATATATTCTCCTATGTTATCTCCTCTAGAAGATTTATTGTTTTACCTTTCATATTTAGGTCCATGATTCATCTGGAATTGATTTTTGTAAGTGATGTGATTGGGGTCAAGATTCTTTTATTTCCCATGAAAATATTCAGTTGGCCCAGCAATATTAATTGAAAAGACAATAATTTCCCCACAGAAATCCCAGTCACATCTTTGTCATAAATCAGGTGACTAAATATGAACAAATCTGTTCCTAGACTCTCTGTTTAATGACATTGCTTCATTTGTGTATACTGGCACCATTCTTTGCAGTCTTAAATATCTTAGCTTTATAAAAATCTTGCTATCTAGTAGGAAAAGTACTCTAACTCTATTGTCTTGGCTATTTCAGGCACTTTGCATTTTCATATAAATGTTAAATCCAGCCTGTCAATTTCCACAAAAATACATTTTAGTTCTACTTATATATTAAACTCATCCAAGACATTATTTTAAAGTCAATATTTACTTTGTCTTATCCATGTATTCATTCTCTTGAATCCTCTTTATTCCTTTCCATTTTGCCTGTTTCTATAAGGCCATTTTCCTTTTGCTGGAGAACTTCTTCTAGTATTTATTTATTTTAGTGTTGGCCTCCTGATAACAAATATTCTCAATTTTTGCCTGCCTTAAATGTCTTTATTTTGTTTTATTTTTGAAGGTTATATTTTTTGGGTGTAGAATTCTAAGTTAAGACTCATTTCCTTTCATACTTTAAATATGTCATTTATAGTCTTCCTTTTCCCATAATTTCCATTAAAAGTAACATGTAAGTCTTATTAGGTCTTTTTTTTTTTTTTTTTTTTTTTTTTTTTTTTTTTTTTTTTTTTCTGGTTGCATTTCTAGGTTTTTTTGATATTTTTTTTTGGCCTGAGTTCATTGTAGGGTCTTAGTCCATTTGTCCTGCTATAATTAAATGCCTGAGACTAGGTAATTAGAAATAAAAATTAATTTTCTCATAGTTCTGGAGGCTGGAAAGTCCAAGATCAAGGTGCCAGTACATTTGGTGCTGGTAAAGCTTGCTCTCTGCTTCTAAGATGATATCCTCTTGCTGCATCCACACATGGTATAAGGGAGCAAAAAGGGATTAATCCTGGCTGTATCCTTGCATGACAGAAGAGATAAAAGAGTCAGAGAGCTCTGCAGTCTCTTTTATAAGGGCATTAATTCCATTCATGAGGGCAAATCCCTTCCTACTTGATCACTTCCCAAAGGCCCCATCTCTTAATACTATCACATTGAGGATTAACTTTCCACATGAATTTTAGACAGACACAAAAATTCAAACCACAGCAAGTAGTTTTCCTATTTTCTGCATGCATGCTTTTACTTATATTTCATCTATTTGAGGCTTATGGAGATCCTTGAATCTTCGTATCAGTATCTTTTGTCAGTTTTGGTCATTTTCTCTTCAAATATTGCTTCTGCCTCATTCTCTCTTCTTTTTCTTTTGGGAATCTCAACTACACATATGTTAAGTTTTTCTACTTGTTCCATATACCTCATTACTTTTTTCTGTATTTACCATTTGTGTTGTTTTATGTTTCAGGTTGTTTATTTTTATTGTCCTGATATTTCCAGTTTATTAATCTAGACTTCTGCTGTGTCTAATCTACTGTTTAAACTCATACGTTTAATTCCTAATTCCAGTCATTGTATTTGTCAGTTTCAAAAAAAAAAAAGAAAAAATTTATATTTGATTCATTTTATCAATTCTGATAATTCTCCATTTGATATCTATTTTCTTGTACATCTTAATATTAAATATTAAATTTAATGACTATTAATTTAATTATTAAAAAATCTGAATCTAATAGTTTCAAAGTATTCACCTGTAGGCTTGTTTCTTTCTCTTTTTTCCCTCTTCAGCTTTGAAAATTTCATCCTGACTCCTGTCATGCCTGGTTATATTTTATGGAATGCTGGAAAATGTATATGAGAAATTATAGAAGTTCTGTTCGACATTATCTTCCTCCGCAGAGGATTAAAATTTCTCTTCTGTGAAGTAATTAAGTTAAGGGAAGGTCACCTTTACCTAATAGTGGATAAAAATGTTTCAAAGTTTGGTTTCCTGTTTTAGAGGGCTCATTTATTCTCAACTGCCCTTAAACCGAAGGCAGAACATTTTAGAGGTCTTGACTGAAAACATGCATTGCTTATCAGGGTATCTTCTCTTTGATGGACCCTGAACTTTGACGTAAACTAGCATCAGTACACAAGATAGCATTTCGTCTTGATCCCTCGGCTTCCATACTGAGTCCTCTGAGGACAGTTAATCAATCCCCATCCACAGGAAACACAGCTGCTAATGAACCTATTCATACACAAAGGGATTACATCTTCACCTTCACTACCATAGAGTCTACCTCCATTCCCATTTTGGTGGAACCATCCTACCTTTCCCCACTCTCCCCCAAACCCCAGGTACCGGACACTCTCATCCTATTCCTTCTCCATTCTATGCCTATTCCTATCCTATACCCTATGCATAGCTGAGGAATCACATTTAATTTAATTTCTCCCTGTGAGCATTATTAGCTTCAATGAATCACACAGAGTTCTTCCTCCCAGATACACAGTGATTCAGGCCAGGCCTTGGAGACCTGCCATCCTCTATGTTTCTACACCACTGAGGGATGCATTTAGGACCACAGCAATAACTGTTGTTATCCACCGTCCTCCAAGAACTATTAGGACCAGTCCCATCATTTCCACTAGTCCATACATCCCTGTTTAACTGGCAAAAATCAAATCATCCCTGGGCATCCATAATCTCCTATAGTCTCATCTCCAAACTATTCTGTACATCTACTAATCAGACTCCACATCTCTCGTTCTACTCTGTGCCTGCTGAAACGCTCTCTGTGCAATTATACCCTCCCATATACTCACCTCTTTTCAGACATCCCTTGCATTTAGGGAACCAGACGTCGTAGAATAGAGGCAAGCATTTCTGCTGTGTCATGCCTCAATTCCTGTCCTACATAATTTTTGAGAATATGTAAGCATATAAAATAGCTTTTGTTTTACACTACTCAGTTGTGGGTGGTTTGCTACACAGTATTAGGTAAACAAAACAGAGCCCATCCAGTCTCTGGAATATACATAAAATTTTTATGCAAAGGACTCCCACATGTATGTATTAAGCCTAAACTTCTCTCCTGAGCTCCAGATTCAAAAACTCAATTCCCTCCTTGACATCTGCCTTTGAGTGTCTAATAGGCACCAGAAGATAATATTGAATAATCTTGAATATCTGACTCCTAAACCTGCCCTTGTCTTACTCCCAGTCTTATTTTAGTGCATAGCACAAATATCCACTTGGTCTTTTATCCCCATATCCAGTCTATTTGCAAGGTCTGTAGAGTCTGTCTACCTGTCTCCATCTCCAGGGTCACTTCCTGAATTCAGGCGCCTCTCATTTTGCACCTAGATTTCGGCAAGAACCTGTAACTGGTCACTGTGCCACAGAGCTCAACCTTTCTAGCTTCTCCTCCTCACTGCTCACCAAGTGATTATTCTAAGATGTAATTCTGGTAGGCTCACTGCTCAGTTGAAAGCACTTTGATGGTCCTTCAATACCTGATAAAACAAAACTCAAAGTCCTTGTAGTCACATGTAGGGAACTTCATAATCTGGATCCTTTATTATCTGACCCCAGACTCTCTCTTTCCCTCCTACATTGCTCTAGCTGCACAGAATCACCGGGTTCCCTGAAAACACTGTGCCCCTTCACACCACTGTGCTCTTGCTCATACTGTTTATTCGGACTGGCATTTCCTTCTCCCACTCCTCTTGCCACATACCTAGAAAACTCTACATCCTTCTAGACCCTGCTCAGGTGACATTTTTGTGTGTGTGTGTGTCACATGGTTTCTTACCTCTACAACATCAGATAGCTGGAAGCTACTCACTTATTTCCATGTGAGTTGTTTACTCATGTCATCATGTTTAGCAACTAGAGAGAGAAATAATAAATCAGCTGTAATTCTTATTTACAATTTTTTTCCTTCTGTTTTTCCCCTATGCCCATTTACACACACACACACACACACATTTATAACTATAACTTACATGAAGTTTTGTACTTTGCTTCTTTCACTTAACACAGTATCAACAAAGCATTATTAAAAGTGATTTAAGTGAGGTGATGCAAATATTCTATATTGTCATTGTGATGGTGCTTATGTGACCATATACATTTGTTAAAATTGATTGTATTGTGCACTTAATATCTGTGAATTTTATGGATCATAAATTTTTCCTTAATAAAGTTGATACAAACTTTTAAGTATGCTAAAATCCATAGTTTAAAATGTTAAAAATAGTAACATGGAACCTGTTGTAGATTTTTGTGCTAACCCTGTTTCCTTTTTTGTGATCTCTCTGTGCATATTAATTTCGTCTTTTGATGTGCAACTATTGGTTTGTGTGCCTACTTCTGCGACACTGTGAGTTCCTGTTGATTCAACTTTGTATTCCCCAAGGACATGACCAGGGCCTAACTCAGAGTATATGCTCTGTAAATGTTCTATCCATTCAACAAAAAACTAGTTATTGAAACAAATTTTAAACAATTATTAGCTCAATAATCATTAAAGAATCTGACATATGTTGCTGCTCACTTGTGTCAGTTTCGTGGGTGCCTGTTCCTTGCAGGTTCTGTTCCTGTCTTGGTGGGAATCTATAAGAGTAAGAAATTTTATTTTACTTCGTAAAAACTTACATAATGTCTGTTATGTAAGGGCTTTATAAATATTAATGTAATCCTCATAACAGCCCTGGAGGATAGATAATATCACTGTTATTCCCATTTTACAGAAGAGTCAATAAAGGAGGCACAGAGATGTTTAGAACTTGCCCCAGTTGGCACATCGAGTAAGTGGTGGAGCCAGGATTTGGAACGATGCATTCCAGGGTTTAGGCTCTTCTCCACGCTACTTGGGCATAGGATGAACCCATGTTGTGAAGTTTGTCCTAGAGGAGTTCCTCTGGGGACACATATCTGTGCCTCTTCCTGGAAGTGCCTGCCATGGTTGCCCTGGTGCCTCCTGCTTTCTGCTTTCATGGCACTGACTGCCCTCACCCTCCCTGGTCTCTAGCCTCTAGCCCTTACTTCTGTGGCCCAGTGTTTTGAGACCTTGTCTCTTCCATGGAAAAATTGGGGTATGAGTTTCAGAGTATTCTCTGGCTTGCCTCAACCTGCCTCAAAAGGTGACCCTAGTTGGCATAGTCAACCTTTCACAGCCTGGCTGTCTTCCTGAGTCTATTCCAGGTGCCTGGGGTTAGATGGTGTTGCCTACCATTGAAGGTCTGTGATCTCATTACCCACTGCTAAGCAGACCTGCCCTGGAGTGGGTAACAGCAGGAGCCGCCAGGCCAGATGGATGACAGGACTGTCTTCACGATGACCCTGGCAGAAGAAAGGCATCACCCTCCTCCTCACCTGTCACACCCCAGGAGAATACACACAACAAAGCTTGCAGACCTCTAACTAGGGAGAGAGTGGGGATGGAAGATATGGCTGAGGCTGTTCACTTCGGCATCCTGTGGATGGGAGGAGGCTGTTAAGAGCACATTGGGAACAATCTGTCTAAGGGAGGATAATACAACGTTCGTGTTCTTCTCTTAGCCAAAGATTTCACATTCATTAAAAATGATACCCAACCCTCTTTCTCTCATTGCAAGCATTAGCCACCTCCCCTGCCAGACTGAGAGTGTTTGTATGTTTGGGAATGAGTGGGTGTTGGGAGGAGGCTGGCAGCATGAATTCGACAATCTCCTGGTGTAATAATGGAGTGGGCGGATTCAATGACGCCCAATTCAAATTAGTCACAAGGAAATGCATGATCATCAGTGTGCCAGCACTAGGGAATTCCTCCTATTTAGGGAAATAAAGTGTCACAAACAACAGCTAAGAGAGAATTGTGTGTTTCCACTTGTGGGAGTGCTGATTTTCAATTTTTTTTCTAGAAAAGGATTATAGAAACATAAAACAAAAATATTTCGACTTGAAAAAATACTTCCTAATTATATGTCATAAAATAATTAGGTCATGGCAAATTAGCACAAATGTTTACAGCAAAATTGCCATGTAAAACATTATCGGTAATATTATGCTAATTGCTGCAGAAGCAAAAGCTGATTATGTTTCGGCAGGATTAAAATTTGCCACGTCTGCATTTCTCTCCAGCATCACCAGTTTTCCATGAGAGCACCAAGCCTGTGATTTCAGTAGAAGTTTAACTGCCCATCTTTGAGGCACCAAATCTGAAAAGCAATCTTCCTGAAGACCATGCTAAGGCGAGAACATCCGTATAAGGGAGAATTCCTGAAAGCATTCTTACACTTCAGTGGAAACTCATCAATGCTCTGTACCCAGATGATCCGCTTTTGGAGGGGGTATGGACGGGGCAGATGCATTATGTGCCCTGAGGAGCAGAGGAAACATGGGCTTGGATTGTGAAGGATCTCAGAGGGAATCTCCTGGACTGGCCCACACGTCTCAAACTTTAATGTGCACATAAATCTATTAAAATGCAGCTTCCACTTCAACACATCTGGAGTGAGACCAGGTATTCTGCATTTCTAACACACTCTGGTGTATGCTGGCAGATGTCTGGAGTGCTGCTGGTCCATGGACCGCATGTTGAGTAGCAAGGTCCTGGAGGAAATCTTGTCCAAGGTTGCAAATTCAAATGTCTTGGGGACCAGGTAGGCAATAAAGAATGACAGAGATGGGAGTAAGACAATTTGGAATGGCAGAACCTGTGAGGAAACGGAGGACAAGAAAGTCCATTAAAGGTATCCAAAAGCATTGGAAGAAAGAGAGGAGAGAGAAAGAGAGGGAGGGAGCAGGGTGAGAAGGGAGGCTAGGCAGGCACCACTCTGCCACCTGGATCTGTGAGCCGGAGACTCTGATTCTAATCAAGCCAATCCCGAGTAGACCCAGGCCTGGAGAGCAGAAGTGACTTGTCTTAGACCCACAGCCCTGGCTAGTGAGCAGTCAGGACCCAGCCTCTCCCGCATCCTGCTGGTGAGTCAGTCTGTACTAAACCTCACTGGACTGAGAGACAAAACCTCCTTTACTGGGAGAGCACACTTACTTGTCCTTGGTTGCTTTGTACCTGCCAAGGGGGCCAGATCTTCCTGCTACTTGTGCAACAGGACCCTCAGGTTCATCCAGGAATCTCTTGCCGCCTCCTATTGCAGCAGGTGTGTTTGCATCTATCCAGACAATGGGCAGAAGTCTGCCTTATCTTGTTGCCTCGGGCCACTTTCCTCTGTGCCTCAGAGTTTCACCTGTGAAATAAAACAGCATTAAATACCAGGAGCAGCAATGCTGGGAAGTGTCCTGACAAACTGAAAGGCTGTACCTGGTCATGACCTCACCATGAGAGGGGCCCCTACCCCTCTGTCTGGCAACTGGGAGGGTTATAGGCATTTATGTTTTGAAGTGCCCAATGCTGCAGAAAAGCCTTTTAGCCTACAGGGATGGAGCACTGGGTGAGACTTCACGTTGGGGGTTCTGTGGTCCTGCTCTAGCCAGGCATCTGGGATCCTGTGTATTGTCCTGTGTTCCATCACTTTAACCCTGCCTGAAGTCCCCGAGTCTTGTCCTCAGGGTCCAGAGGGCTTCACTTTTTAGTTTATGAGGACTATTAGTTATGAGGACTATTGACACTTACATTGGGTTGATCATTTAGTGAGTCCCCACTCTGTGACATGGACTATACTCAGGTGTTCATAGGAATGATTTCATTTCATCCTCACAACAATAGTAGATCATCTTACTATGCCCATTTTACAGATGAGGAAACTGAGACATGGGGAGGGTAAGCAATCTGTTCAAAGTTTCATAGACAGAGCCAGGGCTGAAATCCTGTGTCTCTAACTCTAAATCATGCCTGTGTCACCATGAAATTCTGCTTCCCCTTAATTCTCACCCCTGAGACCTGCAAGTGCCACACTGCTGTGTCTGTCCTCCTTGTAATCCCAGTGTGTGGTGCAGTGCCTGGTGCTAAATATTTGTTAACGTTGTATGAGTCTTATTTTATATTGGTTGCTTCCTTCTCCAAGAGTAACTCCCCACATCTTGCAAAAGGCAGGTCTTTGTGAGAAAAGATGTTTCATTTCCCAAGATCAGTCCCCTCAACATATGCTGCTGCTTAGAGTTCCCAGAAGGGCGAGGGCTTGCAGAGCGAGGCTCCTGCCCACCACCTCCTCTCATGTTTGCATTTTGAGCATAAGATTCACGAAGTACAGTCCAACTGCTTCACATTATTTTCTTCTGCTCAGAATAATAACCGTCTCGATTATGTTATTCTTTTTTATTATTTATTGTGTGCCCTGGGGAATTTTCATTTTAACCAAGACATTGGTTAAAATCATTCTTTGCAGACTGGCAAAGAATGATTTGTAAGGAGATCAGTGTTGGGAGCTTATTAAAACATGTATTTAGGGGATGGTTTGGAAATAGGAAAAGGAAATCTCTCGGGAGAGGAGATGTTTTCAGGAGCTGAGAAGAAATTATGGAATATGAAGGAGGGAAAAGAAGAGGACAGGGGAGGAATATTTAAGAAATAAAATTGATCGCAAAATAGGAGGTACATGGAGGAAAAAAATCTAAAGTCATAGGTAGGAAAATAAACAAAACTCCTCAGAAATAAAATATAAATTTGACTTCATTTAAAAGAGAATGAAAATTGTCCCCCTCCATCTTGCAAGCTCTCAAATGAGTTTGAGCCCTCAGTTGGGTTATTCAGATGCTTTCTCTGAAGAACTATTGAAATCCCTGGGAGGGAGCTTCATCCTTACTCTAGAAGTGTAGGGGTTAACCAAGAGCCTCCTGGACCCAGAGACGCCTGCAACGCCCCTCCCAGAGTGAGTGGTCTGGGCACGCGAACTGCTCTGGAGCCTGGCTGGACACCTCTGGAGGAAGAGCTGTGCTGTGTCGGCTTTGCAGAAACCACTCCCGTTGCTCCTCCAGGGCCCTGTCAATGTCAGTGGTGCCTCCTGGAGTTGTGCCACATGGTGGCCCTGTCCCCCTTCCCAGGGATCCTCCTGAGCTGACAGGGCAGCTCCCTTGTCTGGGAGGCTTCCTGCTCCCCTCCCGTTTGCTGGGCATCCACTCCTGCGCCGTTGCTCCCCAGGCCTCTAATGGCTTCCATAGAGCATCTTTATTGTGCAGGCGTGATTTATGGGGGCCGGCCAGACGCAGCCAGGCCCAGAGTGCCTCTGCAGGGGCTTTCCCATCCGGTGTGCTCAAGAGGAGGAGTTAAGGAAGGATGTTTTCACACAGAGAGCAGAAGAGCTTGTTACAAAAGGCTCCAAGCGTTTCCATTCTCATCAGCGAATCCATATTCAGAGGCCCTGTGTCAGGCTGCTGAGGGACTGACAGCCGACCGCTGCCCTGCCTCTCAGAGGCAGTTAACAGCAGTCAAGCCTGAGACAACAAACAGCAATTTGTTTTCTTCAGACCTCTGTTTCTGAGATGAGGAAGGCTGAATTTCCCGAATTCTTGGGCTTCCATGGAGAAATTAATTCAGCAATGAATTCTGGGAGTCTGAGATGCATGCTTTTATTATGCCATTTTAAACAAGAAGGGTGCCGGCTGCCATCTTCTTGTTCTCTCTTGGGGGAGTGTGGGGGGGGTGCTTTCAGCATTGCTTTCAGTGCCTCACATAAGCACTTCCCCAACACATGTATATACACGTGCACACACAGTCACACCCACCCCCAAACACACTAGGGCCCTCTGCTGTTGTCTCCACTCACCTGACTCGGTCCAGGAGCAGCCTGGTCATCTTCACGATTGGGCAAGGTGGCCTTTCCTCCACCTTCAAACTGCCTGAGTTTGTGTGCCCAGTCCTTACATTCCCTGCTTTTACATCCCTCGCCAGCACAGGAGCAAAAGTGAGTGTGTGCATTATTAACTTTGTGGTAGGCAACATAATATTCCCTCAAAGACATTCACATCTTAATCTCCAGCATCTGGGCATACGTTATCTTACATGGCAACAGGGACTTTGCAGCTGTGATTAAATTAGGGATCTTGAGATGGGGAGATTATCCTGGATTATCTGGGTAGGCGAAATGTAATCTCAAGGGTCATGATAAGAGGGAGGGAGGAGGACCAGAGTGAGAGCTGATATGAAACAGAAGTGGAGGCCAGAACAATGCGGGGCCACAAGTCAAGGAATGCGGGTGCCTTGAGAAGCTGGAGAAGGCAGAAGGAAAACCCCCCTGCTGACACCATGATTTTAATCCAGTGCCACCCAGTTCAGACTTCTGACCTCCAAAGCCATGATGTTTGTGGGAATTTGTTAGAACTGCAATAGGGAACTAGTACAACTTGGGACAGGGACAACATGACACGCACAGGAAATCCTCCTTTTCTGTCTTTGAGCCAGCAGGACATGGCATCTGTATCAGCTTGCAGCATCTAGGCAGTAGGGGCAGGCAGCAGGGGTAGGTGGGGTTCAGTCATGTGTCATGAGGCTCTAAGAGCTGGGGAAGACTGGGTGTCAGGTTGTAGAACTGTGGCAGAAAGCTAGTGAAGTTTTAAATTTAAAACTTGCTGGATTCAGGGTTCAGGGCTAACCAATTACTAACAGCCCTGAACCCAGGGAGTGGGGAGGCAGCCTGTATAGGCTAATGGAGGAAGCATGGCCCAGGCAAGCAAACTGGGGACTGGCAAACGGGAAAATGCAACACTTTCAGACCTTCATTTTTCTACTGCTATATAGTTTCCATGCCTGGCTGACGAACAGAATTATTTGGGGTACCTGATAAAAGTATAGATTTGAGGTCCCATCCTGAGGCACTTGAGGAACTCAATCACTGGCACTGTCTTGGGTAACTTTTGTTCCACCAGGTATGGTATCTTGTACCCTCCTAGTCTCAGCCATGTGGATGGGTGCCTATGGCTGAGTCCCTGCCTCAAATTTTCATTCTTCCTGGCAGTCATCCACTCCCACCCCAGCCAGAGCACCCCATTGAATGGCATTCTGACTTGACCAGGTGTGGGTCCACAGGCACCCAGTCTGCTCAATTATCTGTCCCCGGCCTTCCCAGCCTCAGCTGCATTCCCTTGCCAGGCAGCTGACCTGCTGAGGTCACAGCACGATGACCAGTGGAACCCAGAGGTATTGACAGCTCCTGCTTCTACATATATCACGTTTCTACCCATGCTGGCTCAGAACCTTTTAATTCTTTCTGTTCCTTCCCCACCCTTTCCAACTGGACCCCAGAACTGGGGCAGCTGAACCATTTTTCCTCCAACAGTCAGGGACTGCTGAAATTCGTGCACCGTTTTCACCTCTTACTGTACTGACAAAAACTCTTATATTCACTTCCATTTAAAATAAATATTTATCATTTGTATGTCATGTGCCCATTGCCCGTCTATTTTAGATCTTGCTCCTTTGAGTGCTGGGAAGCATGGCATAGGCGTTAAGACTCAAAATCCTTCCTGAATAGTTCTTCACTGTTTGACTTTAAGCAAGTTCCTCAGCATCTCTTGATCTCAGTGTCCCCATCTGTGGAATGGGGATAAAAATAGTACCTTGCACATAGTGTTCTTGCCAAGATACAATGAGCTAATTTACTTAAAATTCTTAGAGCAGCACCTGGCAAGTTGTAGGTGCTCAATAAATGTTAGGTGTTATTGTGATTGGTGCCAGCCTTTAAGAGATTTATTTGAGAAAAGGAAATTTAAAAAATTCCCCAAGTTTGATTGACTCCATCTTCTAAAACTCTCCTCTTGCCAGCTTCAACTCTTGGCAGACCTTCAAATAGAGAGTGAAAAGAGTGATTTCAAACTCAGCCTATCTTTCTGGCCCTGCATTCTTTTTTATAGTTGAGCAAACAAATAGAAATAAGCTCAAAAGGCAGAGCGGAGGGTGGGAGAGGCCAAGGTTGCTCAAGCTGAGACAGCTGAGAGTCAGCCGAGGCTGGTCCACGTGAATCTAATCCTCACACCATCTGTTTGCTGATTTTTCCCTCTGCCCTCCTCTTTGAGGAGCAAGACATTCGGAGCAGGTGGAGTTGAGGGCCCTGCAGACAGGTGGTCCCGGCTCTTCATGCTGGAGTTTTCAATTATGATGCCAGTCAATGGGAAAGAGTGGAGAGCGAAAATGAAAATGGAATATTTGGTTAGCGCTCTGACAAGCCATGAATCAAAACCAAGTGAAATTGCTCTGGGGTCTTGCGGCCTGTCAGCCTCCACCATCCATTCTGCTTGCCCCTCAGCAGTGTAATTCCGCATGCAGACAGTGATGTTCACGGGAAAGCAGACCCCAGCCCCGCATGGCTGGGTCTTCTGCGGCCTGCCCTGCCAGGTGCATTCTCAGGCCGGGACAGTCTGCCTCCATGGGCCCGCCGGGAAGAGGAGGTGAAGAGGGCAGGAGGAGGGGCCGTCGTCAGGGTGGGCAGTGAGGTGTGTCTCACCCACATCACAGTGCTGCAATGCCTGTTCACCTCTCAGGGCCCTCTGTGGGTGCTCATCAATTCACTGCAGAGTGGCCATTCATTCTTACTTGAGGAGCCCTGGCAGAGGCTGGGAGCTGTGTCTGCTGGGGTCCAGGCCAAAGGCTGCCTCTGATCAGTAGGAGAAAGGGGAAAGCTGCAAAGGAGAGTGTCTTCTCCATCTTCTTCTGCCTCTCTTCTCCCCCAACAGCCCTGACTGATTGAATGCCCGTCAAGGAAGGAGCAGAGAGTGCTGGACAGGGAGCCCGTAAATAATGAGTTCTGATGGAACATATGAGTGAAGGAATGCTCGGTAGAGAGGCCAGGCTGAATTCAATACAGCAAAGCCTCACTCATTCAAGGGTCTGCCATCCAGGGTGTGGAAAGCTGGCTTCTTTTGTCCTTTTTGTCACTCATGTTCATCATGTAAACATCTGTTGAGCACAGTGAGGATTACAATATGATTCCAGCTCTCAGGATCCCCAGGGTCTGGGGCAGCTCAGACAGCAAATTGAAGTAAAGAAGGCAGTGGAGAGGCCAGCCTTGAATTCCAGGAGGTCCTGCAGAGAAAGCTAGTGTCAAGTAGGCCTCTGGATGGTCAGCACCTATTAGGGAAGTGTCAGTCAGGGCTGCTGCTTACAGTTGTGCAGGTTGTTCACTGCCCAAGGAAAAGGCATGGGAGGACTAAGGTAGAGCTCACTTTCCACTCACTGAGCCGTATGTTCTGGCCTGGTTGTGTCTGTCCAGAAGAACAGAAGACTTCGGATTCACACAAGGCATCAGTGGGCGAAGGGCATGCCTACAGTCAGACAGTAGAGAAGTCAGATAGTCACCACTGGAGCACTGCAGCAGAGAAAGATCACGAGCTGCCCAGAGCCTCTATAGCTGCAAAATAAGGCAGGATCAGGTCCAGTGATGCCAGAATGAGGTCAACAGAAGCTGACGTTAAGTTGGAGAGTCAGAGTAAAATCAGATTCCAAGGAGCCAATTAAGATTCAAATGGTGAATAGTGAATAGAAGGTGACGAAAAGCCAAAAGTCTGTTTCAGATCCTGGCCTATGGTCAATCATTCAGGAAGGCCTACTGCTGTGGCCATAAAGCCTGATGCCATTCACAAGTGTCTGCTTGGCTGCCACCATTTGTACTTGCGGCACCTGTCTCAGATGGGAACTGGGTGGGGTGCAGTAGTACAAGCCATGATCTGGTGGCTCAGATCATGCTGATGGTGCCTGGAGGTAGAACCAGGATCAGTGGCTGAAAGTTTCTGGTAGGTGGATTTTTAGCTCAAGATAGGCTACCTAGCTATGAAAGAGGTCTCTTTGTTTGATGGTGACAGAAGTGTCACTGGGGGTATTCAAGCCCCCACCAGGGAGCTCACATGGGGGATTCCTTGTGCTGAGTAGAAGGTTGGGTTAGAAGTTTCTGAGGTTCCCTTTCAGCTCTGCATCATCTGAGTCTGTGAAACATCAGCCAGCTGGCTTTCCTCCTTGTCAGAGAGGATTGATTGCAGAGGAAGTTGAAATTAATGACTAGCACAGGGTTTTAGGTTTTAGTTGTATTTATTTATCTTCCTCCTCCAGGCCCCCTCCCATTTCCCCAATTCCAAATTCATTCCACAAATATCTGAGAGCAAATTGCTCATCCAGGTGCTAGAAGGATCCCTGTGGTTATTATGCAGACAGTTCCTGCTCATTTTCACCTAGGGCATTTCTTCAGTGCAGCAGGACAAGTGACCATCTTGGCAGTGGGAGATCCAGGACATGGAGAACTGGTCATGCTGGACATGTAGGAGAGAGGAAGGGTCTCATGTAGGGCCTCTGCTGCTACTTCTTCCAGGCTACAGAGTGAGGGCAAAGTCCAGAACAGGTCCTACAAGCTGTGTCAGCAAATGGTATTGTAGTGGGATGTTGCTGTATGTACAGCATCCATGTCCCCATCCTGAAGCTGTTCCTTGGTTTTTTCTTTGGGGAACCATTTCTTTCCCCACTGCCAGGCCAGTGCATGTCTTCTCCAGCACATGTCAAAAGCCTAGAAAATTCGTGTCCATGGCCACAGCTATTGGCTCAGTGTTGGGTATGTAACACCATCCAAGCCAATGAGGTGCAAGTCTAGCATTTCACAGGAAATGTGGGACAGTAGAAGCTTTATATTTACTAATGGGAATTGTTAAGATAGCAGAATATAAGCCTGAAGCTTCTAAAAGCCATTGCAAAGAAAAAGTGTGCATAAGAATGCAGCTAACACTGGGGAAAGCAAATTGAGGGATGGAAAGAGAGCAAAGCTCTGGACCAAGCTTTTCCTGAGGTTAGACTTATCTCTGGACTTTTTAGTTACATGAGCCAATAAAAGCCTTACCTTGACTTTTTTGTTGAACCAGCTTGAGTAGAGGTTCTATCCTTTTCACTTGAAAAAATACTGGCTAGTTCAGGAATGTTCCTGGGGAAACCCTACCTCTGAAGCAGTAGCAGAGCAAGAGTAGGGAGCAGAGCTGGGATCCCAGTTATTGGGTAGCCAAAGCCTCAGCTGGGGCACCTGGCTTCCTTGGGTGACTCATGCCCTGGCCGTAATGGCAGCTCCACCCAGGCAGCCATCCTGTTTCTCGCTCATCATTCTCCACTCCATGAAGTGACACAGAATGATCTCTGCAATTGGGGCATTTGACTGGAGACCTAAAATATGTTCTGCAGGGCAGTGGCCCCAGAGATGATCTAGAGTCAAGGAGGTTGTATACACAGGAGCATGGGTGCTAGTGTGTCTACATACCCCTCCTGGAGATTCACGCTGCATGTTGAAATGTCAAAGGTTCTGAGAGGTCTAATAGGAAATGAATCTGTTTAACTTGGCGTATCTTTTATTTTTCAAATATTTTTCAAATATTTTACCTCCGTTTTTCTACCATCACCAGAACGCCCTTGGGGCAATGCTGACCTGGGTTCCCTCATTTTACACTTGGTAATGCTTCCCACTCTGGGATATTGGGCTGTGGGAGATTATCTAGTGGCTGGAAAATTGTTTTTTTTTTTCCTTACAAAACTTGGGTCCAGTTTGATAGAAGCTGCGCTACTCCAGGGATTTGTCCTCAGGGACCTTTTTTCACAAGGTACCAAGCTATCTCACAGGAGAAGCAAGAGAACATGGAGGCACCTGATTTTGTTGTCAATATAAAAAACCAGGGCAATAGGGAGAGGTGGTTTTGACTGGATCCTACAGTCTCTTAAATATGACTGTTTCCCCACAATGGCACAGGGCCCTGAGAGTTGAAGCTTCAGTGACATGGGGCTGAGCAACTTTGAGCAAGGAGGGACTGTGTAGAGCCTTCACTGTGGACATTGGCCTTTGCTGAGAGTGACCCAACATTGGATTCCTCTGTTCTGGCATCAGCAGACACTGAGAGGGGATATCTATGAACAGCAGCACAAGCACTGGAGAACAAAGAAGAGGAGAAGAGTATGGAGCAGGAGGAGGAGGAGGGGGGCATGTCTCAAGATGTCTAAAGTGCAGCACCCATGCATCACCCCAGGACTTCCTAGAGAGATTTGGAGAATGTTTGGTAGACACGGAAGGAGCTAGAATTGGGGAAACGTGGTGGTGGCACTCCTGAGTGCAGAATTGTGAGACTCACTTCCTACTCAGGCTGGCGGGACCTGAGAAACAGGGGTTCTGGTAGGTTGACACTTCCCCAAGGGAGCTTGGTCCAAAAGGTTGCTGGCCCTTTGTCAGATTCACACTCCAGAAAACGGACTCTGTCCCATAAGGAACACAATGAGCCTCTGGGGCCACTTTCACCAAGCAGCTCCAGCTCGTCTTGCTGCCCTTGTGCCCTACTCACATCTCTGGCTCTGTCATCCTACCATCTGAAGTTCCATCCCAGCCTGGGAGCCTCTTCTTTGGGGTCAAGACAGTCCCAGCAGTTCATCTACTCTTCTCAGCGTGTAGAACTGTGAATGGCTCATAAAATGGTATTTGGAAGAGTGGCTGGAATTGAAAAGCAGCTTGTTTAGCTGTAGTTAAATGGGACAGCTAATTCAAAACCAGTTTGTGTCTGGCATTGAGCTCACACCCATTTTGATGACACATGGTGGGGACCAAACAGCCTGCTCCTTTATCTTTCAGGTGTCCTCTTCCAGGAGCTTCCATCCCTGCTCCTCACCTGGCTCACTCCTGCTTCTCCTTTAACTCATATCAGGAATCACCTCCTTTTAGACCTTTCTTGGCTCCTGTGGTGGACACTGACTGATGCCACCCAGATCCCCCTTTATCAAAGGATGTGTGGCCCCAGCTGTGGGGTTTGTGGTCAGTAGTAGCACTCTGCTGTCAGCCTCCTCAGGAATTGCCTCAACTGCAGAAAGCCACCCTGCTCAAGCTCATGCCTGTTATCAGTATGGCTCAATTCAATGATGGGCTGATGCAACAGTAGAAAGACCTAAAACTGCATTGGGCTGTTTTAGCTTCAGAGGTCTCCATGGTGTTGCCCAAGACTTCTGTTGGGTCTGATCACAGATTGAATCCTCCCTCTGCCCAACCCTGCTTCTGTCCCCTCCCTTCCACAGAGGTCAGTCCCAAGGACACTCCTTAATAAACCCTGCCTGCTGACTCCATGTCAGTCTGCTTTCCGAGGAGCCAAGCCTGGGAAACTCTTGGTGTGAGTGAGGTACCCTTGACAGCACTTATGTTTCCCTCTTACTCTATACCCTGTGTCACTCCCTATACCATGAGCAGGTTGACTCAGGTGCTCTGCTTTCTCCGCGTTCAAATGTCTGATCTCTAGCACAGCACCTGAGCATAGCGGGCACTCATTAGGTGATGGCTGGGCACGTGAATGAGTAGCCCAGACCCAGGGGATGTCACTATCCAGTGAGAGCGGTCAAGTGGTTTTTAAAGGCCCCTCAGCCTCCTTTCTTAGCTTTCTTTTCCTCTGTGAGGCAGTGATTTTGTTGGCAAGAAGCTTGGGTCAGGATACTGGCAGATGGTAGGGATCTGAGAAGGGTCAGAGTAGGAGCCTGACTTAGGAAGCAATGGCTAGGAGGTCAACAGGGGCGGATCACCTGAGGTTAGGAGTTCGAGACCAGCTTGGCTAACATGGAGAAACTCCGTTTCTACTAAAAATACAAAAAAATTAGCCGGGCGTGGTGGCACGCGCTTGTAATCCCAGCTACCCAGGAGGCTGAAGTAGGAGAATCACATGAACCTGTGAGGCAGAGGTTGCAGTGAGCCGAGATCATGCCGTGGCACTCCAGCTTGAGCAACAAGAGCAAAACTCCATCTAAAAAAAAAAAAAAAGAAAGAAAGAAAGAAAGAAAGAAAGAAAGAAAGAAAGAAAGAAAGAAAGAAAGAAAGAAAGAAAGAAAGAAAGAAAGAAAGAAAGAAAGAAAGAAAAAGAAATGGCTTTGGCTTTCTGTGGTATCCTGTCCCAGCACACTACAGCGTGAGACCAGGGGCTGCACGGGGGAAGAGGGGTAGACGCATCCAATGGTGCCACATCCCAGTTCAAGCTCAGCAGTAGGTGGCAGGAAGGAGTGAGCCTGGCTCTGGCAGGGAGGTCCCCTGCTTCTAGTTTCTTGGGTCTGGATCACAGAGCTCCATGTCCTGGGAAGCTGCCACAGGGCACCACCTGGCTCAGCCTCCTCCTACCTCCAGCTCAGGGGCTCCCCTCAGTAGCTTCCCTTCCCTGGGAAGGTCATAGAAACCTTTTGAGTGTCCTTCCCTGGGGCAGGGTTGTGGACACTGTGACTTCTCAAGCTCCCTCCTGTCTCAAGATCTGGATGCGCATGAATACATTTTAAAGTTAGGAACATTTGGATTTTTTTTTTTCTTTACTACTTTCAAACAATCCACAGATAAGCAGTGAGGAATGATGGTGGGGATCAAATGTGCATCGGTGATAATGGTTTGCATGATTGGGCCCTTTCTTGCCACTTGGAACACTGAGGCTGGATAGCATCTTTCTGAAACATTGTACTAATCAAACGTGAAATGACAAGACTCGGCAATACTGCAATCCATTATGTAATCCTTTATACTTTTCTGTTTAGCTATAATTCATTAATATTTTCCTGGATATTTCTGAACACATTTATCAAACAGACATAAAGCAAGGTGACTTATGTATGTGGATTAAACCTAAGAGCTAAAATATAATGATAATAAAAATAGAAATAATCATCATAATACCGCCCAGTTCTGTTACAAATGCTTTGCTCAAATTATCTGTTTAATCCTGACAACAACCCAATGAAGTGGTTAATGTGACTATTTCATCAAGTCAAGAAACTGATGTTTGAGAAGTTAAGTTGCTTGTCCACAACTGGTGAGTGGCAGAGATGGAGTAAACCCTGGGCCATTGGCTTCAAGCCTGTGCTCTCCTCCCTGCCCTGACCACCGTGGGTTAGGGTCCACAGAAAAGGGCTGAGGACTCATCCCACCTACAAAGCTGCGCGTGAGTGAGGTGCTGTGGGTGGTTTCAGCAGATGGGGGATGACCTCCAAACACCACAAAAGAGCATCCTAGAGCAGGCAATGGCTGTGGTTCAGGAGAATGGAAACACTATCGTGTAGGGCCATTGTTATCCAATTTTAAATTTTTGTTATCAGTGAAATTCTTTATTTCTCTCAAATGACAAAAGAACCTTGGCTTATAAAACAGGTAAGGTTTGGTTGGAATGCATTGATTTTCTAAGTTTAAATGTATAATATTCATTCATTGGTAACCAGATAGTAAGAAAAATGAGGCTGTTTAGATGAACACAGACTTTGAGATCAATTTTTTTTTTGGGGGGGGTAATATTGGCAGTCTCAGATCAGTCTCAGTATTCCATTTATGTCTGCATTTTGTTAAGCTGCATTATTTTGAAAAAGTCCTGATTCACACAGCTAGATAGTTGTACATATTAATTCCTGAAAGCTTGTCTCATGAGCTCAGTATCCTCTTCCATTAAACTGCTCCAGAGATTTGAAAGAGAAGTGGTAAAATAGTTTTGTTCCAGAGTTGAGTTACTCTGAGTCTCTCAGAATGGCCTGCATCCCTTAACTGGTAAATGTACAAGCTGGAGGGAATTGATGAATGGGTTCTTCAGTTTAAAATCACAACTGTATGGTAGAAAACACTTTCCAAATTTATGTTGTAACATTATGAGATGTTTAACAATATCATTAAAAACTCTCATATATTCTAGTATCTGTCTCTGTCATACAGCCCCTCAAAATTTCAAAACCATCAAACTAATTTTCACTTTTCATTCATTTATTTGCTCACCTATTCATGTGATAAAATTCCTTGAGCACCTTCTATACCAGGCACTCGGTTGGGCACCTCGGATGTAGCAATAAACAGAACAGTCTCTGCCTTCCTGAGGCATACATCCAACTTTGGTAAGACAAATAAACCAAAAATCCTGGCATTTGCCATGGTGTAATACTTTTGCCCCACTTCTGTTCCTATGACAATTTTATACATGACAAGTGTAAATACATCAATGAGATAATGAGGAAACTTTATTTTAAAATCTACATATTCGTAAGATAATAAGGAAGCTTTATTCTGAAGTCTGCATGAACTAACCTGTCAATATGGGTTACCCATATTTGGTATAAAATACATTGACTTTACATATTGCTTTAATTTGTATATTTCTACATAAATGATTAAAATATGTTAAAAGAAAATTTGCATAAAATATTTGTGGAATCCTTAGATCATCTCCTCTGGACTCTAGGTTCCTGCGAAATACAAACAGCATGATGGGGTCGCGGGGAGTATTAAGGTCAGACAGCTGGTCTTTGGTTTCAACAAATCTGGTTTGAAATTTGGCTCTGCCCTTGTAAAGCTGTATAATGTTGGGAGTGTGTCTAGGCCTCAGAGTCTTTACCTATAAAGCAGAGATAATCCATTTCCCACATTGGCTGGGAGCCTGAAACAACATGACACTCAAGACTTGTTGAAGTCCTTTTCCTTCTCCAAACAGCACAGCCTGGATCAGCCTTGGGGATACCAGTCAACAAGGAGCAGGGCTCTGGCCATAGGGAATGGCTTAAGTCAGGGCACCAGTCTCTAGGGACAGAGGCGAGGGACCAAGAGTCACTTGGAGGATGGACAAGTTGTGGAGACAGGGACTTGGACACACAAAGCAAACCAGGAACATGATTACCAGAAAGGAGTCCCCTGGGTCCTCAGGGGGCTCCTTTAACCAAGTGGTTCCAGGTGTGAAAAGAGAAGGACTTTAGGGGCAGGGAAGTGGGCAGTGCTGTGCATGGACAAAAATTGATCTGTATCTTTTAGACTTTGATGAACAATTTCTTCTCAAAAGTAGCTTCCTGGTAGAAACCCATCTCTAGTTTATCTTATCTGTTTGGGCTTGGGAGTAAGACATGATTGTCATAGATGCCAGCAATGATGGCTGGAGCTGGCTCTTCCTGGTTCAGGAGATGTGATTATGTACATAATTACCTAAGTCCATTTTCAGTGATGGCACATTGGTTATCTTAAAATCAGTCATGGTGGGAGCATTTACATCATGGAAATTGGTAAATGCAACAAATCAGGGCTTTTTCTTCAGAGAACCAGTTGTTAAACATTGCATGGTTTTGGAACTATCCTCTGTTGACTTCACCTTTTGGATGAAGATTACGTGTGAAGTTTTCCATTTACACACTACCCAAACTTAGGTGAGTTTACCCTTAGGCTATCCCTTATCCCAATCACTGACTTCTTTATTGCAGTTACGGCCATGGAGCTAGAAACAATCCACAGGTTCAGAAAGGGAGGGAAAACGGCACTGTGAAAAACCAGAAGATGCTCGTGGGAGAGCTGTTCTGTCTGCTGGCTGGTCCCCTGATTATTTTCTCTTCACTTCACCAAGCAGCCTGAAATCCCAGTAATGTAAATAAAGGCAGAAGGAGGCAATCAACCATTTATCTTAGTAAGAATTTATTCCCTGGGGGTTGGGGGAAGAAATTTGAGAAGTAATTTTAGAGCATGCCTCACCAGGGTGTAAGGTGCTGGAGTTGAGGGTAGGCTTGAATGTAATTCCACACTAGGGAGTGACCTTAGGGTTCCAGGAACTAGGAGAAAGTACCAGAGGACCAAAGACAAAACTACATATTCTTAAATTTCCTCTAGGATTGGCCCAGCTCCCAGAGAAGAGACAGATTTTTTTTTTTTTGTAATCCTTCTCTTTCCTTAGCTCATGGCCCTTGTCTATGGGGCTTATAGATTAGATTAGCTTTATTGGGACTCATGCTTAAAACATTTTGAGAAATATATTCTGAATACAAATCAGCATTCAGAGAACATAGAGTTAACAGCTGTTTTTAGTTCTTCTCATTTAATCAGTGAAAATACTTTTAAAGTTTCACGTAGAACAAGATGGATTTACTCACCAATCACATGACAATTTCAGAAATGTCTTATTTTAATTTCTGATTCCTCCTCTGTGGGTAGAAGCTTTTAATCTCTTAGTATCCTCTGCACTCTGAGCATCCCTGTCAAATGGTTAATGATGTGAAAAAAGTACCTAGATGCACTAGGGTCTTTTGGCATTCAAATAAACACTTTCACAGAGAGTGAAGTGGCCCCACATGACCAGAGAGTGGCCTATGTGGAATCTCATGGAGATTTTGCAGAGAGAGCATGGCCATGGCTGTGGATGGCTGTGGATTTTGCAGAGAGAGCAGGGCCATGGCTGTGGATGGGTCTCTGGACGCTTCCTGCTATCACTGGTAATATTTTGCCTTCATGTTCTGGTCACCTTCTGCTGTCGAAAACCTTGCCAAAGATTTAGTGGCTTAAAACAATAACTGTTTTTATTATATCTCATTTGGTGGGTCTGATAGGCAGGCAGGGCTTGGCTGGGTGACTCTCTGGCTCCTTGTAGCATGAGATGAGGTCATTCTGTGGTTCAACTGCTGGATAGTTATGCTGAAGAGTCCAAGACCACTGACGTGTCTGATGTCTTGGAAGGATGGATGAAAGCTGGGCTCAGCTGGGACTACCTGAAGGAGCAGTTATCTGTGGCCTCTTTACCATGGTGGTCTCAGAATTATTAGACTCATTACATGACAGTTGACTTCTCCTGGAGTGAATGTTGCATGAGAACCAGGTAGAGGCTTCATAACCTTTTCTGACTTTGTCTTGAAATTCAAGCAGCATCACTTTCATTTTATTTGGTCATTAACAAGTAGGTCATCAAGACAGCACAGATTCAAGGGGAGGACAATTAGACTCCATCTCCTGATGCAGCATGGCAGAGGCAAGAGCATGTGGGATGGGAGCTATTGTGGCCATCCTTGGGAAAAACAAGCTGCCACATTGCGTATCCTAAAATTGATCATCTTCGCCTGTTGACTGCCATATTATACCCTACCAAAAGCCTTGATTGACAGCATTTTATGATGAATTAACTAAGTGAGACTGAGCTTTAGTTTAAGGTCTGGATTAATTTCAATCCAATCTTCATCCTTACCACTACTCCATATCATGAAATTCAAGTTCTGGTTTGCAGTAGCCCCATCATGTTGCCAATCATCTCGAGAGATGTCATAAACATCCTAAAATATTACCATTAATTAAGTGATAAATATTTACCGTTTATGCCTTTGAGGATTTCAACATTGTTACAGCTGCAATTAGACAAGCTATGACAGGGTATGAGTCTCAGCTCTTAAAGAAAAAAAAAATGAAAATCGCAGATGTGTAACCTAAATACATGAATAGATAAAACACAGAGGGATGATTTTTCAGGGGTTGGGGCAAGCATGTGGGCAGATTTCTCTAAATGCAACTGGTTTCATTTCTTAAATTGAATTTTGTATTTTGCTAAGAATTGGCATTATTTTTCCATTTTGCTAAACGACTTCTGTGCAGACTGTTGCCATTTTATTGTTTCTCTCCCACACGAAGAGATTAGGCTGTTCACATTCGTGTTGATGAGTGTGAACACCACTGTCGCTGGTTGACACTGCGCTGCTGTGTGCCCTGCTCCTGGGGGCGGTTAATAAATCGTATTTGATGATTTGATGACATAACCTTTAGATCTGAAATTGCGGTTGTACTGGACTGTCAGGAAAAGCTCCTTTTGTCATACGTCGCCTGGATTTATCAGAAAACACATATTACTCTTTGAGTTTTTGAAGTCTTTTTGGTGTATTTAAATAATTCCTTGAGCAAATGTTCTAGGAATCAATTGAATTGTTTCCATTGTCTTAAGATTTTTCTTTTTTAAAGTTGACATAAAGGTGCTTGATATCTTAAAGATGACTAGACTGAATGCTTAAATATCTGGTGTACTTAGTGATCATTTGTCTTTTGGTAAACATAAATCTTTTGTAACTTTTCTTTAAAAGTCTGCCAAATACAGTACTTCTCTAAAAGTACTTGCAGGTATTTATAATTAAATGTATTTATAATTAAATGTGCAGCTAAAAAGCATAAATCTGGTAGTATTCTCACATTTCTTTGTTCTTATTTCCCTTATGTCTACTCAACTTTTACAAATGCCACTTGTTCACAGGCAGGGTGGGTTTATGTAGGAATAACTTAGAAGGCTATTAGGGTGTCAGTTTCCTGATTGGTCTGTCAGATGGGGAGGATAAACTTGTAGAATTTTTTTATTTTGTTTTTAGAGACAGGGTCTCACTATATTGCCTGGGCTGGTCTTGAACTCCTAGGCTTAAACAGTCCTCCCACCTTGGCCTCCCAATGTGGTGGGATTACAGACATGAACCACCACATCCAGCCTAGTAGAATATTTTTTAGGCCAGGCCAGTCATGAAACTTTAATTGGCACCAGGAGTGCACTGTGAAGCGAGAGCCCTAAGGAAATGAGACATTCAGGTCCAGTGGGAAGGAACAGAAGGGCCTCAAGCTCAAAGGAACACAATGCTGCTTTATGACCGTGGACCCAGGGCTTCCAAGGGAAACCCCTTTCAGCTTGCCTTGTCGAATGAGACTGTGGTTCTCTTAAACACCAACAGCCATATAGCAGTATGAAGTTTGTTTCCTAACTCATGGATTCTCTGAATCTTTTAACTGAGCATTTCTCCCCCTTTTCTGGTGATGGGAGAGTGTTGGAAAGCTCAAATCCACAATTTTTGGCTCATCTCAGTACAGTGTACAGAACTTGTTGTGTGTGTTGGATTCCAACCACATCTCATATCTTAAATTTCCTTTGCTGTGATTTCATTAATTATTTCGCTGCTGCTGCTGCTGCTGCTGCTGCTGTGTGTGTGTGTGTGTGTGTGTGTGTGTAAGCACCCTCCAAATGAGTCCAGTTACAAAGAAAAAAAGAAATCCTATGATCTTGTCAATGTTTATGTCTTTAATGCTGTTAAATAGAGAAGAAAAATGTAAGGGCTTAGAATTAGGAAATGTAGGAACAGTAGAGTGAGCTCTAGGGCAGAGGGAATAATTCCCAGGTAGGTGCAGAGCTGTAGAACGATGGAATTTCAGGCCTAGCAGGGCCAGGAGGCCAGGTGGTCAGCATGGTGGATATCCTAGGGGAGAGAGATTTACTATGCTGGGTGTTCACTGTGAAACTTGGTGGAAACAAATAATGCTATTATCACTTTTTCTTATTTATTTTTCCTGTCTAATAATAAATAGGTAATCAGTAACTACTGCATAAATACTAGAAAATGCAGATAAGGAAAGGTAAAAAATACCATGATCCCATCACCTATTATTAGCACTTTGGGTAAAATCTTCTGTACTCTTTTGTTTTACTAATTGTTTTCTTCCTGGGATTCTGTATTACCTTCTGCTTTTGGTTTGCTCATATTTTCCCGGAATCTCTTTCCACCTCTTTATTTAATATTTACTTCACTATTTTTTATGTTTATTGCAATAAACACCCAAGAAATAAAAATGTAAACAGTATAAAAGGATATAAAATGAAAAAAGCTTTCTTCCCCACCTCCGATGCTAGTAACATTTCAAAGACTTCTTTAGTTCTTATTTCATAATGCTAATGTTTTTGCATCTATTTCTTGATTTGTCAGTGCTAAGTGGTTTTTTAAGTGTATCTATTAATTGCCCAGTATGAAAAATAATAAATTTCACTCCCTTTTTGGATATAAATTTAAGGGGTACAAATGCAGTTTTGTTACATGGATATACTGTATAGAGCTGAAGTCTGGGTTCATAGTGTAACCATCACCCAAATAGTGTACATTGTACCCCTAAGGTAATTGTGCACCCTCACTCTTCTTTCACTCCCTCACCATTTCAGGTCTCCAATGTCTATTATTCCATACTCTATGCCTATGTGTGCACACTTTTTAGTTCCCACTTATAAGAGAGAACATAAAGTATTGGACTTTCTGTTTCTGAGTTATTTCACTTAGGATATTGTCCTCCAGTGCCATACATGTTGCTGCAAAAGACGTAATTTCATTCTTTTAATGGCTAAGTAGTATTCTACGGTATGTATCTACCACATCTGATCGTGTGTTGATGGACATAGGTTGGTTCCATAACTTTGTGTTGTGAATAGTGCTGTGATAAACATCTAAGTGCAGGTATCTTTTTGATATAATAATTTCTTTTCCTTTAGGTATATACCCAGTAGTGGAATTGCTGGATAAAATGAAAATTCTATTTTTAGTTATTTGAGAATTCTCCATACTGTTTTCCATAGAGGTTGTACCAATTTCCATTCCCATCAATAGTGTATAAGAATTCCCTTTTCTCGGTATCCTCACCAACATCTGTTTTTTGTTTTTTGTTTTTGACATTTTAATAATGGCCATTCTGACTGGTATAAGATAATATCTCATTGTGGTTTTAATTTGCATTTCTCTGATGATTAGTGATGTTGAGCATATTTTCATATGCTTGTGGGCCATTTGTATGTCTTCTTTTAAAAAATGTCTTTTCATGTTCTTTGCCCACTTTTTAATGGGATTATTTGTGTTTTGCTGTTGTTGTTGAATTCCTTGTAGATTCTGAATATTAGTTCCTTGTTTTATGCATAGTTCGCAAGTATTTTTCCCACTTTGCATGTTTGTTCATGCTGTTGATTATTTCTTTTGCTTCTTTTTAGTTTAATTAAATCCCATTTGTCTATTTTAGCTTTTGTTGTGTTTGCTTCTTAGGTCTTAGTCATAAATTCTTTGCCTTGCAAAGTCCAGAAAAAATTTTCCTAGGTTTTCTTCTAGGATTCCTCTAGTTTCAGGCCCTACATTTAAGTGTTTACTCCATCTTGAGTTAATTTTTGTATGTGATGGGAAATAAGGGGTCCAGTTCCATTCTTCTGCATTTGGCAGTAAAAATTCCCCAGTTCCATTTACTGAGTAGGTTGTCCCTTCCCTAGTGTATGTTTTGTTGACTTTGCAAAGATCAGTTGGCTGTAAGCATGTGGCTTTATTTCTGGGTTCTCTATTCTTTTCCATTGATTTATGTGCCTATTTTAGTACCAGTGCCATGCTATTTTGGTTAGTATAGCCTTGCAGTACAAGTAAGTTAGGTAATGTGATGCCTCCCACTTTGTTCTCTTTGCTTAGAATTGCTTTGGTGATTCAGGCTCTTTTTTAAATCTGTGTAAACTTCAGGATTGCTTTTCCTAATTCTGTGAAAATGATGTTGGTATTTTGATAGGGATTACATTGACCTTGTAGATTGCTTTGGACTATATGGTCAGTTTAATAATATTGATTGTTCTGATCCATGAGCATGGGATGTTTTTCCATTTGTTTGTGTCATCTACAGTTTCTTTCATTTGTGTTTCGTAGTTTTCCTTGTAGAGATCTTTGAATTTCTTGGTTAAATACATTCCTAAGTATCTTTACAATAGCTATTGTAAATGGGACTGACTTCTTGATTTGGTTCTCAGCTTGATCATTATCGGTGTATAGATATGTTACTAATTTTTGTACATTGATTTTTTATCCTGAAAATTTGCTGAATTTATTTATCAAATCTAGGAATATTTTGAAGGAGTTTTTAGGGTCTTCTAGGCATAAGATTATAATGCCAATGAACAGAGATAATTTTACTTTCCCTTTTTAGATTTCTATCCCTTGCCTGATTGCTCTGGCTAGGACTTCCAGTAGTATGTTGAATAGTAGGGGTGAACATGGGCATCCTATCTTGTTCCAGTTCTTAGGGTGAATGCTATCAACATTTTCCTGTTTAGTATGATGTTGGCTGTGGGTTTGTCATATATGAATTTTATTATTTTGAGGTATGTTCCTTCTATGCCTAGCTTATTGAAGGTTGTTTTTTAAAATTATGAAGGGATGCTGAATTTTATTGAATCCTTTTGTTCTGCACCTGTTGAGATAATTATATGGTTTTGTTTTTAATTCTGTTTATGTGGTGAATCACATTTATTGATTTGTGTATGTTGAATCATCCTCATATTCCTGGAATAAAACTCACTTGATTGTGGTGTATTTTTTTAATTGATGTGCTATTTGATTTGGTTTGCTAGTATTTTGTTAATAATTTTTGCATCTAAATTCATCTGGTATATTGGTCTGCAGTTTTCTTTTCTTGTGTCCTTTTCTGACTTTGTTATCGAGGTGATACAGGCTTTGTAGAATGTGTTAAAGGGATTCCCTTCTGCTCTATTTTTTGGAAGAGCTTCAGAAGAATTGGTACCAGCTTTTCTTTTTACATTTGGTAGAAGTCAGCTGTGAGTCCATTTTGTCCAGGGCTTTTTATTAGGAGATTGTTAAATTACTGATTGAATCTCACTACTTGTTATTGGTCAGTTCAGGGTTTCTCTTTCTTCCTGGTTCAATCTTGATAGGTTGTATATTTTCAGGAATATATCCATTTCCTCTAGGTGTTCTAGTTTCTGGGCTTATAGTTATTTATAGTAGTCTTTGATGATCTTTTGTATTTCTGTGGTATCAGCAGTAATGTCTCCTATTTCACTTTTGAGTATGTTTGTTTGAATCATCTCTCTTCTTGATTAGGTCAGCTAGTGGTCTCTCAATTTTGTTTATCTTCTCAAAGAATAAAACATTTTGTTTTGTTGATTCTTTGTATTGTTCTTTTTTTCTCAATTTCATTTAGTTCTGCTCTAATCTTTGTTTTTCTTTTGTTCTGCTAGCTTTGTGCTTGGTTTGTTTTTGTTTTTCTAGTTCTTTGAGGTTCAACATCAGGTTGTTAATTGTGGTCTTTCTAGACTTTTGGTGTAGGCATTTGATATTATAAACTTACATTTTAGCACCACTTTTGCTGTATCCCAGAGGTTTTGGTATGTTGTGTTTACATTTTCATTCATTTCAAAAAAGTTTTAAATTTTTGTCTTAATGTCATTGTTGACCCAAAGATTGCTCAGGATTATGTCGTTTAATTTCCATGTATTTGCATAGTTTCAAGAGTTCCTCTTGGAATTTATTTCTAGTTTTATTCTACTATAGTCTGAGAAGATACTTGATTTAATTTTCATTTTAAAAAATCCTTGAGACTTGTTTTGTGGCCTAACATATGGTCTATATTGGAGAATGTGCCACCTGCTGATGAGAAGAATATATATTCTGCAGTTGTTGGGTAGAATGTTCTGTAAATGTCTGTTAGGTTTTACATAAATGCCAATTTATGTTCAATGTTTCTTTGTTGATTTTCTGTCTTGATGTTCTGTTTAGTGCTGTAAGTAAGATTGTGTTGAAGTCCTGTACTATTATTACATTGCTGTCTATTCTTTCTTTAGATCTAGTAATATTTGTTTTATGAGTCTAAGTGCTCTGGTGTTTGATGCTTATATGTTGAGATTGTTAAATATTTTTGTTGAATTGACCCCTTTATTAGTACATAATGGCTTTCTTTGTCTTGTTTTTTACTGTCATTGATTAAAAGTCTGTTTTGTTTTATACAAAATAGCTACCCTTACATGTTTTTGGTTCTTGTTTGTGTCAGATATCTTTTTCCACCCCTTTGCCTTCAGTCCATATGTGTCTTTACCAGTAAGGTGAGTTTCTTGTAAGCAGCATATAATTGATTCATGTTTTATATCTATTCTGCCAATCTATACCTTTTAAGTTGAGAATTTAGTCCATTTATGTTCAAGGTTAATATTAATATTTAAGGTTTTGTTCCTCTCATAATTTTAATTGTTATCTAGTTTCCTTGCATATTCTTTGCTGTTTTTTTCTTTGTCTGTTTGTCTTTATGGTTTGGTGAAATTCTGTCATATATTGCCCTTTGGTATTTTTCTCTTCTTCCTTTCCATGGTTGCTTTATAAGATCTCTGAGTTTTATACTTTTGTGTGTTTTTATGATGGTATCAACTATTTGTTTCTATGTTTAGAACTGCTTTGAGCATTTCTTGTATGTCAAGTCTGAAGGTGACCAATTTCCTCAGTGTTTGCTCATCTGGGAGAGGCTATATTTCCTTCCTTTATAAAGCTTATTCTAGAAGTATACAAAATTTGTAATTGACAGTTTTTTGTTTAATTTAAGCATGTTGAAAATAGAATTCCAATATCTTCTGGCTTGTAAGATTTCTGCCAAGAAGTCTACTGTTAATCTGATGGAATGTCTTTTATAGGTGACTCGATGCTTTTCTCTTGCTGATTTTATTTGTTTATTTATTTTCTTAATGTTGATTTTGGAGAGTCTGATGACTATAAGTCATGGTGAGATCCTTCTTGCCATGTATTTTCCTTTTGTTTGCTGAACTTCTATCTGGATGTCTGTATCTGTTGCTAGACTAGGGTTTTTTTCCTCAATTATTTCCTTTAGTAGGTTTTACAAATATTTTACTTTTTCTTCTCCCTCAGGAATACCTATGACTCATAAGTTTTGTCATTTTATGTAATCCCATACTTCTTAAAGGCTTTGTTCATTCTGTTTCAGTCTTTTTATTTTTCTTTATTTTTGTCTGACTGAATTAATTCAAAAGACCTGTCTTCAAGTTCTGAGATTCTTTCTTCTGCTTGATATAGCCTACTGTTGAAGCTTTGAATTGTATTTTGTAACTCCTTTTTTTTTATTTCCAGAAGTTCTGTTTGTTTGTTTGTTTTGTTTTGTTTTACAAAGATATCTATCTCATTGATAATTTCCAATTCTTATTCTGAATGATGTTCTGATTTATTTGTATTGGTTATCAGGTTTCTCTTGTATCTCACTGAACTTTTTTAAAATCAGTATTTTGAATTTTGTTTTTAATCTGGGATTTCCAATATTTCTTTTTGGTTAGGATTAATTGCTAGAAAACTACTGTGTGTGTGTGTGTGTTTTTTTTTTTTTTTTTTTTTTTTGAATGTGATAGCATGTTGTTTTTTCATACTTCCAGTATTATTACACTGATTTCTTCACATCTGGGCTAACATTCACTTCTTGTTTATTAATTTAATTTCTTTGGGGTGGGATGTTTTATTGAGGGTGTGTCTATGATGTATGTTGAGTAGGGTTGTTTGGCTTTGCTTCTGGGTGCATTCAGTGGTGTAGACACTGTATGATTTCCTTTGCTATAAATAACATTAGTGTGGTAACCTTCTCAAATTCCAATTGTAGTAGCAATGTATCAGGTGGGTGAGCAGGCTCAAAGACCCCTTAAAAGTGAGAGTGATGTGGGCAATGATGGAACAGAGGTAGCACAAAGCTTGTCTCTTTCTTGAGTGCTGTGCAATTGTGTCAGCAGATGGACTGTGCAGGTTGAACTTTCAGCTAGTAGGCAGCTCTTGCAGGTGAGAGCCAGCTGTGGAGATTGTAGTAGGGTTTATGCTTGACCTTTTTCAACCAGAAGAAGTGCTCAAGTGTCCCAGGCAATGTGCTGGGCTGTGGAACTCCCAGCAGTCCTGGTCCAATACTCTCAGGCAGGGGTGAGAGTATGGGCAATGCTGGGGAGGTCTGGGGAAGAAAAGCCTGCACGTGGGCCTCCCATTAGTGGGCGCAAGTGCAAGTTCCAGTGGAGGTCAGAAGGCAGTTCTCAGGCTCCTGGAACAAGGCTCCAGGTAGAAGAAGAGCAACTGCTGTTATGCTGAATGGCTATCACTGGGAAAGCTGGGTGGCTTCGGCTCCATGGCCTAGTAGGTAGTAGTGGGATCCACCTCACTCCCATGCTCCCGACCTGGTTAGTATCCCTCCTGTGGCCTGTCACTGGCAGCAAGCTTGAGCAGTCAGCCAAGTCACAAGCAATTTCTCTTCAGACTGAGAAACTCCCCCAGGCCACAAAACTCTGCCCAGGACAAACCATGGCTCCCAGGCCAAATTCCTCCTTGTCTGGTCCTGCAAAGGGGTGGCACCCAACTCCTACACCAACAGCTGGAGCCCAAATCACACTTGCTTCTCAATTCTGGCCATGAAGACTCTTCCTCCTCTGGGAAAAAGAGCGCAAATCAGATCTCCAGACACCGCGGTGACTGCCTCCTGTGCTGGCTGGCAGGTTCCCCAACATCCCACTATGAGTTAGGATCAGAAATGGCCTCCTTCATACATGGAGCACTTCCCATTACCGTTCCTTCTCACAGTCTCCCAACTGCTCCCCAAGTCAGATTCAGAGCTTGGTAGGGTCAAGGAGCTCCCCTGTGGCCTGGATTATCTGGCTCTCCAGCAGTAATGTGAAATTTTGCTCGCTTTTTATCCCCTTCCAATTTCCATTTTTTGTTTGTCCTAAGTTTAGTTCTATCTGCTACTTTTAAAAGTTTCAGAGAATAATAACTCTCTAAACAATATAACTCTATTTTTATTACTCGATTTATCTATTTAGACAGCATCTTCACTCTTGACTATATAACAAGGCAATTAGTAGCCCTCCTTTTTTTTTTTCCATCTCTTCTTCCCTTCAGTTCTCAACTTCTGTTGTATGTGCTATTATTTTTACATTTTTAGGTTTATGACATAGGCACAATTAAGCCTTACACATTTTGTTTAGATTTATTCCAAAATTCAAATATCCAAAATTTATGGAATTTTCTACATAGCCAATGAAGTAACCTGTAAATGGGAATTGTTTTATTTCCTTTTTTCCAGCCGGTATACATTTTAGTTTTTTCTTGACTCATTGCACTGGGTAGGACTTTTTGTACAATATTGAGTAGAGGTAGTGAGACTGTATATCTTTGTTTTTTCCCAAGTTAGAGAGAAAGCATTCAGTCTTTATGTAACATTAAGGCTGATGTTAACTTTATGCTCTTTATAGCTGTCTTTTATCAGGTTAAAGAAGTTATATATTTCTAGTTTGATGAGAACTTTATCAGGAATAGATATCAAATTTTGTCAAATGCCTTTTTTTTTCGTTTATTGACATAAGATATATTGGTCTGCAGTTCTTATTTTTTTCTTTTTTGGAATGTCTTTGTCCAGTTTCTGTATCTGAATGTTCATTACTTTGACAGATTCAGATATTTCTTTATACCCATGTATTGCTTGTTCTCTATTCTTTCTATTTTCTTCTTCTGGAGCTCTTATCAGATGTATGTTAGACCCTTTGATCTGTTCTCCATGTTCCTACTTCTCTTTTGTGTTTTCCATCTGTAGTAATTTGCTAGGGTTAACAAAACCACAGATGGTGTAGCTTAAACAACAGGATTTTATTTTCTTACAGTCCTGGAGACTAGAAGTTCAAGATCAAGGCATTGGTAGGTTTGGCTTCTTCTGTGGCTTCTTTCCATGGCTTGCAAATGGCTGTCTTCTTGCTGTGTCCTAACATGATTACCTTTCAGTCTGTGTGTTTTCTGTGTCCTCATCTTCTCTTCTTATAAGGACACCAGTCATATTGGATTAGTGCCTATCCATATGACCTAATTTTACTTTAATTGACTTTTTAAAGACCCCACCTCCAAATACAGACACATTCTGTGGAACTAGTGTTAGGTCTTCCACATATGAGTTTGGACAGAGGGCACAATTCAGCCTGTAGCACCATTTCTTTATTTTTCAGTGCCTCATTATAGTTGGTCGTTTTTAAAAACATCTTTGTTTAGATACAATTCTGTGTTACCCTGTACTCGCATTGCTGTAAAGAAATACCTGTGACTGGATAATTTATAATTTAATTGTCTCACAGCTCCACAGGTCGTACAGGAGACATGATGCTGGCATCTGCTTGGCTCCTGGGGAGGCCTCAGGAAACTTACAATCATGGCAGAAGGTGAAGGAGAAGTAGGTGTCTCATATGGTGGGAGCAGGTGCAAGAGAGAGTGAGGGGGGAGGTGTCACACACTTTTAAGCGACCAGATCTCAAGGGAACTCAGTATCATGAGGAGAGTACCAAGGGGGATGGTGCTAAACCATTCATGAGAAATCAACCCCTATGATCCCATCACCCCCTACCAGGCCCCACCTCCAATGTTGGGGATTACAACTCAACATGAGAGTTGGTGGGGACACAGATCCAAACCATATCAAATTCACATACCATAAAATTAACCCATTTAAGGTACACAATCCAGTGGATTGTAGTATACTCACACAGTTGTGCAATTACCACCACAATCTAAAAAACAAAATGCTCCACCTATTAGCAGTCACTCTCCATTTTGCTTCCTTCCTAAATCCTAGACAACCACAAATTTACTTTCTGTCTCTATAGATTTGCCTATTCTGATATTCTAATATAAATGGAATCAGACAGTATGTGGTTTTTCTATCTGACTTCTTCAGTTAGCATAATGTCTTCAAGGTTCATCCAATGTGCATGTATCAGCACATTGCTCTTTTTAATTGCTAAATACTACATCATTACATGAATATGGCACATGATGTGTATCCATTTATCAGTTGCTAAACATGTGGGTTGCTTCACCTTACAATTAATATGAATAACACTATTAACATTGTACACACACTTTTGTGTGGGCATGTGTTTTCATTTCCCTTGGGCAAATACCTATGAGTGAAATTGCTGAATCATATGGTAAGTCTATGTTTGACAATTTGCAAAACTGCCAAACTCTTTTCTCAAGTGCTGCACCATTTTGCCTTCCCACTTAAAATGCCTAAAGGTTTTGATTTGTATATATCCTCCCCAGCGTTTATTATTATGTGACTTTTTTTATTCTGGCCATTTTAATGGATATGGAGTTGTATCTCATTGTAGTTTCGATTTGCATTTTCTTGATGACTAATAATGTGAAGCATCTTTTTATGTGCTTTTGGTGATGTGTTTTTTTCTTTATTCTATTAATGTGATATTTTATATTGATTGATTTTCATAAGTTGACCCAACTTTGCATTCCCAGGATAATTTTCACTTGCTTATGGTGTGTAATCTTTTGTATATATGGCTAAATTCAGTTTGCTGAGGGTTTCTTGCTTGTATATTTCTAAAAGATACTGGTCTGTTGTTTTCTATACATGATTTATTTGTCTGGTTTTGGTATCAGGGTAGTATTGGTCTCATAGAATGAGCTGAGACTTGTGCCCTATTCTTTTGTTTTTTGGAAGCATTTGTGAAGAATTGGTACTACTTTTTCATTAAGTGTTTGGTTACATTTACCTTTGAAGCCATCTGGGGCTGGGCTTTCCTCGTGGCTGGTTTTTAAATTATTAATTCATTCTTTCCACTTGTTATAGGTCTATTCAGATTATTTATTTCTTATTAGGTCAGTTTTAGTAGTTTATGCCTTTCTAGTGATTGATCAATTTCATCTAAGTTATCTAATTTGTTAGAATAGAGTTGTTCATAGCAATATCATGATTTTTTTATTTCTGTATGGTTGGTTGTCATTTCCTCTCTTTCATTCTTGATTTGAGTAGTTGAGTCTATTTTCATTTTTCTTGGTCAGTCTAGCTAAAGGTTTGTCAATATTGGATTGTTTCTAAGAACCAACTTTTGGTTTTGTTGATTTTCTCTATTTTTTTCTATTCTCAATTTTATTAATTTCTACTCTAAATTCTTTCCTAATGATATGGTTTGGGTATTTGTTCCCTTCAAATCTCATGTTGAAATGTAATCCCAGTGTTGGAAGTGTGGGCCAGTGGAAGGTGTTTGGAGCATGGGAGCAGATTCTTCATAAAAGGCTTAGTGTCATCCCCTTAGTGATGAGTGAGTTCACATTATTTAAAAATGTATGACACCTTCCCTGCCTTTCGTGCTCCCACTCTTGCCATGTGATGCACCTGCTCATCTTCACCTTCTGTCATGATTGTAAGTTTCCTGAGGCTCTCACCAGAAGCTGAGCAGATATTGCTGGCTGTTTGTACAGCCTGCAGAACTGTGAGCCAATTAAAACTCTTTTCCTTATAAACTACCCAGCCTTGGGCATTCCTTTTTGGCAATGCAAGAATGGGCTAGCACACTGTTTGCTTTGTGTTTAATTTACTTCTCCTCTTGTGGTAGAATTTAGGTTATTGATTTCATATCTTGCATCTTTTTAAATATAGGCATTTATAATTATACATTTCCTTCTACACATTACTTTAGCAGAATCTTCAAAGTTTTGTTTGTTTGTTTTTTGCTTTAATTCATCTCAAGATATTTTATAATTTCCCTTGTGATTTCTTCATTCACTTCTTGGTTATTTAGGACTGTGTTGTTTGATTTCCACATATTTGTGTTTAAAACAAATTTCTTTATGTAGTTTTTAAAAAATTTATTATATTATGAAGAACACACTTTGCATGGTTTCAGTTCTTTTAAATTTATCAAAACTTGTTTTATGGTCTAACGCATGGGTGCTCCATGTGTACTTGAGAAGAATGTCTATTCTGCTCTTACTGGGTGGAATGTTCTGTTAATGTCTATTAGGTCAAGTTGATGTATAGCATTTTTCAAGTCTTCTATTTATTTGTTGATTTTCTGCCTACTTGTTCAATCCATTATTGAAAGCCGGTCATTGAAGTCTCCAACTATTCTTGAATTGTTTGTTTGTCTTTTCAATTCTGTCAGTTTTTGCTTCACGTATTTGGAGCTCTGTTGTTAGTTGACATTTGATTCTTTTTAGATAGTGCATTATTTTTTTCTGCTTTTTTTTTTTTACATTTTAATCATTTTAATAATATTCATGTCATTTCTATCTTATAGCTTTATATCCAATGTTCTTGACCATCAAATTCTTTCATTGTGTCTGCTGATCTCACGAAGCAAAATAAGTTTTTTCACATATTTTGTGAGTTTTCATTGTGAGCTCATGTTTAAATAATTTTATCTGTAGGAAATGTGTACAGCCTAGATTAAAGGTATGTCTTTACAAATTGATTTTTATTTTGCATCTGTCAGATGCTCCAAGAATATCACCATCCTGGAATTGTTTTTTATGTATATTTGTAATGTAGGAAGGTCCTGCAGAAAGCTTAAATTTCACACCTATAATTGTGTAAGCATAGGCCCATGAGACACTTTTTTTTTCATGCTGAGAGGCTAGACCAGAACAAGAAAACTTCCTTTTGTTTTCTCTAAGCTTTTGTTTTGATGTTTTCTAGACTATCCTTTTACAGAATGTGAACCCTTTCTAGAAACCTGGCTTTTATATAGAAGTCTCAGTTCTATTCCTCATCATAAGCAGGATCAAGACCTTGTTTCATTTCCCTATGAGGTCATTAAAACTAATGTCCCTGAGTTACTGAGACCAAGAAACCCCCCTAGAGCTGCAGGATTAGTTCAGGCCCTTTGGTTTTTCATTTTCTCCTTGTTTTTGAAATCCGGGAATTTATTTTCTTGGGCTATGTCTATGCATGCAATAGGATGTTTGTAATACGTTAGCTGGCATTTGTAAAGAGTTTTCAAGTTTCCTACTTCAGACTATTGTACTATTGTCAGAAATGAAAATCAAGTCACTTTCTCTCCTTAGTTTTTTTCTTTGGAAAATAATGTTGCTTTAATAAAATAAATTTAATTCAGAATGAAATAGAAAATCACCTAATCAATACACTAATAATTGCTGCAGGCAAGCTCCATTGATTAATATCTACTGAGGAATATCTATTTGGAGCCACAGCGACTCACTGAAACATCCTTTGCTGATGAGGGTTAGATATTCCACATTCTGGTCATTCATTTATCCCGCTAGTAAGTCCTCACTGCAAAACTTAGGACTCCTCTGAGGTGGTCCAGTCTTCACCTCTTATTTCATTGATAGAAAAACAAAGTACTCTCTCTCGTCATCAAAAAGAAACTGAGTCTGATTACAGATACTGTGAAAGCTATATTCTTATTCCTATCAGAACAATATTCATATCCAGCTCTCACTATAAACCAACATTCTTCTCTCACCTGTGAGCAACTGATAGCAATGACAGTGGTGGGCGTGGAGGTGGGCCTCATGATCCAGGTAGTCCAGGTCCCATGGAAAATAGTCCAGAGCTCTTCCCTAGGAAGCTGAATATGACTACTGCCGACAAGCTGACAAGCATGCTACTTGTATATATCTGAAGAGACACTGAGGATCAGGTCCCTCAAATGAACACTGGTTGCAGAGAGTTCCAGATATAAGATTTAAGGTATCTTGCTGAGGTGAATACCCATTGTGGACAGGGCCACCAACCACAGACACTGGACCAAGTCAGTGATATTTTTGAATGTTACCGGGATCTGGTTAGAGCCATAGTTTCCTACGCAGCAGGTGAAGCAAAAGGTCCACTGAAAGACCTCATCCCAGAGTGTTGTTCTTCTACACAGCTGAAATGGTTTTCTCAATAATATCAATGGTTACAGAAATACCATTTGACCCAGCAATCCCATTACTGGGTATCTATCCACAGTAATATAAATAATTCTTTTATAAAGATACATGCGTGCATATGTTCACTGCAGCACTATTCACATTAGCAAAGACATGGTATCAACCCAAATGCCCATCAATTACAGACTGGATAAAGAAATGTTGTGCATATACACCATGGAATACTATGCAGCCATAAAAAAAGAACAAGATCCTGTCCTTTGCAGGGACATGGATGGAGCTGAAAGCCATTATCCTCAGCAAACTAACACTGGAACAGAAAACCAAACACCACATGTTCTCACTTATAGGTGGGAGCTGAACAATGAGAGCACATGAACACAGGGAGGGGAACAAGACAAACTGAGGCCTGTTAGGGGGTGCAGGGGAGGGAGAGCATCAGGATAAATAGCTAATGCATGTGGGGCTGAATATCTAAGTGATGGGTTGCTAGGTGCAGCAAACCACCATGGCACATATTTACCTATGTAACAAACCTGCACATATATCCCAGAACTTAAAATTAAATTAAATTACATTAAACTTAAGAAGATCAATGGTTACTACAATTCCTTAAGGGGATCCTCAGTTTCTCAGTAAGATCACTGGTTTGTACATCTCCCTTGGGGAGGCCAGTTATGAACAATAAAGCTCATTAGCAAGTATGATGTTAATTGTTAGAACTAGAAGATACCTTTTCTGGAGTTAAATATGTTCCTTCTATTCCTCATTTCTAACAATTTATTTATTTAATATTGGCCATTAAAATTTGTTGAATTTCATGAAATGACCATATGGCTTTTCTCTCCTCTACTTTCTTATGAAACACACCTTCATGGACTTCAACTTGGTCATAATGCAATTAAATTTTCTGTGCATTTCTGTAAGAGTGCTGTTAATATATTATTTGGATAGTTTTTGCATCTGAGTTTGTGAGTGGCATCAGTCAAAGATTTTTTTCTCAGACTCTCCATTGGGACTTAATATCAAGCTCTCACTAACCTCATGAGATGAGTTGTAAAAACTTTTTCTTTAAAAAATTCTCTATTAAGAAGAAATCAATCCTGCCAGAAGTTTGTCAATTTTGTTAGCCTTAAAAAAGCAGTTTTTTAGTTTATCAAAATTATCTATTGCATTTTTCTTTTTTATTTGATTAATGTTTGCTCATGTATTAAGATTATAAAGGAGCTGAAAAATTCCTATTGCCCAGTATTTACTATACCATACTTTTTATCATTATTTTAAACTGTGTTCTTTCTATATAACTTTATATATACATATATAAAATTAACCATAAAACAGCCTCAGGCAGGTCCCTCAGGAGGTTTTTCATTTCATTCTCATGCTTTGAATATCTTATTTTTTTCATAAAATATTAAAAAATACATTTCTATTCTGTCTCTGTCATTTCTTAGGAAATCACAGCTCCACGCATGTTATTGTCCCTGAAGACTTTCCAATGGGACAAGATGTGGAGGCGGAAAGCAGTGATACTGATGATCCTGACCCTGCGGAGGCCTAAGCTAATATGTGTGTTTGTGTCTTCATTTCTCAGAAAAAATGTTTAAAGGTAAAAAAGAAATTAAAAATAGAAAAATGCTTATAGAATGAGAATATAAATAAAGAAAATCTTTTTGTGCAGTTGTACAATGTGCTTGTGTTTTAAGCTAAGTGTTATGATAAGATTATCAAAAAGTTAAAACTTTTTTAAAGGTTTGGAAGGTAAAAATGTTATAGCAAGCAAAATTTAATTGATTATTGCAGAAAGAAAATTCTAAAAGTAAATTTAATGTAGGTTAAGTGTAGTGTTTATGAAGTCTAGAGTAGTGTACAGTAATGTCCTAAACCTCCACATTCACTCACCACTGACTCACCCAGAGCAACTTCAAGTCTTGCAAGTTCTATTCATGGTAAGTGCCCTATACAGGTGTACTATCGTTTATCTTTTATACTGTTTTTACTGTGTCTTTTTTATGTTCAGAAATGTTCAGATACACAAATACCATTTCTGTTGCAATTACCTACAGTATTCAGTATAGTAATATGCTGTACAGGTTTGTAGCCCAGGAGCAATACGGTATCCCATACAGCTTAGGTGTGTAGCAGGCTGTATCATCTAGGTTTGTGTCAATACAGTCTGTGATGTTCACACAATGAATAAAATGATGTAGCAATGCATTTATCAGAACATATCCCTGTCATTAAGCAATGCATGACTGTATATAAAAAGAATCATAAACTATGACCAAGCTGGATTTATCCTGGGAATGCAGGACTGGTTCAACATCTGAAAATAAATTGATGTAATATATTAATCATAAAAAACAAAAAACACACATCATCTCATTACATGCAGTAAAAGTATTTGACAAATTCTAACACCATTTTATGATTAAACTTTATGATTTAAAAAAACAACACTCAACTAGAAATAGAAGGGAGCTTCCTCCGCCTAATAAATGGTATCTACAAAAACCCCACAGCTAACATCATATTTAATGGATTTAATGGTGAAAGACTGAGTGCTTTCTTCCTAAGACCAGGAACAAGACAAGAAAAGCCCACTCTCATCGTTTTTATGAGACAGGGTTTCATGCCTATTACTCAGGCTGGAGTGCAGTGGTGCGATCTGTGTTCTCTGCAATCTCCGCTCACTGCAATCTCCACCTCCCAGGTTCAAGTGACTCTCCCACCTCAGACTCCTGAGTAGTTGGGACTACAGGCACATGCCACTGTGCCTGGCTAATTTTTGTGTTTTTGGTAGACACAGGGTTTCACCATGTTTCACAGGCTCATCTTGAGCTCCTGAGCTCAAGGAATCCACCCACCTTGTCCTCCCAAAGTGATGGAATTACAGGTGTGAGCCACTATGCCCAGTCTCATCACTTCTATTTAACATTGTGCAGGACATTCTAGCCAGGACAATAGGCAAAAAATAAATAAATAAATAAATAAAATTAAAGTGATCCATATTAGACGGAAGTAAAACTGTCTCTATTCAAACTATAGAAACTCTTAAGGAATCCACAAAACAAAACAAAATAAAACAAAACAAACAAACAACCAAACAAAAAACTCTGTTAGAACAAATAAACAAGTTCTTTCTTCCTGAAGTATGTGCTTCTCTCAAGTGTCTGTTGGTAGTAAACCATTTTCATTAGTACTTGCTCAAAGTGCCTGAATTTCACCTTTGTGCTTGAAAGAGAATACTACTGGGTATAATGATACTTAACTGATACTATACTTATTTTCTCCTAGCATGTCATTCTCTTGCAGGTAAACTATCTTTTCTATCTGACTGCTTTTACGATCTTGTCTTTGTCTTTGTTCTGAAGGTATACTAAATTTTTCTAGATATCTGTTACTTCATCCCATTGCAAGTTGTTGGACTTCCTGCATCTGAGGATTGGTGTCTTTCATCAATTTGGGGAAAATCTCAACCATTCATTGTTCGAATAATGCCTTTTCCTTCATTAACTTTATAAGCTCTATCATGTATTACAATTAGACATGTGGAATTTTTCACTCATTAGCCTATTTTTTTTAACCTTTTATGTTTTCCTTATCTTTGGGCTATATTTTCAGAAATAACTTTTGTGTATTACCTAGTTCATAGTGACTTTTAAAACTATATTTAACTTTCAACTTAATATTTATATAGCTCTAATTTCAATTATAGTTTTTATTTCTAGAAGTTCTATTTGGTATTATTTCAAATCAAGCATGTTGATTTTTTGTTTCTTCCTAATGCTTTGAATATCTCATTTTTTCCATAAAATATTAAAAATATATTGCTATTCTGTTTCTGGTAATTTTAATATCTGCTATCTTGGCAGGTATTATTCTGCAATTTGTTTTTTTCTGCCTATTTTGTTTTATTTTGCTTTTGCTCCTGGAAACATTCTTCCTCTTGTGCTTTGTATATTTTGATTGCAAATGCACAAATGTTCTTCAGCCATACATTTAAATGCTTTTTTTAAAAAAATATAAAATCTTACAGCTTAAATATGAAGTGCCAGGAGCTTTTCTCTACCTATTTAGTTTTAAATACGTATAGAAACAGTTGTCCAATCATCCCACTATTTTAAACTTCTTCTGTCATTTTGTTTCATGTATGTCTTTTGTTAAATAGCATTATTTGCATTTTTCACTTAACATATTTGAGATGCCTTAATAGGCTAGGTTAGCCTTGACAGATTTAATGTATATTTGA
Source organism: Macaca thibetana thibetana (assembly GCF_024542745.1). Taxonomy (NCBI): domain Eukaryota; kingdom Metazoa; phylum Chordata; class Mammalia; order Primates; family Cercopithecidae; genus Macaca; species Macaca thibetana. The sequence continues at coordinate 38,017,534 of NC_065579.1, read as the reverse complement.
TATATTCTGTTATACTTCTGTTATTTTTATACTTTCTTGTTTTTCTTTGGCTAAATTTTGCAATAGTGCTTCAGACTTCCTTGGTCTTTCTGGGAATGTATTTTGGAAGTTCACACATTTTTTTATTCTACTGACATTTAATTTAATAATGCACGTTTCTCTAAATATATTTACTCTCTTTCTGTATAAGAGAAGAAATGTATTCTATTTATCTATACTACTTCCCTGTCCTCCACTATTCCTCAGGTTTTTTTTTGTTTGTTTTTGTTTTATTGAGGCAGAGTCTCACTCTGTCACCTAGTCTGGAGTTCAGTGGCATGATTATAATACACTCCAGTCCTAAATTCTTGTATACCTTTGTTTTTATTGACTAATTTGGCCTTTTAGATTTACTTTTTAAAAAATGTATATATTATGTATTTTCTCTTTTAAGAATTAGGTGTTGGCCAGGCGTGGTGGCTCACGCCTGTAATCCCAGCACTTTGGGAGGCCAAGGCGGGCGGATGACGAGGTCAGGAGATGGAGACCATCCTGGCTAACACAGTGAAACCCTGCCTCTACTAAAAATACAAAAAATTAGCCGGGCATGGTGGCGGGCACCTGTAGTCCCAGCAACTCGGGAGGCTGAGGCAGGAGAATGGCGTGAACCCAGGAGGCGGAGCTTGCAGTGAGCTGAGATTGTGCCACTGCACTCCAGCCTGGGTGACAGAGCAAGACTCCATCTCAAAAAAAGAAAAGAAAAGAATTAGATGTTAAATTCACGTTAAATTTTGTAATTACATTATCTTTGTTTAGACATCCATTCTAAGTTTTACTGGATTTATCTACTCATCACCATTTAATATTTTGTATAGGGGCTGCTATGGACCACTGTCCAGATTGACTCCTTCAGATCTGAGGTGTTCCTTCCTTCAGCTGCTAGGAGATTTGCCTACTGACAACTCACAGCTGAGTCCCTCCCCAGGCATTGCCCTCACCCATGGTTGCACTCTTTTCTCGGGAATAGCCTGTGATATAGGGGTATAAAGTCCTGGTCCTCTTGCCCCAATTAAGGCATCTGTGAAAATCATCTTGGCTTCAAAGTTTTACATAGGATTGGCTAGGCCCTCTGTTGCAACTATGTCTCAGTTCAGTTGTTTCCTCTATTCATGCCTTTTTCCTTGATTCCCTTACCAACATTGTTTCCAAGAGCACTTTCCAATAAACCAACCTGCATGCAAATCTCCATCTCAGAATTACAGTACCAGGGTTATCCCTAGGGTGTTCAGGGTCCTAAGCAAATACTGTCAATATAACACTTTGACTAAAATCTGTATCACAAACTTCATGGGCCCATTTGAGGTGTAGTGAGTTGTTAATGACATAGGTGTAGTGAATTGTTTAGTTGAAGATTGAGACTAATGGGTAAAGAAAAGGTACTTATGTCTTTGTTCATTGTCCAGTCAATGTCTATGAAGACTATGTGGTGTCCAGGCACTCTTTGTGCCAGTTCAGGTCAAGGAACTATCTTCCGGTTTTTATTAGTGCTCTCTTTATTGTCATTTGCACAGTGCCTGACTAATTTTATACCTCTCACCAGGAGAAAAAGTTGTGGTTATGTTGTTAGACACAAAACTACACCTCTTCTAAACCTGTTTGTATTGAAACAATATAGATTTTCTTGACTCTGAAGTTCTCTAATACCCTTGTTTAATGCTGGTTACATTGTTACTTACGACACTGCATTACCAAAGCTGTCTGTGCATACAGATTTCTAAGGACTCTCAAAGGCTGTTACCGTGCTTTGTTTTTGTTGCCCACAAATGAAATTCCTTCTCAGAGAGGGAAGAAAAATGTGCATGATAATTCATTTTTCTGGTCATGTTAAATTCTAAATTCATACCTTGAAATTTTATAGCATAAATGTAGAATGACACATCTTCCAACTATGTCTTCTTGGGAACTCTTTAAGCTATAATCATTGCATGCTTGAATGCATTCTCTTGATGTTGACAGCACCCTTGCTGCAAGCAGGAAGGCTAGGTGAGGGACCTACAGGCAGAGCAAAAAGAGTGGTCTCATTCATCCAAAGAATGTCTGTCCCTCCTCCCTCACAGTTTAAGACTGATCCAGGAAAGCACAATGTCACATCTATTGGTGACAAGAGAGGACATCAGTTGAAAGGGCACTTTGGCATTGTAGAAAAATGGTCTCAAAAGCCCTCTGAAGAGCTTCATCACCCCCAGAGGACTGCCTGACACATCCCCATAGAGGGGATGGCGCCACCACCCTGGTGGTGAGCACACAGGGTAAAAGACTACTGCTTTCGTTTTACTGCTCTCTGGTGCTGAAGATCAGAGGCAGCAGGCAGTCTGAATATGGTTAAGTGAGTGCCAATCCACAGTCCCCCAATGTAGCCCAAGCCCAAGGGCCTGTGGTGGTCCAAGAGACTTGAACTCATTTTGTGTCCAATGTGAGTGTCACCCAAAATCAGTATGTCAGCACTATTTTGGTGGTTCAATTTCATGCCTTCTGATGAAAGAAATATTGCTCTGGCCAGTGGAAGTGATCTGTTCACCACATCACTCTCCTAGAACGAGGTCCTGGCCCCGGGGCCCCAGGATAACATCATAGGCACCAGTGCCAGGGACACTTTACATGCAGTTCCAGGACGACCTTCTCTGGGTAAGCTCTGAGGCTGCCCCCAAGTGATTCAGCAGGGTAGGGCTTCCTGCTGCTTCATGGCTCACCCTCAGTTCTAGAATCCATTTCTATGAGCTTAGAGGATCCAGAGATGAGAAATTCTGCTGAAGGTTTTGCCTAACTTCACTTTCCAGGGAGCCTTTTCCATAATTTGTATTGGAACAAAAACTAGTGACTGATTCATCCATCTGGTTCTATTTTTGATTAAAATTATCAAATTTCCTCAAAGATCTTCCCAGTTTTCTTTGGGGATTTTTGTTTCTTATTTTCCCCTTTCTCTTGACCATTCCAATGGGAATTTGGAAAGAAGGGAAGCAAATTCATGTGCTTAAATGATAATTTATTATTGTTACTTATTTTATTTAGCAACCCATTCTATTCACATCTCCTCCCATTTTTGAGGGGTTCTGTGGGGTTTGCCATTTTGACCTAAGCACCAGACTGTTCTTCAAACTTCAACAGAAAATCCGCAGGGATAGATGCTCATTCTCTTTGCTGTCTCCAGATAAATATGAATGCTATCTCATAGTGGGGTTCCCAGCCTGTTATCTGTGGATCTCTGAGTTTTGAGGGCACATGCCTAAGCTGGTCACCACAATAGAACCTTCTGTACGCTCAGAACTCCAAGGTTGGTCTGGATCTCACTCCTAAAATTGCTGAGGATCTTTCTTTGAATATACTTCCTTTCAATGCACTTCTTTTCTCTACACAATTCAGGGACATCTTTGAAAACCTTTCAATGCCTTTTACTCTCAGAGCTCTGACAACCCCCGTGGGGTTAAATTGCCCATTGAATGGGAGGTACTCTCGCTGTAGAAAATATGCCTGGGTCTCAGGCCTCTGAATCACAGACAACCTTCATATAATTCACCCTAAGCCCTCCCTCTACCTTGGGGGACTGTGTTTTTTTCTGGCGAAGGGTCTGCCTAAACTTTCTGGGCCTCCCTCAAGAGGCAGTGTCAGTCCAATCAAACTCTTCCTCTCGTAGCCCTTCCTGGACCACAGGGCCACCAGCTCTCTGCAGAGCAATGCAGTAGAGGGCCCAGTTATGCCTTTGAGCCATTGTCATTGCTCCTGGCTCATGGTTGTGCCTGATTCTCACATTCTGACATCCTTTCCACTGTGTCTTTGAAGTTCTTGACACTTAAAAGAATTGCCCACCCTTTTCATCATTAGTACACTATATTAGCATCTTGATTAAAAATTGAATGAAACTTGCATTAATTTTTCTGCTGAGCCTGCCAACAGGGACCAGGCAGGATAAAGGGATTTTCTAAGGCTGGCCTGGCTCTGAGGCAAGGGTGAATCAGCCAGAGATGTAGACATAACATCACAGGCAACCCGCAGTCACCTGTGGCTCAGGTTGCACGATTCCTACTGTGCAGTCCTGCAAGCAGAGTCCTTTTCCAATGTACAGGCATTGGCCCTGGAGGAGCTACTCCAAGACTGTCCCTCTTTGCAAAGGAACTGATTTAGTAGAGCATCTCCAGGGTATTGAGTCTATGCAGTTCTCTGCTGAACACTTCCTACGCTGTTAAAGAGTTTACAAAGGCCCAGCTTTTTCAAGTTGAGAACCTTGCTACGGATACCCAGGTGTAAGCAATTTGGGTGTCTATCTTCTCTGGTTTTGTGTTTCTTCCTCAGAGGTAAAGGAGAAGAACTCAAGAGATATCTATACTCCTTTCACCTGTCTTTTCCTCACTTATTTCTTCCTGTGCTTTGTCTGTGTAGCCATTTTGAACAGTCCCAAACATCTTGGGAATTCCCAGGAAGTGCTTTAATTCTTTCCTTAAGTGTTGTAACCACTGTCCTTACGTTTTCTACTTACAAACATAAATGTTTGTTGCAGAGAATTAGAAAATACAATGAAAAACAAAAGAAAGAAAAATCACCCTATTCTCACTATTCAAAGAGAGTAATCACTGTGAATGTTTTAATGCATTTCCTTCTAGTTGCTTTTCCATGTTTATATTGATTTTTTACGTGTGTAATATTACTATATAAACTATTTTGTATCTTGTGATTTTCACTTGACAATATGCCCTGGACATTTTTTTTCATGTTATTAAATATTCCACTGTAACTGCTTTTAAAATAAGTATATCATATTCCATTTCATAGCCATAACATAAATTGGTTTTCTAATTTCTGGCTGTTTAATATTAAGGTTTTCATCTTCTCTCTCTCCCTCCTCTTTTTTCTCTTTTTTCTTCTTTTTCTTGTTTGGTTTTAGTATTATAAACAGCACTGGGAGAGAGGAAACCCCATTTTTGCACAAATCCTTGATTCCATTATCAGCATAAATTCTTAGAAGTAGAAATCCTTCATCCTAGTGTGTGTTAGGCTAATCTTGCATTGCTATAAAGACATACCTGAGGCTGGGTAATTTATAAAGAAAAGAAGTTTAATTGGCCCACGGTTCTGCAGGTTGTCCAAGAAGCATGGCACTGGCATCTGCTTGGTTTATGGGGAGGCCTCGAGGAGCTTTTACTCAAGGTAAGAGTCAAAATGGGAGCAGGCATCTCATATAGCGGAGTGGGAACATGAGTGAGGGAAGTGCTAAACACTGAACCAACCAGATCTGAGAACTCACTCCCTATCCTGAGGCCAGCACCAAGCCATGAGGGATCTGCCCCCAGGACCCAAACACCTCCCACCAGGCCCTGCCTCCAACACTGGGGATTACAATGAGATTTGGCAGGGACCTATAAAACTATATCACCATGCATGAAACTTCTATGTTTTTTAAAAACACCATATTGTCTTTCAGGAAGGCTAGATTAATTTATATCTCTGCCTGCAGTATGTAAGAGTTCATTGTGCCAATGTTAGATTATTAACCCTTATCCTCGTGTGTGTGTGTATAATATGTATACATATGATATATGTTCTTTATATATATGCACATATAGATAATTTTCTAGAAAACTATTTAGAAATGTATTGCTTCAATTTGTAATTCTTTGATAATAAAACATTTTTCAGGTGGATATTTTTCATCTTTTGTGTCATGCATATTTATATCCTTTGTTTTTGCCATTCTTATTCATTTTTTACTTACCAGATGATTTGGAAGAGCTTCTATATATTCATGATGTTAATCCTTTGTCCATTTCTATGGTTTGCTTTATAGATTTTTTTGACATGCCAAATTCTAATTTTGATAGCATTAAGTTCATTCCTAAATTTATTCAACAAAAAATAATTTAGATCCTATTATATGTCAGGCATGGTTCTAGGCAATAAGGATATAGCAGTGACAAAAGAGACAATGACCTCCCTCATGGGGTTTACTTCCTAGTGAAGAGTGGTGGGGTCACACAATCAACAAAGTGTGAAAATGTCAGATAATGACCAACACTAGGAAGCCAGGTGAAGCTGCACAAGAGAGAAGAGACTGCCTGACTGCTTGGACTGCAGCAGCCAAGGGCGGGTGGCACCTTTTGAGCAGAGACTTGTGTGAAGGGGAGTGAGCTCTGGGGCCTTCTGGAGGAACAGCATCCGCTCAAGCCTGCAGTAGGAAGGCACTTGACATGCGGAAGGGCTCTAATGAACCCAGTGTGGCAGGAGCAAAGTGAAGACTTGGAGAGCTGAGGAGGCCCGGCCAGGATGCTGAAGGCTGCTGTCTCCTGTCTGGGAGAGCCCTCTGGCTAATTTTCAGGAATTTTGATAGTCAGTTGTTAAATGTAGCCATGATCAAAAGTTAAATTATCTAAACTCAAAATGAAGTACATTGTATCAAAAACGAAGGCAGAAAACACTCAAATTTCTTCACTTCTTAATTGTTTTATTACACTTGACCATTAGCTCTGCTCTGGAGGTTAACTGCATCTATTTTATCTGCATGGTGGAAACACTGTACAACCATGTGCTACCATGTGTCCCTCTACTACTCTGAGCTCAGTGACAACATGTTGGTAGCTTGAAATCAGCCATGGTGAGACTATCTACACCATGGAAATCAGGAAATTCTATAAATCCAGGGCTTTTACAAATTCTTACGTCGATTGTCTAGACTTCAAATGATAGAGAAAATGTTAATGTAGATTAAGCTTGAAAATGTGTTGTGTCTGTAGCACTTACATTATGAAGAGCACAAAAAATTGAGGAAATAATCTCCCAGTATTTACAAATGATTATCCAATCCAGCAAAACATTGTTTGCACCACTGATGAGCAAGTGAAGTTCTAGCATGTGTTTTCATTGTTTCACTTTCTTCTTATGAATTAATATAAAGAACTATGTCAAGCAACATTCATTTTGGAACTATACTCACTCATCGATTGTAGCCATAGGTTTGCTAAGGATACACAAGTCTGGCAAAAAACAGTGAAAGCATTCTGTGAGGATTAATTGACTATATGGAATTTACAATGAACGATACTGTAAAGTGTATTGCCCTTTGCAAATTGTGTGCAACATATCCTTTATATCAGTGAAATGTATAATAAACACACATATGTGTATATGGGCATGCCTTTTTTTCACAACTGGTTGTTGAACCAGCACAGCACTAAAGGCAAGACTAGAACATATTGGGCTTTTGGGGACCAAGTAAGGATTTTAGCTATTTATTCTAAGTATGATTGGAAGCTATAAGTGTTTTTTGAGTAGAGGAAGAAAATGGCCAGTTATTAGTTTATAAGAATCATTTTGGCTGCCATATAAAAAATGGATTAAAAGAGGTCAAAAGGGAAGCAGGAAGACCCGTGAGAAGGCTCTTGCAAGAATGACAGTGCTTGGGTAAGAGTGGCAAAACGGCGTTGAAAAGTGGCTGTATTCAAGATACAGTTTGTAAGTAAGTCCACAGGCTTTCCTGATTAATTAAATACAGGATTTGGGAAAGAGAGAGATCAAAATGTCTCTGTGGGGCTTTTGATGTGAGCAACTATGAGGATGGCAATGGTGCCTGAGACTGGGGACCTAGGAGAGGAATTTGGATGGGAACATTAAGAATGTGGTTTTGGATGTGTGACATTCGTGATGCTGTGGGGACTTCCAAGGGGGAGGTCGAACACACAAATGGGCAGAGAATCTGCAAGAGAGATATGTGCTAGAAATGAACATTTCATGTTCAAAAGCACAGAAAAGGTATTTAAAGCCATGAAAAGAAATAAGATCATCAAAACATGAGCATAACAGGCAGGAAAGAGTTTCAAGATGGCACTGCAGAGCACCCAGCTCCTAGAAACTACAGATGTGAAGGGGCGCAGAAAAGAACCAAGAACGTGGAGTAGTCTTCATGCCCTTGTGTAAACTGTCTTTGGGATCTGCTTTTCCCAACTATCTCTGCACCAGTAATAAATTATTTTAATTCCTATAGGTTTATGATAGATTTTAATATCAGGTAAAGTAAGCCCCTGTCATTAGTTTTGTTTTAATTTTCCTAGCTATTCTCTTGTGTTTATTTTCCTTGGATATGCTTTCAGACAGTGGTGTTTGTGTTGAAACAATTTGATGGTTAAATTTTAAATGATTTATTATTGAATGGATACCTTTATGATATTAAGTCTTACTTTCTAAGAAAATGTTATTTCTCTCAATTTATTCAAATATGCTTTTATGTGCCTTTGTAAAGTTTTAAGGTCTTCTTTATAAAGGCCCTAAATAATTTTTGATAAGTTTATTCTTACACATTTATTTTATTCTATTATAAATTGAATACTTTCTCCCCATTGTTTTTCTAGCCAGTTATTGCCAGTATATAACAAAGTTACTCATTTTTATATACTCAGTTTTTGTCCAACTTACTGAATGCTCTTATTCATTATGAAGCATCTTTAATTAATTGGAGCTTACCGGAGTGATAATGATAATAATTCAAATAATAGTGGTTAGATATTATTTTCAAATATTTACATCTTTTATTTTCAGAGTTGAGATAATTGACTAGACTGAGAGCATATACCCTTATATTTTCCCTGAATTTAATGGGGGAAAGCTGCTCTTATTTCAATGTTAACTATGCCATTAGTTAGTTTTATTGAGATTAGTGGTTCTCAAACTTTGGCGTTTATGAGAATTAATTGTATTTTTGTTAACAATACAGAACCTGAGAATTCATGTTTCAGGTGCAGAGGTTAGGATGAGGCTCATGTCTCTACATTTTCAGCAAGCAGTTTAAGCCCTGCCTAAGAGATACACTCGTTTTCATGTTAAAATAACATTCTCCTATGCCCAGTTAAGTTTTATAAAACACTTTTTTAAATCCTCCCTCAAGTGTGAATTTTATCCTCTAATGAAATAATATGATAGATTCTAATCTTGAAATAATTCAGTTGAATTACTAAAATGTACTCTCAATTGTACTTAAAATTGCTTTTACCTCTATATTAAAAAGGGAGCTTGGTTTATACTCTATTTTGAAGGTTACTATTGTCAGGATGTGTTTTTCAAAAGCAGGTACTTGTTCTAGCTTTTAAAAAATGAATCAGAAAACTTCCATACATATACAAATGATTTCATATATATTATATATTGACTTATGTGAATATATATAGAAGTTTTCTGTCGCTTAAAAGTTTGAATTCCCTTTGCCTATAAAACTCTCTAGGTCTGATGCTGTCATTGAAGGTATTCAATTCTTTGAAAATATTTCCAGCTTACCACTCCGCTCCTCCCAGCCAGGTTATCAATTTAGGTCTTCTTCAATCTTGAGTCAAGTTTGATGATTTATATTCTTTTAGAAAATTATTTTCTAAAATTCCAGCCTTTTGAAAACTGATTTTTTAAAAATCTCTATTTTTGATTATGCACCTTTCTCACCCTTAATTTTATGTATTTCCTGATTAGCTATTTTATTTACTAGGCATATAATCTGCTTTTAGATTTATTTTTTATCAGTTCTACAGATTTTATTTTATAATTTACTAACATGCTTAAGTTTACTAGTTTCTCATCTTTCCTTATATTTATTAAGGATTTCTCGATTTAATTATTTAGTTAAAAGTAGGGGATTCAGTTGTTTTCATTCATTGGTGTTTAATGCTGAAAGCATTTGAGATTCATTAGATTTTCCTTGAGATTAGTTTTAGATGCATCCAATATGTATTAACCTGGAGTCTTCTTACTATTACTGTTGTTTTCAAAATTATATGCAAATGAAAATGTTACTTCTTCTTTGATCTAAGAATTATTTAGAGAGTGGATTTTAAAATCTTTCAAAGTGTTTGGGACATTCAAAACAAATTACGAAATTAAATTTAAGTGTATTCACTGTAGCTCGTATGATTTTTATCTCATCTTTTTTTGTGGACTTATACATGATATATGATGACTATATTGTAAGTGTAGCTGGGCCATTGAAAAGAATTGTGTAATCTTTGCTCTTGGAGTACAGCCTTCAAATTATATAGAGATGTACACATATGCATAAATACATATGTATAAAATATATTAATATTCCCTTGTGATAAATTATTTATATCATCAATATCCTTGCTTTGCAGCTTATTTAATATGTCTAGTATTTACAAAGGTATGTTCAAACTTCCCACCACCATTGTGCTTTTGTAAATTTATTCTTCTATAAGTTATTTCTAATAGTTTGCACCTTACATATCTTGATGCAATAGTTTTCAATACACAATGATTGATGACTATTATCTTTTCATTGCAAATTATTAGCTTACTAATATTAAATTCAAATCTTTCTTCATAGCAGTTGATTTAAATTTTTATCCTAAAGTAAATTCATATGTTTTAGTGCTTTTTTGGCCTTGATTTCTAGTTTTCAACTACTAATATTGCAATACACATTTAAGATTTACATTTGCTTACATATATTTGCCCGTTTTTCTGCTTTTCAACCTTTTGTATCACTTGTTTCAGGGTGACACTAAAAAATATTATTTATTTATGTAACAGAATTCTAGTGTTCTTTCCTCATAATAGGAAATTTTATCTATTTGTATTTAGTCCTATAATGCCTTTATTCCAATTTTTCTCATTCTTTGTAATGCTCTTGGTTAGCTATGCTTAGGTTTTTTGTTTGTTTTTACTTTGCTTTAGATGTTTTACTACAAGGGCAAAGATGTCTTTACTTTTATCTTGTCCTGAGATTGGAAAAGTGTTTACTCAGTTCTTCATTTGGTATTTAACATTAAGTTTTTCTATTTACTGTTCAATCTATTTTTAAGGATAAAATATTATCTTTTGAAGATATATAATCTGGGGTTTTAAAATAATGGAATTTAATTATTATTTGATATGTTAGAATTATCTTTTCTAACACATCAAAAAGCATTTATAAAGATGGTTTTTGAAATTGGCATTTAGTTTTGCATATATTTGCAATTATTTAGATTTTTCTCCATTATAGTTCATTTCAGGACTAGCCAACAGTCCACTCATATCTTGATTTTATAATTATTTGACTCTTAATTTGCTTCTTCCCTTAGCTGGTAAAAGTATAGCTTCCACTAAATCTTTCAGGATTGATACTTGCATAACTAGGATAACTTTCTTTTGCTTTTACACTTGAAAGACAAATTTGTTATGTATAACATTATTGGATTAGAAACATCTTTTCATCAAAACTGTAGATATCATTAATTTTTTAAAAATTTGGGGTTCCCAAATTGTGTGGATTACAAAGGGGATATTGAGACTGGTGATATGGTTTGACGGTGTCCCCATTCAAATCTCAACTTGAATTGTATCTCCCAGAATTCCCATGTGTTTTGGGAGGGACCTAGGGAGAGGTAATTGAATCATGGGGGCCAGTCTGTCCCATGCTGTTCTCATGATAGTGAATAAGTCTCACTAGATCTGCTGGGTTTATCAGGGGTTTCCACTTTTGCTGTTTCCTCATTTTCTCTTGCTGCCACCATGTAAGAAGTGCTTTTTGCCTCCCGCCATGATTCTAAGGCCTCCTCAGCCATGTGGAACTGAAAGTTCAATTAAACTGTATTTCTTCCCAGTCTTGGGTAGGTCTTTATCAGCAGTGTGAAAACAAACTAATACAGTAAATTGGTACCAGTAGAGTGGGGCACTGCTGAACAGCTACCCAAAAATGTGGAAGCGACTTTGGAACTGGGTAACAGGCAGAGGTTGGAACAGTTTGGAGGGCTCAGAAGAAGCCAGGAAAATGTGGGAAAGTTTGGAACTTCCTAGAGACTTGTTGAATGGCTTTGCCCAAAATGTTGATAGTGATATGGACAATAAGATCCAGGCTGAGGTGGTCTTAGATGGAGATGAGGAACTTGTTGGGTATTGGAGCAAAGGCGACTCTTGTTATATTTCAGTAAAGAGAATGGTGGCATTTTACCCCTGCCCTAGAGATTTGTGGAACTTTGAACTTGAGAGAGATGATTTAGAGTATCTGGCAGAAGAAATTTCTAAGCAGCGAAGCATTCAAGACTTGGGTACTGTTAAAAGCATTCAGTTTTATACAGGAAGCAGAGCATAAAAGTTCAGAAAATTTGCAGCCTGACAATGTGATAGAAAAGAAAAACCCATTTTCTGGGGAGAAATTCAAGCTGGCTGCAGATATTTGCATAAGTAGCAAGGACCCTAATGTTAATCTCCAAGACCAGTGGGAATATGTCTCCAGGCCATGTCAGAGACCTTCACAGCAGCCCTTCCATCACAGGCCTGGAGGCCCAGAAGGAAAAAGTGGTTTCTTGGGCTGGGCCCAAGGTCCCCGTGTTGTGTGCAGCCTAGGGACTTGGTGCCCTGTGTCCCAGTCGCTCCAGCCATGGCTGAAAGGGGCCAACATAGAACTCGGGTTGTGGCTTCAGAGGGTGGAGGCGCCAAGCCTTGGCAGCTTCCATGTGGGGTTGAGCTTGTGGGTGCACAGAAGTCAAGAATTCAAGTTTGGGAACCTCCAGCTAGATTTCAGAAGATGTATGGAAATACCTGGATGCCAGGCAAAAGTTTGCTGCAGGAGTGAGGCCCTCATGGAAAATCTCTGCTAGGGCAGTGTGGAAGGGAAATGTGGGGTTGGAACCCCCACAGAGAGTCTCTACTGGGGCACTGCTTAGTGGAGCTGTGAGAAGAGAACCACCATCCTCCAGACCCCAGAATAGTAGATCCACCAACAGCTTGCACTGTGTGCCTTGAAAAGCCGCAGACAGTCAACACCAGCCCTTGAAAGCAGCCAGGAGGGAGGCTGTACCGTGCAAAGCCACAGGGGCAGAGCTGCCCAAGACCATGGGAACCCATCTGTTGCATCAGCGTGACCTGGATGTGAGAGCTGGAGTTAAAGGAGATCATTTTGGAGCTTTAAAATTTGATGGCACCTCTGGATTTCCGACTTGTGTGGGCCCTGTAACTCTCTTTTTTGGCCAATTTCTCTCATTTGGAATGGCTGTATTTACCCAATACCTGTACCCCCATTGTATCTAGGAAGTAACTAGCTTGCTTTTGATTTTACAGGCTCATAGGTGGAAGGGACTTGCCTTGTCTCAGATGAGACTTTGGACTGTGGACATTTGGGTTAATGCTGAAATGAGTTAAGACTTTGGAGGACTGTTGGGAAGGCATGATTGATTTTGAAATCTGAGAACATGAGATTTGGAGGGGTCAGGGGCATAATGATATGGTTTGACTGTGTCCCCATTCAAATCTCAATGTGAATTGTATCTCCCAGAATTCCCATGTATTGTGGGAGGAACCTAGGGGGAGGTAATTGAATCATGGGGGCTGATCTTTCCCATGTTATTCTCACGATAGTGAGTAAGTCACATGAGATCTGATGGGTTTATCGGGGGTCTCCGTTTTTGCTTCTTCCTCATTTTCTCTTGCCACCACCATGTAAGAAGTGCCTTTTGCCTCCTGCCATGATTCTGAGGCCTCCCCAGTCATGAGGAACTGCAAGTCCAATTAAACCTGTATTTCTTCCCAGTCTCAGGTATGTCTTTATCAGCAGCATGAAAATGAACTAATGCAACTAGTATGATTTTTTTATTTTGTAGGTAACCCGTGTTTTGCTTCTGGAGGTGATTTTATATGGAGGTTAGAGGCAGAGAGCTTGGAGCAAGAAGATTACATGTGTTCAAATCCTGGCTCTGTCATGTAATAGTTGTGTGACTGTGGGCAGTCACTTAACCTCCGTGCCTCTGTTTTCTTATCTGGAAAGTAGAAATAATAAGAATATTTTCTTTAAATGGATTGATGCATATGTGTGTGCATATCGGTTTGTGCCTGTGCCTGTATGTATTTGTGCAGGTGCTTATGTGTATTCATGTATGTGTATGTGGATTGCTCAATATATGTATGTTCTTATGTGTATGTGTGAGTGCCTACATTCACAAGATACATGTGTCACACATACACACATGCATCCATGTGTATGTTTGTGTGCATGTGTGTGCATTTGTGTGTGTGTGTGTGTGTATGTTGCCCAGAAGTTAACCATTGGAGAGCAGGGGACCACATGAAGACACTTTCCAAGAGGCTGCTAATAGGACCAGTCTTATGAGGCCAAAGACCAAAATAGCTAGGGCCTCTCCTCCCTGTTGCTCCTGTCTTTAATGTTTTATTTTGGCTGCTTATTTTTATTCTGCTAATTTAAAAAGAAGGCTATTCTCCTCCATTTCTACTGTCACTTTTCTCATCAGCTCTTGCATCAATCAATGCAAAGGCTTATTTGACTTGTCTCCTTGCTTCCAAGTGTGGTCGCCCCTAACTTTACATTCTCAAGAGTAATTTTTTAAAATTGTAGGGCTCTTTGCAGAACATCCCTATTCCAAACCTTGTAATGACATCACTATACCTGCACACAGTTTTCCATGTCCTCAGCATACTCCACACACCTTTTGCACCTTTGCCAAATTTTCTTGCTACTCACTCATGCTTAAAGACACTATCTTTCTCCCATCCCAAATTCTGATTCAGCTCTTAAAACCTAAGTCAGGCATCACCCTTCCAGAAAGCCTCTCCAATCCCCTCCCTGTCTAAATTAGGAAACGCTCCTCTTCCCTAGGCCCATGTACATTCTACTCTTATCTCCATCACTGTACTAACCACATTCTATTATCATTCATTTGTTCACCTCTCATTCTAGATTATTAGAATACCTCTTGATGTGTTGTATACGTGTATAAATATGCATCAAGGGATGAAATCATGTTTTCTTCAATCTAATCTTCCCTCCACCTAACACAGTACCTGGCACCCAGTCAGCACGTAATACATGTCTGTTGAGTGATGAAGGAAAGGGGTGCTGTGCCTGAGATTGGAACTGAGTCAGCCTCACACTTTACCGTTCCTCACCTGCCTCTGCCTTTTGACTTCTTTGCTATGAGTAATTCAGACACAGTGAAGAAACTGGGGGTCCAAGAGTGTATATGATTTGCTAAATTCCACAGAACTAATAAGTGGAAGAAGGGGAATTAAACTCTGGGCTTCTAACCTAGAGTCCAAGGATGATTAATTCAAAGTGTGGTCCCATCCCTGAGCAGGTTGATGTTAAAAGCTGGGTTTTGAGGCCCTGGTACTCAGGCGCAGAGAATACCATTGGCTGCCTGCCTTCCTCCACCCTCATTCAGTAAGAGCTCTGCCAGGTTCCAGCATAGAGAAAGAGACGCATGCACTCTCCTAAAAGGAAGTGGGTGGAGGTGATGGGGTCTCCACTGTAATGAGCAGTGGGCTGGGCTGAGCGCTGGGGAGGGTTAAAGGTGACTTCCCAGATGATTCCACTAAAAATTTCAATTCACTTACTTAATTCAGGTAGCTTGACAGGCCAAGTCAAACTAGAGCAATTACAGCCCATGAGCGTCCCGTAGGAGAGGTAGGATAGCTTTAACAATGCAACGCAGGGAGGATTACTCCAGGAGCTCTTTATTATGCCACCTCTGAGCCTTCGGGAGGGATGGTCTTTGTGTCTTGGGCTCAATAAATAGTCTGCTTTTTCTATTTCTGAGCCAGAAATAATTTTTGGCTTTTGTTTAATAATAACAATGAAACTCATAATAATAATAAATTAGAACCGTTTAACTTTACCAGAAACTGTAGTTGGCTTCAATCCTGTGTTGAATCTCAATTCTATTTAACAGATACTTTTAAGCTATTAACATGGTCAAATGATTAACTTCTTAAGGGATCAGAGGTAGGGCTGGTGAATTAATGACTTAAAATATATAATAATAAGTAACATTTGCATAACCCTATGCTGTGATACATATTAACTTGTTTTCATCCTCACAACAACCCAGTAAAGTAGACCAGAAGCTATTGCTAGAGTCAGATTAGAATTATCCAGGCCATAGTACAGAATGGTAACACCCATAGGTTTTTGGACTTTAGCTTAGGTCTGAGTCTCAGCTCTGCCCTATTACAGCTGTAATACTCACTATGAAGTACCACTATTTAATCCTCAACAAAATGAGGATGACAGCAGAACTACCATCAGGCTGGAATGAGATAGTGCCTAACATGGGATAAGACTCAGTGAATGATACTGTTATTACCAGTGGCTTGTCCCAGGTCACAAAATAGCAAATGGTAGAAGTGGAATTTGAATCTGAGCCTTTTGATTCCAAGTTTATTAGCTAACATACCTAATCAGAATTTGTAATTTCTCACTTATCTAAATCTTAATTCATTCATCAAATATTTATTGATGACCATTACACCGGCCAGGTTCTGAGGTATAAGGGATGAAGTAAACACAAATTTGTTCTCAAAAAAGCAGAGACAGAGAAAGAGACACCAGAATGCATTGTAGCCCCACAGAATCTGTGACTGAGGCCTGCCTGGGATACAGTGTATACTGGGTATACTGAGATAGTCAATGAATTGTAGCTCTTAGTTCAGGTACAGAGATTGTGAAGCCAGAACTGGGCTTTGAGGGTTGTGTAGGTATCGGAAGGGTTGAGAACAATGGATGGTAGATGGGGGTGGGAGAGGCTTTTCTGGCAGTAGTGGTGATGTAGGATAGATGTGTAGCTGGCATACAGTATAGGTGTTTTGGGGACACAGAGGGAGGGAGGGCATGGAAAGTGTGAGGCCAGAGGAGTGGGTGGGGACACAGAGGGAGGGAGGGCATGGAAAGTGTGAGGCCAGAGGAGTGGGTGGATATCAAGTCATAAAGGATCTTCTATGTCCTGCTGGAAGCGCTTGTCCTGCTGCAAAGTTTGCATTTTGCTCTACAGAGAATGGAGAACCATTGAATAGATTTTAACAGAGAGTGTCATCATCAGATTATAATTTTAGTGGGCTTTAGAAGAGAGCAATATGAAAGATGAATCACAGAGTGAGGAACCAGGCTAGGGAAAAGAGCAAGGGCCCAGATTCCAAGCAGGGTATGCTGAATCCCAAGAGCTGGGACTATAAGCCCCTGCCCTGGGGTGTACCCTCATGGTGAGGCAGGAGAATGAGGGAGAAAGAGGCTGTGAGAGCAGGAGACTGAATTAAGGGCTGGGGTTTCAGGAAATCACAAATGGGAGAAAGCTCAGCAATCATAAAATCCAGGGCGGGGCCACAGAGCAGCCTGCAGGAGTGGAGTGAGTGAAAGAGGTGGTAATCAAGAAGGAACCTTGAGGCTAGAGGTTTTATGAGCAGGGATATCTAGGTTCACAGTGAGGTAAACTTGAAGTGAAAATTCAAAATGGAAGTCAGGTGCCAATATTTTAATATTTTAATAACCTTTGGGTCAGTAGACAGCACAAGGAGAAGTAAAAAGTCTCCCATATCACCTCTGGATCCAAGGAGAGCTGGGGTGTGGGAGAATGAGCTGCCTCCCCTTGAGAAAGCTTCCAGAAACAGTATTCTTGCAAGACACGGAAGGTGAAAGCAGAGACCCAGATTTTAGATGAGTCAGAAAATGAATAGGGTGACTGTGAAGAGGTTAAGGCTATAGGAAAATTTGTTTATAATAAACTGGGGGTTCTGGAAGACCCCCCCACGGGAACTAAAGGGAAGTCAGTAGTTAAAGCAGGATAAAAAGACATGTTCCTATTTTTTTCCTATGGCCCTTGGCCTAATTTAATGCTGTTGCGTTTGGCTGACTTCACTCTCTTTTGTGAAACTCTTTTCTATTTTTGTCTTCCTAGCGTGACTCTCTCCTGGTTTATTGTCTGTCTCTCAGGCTGAGACTTATTTATTTTCATCCACTAGATTTTTATTGAAAAACTTCTTTGTGCTTCCTGGCCCTTTCTTTACTCCTCTCTTGTTAAAAACAAGTTCTTTGACTCTTTTCGTGTTTCACTTCACTGACTTGCTCTTGGGCACTGTAAATGTTCTCATGGCTTCAATTCCTACCCGTGTGTGGGAATTCTACGTCCAGCTCAGAGCTCTCTCTGAGCTCCAGATTACATCTCACCAACATCTTCACCTGGATGTCCAAAGCCTCCGCATCCTCCAGAGTGCCAGATTCCCCCATGCTGCCCATTAAGGCTGCTTCTCCTCAGAAGTCCTTTCTCCATGAATGGCTCCCCACCCAGTTGCCCTAAAGCACAAGAAAGATATAAATTCCAAGAGGTCAAGAATTTTTATCTCTTGTTTACTGATATACCCACAGGACCTAGAACAATAATGCCTGGCACAGGATAGGTGCTCAAAAAACATTTATTGAATGAATGAATGAACCAATCCTTGGCCCCCCGTCCCATAACTGCTCACATCCAATCAGACACAGTTTCTCTCGATTCTTCTCTGAAACCCATTCCCCCTTCTTGAGCACTTCAGCCTTTCATAATTCACACTGTATAATTTTCCTACGGCAGTGTCCACCTTCCTGGAACTACTGCCAAGTGGCTTTGCTGCAGCCACACTGCCACCAGGGGAATTTTAATAATTAACAGTTGGTTCTCAAAACATTTAGGATTGCAGGGCACCTGGAAGTAAGTACTTTACTCTCTGCAGAACATCATGAAATATTATTCTCCTTAATAATACCATAAAACCATTTTGTAGGACTTTATGGCATTTCCCACCGAGGGTTCTGCAGAATAGAAGCTCCTGAAAGTGCTCTGAAAAATAAGTTTCCATGACCAAATGTGCCCAGAAAAGTGAAACCCCCAATCCCTATCTCGAGGAATCATACTACACATGCGAGTGTTATAGGAGTTGATCAATTCCAAAGTAAAAATTTTAAAGTTTAACTTTTTGAAATCGAGTATTTCCCCCCAGTTTTTGAAAAACAGAAAATTTCTGGGTAATTCCAACAAATAGCTAACAGGATCATCATTCTGTGAAAATTATTTTGCAAACAGAGAACTACACTATTTTAAAGTGGGTCTTGCCTTTATCAAAAACACATTTTTAGAAACCACATTTTGGCAGAATAAAAGTAATAAACATGAGTCTAATGATCAAATCTACTGTGAAGATGAGGCTGGCAGGCTGCACAAAGCTGATGTTGGATGAGACCTGGCCTCTTTAGCTTCAACTAGTGGTTGAGAGGTGCAGCCAACTCCCAAGTTTAAGGAAATGCGATGGAAAAAGAATTTCAACTTTTAAAAAAATTGCACACATTAACTTAATCTTTTGGAAAGAAATAGATCATTATTTTATGGCTGTGGTGGACTTCTTGATCTAGCTGAAAAACCACAAATCATCAGCTGCATATTGAGAGAACAAGTGCACTGAAATACAGACCAGACTATACCCCTGACATGCAGAAAACACACACCGTGACCTGCTCTTTGGTTGTTCCCCATGTCCAGAGGACTCAGATGTGCTGGAGTCTGTCACCACGAATCTGTAACTGGCCCTTCGTGTATCCTGATTGACAGCTTTGCTGACTCAGACATCTTGTCACAGCTCCCTGTCCCTCAGATGCCACTGTTTGCCCAGTGCTGGAAGTCAGAGTGGCAAATGAAACTCTCCTGTTAGATGCTAATGGGTTGATAGTTTTGGGGTCTCAAATGAGATCCTTCCACATTCCACACAGTCAGCAGGTTGACTGTGTGTTCAATTTACACTAAAATTGATGTGCTTTTTTTTTTTTTTTTCCCCCAGGTTGTGGGGAAGATATTTTAAGAAGGACCATTCTAAATTTCTCAAATTGCATATCTTATGCCAGTGGCTCTAAGACTGATGGCTCCAAATCCTTGAGCCTAAGTGATGTAAAGTTGAGATACTAAGAGTTATTTCCAAGTTTCAAAAGGTCAAATGATCAACTATACACATTAAAAAGCCACTTCTGGGTCATCTATTAAGACCATCAGTATGTTCAGACATTTGATTTGATCTCCCCAATGCTGCAAATGAATAGCAATGATAGATAAACAATTAAAAGAAAAAAAGAATACCAACAGGCTCAAACACAAGATAAACATCTCTGCATACCTCAAACAAAACAGTAAAGCAGGGAAATGAGCAAAGCTGAAGGCATGTGTCTGCTCCTCTCTGTGTCTGGCAGAAAGTCCAGAGAGTGAGTACAGCCAGCAGTAAGCAATCTGTTTGATAATGGAACTAAGGGGCTCCGTGCAAGATAAGAGGCGAGAAAAAACCTAATGCTTGATGCTAGTGCCTGGGAAAGGACATCCCAACTCATGAAAAATCCTAAAGAAAAAAACCCCAATGATCGGTGGCCTGCCACAGTGATGGTCCCGGCAACCTGTGAACCTAGCGGGCAAGGACTCAAGACACAGACTCAGCCTGTGGCAAGACGTGGATCCAGCCTTCCACAGCCTTGTGACTGGATCAGTTCTATAACTGACATCCTTCTGGGCAGGGACTCTGAGCTGCCAGTGCAAGAATTTCTAGACTGGAGACCCTCCAATGGGAGTACTGAAAAGAGACAGCCAAACAATTGCTGGACAGAGTGAGTGAGTACTGAGAATAGAGAGAGAGAGAAAAAAATAGGTGTAGCAACCCATTTAGACCCTCTTAAAGTGAGCCTAAAATCCCAAATTCTAAACATCTTGAAGAAATGTAAAGCCAAGAAAGACCAATAATATCTATCAGAATAAATATTTACTCAAGCCAAAATGCATTTAAGAGTGAAAGAAAGATTTGAAAAGTAAAATCTGAGACAATTAAATAGCTAATTTCAATTAAAAATAAAAATTAGGAAGCAAAGCCAGTGAAATGAAACAAGAACAGATACATACATAAAAATCAGATGAACAAATATTAGAAATAAAAATTATAGTCACTGAAAAAAAAACCCAATGAATTAGATCAATTCTAAACTAGATATATTTGAAGAGAAATGGTGTAAATTAGAAGATGACACTGAAGAATGTGTCCAGAATTTATAACAGAAGGGGAAAGAGGTATAATGAATTTTAAGAGGGAAGTTAAGAAAATATGGAGAACAGTTTAAGGCAATCCAACAAATATTCATAGGGACTTCAAGAGAAAATAGAAATCATAGCAGAGAAATTTGTTAAAGAGAAAATAGCTAAGACTCCTTCAGAATCAAATAAAGACATGGTTCTTAAGAGCTAAACTCTCTTTGGAGTAGTTAAAAATAATTAAATTTGATTCACTCTGAGATGTGTCACATGAAATTGTGGAACACCGAGGGTAGAACACAACCTTAGCATTACTGGAGAACAAAGGCAGAGCTTGAAATAAGCAATCAGATTGACAGCAGACTTCTCCTCAGCAACAGTAGATGCTAGAATAAAATAAAATAATGTATTTGAAGTGTTGAAGTGACAAACTGTATATCTATGCACACTTCACTTTAGAGGAGGCAAAAAAAGACATTTTAAAATATCAAAAAAGAAAAGATAATTTTTCAATCATTTGCCTCTAAAAGTAAAAAACAAGCAAATATAAACAAAAATCTTGGGAGAGACTCAATATAAGAAAGGAAAGTGAATCAGGAAGGAAGGCATGGAATAAAAGAAACAATGGAGAGCACAGAAACTAATCAGCTCTACAGATAAACAGTCAATTTATATATATAATTATATATAAATTGTATATATAAATTTATATATATAATTATAATAGAAAGCTATATGGAGGGGTCAAATAAAGTAAATACTAAAAATTTTTTTTAAATTAGGGTAGCTAGAAAGATTAATTTTGTTTTATGAAAATATAATTAGTTATAAATTATGAATGTTAAATATTTTGTGTAATTCCATCTTTATCTTTATTATTTTAAAATAATATTATAATAATATCATTTCTTGCATGTAAGAACCTGACAGTAGTATTTCTCCACTTATCCTCTCCTGATCTTTGTGCCATAATTGTTATATATTTAATTCTGCATGTGTTGTAAACCTCAGAATGCATTGTTATTACTTCTACTTGACAGTCAATTATCTTCTTAGTATAACTTTTTTTTTTGAGACACAGTCTTGCTCTGTTACCCTGGTTGGAGTGCAGTGGCACGATCTCAGCTCACTACAACCTCTGCCTCCTGGGTTCAAGCGATTCTTCCACCTCAGTCTCTCAAGCAGCTGGGATTACAGGTCTCCAACACCATGCCCAGCTAATTTTTGCATTTTTAGTAGAGACGGGTTTCACCATGTTGGCCAGGCTGATCTCAAACTCCTGACCTCATGTAATCTGCCTGCCTTGGCCTCCCAAAATGCTGGGATTACAGATTTGAGCCACCCTGCACTGCAGTATAATTTTTAAAACAAGAAAAACGTATTTTAGATTTACCTACTGTATTAGTTTCCTGTGGCTGACATAACAAATTCTCACAAACTTGGTGGCATACAGCAAATTAAATTTCTTTCACAGTTCTGGGGTCCAGAAGCCTGAAATCAATGTGTCAGGTGGATCAGGCTTTCTCTGGAGGCTCCAGGAGAATCCACTCCAAGCTTCTCTCCCAGCTCTTGGTGGCTGCCAGCACTCCTTGGCTCTCCTCGGCCTGTAGCACAGCTCTCCAATCCCTGCCTCTGTCTTTGCATTACCTTCTTCTCTGTGTGTTTGCTTCTGTTTTTCTTCTGTCTTACTTTCCCCTGCTTCACACTTATAAGGACAATTGTGATTGGATTTAGGGCACACCCAGATAATCCAGGATGATGTCATCTCAAGATCCTTAACTTAATTATATCACAAAGACCCTTTTTTCCAAATAAGCTAACATTCCCACATTCTGGGAACCGGGACATGCCCATATCTTTCTGGGGGTTACCATTCCCCCAACTGGCTTTACATCTTTACCATTGTGCTGCTCTTCCTTCCTTCGTGTGGATCCAGGTTTCCATCTACTATCGTTTCCTTCTTCCCGAGGGACTTCCTTTAACATTTCTGATAGTACAGCTCTGCTGGTGATGATTTTTTCAGCTTCTGAATGTCTGAAAAAGTCTTTTTTTGCCTTTGTTTTTGAAAGGTATTTTTTTTCTAGGTGTGTAATTCCAAGTTGACAGGTATTTTTGCTTTTGATAGTTTTAGGATGTTGCTCTGTCCTCATCTGGCTTACATTGTTGTTTCAAACTAGAAATCTGCTGTTATTCATATCATTGTTCTCTGTGTGTGCTGTCTTTTTTCTCCAGCCATTTTTAAGGTTGTTCTCTTTATCACTGGTTTTATACGATTTGATTACAGTTTGCCTTGGTGTTACTTTCTTCATTTCTTGTGCTCAGGCTTCATTGACTACTTTGGATCTGTGAATCCAGACAATTTTGAGAAACAAGAAGATGGAAAGATTTGCCTTACCAGGTGTCAAGGCTTACTGACAACACAGTGTGTGTGTGTGTGTGTGTGTGTTTTTTCAGGAATAGATAAATAACAAATGGAACAGAATATTGACTAATTTTTATAAATGTTCCATAAATGCTCTTTAGAAGGTGTATTCTCCATTATCAGGATGTGCTGTTTAAGATATATACCCTAAAGCATTACCTTGTTAATTAGATTGCTAGACCTTTTATATTCTTTTATACCTTTTGTGCACTTGGCTTACCTTGTACTAAGAGTGCTGTATTAAAATCTTCTATTAAAAGTGTAGCCTAGGTGCAGTGGCTTACGCCTATAATCCCAGCACTTTGGAAAGCTGAGATGGGCGGATCACTAGAGGCCAGGGGCTCAAGACCAGCCTGGCCAACATGGTGAAATCCTGTCTCTACTAAAAATACAAAAATTAGCCAGGCATGGTGGTACATGCCTGTACTCCCAGCTACTTGGGAGGCTGAGGCAGGAGAATCACTTGAACCTGAGAGGCAGAGATTAATATAAAGGTAACTACTGGAATAAAAATATAAACCTCTATAAATACCAGAAAATATTTTAAGCCCAGTGAGCAGAGATTATGCCACTGCACTCCAGCCTGAGCAACAGAGTGAGACTTTGTCTCAAAAAAAAAAAAAATTGTATTTCGATCTATTTCTCTTGTCATTTATGTTTTATAAAGGTAATTGTTGTGTTATTTCATGCATATATATAAAGAACTGTTATGTCTTCATTGTAGAATGCGGCTTTTCATTTGTAAAGTGGTCTTTTTGTTTTGTATAATGCTTTTTGGATTGAATTCTACTTAGCTGATAGCACAAGCACTATTCCTATATTCTTATTGCTTCCATTTGTTTGGCAAATATTTGTCCATCCCTTTATATTTTAGCTTTTTTGAATCACTGTGTTTTAGGTGTATCTCTTTTATAGAGCTGGATTTTGCTTTATGAGCCTATTTGAAAACTCTTTTTCTTTTAATAGAGAAGTTAAACTCATTCACATTGACTGATAGAACTATTATGTTTGTTCTCAATTCAGTCATATTATATTAGGATTACTGTGTATACTGTGTCATATTTTTGTCATACTCATTGTTTTTCTTGCTGTATTTGGTATATTCTTTTGGCCTTTTACAATTTTTTCTGGTGTTTATAGAGGGTTATATTTTTATTCCAGTAGTTACCTTTATATTAATACTTTGTATGACTCTAAATCCTCTTTTTCTTACCTAACCTTTCATTATCTGGCATATCAATTTTAAATGGAATCCTTTAACTTCTATCTATTAACTATATGACAGTTAATGAATAAAAAATATCTAGCCCTGAAATAAACTTATTCAATAAATAGTACAATTGTATAACAGTTTAAAACTAAAATTATTTCCTCAATTCATGCCATAAATATAAAAAAGCAAAATGCTGCCCATTTTAGAAGAACTATATAAATTAACCTTATGACATTGAGAATAATTATTTTCAACAAGACACAGAAAGTGCAAAAAAAATTAAATCTTACCGTATTAAAATTAAAATATGTATCAATGAAAAACACCAAAGCATAGTGAAAGTCAGGTGACAGAATGGAAGAAGAGAAAAGTAATAAAATGTAGCTGTTTAAGAATTAGTATCAGAGACAGAGAATACCAACTTAAATGTCTGCTTTTGAGAAGTGTATGCTCATAACCCTTGCCCACTTTTTGATGGTTTTTTTTTTTTTCTTGTAAATTTGTTTAAGTTCTGTGTAGTTTCTGGATATGAGACCTTTGTCAGATGGGTAGATTGCAAAATTTTTCTCCCATTCTGTAGGGTGCCTGTTCACTTTGATGATAGCTTCTTTTGCTGTGCAGAAGCCCTTTAATTTAATTAGATCCCATTTGCCAATTTTGACTTTTGTTGCAATTGCTTTCAGCATTTTGGTCATGAAATATTTGTCCACGCCTAGGTTTTCCTCTAGAGATTTTATGGTTTGGGGTTTTTCATTTAAGTCTTTAATCCATTTATGCGGCCAACAAACATATGAAAAAAAGCTCAACATCACTGATCATTAGAGAAATGCAAATCAAAACCACAATGAGATACCATTTCACGCCAGTCAGAATGGCAATTATTAAAAAGTCAAGAAACAATAGATGCTAGCAAGGCTGTGTAGAAACAGGAATGCCTTTATACTGTTGGTGGAAATGTAGTTAGTTCAACCATCATGGAAGACAGTGTGGCAATTCCTCAAGGATCTAGAACCAGAAATACCATTTGACCCAGCAATCCCATTACTGGGTATATACCCAAAGGAATATAAGTCATTCTACTATAAAGATACATGCACAGTCTTTGTATGGTTATTGCAGCACTCTTTACAATAGCAAAGACAAGGAACCAACCCAAATGCTCATCAATGATAGACTGGATAAAGAAAATGCAGTACACATACACCAAGAAGTATATCCAGCCATAAAAAGGAATGAGATCATATCCTTTGCAGGGACATGAATGAAGCTGGAAGCCATTATCCTCAGCAAAGTAGCACAGAAACAGAAAACCAAACAATACATATTTTCATTCATACATGGGAGTTGAACAATGAGAACACATGGACACGGGGAGGGGAACATCACACACCGGGGCCAGTTGGGGGGTCAGGGGTCAGGGGAAGGAAAGAATTAGGACAAATAGCTAATGCACGTGTGGCTTAAAACCTAGATGATGGGTTGATAGGTGCAGTAAGCCACCATGGCACATGTATACCTACAAAACAAACCTACATGTTCTGCACTTGTATCCTGGAACTTTAAGTAAAAATTTTAAAAAGGCTGGGCACAGTGGCTCATGCCTGTAATCCCAGCACTTTGGGAGGCTGAGGACGGTAGAGCACTTGAGGTCAGGAGTTCGAGACCAGCCTGGCCAACATGGCGAAGCCCCGTCTCTACTAAAAATACAAAAAGAATTAGCTGGGTGTGATGGCAGGTGCCTGTAATCCCAGCTACTTGGGAGGCTGAGGCAGGAAAATAGCTTGAACCTGGGAAGCAGAGGTTGCAGTGAACTGAGATCATGCCACTGCACTCCAGCCTGAGTGACAGAGCAAGACTCTGTCTCAAAAAAAAAAAAAAAAAGTAAAAAAAAAAGAGAGTGCCAACTTAATAAGAAAAAAATAGGAAATTTGGTAAACTTTTGATTGGGCAAATTATAGAAAAGATACTCAAATAGTCAATAAACAGAATGATACTCAGCCTCACTAAATATCATAAATATGCAAATTAAAACCCTAATAAGATTCCATTTCACATGCTTCAGATTGACAATATTAAATCTGACAAAACCAATATTATGAAAATGTGAAGAAAAACTATCAAAATTGTTGGTAAGAACAATTTGGCAATAGCTAGTAAAATGTATGTTCAGTAATTCCTTTCTCGTACCAGAAAACATATATATACACATATATGTATATACATATATATACACATATGTATATACATATATATACATATATATGTATATATACATATATACACATATATATGTATATATGCATATATACACATACATATCCATGTATGTTCATATATATACATATATACATATCCATATATATGTGTATATATACATAAATGTATATATGTATATATATGTTTTCTAGTATATATATGTGTATATATACACATGTATATGTGCATATGTGTGTGTATACATATGTTCCTAGCAACATTTTTGTAATGAAGAAAAATGTAAACAAATTTAAAGTTAACAGGAAAATGGAGAAATAATTTGTGATATTATATAATGGAATACTCTATAGATTAGTAAGGTAAATCTATATGTGTGAACATGAATAAGTCTCAAAAATATAATTTTGAATGATAAATGCAACTGGCAATTTAATATATAATGTAAAAACTATTCATATATATGTTAAAAGGCTGCAAATAACATTAGCTTATTTGTACTTATGGGACACAAATATTTAGTATTAAAACACTGATAGGAATGAAAAACCCCCAATTTATGGTGCTGGTTAATTCTGGAAAGGTGAGAAAGGAAAAGAATTGTGGAGGAGTCCATTGTGTCTTTAAGATTATCTGTAATACCTTTTTTCATTTGAAAAAATCTGAAGCAAATATTTCAAAATAGTAAGATTTGATGAAGTTGGTTGCTGGACATTCGGTGTTCATCATATTATTATCATCTATGTTTTTCTTTTTTTGTTTTGTTGAGATGGAGTCTCGCTCTTGTCGCCCAGGCTGGAGTGCAGTGGCACAATCTCGGCTCACTGCAACCTCCGCCTCCCGGGTTTAAGCGATTCTCTTGCCTCAGCCTCCCAAGTAGCTGGGACTACAGGCACCTGCCACCACGCATGACTAATTTTTGTATTTTTAATAGAGACAGGGTTTCACCATGTTGGCCAGGGTGGTCTCAAACTCCTGATCTCCGGTGATCTGCCCACCTCAGCCTCCCAAAGTGCTGGGATTACAGGCGTGAGCCACCATGCCCGGCCGTTTTTCTTTATGTTTAAAATATCTTAGAATTTTAACAAAGATTATTGCCCTGAGCATCTGGACCTAAAATCAAGAAAAATTAGCTGTAAGAAAAGGCTACATGGCCTAAGAGTTTCCATTTCATGTGTTAGGCTGGATTATGTCAACTCAAAGTATAATGCTTGATATAAATCATGCTGCTTTGGATCAGGTAGCCTGGTTGCATACTCTGGCTTGTAACTTAACCACCGCTTCTTTCTTCAGATTCCACCATGGGGTTTGTTGTTATGATTAAATTAGTGAATGTTCTTAAATGCTTAGCACAGTACCTCAGCAATGGTAAGTATGCTTCACAGGTAACAGGAACACCAACCTCATGGGTTCCTTGTAGATAAAATAATGGAAGCAACTGGTCTGTAATGTCAAAGTTCATAATCCTGGGCTTTCTGTGAGCATCCCTGGTTCCAGTTCCACTCTGGGATCCCAAGCCAGCACAGAGGTCACCTCTTTAACTTCTGACCTGTGCAAACAGCACAGATAGGGCTTTTATGGTTTCTGGCTTCTGGTTGGGTTTTATTAATGGGGAGCTCTGGCAGGAAATCAGTGGGATTGAGGTACTAGTTTGTCCATCTCTCTCTCTCTGAGGTTCCTTGGGCTGGCTGTGTCCAGTGATTGAAAGTCACTGTTCCTCTTAAGGTGACTTGGTCTATACAGTCCTCTCTCCCTCAGCTCCTTTTGGTAAACTCTCTCTCCTGACTTATAGGGTGGTAATGGCTCTGCTGGTGCCAGCCCCAGGTTTTGCATGGTCTCTTGTGGTTCCCCTACACCTGCTCAGATCTTTATAACTAGTCCTTGACGCATTCTCTTTTCGCATGTGCTGTCTGTCTCCTGCTAGCTTTCTGATACAGCTGGGTAAGTGTCTGTCTTATTCCTGGCACAATATAGGGGCTTCAGCTTTGGTGGAATGGCAGAGAGAAATTTGCTAATTCCCAAGGGAGAAACTTAATCCTGGAGAAGTAAGAGAACAATCTGGCAGTATCTAGTGAATGTATATATCCAGTGATTCCTTCCTCATATCAGAAAACAAGCACACAGAAGACAAATGTTTCCAGAAGTCAAAAGATTAAATTCAAGTAACAAATCTGATCTTTTCTCCAACCCTCATCTTGCTAACTGTTCATCTGGAGACCCCTAGAAAGTTTTGCCCTAATGCTGGTGTCTTCCCTCCCTCCCTAGTCCCCCAGTAACTATCTATTATCTGTCTAGGGTCAACCATGCTTCCATTTCCACTGATTTTAAAAGAAAGTGGCCCTTAGCATTTTGGTATTCATATTTTTCTACCCTTTGTCCTTTCAGCTCACCATACAGTACTCTTTAAATGCACTTATTGGTGGTGCTCTGGGGCTGTGGGGGTTTACAGAAGTCTCGAGGAAAAGTCTCATGAAAATCACACAATCTGTCTTTCTTTAGCTAGTTTGTTCAAGGAGTTTTCTGTAAACAGTGCTTCCTTCAAGCAGGATCCACCTGCCTTTCCTATCCTTACTTTCTTGGGAGGTGCCTGCAGTGCCATCAAGGGAGCTCAACCCAGAGAAGAGAGCTCACAGATGAGATCTGAGGCCCTTTAAAGATGTGGCATCTAAAGGAAGACGATTTCCTTGAACAAGCAGGAAACACATTCACAGCAGTCTCAGAGAGAGACACCAGAGCAGAGGGCTCTCCCCTGTGATGAGGGCATTCAGGGATGAAGCAAGGGGGAAGCAGATCTGGACGCACTGGGCTTGCTGTGTGTCACCCAGGCCCAGTCTAGCAGCCTGATGGGAGAGCCTGGCCAGCACTTTGCCCCAGCAAGAAAGAGGTTGGCATAGATCCCACAGTAGGATAGTGTCAGGCTGGGCAGGGACACCTAAATAATAATGACACAGGCTGAGTTTCTGGGTAAGACGTTTCTCTCTTTTCCTATTCTCTGATTTTAGTCTCCATCTTCGGAGCTCTGTACCACTGATAACCAATGTTAGGACAGAGACCTGATATCCTCTCTTCTACTGTTAAATCCTCTGTTCTTTTCTCCAGAGCAGACTCTCCGTCTCCAAACTTCCTCATTCCAGACTTGTCTTGGTCAGCCTTATACTGATCTCAGGATCTTATCACACTGGGTGTTCAGGGCCTTCTTTTGCATTAACCTGGTGCAGCACATAGGTGGATGGTGGAAGCTCTGGGTTTTGTCCTAGGAGTCTTGACAAAGCACCTGAATAAAGACACCTCAAGGCCAGCTCCATGTCACAGGGCTGCTCCTGATGATTGCCTTAAATTCTCCACCTTCTGTGAAATCAATTATTGCAACAGCCTCTGGACTGGATGACCCAGCAGCCATCCTCATGGAGTAGTTAGAGACCTTTTCCAGCATTTACATCTGACTGTGCCACCACTGCCCTTCATATACATACTTCACAGCATCTACTCCTGAAGTGACTCCTGTTTTCGTTTGGAATAAAGCCTAGGCTCTTCAACAAGGCTTGCAAGGCTGTTCAGCACCCGGGACTATTCACCTCAGCTTCAGCTCTCACACTGAGCCCCCAATGTCTTGGACTCTATCAAACTAACCGTGGTATTGAGGATGCAAAAGATTTGGATCCTGTATCCATGTTGTTCCTGCTGTCTGGACTGCTCTTGCCTGCGCTGCCTACTTCATACCTCTCACTTCCGCTCCTCCTTCAAGGCACAGCTAGCACAGAACTGAGAGGTCATCTTGCTCAACACACTCTAGAAATGAGAAAACTGAGGCCCAAATCCCAGGTCAGTTCTCCTGACTTCGTGATCAGACAGCAGACCTCAGTATCCAATGCTGCACTGCATCTGCAAGGAAGCTCTTGTTCCCAGGGCCGGTTGCTCTTTCAGACCTGTCACATCACCTGTGAAAGGGGTTTTGAGGCTTTCTGCACTTCCCTGGCTGGTGTTCTCCCACTGGCCAGGGCACTTGGTGGGAAAGGTTGTCCATGTGCTTTAGGGTTTTTCATTTTTCTTTTCAAAAAAGTTTTCTTCTATCAATATTTGATAAGGGTAATTTCAAAGACTTGTTTAGTATGATCTGCACATAAGGAGCCCTTCCGAGTATTTATCACGCTTGGGGTATAATTACATTCAAATCCTGAGACACTGTTGCTAGGTTACTGTTGCTCGAGGCTCCTCCAGCCTCCATGCTTGAAGTGCTCCCCCCACCTTGTTGCATTAGGAGCAGGGGACCTGCAGTTTGGGGCTTATGATTCCCCTTAATAAAGACAATATTCTGGAGTCTCTTCTGTTGGAGAAAGAGGGGGGAGAGAGAGAGACAGATTGAGAGAGAGAGAGAAAGCAAGTGCTAGCAGGGGCATTTTGCACCCCTCCCCAGGTAGGGCTGAAGCTGTGATTCACATCATGTGGCTCCTGCAAGTGAGATTAAAGAGAAGGGGAGGGGACAAAAGGAGGGAGTTGCTGTCGTGTGAGACTCCCCAGGAGAAATCATCTCTGAGCCTTCCCTTCCACCCTGCATTCTCCCTGAGAACTGAACATGCATCCTGCCTCCTCCAAGGGCCCCAGGAGGAGTTCCATGCTGACAGCAGGAGGCTGCCCTTGCCCAAGGACAGGCAGCATATGAGGGGGAAGTACCTGCTTTCCAGACTGAGCAGCACTGGACCCTTAATCTAAGGTGAAAGATGAGGATGAAGAGGCCCAGGCCAGCCCCTCTCCTCATGAGGCTCCTCCACGTTAAAGCCACTTCTATTAACCAAAGTGTCCAAGGCTCTCTGGTGGATCATATCTGCACTTGAAGCCGGGTTGGGGATGGCTGGTCTTGAACCCGCAGTTTTCCCCAGTACCTCTGAGAGGCAGGAGCAGGAACAGAAGGTCCTTTGCTCAGGCCTCTTATCTCCAGAGGTCTCAAGTGTAAACTTTTTGTTGTTATTTTCAGTGAGGCTGAGCGTACAATCAATGCCTTCCTTCTTTCTTTCCTTCCTTCCTGCCTTCCTTGCTCCCTACCTTCCTTCTTTCCTTCCTTCTGCCCATTCTTCTTTCTTTCTCCACCATTAAACAAGTCAACTTGTTAAATGCACACCTTTAAAATATAACATATATTTATAATTCTGTTTTGGCATTAAATTTTTATTTCAACCAACTAGGTCCTTAAGCAGAGGAAGTGGATGTGCCCCTAACTACCTCTAAAGCCTCCCTGCATGGGCCCAGCACCTTGAAGTAGATTGCTAACCCTTGGATGCTGCTTTGTGGCTGCACATTGATTAATGACTGGTCAGGGCCGAACTCACACATTTGTGTTTAATGCACTACTGAGTCAGCACCGCTGGCCTTGGGGAAGAAAAAAAGGAAATAAAACCTAGGCAGATGGGTTTGGGTTGGAGTTTAACGTTGGATTTGCATTTTCTGACTCTGCTGCCCAATCTATTTTCCACTGGGCTTTAGAAATGTGCTAGATTGAATTGTGTTTCCTATTGCAAATTTTAAATAAGGTGGATGAGACAGTAGGCATCACCATCCACAATCCCTTGGGTGTAGATGCAAATACACTTTTAAACCTCAGAGCAATTTCCCCAGTCATCATGGAACAATAATTGCTATTAAGAAAAATATATACCCATGTACACATACACAATGTTTGTAGCTCATGAGTGGGGAATATCAATTGTTGTCAACGTTTAATGCAAAAAATAATTAAAGGCCTACATTTGTTTCAGATATTTACAAACAGCTTTGCTATTAACATTTATCTTCAAAACCACAAGCAAGATCTGGAGATAATTCTTTGAGACGTCAGCTGGGTAAAACATATTTTGTTTCAACATAAAAAGTTTGTAAACCAGCCTGGCATGATGGCTCATTCCTGTAATCTCAGCACTTTGGGAGGCCCAGGCAGGCAGAATTGCTTGAGCCCAGGAGTTTGAGATCAACCTGGGCAACATAGCAACACTTCATCTCAAAAGAAATATTACAAAAATTAGCTTGGTTTGGTGGCGCATGCCTGTAGTCACAGCCACTCGGAGTGGCTGAGGTGGGAGGATTGCTTGAGCCCAGGAGGTGGTGGTTGCAGTGAACCAAGATCACTCCCACCTGGGTGACAGAGCAGGACTTTGCCATAAAAAAAAAAAAAAAAAAGTTTTTAAGCCTTCATAATAGTAGGAGACACTGCAGAGGGTTAGGGTTAGGGTTAGGGTTCTCGACTAACCCAGTCGAGAAGGTTAGTTAAGCTGCTGAAGGCTTTTTCTGTACAAAATGGCCAAGGATTCCTGGATTCTTCTAAACTGCATTGGAAAGCAGGAAGAGGAGGCAACCTTAGTTAATTGTGGGAGTCTTTGTTTTAAAGAATAACACATTTCAAGCTTTTCAAATGCAGGTGTTCACCCACGAACTTACCAGCAAGGAGAAGAGCCAATTTTGCTTTTACTGGCTGCAGGCTTTGTCTCTGTTCCTGCCCAGGAGGTCTTCCCAGTCTTGTGAAAGAGGGTAAGGCAAATACAGAAATAACATCTGTAACCATCAGGGAAACAGAACCCAAAGCAGCTAGCTCAATTGAAGGAGTTTGCTCTATGGGAGAATAGTTACAGCAGGTTTGGAAGAACTGAACACAGGGGACGGTGAGGCAACCCAGATATTAACAAGAGAAACCATTTTCCCTCAAAGCTGGTCAGGCAACAGGAAGAGACAGTGACTGGAGCCCAGGAGCTGGGGCTACCTGATGGAGCCAAGGTGGGCGCAGACCTTGCCAGAGATGTCTCTCCCCAAAGCAGAGAAGGGGAAGAAATTCCCTGGATTCTTTTCTCTTCCTTCCTACCAGGCTTTCATCCATGCCTCCTACCAGCCCTAACCAGAAATCAGTGGGTACATATCGCTGGGAAATGCAATTTGTTGTGTCAGGCCTCTGAGCCACAGAGCAGAGGAGTGGGAGGCAAGGAGTGGATATACAGGTAAACTCGCAAATGACTTACATACTAACTCAGGAGGCTGCACATGGTGCCAGGTCAGCAGATGGGGATAAAATAATCAGAGGAGGGAGTGGATGCTTTCTACTGAGGAAGGCAAAGAAGGCTTTTGGAAAAGGCACCACCTAAGATGGGCCTTGAAAGATTAAGCGGGTCCCATCAACAAGGCTAGGGGTGGGAAATAGAAAGATACTGTTAACACACATCGGTAATTGAAGGTAACATCCAAGATGGCAGGAGAGATTGTTTTCAGATGGTAGGACTTGGAATCAGATTCCATGGGGTGTGAGACTAGAAAGGGATAGCTTTCCCTGAAGGCAAGACAGGGAAAAGCTCTGTCATGGGGGGTTGCTCAGGAAGCAGACTCAGACAGATATTGGCATGCAGTACATTAATGAGGGAGTGCTCTTCAGATAGTTCCATATAAGGACAAGGGAAGCCATCCAGAGTAGACAGTGTGGTGTTGGGCTGTGATGCAGTCATGACAAGGGCCTCAGCCAATCCCATAGGGAGCTTTAGGGCTGTGATGACCCTTCAGAATTGTCCTGAATTGGGATAAGGGAGCTGGACCTTTACACATTTGCATCAACTGGTCACTGGGTACAGGCTGCTCCAGGAAGAGGCATGACCCTGGGTGAGTCAACTGTCTCTCTTTGGTCAAGGAAGATTCCCGGTGAGGGTTGGCAACCCCAAAAGCACTTTCATCAGCTGGAAATGAAGTTTTTCAGTCCCAATTTGAGCAACACACCGGTGTCTGTTATAAGAGGTCAAGAGAAAGGAAGAAAATAATGTCATGGAGTACCTACTATGCACCTGGCAGTATGCTTTACTTCACATATATTCCTTTACTTCCAGGCTACACCCTGCAAGGTCATTATTATCAGCTTCACTTTACAGGAGAGGAAGCTGAGGCTCAGAGAAGGTAAGTAGTTTGCTCAGTGTCCTCAATCAGTAAGTAATGGGGTCGGGACTTGAACCCACATCAGTCTGCCCTTATGACCACAGGAGTAGTCTGAGCTCTCCCATGGGGAGTCTCCAGTCTCTTTAAAGAAGGAAATGAGGATATGATCAAGTAAGAAAGGTCAGTGATTAGATGGCAGAGGGTTTGTGGAATGCTGAAAAAAATCTGAAATATAACTGCTGAGCTGAATGTGGTACACAGAGAACAAATGGACTGATTGCCAAGTAACAGAGAGAGCCTCAGAGAGGTTAGATTGCACAGATGTTTTCTGGCACATCCTGGACTTTTCTATTTTTTTTTTTTCTTTGGCTGCCCAGCAAACTGAATCCTCCTATTTATGTTGAAGACTTTCCCATCCTATGAGCCCAGGTGGGAGAAGCTGAAAATGGCAGGAGGTCACTTTTCCAGCTGCCCTGTGCCTGGTAAGCCTGTGACACAGGCCCCATTGCTCACATATCCACCCAGTTTGGTGCCACAGGTGGTAGGCAAGTGGGGGCCCCAAGGAAGCTGCTCTGGCAGCATGATGCTGGTGACCTTGCCTGGTGCCCAGTGCTGGGGAGGGGAGGGATACTGGCAGCATCTCTGGTTTGGGGAAGGTAAGGGACGCCAGAGGTCTGTTTGGCAGGGCAATTTTGACCAAATTTGGAACATTGCTTTTAGCTGGGTAGCCCCAAGTCTGGCTCTATAGCCCTTCTACCAATTCATGTGCTAATCAACATCCTTAAAAAATCATTATCTGGGAAGAATTTTGTACTTATAAAATATTGCAAAAATAGTACAAAGAATTCCCATAAACCTTTCACTTAGATTTCCAAAATGTTAACATTTTACCACACTTGCTTTATCGTTCTCTCTCTTTTGCTTATCTATCTACCTGTCCACTTTACTTCAGTAGTAATTGTTTCAGGTAAGATTCATCAATGGATGTTAAAATAATGACTGAAAGAAAGATGAGAAATAAGATATTTACATAACCTCCAAACACATTCCTTCAATTGTATGGGGGAAAGAGGAACTTTACGGTGAAGAAACCTGGTAGGCACCACCTGAACTCAGTGATCAAACTTAATATCCTGAGTCATGAAACAAATCAGCACCAGATGCCTCTTGATAGAATGCACTGAGCTGAACACACCATCACTTCCTAGAATTCCGGCAAAAATGCACAACCTGAATTGACTCATGAGGAAACATCAGAAGAAGCCAAACTGAGCTTCAGTCTACAGAGTAACTGGTTTGTTTTCCTCAACATCATTTTAATAATTTTTATTAAGATTTTTTAAGATGGTAGCCCACCCAAGTGTTTTGCAACCTGCATAGCACCTAATCAATGTGAAGGCATTGTTAAAGTTTTGGGGATGATGAAGGCCATGCTGATGAGGGAACTACCTAAATGGGCACTATTCCAGGAACTGGATTGTCATGTTTCAAGGGATCCCCAGGAGCAGCAGGTGGACTGAGAGGGAGCAGAGGAGAACGAGGAATGTTGGAGAGACAAGGGCCCTGAATATGGTGTTCAGCATCTAGATCACAACTAATAACTTTGTGTCTCAGTTTTCTACCCTCATTTGTGCTCTATAGCTGCAAAATTATGAAATATTGATTCCTTCCTCTTGTGAATCAATGTGGATGTTGTATGGCAGGGATGAAGGCAGAGAGCTAATGCTTTCTGTGCGCCCCACCCTGAACACTACACTACTATGAGCCAGTGTGTTGCAGTGGTTAAGTGCTCAGGCTCTGGAATCAGTTTCTTCATCTGTAAAATGGGGATAATGATAATGCATGGTTCATAGGCATGATGTGAGGAGAAAATGGGATATTGAGTATAAGGTGCTTAGCACCATGCCTGGTCCACCATGAACACTGAATAAATGTTGGCACTGAGTGTGACTAGAAGGGCTAATGCTTGTACTTTGCATGCCAACATTCTCCTCTGGTGTGAAGTACAGAGAAATTAAGAGTAGCAAAGGGAGTTTGGACTTAAGATCAAAACTCATTTCACAGATAAGGAAGCTGAGGGCTTGGGGAGATGTCTGGTCTCCCCTAGGTCAGCACACGGTGCAACTCTAACGTTCCTCCTCCCTTCTGCCAGGGTCCTCTGTCACCTCCACTTGTGCTAACCTTGGTGCTCGTAGAGGTGGGCAGGGAGCTCATAACTCCATAATTGCCTTGTGGATTTTATGGGGCCATATAACGGTGTGCTGTGCAAACTTTTATGGGTATTTGCTTTACAATGTCTATTGAAACCATTAACACTTTCATTAGCTAGATTCAGGGGCTGAGAGAAGCTTGGCTTCCCCACTAAGATCAATTTTGTCTGTAATTTTAAATAAAAGTTTACAAAAACATCGCATCTTCATCCCAAGGAAAGGAGATGTTCTCAGTGTCTTGCAGTCCTAAATGGAATCAGGAATCCACGATCAACTATTTATCCTTTTCAATTCTGTGCTGGATAGAAGGAGACAAATGGAGACAACTAGGCCAATCAGTCTATAATATTTATTACTTCTCCTTCAAACTTGAATTCTGCCCGCAAAGCGGATCTCCTAGTGACCTTGTGGTTTCTGAGACTGCACTTTCATTCTGGATTCCATAATTTCTGGTGGGTAGGAGCTTAAGCATAGCATACCAAAAAAGATAAAAATGTAATTTCTAATTCTTTTTAAAAATGTATCTGTACATTATGGGAGACTATACCTGATAAAATTAGGATACGGTTTTTAATATATTTCCAATATATGTACTTCAAAGGCTCACAATTGTTTATCAGAATTTCTAAAAAGTAGTGAGCTCAAGTTGTTAAGAGAATTATTGTGCTTGGAGGAAGTGATGATTAGGGAGAAGTGATTAGATAGATAAGCCAGTACCTGGAAGTTTGTCTCCAGTTGGGTAAGATGAGGACATGAGTGGTTTTTCTCAGCACTGAGGCATGTTATGGGGCTTGCCTGGTTAAAACAAATGTACTTTTTGCACATCTACTGTTGCCCCAATGATATGCAAAAAATCGTCCCAAGCACTGTAAAGAATGATACAAAAGTGAATTGAATACTACTTGTCTGAGACACAAGTTGTTTTGCGGATTCTTTCTCCTTTGTGAATTTTGGCTGCAGTGAGTGGAGTTTATCTTCCTTCTCAGTTCATTGCCCATTTATTATTATTGGGCCCAGCCAATGGTGGGCATGCCAAGCTCTTCTCTTCTTCTATTTATTTTTTCTTTTATCTCCCATACCACTTTCCCATTTTCCTCCTCCCCATAGGAAACTGCATTATTGCATTTGATGTCTATCTTTTTGCTTGTCTGTGTATTTACAAAATGTTTACTGTTTGCTGCATGTATTTTTAATGTATGTAAATGATATTGTGTTATAATAATCTCATTCCTTTTCTTACTCTTCTCACTAAACAATATGTTGTTAAGATTCACTCATATTGCTATGTTTAAATCTAATCTGTTGCTTCTAATTGCTGCATAATGTTCCATTCGGATTTGATTTGTGTGAAATGGTAGGCTATCTGGAGGAAGAGGTCAATCTGAACTTCGGGAAAATAATTCTTCTGATTCCAGGGAGAACAGACTGGAGTCAGTGGGAGAGAGGGCAGCTAGGAAGAAATTTTAATAATCCAAATGGGAGGTAACCTGGGCTTACTACTGGGGAAGAAAAAGAGGGGATGTGTGTTTGAGCTATTTAGAGGTCAACTTGATATATATTGACTACATATTTGGTAGAAGGAATGAGGAGGAGCAAGGAGTCAAAGGTAATACTAGCATTTTGAGCATGAGGATGGGTGGTTTCAAGTGCCAGTGATTGAGGGTAGAAGCACAATAGAAGGGTAGATCAGGTTGGGGTGAGGAGGGAAAAGAAGATGGCATTAAATCTAAGCATTCACTATTCATTCATTCATTCATTCAGTCAGTCAGTCAGTCAACATTCATTAAGCACCTATTATATGCCTAACAATCAACTAGCCCACCAGGTAACAAGGCAGGGTGGGATGTTCAGAGTTCGCTGTACTCATTGAGTGGAGAAGATAGACAACAATCACAAAATAAAAACATCATCACAAGTTGTAATAAGAGCCCTGGGAAGATGAAAGGCTCAAGATTTAGGTAGGAAGTCAGGAGAATAATCTCTGGGACATGTGATTTTAGCTAAAACCTAGAAGAGTAGGAGTTACCTGGGTGAAGAGCGAGGGGTAAGGATTCATGCTGAGGAACAGCATGAGCAACGTCCTGGAAACAGGAAGGAACTTGGCACATTGGAGGTGTTGAAAGAAGGCCAGTGTGGCTGAAACCCAGATGGGCTGGATTCTGCAGAAGCTTGTGGGCCATGTTAAGCCTTTTGAACCACCCTCTAAGAGCAATGGGAAGTATTAAGAAGTGTTAATCAAGGGCTCACCATGCTCAGCTGAGCAGTTCAAAGCATTGGTGTGTGAAGAGGGGATTTTAGAGACAGTGTGGAAGTGTGGGAAGAACTTTTATTGGGGGATGCTGGGGTGGTGTTGAAAGAAGCCCTGAAGGTGGGAAATAGCTTGGTGTGTGGGGGCAGCTGCAAGAGGCGAGTGTTGGCTGAAGTATGGAGAATGAGGGGAAAGAATGAGCAAACTGGAAACAGAATTTAGACTAGGTCAGAACTTGAAGGCCAACCTGCAGAGTTTGAATCCTATTCTAAAAGAAAGCCATTAGGTAGCTTTAGGCAGGAAGTGACCTCATGTAACATGGGGGTTGGGCATCAAAATCTCATTTAGGCTGCTGTATAGAGCACAGATTGGAAAGTAGGTAAATAAATTCTCAAGAACAGTGGCAGTTTTTCAGATGAGGGGCAAAGGTATCTTGGATTAGGGGTGGAAGAAGAGATGGGGTGAAGATTGATTTGAGAGGTTCTGAGGTCAAGTTGATGGGGCTTGATGATGGATTGGATGGGGGGGTTGCAGCAGGCTCTGTGTCAAGGGTGGCAGGTGGAGCTTGAGCTGCCTGTCAGATATGCAAATATAGGTGTCCAGGATCACTTGGATATGACATTCTGACATATAGGAGATGGCTTGGAGGCAGCAAGATCAATTTCAGAATCCCTTGTGCTGTGGGAAAACTGGAAACCATTAGAATAGGTGAATCATCAAGGAAAATTGTGTACAGACATAAATTGGAAAATGCCTATTTGGAAGATAAATTTTTATTGGAGATTTCAAATTTTGTTATTCATTTCGAGACATTAAAAATGCAGTTGCAAGCAAAGAAAAATGTAATCTCACATTCCTATCATCATAAATATATTTGGTCAAATCCGCTACGTTGAAAAAAAAAGAAATAAAATATTACAACCCCCACTCCCATCCCACCTGCTGGCAACCACTCTCATGAGTTCAGGATGGCAGGATACTTTTTTTATATACTGATTCATCTTTGCTTTCTATTTTTCCTTCCCAGAATCAGGCAGGTTGCAAAGTCTGTGCATATGTGCCTCAAGAGAGAGGGCTCTGGATGTTTATGAGGTCAAGGCTGTCTGAAGAAGAGGAATATGGTAGAGATACGGAGGATTTCCCAGTGACTGAAGAGAGACTTCCCAGTCAAAATCTGTGGTTTTGGAGCAGAGCAGCAGGGTCATGTTCCCTGTCTCTGGCAGTACTCTGAACATTGGCAGGACCTCAGAGTGGTGGCCCAAGGTGCTAGGCTGCCATCCTTGCCAAAGCTTCCTTTCAGTCAGCTTGGTGAGAAAGGAGAAGGGGCTGAGGCAGTGGGATTCTCAGTGGTAATCCAGGGTGAACCAATGTTCTATAATAATATTAGAGGGACCTCCCTATGTCTGAGCTCTGTGTCCTACCTTAGGACCATGGCACAACTCCTTGTGGGGAGATGGAAGAGAAATTCCTGTGAATTTCTCAGGCTGAATTTATCACCAACCCAGCAAGATGGAAGCTCAGAGTTGAAATCAAGTTGATTAATTAAACATTTTAAAAGAAAATATTTCTTAAACACTTGAGTCTATGGATAGAAATTTATACCAAATATACTTAATGAAAAGAGACCATGACAAAGACTGAATTGGAAAAGCTAAATGTAGAGGACAAGAAACCAAACCTCCCAGGGAAGAGACAGCTCAAAAGGAGG
Source organism: Macaca thibetana thibetana (assembly GCF_024542745.1). Lineage (NCBI taxonomy): Eukaryota > Metazoa > Chordata > Mammalia > Primates > Cercopithecidae > Macaca > Macaca thibetana. The sequence goes on along the minus strand of NC_065579.1, from coordinate 37,976,816 downwards.
AAGTGGTCAACTCTGTCATATGGAGCAGAAAGTTCTGAAAGGGGAGGCCTGAGAGGTGGACAGTGATTGACCCTGTAGGGACACTGTCCTCTAAAGGGTGGGAAAACTGAGAGGATAGAAGGTGTATGGCAAGTGGCTGAGAAGAGAATGGGAAGGGCAACTGATGTAGGCTCCATTCAAGAAGCTTGTTAGTGAAGAGAAGTTTATAAAAATATGTGTGTTTTGTTTAGGGCGAGGAGAGATGAAATTTCTGTCCTGGCATACAGGGAGAAGTAGGAGAGTCTGATTAAAAAAGATAGAGTGGATAACTCATGGAGGGAGGTGCCTGAGCTATGGCAGCCAGGATGCACTGAAGAGGGGCTGGTCCTATAAGGAAACAGGCACACCCTTCAGAGCTTGCAGGAGGGAGGACTGAAAGGCTCCATGTAGAGGAACCCTTGAAGTCCAGGGGAGGGTACTGAGGGAGCACATGGTGGATGACCTTGATCTTCTTTACAAAGTATGTAGAGAAGTCAATGTCTACCCATAAAGGACTTGGGAATAATAAAAATGTCTTAGGGTCAAAACAGAGAAGAATGCAGTAAGGAATCATCAAAATCAAATAAAAGTACGACAATAATAATGTTACCATTATGATTGTATCCTATATGGTAGGCACTGTTCTGTGCCTACTACTTAATGATTTATATAGTTAGTTTACTTCCTAGACATTATTGTCTTCACTTTATTCTTAAGGAAATTGAGGCTTAAAGAAGTTAAATAACATAACCTCATTAAATAATAAAACCTTTTGTTATGCAACAAGGAATTCGCAGAGCCAGAGTTTTAACTAGAGTCTACCGGATACCAAAGTCCTTCGCCATACCAGAGAAACATAGCAGTTGTCTTGGTTCATTTTATGCTGCTTTACAGAATACCACAGACTGGGTAATTTATAAAGGACGGAGATTTATTTCTTACATTTCTGAAGTCTGAGAAGTCCATAATCAGGGTGCTGGCATCTAGCAAGGGCCTCCTTGTGCATCATCCCAAGGCAGAAGCAGAAAGGACAAGAGAGCATGAGAGAGCAAGAGGGGACAAGCTCACTTTATAACAAACACACTCATGCAATAAGGAAGCCACTCACTGAGTAATGACATTTCCATTCATGAGGACTGAGCCCTCACAACCTAATCACTTCTTAAAGGTCTTTCCTCTCAACACTGTTAGGTTCGGGACTAAGTTCCAACACATGAACTTTAGGGACACATTCAAACCATGGCCTAAGGGAGGTTGAAGTGAATGAGCTGTGTTACAGGATGTTCTCCAGCAGTGTGGGGTCAGAAAAACTGCTGGATGCTAGGTGAACTGGTTTTGGAATTCCCAGAAATTCTGATCTCAAGACATCTGTATGAGGCTGTGCGGTATGATGGATGTGGGACCTCTGACCAGATTATTCAAGGAGAGATCGATAGTCTGGCAGAATAAAGAGCATGAAAGAGTTAAAGAACAGGAGACCAAGGTGAAGTTGGATTCCAGGGTTCATCTGTGCATAGGTGGAATCTAAAGCCACAAGGTTGATGAGCAATCCAAGAGAGAGAGTTTAGAGTGTGATGATGAAGGAGACTAAGACCAAATCTGGAGGAAATCTAACATTAAGTAGTCAATTTTAAAAGGAGAAAGTTGTAAAGGATCTAGAGAAGAGATTGCTGAAAAATCTATGAGTAAGGCAGTGGTATGGCAATAATTTCTTTACAATAAAACTAAAACAAAAGGAAGAGAGTGAGTATCAAGAAGCAGGCATGTCCAGCAGGGCCAGTGTAACTGACAGGGGCAGTGAGCTGGGATTGAAACATGCCCTTTGAATTTGGAGGCCTCCAGTGACTCAAGCAACAGTTGTTCCAGTGGAGTGATGGAATCTGAAGCCAGCCTAGAGTAGGTTGGGGAGTGAGAAGAGTGAGTAACTGTAAAGAGGAAATAGGGAGGGACTTTTTCAGAAAGTTTGGTTTAAAGGACAATAGAAGGAGGGGTATTCAAGGTTGTAAAAGGTCTATTTTTAAATGGAAAAGACTTAAGGGTATTTAAATACTATTGAGGGAAATTCACTTGAGAGGAAACTAGAGAAAGAAGAGATCATGGACAATGTGCTTCCCAAGAAGGCAGGAGAAGGGATCTTAAGTCATGTGGACAAACTAGCCTTGTTTGGTGGAAGAGAGAAAAGGCCAGGGAACAGGAGGGAAGTGGGTGGGCTTGTGTGCTTGGTGGTGGGAAGGCAAGAGAATTCTGTGAAATGGACTCAGTGTTCCCTGTGAAATAGGAGGCAGGGTTGTAAGCCAAGAGTAAGGAAAGAGGTGGGAGAATCAGAGGTTTGAGGAAGCCAGCTCAAGAAGAAAGTGTGTAGCAGAGCTGATGAGATGAAAGTGGCATGCTTGCTGGGCAGTGTTGAGAGCCCATCTGAGAATGGTTACACTAAATACATGCTGAAATTGATCTGCCCTGATGTGGCACTTTCTCAATAAAACTGAGCAGCTCATGCCCTATCTCAGAGCAAGAGGAGAGTTAGATTCATTGAGCTGGATTTTTGCCAGATGAGTGTGACAAAAAGATTGCCAGAATTTAGAGTTCTGAAAAAAGTGTTATGGAGTGATGGACCATGAGATCTAAGTTTGAAAAGGACGGGAATGAGGAAAGAAACTAGCTGATAGAGTGGCAGAGAGTGAAAGGAATTAATTGGCTGGAGGTTCCAGTGAGAAGATACCTGGAGAAGGAGTGAGATCGATGCATAAAATGAATCATAATGATAAGGCTTAGCTGGTTTGGGGACTAAATGATCAATGTGGAATAGAGAAAAAGGGGATGAGGAAGCTAGAGTGTTGGATGATCATCCATGTAGACCCTGAGGTCTTATGATTAAGAGGCCAAGGTTGTATATGAGTGAGGATGGCAGGGAGGGGATAGCACTGAGGAGGGGAAGAGCGCACTACAGCCAATAGCCCTGGGCAGAGACTGTATGCCCAGCCAGAAAGAATTGAGAGCATGCTTATGTCTGATATGCCACAACTTGAAATTTCTTTTTTGACTGAAGATATTGTCCCCTTTAAGTTGCAAAGGTCCTGAGAAGTAATACACAAAGCCTTGTGAATCATTTACTCTTTGGTATAAATTAGTTTCTCAATCATTTACGGAGAATGCTTTTTGGCCAGGAGAACTAAAAAGGCATATGGAGTGAGAGGAAATGGCTAAGCCTAGAAAATGTCATCACAGTCATCTTAGGAACCAAGGCAGGGCAATTGGCTCAGTGAACCAAGCAAATTGTAATCAGGCAGGTGGAGTCTCATTGGCTCACATCAGCACTTGTGAGCAGACAGAGGGCACCATGAGACGGGACCAAGGCTTTCCAACTCTTTGACTGGACTAGTGTGAAAGAAATCTGGGCAGAGATCAGGATCTCGAACAACTCAGAGGGACCTCAATCTGCCCCACTAAAGACCATTTCTAGGCTGCTGACTGATGATCCTGTGGCTGTAAACATTCCAACACGGAAGGGAGAAGAATAGAGGCTGGGTTATCATAGGTCTCCCTCATTATGAGAAGCAGAGCACATTCATACATTTTGGAAAGCAGATCATGTCAAACTTTTATGTCCATCTATTTATCCATCCAAAACTAAACATTGATTGATTAATTTCTACATGCAGATCTTTTGATGAGGAATATACAAAGATGAATGTGACATGATCCCATCCTTCAATGAGATCATCATCTGGCAAGGGAGAGAGAGATAAGTTGGACAAATAATTAAAATGCTGTTTGATAAATTCCATAATAGTGGATTATACAAAATAGCTGTGGAACATAGCAGAAGTAACTAGCTTTGTGTACAATTTTTGTTCTAATTAGGATATGGAGAGACTAAAACAATTGTCACAAATGTCCAAAAAAAAAAAAAAAAAAAAACCAAACCAGTGGCCATTTGAGTGGGGAGTAGGTGTAGTGTGCTTTTTAAAATTACTAAAAATAAAGAAGACTTCAAAAGATCCTGGTATCTGAACAATCGTGCTGATGTTAATATGAAGGAGATATGTTTTGCTGCAGTTTTGAGACAAAAAATATTCCAAATGAGTAGGAGGAAATATTTTGTGAGTAAGAGAACCTATATAATGAAGAGAATCCAAGCAAAATAATATAACAGTGATTATACTTTTTGGCCAGGAGAACTAAAAAGCTTCTGCTTGGGAACTTGTCAAAGTGTCCTCTGCTGGTGAGAAGGGAATCCCAGAGACGTGCCTGTACTCTCTATCTTTAGGACATGGAGCCTGAGATCTCAACAGGACCTGGGTCTCTGAAACTTTCCCACTTGCCTCATTTCTCTTTCATTTATCTAAGACCATGGTTTGCGGCTTGACATCAAAGCAAGCACAAGGATGTGTGGTCCACATTTGTAATAACTAAAGTAATTCATGTGTCTTCCTCCAACAATAGTTTCAAAATTATTTTTATAACAATATAACTCTCACTTATTCATATTTGGATATATTTTTTTTTTTTCAGTGTCAGAGAAGGGGGTGGATTTACAGTTTTGGAAAGAAATTTTGCGTGGCCTGCCACTCACTATTTTATTTCTGCCACATCTTTCCTACCACAAGGAGCCACTGCTGTTGAGCTGGCAATTGTCAAGGACTACACAGGAAAGGTTCAGTCTGGGATTGCGTGGGTTTTGTGTTGCCTGTTCTCTAGGTTTAAATAGCTGGATATCTCCGTGATAGAGCTCATAATGCAGTCAGTCATGACTCTTCTATACAAAGAAATCTTTTTAAAGAGTAACAATGTGCATTAATTAACTTCATCCTCTTGGAGGTGAATAAGTTCAAGGTTGCAATGGAGTCTAGAAGAAAATAGAACAGCGAGGCACAGATCGGTGCCTTTGAATGTGAATGTGAGCTGTGACTAATTGCTGCTTGACCTAGGATTTTCCTATCATCCTCCAGGTATCCTTTTAACAGTCTTCCTAGCTTCTGCCTGTCCTGAACCTCTGGCCCACATTCCTTCTGGGTTGGCTTTTGCCTGGGATCTCTGCTCCTTCCTCTCTCTCCAAGTCTCTTTAAAAGACAATCGACTTTTTGTTTCCTTTCCTTTCGTGGTCAGAGCACAAAGAAAACGAAAAGCTCCTGTGGTTCACACTCTGGTTCCCTTCCAATCAGGCCGTGGTTACCTGAAGGCTGAGTTCCGGGCAGAGGAAGTTTCTGCTCTCTGCCTCGTGCCCAGCTCACTCTACTCCCCTGGCCTGCCTTTTCTGATGAATAGACTCCTCAGATACACTCAAGATTCAGCTTCCGAGCCTGCAGTATGCAGTATTGTGCAGCCTTCTTCTGACAGCCCTTTTCTTAAAGAAGCCAAACTCTTTTGGCCTTTCCAAAATTTAGAATATAGATTAAATATGCCAGAGCATGTGTTAAGCAGAGCTGTATAGTAGTTTTCCTATATCCAAGTTACTAACTTTCTGGGACTGCCAACGTTTCCATTTTAGGCTTGTAAGATTAGAAAGAATAATTTGAAAATATGTCAAAATTTTACATTTTCTTTACATTTTACATTTTCTCATAGGCCCATGAGTGCAGATTATCTAGGAGTAGATTTTTTTGGTTCCTGGGCCATTTTTCTTTTCTTCCCGTGGATTGTCACCCCTTGCCCATTCGCTGGAGGGTAAAGAGTGTATAAGACAAACTCACAGCAGTCTGCATTATTTTAGTAAAGGACTAAAGTCGAAGCTAATGGAAGATGGTAGGAATATAAAACCTGGACTAAAATGAAGTGTTACTTAAGGTTATATTGCATGAAAGAAGCTTTGATGGCTGATGAGTGGTGTTGAGAAAGAAGAGTTGGGTAGTGCTTCATTAGTGCTGTCCATGGAGAAGATGTGGCCCCTCTGGGAAGGGTGATCTCCACACCCTGTGCTTGATCTTCACTTAGACCCTCGTTCATCAATGCTTTCCCCATAACACACATGCTCACACCCCTTCATACACACAAGACATACCCTAACCTCCACTCACACACACAGATGCAGACACAAACACACGCACTCATACCCTCTCACGTCCACTCACACTCATTTACAAAGATGCACACTCATACACACTCACACGCTTATACATATATGCATATACAACACTTTCTGTAAAGTGTGATCCGAAGACAGGGTATTTTTCTTTAGCAGAGTGAAGTGTAGAGGAGATCTGACTGATAATGAGATGATTTGGTTAATTGTGTGATTTTAGGCAGGCTCTTCCCCTCATTGAGGCCTCAGTTTCCACACCTGGGCAAATAGGGCTGTGAACCACATAATACTAAATTTGATTCTAGTCCCAGAGGAACAGGAAGAGAATCTTTTTTCATCAAGGTGCTCTCCCAACACTCCTGCACTGAGGCACCCAGAGGAAATGCTGAAAAGATTAATGAGTGAATGGATAGATGAATCCGTTTCAGCCTTCCTGGTTAATGATTTTGTAACCTGCTGAGTTGGTCTGGTACCTTCAGACCTATTATTCAGGGTGACTTTTTGTCAGCTTTTTCCAGTCTTCCAAATGATTTCACTGGGCATGGTGCCCATCCCTCCTATTTTCACCCCTGAGCGGCGGTAAGCTGTGCTGGAGACCAGGCCCGCACTTGACTGTTTGGAGGTGGTGGTGAGGTTGCCACTCTGGCTGCAAACACCAGAAAAGCAAGTCACCTTGGGGCACTGAACTTAAAGGGAGAGGCATCAGTGACTGCTGCTCAGCCTTCTAAATGCCCAGGATGCACAGGGTCGCTCCCCTTTCACAGTACTTTGCCAGAGGCAATGTGCATTCCGCAGATTCACAGCTATTAATTACTTCATTTGGTTCTTATAGAGCTCTGAAAAGAAAAGAGTTCAAATATTCTTATTGTGATTTTTGATAAAAGGTTAAGTGATTTGCCTTATGGTCACAGCTAATGAGGATTGGAGGTGAGGCTGCCATGGATGTTTTTGATTGACAGACCAGAGTCTTTCCTGGAGGTTTTTATCATCTCTTAAGATTATGGATGCCTGAGACTCATCCCCAATGGTTATGGGGCTTGTGGTCACAGGGTGGGGAATGAATGGGAATCTAGCTTGTTAGCTGGATCCCCAGGAAACTGTATCTTGTCCAGAGGACAAGACACGTTTGGTGTGGCCAGGAAGCTGTCAGATGTGGGAAGAACATTGGGTTTCCAATGCTGAGGTCTGGCTTGGAATTCTACTTGACACTGGACTCACCCTCTAACACTCAACCTCTTCATTTGATCATGAGGAAAGTGAAGCCTACCTTGCCTGGGATAGCCCCTCTTGTAAACACACACACACACACACACACACACACACGACCAAGTATTAGCTCAGGAAGGTAATGTTTGAGAAAACCCTCATTATGCATGTGAAAGATCGCATTAGTTAACTTCTGTCATGGTAACAAACAGCCTCAATGGCTCATAACCATTCAGCACTTATTTCTTATTCACTTTCATGAGAGCTGCAGGTTAGTGAAGCTTTGTTGGACTCTGTTGGGCTGGACAGAACTGGGCTCTATGTCCAGAAGAAAGGAGTAGCTACTCTCTGAGACATGCTATTCTTATGGTAGAGGGTAGGAACAAAAAGGACAGAGCCAAATTACACAAGTATATTTTTAACTGCTGCTCAGACATGACTTACATCACATCCATACTCTCATTTCATTGCCAAAACAAGTTCCTTGTCTAACCCTAAAATCAATAGGGTGGGGAAGTTTATACTTCACCTGCAAGGAAACATGGGCTGGGTGGAGAGGCAGTGAATAATTGTCAATACTCAATACAGTTTATCAGAGTGGTGTTATTATACTGTCCATGGTTATAGACCTCATAAGCTTCCACTCCAGGGGCTAAATCAAACTCTCCATTGTCTGATTGGGTGATTGTTTTCTAGTCTGAGTGGTTTCAATCCCACCCTGGCACTTTTGTGGCTATTTCTGTCTCAGTGTTTCTTGCAGACCCTTCCTCTCTTCTGTTTCCTGCTCCAGCAATGCACATGTCTCAGAAGAAAGGCTCTCACCTTCAGGGTCCATGCAATATAAATGTAAACAAGGAGAGGTAGCCATAAATCTCAGCAGCTTTTCTGAGTTCTTGGCACGCCTATCACTCAGTTTGGCATGGACAAACGTACTCATGCTTCTCTTTGGCAAGAAGGACGCTTGCAAGGTAAGAGACCACAAAGAGAAGAAAAGGGACTAGCATTCAAGACCCCCATGGAGGAACCCAGTGTAGTTCAGGGAGGCAAGAAACTTGAAAAGATTTCAGTGAGAGGAAGAAGAATATTGTCAGGATGAATTCTCCTGCTCACCATTCTGGGACACAGTCTCCCAAGATGAGGAGGGGACCCCATGACTGGGACCCCCAGCACCTGTGGTTACTGAGGGAGGCCTGAGCTGGTGTACATTAAAAGAATGGTTAGAAATAAAGTGTCAGAGGGTTCAGAATCCTGTAACCAGCCTCACCTTTGTGTGATGGTATGATCTCTTCAGCAGACTTCATCATCATTGGACATGTTATTGCTGAACAAACTTTTATCCATACCTAATATCACTGTTCCATGAGGACATATTAAGTGCTTCTTGGGGGCTGCATCCATCTCTAAGGCTATGAAGATGAACAAGCCCTGACCTGAAGGGCTCACATTCTGAAGTTCCAGATAGAGTCATGATCCACAGCTTATATCCCAGCAGAGGCCCAATCAGAGACATATGCCCATCATCCAGGTGTGACTCAGACAAGAAGTTCTCTTCTCCAACTGTCTCATTCCTATTTCCATAATGATAATAATAACTAGCATATTCAGAGGACTTTAGTCTCTTTATTTCATTTTCTCCTTATAAGTAACCCTTACCCCAGCATACCTGACAGTGTAGCAGCATGACAGAGAGACAGTCCTGGAATTCTAATCCTGACTCAGCCACTTATTAGCTGTGTGACCCTATATGAGTTACTGAATATCTCTGAGGCTCATTTCATCAACTGTAGAACTGGAATAATAAAACCTTATTTTCAGAGGTATTGTGAGAATTAGAGCCAAAATGTACGTGTTGCCTAACACAGTCACTGGCACAGTCTTCGCATAGTGTCTACTTTCAGAATGTTGTGTTTTCTAAATTTGATCGCTTCCCACCAATCTCACTGTAACACCCTTTGCTAGCTACATGAATTCTAGCTGCTGCAACAAACAAACCTCTTGACTTCAATGGTGTAACACAAGAGAAGCTTATTTTCCCCTCATATTAGAGTGTATGCAAGTGTTCACAATTGGCAAGAAGCCTTCTCCATGGGGGCTTCAGGGACCCAGGCCACTTCCATCTCCTAATTCTCCAGAGTTCCCTGTTCGCAGGAGACAGGCAAAGAGAAGGCAGGGACGACATGCTGCTTATTAACCACCTTGACCCAGAACTGAAATGCAATACTTCTATGTATATTTCATTGCCCAAAAAGTCAATGTCCACAGGTAATGGCAAAGGAGATTGAGAAATGCAGTCTCCTTGTGAGTCAAGGGAGAAGGTATAGGTGGTGGTCTCTGCCACGCACCATTTCTCCCTCAGAACACTGCAAATGGTCTCCTTGCACTCACTGTCACCCCAGGATAGGTTATCTCCACATAGTAGCCAGAGGAATCTTTTAAAAGTGTGTACTGTGTTATATTATGCTCCTGTGCAAAACCCTTTAAATCTTCTTCCACACTCATGATAGAATCTAGACTCTTTGCCATGGCCAGCAAGGACTTGCAAGATCTGTCCCCTACCTATGTTTGATCTTATCTACTATACTCTGCCTTTCACTCACTTCACTCTAGCCCTACAGATCTTCTTCCTATCCTCTAGAACATGCTGGACTTATTACCAACTCGGGGACTTTGCCCTTGCTGTCACCTTAGCCTGTGACAAACTTCCCATCTTGCATTCCGTTGGTTCTTTGCTAACTAAAATATTGCCTTTCTAAAAAGGCCTTGTTTGACCACTTAACTACTTCTCATCACTTAAAAATTTGTATTAGGGCATATTACAAACAAAAAGTTATAGTGAATATTAAAGTGAAGATCCCTACCACCATTCAGCTTTATCAAGGCTTAAAATGAGGATTTTTATAATTCAGTTTTGACTATGGTCCAAAATCAATATGGTGAGTGCCAAGTAGTTTCATATTCCAAAGCAGGGTGATAGCATTAAGTGGTCACCCACCACCAGCTTATAGAATGGCTGAGGCTGAAGAGGTCTGAAGAGAGAATGTCTTTGTAAAGAATGGCTGGGGTAGTGGCATGTCCTCTCCCCTGTCTGTGGAAGAAAGAGAAGAGTGTTTCCTCTTAACCTAAGAGATGGTTGCATTACAGGAACACTCAGCCTGTCCTGTGTCTCTGGAGCTAAGGCAATTGGAACTGTGAAGCTGAACAGAAAACCTAGCTGGAGCTTGCAGTCTGGCAGCAGAGCTGAGGACTGTCTAGGGGAGGGAGTGCTTCTTCAGAGTGAGCTGCATGTCAAGTGATCGGGGAAGGGTCCACATTCTCTCCATCAGATTTTGGTGTGAGGAAGGGAGCCACTGTGGGCCCTACTCAAGAGGGCTACTGGGCAAGCTCCTGTTTCCTGTCAATGATGTGACTGGGATAGAGAGTTTCCATACAGCTTTTCCATTGCTTTCTCTTCCATTGAAGTCTAACTTCCTACTGGGTAGTTGGTGCTAGAAACTGGCCTCTCAAACAACTCCCTGTACGGTCTGAAACTTAGATGAGTTAGAACTTGAATCTAAACTGTTCATTATTCAGATGAGGCTGCTCTCAGGCACACACCATAAAAGGTAGAGTAGTAGAGGGGAAGGCTCCCTCCCCTAGACAACAGCCCTCTATGTGTCTACAGCTGGTACCCCCACTTGCCTTTGCAGGCTGCTCAAGGAATTGGGGACCTGTGCACTCACTGGCCCTTCTGCTCATGTACTCCACCTTGGTGATAGAGTATATCATCGTTTAGCACATAATATACATTTCCTTTCCTCTTCCCTCCCCCACCCCTGCCACCATTGCCAAGTGGCTAGTTTGACTAGCAGAATGTGAGCAGACATTTCAGTGTGCTAATTCTAAGTAGAGGCTTATAGATTGATTGCCGGTCTGTTTGTTTTGCCTTAAGAACATCTCATTCTGGTTAGGTAGGTGCTTCTTCAACCAGAGTCTTAGAATGGAAAGATGTGGGATAGCCACAGCATATGACCACAGCCATTAACATACAACATGAGGAAGGTATGAATAGTTGTTGCTGTAAGCCACTGAGATTTTAAGATTGTGTTTCACAACCTTATTATACCAAAAGGTAACTGATTCTAGCCTGCTTCAAGTGACTTCTGCTGATGTTCACTTGAATCTTTTGCATAACCTGTGGTGACTGAGATGAGGGCATAAGGAACTGGGAAACATACAACCCAGTGGCCAGCACGAGGAAGCAAACGAATGACAGTTGAAGATTTTCCATAAATACTTTTTATCAGATTGAAGAAGTTCTCCTGTTCTGGGACTTTGCTGACAGTCTTTATCATGAACAGGAAAAAGAATAAATAAACTGAGGTACACCCACACAATAGAATACTACTGAGCCACAAAAAAGAATAAACTACTAATACATACAAAAACATGGATGAATCTCAAAACATATCAAGCAAAAGAAGATAGGCACAGTGACTACTTACAATATGATCTCATGTTTAAGAATAAGCATAACTAGTCTACGGTAATAGAACTTGAATAGTGGTTGACTCTGGGTAAGAAATGACTAGAAAGGATCATGAAAGAACTTTCTAGAGTGATGGAAATGCCATCTATTTTATTATGGGTGTTGGCTAAATGGATATATACATGTGTCTAATTTTGTGGATAAATTATGATTTGTGTGTATGTTTGCAATTTTATTATAATGTGACTAGGCTTGGCTTTCTTTGGAGTTAATTCTACCTGTGATTCGCAGAACTTTTTGCATCTAAAGCTTGATGTTTGCAACCATGTTTGAAAACTCTTCATCATTATGCCTTAAAATACTTTCTTCTACCCAATTTTCTTTCCTCCTTTGAAATCACAATTATATGTATATTAATGTGGAGGGGACCATGGGGGACTCCCTCAGCCTACACTACCTTAGTGTCCTTTTCAGCTGTATTCTTCCTGTGCCTTTGGGGAGCCCACATACCTTTAGGTCTCCATCCTAGGGCTGAAAGGTCTTGTTCTCAAGCCAACAAAACTCTAACTGTCAAAATTTGTTTCAGGGTAAAGACTCAAAAACCGACCATTTATTGTCCTTCTTGTCCCATGGGGAAGTTGCATTGTCATAATAAGTCCTCATACCCCAAAGGCATCATGACCCAGAGAGGTGCAGATGCATTGGCAGACTTTTAGACACCATGATCTCCGAAAGGGAACCATTGGGTAGAAAATGTTATAGTTCCTGGTCCTTTGGGCAGCCATTTTGCCTTCCTCCTTTGAAACATACTCTCATTTCAGTTAATAAAAATAGCATTTGTACATAATTTTATAATTTTAAAGGTTATTTCCCATAGATTTTAAATAACTCAATGTTTAGACAGCATAAAAATAAATATTCCTCTTTTATAGAGATGGAAGGTGATGGCCTGAATGCCTCCTGGTGTGCTGGGTGCCTTACAGACATCACCACATTGGCTTATCAGGAGACACATGTTCGGTGGAGCTTCCCCAGCCTGCTCACAGCTACCCAGCCACTTGATTGACTGCTTGGTTCCCCCTTGGGTCTAACACAAAATTCACAAGTTGCTATCACACTACAGTTCCTTAGAGTCTCAGAGTTGGTAAATGATTCTAACCAAGGCTGACAGTAAGGTTACTCTAACCCAAATATTATTTTCCTCCTTTCCCCTGCTTTTTACCTGTATTAAGAAAATAACAGTATAATAATAAAGAAAAGGGGGGCAAGGGGAAAAAAGAAAAAAAATTTTATGTATAATCCAATTATCCTAAATCAACTTTGATTTTCCTGTCTCCTTTTAGTCCTTATCCACATGCCTTCATATTTTATGTTCCTTTGATGTACCCCAGATATCATCCTGGATTCCTTCTCCTGATGTTACACCATGGGCATTTCCCCATGTTGTTGTATGGTTCTTGATGTTTCCATGCTCTGTGGATGTAGCCTGTTCTGCTGGGAATCACAAGATTCCTCTGTTCTCTCACCCTGCTCAGCCTCCCCACAGTCTCCCACAGCTAGACATCAGACTTCAAGATGAAGGCACTGTGTCCCTCTTTGTGTTTAGAAGGGAGCACATTGCTGAGAAGTCTCTGTTCCTAAAACCCCAAACTGGAGCATCAAATAAGAACAAGTATGTCTACAATGATTTTTACTAGGGTGGCTCATCAACAGGTGAGTCTATGCAAATGTCTGCTTATAACTGCTATATTGAAGTCCAGGAGGAAATAGAAGGTAGCTACTCTCTAATGCCTTCATTTGCCCAGACATTCAGCAGGAATGGCAATTTAACTTAGGGGAAAATTTCAGCAGGAATCAATTTTTCTAAATCAAATTCAAGGGTCACTGATTGTTAAGGCAACCATGGGTACACTAATGATGCTATTTATAGTTTGGTTAATATGTATGCATAATAAGAGAAAATTATTTACAGAGATGATGAATTTAATATTGGGAGTGAAGCAGATTTACAGCCTGGAAAATGTAATTGCTTTTTGATATCAATTAAAGGACTGTTTCAAAAATCAATAAGAATTTTAAAGAATAGCGTGAGCTTGAATGAATGATAAGTAACTTGAAAGCAATTTTAAAATCTTACAGTGAGCAATTCTCCTGAGCCCCATGAAGGGCTTTATGGGCCTTTGAGGAATAAGGTAAGATTTTTAAAAGTTTCATTGATTCGAAATGAAAACAAAGTTTGCACACACCACTGAACTGCCACTTCTGTTGCTACATAAAGCCATGTTGGACATGGAGCTCTGGGAGTGATGAATCAGAGGGAACTAGAGAGCTCGGGAGTAGGTGCCTTGTAAGCTGGAGCCAGACAAAGAGCTGCTGAGGAGAATGAGGCCTGACTAGGGGGATGAGGGGAAGGTGGGCAGCCCGTCAGTTCTGGAGCTGAGCATTGGAAGATGGGGCGTCCAAGAGATATCAAAGCATCAGAGGCATAAAATTTTGTCACTTCACTGACATCCGTTGTGCATCTATCAGGTGGAGGTTCCTTGATAGGCTCTGCAGAGACAGGGATGAGCAAAACAGGGCCTTGTCCTTGATGGGGTCATGGGTTGGAGGAGAAGGCAGATGTACAGACAGCAACAGGATGATGAAACAAGTGTTCCCATTTATGAAGAACTTATTAATATTACTACTACAGAACAGGCAGTGCATCAAGCACTTAGCATGCACTGTGCATTCAGTCCTCATAAGAAGCCAATTATCTCCATTTTATAGATTTTAAAAGTGGAGACAAAAAGAAGTTAAACAATCTGCCCAAGGTTACTTGACTAGTAAGTGCAAGAGCTGGAAATCAAACTCAAGCATTTTGTTTTTGTTGAAGGAGATAACACCGTGGGATTTGAGCCACGAACCTTTGTTTTGTGATGCCAAAGTAATGGCCACAAGACCATGAGAGGCCCATAAAGGTGAATGCCCAATGCTGTAGGGCTGCCCAGGAGAAAGAGAATCACTTTGCCTGGAGGAGGTAGGGGAAGACTCAGCTAGCCAAATTTCCCAGAGGCGATGGCATTTGACCAACTTTTCAAAAATGAGTGGGCATGGGATTGGCAAGGAACATAGGGAGGGATATTTTACAAGGACAGAATTATAGCATATGCAAGGAGGCAAACATGAGCGGATGGCAGAAAATATTCTCTCTGAGTCATCTCAAACAATTGGTGTTCTCTCTGTTTTTAATATTCCCCCTTGACATTTGCCTGTGACAACGTCCATTGACAGGTGGTTCCTGACTACCATCTAAAGATGGCTGATTCCCACGGAGCATTGGGTCAGGAATTTGAAGACTAGGGTAGGGGTTCTGCTGCCACTCCCTAGGTGGGTAACAAGTTATTCAACCTTGCTGAATCTCGGTTTCCCTATTTGTAAAATGAATATGCAATATCTCATCTCTAAGATTTTGTGTGAGGTTTAATACCAAATATGAGTCTAAGATGTCTGGAATGGGGCCCAGAGCAGAATAAGGATATGTATTTTATATATATTAATATCTATGTCTATATATATGAAACCACATAACATGCTATCAACTGAGATAGAGAATCATAAGATCCTACAGACTTTGAATGAGGGGACCCGTAAGAGCTGATGATTTGGTTCAGGCTCTGGATGGTGCCTGATTCTTGGTTGAGCCTGCTTTCTAGCACACTATATTCTAGTATGTAGCATCACTCCAGGTACCAATGAAAATTTTAAAATAATAAGATAAACATAAATCCTGATTAGGTACTTGGGCATGAAATAAGCCTGCCAACAATTGAATCCTGGGTCCATTATCAGCTACCTGTGAGAGCTTTTAAAACTTAGTAAACTTCACTGTGCCTTTTTTTCTTCCACTTTAAAATGGAATAATAATTACACCTACCTCATCAGATTCTTGGGAGGATTACATGAGAGAATGTACATACATCTTTTAGGACAATACTTGCTCCATATAAGGTGTTCAAAAAGTATCCATAATAATTAATATTAAAACACTACTAAGTTGCAACAAATGGTTTACTTCTTCCAATGGGTTCTCAACAGAACCAGTGTGGCCCTATCAGTACAGCTACAAAGTATTTGGGCACTGGCCTACAAGTTTCAGCTAAAAGGTTCAATCTAGATTCCGTTTTCCACAGGAGCTCGCAGAAAGGGACTCCCATTGATCCCAAACAAATTTAGATAAATTCCATTGGTTTACAAATTGATCTTATGTGAGTGTTGGCTTGTCTTCTAGTGTAATGTTGCCAAGAAGAAATCAGCATCATATTGGGATGAGGAGGTACAGGAGGATCGATTCTAAAATCATTGTAAAGAAAACCCAAGCAGCAAGCTATGCTGCAGAGAGCCTCACTCATCTGAGACAGCTGGTATAACAAAGGGCTAAGTAAATGGATTCTGGAGGCACCTTGGGCAAGTCACCTTGCTTTGCTCTGCCTCAGATACCTCATTCATGAAATGGGGATAATTATAATACCTAATTCACAAGTTTGTTGTAAAGGTTAAATACATGTACATATGAAGTATTTAAAAGCTAGTAAATGCTGAATACTCATCAGATGTTACTGGTAACACACAGATCAAGTACAGTAAGCCTAAAAGGAGCTCCATAAAGGTAGGGATAGGGAAAGAGAGGATGGGAATTCTCGCTTCTTCACCTTTGATTTCTCCCACCCTTCTAATGACATCACTTGTATAAGTTCAGTTTCTAGCAGAAAGCACTTACTAAGGACTAGCAATGGGCCTGGCAGTGTGCAAGATTCTATAGGGAACCCACAAGGAGGAGCAAGATGTAAGTACCGGGCACCATTCCCACCTCCAAGGAGCTTTCTATCTGAAAGTAGGACACTTCTAAGCAGTATGTGCTTATTTGGTGGTAGGCACTTGGCATCACTTTTGCTTAGGCAAAGAGAGAGCAAGAGCTGGATACATACTCTGCTTTAACCAAGAATCCAAGATGGGGTGAGGACATTCCAGGCAAGAGAACATCAGAAGCAAAGCCAGAGAGCCTAGTGTGAGAAGTTAGGGGGCTATGAGGAGACCAACCTTGCTGGCAAGACAGTTCATCTTAAGGGGCCACTGCAGATAATGCTCTTAGCTGGGTAATGAAACAGGACCATGCTGATTGTTAAAGTACCGAAATCTGCTCCATATGCTGTCATCAACCTACGACAATTGCTTCCCCTGACACTCTGCCCTGAGAAGTTTCCAAAGTCTAGAGCTAAAGATTAATGCTTAGCACCACAGGGGGCCTTGAGGGCCAGTGTTCTTCAGCACTATG
Organism: Macaca thibetana thibetana; assembly: GCF_024542745.1. Taxonomy (NCBI): domain Eukaryota; kingdom Metazoa; phylum Chordata; class Mammalia; order Primates; family Cercopithecidae; genus Macaca; species Macaca thibetana. The sequence goes on along the minus strand of NC_065579.1, from coordinate 37,959,794 downwards.
GCCACTGTCCATTTTGATTGGTCAGTGGAAAATCATCCCAATTGTCCATTCACAGGCTGGGGAGATTTTGCTTTATTCTAAAGACTCCGAAGACCCACTGACAGTCTGCTGTCCACAAAATTCTCTTTGTCATGGAAAGACACAGCCAGGTAATGATCCCTGCCCCATCCAGCCTCAGTGACAGGCAACTGCTCTCGCCCACAGGTTTTCCCATGGGATCAGCTGTGCCATTGATGTCCACACTGAGGCCCCCAGATCAACACAGGACCACAAGGCTGCTCAACTGTCCTTTCCCTAATCCCAATTTTACTACTGTAATTGTTATACAGTCACCTCTCCCATTTTTAAAGGAAGAATATTGGTGGTCACTCTGCATCTGCCTCTGCCTTTTGCTTTCCCTGTGTAAATAATTGGTCGGTGAGGTTAATTCTTTCTCACAAACTTCTCTTGTGTGTTCTTGTCTTTCCCAAACTTAGGTCTGCCCTTCTCCCTGGCTGGTCCCCTCCAAACGTCTTAATCAGTCAACACAGCCCCCATGGCTAAATCCCCTCTTGGCATCTGCCACTTGATCTTGTCTCCTAAGCTCCCTCTTTGGGCAGAAGGAGGAAGGGGCTAATTGGGAGAGAGTACAGATGCTGGCTAGTCTAAGTTGACACACCTGTTGATGAGATGAATGGCCCTCAAAACATGCTAATACACTACAGAATGGTTTGAACCAACCTGGAAACTTCCTCAGGGACAAATTGGAAATTGATTTCTGATAATTTTAACTTGAGGGAGGGAAATACTTCTTATTTTAAAAAAATAATTGGAAGTCCCGGTAATTTTAGCAAGGAGGTTGCTTATATTGGACATTTTGATTGATGCAGAAACATAATTATTTTAATTCAGAAATATACAAAGTTACCTTGGTTAAAACAATCATTTTCCTATCTTGGGTGTAAACCAATTATAGGATTCTTTGTTCCGTTCTTTGTAGGTGGTTATTGAGCAAAATCTGGATCTCCCAGCTGCTTGATTTGCTTCTTTTTCAGACTCAAGGCACAGAAACAGTGCTATTTCTTTTCTCTCCAGCACTTCAGGGCCAAGGAGTTTGAAGAAGTCCAAGATAGAGCTTTCTGGAAAATCCTCTGGAGAGGATGATCAGAAACCTTCTCCCACATAAACAAAAGGACCCAGGAAGAAGCTAAAAATGGGCCATGAGGTTGTCTTTATTCATCAAGCCTGAAGTTTTCTGACTCTATCTTTCTCTTCCCATGACCTCTGTTACCTCAAGTTTTCTGACTCTATCTTTCTCTTCCCGTGACCTCTGTTACCTCTCCAGCCCAGAGCCCATCACCTGAATTCTGCCTGAACCTCGACAGATATGTTCAACTGCTCTCCCATGCTGGCTGTTGTGACCCCAACCCACTTACAACTCCTTGAGGTCTTAGAAGCTCTCTCCCACCAAGGTACCCAAAGAAGTGTTTCACATGTTCTCAGTGACAATTGTTTATTGAAATTTACACTGATGGGAAGTGGTCCCTATTTAAGGGAATTCAGTCCAAGGAGATTGGTTCTATACTTTGAACCACTGTGGCCAAATAAATATATGACTACCTGCTTGCTGCAATTATATTGCTGTGGTCTTTCTATAAATAGATTACTGAGGATAGGATTCCACACATCTATCACCTTGGAAAGCTGATTTGCATAATCTGGACAGGTGGCAAGGAAACAAGGAAACATAACTGTATGCTCAAGGGAGAGCCTGCCTAGGGCAGAGGAAGAGAGGCTGAGTAGGATCCCAGTTAAGTGCTCAAGCCCTGAGGTCAGGCTGCCTGCATTTGAATCCTGATTCTGCCACCAGTTTTCTAAGTGGCATGGCAATGTTCTTAAACTTCCCTTTGTGTCATAGTAAGCAACCAAAAAATGGTGCTGAGGGTAGAGAACTCCAAAAACAGAAATTATTGCTGGAAGGTTCCCTTGCAGTGGATATTGGGGATTCAATCTGTTAGTATCCAGAAACCAGTTTTTCTGTTACTTTTGTAAAATCACTCAAGCTCTCTGTTTAACAAGCCTCCCAAAGATGTTTTTCAATGTGTTTATATATCTTAGGGATTACTGCACATGTGGGTTTCACAGAACTCTTTTTTTAGAGGTCTGGTGGTGTAGAAAAAGGACTGTAGACTAGGAACTGGGAGACAAACATGTCTATGTTGAGACCTGCCTCTGGAGCACTGGCCACCCTCTCCAAGCTGCTGCAGTTCTCTGAGATCCAACTGTCTCCCCTGCTACATAATCACCACAATTAAAATGTCAAACTTTATCTTAACCCCAAAACTTACCTCCTGCTTCTTTGTAATCTTTGTCTCCATCCACCCTTATTCCTAGGCAACCACTGATCTGTTTTATGTCAATACAGATCATTTTGCATTCTAATTTCATATACATTGAATCATACTTTATGTGCTTTTATCTGGATACTTTCACTCAACATAATTATTATCATATGCACTCATGTTGTTGTGTGCGTCAACAGTTTATTAGTTTTCATTGCTGAATAGTATTCCATTGTGTGGATATACCACATTTGTTTAGCCACTCATCTGTGAATAGACATTTGGGTTGTTTACAGCTACTTGATTATTTCAAATAAAGCTGCTTTGAACATTTATATATAAGTCTCTGTGTTTTCCTTGGGTAAATACCTAAGGGTAGATAGAATGGCTTGGTCCTATGATAGGTGTATATTTAATTTTTAAAGAAACTACCAAATGGTTTTATTCTTACTAGCAGAATATGACAGTTCCAGTTCCTCCACATCCTCTCCAACACTGCTGTGGCCAGTCTTTAAATTTCAGACTTTTTAATGATATCTAGTGGTACTTCATTGTGGTTTTATCTCACATTTTCCTGATGACTAATAATGTAGAGCATCTTTTCAAGTGCTTCTTGGCCATTTGGATATCTTCTTTTATAAGTGACTGTTCACATTTATTTTGCCCATTGGTTTGTCTTATTATTGAGTCACAAGAATTCTTTGTCTAACCAGGATTTAAGTTCTCTGTCTGATGTTTGTGTTGTGAATATTTTCTTCTGGTTTGTGGTATGCCTTTTGTTTTCTTAATGATGTCTTTCAAAGAGCAGAACATTTTGATTTTGATGAAGTGTGATTTATCATTTTTTCTTTTATGGTTTATGTTTTTTTATGTTCTATCTAAGATATCTTTGCAAACCTCAAGATCACAAAGATATTCTCCTATGTTTTCTTCTAGGAATTTTATACTTTTGAGTTTTACATTTAGGTCTATGATTCATTTTGAGTTAATTGTTTTGTTTGGTGTGAGGGAAAGATCAATGCTTATTATTTTTTACCATACAGCTATCTGGACATCATTTTCAAAAACATTCTCCTTTCCCTATTGAATTGCCTTAGCATCTTTGTCAGAAATCAATTGATTTCTGAAATACCTGCAGTATATTTCTGAGCTCTATATTCTGTTCCTTTGTTCTTTCTGTATGTCTATCTTTTTACCAATATCAAACTGTCTTGATTACTGAAACCAGGTGAAATAAGTTCTCCAATGTTGTTCTTGTTAAAATTTGCTCTCCAAGAACTCTGCATTTTTATATAACTTTCAGAATTTATATAAATTTATACAGAATTTAGAATTTTTATATACATTTTAGCTTGTCAATTTCCATAAAAATGCTTACTGAAATTTTGATTGAGACTGCATTGAATATAAAGAAAACTGCCATCTATTCCAACCTATAAGAGTAACATAATTTATTTTTCTATTTATTTAGGTCTCTCTTAATTTCTCTTAGCAAAGTTTTATAATTTCAGTATAGAGGTCTTAAACCTCTTTTTTAGAGTTATTCCTACATATACTATATTTTTGGTGCCGTCCTAAAAGGATTTTTTAAAATTTCATTTTCTATTTGGTTGCTATTGGTGTATAATCATAAACTGATTTTTTATATTAATCTTATAATTGATGCCCTTGCTGAATTCATTCATTAATTCTAATAATCGCTTTTGTAATTTCCCTGAGATTTTCCATATGAACGATTACATCATCTACAAATAGGGGAGATTTTGCATTTTTCTCCATTTCTAGTCTATATTTGTATGTTTTCTTGCTTTAATACCATAACTAGGACCTATAGAAAAATACTAAATAGATGTGGTAAGAGTGAGCATTCTTGGCATTTTCCTGATCTTAGGGGGTAAAGCATTCAGTCTCTTACTGTTAAGTATGATATTAGCTGTTTTTTTGTTTTGTTTTGCATTGTTTTTAGATATAGAAGCCTGGGTTGAAAAAGTTCTCATCTATTTTTTTTTTTTTTTAATTATACTTTAAGTTCTAGGGTACATTAACGTCATGAATGATTTAGTTTTGTCAAATACTTTTTCTGCATCTATTGAAATAATTATATGTTTTTTTACTTTTGTATTTTGTTAGTATGGTAAATTAAGTTGATTGATTTTTACATATTAAACCAACTTTGCATCCTTGGAATAAGTCTTAATTATGGTACATTATGGTACATTATCTTTTATATATATATTGTTAAATTCAACTCACTATTATTTTGGTAAAGATTTTTACATCTATAGTCACGAGGAATATTGGTCCGCAATTTTTTTACCTTTGCTATGTCTTCGTTAGGTTTTGGTATTGAAAATGTTCAGAAGGCAGGGCGCGGTGGCTCACGCCTGTAATCCCAGCACTTTGAGAGGCCGAGGCGGGCGGATCACGAGGTCAGGAGATTGAGACCATCCTGTGAATGGTGAAACCCCGTCTCTACTAAAAATACAAAAAATTAGCTGGGCTGGCGGCAGGCGCCTGTAATGCTACTCCGGAGGCTGAGGCAGGAGAATGGCGTGAACCCGGGAGGCGGAGCTTGCAGTGAGCCGAGATTGCGCCACCGCACTCCAGCCTGGGCGACTCCGTCCCCCCACAAAAAAACAAAAAGAAAAAGAAAAAGAAAATATGCAGAAAGTGAATTAGACATTGATCCTTCTTTCTCTATTTTTAAAAACTTACGTGACATTGGTGCTATTTTTTCTTGACTGTTTGATAGGAATAACCAGAAAAACTATTTACTACTGCTGCTATAACAAATTACCACAAACTTAGTGGTTTAAAGTAACACAAGCTTATTGTCTTACAGTTCTGAAGGCCCAGACTCTGAAATAGGTCTCATTGGGTTAAAGTCAAGGCATCAGCTGGGCTAAATTTCCTCAGATTCTGAGGAAAAATCTGTTTTCTTGCCTTTTCTAGCTTCTAGAGGCTGCCCACCGTCTTTGACTCAGGGCGCCTTACATTTTCAAAGTCAGCAGTGGCCAGGTGAACCTCTCTCTCAGGTGCCCTCACTCTGACACTCACCCTTCTGCTTCCCTCTTTCACATTAAGGACCCTTGTGATTACATGGGGCCCACCTGGCTAATCCGGAATACTCTCCCCATTTTAAGGCCAGCTGATAAGCAACGTTAACTCCTTCCACTGTATTAATTCCTCTTCGCCGTAACATAGTCACGAATTCCAGGGATAACATGGAGACATCTTTGGAAAGCCATAATTCTGCTTCCCACATCATCTCCCTGGAGTTTTCTTTGAGAGGTAAATTTAATTTTTTTAAAAACATAATAGATAAAGCACTGTTGGTTTTTCAATTTCTTCTTATGTCAATTTTGGTGAGTTGTATTTTTCAAAAAAAAAAAAAAGAATCCTCCATTTCACCTAAACTGTCAAATTTTTTGGCCTAAAGTTACCCATAGTAGTCTCTTATTATTCTTTTAATATATGTAGGATTGGTGGTGATAAACACTTTTTTTCCTAGTGCTACTGATGTATGTTCTTTCTCTTTTTTGCTTGGTCTATTTAGCTAGAGTTTATCAATTTTGTTGAACTTTCCAATAGCCAGAGCTAGAAAATTAGGTAAACTAATTTTCTATACTTTTTGCCTGCATTTTATTTCATTAATTTCTGCTCAGAGCTCTAATATCCCCATCCTTCTACTTACTTTGGGTTTATCTTGCTCTTCCCATTCTAGTATCTTAAGTTGAAAGTTTTAGGTAATTGATTTTAGGTCTTTCTTTACAAGTACAGCTTTGCCTGCACATGGCAAATTTTGATGTGTTGTAACTGTTGTTTTTTAAAAAGGTATTTTATCCATTGGATATTGTGGCTTTCTTGCCTCCTTAAGATAATTCTTTAAAAACTGGAATATGAAAAATGAGGATATGTCTTGTACCCCAAAGTATTTTTGGAGTGAAATTATTCCCTTGAACTTAAAAAACACTAAAAACCAACCAACCAAAGAAAAAACACTAGCTCCAGACCTGAGACCTTAGTTCACTGACTATTTCCTTGCCCTTAATATCTTTTTTAAAAGAAAGAATTTTATAATTGTCTCAAGTACATTTCAGGTATTGACCCCACAGTTGGAAACACACATCTTGAATAATCTGCTATGATTCTTCTAGCTATTGAGAATTATAAGAATCAGCTTTACTGATGTCTCCTATGTGCATCTGTCTCCAACTGAGCTGGGATTGACTTTTTTTTTCCTGACACCTATTTGGACTACTTCACAGTGCTTCACATGTACTTGGGCTCCTAGAGTATGTATGTGGTGGGTGAGAATAATGCAAAGTAGGACTTCAGGGGGCAGAATTTTCTGAGTTATAAAGTAGAGAAAAGCATGTTGGGCCAGAAGTCAGTATCTGGGTTTAATCATAGCTCTGCCATGAGCCTGTCCTGCCAAGAGCATGTGCTGTGTGGTCTTCAAGGCAGAGTGTAGTTAAAATGTGCTGGGGTGACGATTGTCTGGCATGGCTCTCTGCTTTAATCTTGCCACCTCTCAGCCCCCATTTCTCCAGCAGATCTTGTCCTGCAGGGCTGGTTTTTGGGTACATGACATGTGTAGCTGCACTGGGCTCTTCAAAAAGACTTGCACTTGGTTTCATGCTCTGCTGTCACGGTCTTGAAATTCTTAATAACTTTGGAGCAAGGAGCCCCACAGTTTCATTTTGCACAGGGCCTCTCAAGTTCTATAACTGATATCTTTATCTGGAAAGTCCCCTGAAGACAATGTAGCAATTTGGCAAGTTAAAGAGTATAGAGGGGCTTGGGAGGCAAGGCTCATATGTGGACAAAGATGAAACTGAGGGCAACCTGGGATGATGTGTCAGGTTTCCATGTTTTAAACAGCTTCCAGCAGCACCTCTCCCACCCCCACCTCCTTGTAAGCATAATAGAATTTTTGGAAGGCTAAATCATATTTTTCCCGGATATTTCTCACCATACACCTGCCCCAACAACTCCCCCAGTGCTCGTTCACATCCAGCAACCCAAGAATCAACAGCACCCATATGGTGCATCCTCTATAAATGAAAGCTCTTTTAATTAGTGATGGGACACCTCATGAAATGGAAACAGGCACATGTCTTTGCAATTGGGCAATATTGTTCTAATTATATCATAGCCTGCCACCCAACTTAGACAGTTTTTCTGAGGGAGGGTACGTGGGTTGGGGAGATCTATTTTATTCTCTCTCCCACGCACACACTATGATATCTCTTTTCAATATTTAATGTTCGTTAACTGCTTTGTGTTCTGTTGTTGTTGTTGTTGTTTGTTTTGATTTCCAAGTGCTTTATACAATCAGGAAAGGAAGAACTTAAAGGACATAATTATTTGGCACCAGAATAGATGAGGAGAGGAGTCTCTAGGATTTTCCTTCTTTTTATAATTTTCTTAAAAAGAGTGAGTCTACTTCTTCAAGGAGGCTGCAGAGCAGACTGGGTAACATTCTTTTTACTCTGCCCGATATCCTGAGATTCTGTGACGGAGATGACAGGACCACTTGCTATAATTAAAGCTCCCCTAGGAAGGCTGAAAGATGAGTGTGGTCTTTGAACAGACCAGGTTTCTATCCAGAAGCGTCAGCATGGTTCTGCGTAGTTCTTGGCACACGGTGCGAGAGGGACCTGGAAGGCTCTCCATACTTGGGAAGGCGGGTTGTGGATCCACAAGATGCTGGTGTGGTTGTTTACTAAATATTTCCAGCTTGTCTTTTGCCTTCTGATCACATCTTCGGACCATGCTTCTGTCCTTTTTTGAGGTTCTATGGGGCTGTGTGATTTACACTGGCCAATGAAATATGAGCAGGCATAAACTGTGTCCCTTCCAAGTAGAATATTTTAACATCCAGGCTTCCTTCCCACACAGTGGCAGTCATGGAAGCACCTGTCCAAAAGAAGCCTCTATTACTCTGTGTTCTTGCATGTCTAATCTTAGCAGAACTCTCATAGGGGCCTACGACGTTTTTGTTGTGCTACGCCACTGAGATTTTGAAATTTTTGCTGGTGCAGCGTAACCTAGTCTATCTCGACTGATCCACCAGTGACCAGAGCTAGCCCAGCTTCACTCTCTGGGAAGTTCCCACAGGGCCACTCTGAGCTGGAGCATCCACAATATCAAAACGAACCAGAGAAGAACTATTGCTATACATCTTAGGAGTATTTCTCTCTCATTCTGGAAGAAGGATTAGCTAGCCATAAGACTTTCAGAATATTTTAGGCAAGAAAGAGCAGCCAGACTCTGGAGCAGAGAGGCACAGATAGGACAACTCATGCAAAGTTGAGGAACAGGCTGAATGAAGCTGTGGCTGATGCTACCTCAGGAGAACCCAAGGTCTCCAGGCAGTCCTGGCAGCCTTATCTTCCCTGGTGACCAAGGCAGGCCTTGTCCTTTGCAGTTTGGTCTTGTCCTTTGCAGCAGTCAGGCCAGGCTGTGGTTGGGTGCCCCAAGGACAGCTGGTGGATGCACCCAGACGTCGGGTGCCCCAAGGACAGCTGGAGGAGGCACCCAGATGTCTCCATCTGGTACGAGGTTATCAAGTGTGCCCTCGCTTGTCTCCCTCCCTCTTGGTTGTGTAAGTCTGTGGTTTCTTGGTGAATACTCTGCCAATATGGTAGACTCGCTTGCTTTCTTAATCATCCTCTGATGACTCCCAGGTTCAAAGGCAAGATCAAGGTAGTACTTTCCCGTTTCTGCCTCAACTTTACTTGAGTTGTCTCTGCAAACTACCATTAACAAAGCCTTATAGAAAATGTGATCTGGGCTTCAAACAACCCCTTGAACAAGAGTGTTTTGACCATTGCTCCATTTGTAAGATGAGAAGCCTCATGAGGATTTATAATACTCCTTAAGTGCCTCAATTTTGTTTAACCAAGGTAGGACATAAACAAAAATGAAAGCAAATAAGAGAGGAAGAAGGCTTTGTATTTCAAACCACTTCTACCACACACTTCAATCTGCTTTATTATCAAGAGAGTAAAAGTAATGGGGTTAAATTTAGATAAAAGCAAGGAGACCTGGTAACTTTCAAGTGACACATAATGTATTTCAAACAGTTTCTCTGGGTAAATACTCTAGACTGAGTCTCGGTCCAGCCCAGTAGGCTTTTCCTTCTGCCCATGGACAGTGGAATGCTCAGAGGATGGGTCTGCAGCAGTGTCAGCACCAGGCGTCACCCACCAGCATTTGGTCTGTGTCTTCTCCACACTGACATAGGTGTACTGACAGATTGTTGCAAAACAGAGCCCAGAAGCCTCCTCCAGTCCTCCCACAAGGCAGGGGACTGGATGAGATGACATTTTAAGGGGTCTTCCAGCCTGAATGAATAATGTATAATTAGGATAAAAAATAGGGAACTATGCCAGGCATGGTGGCTCACAACTGTAATCCCAGCACTTTGGGAGGCCAAGGTGGGCAGATCACCTGAGGTAAGGAGTTCAAGACCAGCCTGGCCAACATGGTGAAACCCCGTCTCTACTACAAATAACAAAAATTAGCCAGGCGCAGTGGCGGGCACCTGTAATCCCAGCTACTCGGGAGGCTGAGGTAGGGGAATCGCTTGAGCCCAGGAGGCGGAGGTTGCAGTGAGTGGAGATTGTGCCACTGCACTCCAGCCTGGGTGACAGAGCGAGACTTTGTCTCAAAAAAAAAAAAAAGGGTGGGAGGGAACTAGAAGAATTTGAACGTCTTTGTGTTTCCTGTCTGAGGTGGCACTGTAAGAAGATAAGTTGGTTCAATACCCCAGTGATTAAAAATATTTAGGGTATATGCAATATGGACACATATACTTGCTAATGGGGTTACAGGGCATCATCGTCATATGCTAACTTTATGCCGAGTCTCTGCCATTGGGAGCTCACTGTCTAGTAGGAGAGACAGACAAGTATATTTCAAAACCATAATCAGGGCTATGTTAGAGACCTATACAACTGCTGTCAGAGAGCTGATGAGGCAAGGGGTTCTGACTCCTTTGATGAGTAGATCCCAATCTGGGCATTGAAGGAAATAGGACTTAAGTGACAAGAGTGTGAGAGAGTGGCACTCCTGGTACTGTAAGTGCTTTCCCCAGAAGGATGTGACTCAGAAAGGCACATGGCAGAGGGGAAGCTGGAAAGGACCAGGGTCAAGTTGAGAAGACTGAATCAACCAGTGGGGCAATGTAGATTTCATCCTGAAGTGAAGGAATCTGGGGAATTATTTTAAGTAGGGAGAGGCATGAGCAGATCAGCGATATCTCTCAGCTTTGGGTGGGGAATGGCTGGAGAACAGTGACATTGGATGGGATACTCCTTTAAGAAGCTCCTGTTCTAGACCAGATGAGAGATGAGCAGGCCTGAGTCAGGGAGGCAGGGACAGTATCAGAATTTCTAGGAGGAAGGATGAACACATCCTTTGCCTTTGCCCTTTGTCAGGGAGGAAGCATACCTACATGGCAAGCCTGCTAGTGTCTAGCCTGGACATGTTTCCCCAAAACACATGCATCTGTGGGTTTGTTGGGAGTTACCTTAGCAAAAGCTAAGCTGGTGGGACTTTAAATGCCCTTCGTCCACTTACTGCACAGTGGCTTACCCTTGGCCAAGGAGCACCTCCCAGTTGCCAGGATGCTGTGGCTCTCCCCACTGTCCTTACAATAGAGTCGCTCAGCAGTGACTCTTGTGTGGCTCTGAAGCTCTGGACTTCACCTGTGTGTCACAGTTGCCACTCTGAGACCTGGGAGATCACCCTGTCCAGACCCCGTCTATTTTGTTGGCTACCCAGAGTGTCTTAGTCTATTTGTGTTGTTATAAAGGATTACCCAAGGCTGGATAACTTATAAAGAGGTTTATTTGGCTCATGGTTCTGCAGCCTGTGCATGAAGCATGGGGCCAACATCTGCTTCTGGTGAGGCCTCAGGCTGCTTCTACTTATGATGGAAAGAAAAGGGGAACTGGCCTGTGCGGAGATCACATGGCAAGAGAAGATGCAAGGTGAGGATGGGGAAATGCCAGGCTCTTTTTAATACCAGATCTCAGGGGAACTTTCTTGGGAGCTAATAGAATAAGAATTCACTCAGTAACACCCTATCCCAGGGAAGGCATTAATCTATTCATGAGCGATCTACCCCCATGACCCAAACACATCCCACTAAGCCCCACTCCCAACATTGGGAATCAAATTTCGACGTGAGACTTGGAGGGAAAACAAACCAAACTATAGCGCAGAGGAAGCAGCAAAGGCTAGAGCTGAACGAACGAGTCCCAAGGCTGGGAAACTGGGTCCCCATCCTGGCATGCAATGGTTCTCCCTTTCCCTAGGCCTCGGTTTTCATTTCTGTGAAATAGAGAGCTCAGTCTAATGATCTCTTAAGGTTCTTTTAGTACAATGATTCTCAAACTAGATGCTGCATCAAAATCTTCTTGGTCTTGTTAAACACAGATGGCTAGGTCTCACTACCAGAGATTCTGATTTAGTAGGTCTTAGCTGGGGCCTGAGAATTTGTATCTCTAACAAGTTCCCAGGTGATGCTGATTCTGCTGGTTGAGGATCAAACTTTGAAAACCATGTTTTCCACTTTCATTCTTTGACAGAGCAGTTTTTAGCCATGCCATCTGGGAGGTTCAGCCCTTTATGTAGCCATAAAAAGGATGAGTTTATGTCCTTTGTAGGGACATGGATGAAGTTGGGAACCATCATTCTGAGCAAACTATCACAAGGACAGAAAATGAAACACCACATGTTCTCACTCATAGGTGGGAATTGAACAATGAGAGCACTTGCACACAGGGGAGGGGAACATCACACACCAGGGCCTGTCATGGCGTGGGACACCGGGGGAGGGATAGCATTAGGAGAAATACCCAATGTAAATGATGACTTAGTGGGTGCAGAAAACCAACATGGCACTTGTATACCTATGTAACAAACCTGCACATTGTGCATATGTGCCCAAGAATCTAAAGTATAATAATAAAAATAATTAATAATAATAAAAAAACAGAGAAAGCAGAGGAATTGTCCTATTTTGGCTGGTAAATGCAGGATCCAGGTTAACTCTCATACATGGGTGCTATGCAGGATTCTCCTGACTCTTGGGCCTGGAAATCCTCTAAGGGCAATGGGTATGGCTGGGAGAGGTTGAGAAATCAGAGTGAAGTCAAGAAACATGCAAGCCCCGAACCAACCTGCAAAGCTGTGTGGTCACTTTACTTTTGCATACTCATCCATTCCCTATTTCATGTCCTCTCTTGATATGTGGAAAAATCAATGTCCACAAGGTATTAGAAAAAGCATCGGATTGCCCTTACCTGCCACCAGGTGACACCTGATATTGATTTAGCTTATGAAAATGATTCACAGGTTTGCTGAAGCCTGGAAAAGATCAAATGTTATGAGCTTCATGATCCCATCCTCCTTCTCTGCTCTCAGCTAACACCAGAAGAGGTAATTGGGAAATAATAGACCAAAGAAGCTTTTTCGGTGTGCACACAAGGAGAACAAAATACAGGAGAATCGTATCATTGGGAGAGAAGGGATTTTAGTATCATTCGTTTTTATTTAGGGCAATTTTCCCTTTAAGTGCAACAGTCTCTAGACATGACCATTATAGAACAACAATTTTAACACAACCAGTAAATCAAAGAAAAATTACTGTGGAGGGAAGCTTTTTACAGATGTTCCAATGGTTATGTACTAGGCAGGTGACTTAGAGCTGGGAAAAACTGGCATCTGCCAGGGAGACTATGTTGGGGTTGCCCAGCCCCTTGGAGAAAACAGTCTCTCTCTCTCAAGTAGAGGGAGTACTAGTAGTAAGACAAATATTTACTCGCTTATAACTTCAGGCAGTTCCAACATCTCTGAGCCTTGATTTATAGAAATACGTAATAAACTTATTTGGTAGGATTGTTGTGCAAACTGAGATAATGAAAAGTAGCTGATGCCTGCCACATAGCTGAACAAGTGTTAGGTGTCACTATCATTATTTTTATGGCATTAGAAGTAATAGCGAAAGAAACAGACACTATAGCAGGAGGGCAAAGTTTCCGTTTATTGAATACCATGGTACCACAGCGATATGTGACCTCCATATGGTTTAATCTTTCTGAACACACAGGGAGGCCACATGTCCCAGCTTCCCTTGTAGTTAGTTTGGAACCATATGACAAAATTCTGGCCATGGGGATGTAGGTGGAACTGATGTTATGAGCTAGCTCCAGGCTGGTATTTACAAACATTTTCAAAAAACCCTTCAAACCTTTCTTTTCTGACTGCACTGACCCTGGAGATCACATATCCTATGTGTCTTAGCTACCAGATGAAAGGGGGCAATGTGGCCTGCAATACAGTTTATGTGAGTGATAAATAAGCCTTTCCAGACTAAGACCACGAGGCTTAGGAGTTTGTTACTGCAGCATTGTCTTACTATACTGAAAAACCAAGTGTCTACTATGTGTTAAACAGTAAATAAGACACATGAATAAATAACATGACTTCATTTAATCTTCACAAAAACACCACAAGTTTGCTGGTCTCCTTCACCTGTTGGTTCTTTACCTTGACTCCAGACATGATTTGTGTTGGTATATACTATAATATCTAAGAGCTACTTTAGTGGAAAAGGCAGGATTTTGGAAACTGGCTGCTGTTTTGCTTAAAAGTTCTTTTTCTTATTAGCAGAGGTCAGATGTACCTTCATTTAACCATTAAGGATTACACTTTTTTAATGATGTACGTTCCATGATTGATGCAATGGAATCTCAGTTGAGAACTTGTGATTGTTATAATTTATTTCTAGATGGTTCCTTTTATCATTTTGGGCAACCATTCTTTACTTTTATAAATTATTTTGCCATGTATAATATCTCAAGTACAATTAATATCCCTACATTAGCATTCTTTTGTTTAAAATTTGATTAAGTGTTATTGGATAGTCTTTCACTAATTCCCTCTATAAAATAGTATTCCTAGTCACTCTCTAGTCTTCATGTCTTGCTTTGACGTCATATATATATACATTGTTTATCTATTTTCCTTCACCACTTCTAGTGGTATATGTATGCTCCAAGCAAACCGAAACATCATCTATTTTTTGTTTTTCTGCTTATGGCTATGTCCCAGTGTCTGTAACTGTGCCATGGATGTAGGAGGCACTAAATAGACATGTGTTGATTATCACTGGTAAATCATTTTCTGTCCCTTCATTTTCAATCTTCATGCTTTGTTTTGTTTCAGGTTTGACTCTTGGTGACCTTGACCTATTTAGATGCTATTTTAATTAATTTAAATTGTGATTACTGATTTGGATTCATTTATGCCATATTTTTTGTTTAATTGATGTATCTGTAGATTCACATGCAGCTTTAAGAAATATTACAGAAAGATCTATGCCCAGTTTTCCTGGATGGTAATATTTTGCAAAACTATAGTATAGCAGTATCAAGATATCAACATTGATACAATCCACTAGCCTGACTTAGTTATCCTGGTTTTACTTGTACTTGTGTGTGTATGAATTCAGTTCTATATAATTTTATCACCTGTGTAGGTTTGTGTATCCACTATCACAATCATGATACTAAACAATTCCAATACCATCAGAATCCCTTTCGTAGCCACCCTTTTATAACCACACACATTTCTATCCCTTACTCTGCCACTTTACAACCCGTATTCTGTTCTCCAGTTTTAAAATGTTATCATTTCAAAAACGTTACATACATAGAATTATACAGTATGTGATTTGGGGATTGGCTCTTTTAAAAGTAGCATTACATAACATAAAATTAACTACTTAAAGGTGCAGAATTGGGTGACATTTAGTAATTTATCACTTCTACTAGAAAATATTTTTATTACACAAAAGGAAACCTGTACCTATTAAGCAGTTGCTCCTCATTGCCCCCTCCTCACAGCCCCTGGCAATCATTAATCTGCTTTCTCTGTGGATTTACCTACTCTGGGTATTTTATATAAATGGAATCATATAATATGTGAACTTTAATATCTGACTTTTTTTTACTTAGCATAATCTTTTCAAGGTTTATCCATGTTGTAGCATGTATTCAGTAGTTCGTTCCTTTTAATGATTAAATAATATTTCCATTGTATGGATGTAACATATTTTCATTTACTTATTTATCAGTTGATGGACATTTGGGTTACTTCCACTTTTTGCCATTGTGCATAGTGCTGCTGTGAACATTCATGTATAGGTTTTTGATGTAACATCTGTTTTCATTTCTTTGGGGTATATATGTAGGAATGGAATTGCTGGCTCATATGGTAATTTCGACCCTTTTTGAGGAAGAAGCGCTTGTTATTTTCCATTTTTTGATCACAGTCGTTTTGGTGGGTATGAGGTGATATTTTATTGCGGTTTTGATTTCCATTCCCCTAATGACTAATAATGTTCAGCATCTTTTTGTGTGTTTTTTGTCCATTTGTATATCTTCTCTGGAGAAACATCCATTCAAGTCCTTTGCCCATTTTTTGAATGAGTTGTCTTTTGATTGGTAGATTGTAAGAGTTCTTGACATCTTCTAGATACTAGTCACTTATCAGATACATGATTTGAAGATATTGTCTCCTATTCGGTAGGTTTTTTCGCTTTCTTGATAGTGTCTCTTGAAGCACAAAATTTTTAATTTGGGTGAACTTCAATTTATCTATTTTTTCTATTTTGTTACTTGTACTTTTGGTGTCATATCTAAGAATCCATTGCCAAGTCCAAAGTTGTGAAGATTTACCGCTATGTTTTCTTCTAAGTGTTTCATATTTTTAGCTCTTACATTTAGGTCTTTGACCCATCTTAAGTTAATTTTTGTATGTGGCGTGGGTAGAGGTCTAACTTCATTCTTTTGCAAGTGGGTATCCAGTTATTCCAGAACCAATGTCAAAGAGACTATTCTTTTCCCATTGAATGATCTTGGTACCCTTGTCAAAAAATGAATTGACCATATATGCATGACTTTATTTCTGGACTCTCAATTCTGTTCCATTAATCTTTTTTTCTATCCTTATGCCAGTACCACCCTGTTCTGATTACTTGTAGCTTTGTAATAAACTTTGAGATCTGGAAATGCAAGTCCTTCAACTTTGTTTTTCTTTTTCAAGATTGTCTTGGCTATTCAAGTTCCCATACAATTTTATATTAATATTAGGATCGACATTTTCATTTCTGCAGAAAAGGCCATGGGATTTTGATATGGCTTGCATTCAATCTGTAGGTTGCTTTGGGGAGTACTGCCATCTTAGCAATATTAAGTCTTCCAATCCATGAACAGATGTAATTTCATTATTAGGTCTTTTAAAATTTCTTTCAGAATGTTTTGTAGTTTTCAGTACTCAAGTCTTGCATCTTCTTGGTTAACTTCATTCCTAAATATTTTATTATTTTTGATGCTATTGTAAATATAATTGTTTTTTAAATTTTCTTTTCAGATTGTTGCAAGTATATAGAAACACAATACATTTTTTGTGTGTGTGTTGATGTTGTATGCTACATATCTTTGGGCTTTTATTCCTTTCCCTTGACTAACTGTCCAGGCTAGAACTTCCAGTACAATGTTGAATAGAATCAGCAAAAGCAGTCATCTTTGTTTCATTTCTTATCTTAGGGGGAAAATTTTAGTCTTCACTGTTGAGAATTATCTTAGCTGTGAGTTTTTCATAAATACCCTTTAGCAGGTTGAAGACATTCACTTCTCTTCCTAGTTTGTTGACTTTTTATTACAAAAGGGTTTTGGATTTTGTCAAATGCTTTTTCTGCGTGAAATTGAGATTATCATGTGCTTTTTTGTCTTCATTTGATTAATATGGTTTATTACATTGATTATTTGCTATGTTCCCTAGTGTAATATCGTTTGATACAGTGTTCATAGTGGTTACTCTGGCATTATAGTATACATATGTGATTTATAAGAGTCTACTGTGTATTAGTTTCCTGTTGCTGCTATAAAAAATTATCACAAATTTAGTGACTTAAAACAACATAAATTTATTCTGTGATAGCTCTGGAGGTCAGAGGTCTAAAATCAAGGTATTGGCAGGGCTGCATTCCTTCTGGAGGCTTCAGGAAAGAATTCATTTCCTTTTCTCACTTGTCAAGGCTTTACACATTCCTCTGCCTGTGGTCCCTCCCTTCATCTTCAGAGCCAGAAGAGTGGGATTTTCTCTCCTCTCTGATCTCTTCTTCCATTCTTATATCTCCTTTTTCTGATTCTGATCCTCCTCTCTCCCTCTTATAAGGACCGTGGTGTTTACAATGAGTCCTTGCATAATCCAGGATAATCTTCCCATTTCAAGACCCTTAACTTAATCACATCTACACAGCCTTTTATCATGTAAGATAACTTACTCACAGGTCTGGGGACAAGGACATGGGCATCTTTTGGCCACTGTTCAGCCTACTACAACTGGTATCAACATTTTGCAATCTCCACTGAAGTGTGGAAACTTTCACTTCTATTTAGATCTCTTTACCTTCTCCACTTTTAAATATCATTGTCTCAGATGTCAGATGGTGTTATAATTTTTGTTAGTCATCAAATATGGTGTATAAAACACATGAGGAAAAGGGTAGTTAGTTGTGTGTACCCATCCATATATCTAGTTTTTTCATTGTTCCTTCTTCCTTCCTGAAGCTTTATTATTTTTCCATTTTCTTTCTGTTTGAAGTATTTTCTTTAGCCAATCTTTAAGGATTTGTCTGCAAATAATGAATTTTTTTCAGTTTTTCTGCGTCTGAGAATGTTTTCATTTTCCCTTCATTCCTGAAGAATAGTTGCACAGGATATAGAATCTGTGTTTTTACAGTTATTTTCCTTCAGCATTAAAAAAATATTGTGCCACTTCTTTCTGGCCTCCATGTTTCAGATGAGAAACCATCATTCCAATGGGTATTCCCATACCGGTAACTCATTGTCTGGCTATTTTCAAGATGTTTTCTTTATCTTTAGTTTTCAGAAGTTTAATTGTGATGTGCCTTGGCATGGATTTATTCGGGTTTATTTTCAGGGGTGTTCACTTAGATCCTTAGTTCTATACATTTGTGTCTTTTACCAGATTTGGGAAGTTTTCACCCATAATTTCTTCAAATACTCTTTCTGCCCTACTCTTTCTCCTCTACATCTGGCATGGCAGTCACCTGTTTAGGTTTAGAAAGAAGGTCTTGGCCTTCTTTTGTAGGCTGTGATTTCAAAAGCAGATTAATTTTCAAAGTCTTTATGGTATTATTTTGGTTTTCTTAGTCTGTCTGCTACCCCTGGGGTTCCCACTGATGCTTGCTGATAAGGCCTTAGTGGGGCAGAAAGAGCTTCCTCAGGTGTGGCCACCAGGTATCCCTCAATAAAAGAGGAGTGTGGTAGAATCCCCTGACATCCCTTGCCCCACCTTACATCTTCACACATACCCCCAGGTTGTCTTGGGTGGGAGATGGGATTCTAGGGTGGGGGGTGACAAAGAAGCTTCTGGAACCAGGCTGCTTGCTAGAGCTGGGTCCCTTGCCTCCTGGCCTGGGGTCTCTGGGCAAGAGAGGAGAGTCTCAACACATGGGGACAAAGGGGTTTCCCAAATCAGGCCATCTGCTGTAACTGCATGTCTCTTGCTGGCTTCACCTGCCAGCCCTTATACTTCTTGGTGGAAAAGGTGACCCTCAAGCCTGGGAGTTGGAGCTGGGGGGAAGAGTGCCTCTTCTGGCTGCTTATTTCTGGCAAGGCTCCTAATGAATTCCCCTTGCCAGTGGTATTGGGTACGCCTCATGTTGTTAGTACTCTTGTTGGATCCAGAGGAAGAATGAGCCTTCTGTTGCCAGATTGGGGCTGGAAAATACGAGGTTGGGGTAGCTTTCTTCTCTTGGGTGTGGGAATGCAGGACACCACCTCTTTGTTATTGGTGTAGTCTTAAAGTTCCAAACCAGTTCATCTTTCTCTTACCACTTTTCGGAGTTCTTCCTCAGTTGTCTCTTGCTCTGTTTCCAGGGTTTATAGCTGTGTTTAGCAGTGATAAGGAGAGAAAATAAGACCTATGTCATCTTGTCCAACTAGAGTGACATTTTTTTTTTTGATGATTTATCTTCATTGACTTTACTCTCTCCTATTGGAATGCTTATTAAATGGGTTTTGGATTTTGTTTTCTTACTTCACTTATGAAAATGTTTACTCTTGTGTTTTCCATCTCTGTCTTTTTACTACAGAAGATTTTCTTATCTTCTCATTCACTACTTTAGTTTTTATTTATGTTTATTCCATTTTTTTGCCCAGATATTTATTACTTCCATTTTCAGATTTCAAATTTTTAATCATGTTCCCCCCACCACCCCATGATTGCTCCTTCTTCTCTAATGAAGCCAAGAATTCAAGTAATAAGTACAATTTTAAAATTGTTTTCTTCTTGTTGTTTATATTTCTTTAATGTTGTTTGGGTTTATTTTGTCCTTCTACTTTCATGCTGTTGATTTTTCTTAAAGGTCTGGAGACCCTGGCTGACTTTCCACATTTATGAGTGAAGGGCACAGCTGTGTGGTACGGATAGTACATGAGGAACCCTTTCCTATTGTGGGTAAGGCGTGGCGGGAGGCCTGATGCTGAGCTCGGCAGATGAGTAGGCTCATCTTACGATTTCCACCCCTGCCTGAATACACTAGACTTGACCCTTGTTGGTGTGGCACTGTTGCCAGGTCTCATTGTAGTTCATCTGCTGAGGAGGTTGGTCGAATTCCCAGTCTCTTCTCTCCACTTTTCTCAACATCCACATGTAAGCCTCAGGGTGTCAGCTAGGTTTGAATGCTTCCGCCAGCTTCCTTGGACCTCAGGAAAGTAGAGTGCCACCCAGCCCAGGGGATAACACCCCAGTGAATGCTGGTGGGGTACTCTCCCTGAGGGTTGTTCAAGCTGATATCCACTGGGTGTGCAAAGAAAATCTTGGAACTTTTACTTACCTGAATGTTAGCTAAAATATGAAAGATATCAAGGCTTACTAATTTTAATATATGGATTGTCATTCCTGAGGTAAGAGGTAAGAGTTCTATAATCCACTTGTTTGCTTGTTTGATTGTCTTATGATGAATTGCAGTTATATCTTCTTGGTTAAAGGGATTTATGGATAATACATTCCATTAAAAGAATCTAATCCTTGCAAAATGGTTAAGTGATTAAAATTTCTGGCATAGAAAATGTGAATCAAGGATAACTCAAAGTGCCAACACTGGTAAACAACTAGAGAATAGCAAAACTGATACTTCTAACCTTTATTCACCCCATTATGTGATGCAAATATTGATGATTGCATAAGATCCTATGAGAATTTGGCCCCATAAAGTTCAAAACTGTCATGAAGACTATTTATTTTGAAGATAAATTTTCACTCATGATCATTAATGATTAATCTCATCCAAATATAAATTGTGTTGAGATATTTGCTAATGAGAATAGCAATATGTATATTGCTATATATAAAATATGTATACATTTATATCATTTATAAATAAATTTACATAAATTGTAGGTGCGTGCTTCATTTTTTAAAAAACATAATGAGTACCTGATTCAAAATAATGTGAAAACCACTACTGTAGACAATCCTCCAACTAATGATCCTGATTATCACTCCACAGCCAAACTCAAGCTGAGAGACCCTCTGGGGCTCCCCTGGGAGGAACTGCACTTACTGCTGCTAGAGCCTTCTCCCTTGTGGGTTTTGAGTTGCGACAATCCAGTCACATCTGTATTCTATTGTCCATAAATTTTTTATCACTTCTGTTCCATTGATGATACTCTTCCTTATGTTTAAGTGCTGGCACAAATTTATTCTTTTTTGCCAAATGTTACTGACACTTTTGTGGGGTCCTGAGGGCAGAGGGGGCAATGCATATGCTTAGGTCACCATCCGAAATCTAAAGCCAAAGGATTGCCATTGAACTTGCAGAACAAGAACTTGCTTCCTTTGTAAACAATATTTTTACAAATTTTTCTGCTGGTATTTAGTTAAACAAAAATCAAAACGAGCAAACACAACCTGACTCAGGAGCCAGGGATATGCAAGCTTGGGTTTAGTAAGGCACTAAGAACTCCTGGGGCCCAGATGTGGCTTTGTCATGTTATCCAAGGGTAAGGTGAGGCTGGTGAAGGGGAGGGCAAATTGTTATTATCATTGCAGGGAGTTGGTGCTATTTAAAGGAAAAAAGGGAAAGACTATTTTTTTTTTCCACCCAGGAAAATCTCTCCCACCAATGTGTGGCTAACACCAGAATTAGAACCAAGCATCCTCTACCCACTCCTACCACAGCCATAATAAGAGTCACCTTCTGGTGCCCTTGCCTGCTACAATCCTTGGATGTTCCTGTGTTTGCTTTTAATGAGGGAGGCTGTTTCTTTACAAGGCCCTCCTATTGCTTTGGCTTTATGATAACACACTCCCTCCTAAATATGTCATGTAGCACATTCAAAATGAAAATGAATTTAAATTAATTGGATTTGAGATTCCTTTTTGGAGAATTTCATGAGGGCTTTTGAAATAACAGAAGTGTCACAAACACAGGTTGGAAGGCAGACATCAGGTACAAAGAGTATGCTAGAGGAAGATACAGTTGTCAAAAAGGTATTTTTCCCCCTGCAGTGACAGGTGGCTCTGACAGCTCTGGTTTGTCAGCAGGCAGACACATGAGGATGAGGGGATCATGGGAATGAAGGGATCAGAAATGAAAGATGCCAGTGGAAATAATTCCTTCCATGGCTGTGAAGTGATCATGACATTACTGTATCATAACATAGCTCTGAAGACAGGATCAAAATGAAATATCTCAACCAGCAGAAGAAATTTCTACCTGATAATGTCCTCCCTCCAGCCCTTTCTATATCTGCTGGTGTCCCCTGAGAGTGAGTGGGAAGGGAAAAGACTGAGGAGATGACTAGCCCAAGTCCATGAATTTCTAGAGGAGGCTGCTTCAGACAGGGTGTGGTTTTCAGGCTTGTCTGTGTCTCTGAGAAAATGGTCCCAGGGAGGCTGGAGTATCTAATAGGGTTGTAGTAGGTTGTAGTGTCCAGGCTCCGGCACCAGAAGGAGACCTACCTTTTAAATCAAGAGGTGCTGATGCAATATGATGGTCCATTTGTACTAGGCCTTCCTCACCTTCTAAGGGTTGCTGATTGTAGTAAGGGTGTTCATTTTCTTAGAAAAGATGGTCTTCAAAAAATGCTCTCTCCTCAAGGCTTCTGGAAATAGCTGATGGGTTAGTATAGTTACTTTTCTAAGTGAACAGAGGCTGAAGAGAAGGTCTCTGCCTTGGGGGCATCAGGGCCATGTGAGGGTGAGATTACCGTAAGGGAAGAAGAGGGATTACAAGCAAGTTTATAGACTGAATGTTGAAGCCACCAGCCTCTTCTCACTTTCAGGTCTCAGAACCTGAGAAGCTAGATGTTACCTTCCAGGACGGAGATTAGAAGAATCTTCTCTGGGCAATCTGACCAGACTAGGAGGACAAATTGGAGGATAATGAAATTGAGGATTCCTGAAGAAGCAGATCAGCCAGCACTCCATACGTGATATCCATGATGGGGAAGCCCAACCACTTGCACAGCACTGCCAATCAGACCTTTAGTTTCCTAATCAAAAACATAAGCCGGCAACCAAGAATCACCAGAAAGTCAAAGATGCTCTGTAACTGAAAACATAGAGTCTAAAACAAGGGGGGAAATAAAGCAAATTGGAGGGAATAAAGAAAGTGCAAGAATAAGAAAACTTAAAAGCTATCATTAATATTATCTGATGGCTAGTAAAATATATTATCTTCATGAAAGAAAAGGAGACTGTAAAAATTAGCATTCAGACAGCAAAAACTGTTATCTTGAAAAAGAAAAATATGATGACAAAAGTGAAAAGCTTGATAGAAGAATTGTAAGATAAAGGTGAAGATATCACCCAGAAAGTAGTACAAAAAGGAAAGCGATATAACGTTGAAGAGAAATCAAAGAATATTTTAATGTCTCAGAGATCCAACATCTAAATAATAGAAATTCCCAAGAGAGAGAACAGAGAAATGGAAAGAAGGCATTCGTCAGTGAAGAAATTAAGGAAACTTGCCTGAATTAAAAGGCATCTTTCCTGAAAAAAAATGACCAATTGACTGCT
Source organism: Macaca thibetana thibetana (assembly GCF_024542745.1). NCBI lineage: Eukaryota > Metazoa > Chordata > Mammalia > Primates > Cercopithecidae > Macaca > Macaca thibetana. The sequence continues at coordinate 37,936,338 of NC_065579.1, read as the reverse complement.
CAGCAAAAAATAGAGCCACATAATCATCATTAAAATCTTTACTGTCTTGTGGGCCTTAAGACCCTCCCCAAAGAGGATCCTGCCCTACACTCTAGGGGAAGTAATGCTGATGTCGTGAAGCGCTCACAAAACTCAAGAGAACTGGGTTTGGAGAACTGGACAGCAGTGGATGTGGAGGCTCCTGGAGGGTGCCATTCCCAGGGAGAGCATGGAAGCTCTATATCCCTTCCCCCATGTCTCACCCTACACATCTCTTTATCTGTATTCTTTGCAATATCCTTTATAATGAACAACTAAAAGAAAAAAATCATTAACATCATCATCTATAAAAGTGAATAAATACATGTAATTGTTTATAACTGTTGGAAAATAAGCAAAGCAGAACTATAATTCTTGAGAAAAGGAAACTCAACAGGAGGTGGCCTCAGGTTCACCTTACTTTCTGTCTGGGGACGCTTTCTCTACTTGGTACAGAGAGGTGGATCCCAGGTGGACCATTATTTCACTCAGCTAGGGAGGCAGATAGCTGACTTAGAATCTGCTGAATATCTGGGAGGGATAGCTCCGTGTGCATAGAGAAAGGACCTGTAGTGGCGAGCAGGGAGTAGGTGCTGCAGGGTGCAAGCTGGACAGGGATATCAAAGGTCTCACAGTGTTCACAGACCTTAGAGTTTGGATCTAGTCAGGATGAAGAGTCCTTGCTGAATCCCTGGAATATTCAAATGAGAACCCCACAAAAAAGTCCACATCTTAGGTATAAAATCCACATACGTTATAAGAAAAAAAATGATAGACAATAACATAAACAAAAAATCCTTAAAAAAAATTAGCAAACTGAATCCCGCACTATATAAAAACAGTAAAACACTTGACCAAGTAAGATTTATCCCAAGAATGCAGAATTGAAACCAGCACTTTGTAGAAATATCTGCACTTCCGTGTTCATCCCAGCATTACTCAAAATGGATATGAGAGCAATCTAATATCCATTGCTGGATAAATGAAGAAAATAGGTATATACATCTAATGGAATATTATTTAGCCTTTAAGAAGAAGAGAATCCTACTATTTGCAATAACATGGATGAAACAAGAGGGCATTATACTAAGTGAAATAAGCCAGACACACACGGACAGATACTACGTGACACCACTTAACCAATGGTCCCAAGTTCACCTGGTTTTCTGCCTGGCTTTCCCTGCTATGGTGCAGAGAGGTGGGTCCTAGGCAGACCATCATCTCACTCAGCTAAGGAGGCAGATAGCTGACTTAGAGGATGGTGAATATCTTGGAGGGGTGGCTCCAAATTTCCAGAAGCAGATTGTAGAATGGTGGTTGCCAGGGGCTAGAGAGAGGGGGAAATGGAAAGGTATTAGTTGAAAGGTATTAGCTGAAAGCTACTGCATATATGGCATAGTGCCTGTTTTAAATAATGCTGTATTACATACTTAAAAATTCGCTAAGCGGGTACATCTATGTTAAGTGTTCTCATCACAAAATAATAATAATAATAATAAAGACGGCAAGAGGAAACGTTTGAAGGGGCTAGATATGTTAACAGCATAGATTGTGGTGATGATTTTGCAGGTATGCACTTACCTCCAAACTTGCAAGTTGTAAACATTAAAAATTTACAGCTTTTTGTATGTTGGTTATGCCTTAATAAAGTGGAAATTTTTTAAAAGAATGAAAATAAAGGGAAAAAAGTGGTTATTTCAAGAGATATTGAGAAACGTTTGACAAAATTCAATAACTACTCATGGTAAAAACTCTCAGAAACCAGGAATAGGATGAAATAGCCTCAATCTGATGAAAAATATCTACCAAAACAAACAAACAAAAAATCCTATAGCTAACATTGTACTTGATGATGAAGTTTTTAACACTTTCCCCCTAAGATTGGTATTGAGGCAAGAATATTCTCTCACCCCTTGTATGCAACATTGTATGCGAGGTTCTAGTCATTATCATAAGCCAAAATATAGAAGCAAAGCCACAAAGATTGTGAACAAAGAAGTAAAACTCACTATTTATAGACAATGTAATTGTTTACATAAACAATTATGTAAGCTAAGGAGGCAGATAGCCGACTAATAATAATAATTGATAATAATTATTTAGGAATTTATATACCAAGGCATTCTATAGAATCTGATTTATGAACTTGACACAGTACAGAATATAAAGTCAATACACAAAATGCAAATGATATCTATGTAATAGGAACAAACAACTGGAAAATCAAATCACAACATAGTATATACAGTATAATCCAAACTTCAAGGCATGATGGCTAGATAGATAATAGATAATAAATAGATATATAGATGTTAGATCATAGATTAGACAGATAAATGGTATTAGAGGATAGAGGAGAAAGACCACAGAAAGGCATATGAACTTTTCCTCCACGAATAGAACAGTATCTGTTTCATCCTAGTTTTTGTCACGGTAATAAATGACATCTATATCTACGTGGTTGTTCTTGCCAGAAACCTGGAAGTCGTTCCCAACCTTACCTCTCCCTCAAGCATCTCATCCAAACAATCACCAAGTTCTGTTAATTCTTCCTTCAAAGACACCTTTAATCTGTCTACTTCTCTCCCTCTGAGTTGCAATCACCCTAGTCCAAGCTATTATCATTTCTCACTGGGAATGCCTCCTAAATCATATCCTCAAGCCCAACACATTTTCCACATGCCAATCATAGTGATTTTTTTAAAAAATAAACTGGACAATGCCTCTTTTGCTTAACACCCTTCAAAGGCTTCCACGAGGCAATGAGAAAGGGGAGGGGAATCCCCCAGCTTTTTCCTTCCTCTTCCCTCCAATATCCTGTCCATCCTCCCACTGACTGAACCTGCCAGAGGCCAGTGGACAAGGGCCCATGGAAAATACAACCTGCAGTAATCAGCCTTCCCCATCCCCCACTACCCCAAGATGCAAAATATCAAGGTAGGCAAGGAATGGATCTGAAGACAAACAGGTCCAGGGTCTCTTTAGCTTCACAGGTCAAAGGAGGACTCTTAGGAGGAGGCTTCAAACTGAGCCCTGAGGCAGGTGCGGTGGCTCACGCCTATAATCTCAGCACTTTGGGAGACTGAGGCAGGTGGATCACAAGGTCAGGAGTTCGAGACCAGTCTGGCCAATATGGTGAAACCCCGTCTCTGCTAAAAATACAAAAATTAGCCGGATGTGGTGGTGGACACCTGTAGTCCCAGCTACTCCGGAGGCTGAGGCAGTAGAATTGCTTGAACTTGGGAGGTGGAGGTTGTAGTGAGCCTAGATCATGCCACGGCACTTCAGCAACAGAGTGAGACTCTGTCTCAATTAAAAAAAAAAAACCTCTGAGTCCTGAAGGATGAGAAGGAGCAGCTACATGAAGAATGGGGAGTGCAGGCTCTGGGTAGAGAGAACTGCATGGACAAGCACTCACAGGCAGGAAGCAGGAACTGTGCTGTGTGGCTGGAGTGTGGTGAGGGAAGCCAGAGAGAAGGGCAGGGGCTGATGCAAGGCCTCCCGGGCTGTGGTGTGGAGTCTGGACTTGATTGTAAGTGGCACAGCCTGATAAACACCCATGTGGGGAAGATTCTTCCTGGTTGCCATGTGGAGAGTGGATGGGTCCCGAGTCAAGTGAGGAAACAGGGAGATTCTGGGGAAGCTGCTGCAGCCGTCCAGGCTGGCAGCTGCAGCGGAGACGAGGAGAACTAAGAGGAGCCCAGGTGCATATCCTTTCCCTCTTGGCATGATTAGGCTGGGAGGGGTCCAGCTCTCCCAGGGCATCTGTTTAGTCTGAGGACAACGCCATCCTGGACCATGTTCTTGATTGATGAGGATCTTTCCTCCATCCTGAGCATTGCCGAGCTGGAGCTGAGGCAGCTTGTGGCCCTAAAACCTTCACTGATGTATTGCTCCTTGCTCAGAGCTTCCTCATAGTCTGGGCCTCTTCCTCCAGAAATTGAGGCAAATTTCACCAAGGACCAGAGGGCACTCTTTCTGGTTGTATATAGTCAGTGGACTTAGAGGAGGGATAGAGTACACAGTGAGGCCGGGACTTCTCCCAACCTGGCCCTTCATTCATTTATTTCCTTAAATCCCCCCATAAACTGCCTGTTTTCTAAACCACTTCTCTCTGAGAATCTGAATAGAGGCAAGGGGCTCCCTTCCAGCCCAACTCTTTCCATGCATGTGTAATTTGCATACCAAGGGCAAGGTTAGTGACAACAGTCCTTCTACCTCTTGTGTCTGTGGATGGAGTGAGTCTTGACAACTTAGCTTCCGGCAGAAAGTCTTTCATCCATCCACTCAGCCCTCACAGCCCCCAAAAGATCAGCAAAAATCTACTCAGCAGGTCCACTGACCCATTTCTTGGGTTGGTTCCTTATCTGCCCTGTCTCTGACTCCAGGCTCCTTCTGTGCGTCTGCAGAGTCTCCATTTGGTTTTGAGGAAAGTGACTTCTATAGTCAGGAAGATGCTACAAGCCCATCACGGAGGACTTGGGGCAGAGCTGGCTTTTTGCAGATGAGAAATCAAGCCAATTTGGAGCTAATGGATGGCTTATGTCTGATAACCATGTCAACCCAGTTGCATACTATGGACATTTCTAGGAATGTTTTTTGTACCCATCCCTGTTTGAAGTACTACTGGGAATAGAAATTAATCTAGAGAAAGGGTTCCACTTTTACACTTTACTTAGCAGAACAAACCTTTTTATTCATTCATTAAACAGCAGGGCATTTCTAGTTTAGAAAGACATTTGGCTCCCCTGTACCCCATGAAATCTCACCTCTTAGTGGCTGTAAGAGCAGCACGAATTCAAAGGAGCACCAGGGATGGCCATGATGCAGGCTATCTTAGACTGACGAATAGAGAGAGGTAAAAATTAGAATGCTACTCTAATCTGATCTAATTCCCCCATATGATTCTCCTTATAGCATTCTCATTAAATGGCCATCCACACACCCTCAGCTCTCTCACCTGCAGCATCATGTGTGCAGTCTGCCAGCGTTACTCATTCTGTGGTTGGGCAGCTCTGTCAGAAAGTTCTGTCTTATATTGAGCAAAAACCTGCCTCTCTGTAGTGTGATTGTCCTGTCTTCCCGACTGACTCAGGACAAATCATCCCCTCTTTGGCATGGAGTCCTGAAGGGAAGACTGCTGTCATGTGCCTCTGAATGTTTTCTGGGCTCAGCCATTTATTTCCTCCAGTTCTCTCTCCTAAGGCTTGGATTTTGTTCCCTCATTGTTCCTGAGTCTTCCTGAGTCTTCTCCCTGTGATGGTGTCAGAGCTCAGAAGCAAACACAGCCCTCCAGGTTGGGGGTGGGTTCTCACTTGAGTTTACTGGAGTCACCAATCCTTCCTTAGGGCATTCTGCTTCTGTTACTCAACCCTCCCTGTACCTCACTTTCCTGATCCACAAAGGGCGACAAGATAGTATCTACCTCTTGGATTTGCTTGAGGGCTAAAGCAAATAATCCACATAAAGTACACCGAATAAATGTGGTTCATCAATTTAGCCTGGGTCCCCTCTGGAGCCTAAGGTAGACTTGCAGGCAGAAAATGTTGGTGAGAAGATGAGGCAGAAAACAAAAATGGGAGCCAGGAGACTGACATGCTGGTTCTGAGAGGACTGAAGCAGGAAGGAGGGAAGGCCAATACATGGGACTGTCTTGAGTTGGTCACCACTGTTGGCAACTGGGGCTCAGTCCTGCTGGGATCTTATGCAAGGCCATGCATCTTGGAATTGTCCACCTGAGGCATGAAGGGGGGAGCATTTATCATTGTCCATTGGCGAGGGATGGCCTTCTTGTGTGTTAACATTCTCATACCTTCTGATAGCATACAGAAGTGTCAGCAAGTTCCTAAATTACCCCACACAAAGCAAGAGAGACAAGGTGCAGCTGAAGCAAGGTGCCATCAGATTAGAAAAGGTGATTGTCCCAATGAACGCTGGAGCAAAAGGGCTACAAAGATGTGAAGAAGGTTATAAGAGGTGTCCAATATATCATGCTCAATAAATCCTTGTTATTTTTCTTATTACTATTATCATTATCATCATCAAAATGTATACAAGCCCAAGGTCACATTCACTCTTTGCCAGATACATGCTGGTCCTGGTCAGACTGTTGCCACAGTGCCATGTTTTCCCCAATAACCTCAGAGACACAGATAGTGATCTGTGATTTCTAAAATACCAACTTCTTACAAATCGCACACTCAGCAAAGCAGTCTGATCTGCCTTTCCTGTGAATTTCTTTATGACACTCTCGTATCTTGTGCTTACTGATTGAATCTGAATTTCCTAGTCTACAAAATGGGTAGCTAGGCATGATAGGAGGGTGATATAATAGAACCTCTTTCCAGGCTGAAGAAAAGGACTTTTCCAAGGGACCTGCACTGGAGAAACTGTGGACTAGTCTGCCCCAAAAACTGTGGGGCACCCTCCATTTGCCAGTGGTCCCCAGACACACAGAAGTGATCTTTGATAGTCTCTTTGGAGTGCAGAGAGAATGAATGATAGACATCAGGTCTATAGCGGCATAGGTGGACCCCAAGAAAGAGTAATACTATCAGGAAGGGTGTTGGGCACACTGACCACCGGATGACACACCCTGGGGAGGCTATACTCTCCTCAATGCCAGGTGTGAAATATGGGAATGAGTGAGAGCACAGACAGTGCCCTCTCCTCCCTACTTCAAGTCTCCATGGCCAAAGCCTGGCCCATAATGGGGAAGGTGAAATCCAAATTTGCAATCTAGACCAAATTGACCAGAGAGCCTAGGATTTCCCAAGATGTACTTGACAGGTAAGAAGGGGAGACTTGACAAGGCACAACTGAAGGCAAAGACTGGGGGAAAACCCCTTCCTGCGTATGCCCTGTAGAGCTCAGACAGTTCCATCACCTGGCTACGTTTGTGGAGCTGAAGGCCAGAGGGTCACCGGGGTGGGGCTAGTTCACAACATGCTTCCACCTCAGGCTTACTCTCCTACAAAGCAATCCATGGAGTGGGAAGGTTTGGGGCAGCCTTCCTGCCCAAATCAGAACATTATGCCCAAATCAGAACGTTATACTTAATTGTTCTCATTATTTCTCTGGAAGTGGTGCTGAATAAGAATCAGATGGAGTGCTGTCTTCTACTTTTCTGTAATTTCACCCAGGAAGGTGACTGACCAGGGCGGGGTGATTACCCCTGGCCTTCCCATCTGTGCTGGAGACGAAGCCTGGCACTCAGCCAGGGGTACTCTGATCTGTGCTCCAGGCAAAGGAGCTCCTGACAAGCAAACTGACACTTCCACTGCTCTCATGCCAGCGAGAGGCACAACTTTAATTAAACAGGGTTGCTTAAAACTGCGATAGAAGAGCTGGGGCTTAGACAGCTTCTCCTATGACATCACCCTGCTTGTGGGCCTTCTTTCTCCCTTCCTCAGGACTAATCTTCCCTTGGCAGCTGCCTTTCTCTGACTTCAGACCACTGAGATTTCTTTAACTTCTGCCTTCAAAGCCCTTTGCAAAAATAAACTCTGAGGCTGGAGCTGGTGGGGGGTGTAGAGAGAAAAGAGCTTCCTCTCTGTGGGTCACCTCTTTTGGAAGAGTGAATTCTTTTGGGACCCTCCCCTGCACAACCCTTCCCCCGTCTGATTATGCATGCTTAATAAGAGTAGAACCTGTGAACACCCATCTGAGCATTGTATGTTGCCTAAGAGAGATCCAATTTGATCATGTTCTATAAGTGTAGATATAATCTATGGGGAAAATAAGCCATGTGTCTCAGTAACTACATTGCTGAGATGGCCACAGGGGATTAGACAGTCCCTCAAGAGTAGAGTTGAGGGGCAAGCCTGGTTCCTGGGGACCTTGGGGAATTTAGTTCCAGGTTGCTTTCTCAGCACAACGCTGGTAACAGAAAGGGACAGGGGGCTGGAAGGAAGACGTGGCTACATTTCCGTACAGGTTTGGCCAAGTTCCAGTTGGCTCACCTCCCAGGTATCATGGCCAGGTACTCCTGTATTGCTATTCACTGCTCACTAGAATGAAGGCTAGAGCTTTATTTATTTCAGTATTTGGTTGTTTTAAAAGGGAGTTTCTCTTGCTTGGAGGTAGGTTTGCTTTTTCCCTTTAAGTAGGATGTTGTAATTCTGCTCTGGCTTCTTGAAGTTGATCTTTTGCAGGCTGCCATATTTAAAGGAGGGTGAAAGAAAAACCGAATAAATAATCTCACTGTGCTTGATAGCTAGGTGTCAGAGATGGATAGGAGAAGATAAGGGTCTATTCCTGGTGACTTATTCTTGGTATGAAATTTATCAGGGCAGGGAGGAAAGCCTCAGAGAGAATGTTTAATCAGAGGAAGCAGTGAACGACGGGCAGAGTCACCACGTCCACCCTCCGCAGTGCAATCCTAAGGAACGGGAAACTGTGCCTTTGTCTGCCCCTCTTAGCAGTTTTTAATTTTTAAATGCATTAAAATTCTTTTTAAATAAGTGAAGAGTTCTGAAGGTTTTTTTTTTTTTTTTTTTTTTAATAACTCTGACTTGACTAAAAGTTGGATTGAGAACATCATTTTTTTTTTTTTCTGGAAATTTTCCCCAGCCTTTGAAGTACTCCAAACTATATTCTCCCTTCAGAGAGAAAATGGTTGTTTTGAAAGTTGCCTTTTAAGCAGCAACGCTGTTTTTTCTCTGCTGAGAGCTGCTCTTGTGCACTTCAAAAGCAGAGCATGTCAGCCTTCTCCACCCTGTTTCTCCCCTTTGAAGTAAGTGTGGGAGCAGCCGCTCTCTTAATCACACTCTCTCAAATTTCCATGGCACTTTATAGTGTTCAAAGCTCTTTCACAGCCATTATCTTATTTGATCCTTACAACAACCCTCGAGGTATGCAGGGCAGCTATCTTTATCCCCATTTTGCAGATGAGAAACCTCAGGCTCAGAGAGGTGGAGATATGCCCCAAGGTGACAGGACCCCCAAACTAGAGGACACTAGAGCAATTCTGAGCCTTCGATGGCTACTTTGGGGCTCTATCAAATTGTACCTCCTTACTCAACTGGCATTTGGAAGACCAGGAACTGAGAAGTTGGGGTAATTGGCATTCTGTAAAGTGTACAAGATGTATGTGTTCTCTGGACCACTCTGCATGTAGTTCAGGAGACTGAGCTAGGAATAGACCCACAAGATGACTTCCTGTGCTACAATGAGCAAAATAAAGTTTGAAGTAAGTGTGAGCATTGACAGAACTAGCCCCTTGCTCTCATGTCCAAAATCCAAGTAGCAGTGGTTTCTTCTCTGCAACCTCAGGACTTAGCCCATACCGGGTCCTGGGAGCAGAAACATCAGATGCGCTATCTCATAGGTGCCCTGGCCAGTTGCCTTCCTGGATGAAATTACGGCTTCCAGGCTCAGAGGCTGCTGGTCCAGGTAGTTTAGGTGATATTATCTTTTTTATTATTATTATTTTTAAGACAGGATCTCGCTCTGTTGCCCAGGCTGGAGTGCAGTGTGGTGTGATCTTGGCTCACTGCAACTTCTGCCTCCTGGGCTCAAGTGATTCTTGTTCCTCATCCTCCCCAGTAGCTGGAACCACAGGCATGCACTACCACGCCTGGCAAATTTTTTGTATTTTTGGTGGAGATGGGTTTTCACCTTGTTGCCCAGGCTGGTCTCGAACTCCTGAGCTCAAGCGATCTGCTCACCTCAGCCTCACAAAGTGCTGTGATTACAGGCATGAGCCATGGTGCCTGGCTGGTGACACCATCTTTCAGTGACTGAATTTCAGCCCATTTTGAATCAATACATTATTTTGGTCCATAGCTTAATCCCTATGTCGTGGGCAAAATTTAACTCAGAATTCAGACTTCTACAACTAGCTGTCATCTTTTCTACCTGTACATCTAGTAACTGAAACTTATGGAAATTTCTTTCAATGAAGACACTTCATGCTCGATACGCTTAATTTATTGATTGTATCAACTGGTTCATTCAACAAACACCTTAGACATGGTAGCTGCCCTGAGACTTTGACAGAGAAATGAATGAGCCCAATGTGAAAAGACACAAAGATGCCCAAGGATGGGGCAGTGGGAGTGCCAGTATGCAAATGAGCCCAGGTGCTGAGGTCATCTCAGTCCAGGACTGACACAGAGAAGGCTTTCTGGGGGAAGGAAAAGTCTGATTTGGTTCCCAAAATGTGAATAGTTGTAGACCATGCTCAGATGGCATGGGGAGGGAGCAGCGAAAGAGAGGACATCCTTAGAGGAAGAAGCAGCATGAAGAAATGTCAGTAGGTGGGAAGAGGGTTCACTGGGGGGCTAAAAGTATCTCAGTATGACTAGACCACAGAGTTTAGGAAGAAGAAGAGAGAGGTAATAGATGAGGCCAGCATGTGAGGGCTTAGTCATAAAGGAACAAATTAAAAATCTTGGACTTTTTCCCGAAGGCAATGTGCAGCCTTTAATAAGGGTTTTTAAGCAGGAGAATGTCATGCTCAGATTTGCATTTTAGAAAGATCATTCTAGTTGTAGTCTAGAGAATCCAGCACAAATAGACAGAGACCCAGCCTTTCCCACAGGTCTGTTCAAAACATGAGCAATTTGAGAGAGACAGTTGGAACATGCTAGTTCCCCATTTTCCTGGATCCCCTAAGCTCTGTCCTCTTATTTAGCAAGGTCATCAGAAACCAAAATGCCTGGCCTGGGCTGTTTTAGTTCCCCACAGACATGCCATTGCCAAACTAGGATTTGATATTTCATTTACATAAGAACCATTCACCCAGAAAAATGCTCTGTGTTTTTGTGAAATTAAGATGAAAGAAATTGTTTATCAAGTACCCAATATCTTTTCTTCGAGATGTCTCTCAGAATGAAACTTCTTTTTATTCAGCACCAAGAAAAATGTTCACTATGGCTTTCCTATATGTAAAATGGGGGTTGCTCGGCTACCTTTCTGGGCTGTTGGGAAGGTCAACTGCATAAGTAAAGATCGTTGGATCCTCTTAGGCACTAAATAAATATTGCTTACTTCTCCTGATCAATGTATAACTTTTAAATATAGTAAGTGGTGGGCTTGGAACAAGGTACATCAGAGCTCAATCCTAGCTGCACTACTTTCTACAGCTGGGACCAGGGCAAGGTATTTAATTGCTATGCCCTCTGCTTTCTTTTCCTTGAACCTTCGAAACAAACACTTTCCCACCAAGCTACTCAGAGAAATAAATGAAATAACACATGGAAAGTGTTTGGCACATAGTAGGCACTAAGTAAATGTTGATGCCTTCTTCCTTCTGCAAACAAACTTGTAGGCTTCATTTCTTCAGAGTGTGAGGACTGTATACATCTGTTTATTTCTCTTTTTTTTCATTATTAAGATGAGCAAAGGTACGTTGTGCACATGTACCCTGGAACTTAAAGTATAATAAAAAATAAATAAATAAAAAGCAAAGCAAAGGTAACTCAGGGCTTAACTACAGGCTGCAGCCAGCATCTATTCTTGTGCTCCTTTTTTTCAGATTTCTATTTGTTTTCATTTTGCATCATTCTACTGTGTATGTTTTCATGTTTCATAAGCACCTCAAATACTCTTTTGAAGCTGACAGACTATAACTCCATAACTAAGTACATTTTGTTTGGTTATTAACACCATGCTAGTGAGGTCTAGCTCCAGGATTTGATCTTTCTATGGATGACTGAACTTTGCCCTGGTCTTTGACTATGAGCTTAAAATTCAGCCTTAGCCATAAATGTAATAGTGGGGTTGGGAGAAATGGTGAATGATTCCCTAGAGAAATATACATTCTTCTTGTAACATTTACTACTGTTGGGTAGTAGTTCTTTGGAGCATTGTGTTTTGTAGATAACAGTGTATATTAGCTCAGAAAAATAAGAGTATATGATTACTGAAATACAAATGTTCTGGGATAATGCTGGCTTTAGCTTGATTGAGGCTCCTACAATGTCACTGGGACTTGACTGTCTCTGTCTTAGCTCTGCTCTCTTTCATGTGTTGACTTTATTCTTAGATTCAAGTTATAGCAGTACTAGTAGCTCTAGTTTACCAGTTTCCAGGATCAGGCTTGAGATTCTTTCTTCCATTGTTCCAGAATTTGTAAGATGTTTCCATGCATTTCACTCACTTTGATTGAATTTTGTTATATTGCCTCTGTATACCTTCCTCATTGTGACCAGTGTGGTACGAGGTTCCGATTAGCTTAAGCCATTTAACGCTCACCTCTTGAGCTGGGAGTAGGTCATTGTACCTCAATGGCATGACTGAAAATGAGGAAAGGGTCGTTTCCAAAAAAGGCAATGGTATTGCTTTTATGTGGAAGAAGGTGAATGGATGCTCTGTGGCAAAATGAATAAATACAACAATGCTGGGGCCATGCCAGGATCAGCTATTTATCTATGGCATCTCACCTCCAAGAGCACTCTCTCATACTTTGCTCTGTGACAGTAGGGCCAAGACTCTACAAACTGTATTTCTTAGGCTCCCTAGTGAGCTGGCTTCCCATTAAGTTCTTCCAATGGGAGGCATTAGAGGAAGACTGGAGAAGAGGAAAGGGAAAATGAGGAATTTCTTTCAATTTTCCAGTTTCCTTCATCTTCCCTTCAATAGCAGCAGAAGATGGACTCCAGCCTTCAGCTTCTGTTGGCCCTTCTGGCACCATCCTCACCTGAGCCATTGCCTCAGTTCTTTACCTTCATTGTTTCTAGACATGTAACTAGAGTCAGATTACACATATTTCAGAGGACAGGTACAAAGTCTGTCCCAGAGGGAAATAGTTTATACTCCAAAAAAAAAAAAAAATGGTAAGACTTTGCTAATATATATAAGCATAGGCCTGGAAAATAGTCCTGGAGTGATTTATAAGGTGACAGAACAAGAGGATTTTCTACAAGGTGAACGAGGCTGAATTTATCTAAATGGTTGCTTGGTTAGTTGACTGAAACTTAAATTCAATGATGTTGAGAGGCTCAAACTTCCCTGGCATATTATAGAGAAAAGAATCAAAATGCTCAGCAATATAAGAATGTTGAGGTAGATTTATCTTGTACAACTTTTACATTACTCAGCCCCACTAAATCCACTGAAGAGTCCAGGTTGCAATCCCTTAATTAAGGTATTGAGAAGAGCATCAGTGAGGGAGAACCAGGATTCTTGCATAGCTCTTCGGTGGCCATCTGTGGGCTGGGAGCTACTGCCACTGAGAAGGTTTCCTGATTTTGATAAGGTTGATGGAATTCTGAAGTAGCAGAAGCCATGTGACAACACCAAACTTCCAGAGACAAGGTGGACATAATTACCACAATGAGCAGCAACAATGAAATGGTCATCAAAAATTGGTTTTAGCCTGCAGAAGTCTTTGGCAGTGGCTGGATAATCGCAGTGTCCCTAGGAATGAAATAGATGGACAACCTATTAAGATGTTACTTAATTTATATAACAGGACAAACTAGAGTCTGGTGGTGAGAAAACTGGATAGGGATGCCAAAATGGAGAATCCTGCTCTGCTACCCAGTTTTAAGGTCTAAGCCACTTCACAGGCCCAGAGACTTTGGTTGAAGCAAAGATTGGATTCTCTTGAGAAGGTCCTTGCAACATTACCTTCATGCATTTCTTTGCAACTTTTCCAAAGGAATCTGAAGCTATTTACCAGGAAAATTCCACACAGGAGAATAAGTGTACCCAGAACTTGCAGAAATTATTAGACACTGGTTCTGACTTAATGTTAATCCTTAAGGATTCGAAATGCCGTAGTAGTCTGCTGGCAGAGTGAAGGCTTATGGAGGTTTGGTAATAAATTAGACCCAGGCCAGGTGTGGTGGCTTATGCCTATAATCCCAGCACTTTGGTAGGCCAAGGTGGGAGGATCGCTTGAACTCAGGAGGTCAAGACCAGCCTGGGCAACATAGCAAGACTTTGTCTTTACTAAAAAAAATAATAGTTTGGCATGGAGGCACATGCCTGTAGTCCCAGCTACTTGGGGTGCCGAGATGGAAGAGCTGCTTGAGACCAGGACATCAGGGCTGCAGTGAGCTATGATATGATCATGCCACTGCACTCTTGTCTGGGTGACAGAGTGAGACTCTGTCTCAAAAAATAAAATAAAGTAAAATAATAGATAAATTAGGCCCCTAACTGTACCATAGTAATACCAGTGGGTCTACAGATCCTCATTGTGTTTATTTTCCAAGCTCTTTAATGTATAATTAGAATAAACCTACTCAGCAACTACAGAACCCTCACATTGGCTCCCTGATCTAGGAAGTAAAGACTTTTATGATAGAAAGGCCAAGCATAAGCCCTGTAACTTGTCCTAACTAATTGGATAGTAATTCCAAAGCAAAATCATATCTCAAGGGAAACTACAGAAACTAAAGATGTGAAAGATGCCGGGGTGGTGATTCTGCCCATGTCCCTCTTAATTTGGTCTGCTTCATTTGTGTGAAGATGAGTGGATCTTGGAAAATTGTAAACTTAATGAAATATTAATGTAAAATGTAAATTGCAAACTACAATGAAATATTATAAACTTAATCAGGTGCTAACATCAATCATAGCTGCTGTTCTAGATGTGGAATCTCTCCTGGAAAAAATCAACACAACAACCCCTGGAAATTGTTACGTAACTATTTGTATAGCAAATGATTTTTAGCACTGTATCAGTTTACAAGGATCACAAGCAGTCGTTCTCTTTCACCTAGAAGGGGCCACAGTATACTTTCAGTGCTTCCCTCAGGCTATTCCAACTCTCCTGCCCATTGCAGAAATATTTATCATCTTGACACTCCACAAAATCTCACACTGGTCACTGTTGGTCCAAAAAGTACAAAGTACTTTAGATGTGTTAGTAAGATACATCCATGCACCCAGGCACATTGGTTCATGCCTGTAATCCCAGCACTTTGGGAGGCCAAGGCAGGAAGATTACTTAAGGTCAGGAATTGGAGACCAGACTGGCCAACATGGCGAAACCCCATCTCTACTAAAAATACAAAACTCAGCTGGGCATGGTGGCATGCACCTGCAATCCGAGCTACTCGGAGCCTGAGGCAGGAGAATCTCTTGAATCCAGTGGATAGGGGGAAGTTGCAGTAAGCTGAGATCATGCCACTGCACTCCGGCCTGGGCAAAAGAGTGAGACTCCACCTCAAAAAAACAAAAACAAAAACAAAAACAAAACCCAAAAAACAAGACATCAGTGCCAGAGAATTGGAGATAAATCCCATAAAAATTCAGGAGCTTACTACATCAGTGACATGTCTACGGCTTCTGTGATCTGGATTGTATGAGATATGCCCTTCAATGTGAAAGACAAGTTGCTACACCTTGCACCATCTACTACTAAGCGGAAGAAACATTTGAGGAGCTTCCTTAGATTTCAAAGGTAATACATACCACATTTGGGTATAATGTTCAGATCCATTTATCAAGCAAACTAAAAAGTTTAGGGGAATCCTAGAGAAAGAGGAGGCTCTGTAGAAGTCCAGTCTTCAGGGAAAGCTGCTCTGCCACTTGATCTTATGACCTGGCAGATCCAACATCACAGAAAGTTTCTGAAGGTCTATGTGTCCTCTGCGAGAATCACAGAGAAAATCTCATCTGTCTTCTACAGATAATTATTCTCCTTTTGAGAAATAGCTTCTTGCTTGCTATTTAACCTTAGTAGTACCTGAATGTCTGCCCATGAACTCCAGGGGACATGTGATCTAAGCTGCTCATCATGAATTGAGTATAATTAGACCCTTCATGTCACAAGGTTAGGCATGTATAGAGGCAATCCATTATTAAGTGAAAATATAGATGATCAAGCTCAAGCAGGTCTTGCAGGATCAAGTAAGTTGTATTTGCAGGTGATACAGATTCATCATGGAAAATTCCCTATAAATAATTAAGCATTAATTCCTTCAAAAAAAAAAACACATTGGGGCCTAGTTTTCAGATAGTTTTGCAAGATATTCTGGCACCCACACCAAGTAGACTGTTATGTTACATCCTGGATAGTTTATATTACTGTTTTGCTAACTATTCTGAGACTTATCTTCATAATAGCCCTTCTTGTTTGGAAGTAGGCAGTCCATGCCCCTTCATTTTTACTCTTCATCATCCTTCACAGGCTCTGACTTATATTGCACAGTGGTAAGATGGTTGCTGCACTTCCAGACATCATTCATAGTCAGTGCAGGAAGAAATGATAAAGGAAATGCCAGCTGGCTTTTTCATTAATCAATAAAACAGGGCTTCCAGAAAACTTCTGCTTAAGTCTTATTGGTCATAGATGTGTAGTCTGACCATTTCTGCTGTAGCAAAGGATGAAAAAGTATTTAACTCTTCATCTTCCATAGTGAAGGGTGACAAGGGATAAGGAGGTTGGAGATGGCTATTGGGACCACCAACCAGCAGTGCCTGCTGCAAACATAACTAGTGGTTAACTGTTCTTAGCAGAACAGAAACTACTTTGTGGGACTCCTCCTTGGAATATTACACTACTTTCAGACAGTAGATGCTGGCCATCTTTTTCTTCTCTAGCAGAAAAATGCAAATTCAAATCATCTAAAAACGATCAGGAGAGATCTAGGACACAGGTTTTTTTATGTCATTGGTAATTTTGTGAGAAAGAATTACATTACTTGCAGTCTCATACTTGCATTAAAATCTTTGAAAGAGAGTTAAATAGGTTTGGGTCAATAATGAGGTTGTACAACTTGGGCCAGGTTTGATTTCTGTCTGTGGTAGAAACAGTTGATGACAAGATCAATACATGATTCCAGATCTTAGGTAATCTTTACTTGCATTTCAAATTAAGGGAAATGAACCTCACGGAAAATTTTAGATTAAAGTGCCTAGGCTTGAAGTTTATCTCAAATAAAGTTGGCATCAACTTTCAATGATCTGATGGATCTAAAATTTAGGGGAGACAGGGATTACCTTATTTAGGTCATGAGATAGAGTTGAGGGGACATACCTGCCCAATTATCTGGAGGTAAAATGTTTCGCAAGCACCAGATCCTTAACCATGGGCAGATTTAAGGAAATCCTAGAACCAGAATTTATTACGAAAGTTTTCTTTGGCTTCAAGCAGTTAATGAGATGTCATGCAATCATTGGGAGAATTCTGTATTCTATTTGGCATGGAGTGGGTGTCCTATTGCCACAGATCTAGGAACTACACTTCACTCAGACATCCCACATGGCCACTCTTTTGGAAGTCTTGCCATAAGCCACATTTTCTGTGTATGATTGTGGAGATATATATATATTCAATGTGTTGAGTTTAAATTATCTGAACATATGCATGTAACCTGCACCCAGATCAAGAAGCATAACATTACTAGTAACCCAGGAACCACGCTCTTTGGGATCCCCCACTTCCTATCAATTGTCCCCCTCCAAGGTGACCACTATCTTGACTTTTAACAGCATGGATGTGATTCTCTTGCTTCTGGAATTTATATAAATGGAATTACAAAGCATGTAGCCCTTTGTGCCTATCTTCTTTCACTCAACATTACAATGATGGGATTCAGCCATGTCAATTCATGAGGTTGTAGTTCATTCATTCTCACTGACGTACAATATCCCATTGTATGAATACACCACTATTATGTTTTCCACTCTTCTGTTAATGGTCATTTGGGTAGTTTCACATTTCAGGCTATCATGAACAGTGGTACTGTGAATAGTCTTATAGGTGATTTTTGATGAATTTGTGAACACATTTCTGTCGGGGGAAATTGATGTGTATTGAAGTGTGTGTATGTTCAGCTTCAGTAGATGTAAGCCACTTCTTTCTCAGAGTCAAGTCACTGTTATCCCTGGGACCAAAGGCCAGGCCTTTCTCTGAAACGGGTAGGATCCCTGGCTTTTGCAGGGGGAAGAAAGAGTTTCTGATAAAAAGTATATGAATTAATGGCATCTTCTCTCAAACTCCTGTTAAGATTTCATGTTTCTGATTTTCCTAGATTTTTATTGTTTTTAGATGTTTCCTGAAAAGTATCATGTAATCAGCCTCTTGACTGTTCGTATTTGTGACAGTCACATGCCTACCATGTGCCAGGAACTGGTATGCTAGGTGCTTAACCTATTTTGCTCCTTTAAACTGCATGCAAGTCTCTGAGGAAGGTTTGTTTCTTTTATAGATAGTGAAACCCATGATCAGAAAAGGGAGCTGTGCAGCAAGCACTGAGACCCAAGCCAGTCTGCTTCTCTTTTCATCATCCAATTTTGCTTTCTGGCTTATCTTGATACCTGGCTTTAACAAATTTGGAATTTACTAAAAATGGAAAGATGCATTGCATAACTCTTCTCCCATCTTCCTATTCTCTGCCACTAGAGACAGTGTGAGAAGGCCTGGTGATACTAGTGGTAGAAAGTGAAAGCTTTGAAACTATTTGAAAATATACAAAGTGGTATCAGGGAGCAATATGAGGAGGCTCTGAAAAGCTCACAGTGTGGATCAAGTTTTGCTAAAGAAGTGAGACCATGCTTGTGCTATTTCCTGTACCAGGTCCTGGATCAGGGCATTGTCCTAAGTACACAGAGGATGGGCTACTCTACCAATCCATCCATTGGTTCAATAAATGCTTTGAATGACTTTCACGAAGCATGGTGCTAGGTCCTCAGGATACAGAGATGTGAACAATATGATCACTTCCCTGGAGGAGCTCATCATGTGTTGGAGAAGACAGGTGGTTAGGCAAATAATTGCAGAAGAAATGCTAAAGTACTCTAACAGAAATACGTGATGATTGGGGCACAAAGAAGTGGCCAGCTCTCCTGGGGAGAGGGGCTGAAAATGTGATTAAGAAGGATCTAAAGAGGATGAGTTTAAAAAATAAATAGTTGGTGGCATGGAAGCCAGGTGTGAAGGCAAGAATGAGGCCAGGGGGCTAGGGTGTAGACAGGGAGCAGATAGAAAGGCAGCAGGGGACATTGCAGGGCTTTAGCAGATTCCTAATGCTGACCGGGTACCAGTCAGCATTACCTCCAGAAAGTAATGGTAGCCCTGGTAAGAGTCTGTATGGTAAGGTGGGCATTTTGTCGTGATTGGGAAAGAACTGTTGGTCACCCCAAAGGATCTCTGGAAACTTACAAGACTGTTAGTCATGGACAGCCACCTGGGACTTTTCCAACACTCTTTCGGGCTGGGATATGGAGCCTTAGGAGAGTTTGTCATCCAGAGTATAGTGATCCCTGGAGACCAGTTCTTCCTGTGCTGTCTGAGGAGATGCACATTGTCGGCGAAGTAAGCTTTCATACTTTCAGGGAGGAAATGTGCTACTATTCATGAACTCAAGAGGGGATCAGTCCTCCCAAGAGATGCTGCTGCTGCTGGTAAACCACTGAAAGAGTTTCCTGAGTGAAGCTGTTCTCTTGTCAAGTGTGCTAAGGGAACGCTGTGGCTTGAATGTGTCCCCCCAAAGTTTATGTGTTAAAAAGTTGATCCCCGATGTGGCAGTGTTGGGAGATGAAGCTTATTGGGAGGTGTTTGGGTCATGAGGACACCCCATGAGTCATGGGGGGCACTAGCATCATGAACGGATTAATGCTGTTATCACAGGAGTGGGATCCTTACAAAAGGATGACTTTGACCCTCTCTTATCCTTCCACCTCCTGCCATGGGAGGCACAGAAAGAAGGCTCTTGCCCGATGCTGGTACCTTGATCTTGGACTTCCAGCCTCAAGAACCATGTGCCAATACATTTCTGTTTGTTATAAATTACCCAGTCTACGGTATTCTTTTATGGCAGCACAAAGTGGACTAAGACAAAGGGTTCATCCAGGGGTGTGTTAATTCCATCCAAAGGAGGTAGAGAACGGTATCATTCCTGACTAAGATCCCCCAGCACAGAGAAAGTTCCCACAGCAAAAGAGAAAGTTCACATCTCTGCATGGTTTGTTTCCCATTCTCAAGCTTCTGCAATGCCTGAGAAATCTGCTCTGTAAGTGAAGGTAGGAGAATCTGAGAGATTAAAGAAGAGAGTCTCAGAGGATTTCCTTCTGGACAGAGCCAGGACCAGTGGCCCATGGGTCCCCATGTCCTGGATCTCAGAGATTCAAATTTCCCCTATAAACAAATGATGTGCTTATTGCCAAACAGCCTTGTTCTCCACTCTCCCCTATCACAGGGTAGGTGGGAAGAGGTCTGCTCAGAAAAAAAGAGGGCTATGTGGCCTTGGGCTAGGTGAAGTGGTTGAGGCTCTCCTACGTGGACACCCATTTCTTCCTCGACACCCATTTCTTCCCCTTCATCTAGTAACAGACCCTGACTCTTTTCATGACTGGACATGTGTTTCAAGCTGAACAAATAACATAGCCTACCCTGGGAATTTTCACATTGTGGGGAAAGGAGAAAGAAAGTTTGGCATGCATCATATGACAACCTCTCCTAGTTCCTACGCTGCTGAGATGCATAGAACATCTCTGTCCCCAAGATTCCAATTTCCAAGGACAGTTTTTCATTTCTCAATTCTTTGAGCTACCTCAAGATAATTCTGACTAATTATTCACACAGACTCCCTGCCTCTGTCAGGTTTGGTTTTGTTTTCCACCTCACCCCCATGCTTGAGTGAATCAGAATTGGTTTCTGTTGTTGCAGCAGAATTTTGGCAGATATAGCAATTGGTTCCAGAGCTGTAGGCAACAGGCCCTCGGGGTATGTGGAATTGGTCATGGCACAAATGGAATGCATAAGTATACAGAGAATGAGCAGAGAATCTAGTTACCTGTTGTGCTCACCTGTAATGACATGAGCCCAATAAGGGGCCACTGCTGGGGCCCAGCAGCTGCTGGAGAGAGACACGGGGAGGATGGGTCCTTCTGAAAGTATCTGATAGCTTTATGTAAATAACTTAAGCTGAGCTCAAACATCAAAATTCTCTCCTTAAAGGATCTCTCATTGCTTGTGGCTGTTGAGCTGATAATTCTTAGAAAAATTCAGGGATTGAGCCTGTTGGTTTATGAATGACAACACTAGTCAATTTGTAACCTTATCAGCCAGCAGTGTGGTTGGGTGGAGCTCGTGATACTGGGATGGGGATATCTGTGAGCACTGAAGGACTGGAGGACTCTGCCTCTCCAAGCCCTTGGCAATACTCCCCCTGCCCCTCTCTTGCCTACAGAAGTGGCACTGAGTCTCTGCCTCCATCTCATTGTTGTTCTCTGAATAAACAAGATTTGGACTTAACATGGCCTGGAGGGAGAAATGAATAATCAGGGTACAGAAGCAAAAGTTATGCCTGGAGAAAGTTGCAGGTCCATCGTCTGGGAAATCTTGGGGGGCATAAATTTTGAGAATGCTTAAATAATGGGGATGGAATATAATCATAAATGAGGCAGAATCTATTGTTATAGGTCTACCATCAGAAAGTGTACCTGCTCTGTGCCTGCTTGGGCAGTTGGCTGGATTCCAACAATTTGATTCTTCTGTTAATGAAAATCTCTACTGAAGACTGACCCATGCTGGGTGAAACAAAAGGCCAGAAATCTCTTTAGAGATGTGGAGAAGGGAATTCAAAGACCTACCCTGTTGCCTTGAGGAATAAATGATAAGGAAAATGCCAAAATCTTCAAAAAATGCTCTACTAATAGTCCCCACTGGGCCAAGAATACTGTGGATAAGACGCCCTTATAAAATGGGCCCTGCTTGTCCCTGGGGATGGAATCATCTTAGGATGACAGGTAGATTTACCAGGCACAGCTAGAAGCAAAGCTATTTTGGCTCTCACAATAGTCAGTTTTGTAACTGTGGTAGTCAAGGCTCAGTGAATGGTCTTACCTGTAACAATCACCATCTGTAATTAATCAATCACGTGCCCTGCAGAGACTATGACCACCTCAGCATCTGTATCACTCAGGCTAGGTTACGCTGCAGTAACAGATACTGCAGATGCTGTAGTAATCTCAGTGGCTTAAAATAACAAATATTCTAATCTAGCTCATTCAACACTATCTTTGACTGAGGGTCAGCCGGGGAGGAGCTAGTGGGAGTGACTGTGATCATCACAGTCATTCAGGGCCCAGGCTGATGAGGCAGCCAAAGAAAGATCTGGAGGGACTCATACAATCAACTAAATACTCAACCTCAAGGGAGGAACACCGGTGATTTCTCATTGGTTAGAGCTAGTCACATATTCCCACTCAACAAATAGGAGGCCAGGAAGTGCAGTCCTACTGTGTGCTTAAAAGTGGAGAACTGAAAATATATGGGAAACAAAACTAATTCCTGATTACCACATTATCTTCCTGAAAATCACATAGCGCCTACACCTCCATGAAGTTCCCTGTGGCTTTAAAATAAATCATGATGTAAAAAGACACCTGCACTCCTATGTTTATTGCAGCACTGTTTACAATAGCAAAGTCATGGAACCAACCTATGTGTCCAGCAATGGTTAACTGGATATAAATGTGATACACACACAGACACACACACACACACCATGGAATATTACACAGCCAGAAGAAAGAATAAAATCATGTCCTTTGCAGCCACATGGGTGGAGTTGGAGGCCATTATCCTAAGTGAACTAACACAGAAACAGAAAACCAAATACCACATTTCTCACTCATAAGTGGGAGCTAAATATTGAGTACATATGGACATAAATATGAGCAGAATAGACTCTGGGGACTCCAAAAGTGGGGAGAGTGGGAGGCAGTTAGGGTAGAATAATTATAATAATAATAATACCTGTTGGGTACAATGTTCAGTATTTGGGTGATGGTTTCAATAGAAGCCCAATCTTCACCAGTACACATGCAATCCTCAGGTAACAAAGAAGTGCATTTACTCCCTTAATAAAATTTTAAAATAATAAGTAAATAAATAAATAAATAGCAATTGGAAGATTCAGAGTTTGGTTTTCAGGTGGCTCCAATAGCCTATGTCAGTACCACCAAAAAGCGAATGCTGGGAGTTATGTCCCCACTTAGAGATGGCGTCAAACGCCACAGGGAAGGGAAATCTTCCTAACAGGCCAATTTTACCTGGAAAGACAGATGAGCTGAGATGAGGAACTGCATTAATTCTGAGCCGTGACTGCCAGATTGAATGCATGGTTAGAATCTGGGAAGGAGCAAGACGAGAAGCTTGTGACACAGGGATGGATGAATACTACCTGGGTCCAGAGCCTGGAAATACCTACACTCCTAGGAAATTGATCCAGAAGGCCCTGGATTATGCCCTCCATAGCTTAGCAGAAGAATAGAGGGCAGGAGTGGCTTGCTGAAGAGTCCATCTTGACACCAGCTAGGAAATGACACCCTGGAAGAGGTGGGCATTATCCCACAATGTGTGTCATATGCTGTATCTCTTAGATTACAAACATACAGCTCCAGGAATCAAAAGGATGGCACTCCTTATAATCCCCTAGTTTTGCTTCTTATCCTCATGATTCAAAGTGCCCTCTCTCCCTCTCTTTTTCTCTCTCTGCATGCACACACACACATGCACACACACATGTATACTTACATACATATATATATACACACACACAAGTGTATACTTACATATGTATATATACACATACACACATATTCCATGGGTTTTGACAAATGCATGGTCATTTCTCCACTCCTTAACCATGATACAGAATATTTCCACCATCTCGAATTTCCCCCACGCTGCCCCTTTGCTCTACTAGATGTTTTCTTGTTCAAAGGAGGGATACTTCCACTAGAGAACATAATAATGGTTCTTTGGCTGACCTAGGCCTGTGATGGTGATCCCTTTTGTGCTCATGCTGTGGTCAGTCTGAATAAGTGCTACATTTACAAGGCCTGTCATCCAGCAAGAAACCAAACACCTAAGAAATAATGAAGGCAATTCGTCTATAGTTCTCTTCTCTGAGGGACTGGTGGGAAGAGTGTGGTAATGGACAAAAATATGGGAATGGGCTCTGTGTGTCTGAGATGAGAATGGAGAAAGGAAAAAGGAGCTGACTATGTTCCCAGAGACAGCTGTTGGCAGGAAGGACTGGAACTCAGAGCTGAGCCTCATCTTCCTTTAAGAAGATGGCAGAGCCTCAGGCAGGAAGGGGAGTCTACAGGCTGCTGGTTCAGGACCCATTCTGCTCACTGTGGTGAGACAAAGGGCCTGGCCTCCTCTACAGCTATGGAGTCTGTGAAATCTGTCACCACCAGTGTCTCAAGGGCATTGCTTTCCCTGAGTTATACCCAAAGGTGGAGCTGCTGGAGCCCACAGACCCTCCCAAAACTCTACCCAAAGGACACACATCACTTCAGCACCGTCACAGCCCATTGTGCCGTTGTGTGGTATGCAGGGATGGGAGCAGAGAAATATCAAAATGTGTTGGATCCAAATACCATTGATTAGCCTCTAGTTTGTCAGCCTTAGGTCACTACTGGTTGTGACCCAAATAATGAATGGAGAGCTTCATTCCAGTGGCATCTGAAAACACAGAAATGATAGAGGAGAGATGCTTAATGCTTGGATAGGTGCAATTAAGGATACTGTGGGCAGCTCTGTGTGTGTGAGTATGGGCGTGTATGTTTATGTATAGACTGATGGTTGTTAGGAAGAAGGAAAAGGAGGAACAGGGGGAATTGAGATGATGGTGCAAAAGCAGTTGTCTCACCCTACCCTCTGCAAGGAGAAAAGAGGCCTCAAGCCCTGAGAGAGGGAGAGCTCTCTTGTTGGCTGATTCTGAAAGCAGGACATAAATCCCTGATTAATGATTTGGTAATAGTGGTTTACAGAAACCTGCCTTTCTGTCATCAGAGCACACCATATTCTACCAAGGTCTGGATACTGGCAGCAAAAGAATAGAAATTGCCTCCTCCTCTGGACACATCTCCTCAGCAAAAGCTTTCATGGATAGAGATGATTCTCATTTGTGTCCATCTTCATTTCTTCATTCATTAATTCATCCCTCAATCTGACACACCCCTCCTCAGTACCAGAACCTCCCTACACGGAGATGATGTGGGTAGGCCTTGCCTTCCAGAATCACAGTTTCTTCAGGTTATTGTAGCAGGATCCAGCCCTGAGAAGAGACTAATGGGAATAAGGACTCATGTCCAGGCCAGGACTCACAGCCTATCATGGGAGAAATGAAGCTCTTGTCTCTTGGTGGTTGGGTTGGGATTAACCCAGAGCCAGGCAGCTGGGGAAGGGCAGCCTTAACACCAGTGCTGAGAACCCAGGCTTTAATCTTCCTGCCCAGGGGATTAGAGACCCTTGAGAAAAGACCAGAGATTTCTAGACCTATGGCTCAACCCCTCATGGGCAAGTGCTGAGCTGCTTGCTCTTGGCAGTGAGGTTAGTGTCCCCTGAGCCTGCTGAGGACACTGACATAACTTTGCACAGCTTTTGGCATGAAGGTTCCCTTGGTGACACTCAGACTCTTGTCAGACCACGCGCATACCCCAAAGCTGCTCTGGCACCCCAGGGAGAAGAGCCTGGCACAGTGAACTGGAGCTTGGAACAGCCTGCTAGAAGGTCATGACATTGTGGAGTGCACTGTCAGCCAGCTCCTGAGTGGCACTTGCTCAGGGTGAGAAACAGAAACGGCTGGTCCAGGTCAATTAGAGATTGATTTACTTGACATATCCATGTTATATGTCTATTGGATTTGCACAGATGGCTGATCTTCAGTTGATATCACACTAGATGGAAAGAGAATGATGAGATGGGCTGCCTGGTTAGATAGTGGCTCTTACAGCCCTCCACTGTAGCAGGACTATTTAACCCTTGCATGCAGGCACAGCCCTGCCAGGTTCAGGGACCACATCCAGCACCAGGCAGGAGCTCTGTAAGGAGCTTGGGGTCTGTGACATGTTGATTCAGGTTCCATCAGTCTCCCTGTGGTTCCATCTCAAATGTCCTGAATTACAGAACCAAAGTGCTTACCCTTTTCTGGGATCAGTCCTCTGCCTTGATCTTCTTTCGACCCTGTGGAAACTTGCTTCATTCACTTTGGTAAAACCTCATATTTGGGTTCCAGCTCCTCCTGATCTGTGGCAGGGCCTGGTTGACCTGAAGCTTCCCAGATATTTTCCCTTCCCCTGAGTCTGTGTTGTGGTCCTGATACCTTTCAGATTTTGTCTTGTTCTCAGTCTTTGTCACCTCCTTCCTTCTGATCTCCACCTGCAGGTTCCATCCCATCCCTGGACCCAGCCACCGATGCCCTCTCAATGCTGTGCACACCTGCCAGGGTCCTTTGCTGCTTCAGATTTGAATCCTATGCCATAATCTCATAGTAAATGTCTTCCCAGACCATATCTTGGGATGTTGTAACCACTGGAACTGTGCTTATCTTCCTTACCCTCATGCTCTAGGCTCCCAACTGCTAGTGGGTAGGTTTAGTGCTACCTCTTTGCCTTTTCCTGTTGTCCTACCTGCAAGGAGAAATTGGCAAGATCTCCTCCTACCCACTTCTGCCTGCACTGACCCCATGATCTGCTGTGCTTGGACTGTGCCTTGCGTCTGTCTCCTCTGAAGTGTAAGGGTATCCCTCTGGACAGTCACCTGGATGCTGACTTTATAAAGGCCAGTTGGGGATAGAAGGCCATTTGCCTTTCTGGAGGTCTATGAGGAACTCTGTTTTATGCTAAGAGACCTAAGCATGTGCTCCAGGGTTGTAAAGGGTATTTTGATTATGTCCCCCATAAGTGTGCAGGGCAGCCAGTAAAAAGAGCTACAGCAATGAGCTCTAGAAAGCTGTTCCTATTTTGTGATTGGTTACCTCATGCCGTTATCTTAGTCCATTTGTGTTGCTGTAAAGGACTGCCGCAGACTGGGTGATTTATAAAGAAAAGAGGTTTATTTGGCTTCCAGTTCTGCAGGCTATATAAAAAGCATGGCACCAGCATCTGCTGCTGGTGAGGGCTTCAGGATGCTTCTACTTAAATGGAGGGTGAAGGGGAGACAGTGTGTGCAGAGATCACATGATGAGAGAGGAAATGAGAGAGAGAGAGCATGAGCAGGGAGGTTCCAGGCTCTTTTTTAATACCTGGCTTTCATGGAAACGAATAAAGCAAAAACTCACTCATTACCATTAGCACAGCATCAAGACAGTCATGAGTCATTCACCTTTATGATCCAAACACCTCCCATTAGATCCACATGCAAAACTATAGCTCAAATTTGAACATGAGATTTGGAGAGGACAAACAAAACCAAACTGTGGCAGCCATGTTACAAACATTTATGGACCACCTACCCTATTAAAAACAAACAAGACAATCCTGATGGTATGAGGGCACCATGAGTATCAAGTAAAGTCTTTTCCAGCCTTATGGTGTGGTTGTAGCCATAACAGCTATGTTCAGGATTCTGTTTGGGCAGAATGTGAAAGAGGAAGTTGGACCACCGAGAGCAACCCAGAGAAGGAGGCAGTGGCTATTAGTGAGATCCCAAAGGGAACAGAACCTTGGGAGTGAGAATCTGAGCTGATTCGTTCTACTATTTCTCCCCACATGGAAACCCACCCTCCTTAGTAGGTTGGTAGTGGTGGAGTAGTTACAAGCATAGGCTTTGGATGCAGATGGATCTGAGTTACAGACCTGTCTCCATCACTTACTAGGTTTATGATTTGGGTAAATTACTTAAATATCTCTATTCCTTAGTTTTCTCACTTGCAAAATAAAATCTGTAATACTTTTATCGCAAGATTATTACAGCAACCTAATAATTAAGATAATATATGCAAAACAGAACAGTGCTTAGAACATAGTAAATTCTGAGTAAATGGTATCTATTAAATTTAACGTACTTCCAAACATGGGTGACTGGGCTTTGTTTTTATTCTGGAAGGAGACCATTCCTTCTTACTACACTACTTGGTCAATCTTCAGTTGCCTAATGCTTGGACATGTACTTTTTCCTAGGGTCTTAGTACTCATCAATCTTTGGATCCTGGCCAACCCACCAAATAGTGGATTGGTTAGTTTGCACAAGGCCTTCTCCTTCATCCGCTGGTCCCCAGCTCTGAAAGATGCTGCAAACCAGGTCATGCACACAAAGCATGTAAAACCCCTCCTTTTGATAATGCATTTAAACCTACCATAGCATTCATGTGATCTAAAGGGCTTTGTAGACTTACTGTCAAGAAAACAAATAATTTTAAGTGAGTGTTTTGTGTCGAGGTGGAGAGGAGAGATACAATAAAATACAGTTTCACTAAGACAGTGGTAAGATCAAGCTGTCACCTATCTTCCTCCCCATTCTCAACCAAAAGTTCAACTTTACCTCTCCAGCTTCATTTTCTCCATACATCCAATTTGGGTCTTATGCAATCTAACCCACTCAATACTAATTATACGTGCATGTGAACTATTGTTTTCACACCCTCCCTTCTTTTGTCCAAATTAAGCATTTAATTGCCTAATAAAAATGTTTGTGAGATAATCAGGGAGGGAGATCAGTACAAGGCCAGGTAGGGCTAGAAGAGGAACTCAGAACCTAACAAGTATAATGTACAATGAGCTGTTGACGAGCCCCCCATCACCACCATCGGTGATCAGTGTGTGTCCACCAGCACAGCTCAGGCTAAAGTCCCACCTGCCAGCATCAGTCACACTCAACACAAGCTCAGCTCAGAATTCCTCCAGGCTGAATAATTAGGTATCAGCTAGGGATCATTCTCCTTCGTTTTTTTTCTTTTTTCTTCACATCTTCTTCCTTCCCCTTGTAGAAATAAACTGAAGAGAAGGTGTTCGTATTATGCCCCATTGTTTTCTCATGCTTCACATTCATTCACTAGACAGATTTTGTCAGGTACATGCTCTGTTCCAAGATATTGGGTATGTCAAAGTGAGTAGCTTGGAGTTTAGGGTTATGTAACTTTTGACCATGCTGGCATAGGGAAGAATAGTGATAACGTGCACTCAAGAAATACCTTCAGCTGATTCACTTAATGTCCCTATTCTTTGACCGGGAGAGAAATGATAACCATTTCTCAGATGGTAATGAAAAAGGCAGTGCACCTGGTAAGCTGGTTTACTGTCTTGTGGGGTGGATCTTTATGATGTGCCAGAACTTGTGCTGGAGAGTTCCATGCTGCTACTCTCCTATCTCCTTTCTGTCCTTTCTTGGACCTTCACTCTCATCCAAAGACACAGTAATTCAGCATGTGTTTATCAAGAACCAGCTCTGTGTGATACATGAAGGTCGACACTGGGGATACAAGACAAATGGACAGTATCGGCCCTTGGAGACTCATCATCTGGTCAGGAGATGGACATGTGAGAAAGGCCACCTGACCCCATCCCGGCCGAATGTTGGAGGTGCTTCCCACCTTCTGGGTTTTCTCCATCCTTCACAGCAGTGTCTGTGAGTAACTAACAGTGTGGTCTTTTACTTTTCTAATGCTGTCTGTCTTAGTATAGTAGCTCCTTAGATAACACAGAGAGGAGGTTAGTCTTGAGTTATAATTTCTTTTTTTTTTTTTTTTTTGAGATGGAGTCTTGCCCTGTCACTCAGGCTGGAGTGCAGTGGTGCGATCTTGGCTCATTGCAACCTCTGCCTCCTGCCTCAGCCTCCCGAGTAGCTGGGATTACAGGTGTGCACCACCACGCCTGGCTAATTTTTTGTATCTTTAGTAGAGACGGGGTTTCACCACGTTGGCCAGGCTGGTCTCGAACTTCTGACCTCATGATCAGCCCACCTTGGCCTCCCAAAGTGCTGAGATTACAGGCATGAGCCACCACACCCAGCCAAGTTTTAATTTTGCAAAGTATCTCACTAACCTATGTAATATAATACAAAACAAATATTTGATATGTGTCCCCATTTCTTGGCACACAGTTGCTAACCTTGGAATCTTTGGAGTGATCAGAGTGTCTTTCGTATGCTGA
Source organism: Macaca thibetana thibetana (assembly GCF_024542745.1). Taxonomy (NCBI): domain Eukaryota; kingdom Metazoa; phylum Chordata; class Mammalia; order Primates; family Cercopithecidae; genus Macaca; species Macaca thibetana. The sequence goes on along the minus strand of NC_065579.1, from coordinate 37,906,530 downwards.
TGAAATGACTGCTGGCTGGGAGCCCCTAGACAGCTGTAGGCATAATAAGAGGATTGGAACTTTCAGCCCCACCTCCCTGATCTCCAGGGAGGAACAGGGGCTGGAGAATGAGTCAATCACCAACGGCCAATGATTTAATCAATCCTTAATGTAACCTCCATTCAAGCCATAAACAATGGGGTTTGGAGAGCCTCAGGATTGGTGAACAACATATCAAGGTGCTGAGAGGGTGGTGTGCCTGGAGAGAGGGCATGGAAGTGCTGTGCCCCCTTCAATGCCTTGCCCCATGCATCTCTTCCACTTTACTGTTTCTCTGAGTTTTAATCTTTATAATAAATGACAGTAGTAAATAAAGTGCCTTCCTGAATTCTGTGAGCTATTCTAGAAAATTATCAAGCCCGCACAGGGGTTTGTGGGATGCCCCTCCCCCATTTATAGCCAGAGGTACACATGGTAACCTAAGACTTAAGACTGACATCTGAAGTAGGCGCATTCTTGTGGGACTGAGTCCTTACCTATGGGGTTGGTGTTAATGTAATTGAATTGTAGGACACTCAGTTGGTGTCCAGAGAGTTGGATAATTGGTTGGTGTGATAACCCCACCCTTAACATGTAGTGTCAGAAGTGTCGTGAGAAAAAAACAGTTCAATCTTGTACCCAGTTTCTTTTGTAGCAAAAATGACTGACAGGAGAGGAAAAGGCTCTGCCTGGTAGGTTTTGTGCTGGATTGAGAAGGAGGAAGATGGTTCTAGAATTGGGAGAGAGCTGTCACTCAGGACAACAGTGGTCCTGCTGTAGGATATTGCTGGTGAGAGGGTCTCCCCTGTGTCTCACTCACCAGCCCCCAGGCCAGACTGTCTTGATCTAGGATATTTCCTCCCCTGCTGGCTCCATGGGCACTGCGCCACTCAGAGCCTGGACTGTCCTTGAAGATCTCCAACTCACTTCCTGAGTGATTCCCCTCTTTTCTTTGCCCTTCAGAAGTCACCTAAGGACCCTGGTAGTACTCTGTTTCCAAGCAAAACTGGGATGGGAAATCTGGTGCTCTTCCTTTCTCACAGATCCACAGCTGTTCCTGCTCAGTGGGTGGAGAGCCAGGCCTGCCACTTATGCAGAAGAGATAATTTAGGTGCCACTGATTTCTGCCAGCAGGAGGACGAGATGTCTACATCCCATTGAAGGACATGCCCAGATCCTTCCCGGCCACGTGGTGAGCAAAAATCTGTCACTGAAGTCTGCTGCTTTGGCAATCTGTAGACTGCAAGTTCATGGAGAAACCAAGAGCCAGGAAACTGGAGTTAGAAGGCAGTATGACTGCAGACAGATTTGAAGAGTCTGGCTCTGTGAAGAACTCAGAGGCAGAATGGTCCAGCAATGTGACAAAGTCTCAGTACACCCCCTCAGGGCAGAAGAGGACGCTGCGAGTCTCCATAGGGGCATGAAGAATATCATGGGAACTCCAGGGTTCCTCCTTGACAACATTCAGGAGGCTTTCCACTTGATGCACTTTCTTGGAAGAGTCCCTTCCCTGCAAGCTGCCACTGCATGTTGGGGACATTTGATTCCACATTCCCATAGCTTTGCTGAGGGGCGTTAGCTTTGTCACTGTGGTAACTGGCCAAGCTGATGATGTTACTTCACAGACTCCTAAAGCTGTAGAGGTAAATAGGACCTGTAAGAAAGTTCTTTCTTATATTGACAGAAATTTTGTCTCCCTAGAACTTCTATACACTAGTCTGTATTCTGAAGTTCCAGATAATCAGGATTCTTTTTTATGTGACAGCCTTCCAAATATTTGAAGGTATCCGAGAGACACAACATCTCATCGTAGCCAGGCAAATCACCCTTGTTTCTCCAGTAACTGTTTCTAAGTCCCTCTTAATCCTCCTATTTTCATTAGATGTTTATAACTTGTTACTCAAAGTGTGGTCTATGACCTACAGTCCTGGCATCACCTGGAAGCTTGCTAGAAATGCAGAGTCTCAGGCCATGTCCTGGTTCTCCTGAATTAGAATCTGCATTTTAATAGGATTCACACATATTAAAGCTTGAGAAGTGTTTATAGCACCTTCATAGCAATTCACACACACACACGTACAATAGCAATTCACACGCACACGGATATGTTTACATGTAACCTCTATGCCAAACAATAGAATGATTGATTAAATTATGACATATCCAGGCTGTGAGATATTATGCATTATGCATAGAAAATATATAGAAATGACATAGACGGCTGCGGAAGCACTCATAATGAACCAAATGTTAGCTGATAACTAGCATTTAAAGAGAGCACTGACTACACCCTGGGCTTTGTTCAAAGCATAATAGTGATTGCCTCCTTGAATCATCACAATAACCCCACAAAGTAGATAGCAATGGTATTCTCATTTTAAAAGTGGTAAAAGAGGCCTGGTCAGGGTGGGTAACTTGCTTACGATCACACAGCAAGAGCCCAGGCAGACTAATTCCAGAACTTATGTGCCTAACCACTGCTACAGTCAAATGATAAAACCACAGTTACAGAATTGTGTATGTGCTATGACTGAAACTATAAGGATATATATTGAACATTCTCTTATGCTGTCATATTATATCATTGTAATAAAAATAATAAAAACCAGCATGCCCAAACTGAGTAAGCTTTATCCAGCCCCAACAGTATTTCTATCATCTCTGTTACATTTTCTTTCAATTTAAACAATGTTTACAATATAAAAATAATATACACTCATGGTAAAAAATTTCATATCCACAAAAGGAAATAAAATGAAAAGTATAGAACTCCCTCCCCAATACTCCTCCTCCACTTTGAGATAACCATGTTAGCAGTTTCTTGTATATCTCTCAAAAAATGTGTTCTGCATTTAAAATAATGAACATGCACATGCACGCACACACACACACAGATACATACATAATATTATACACACACTTTCTACTCTTAGCTTGGATACATCTGTTAAAGCAGCTTTGTGATTGGTTCCTGTTTTATTTATGATAAATTGGAACACCCAGATCTTTCTCACATGAAGTGTTATTAAGTTTTCATCTCTCCATCTTGAACAGTTTTTTTTTTTCTCATCTAAATGTAGTATATTTTATGTCTTCTTATTGAGTTTCATGTAGCTGGCTGTGTTCTAGTATTCCAGTGAATTAAATGCTTTCTTTTTCTTTTTTCTTTTTTCTTTTTTTTTTTTTTAACTTTTGATTCTTAAGCATAGAAGCTCTTTCCTTCACAGTTCTGATAAGTATGCCCTGATTTTTCATGCCTAGAGGGAATAACTGCAGGGAGGGGAACAGGGTGGTTTATAAGGATCACTATAACAGTGAAGCAAAAGAAAAAAACATATTAGCAATGGCTGTCTCCAGATGGTGGAGCTTTTATTTTTACCTTTTGCTTTTGACTATTTTCCAAATGGGTTAATTTCATCATTTAAAAGAGAAATAAAAGCTGGAGTTTTAGACAGTAGATATTGTTTCTGCCTGTTCACTACCTTCCTGGAAGATTTCATACATCCATTCCCTTTGCTGCAAAAATGTAGCATCTCTCAGTAGAGTAGTCAGTACATACACAACTAATCCACTGATGCTGGGTTTGGGCCAGGTGACTTGCTCTGGCCAATAGGATGTTAGCCAGGGTGATATGGACAGAGGTCTGAACTTGTTGGTGCAATTTGGCTTGGTGACTTATGCTTCTGCTGCACACCACCTACCTTGGGAAGTGCAAGCTCTGGGTAGCCACTGCTCCTGGAATTGAGAGCCCTAGGAGAAGATTTGAAGTTGGCTCCTAGCCTGAGGAATAAAGCTCCATCCCCCCATCAACCCACAGAATGCTGAGTGAGAAAAATCATGTAACTTGGGAAGTTTGATTTTGTTTGTGTACAGCAACATTAGAGTAATAGTTGACTAGACTAGGGAGTCAACTACCCCCAAACCGACTGGTATGTCGTAAGTAGTTGCCACCTCTTGCAGGTGTTGCAGCTCCCCTCTCCTTGTTTGAGCCCCCATCACCAGCCATACCAGCTGTGCCTAATCATGCTGCCCTTAGGTCACCTACCGCACAGCAGTTCATGAGCTGGAAGCCATTCTTCCTGGCTGGTCCTAATATTCTTTTCTCCAAAAGTTCCGTACTGTGGAATAAGAAGGGCTCTGACATTCGCCTAATTAAGAAGTGCTATGGATTGAATCATGTGCCCTCCAAAATTCATTTGTTGATGTCCTAACCACCCCACCTGTTCCTCAGAATGTGACCATATTTGGAAATAGAGGCATTTCAGATGTAATTAGTCAGGATGAGGTCTTAGTGGAGTAGGTGGGACCCTAATCCAATATGGCTGGTATCATTCTATGAAAGTGGAAATTTGGACACAGGGACACATACACTAGGAGAATACCACATGAACATGAAAGCAGAGATTAGGGTAATGTTTCTACAAGCCAAGGAAAACCAAAGAATGCCAGGAAGCCTCTTGAAGCTAGAGGAGAGACAGAATATATTCTTTCTTGGCCTCACAAAAAAGCAACCCTGCCAACACCTTGCCTTCAGACTTCCAGCTTTCAGAACTGGGAGACAATACATTTCTTTTGTTTAAGCCACCTAGTTTTGGCACTTTGTTACAGCAGCCCCAGGAAACTAATGCAGGTGCCCTCCAAACAGTACAGCTATCCTCTCTCTTCCTTTCAGTGCCCTTGGAAGAACAATTCTGTCACTACAACTCCCTCCCTCCAGAAGCTGGACCCACTTCTATTGAGGTTGAGTGGACAGGTGACATATTCCTTTCTTCTTCTCCTCCTTCAGAATGAGTCCTTTCCTCACAGAGAATGTTATATCCACCCCACCTTATGCCTGCCATTCAAGGAGCTCAAGCCTGGGGTCTAGGGTCTATTCTCACAAATCTCATCATTGTGCTTCTGGTGGCTGACTTTCTGCAGTAGGAATCCTAAGTACATCTCTGCAGGTCCCATGTAGATATGTTGATGCCCCTGTCAATAAAGACTGAGCTATGTACTACGCTGCCTTCCACATTACCATAAGCCTACAATCCTACTCATTAGAAGTGACTGATCACTCAGGAGCTGGGCTGCCCTCCAGCCCACATCATTGAATCTAACCACATGGGTAATCATAAAAAGACTAACCACGTGAAAATGCCCTGATAGTGTGAAAGATATCTTCACACTATCTGCCCCTTCACACTATCTACATATCTACCCCACAGATATCTATAGGAGGTAGATATCTTCACACTATCTACCCCTTCACACTATCTACACACTTCACACTATCTACATATCTACCCCACAGATATCTATGGGGGTGCCCTTAATTTGCTCATCTAGTAATTTTATCCAAATGTGAAGGAAAGTTCAAGTTAGAATATTAGAAAGCTATAGCTGAGGACTTAGAGACTGTCAAGCTCATACCTCCATTTTACTGATAAGGAACCTGAGGAGCAAGAGAGGAAATGACTTGGCCAAAGTGAGTTCTTGGCAAAGCCAAGACCAGAATACAAGTGTTCCACTTCGGTTTTCATAAGACCACATTAACAAGGTCTTTTTTTGGAATTTATTATGGCTTTAATTCATCGCTGCTTTATTTTCTAATTGTTCCCTGATCATTGGTTTAGTAATCTATTTCATTTTATTTTTTATTATGTAAGCATTTTTTTTGTTTTTTTTTATTATAGAAGCAAACATGCATATTATAATACAATTTTACATTGTACAGTATAGACCACCATGGAAAATGTTACCCTAGTTGCCCACTTCAGCCCAAACACAGAAGTTCCTCTCTGCTGTAACCACTTACAACGCCTCTTATCTTTGGCATTTCTGATGGGTACCATTAAATAATATGCTCATCTTCTTTTATGTTCTAACTTCAGACAACATTAATTCTAGTTTTTTAAATGATTATCTCTTAAACATAATCAAACTTCTGTTTTTTAACATTTTAGACATTATCTACTCCCCACAATATATGGGGAAGAAATAAACATTTGTCTCTTCCTTGCACTTTTTATGTGGTCGAAGTTCGTAACTTTTATTTTTCTTCTGTAAGTATAGTTTAGTTATTTTAGCCATAACCTACCCATAAGTTAATTCCAAAAAAAAAGTACTTTAAATATTAAGACTATGTAAATATTATTCATTGTAGGCTGGGTGCAGTGGCTCATGCCAGCACTTTAGGAGACCAAGGCAGGTGGATTGCTTGAGCCCAGGAGTTTGAGACCAGCCTGAGCAACATGGAGAAATCTTGTCTCTACAAAAAATACAAAAAAATTAGCTGGGTTTGGTGGTGCTTGCCTGCAGTCCCAGCTACTCAGGAGACTGAGATGAGAGTATCGCTTGAGCCTGGGAGATCAAGTCTGCACTGAGCCATGATGGCACCACTGAACTCCAGGCTGGGTGTTAGAGTGAGACCCTGTCTCAAAACAAACAAACAAATAAGCAAACAGACAACAACAACAAAAAAAACTCATTGCACTTCCCAAGCCTCTCTTTCCGTCCCCCCCTTCAAAAATACACTCTCTCCTTTGTTACTAAGGAAGACTGCTTAGAAAGTAAAAGCCAAATACTTTACACTTTTCTTACACCGCTCTCAGCTCCCTTCCAGCTCATGGCCATGCCTCATTTTTCATTTGTTTTTAATGACAGTACTATGTTTCTGCTAGGCAGCTTCTCATTTTTCCTAAACATCCAGAGATTCTTTCCGCATTTGACTAAGAGAAGACCTTTATGTGTTCTCTTTATATGACGGATTGAATGAAATCCTCTTATTTCTTCAAAAATGTTCTTTCTTTCTTCATGGAAGTCCTCCATCCTCCTGTTTTTATGGGACTATGCCCTAGAATTGCACAGCAGTTACCTCATTGTGAAAGTCCATGTTTTCTTCTTTCTTTTATTTCCTTTTTGGCTATCTGGGAATATATCCTTGAGCATTTCCGTTTCAGAAAATATACGTGAATGGAATTTAACCTTTCTGAATTGTCATTTCACCCTCATATTTGATTGATCATTTAGACTGGCATAGAATTCTTGGTTCAAATAATTTGTCCCTCAGAATTTTGAAAGCATTCTACTTTTGTCTTCTTTCGTTGTTGGACCTGAAAAGTCTGCACCCATTTGATTCTTCTTCTTTCGAGGTAACCTTGTTTTCTTATCTCTAGGAAGTTGTAGGATCTTTTATTCTTTGGAGTTCAGAACTTTTGATATCACTCATATAAGGAAAAAGCCAAGAAGACTACACTGAGATATTGTTCTCACTGATCAGGTGAGTTGAGTCTGATAATATATTTTCTTGGGAGAAAGATACTGAATTCTCTTCAGCCTTGAAGGAACCTGTGGGGATAAAAATATATACAAAGTCGATGGATGCAGATTTAACAACACATATAAAAATGAGCAGTACGTATTTACTTTAACCAGCACTTTTGACATATAGGAATATATTATCTTGAAATACTAATCTATATGTACAAAGATATTTATACTAGGAGAATCATTGTAGTATTGTTTGTATGACATCAATGATTTTTTAAGCCAGATATTCATGATGAGTGGTCTTATTAAAACATTACAAATCTGTAATTTGTCAAAAGCTTCTATGCATTAATCTTGTTGGCATTTAGTAGGACCTTTCAGTCAAAAGAGTCTCTTTCTTTAGCTCCAGAGTGTTTTCTTCTAACATTTCCTTGAAAATTTGCCACTAGCCATTTTCTTATTTCAGTTTACCCCTTTTAAATCTCTTCTATAAGGGTGTGGAACCTGCTGTATCTGTCTGGCAGCTCCTTAACTTTCAATAATACTTTTAATTTTGCTCTATGTTTTGAGACATATATCATAACTTTATTTGCCAGAGAACCAGCTTTGTCTTCAACTGGGCTCTTATTATTTCAGGATGGAATTTATTTTTTATTTTTGCAATCATATTTGATTACTAAAAACACATTTTGCTTTCTGATTGCACTCTTTAAATTGTCCAGTTTTCTAGGGATGCAATTTTCTTTTAAATTGTTGTTTTTGTATACTAATAAGAGTTAATTTTAGGTGCACAATATTCTGAACTTTGCTGTTTTTCTTCTCTCATTGTATCTTGGCAATTGTTACATGTCAGTACCGGTAGAGGTACTTCAATTTTTCTTAATAGCTACATTGTATTTCACTCTCTATTTTACATACGTGTAATTTTTTGACAAGTCCACTAATGATAGATTTCTGGCTTTTAAAAAGTAATTGATGTGGCTGGGCGTGGTGGCTTATGCCTGTAATCCCAGCACTTTGGGAGGCTGAGGCTGGCGGATCACGAGGTCAAGAGATCGAGACCATCCTGGCCAACATGGTGAAACCTGATCTCTATGAAAAATACAAAAAAATTAGCTGGGTGTGGTGACATGCGCCTGTAGTCCCAGCTACTCAGGAGGCTGATGCAGGAGAATCATTTGAGCCCAGGAGGCAGAGGTTGCAGTGAGCCCAGATTGTGCCACTGCACTCCAGCCTGGCGACAGAGCAAGACTAGGTCTCAGGAGAAAAAAAAAAAAAAAAAAAAAGTAATTGATGTTATACGAACAGTACTGCAGTGACTCTCCTTGTATAAATATCTTTGTATATATAGATTAGTATTTCAAGAGAATATATTCCTAGATGTCAAAAGAGCTAAAAGAGTTGGTCAAAGTGTGTACGTATTGCTCATTTTGATATGTATTGTCAAGTTCTCATCCATTGAGTTTGTACGTATTTATGTTCTCACAAAGAGTGAAGATAATTATTTCTCCCTCCCAAAAAAGTATGTTATCAGACTTGACCCATCTGATCAGTGAAAATGGTATCTCAGTGTAGTCTACTTTGCATTTTCCTTATTATGAGTAATATTGATCAAATTTCTATAAGCTGAAAAGTCTTTTGCAATTTCATTTCTGTTAACTATCTAGTTAAACCTGGACCACCTTTCTATTAAGTTATTGATATCTTCAAGGTTTTATAGGAATTCTTTATGTGTTAAAGAAATTAGTCTTTTGTTGTCGTATGTGCTAAAAGCATTTATTTTGACACTACTTATGAAATTTTATCATCCTAAATTTTCAATAAACTTGTGAAATTTAGAATAGTTTTAGTTTTAGTTTTAAAGAAAAATGGTGAAGACAGTACGGAGTTCCCACATACCCCACCCCAGTTTCTCCTATTATCAACATTAGTATGGTTACATTGTAACAGTCCATGGACCAATACTGGTACATTATAATTAACTAAAATCCATTCTTTATTCTGATTCCCTTCGTTTTTACCAAATGTCTAGAAAAGTTCTAGGATCCTGTCACATTACATTTGGTCACCATGTTTTCATAGACTCTGCTTGCCTATGACAGTTTCTCAGACTTTCTGTATTTTTGATGACTTTGACAATTTGAGTAATAATGATCAGGTATTTTGTAGAAAGTCCTTTAGTTGGGGTGTGCCTGATGCTTTTCTCATGGTTGGACTGGGAGGAAGATCAGAGGTAAAGTGCCATTTTCATCAAGTCATGTAAAGTAAACACATTGTAAGCATGACTTATCACTGTTGGTGTTAACCCTGATGACCTGGGTGAGAGAGTCAGGCCTCTCCACCATAAAGCTCCTCCCTTTTCCCCCATTTCATACTTGACTCCGAAAGGAAGTCACTATGTGCGACCCACACCTAAGGAGTAGGGACTTAAACTTCACTTCCTTTATGCGGAGTATCTTCTTGAATTGCTGGGAGTTTTGCATGGCTGATTTGTCTGTTCTCCCCTCCTCCTCCCCCATTTACGGACTGATGTATTTGCTTGTTTATTCAATGATTTATTTATGTCAGTGTGAACTCCTGAATATTTATTTTGTACCTTGGCTTATAATCTAATACCACTTTATTTTGTTGCTCAAATTGTTCCAGCTTTGGCCACTGACAATTCTTTCAGTTGGCTCCTTTGTCCCTTTGTTATATCCTCATCATTATGGGTTTTTTGTTCTTTAAACATTTCTTTATGGCATTGAAAGATGCTCTAAGCTCATCTTGTATATTTCTTGCTCCAGTCCTAGAATCAGCTATCTCTCCAAACAAATAAAAATACAAATGAAATAAAATGAAGAGTCGTATTCTTTTTACTGGAGAATGATATGAAAACCGAAGCTCGAGTTTTTGGTATGCTTGTTGCTATCGAAATGGCATTGCTTCTAGGCCTTCTCAACTGACAGAGCAGGGAATAGATATGTGTATGCTAACCTATCAATATATACATGTCTATAAATATTCTTATATTTAACATTTCAATGTATATTAAGCTAGACATGAACTCATATTGACGTTTTCAACTATAATTCAGTACCATATGAATTGTTTTATCCTCCTTCCATGCTCATATGCAAAATCCTACACTAACAGTGAGAAATCTGTGTCCTACCATCTGCCATCCATTTACCTAATTGTTCAATTCCAGTATATATGCATAGTGCTTTCAGAATTATTGACCTGTACCTTCACGGGAAGCAACGTTACCAACTACAGTACAGTACTTAAGGTCAAGTGCTTTTGTTTTCAGTCTTATAGATTCTCTTCATTTCCAAAGGTACTTTGATCAGCACCTTTTCTCATATCTCCTTCAGTGTGGTTGTTCCATGCATTTGTAATATAGTTTATTCTTTTGTCACATTCTAATTTCCACCCTGGGATCCTTAACCTTCTAAATGATCTTTTACAATTTGCATACATTAAAGTTTACTCTTTGTGATGTAAAGTTCTATGGGTTTTGACAAATTTACAGTGTCATGTAGCTACTATGGCAGTATCATACAGAATAATGTCACCATTCTAAAAATCCCTGTTTCACCTGTTCAGCTCTCTCTCCTTGACCTAAACCCCTAGCAGTCACTGATCTGTTTACCATCTCTATAGTTTTGTTCTTTGCAAAATGCCGTATAAGTGGAATAACATAGTATTGTAGCCTTTTCAGACTGGCTTCTTTTACTTAGCAATATACATTTAAAATTAATTCATGTTTTAGTATAGCTTGATGGTTCATTTCACTTTATTATTAAGTGGTATTCCATTTTATGGATGTGCCACAGTTTGTTTATCCATTCACTTATCAAAGGATATCTTGATTGCTTCTAGTTTGGGGTAATTATGAATAAAATGGATAGAAATATTCACATGCAGGTTTTGTGTACACATTAATAAGTTTTCAAAACAGGTAGGTAAATACCTAGAAGTGTGATTGTTGGATCATATAATACGAGTATGTTTGGCTTTGTAAGAAACTGCCAAACTGTTTTCCAAAGTGGTTGTTCTGTTTTACATTTCCACCAGCAATAAATGAGAGATTCTGTTCCTCCACATCCTTATCAGCAATTGGTATTGTCAGTTCTTTTGGGTTTTAGTCACTCTAATAGGTGTGTTGCATTATATCCTTATTTTATGTATTTTCTAACTATTTATTACAGTTTATTTTTATAATTAACAAACAATAATTGTACATATTCTTGAGGTACAAAGTGATGTTTTGATATATACAATGTATAGTGATCGGATCAGGGCAATTAACACATCTCAAACATTTATCATTCCTTTGTGTTGGGAGAATTCAATATCCTCTGTGTAGCTATTTGAAACTATGTAATCTCTTATTGTTAATTATAGTCATCCTATAGTGGCATAGAACACTAGAACTTATTATTCTTATCTACCTGTAATTTTGTATACTTTAACAAATTTCTCTAATGACAAATGATGATTACCATCTTCTCAATTGCTTATTTCCCATCTGTATATCTTTTGGGTAAAGTGTCTGTTCAGATCTTTGACCCATTTTATTTTTTTTTTATTTTTTATTTTTTTAATTTATTTATTATTATTATACTTTAAGTTGTAGGGTACATGTGCATAACGTGCAGGTTTGTTACATAAGTATACTTGTGCCATGTTGGTGTGCTGCACCCAACAACTCATCATTTACATCAGGTATAACTCCCAATGCAATCCCTCCCCCCTCCCCCCTCCCCATGATAGGCCCCTGTGTGTGATGTTCCCCTTCCTGAGTCCAAGTGATCTCATTGTTCAGTTCCCACCTATGAGTGAGAACATGCGGTGTTTGGTTTTCTGTTCTTGTGATAGTTTGCTAAGAATGATGGTTTCCAGCTGCATCCATGTCCCTACAAAGGACGCAAACTCATCCTTTTTTATGGCTGCATAGTATTCCATGGTGTATATGTGCCACATTTTTTTTTTTTTTTTTTTTTTTTTTTTTTTTTTTTAATTTATTTATTATTATTATACTTTAAGTTGTAGGGTACATGTGCATAACGTGCAGGTTTGTTACATATGTATACTTGTGCCATGTTGCTGTGCTGCACCCATCAACTCGTCATTTACATCAGGTATAACTCCCAATGCAATCCCTCCCCCCTCCCCCCTCCCCATGATAGGCCCCGGTGTGTGATGTTCCCCTTCCTGAGTCCGAGTGATCTCATTGTTCAGTTCCCACCTATGAGTGAGAACATGCGGTGTTTGGTTTTCTGTTCTTGTGATAGTTTGCTAAGAATGATGGATTCCAGCTGCATCCAAGTCCCTACAAAGGACTCAAACTCATCCTTTTTTATGGCTGCATAGTATTCCATGGCGTATATGTGCCACATTTTCTTAATCCAATCTGTCACTGATGGACATTTGGGTTGATTCCAAGTCTTTGCTATTGTGAATAGTGCTGCAATAAACATACGTGTGCATGTGTCTTTATAGCAGCATAATTTATAATCCTTTGGGTATATACCCAGTAATGGGATGGCTGGGTCATATGGTACATCTAGTTCTAGATCCTTGAGGAATCGCCATACTGTTTTCCATAATGGTTGAACTAGTTTACAATCCCACCAACAGTGTAAAAGTGTTCCTATTTCTCCACATCCTCTCCAGCACCTGTTGTTTCCTGACTTTTTAATGATTGCCATTCTAACTGGTGTGAGATGGTATCTCATGGTGGTTTTGATTTGCATTTCTCTGATGGCCAGTGATGATGAGCATTTTTTCATGTGTCTGTTGGCTGTATGAATGTCTTCTTTTGAGAAATGTCTGTTCATGTCCTTTGCCCACTTTTTGATGGGGTTGTTTGTTTTTTTCTTGTAAATTTGTTTGAGTTCTTTGTAGGTTCTGGATATTAGCCCTTTGTCAGATGAGTAGATTGCAAAAATTTTCTCCCATTCTGTAGGTTGCCTGTTCACTCTGATGGTAGTGTCTTTTGCTGTGCAGAAGCTCTTTAGTTTAATGAGATCCCATTTGTCAATTTTGGCTTTTGCTGCCGTTGCTTTTGGTGTTTTAGACATGAAATCTTTGCCCATGCCTATGTCCTGAATGGTACTACCTAGGTTTTCCTCTAGGATTTTTATGGTATTAGGTCTAACATTTAAGTCTCTAATCCATCTTGAATTAATTTTCGTATAAGGAGTAAGGAAAGGATCCAGTTTCAGCTTTCTACTTATGGCTAGCCAATTTTCCCAGCACCATTTATTAAATAGGGAGTCCTTTCCCCATTTCTTGTTTCTCTCAGGTTTGTCAAAGATCAAATGGCTGTAGATGTGTGGTATTATTTCTGAGGACTCTGTTCTGTTCCATTGGTCTATATCTCTGTTTTGGTACCAGTACCATGCTGTTTTGGTTACTGTAGCCTTGTAGTATAGTTTGAAGTCAGGTAGCGTGATGCCTCCAGCTTTGTTCTTTTGACTTAGGATTGTCTTGGAGATGCGGGCTCTTTTTTGGTTCCATATGAACTTTAAAGCAGTTTTTTCCAATTCTGTGAAGAAACTCATTGGTAGCTTGATGGGGATGGCATTGAACCTATAAATTACCTTGGGCAGTATGGCCATTTTCACGATATTGATTCTTCCTATCCATGAGCATGGTATGTTCTTCCATTTGTTTGTGTCCTCTTTGATTTCACTGAGCAGTGGTTTGTAGTTCTCCTTGAAGAGGTCCTTTACATCCCTTGTAAGTTGGATTCCTAGGTATTTGATTCTCTTTGAAGCAATTGTGAATGGAAGTTCATTCATGATTTGGCTCTCTGTTTGTCTGTTACTGGTGTATAAGAATGCTTGTGATTTTGGCACATTAATTTTGTATCCTGAGACTTTGCTGAAGTTGCTTATCAGCTTAAGGAGATTTTGGGCTGAGACAATGGGGTTTTCTAAATATACAATCATGTCATCTGCAAACAGGGACAATTTGACTTCTTCTTTTCCTAACTGAATACCCTTGATTTCTTTCTCTTCCCTGATTGCCCTAGCCAGAACTTCCAACACTATGTTGAATAGGAGTGGTGAGAGAGGGCATCCCTGTCTTGTGCCAGTTTTCAAAGGGAATTTTTCCAGTTTTTGCCCATTCAGTATGATATTGGCTGTGGGTTTGTCATAAATAGCTCTTATTATTTTGAGGTACGTTCCATCAATACCGAATTTATTGAGCGTTTTTAGCATGAAGGGCTGTTGAATTTTGTCAAAAGCCTTTTCTGCATCAATTGAGATAATCATGTGGTTCTTGTCTTTGGTTCTGTTTATATGCTGGATTATGTTTATTGATTTGCGAATGTTGAACCAGCCTTGCATCCCAGGGATGAAGCCCACTTGATCATGGTGGATAAGCTTTTTGATGTGTTGCTGAATCCGGTTTGCCAGTATTTTATTGAGGATTTTTGCATCGATGTTCATCAGGGATATTGGTCTAAAATTCTCTTTTTTTGTTGTGTCTCTGCCAGGCTTTGGTATCAGGATGATGTTGGCCTCATAAAATGAGTTAGGGAGGATTCCCTCTTTTTCTATTGATTGGAATAGTTTCAGAAGGAATGGTACCAACTCCTCTTTGTACCTCTGGTAGAATTCAGCTGTGAATCCATCTGGTCCTGGACTTTTTTTGGTTGGTAGGCTATTAATTGTTGCCTCAATTTCAGAGCCTGCTATTGGTCTATTCAGGGATTCAACTTCTTCCTGGTTTAGTCTTGGAAGAGTGTAAGTGTCCAGGAAATTATCCATTTCTTCTAGATTTTCCAGTTTATTTGCGTAGAGGTGTTTATAGTATTCTCTGATGGTAGTTTGTATTTCTGTGGGGTCGGTGGTGATATCCCCTTGATCATTTTTAATTGCGTCGATTTGATTCTTCTCTCTTTTCTTCTTTATTAGTCTGGCTAGTGGTCTGTCAATTTTGTTGATCTTTTCAAAAAACCAACTCCTGGATTCATTGATTTTTTGGAGGGTTTTTTGTGTTTCTATCTCCTTCAGTTCTGCTCTGATGTTAGTTATTTCTTGCCTTCTGCTAGCTTTCGAATGTGTTTGCTCTTGCTTCTCTAGTTCTTTTAATTGCGATGTTAGAGTGTCAATTTTACATCTTTCCTGCTTTCTCATGTGGGCATTTAGTGCTATAAATTTCCCTCTACACACTGCTTTAAATGTGTCCCAGAGATTCTGGTATGTTGTATCTTTGTTCTCATTGGTTTCAAAGAACATCTTTATTTCTGCCTTCATTTCGTTATGTACCCAGTAGTCATTCAGGAGCAGGTTGTTCAGTTTCCATGTAGTTGAGCGGTTTTGATTGAGTTTCTTAGTCCTGAGTTCTAGTTTGATTGCACTGTGGTCTGAGAGACAGTTTGTTATAATTTCTGTTCTTGTACATTTGCTGAGGAGTGCTTTACTTCCAATTACGTGGTCAATTTTGGAGTAAGTATGATGTGGTGCTGAGAAGAATGTATATTCTGTTGATTTGGGGTGGAGAGTTCTATAGATGTCTATTAGGTCTGCTTGCTGCAGAGATGAGTTCAATTCCTGGATATCCTTGTTAACTTTCTGTCTCGTTGATCTGTCTAATGTTGACAGTGGAGTGTTGAAGTCTCCCATTATTATTGTATGGGAGTCTAAGTCTCTTTGTAAGTCTCTAAGGACTTGCTTGATGAATCTGGGTGCTCCTGTATTGGGTGCATATATATTTAGGATAGTTAGCTCTTCCTGTTGAATTGATCCCTTTACCATTATGTAATGGCCTTCTTTGTCTCTTTTGATCTTTGATGGTTTAAAGTCTGTTTTATCAGAGACTAGTATTGCAACCCCCGCTTTTTTTTGTTCTCCATTTGCTTGGTAAATCTTCCTCCATCCCTTTATTTTGAGCCTATGTATGTCTCTGCGTGTGAGATGGGTCTCCTGAATACAGCAGACTGATGGGTCTTGACTCTTTATCCAGTTTGCCAGTCTGTGTCTTTTAATTGGAGCATTTAGTCCATTTACATTTAAGGTTAAGATTGTTATGTGTGAACTTGATCCTGCCATTATGATATTAACTGGTTATTTTGCTAGTTAGTTGATGCAGTTTCTTCCTAGCATCGATGGTCTTTACATTTTGGCATGTTTTTGCAATGGCTGGTACCGGTTGTTCCTTTCCATGTTTAGTGCTTCCTTCAGGGTCTCTTGTAAGGCAGGCCTAGTGGTGACAAAATCTCTAAGCATTTGCTTATCTGTAAAGGATTTTATTTCTCCTTCACTTATGAAACTTAGTTTGGCTGGATATGAAATTCTGGGTTTAAAATTCTTTTCTTTAAGAATGTTGAATATTGGCCCCCACTCTCTTCTGGCTTGGAGAGTTTCTGCCGAGAGATCTGCTGTTAGTCTGATGGGCTTCCCTTTGTGGGTAACCCGACCTTTCTCTCTGGCTGCCCTTAAGATTTTTTCCTTCATTTCAACTTTGGTGAATCTGGCAATTACGTGTCTTGGAGTTGCTCTTCTCGAGGAGTATCTTTGTGGCGTTCTCTGTATTTCCTGGATTTGAATGTTGGCCTGCCCTACTAGGTTGGGGAAGTTCTCCTGGATGATATCCTGAAGAGTGTTTTCCAGCTTGGTTCCATTTTCCCCCTCACTTTCAGGCACCCCAATCAGACGTAGATTTGGTCTTTTTACATAATCCCATACTTCTTGCAGGCTTTGTTCATTTCTTTTTCTTCTTTTTTCTTTTGGTTTCTCTTCTCGCTTCATTTCATTCATTTGATCCTCAATCGCAGATACTCTTTCTTCCAGTTGATCGAGTCAGTTACTGAAGCTTGTGCATTTGTCACGTATTTCTCGTGTCATGGTTTTCATCTCTTTCATTTCGTTTATGACCTTCTCTGCATTAATTACTCTAGCCATCAATTCTTCCACTTTTTTTTCAAGATTTTTAGTTTCTTTGCGCTGGGTACGTAATTCCTCCTTTAGCTCTGAGAAATTTGATGGACTGAAGCCTTCTTCTCTTGTCTCGTCAAAGTCATTCTCCGTCCAGCTTTGATCCGTTGCTGGCGATGAGCTGCGCTCCTTTGCCGGAGGAGATGCACTCTTATTTTTTGAATTTCCAGCTTTTCTGCCCTGCTTTTTCCCCATCTTTGTGGTTTTATCTGCCTCTGGTCTTTGATGATGGTGATGTACTGATGGGGTTTTGGTGTAGGTGTCCTTCCTGTTTGATAGTTTTCCTTCTAACAGTCAGGACCCTCAGCTGTAGGTCTGTTGGAGATTGCTTGAGGTCCACTCCAGACCCTGTTTGCCTGGGTATCAGCAGCAGAGGCTGCAGAAGATAGAATATTTCTGAACAGCGAGTGTACCTGTCTGATTCTTGCTTTGGAAGCTTCCTCTCAGGGGTGTACTCCACCCTGTGAGGTGTGGGGTGTCAGACTGCCCCTAGTGGGGGATGTCTCCCAGTTAGGCTACTCAGGGGTCAGGGACCCACTTGAGCAGGGAGTCTGTCCCTTCTCAGATCTCAACCTCCGTGTTGGGAGATCCACTGCTCTCTTCAAAGCTGTCAGACAGAGTCGTTTGCGTCTGCAGAGGTTTCGGCTATGTTTGTTATCGCCCTGTCCCCAGAGGTGGAGTCTACAGAGACAGGCAGGTTTCCTTGAGCTGCTGTGAGCTCCACCCAGTTCGAGCTTCCCAGCAGCTTTGTTTACCTACTTAAGCCTCAGCAATGGCGGGCGCCCCTCCCCCAGCCTGGCTGCTGCCTTGCCGCGATATAGCAGACTGCTGTGCTAGCAATGAGGGAGGCTCCGTGGGTGTGGGACCCTCCCGGCCAGCTGTGGGATATGATCTCCTGGTGTGCCTGTTTGCTTAAAGCGCAGTATTGGGGTGGGAGTTACCCGATTTTCCAGGTGTTGTGTGTCTCAGTTCCCCTGGCTAGGAAAAGGGATTCCCTTCCCCCTCGCGCTTCCCATGTGAGGTAATGCCTCGCCCTGCTTCAGCTCTCGCTGGTCGGGCTGCAGCAGCTGACCAGCACCGATCGTCCGGCACTCCCCAGTGAGATGAACCCAGTACCTCAGTTGAAAATGCAGAAATCACCGGTCTTCTGTGTCGCTCGCGCTGGGAGTTGGAGACTGGAGCTGTTCCTATTCAGCCATCTTGCTCCGCCCCCCCCATTTTTAAATTAGATTGAATTTTTTTATTGTTAAATTTTAAGAGTTCTTTGTATAACTTGGATACTTACCTTTTATCAGGTATGTGTTTGCAAATATGTTCTCCCAGTCTGTAACTTGTCTCTTCATTCTCTTAACAGTGGTTCCAGCAGTTCAGAATTTTGGTGTTAATGAAGTCCAATATATCAAATTTTTTTATAGATCATGCTTTTGATGTTGTACTTAAAAATTCATCACAAAGTCCAAGGTCATGTAGACTTTATCATGTATTATCTTTTGTAAGTTTTATAGTTGTTGAATGTTTTGATACATTTTACTGGAAGTTCCAGCCAGGGAAATAAGGTAGAAAAAAAAAGGATGAAAGAAAGAGAAAAAGAAAAAGAAAGAGAGGAAGAAGAAAAAGAAATCAAGAAAAAGAAGAAAGGCATCTAGATTGGAAAAAAAGGAATAAAACTGTCTTAATTTGCACATATATGAGTGTCTACGTAGAAATTTCAAAGGATGTATAAAATGGCAACTAGAATTAATAAGTAAATTTAGCAAGATCAATATAAAATAAATTGTATTTCTGTATGTTAGAGATGAACACTTGAAAATATAAATTTAAAAATTCCACTTATGAAAGCATTATAAATACAAAATACTAACAAAATATATTCTAAGATTTGTAAGCTGTAGTTATAAAACATTAGTGAAGGGTAACAAATAAGCCCTAAATAAATGAAGTGATATATCTATAAATCTATAAATTCATTGCAACCCATTGAAAATATCAGCAGGCCTTTGTGGAAGTCAGAAAGCTGATTCTAAAATCTATATGGAAAGGTAAAGGACTTAAAACAGTTAAACATTTTTCTTTAAGGAACATAATATTCCTTATGAAATGAGGAATATTTCTTTCTCATTTGAAGACTTACCATGAGGCAACAATAATTAAGACAGTATAATATGTATGAAAGGTTAGATATACTAATAAATAGAACAGAATAGAGATAGCGAAATAGATCCAAATATTTATTCCACTGACTTTGTACGAAGGTGCCAATGTAGTTCAATGGATAAAGAACAGTCTTCTCAGCAAATATTGATCGCACAGCTGGATACACACACACACACACACACACACACACACACACACACACACACACCCCTCAATCTATACCTTGTATCATATGTGAAAAAAATTCAAAATAGATTAAAAACCTAAATATAAAGCACAAAACCATAGAACTTATCAAAGAAAATAATAAAAGGAAATATTCTTACCTTAAGTTAGTCAAAGATTTACTGGAACACGAAAGCACAAATTATAAAATAAAAATTTTAAAAACTGAATTTGATTTAATCAAAATTTAAAATTTAGGCTCTTTGAATGTTAACAAAATAAAAGAGAAGCTATAGACTGGAAGAAAATGTCTGCAAGAAAAAATGTCTGATAAACTACATCTCTCCAGAATACACAAAGAACTCTGTTTTGCAGAAACTTTTTAGCTTGGACCCAGCATGGTGGTTCACACTTGTAATCCCAACACTTTGGGAGGCTAAAGTAGGAGGATTGATTGAGGTCAGGAGTTTTAGACCAGCTTGGGCAAAACACCAAGACCCTTTCTCTATAAAAAAAAAATTTTAAAAAATAGCTGAGCATGGTGGCCTGCACCTGTAGTCCTAGCTACTTGGGAGGCTGAGGCAGGAGGATTGCTTGAGCCCAGGAGTTCAAGGCTGCAGTGAGCTATGGTTGTACCACTGCACTTCAGCCTGGGCAACAGAGCAAGGCCCTGTCTCAAAAAACAAAACAAAACAAAACAAAAACCAAAAAAAAAAAAAAAAAAAAAAATCAAACAAAATAGAAAAGAAAAGAAAAGTTAAAAGTTACAGAAACTTTTTAGTTTGATGTAGTCCCATTTGTTTATTTTTTGCTTTTGTTGCCTATGTTTTTGGTGAGCTATCCAAACAATTCTTGCCAAAGCCAATATCAAATTGCTTTTTTCCCTGTTTTTTCTCTTTTTCTTTTGCCAGCAATTTTATGCATTCAGGTCTTAGGTTTAGGCCTTTACTCCATTTTCAGCTGACTTTTATGTATGGTGTAAGATAAGGATACAGTGTTATTCTTTTGAATGTGGATATCTAGTTTTTACAACACTATTTGTTGAAGAGACTATCCTTTGTCCATTGTGTCTTTTTGGTGGCCTTGTTGAAAATTCAGTGACTGTGCAGACAGTTCCTGACTTATAATGTTTCAACCTACAGTTCTTCAACTTTATAATGGTACCCCTCCAACCATTTTGTTTTTCACTTTCAGTACAGTATGCAAAACATTACACTGGATATTCAATACTTTATTACAAAACAGGCTTTATGTTAGATGATTTTGCCCTACTGCAGGTTAATATAAGTGTTCTGAGTACGCTTAAGATTGGTTAGGCTGAATTATGATATTTGGTAGGTTAGGTGTATTAAATGCATTTTTAACTTAATGATATTTTAAAACTTACAATGAGTTTACTGTTACACAACACCATTGTAAGTCGAAAACATCTATATATGCTTGGGTTTACTTATGGGCTCTCTATTCGGTTCTATTGGTCTATATATGTCAGTATTATACTATTTTAATTACTATTGTTTTGTAATATAATTTGAAATTGGGAAATGTGATGCCTTTAGCTTTGTTTTTCCTTCCCAAGACTGTTTTGGCTACCCAGGGTCTTTTGTGATTACACAGAAAATTGTTTTTCCATTTCTGTGAAAAATTCCATTGGGATTTTGATAGGGATTGTGTTGAATCTGTATATTGCTTTAGTTATTATAAACATTTTAATAATATTTATTCCTCTAATCCGTGGACATGTGGTATCTTTCCATTCATTTTTATCTTCCTCAATTTCTTTCATCAACATTTTATAGTTTTCAGTGTAGAGATCTTTCACTTCCTTGGCTAAACTTATTCCTATTTTATTATTTCTGATGCCATTGTAATGGGATTGTTTTCTTGATTTCTTTTCTAGATAGATCATTATTAGTATACAGAAATGTAACTGATTATTATACATTAATATTTTATCCTGCAACTCTACTGAGTTTATTAGTTCCAGTAGTGCTTTAGTGGAATCTATAGGGTTTTCTACATCTAGAATTGTGTCATCTGCAAACAGGGATGATTTTACTTCTTCCTTTCTGATTTGAATGCCTTTTAATTTTTTTCTTATCTGATTGCTCTTGCTAGTACTTCTAGTATTGTGTTAAATAGAAGTGGTAAGAGTAGACACCCTTCTCTTATGTCAGATCTTACAGGAAAAGCTTTCAGTTTTTCCCACATAAGAAGTTAAAATCAAAACTATATTTAAAAACTCTCACAACTAATAGGAAAAGACAAGTAATCTGATAAAAAAAAATGGGTAAAGGATTTGAATAGACATTTCTCCAAAGAAAAAAATAAAATGTCCAAAAACCCCCCAAAAAAGGTGCCCAATGCCACTAATCATCAGGAAATGCAAACCAAATCCATAATGAGATATCACCTCAGACCTGTTAGAATGGCTATTTTAAAAAAAGACAAGAGGTGACTGATTTGAGTAATAATAAAACTCTGGTCTCCTACACAGCTGACTCAGCATGAATTACGCTTTCTCTACTGCAATTCCCCAGTCTTGAATTGGCTCTGTCTAGGCAGCGGGCAAGGTGAACCCCTTGGGTGGTTACAAAGTTGGGGGTTTGTCCAGGATTGCCCTTGTGGCTACCTGCCTGTGGTTCAGTGGCCCCCCTCCAGTGATGGATCCAGAAGCCAGCCCAAGTGGCTGCCTGGTTCTCTTGGACTGGGTGCTGACTCTGGTACTCTCTCTACTGGTGGGGCACTGCCAGCCCAGTGTGCATGGATTAAGTTGCAATAGAGAAATAGTCCTGGGGAGATGTCCCTTAACTGTAGCCCTATCACGGGGTATCAGCCTGTAGCCCCATGGTGGGGTGTCTAGATTGGTGAGCATCCTAGGCTCTGCCAATGCCTTGTTCCTTCTCCTGACTGGTTCTGTAGTCCTATGGTGGGGTGTCTGTAGCCCCATTGCAGGGTGTATGTTTGTAGCTCCACCCTGGGGTGTCTGTGTCTGTAGCCTCATTGCAGAGAGTTTGTTCAGCTCTTGGGTGATCTCAGTTAGCTCCTTCTAACTAGTAGGAAGAGTCCTGGTTTAGGAGACTTCTCCTCAATCAGGAAGATTTTGAGGAGGTTTCTCAAATGGAGAATAGTCATACAATTAAGAAACTGACAAATGAAAAACTTTACAAGTGCTGAATCTTCTGTCTGTCTATTTATATGTGTTGTATGTTTATATATAAAAGAGCTCTGATTCGTTGGTTTAGAAAAATAAGTGCTTAAATCAAATATTTTGTCAGAAAAATAGAAACTTTAATGCCTTTTTGTTCATGTGACATTAGTAATCTTTTGGAAATAAAGACAGTTTTAAAGATTATTGGTAAAATAAAATGTCTTGAAAATGTAGATATTTGGTCTAAATTAAGGTCAGATATCAGATTTGCAAAATGTTTTAAGGTCAAACTGTTTCTTTGACTTTTGAAAATTGTTCGATTTACCTACTTTGGAGAATTTGATTATAGGTAAGGCCTGGGGACATATGGAGAGCCATGCCCACTAGCTATGCTAAAAGCAGTCAGACCTTATCTGAATTTCTGTTTGATGTCCTAGGCTCCACCCCTAATATGTAATTAAAATCTCTTACTTATCAAATTTTTCACTAAAAATAAAAGTTGCTAACAGTTAACAGTGTAATGTGTAGTTGAGACCACTGGAGAAACAGTTTTACATACAAGGTGTGTAGGGAATGTGTTTTTGGTAAAAGATTGTAAGAAGGCACAGGAGTAAGGCTTTTGTTAAAGGGAATGTAATTTTGTCTAGTTCAGAGGGTTTTCATGACTGTCTCAACCTAAAAGAGCAATGGAACAAAACTGAAGTTTTAAGCAAAGTGAAAAGGGTTTGTAAAGGGTTGATCTTATAAAAAATTCTGTGGGTATAAGCAAGTTGGCTAAGATTTAAAAGAAATTATTTAACTTGTTTCCTTAGGTTAAAACATTGAAGTCCTAATGATGTGGGGCCAGAATCTGGACCCGTGTGTCTGAATAACAGGGTTTTCTTAGAAAACCGATCTGCTGTTTGATGGAAAATTGTAAAGCATTCTGAAAAGTTTATGCAAATCTTACCTTATAGTCAAACTAATTAAAACTGGGTAGAGACGTAAAATTGTATATAAAAAACTAGCTTTAACATTAAAGATGCACTAATGCAAGCATAAAATTTATTTTTCCCTTTTGAAGAAGATTTTTATGTAATGTTAAAAATAATGAAAGGGTTTTGTTTTCTCCTTTGGGTAAATGGCAGAAAAAAAAAGGAGGAGAGAGAGAAGAGACAGATTCAGTTGGCCTCATGCTATCTTCATTGGGTCTTGTTTGGAAAGCTAAGTCTCTTTTATCAGAGTAAAGGTTTTTCTTTGTTAAAAATATTTTTGGAGTTACCATTTTGGCCAAATAAATTCCTTGTGATGACCCGGGATTCTATTTTGTGATATCCTGTGTTTTAGACCTTTGATATTTGACAAATTTTCCAAAATCAAATTATAAATTCTTTCTCTTTCTTACCTAATATTTTAGATATTAGGTCCTCTAAAGTTCAAAAATGACATTTGGGTTATATGGTACAAAAATCATACAAGAAGCACTGTCAAATATGAAATGATATCTGGCTTTCTTTGGTCTATATTTGTGTAAATATGTTATTGGTATATGTTGTATATATATGTATATATACATATATGTTCTGAAATTATGTAAAACTCCTATAATTCTAATACGACTTAGCATATATTTTCAGTGCCTTTTCTGCAATGTGACACTGACCATTTTCCTAGCAGGAGGTAGAGTCTATTTCAGTACCCTTTGAAATGCTGAACCCTTTTAAATATGATCTAGCCTTGTGACATGCTTGGACCAATAGACTAGATGATTTGCATTTTCTAAAGATGCCCTCAAGGAAGCCTGTAGCTTCCATTCACAATTCCTTAAAACCCAACTGTCGTGTGTGGAAGCCTGAGATAGCCATGTGGACAGGTTTCATGCAGAATCAAGATGATATATGCAAATTCAAGATTTCGATATCTGTGCTTGCTCAAATCTCATGCTGAAATGTAATCCCCAGTGTTGGAGGTGGGGCCTGGTGGAAAGTGTTTGGGTCATGGGGGAGGATCCCTCGTGTACTGGTGCTGTCCTCTGGACACTGAATGAGTTCTTGCAACATCTGGTTGTTTAAGTGTGTAGCACCTCCCTCCGACCCCCACCCACTGTCTTTTGCTCCTTCTTCTACGCTGTGATGTGTCTGTTCCCCTTCACTTTGTGCCGTGTTTGTAAGTTATCTGAAGCCTCACCAGAAGCAGATGCCAGTGCCATGCTTTCTCCACACCCTGCAAAACCATGAGCCAATTAATCTTTTATTCTTTGTACTTTTTTTTTTTAAAAAAAGACAAGCAATAACAAGTATTAGCAATGGTGTGGAGAAAAGGCAACCATTGTATACTGCTAGTGGGAATGCAGAATGGTACTGCCAGTATGGAAAGCAACATGGAGGTTCCTGACGACATTAAAGATTAGAATTGCCATATGACCCAGCAACCTCTCATCTAGGTATACCATCCAAAGGAAATGAAATCACCACCTTGTAAAGATAGTAAAGCTATCTATGCTCCATGGTTCTTGCAGCATTGTTCACAATAGTCAAGATATGAAAACACCCTAAATGTCCATCAGTTGATGAATGGATAAAGACATTGTAGTGTATATTTATGGATATTTTCTAACCTTAAAAAAGGAGATCCTGCCATTGCTGCAAAAGCTTTGATGAATCTAAAGGACATTATGGTAAGTGCAATAAGCCAGACACAGGAAGAAAAATACTACGTGATCTCACTTACATGTGGAAACTAACAAAACAAACAAAACAAAAACAAAAACGAACCTTGAATACATAGAAATAGAGATAAGAAAGATGGTTACCAGAGGTGAGGGGGTGGAAAAATGGGGCAATGGAGGTCAAAGGGCACAAAGTTTCAGTTATGCAGTATAAATAACCCTAGTGATCTAAAGTATAGCCTGAGTACTGTAGTTAATAATATTGTATCCTGGAAATTTGATAAGAGAGTAGGTTTTAGATATTTTTACCTACCAAAAAGTGGAAGCTATGTGAGATGATAGATATGTCAATTTGTTTGACTGTAGTAATCATTTCACTGCATGTATGCATATCAACACAACATACTGTATACCTTAAATATATACAACTTTTTTAAAAAATTCAGGAATTTTCAGGGTGCTATTGATCTACACTTGAGCTGTCTCCTTATGATAGCCACAAGGATATGTAATTTTGAAAACTGAAAAAAAAGAACTCTCAAAACTGAATAATGAGAAGAAACACAGCCCAATTAAAAATGGAAAAAAGAATTGAACAGATGCTTCACCAAGAAGACACACAAGATAGTAAGTAAGCACATGAAAAGATGTTTGACATCATTAATCAATATGAAAATGCAAATTAAAAGCACAATGGAATACCACTGCATACCTATTAGAATGACTGAAATTTTTAAAAGCCAGAAAACCAAAAAATCCATATCAAGTACAAGAATGTGAAGTAACTGACAATGTTCATAGATTGCTCCTAGGGAAGAAAAGTGGTACAACCACTTAGGAAAGCAGTTTGTCTGTTTTTTTAATAAAGTTAAACATGAACTTCTTACATTGCCCAAGAATTTATGCCAAAATGATTAGTTGAAAGAAATGAAAACATATGTTCACACAAAGAATTGTATAGAGAAAACCTGAATAGTGATGTTTGTAGCATATTTATTCAAAATAGCAAAAAAGTAGAAATAATCCAAATGTCCATCAACCAGTGAATGCATGATGAAGAAATTGTTTTATATGCATACAATAGAATGCTACTTAGGAATAAAAACCAAATAAACTACTGACACATACATTACATGGATTAATTTCAAAGACACTGTGCTAAGCACAAGAATCCAGACACAAATGGTTGTGTTCTTTGTGAGTTCATTTATATGACATTCTAGAAAAGGCAAAATTACAGAGACCAAAGTCTGATTATTGGTTGCCAGGAGGAGCTGAGGATAAAAGAAATAATTTTTTGACAAAGGAGCACATAGAAACTTTGTGCAGTGATTAAAAAGTATTCTACATTGATTCTGGTAGTGGTCATATGACTCTAGTATTTGTATACATTCACAGGAATGTATATCTCAAAATGGTGAACTTTACACAAATTTTAGGTTAAGAGGTAATTCTCCATGGATTTTTCTGCATGTCTTGTGGGCCACACAGTGATTGCCCTTTGTTCTGGATGATTTTCTCAAGAATGTTTGCATTGTGCCCTGGTGGACAGAGATAGTGTCACCCTCTGGAGGAAGTTGCAGGCATAATTATTAATACTATCCAGTATAATAAGATAAAGCCTCTTTCTGGAGCAAAGAGAACACTAACTGTTGAGTAAGTTCAGGGGTCCTCTTCTGTAAAGCAGTACACTGTGGCAGGTGTCATCTGGCTCTCATCATGTTAGCCTAAGGGAATTGAGGCTCAGGGAACTGGCCCCCAAATAACGACACTTTAGTTACTGCTATTGCTATGAGTAATAAATTGTTCTTCATCTCTGACCAAGAGTCTCGCGTCTTCTACCGGCATTCATGAAATGGTGGCAAGGTGACTGGTTAGCTTACAAGTAGTGTAAACTCTCTGACTCTCCACAGTTTTGACACTTAGCAGTGAAGATGGATGCTGACAGAGATGTGACTTTCTGGAAGAGAAAGGAGGAGGACCTGGTGAACTGACTAACGGGATTTAGGGAAAGCACACATATTGACCAAAGTGTATGTTCAACCAGGCATAAATTGTCCTCCACATTGTTGTGGGTTAATGAGAAGGAATTGGAGATGTGGTTGCAGGTCAAGTGCTGGGAAATAGATTCAAAGAAAACTGACTAAAAAGGGACTTGGATGTTATAACTCTCCTCTCCTGTGGGTATTTCCTCACGACTTTGGTGTCAGCTTCAAATTCACCCCATTGTAATAAGTAATATTACTATTATTCCTGGGAGGAGGGAGCCAAAAGATCTACCTTTATCAAATAACATTTGCAAAAACACACAGCTGTACTTAGCATGAAAAGAAAGAAAAATGTGACCACTATGTGCAGAAACCAGGAAGACTGATAAACCGGTGGCTGATTGACCTGGGAGACGAAGGGGGCATGGGATGCATAATGTTTGTTAAGGAAGAGTGGGAACAGCAGGTCATATTATGGTTCCACCCCTCATGCAGTCTGTCAGGCCCTCTGTAGATCCATTTGTAGATGACAGTAACAGGGTCAGAGCTTTTTGCTATAGGTACTGGCTAAAATAAGGGCATTTTCCTCAAAACAAACTCCTTTGGGAAACCATAAATGATACATTGACTAGTATTCAGAGCCTTACTGCCCTGAATTGGGTTTACAATAATGATCAAAGTGACCCACTGCAGAATGAGAAACTGTCCTAAAGAAATTGTGATAAATGTTTGCTGTCAGCCCTGCCACCTTGGAAACTTCCCCTATTCCTTATGTGGAAATTGAATGGGAATTTAGGAGGTGTTATCTTGGTAATGGGAAATGATGCTACAGATTAATGTGGGCTCCTCGAGGGTCACCACTGTGTAAGCTAAGTCCAAGCCAGTCATAGGGTGCAAACCCTGCTCGCCAAACAAAGCTTCTTGGGACTATGTGGGTACATTCACAATACTCAAGTACACTGCCCCATCCCCCCCATACACATTTTTTTTTCCCATTTTTAAGTAGTCTAGGCTTTAATTTTAAAAGAGGTTGAATATTGCTTATTATTCATCCTAGTTTCCTATTGCTACAATAACAAATTATCACCACTTAGTGACTTAAAACAACACAAATATATTCTCTTATGGTTCTGGAGGTCAGAAGTCTAAAGATATTTTCAATGGGCCATTGGAATTGATAGGGATGGTTCCTTCTGAGACTTTGCATGGAAAATCTATTTTCTTGCCTATTTCTAATGGTCACTTGTATCCTTTGATTCCTGACCCCTTCCTCCATCTTCAAATTGCATCATTCCAGTTATGACCTCCGTCATCACATGACTTCCCCTCTGACTTCTCTTGCATTCTTCTAAGATACACCCCTTTGGAAAAGCATCCGTTAGCTTGCACTTGTCAAAACTGAACATCTGATCCATGAAGTGCTTGTTACTCTCTGGACATTTTGTGGTGGGTCAGCTCAGACTCAGTGACTAACAAGTTGGAAAGTGTTCAACAAGTCTCACTTACCAAATGGAAATAGTATATTCAAGGACTCAGCCAAGTTGGCCCCAAGAGCTTCTTGGATTTAGATTAAAAAATTGGCAACTGTCCCTTTGGGAGAAACTTTACATCTTATTTCACCACTTTGGAAAATATTTGAAAGTACCTGCTAAAGCAGTGTATGCCTATGTCCTATGACCTGGCAATATTACTTATAGGTATGTAGTAATAGAAGTGCATGCACGCATGTATCAAAGACATGTACACCAAAGAGCACATGTCAGAATGTTCATAGTACAGTTATTCATAAAAATAGAAAACTGAAAACAGTCCAAATGTACAGCAATGGAGTAAAGAAACAAATGATGATATGATCATACAAATAAATATTATACAGCTGTCAAAATGAATGAATTACTATTACAAGAACATGAATTTCACAAATATGATTTGAGCAGAACAAATCAAGCACAGAATAATATATACTATATTATTCCATTTGTATAAGGTTCAAAAGAATTCCTAACAGTCTGGAGGCATACTTAGTGGGAGGAAGCTTAATGCCAGTGACTTTTTTATTTCTTGATTTGGGTGGTGGTTACATGAGTGAATTTGCTTGAGTTTACCAAGCTGTTGAATTTATCAAGCTGTTGACTCATAATTTGGACATTGTTTCCCTTATGGTTTAATTAAAATGACAATTAATCAGGACCATTGATAGTAAAATGCTGAAAAGGCTAGCATGAATACACAAATAAGAAAACTATCCAGTAATCATAGTTATTAATACAGAACAAGAATTTTATGTAAAATTGTAACATATCAGATCCACTAGTAAATTAAAAACAAACTATGCCAAGATAAAGTAGAGTTTACTTTATGAATTCAAGTCTGGTTTAATATATTATCTTCTCTCTAAATGCTAAAATGCATTTGAAAAAATACAATATCCATTCTAAATAAAAATTATTAGTAAAACACAGATAGAAATGCCCTTATTTCAATAAGTATATAATAGCAGCAACCAAAATTATATCTCATTGTGAAACAATGAAGACATTTTCATTTGAATAAGAAAAAAGATAAATATGTTTGCCAATACTATTACTGAATATTTTTGTACAAGTTCTAGACTATGTGATAAGGCAGGAAAATTAGATTTAAAAATTGATGACTTAGAATTAATACTCTCTTTTATTATAGACTGTACTATTATGTGCCTAAATAAAAAAAAACCAAAATAATAGAATCCATTAAGTAACTATTTAACAAAAATAATGCTCAATATGTTGGACAATTATTAAAATATATTTTTAAACAGAAATTATAATAAAAAAGAATAGATCCCTTACTACAGCAAAATATAAATTATATAAAATTTTAGAAATAAATATACAGCATATGTATGCAAAGTACAAAATTTTGCTGAGGACTGTAAAAGACTACTTGAAGAAATGGAGAGAAATGCCGTATTTGTAAATAAGAAGATATATCTGGTAAATATGTCCATTCTCTTCCATATCAATTTAATATTTAGAGCTGTATCAGTAAACATATTGATGTTTTGGAATTTTACAAAATTATCTCATAATTTACCTGGAAAACGTACAGATGAAAATAGCTATAAAAATTATAAAAGTAGGTAAAGATAGATGACTCTTATTATTCATTAAAGTGTGCACTGAGGCTGTTTGAATTAAGATAGCGCTGTCCTGGAACAAAAGTTAGCAGACTAATGAAGCATTGTGGATATCCACAAACAGATATATACATATCTGTTTATATATACATAAGATATATATATATGCAGCAAATGAAGTAAGTAAGGAAGGGGTGGATTATCTTCATCCTTCCCAACCATAGACAGCCATTATATTGTGTTCAGTGCAGATATTTTGGTTGTGTATATTCTTATAAAATGTGTATTGTCATATTATATACCCATCCTTCTCTTCTTTTGCCTATTCAAACCTATGATCTTTAAATAAGCAGGTCTCATAGAAGTAATAGGTAGAACAGAGGATACTAGAGGCTGGGAAGGGGAAGGGGAAGGAAGGGAAGGGGAGAGATTTGTTAAAGGACACAACATTACAGCTAGATAGGAGTAAGTTCTCGTGTTCTATAGCACTGTAGGATGACTATAGTTAACAATAACGTATTATAAAGTTTCAAATAGATAAAAGGAGGACACTCATGGTTCCCAATACAAATAAGTGATAAATGTTTGAGATGATATGGGAATTATCTTGATCTGATCATTGTATATTACATGCATCAAAACATCACTATGTACATATTCATAATATGTACAATTATTATGTATTATAAATTAAAATAAAATTTAAAAATCTATGCAGTTGGTTGTGTGGAAATCTAGTAGCCCATTTTCTGGAACACGTAGGACTTCGTGATGTTCGTTCACCACATTTTGGCTATTGACTTTCCCAGCAATGTTCACCCAGATTGCCTCAATTCCTTACTATCAGACAACTTCTGGCAGAGTCTTGTGACATCAGTCATTTGGGACAGGAGGTTTAAATTCTCTTAGAATGGCAGCCTTCTCCTTAATTTGTTTGTTATTGTGTAGGACTTGAACCTTCTCTTGGGCATGAGTTTCATACTTTCCAGTGTGAGACCACTGTTCATGGTAGAGATGTCTCCTTCACTGTCTGAAGGTCAAACCATAGTTGGTGCTAACTCCCTTGCCGTGCACCTGTGCCTACTGACTGTAGCATCTCTCTTGTCTCTGTGTCTTATTTTTTGTCAGCATCCCCACACCCATCTTCACACACTAGGAAGCAAGGTGTGTTTTAAAAAAATAATATGTGTTTTAGGATCGGTTCAGTCAGGATTGGAATATCAGCTCTGCCACACACTATTTGGACAGCCTTTGCCAGCCCAAGCAGCCTTCCTAAGCCTCAGTTTTTACATTCGTAAAATGCTAGTAATAATATCTAGCACATTAGGGCATGATGAGGCTTAAATTCGATAGCAAATGGAAAATCGACTTGCTATTCTTTGAATACACCAGGTGATAGCTCCAGCAGCTTCTGCCTGAAAGACTCTTCCATCATGGCTCACTCCCTTTACTTCAGATTGCTCAGATCCCACCTCCTCAGTGAGTTCTGTCCGATCACCTTAATTTAATTCGAAACAACTCTTCCCCACTCTTCAACTTTTCTTCTTTCTCTGTACTTTTCACCTTCAAAGGTACTAGATAATTTATGAATTACGTTTAGTATTAGTGATCTGTGCTCCTTGCTAAATCCTACTGTGGACCTAGATCTGTGTTTTGTTTAGTGACGAATCCCAAATACCTGAAAATAGTGCCTGTTTCCAGGTGGCTTAGAGTCCCTAATAAATAAATATCGTCAAACGAATCGTTTTACTTAGCCGTGTTAAGATCAGAATAGTCCCAGGAACCTCCTTAAGATGTTTTCACATTTCCAGAGTGGCTGTGGACAAGCAGGCCAGTGGACAAACAGCAAGAATATTTCCTATTTGGTCATGGGACTTGAGAAGATCAGAGTCTTTGGAGAAAGTGAGTACCAGTCTGAGGTCTGGGTGATGTCGGGGCCTCTCAGCAAGGGTCCTTACCCCCAGTCTTCACCAAGGAGGCAGCCATCAGGCCAGAGTTACCTCTGCACAAAGTAGAAACTTAATAAAGGTCTGTTGGCTAGATTTATAGGAGGCATATATTTGTTAACTTTGACAATCATTGTTAACTTAGGGCCAATCATGCTTTAAGTGCTAGGTGCTCCATGACCAAATAGGCAATATTTTTTGCTGTTTGTCCACTGGCCCAACAGCTTGGAAAAGAGCTCAACTTTTATCTAAAATTCAACCTGGCAGCTGATCTTTCTGGTAGCTGTAAATAAAAGTGAAGTACGCAGTGAAAAAGGCTGCTCAGCAGTCCACATGAGCAAAAGAGGAGCACAAACCCCATTTTTTCAGGCTAGTGAAATGACGTTGCACCCTCTCCCTGTGTTGGAAGAAGCCTGGTATAGCTAGGGGTCACTGGCGACTTAGAGGTCAGCTCTGCTACGAACCCACTGGTAAAGAGAGGCTCCACATGGTGAGACTGAGTGCCAGTGTCAGTGGAAGAGATCCCTGAGGGCTGATGGTTCCAAAACAATGTGGAGTGTATGTGTGGAGGGCTAGAGGTCTGGCGCCCCACTGACTCATCCCCACATTTATCTTCTCTCTTGTTCTCCTCCTTCTCCATTGCCATTGACTCCTCTCTTCCTCTCTCTGCCACGATTCCTCTGCTCAGTGGTCCTCATACTTTTGTGAGCATAAGAATCACCTGAAAGGCTTATAAAAACACAGATTGTGGGTCCTCTCCCTGAGTTTCTGATCCAGTACATCTGGGTTGAGGCATGGGAAGTTGCATTTCTGAGCTCTCAGATGAATCTGCTGCTGCTGCGGCTGGCCAGAGACCCACACATTGAGAAGCGCAGCCCTATTGCTTGCTCATCCTCCCTACCTCTCAGCCTCTCACAGCATTTTTCCACCTGTCTCCTTCTCTCCCTCATTGTCTTGTCATTGTCTTTGTCATTGTCCTCTCCATTCTTCCTTCAGATGTTCTCAGGTCACTGATCTCTTTATCTAACATAAAATCAGGAGCAGGCTAGAGAAAGAAACCCAGAGTCCCTGTATCCCAGGCTGAAATTCTTTTCTCTCCCATGCTCTTTGGAAGCACCTTGTGCTAAGTCTCCCTGCCAGTTACTGTCATGTCCTTATAGACAAGGTGGGAACTAAAGCCCAGGTCCTTCCACATGACAAGGCTGTGCCTCTGTTCCTCTCTCCCACAGAGAATGCCTGGGAATCTTCAAAGACCATAGCAGGGTGGGGGGAGATGATAGAAAGTGAATCCATTAAGAGGCGTAAAAGCTGACAGTTTCAAAAATAATGATCTCGGTTTCCTCTTATTTAAAACTACCCAGCTGCCCTGCTGCTTTCATTGCTGCTGCAACTGACACTCAGCTATGTTTGGAATTAAAAATACATAAGTGTTTTCTGAAAAAGCTGCTAATTTGAAGGTCATTAGCAGCCAAAAACATATTTCTTTTATTTATAAAAAGGCATGTAATAATATTTACCCTCTTCTTTGAGCTCCTGCATGCTTACTGCCTCCAGCTAAGTGGCCTGCCTCCTTGGCCCCCAGCCATGTGCCCTCCTGTTGGCCATCACTTTCCTGCACCTGCCCTCTCCCTGACACCTGCTTGGCGGCCTGCAGTACCCAGAGAAGCCTGTGACTCTCAGTGGACTAGGATGGATGTAAATGGCCATTAGAGTTGGTAAAATGGCCCTGTCTCCCAAGGAGAGGGCACTTCCGGCAGTTAAGCGCTGATGGGTTCAGAGGCACTTGCCTTTGTAATGAGGATATTTGGGATAATTTCCCCTGCGGGTTGCAGCTCGTGTCCTCGCTCCCTTTGGTCTGTGTCAGAGCAGCCTGGCAGGCATGCCTCCCCTGGGGCCTGGCCCGCCTTGCCCCTTCCTGGCTGTGCAGCTGTGATGGCCACCAGTCAGTGCTAACACTTGGCCCTCTGTCCCTGCATGCCTGGGGGGAGGCTTCCACATCTCACTCGGTACTGCAGGCCCAGGTGGATTTGAGGCTGTCAACTGCTGCACCCAGGACTCTTGCTTCATATGTGCACTGCACTGTACTGCTTGCTTTCTCAACTCTCTGTTTCCCAGTGGCCCCCTCAGCTGGTCCTGCTGCCCCCAACTCCCTCTGCTTAACTGTTTATTTTATGAAGAAAATTACTGGAAACCCAGTCTATCAGCAGCTTTCCTAGAAAATCCTACTTGCAAAAGGATGAGGGGGGTGGGGATAAATGCAAGGTGGGGAAAGGCAATGAGGCTGGGGGTTGTGGTTGCCATAGAAACGTAGAAGTGGGACTGACAGCTGAAAAGAATTTCCCAGAGCAAAGGAGGAGGGAGTCAGAGAGGAGTGAGGGGCGGTGAGCATGCATGAGGGGCAGCTGCCCAATGGGCAGTTACATCAAATACATTTAGAGGAAGGGGGGTGAGGAGACAGGGCCCGGCCCAGGGAAGCAGATTCTGCCACAGGGAACACGACTGAGATAAGAATGCAATTGGGAACCCTGGGATCAGAGAAACAGCTGCCTGGGTCTACAGAAGTGCACTAGGGCACATGGGATTCATGCAAAACCCTCTCTACCTGCGCCCCAGTAGCAGAGTCACCAACCCCATGGTCTGGATGAGGTGGAACCCCACATTGTGAGGTGACCTTGGCTTCTCTTCTGAAAATAGGATGTGCAGCAAAAGGAAAGATAGTGTGTGCTCTGGCTTCAGTTAGCTTCTTTTGTCTGAGATTTATTTCTTCATTATAAAAAAGTCATTTTGGGCTTACTTAACCAATTTCCTCTTACTGCTCTTATTTCTTCTAATTACATGTGTGTGGCAGCTGATTATGCTTGCTTCTCACCATGGGCTGGAAAAGGGATGACTTCCCCATCATGTGTGGAGTGCAGTAAATCTCTCCCCAGCGCTCAGGGAAACTCTGGGGGCTCAGAGGCCACAGACGTGGGCTGGTAGCCTGGGAGCCAGGGTGGGGACCAGGCAGGGTCTGGTCATCAAGGCACTTCCATCAAAGCCAGCAACATGGGCCCTGGTGAGGGCAGAAGGGGGTGATGGCAGCTTGGGGCCAAGGTTCTCAAGCCAGCCTCTCCTAGGGGCAAACCTGGTACTGCCTGCGTGTGGCGAACAGCTGGGTGTTGTCTGGAAATGACCACCTTGCCTCCCTTCAGATCGCTAATCCAGAAGGCCCAAACCCTCACAAACCAGCTCCGCAGCCCTCCCTTGGGATTCCGCCACTATTGTG
This sequence comes from Macaca thibetana thibetana, assembly GCF_024542745.1. NCBI lineage: Eukaryota > Metazoa > Chordata > Mammalia > Primates > Cercopithecidae > Macaca > Macaca thibetana. The sequence continues at coordinate 37,870,892 of NC_065579.1, read as the reverse complement.
GCACCTCTCATGTTGTTTTTAATTTCCCTTAAAATTTTAGGGAAATTTTAGCCTGTGAGCTCCCTTACAGTAAAGGTGTGCCTGGCATTTATAGGCATCTAGTGAAGACTTATGAATGAATGGATGAACAAATACACAAATAAATAATTTACAAATACACAAACACGTAACGTTTCCTTTTGAAGACTCTCCTCCAGCCTTTCACTACGGCTGCACTCTCCTGAGTCACCTGCTTATGTGTTTCTACTTTTCCCCTTGACTCTCCAGAGAAGGTCTCACCATTTGCCAAGAAATCAGAGTCCACAGTTACTGATGGTTCCTTTTCCTGATGCTTTAGTCCAGGAACACTGGCTTTTTAACACTGATCACAAACCATCCATTTTTCACCACTCATGTTATATTCTGGGAGGCTTGCTTTGTTTATACCTTTCTGTGGTGGTAAACCATGTTACAGTACACTAAGATTCTCCTGAAATCAGCATTCAAGAATGACTGCAAGACCCACTGGTAAGGACGGCCTAATAAGGTTGATTAGATAGCCCCAGGGATCAGGATTTAGTTGGTGAGGCTTTTACAAATATTTTAGGTTCCTGAAGTCTGCCCCAAGCTCTCTGAATCTAGCCACAACCCCTCCAGTCCACCTTAGGCAGGTCATGTCCGGGTTGGCCCAATTACAGAGTAGGAGGTCTTAATCACTAAGTTACACAAGGACTCAGCAAACTATGGCACGTATACCACCGCACCCTCCACCTGTTTTAATAAATAAAGTTTTATTGGAGCACAGCCACACCCATCAATTTAAATATTGTCAAAGACTGCTTTCACGGGACAATAGCAGAGATGAATAGTGGCAAAAGAGACCATATGGTCCACAAAGCCTAATATAGTAACTATCTGGCCTTCAGTGGAAATATTTTGCCATCTCCTGGGTTAGATCTATTGTACTAGAGTCTGGAAGAGATGCTCAGTTTTCCTGTACTCTGGCTAGCCATGAGTTTCAGAACCATAAACAGTTAACTAAATCTCAGTAGCATATGACAGTTTGCAAATAAGACCAAAGGAATGATGTTCACTCAAATGAAATCAGCTGTACAGTAATGCCCCCTGGGCCAGACAAGTTAATGCTTGGCAAACTGCCCTCTCTGTGAAACATCTCAGCAGGAGCTGAGCCCCATGGTGGGAAAAAAACAATAAAAAAATTGTTAATTGTTAAATTGGATGTCAGAGAGAATATCTTTCAAAGTTGCAGTAGGCACTTTGCGTTTGGAAAATACCAGACTGTGAGTAAGGCTAGAGGTCACCAATAGGCAGAGGAGCTCTCCCCTTCCTGAGCAAAATAGATGAAAGGCTTGGTGCCATCTGCTCTATTCTACAGGGAGACCCACCACCAGGTGCCCTGCCCAGCTGCTGTATTTTCATTTAGAGAGAGCACAAATGAAATCATGTGATCAGGGTTATGTCCACGGAGTCCTAGAGAGTTGAAATATACGTGGCCCAACCTTGAGCCTGAGGTGAAGTAACTTCAAGAAGAATCAATGTAATCAATGAGCATGCTTGGTCTTTTGCTTTCCTCAGTTGGAAGTGACTGATGGCAAAGGTGCCTGGATTCAGTTATTAGTTCATTTATTCAGCAGATTTATTGTATGAAGACAGTGCCCCAGGCCAGTAGATTCGGCCACAAATAAGACATGCTCCTTTGCTTGATGGAGCTCCCAGGGATAAAGATGCATGAACAGACCGTGCTAATACAGAGGGCTGAACACTGTGATGGTGAGAAGCACAGAGAATGTAGTGGGCAAAGAGGAGAAGCAGCTAACCCAAGTGGGAGGAATCTGGGATCCTTCAAGTAGAGCTGAGGCTTGAAGCACAGCCAGGAAGCAGCCAGGTGAGAGGAGGTGGGACAGGGCAGGGCTTGAGCAGTGGCCACCAGGGACCGTGACAGCCTTGATGGGTGCCAGAGGGGTGGTGGTGGGAAATGGGGACACAGGTGATAAGGATTCATAGGTTTCCACATTTCAATTTTTCAGTTCCCTCTATAATATTTTACCATATCCACACATTAATTGTACTATCTTTTAGTTACCATTATTTCCCTAAAACCAATATCCAGTTTTACTTTCATAAACTTATTTTTAAAGGAACATTATAATTAGTGTGAAATAATGTATATGTTTTTGTGCTACCTATATTTTTCTCCAGTGCATATTAACATAAATGTGTAAAGGATGTGGATACATGTGTCCTGAAACCCTCTCACCCACTGATGGTGCACTCAGCACACTTTTGGAAACCTAACAGATTGACCCCAAGGATGACATTGCAGTCACAAGAAAATCTCTGAACAGTTATTTAACTGAAAAAATCTCTTCGTATGGACTGATAGGCCCAGAAATTGGACTTTAATCAGAAGAGGATATTTGACTTAGTAGCAGGGAGGAAAAGCCATGGGCCTGTGTGAATGAGCAAGCAATGTGCCTATACAACATATTGAAGTTCCAGAATCTAGCCCTTGGTCCAATATGGCAAGCAGCCTGGGAATCCACCCAGGAGCAAGGCAAAGCTCAGCTCCAATCTCTGCAAACATGCAATGCGAAGGGGAGAAATGATTACAATGACAGATACACGTAACCATGAAGTTCACAAAACCCCCACATCCACGGAGGTTAAGGATTGACCTTTATCAGAAGGCAAGATGACTTTTTACAACAAACCTCAGGGACCCATTCATTTTCTATTTTTACATCATGTTTCCAAATAACTAGAAGGATAATAAACTGATACCAGCCACCATTTACTGAGTACTCCCAACAACCAGGACCAAGACCATGTGATTTATGTGTGGCCCCTCATTTCACCCTTGCAAAAGGTGTGTTGAATATTATTCCCATTTTATAGACATAAAGCCTCAGAGTGTAGATAAGTTGCCTGCACTGTGCGGCAGGATTGAGGTGGCCAGTAGGAATTTCCGGAAGGCGTCTGGCTCAGGTGGGGGTATAGCTTGGTAACTCAGAGAACACACTTCAGGCAAATAGGCTCAGTTCCAATCCTTGCTTTTCAGTGTGATCTAGAACAAGCTACTTGAACTTCTCTGAACCTCATTAGTTAATTCACTTTCAAAATGGGTGTAATAACAGTTGTATAAGTAATTAGTTTGCCTGGCTTGTAGTAAGCACTCAAAAAAAATGGCAATTGCTGTTACCATTTATATTATTTAATTTATGATTATTATTTTTGAGAACTTCTCAAGTGGCCATAATTTCAGCCCCCAACCCAGGAGCACCTCCTCTAATTAGCTGGTAGAAAGATTCCCTTCACATTCTAAGAAGAATGTAAGACTCCACTAAGAAGAGAAGACTCCCTTTACTTTCAGGGAAGACAATGCTGATTAGGGCTCTTGTACCAAGTTTGGGTATAAGGGTGACAGCTGGAAATGTCTACATTTGTAAATGTAAGGTTTAAGTGTCGCCTTATACCCAAACTTGGTACAGGAGTCCTAATCAGCATTTTCTTCTCTGGAAACGTCCTGACTATGGCCAGAGATCCCTGAGGTGTCTATGATCACACAGAAGTCCAGTTGGCATGCCATACTCCACTGGCATTTAGGGTTAGGTGCTTGTGGGCTCAGCCTCCTGGATCCAGACCTTTCCTAGTGTATGCTGGAGGCGGAAGGCAATTGCTTCAGCATGGGGGTGAGGGAGCTCTCCAAGAGTCAACACAGAGCCACAGCAATCTAGCAAAAGGAGAACTAGCTGCCTGGAACTGGAGGCAGTTCATTCTTGCCATACAGTTTAGACACGGGGCACTTTCTGCAGCCTTCATTTCCTGGAGAGGTGGGCATGACCAGAAACTGGCATTGGGTAGCCACCGAGGGCTTCTGAGCAGGAGAAGAGCCTGTGATGTTTTCATCTTCCTTTCTCACTAGATCCTCTCATTGCCCACTCTCCCATTTCACTAGAAATGGGTGTGTTTGCCTGATTATTCTCATATTGCCATGGCAAGGCGGGTGAGTTCAATCATGGCTCTTCATCACGAGAGGCTGTGGGAACTAAATGCCTAGACTGTGACACAGAAATTGGAAGGTGAGATTGAGTTCTGCTAGGAACTCATGTCATGCTTCCTTTGTTCATCCTCCAAACTGAATTGGAATTGCTTCACTTTAAGCCATACCATCCCTCCACCTGAACTCCCTGCCTTCTTGGGGGTCTGACCTTCTCAATTACCCTCTTTCTCTTTTTCTCTCTCTGTGGAATCTTTTTCATTAGCTTTTAAACATGTTCAAGTCCTTCCCACTAAAAAATAACAAAATAACAACCACCGAAAAGCGCCTCCAGCTACATCCTTTTCTTCTCCTTTTCAAAGTCACCCTTTTTGAAAGACTGTGATGTTCTCTCTTTCCTCGACTCAACTAGCATCTTCTACCAACACCTCTCTGCTGAACCTGCTCTTACCGTGGTCACCCAGGCCTTCCTGTGGTTAAAGTCATGGGCAGTTTTTAATCCTTACCTAATAGTAACCCTTTTTGGCAACACTGGGAATTGGGACCACCATTCCCTCTCTGAGATATTTCCCATTGGCTCTATGGACACCACACATTCCTGATTTCTCTTTTTCTGTACTGACTCTGTCCAGACTCCTCTGTGAGCCTTCCTTTGCCTGGACATTGGTTAAATATGGTTGTTTCTCAGGGCCCCATGTGGGCTCACTTTTCTCTCCACTCACATTCTCATGCAGTAAACTCCTCTACCCCTGTGGCTTTAATTACCATCTAGACAAAGGATGGCTCCCAAATCTGTATCTTCAAACCAAATTTCTTTGCTGAATGATGCAGCCCTAAATCCAATGGTTCACAGGCAACTGGAATTCGTATTGTCCCCCTCTCCCACAGTTTCTTCCTCCTTTTGTATTCTCTATGTCAGTGAATGGTATCAAAATCCACCCATTTTCCCAAATCAGAAACTTGGAGTGTCATCCTCAACTCTTCCCTCCCTCACCCCTGAAAGCCAATCCCCCTTTCCCTTCTGCTCTCCCCTCCTTTTTATTTCTTGAATCAATCCACCTTTCTCCATCCCCACTGCTACTTCTACACCTTCACCCACGCTGCCAGCATCTGCTGAGATTATTACACCAGCCTTTCAACTAGTCTCCCTGAATCGACTTTTGCCATTCCCTTTTCTATTTTGTGGTCAGAGTGATTTGTATAAAACATAACTCCCTTGCTTCAACCTACTTTCCATAGCTTGCACTCAGAGTAATACCTGGATTCCTTATCATGTTCTAGCCCCTGCTACCCGTCCAGCTGCTCAGAGGGAGCACGGGATTCTCCGGCCTCTCCAGCAGTGTGTGAGCCCACAAACACGTCATGTACTCTCCAGCTTTTGAACCTCAGCCCTTGCTGTTCCTTCTATCTACAATTTGAGTTCCACCACTAACACCACTCCCTCAACTTGATAACACCTTCCATTCCTCAGGTTCCAGTTTAGCAGACCACCTTGGGGTTGCCTTCTTTAACTGCCTGGGACAATGGTAGTGCCCGCCTCTATGCTTCCATCGCCCTCTTCATTTTCCCATTGGAGTTATTTACAACATTGAGTTCTGCTATAAAAACTGTAGTTGAAATTTACTTGTCATTGTATTCTGTCAGAAAGCCATTTTCAGAGTATAGCAGTTGCTCATGTACATGCATTTATGAATTTAAATAAGACCAGAAGAGAAAAACCAAAGTTTTCTTGGGGTAAAGAGAACTTCTCTCATTTAAGAGTATTTCTCGGTTGCTTAGAAGTAGCTCATTTACCCAAAATTTTGTTTTGTTTTCTTATTTCAACATGTTTTTTCTTCTGGTGAAAGGGAGGCCACAGGAATTCTTAAAGTAATAGTTGCTTTAGAAAGGACAAACAACTCTTGGAAGAAAGCCTTAGAGTCGAGGTGTGTAGAGGGAGTTGTACAAAACACCAATGAAGTTTCACTGGCCAGAGAAGTGCTGCCCATCCTCTCTGCTCAGTCAGACATCCTCCAGCAGGACACAGCCCTGGTTCTGCTCTCAGAGGGTTGGGCCATCCTTCAGCTCTGCTCTGCAATGCCCTTTGAATTTGCTGCCATTGTACCAGGGACAACATCAAATTTATTCCTGCATCTCAAGGCCTTTGCACAATGACTGACACTCAGTGGGAGGCTGCTTCACCCCAGGCATGGGCTCTGGGGAAAACTGTGACATTATTTTAAAGATTCAAACAGGGTTTAAAAGGAGCGTTTTAAACTTCACAAAACTAAAATTAGAATAGGCTACGATTGATAGCAGTTAGAGTAATTGAGAAAGATTCCAACCAAATACCCAGGGATTAATTTATTTTAAAGCATGCTCTTTAAGGTCATGGACTTTTGTAGGTGAAATAACGACATGTTAAACTTTCTCAGTTCAAACTTATTTCAATCACCACACATTTATTGCGCATCTTCCATGTGTCAGACAGTGTGTTGAGTGCTGGGTACATAGGTGAGTAGGATGTGCCCTGTGGCCACTTTCATTTGGAGAATTACCACAAGGTTCTGCTAGGATACTATGTGCTAAGTCATGACTCACAGTGGCATGAGAACCCCTCAAGGACCTGTGATAACAGGGCCAGCCCAGGCGGGATGCAGGAGGGAGGGCTCTCCTTTTTCCCCGGTGAGTGATGGAGGCCCACCCATCCCATCCACCCTTCATCAGGTCTGCAGAACACATCCTCCCACCCCCTACCAGGGCTTGCACTCTCTGAGAGGGACTGAGAATTTGTTCTCAGACCTCTGTATAACTGTTCTCTTTTGGAAATGGCTGGTCTCAGGAGACTCCCTGGTGGTGAACATAGTTGCCATTGGACCTCAGTCAACTGGAATGACCTTCCAGTGTGATCCAGACATACCCTTCCTCTTTTGACCACCTTTCTGTGACCTCAGGGATTCCCCTCTACTGTGCCCCTGCCCGATGTCCCAATGATATCTTGGACAATACAAAACCTCTCGCCACTTCAGAAATGGCTCTATGACTTCTACATGGACTGCAAGTCTCAGCCAATGCAGAACTCACACTGATAGGAATCATAAGGCCTCTTTTAGCACTGCGTGTCCTTGGAGCGCTCTGGATGGTGCCTCTTTGTGGCTGATCCCCATCATGGCTGTGTCTTCCCCCTTGCTTCACTGACAAGGACCTCACCATGCCCTCAGCCAGTTGATGCCAGAGTCACTAATATTTCTGAAAAGATGATGGATTCCCAGGCTCCTCCAAAAGGCCAAAAGGCCTTCTTAGAATGCCAGGGAACTGTTAGAACCTTTCATTTTAACTGATACTTTGTAAATTCTCTTCTTCCTGCTGTATGTCTCAGTCTTCCTGCCCTCCGATATTCCTAAAGTCCTATTCCTCAACCCTCACTGGTTTCTCTGCTCTCTGCGTAGGTGCACGGTTAAGAAAAACTTTGTGTTCTCATTTAATTCCATTATCCCAGGTGGCCTTGGCAAGAATCCAGTGGCCTGGCTCCACATGTAACGTGGTGGGAAGGAGACATATGGAGAGGTGGAAGGTGGAAAGAAGCACATAATTTCAGTAGTGTATGAATGTATCACCCAGGTGATACAATAAACATACAATCTGTCGATTTATCTACCTCTCTACAGTCATTCATGTCTTTGAGTGCTGGAAGGGACAGGGAGAGGGTGTGGAAAGGTGGGGCATAATCTCCAAGAATTCTCCACAAATCACCTCCATTTCCATTACCCTTGACCCGGGAACATTAATTAAACACCTCCCACCTGCCCCCGTGTGACCTCTGCCCACCTGACTCCCAGTGGCTGCAGGTGTGCTGGCTGAGCAGTCCCCTTTCTGTGCTGGCTGAGCAGTCCCCTTTTAGCTCACGCTCTGGGCTGCACAGCATGGCTGCAGGTTCCATCTCTTTAACCTGGCTCTCAGGGCCATGGGCCACTGACCATTGTGCAAAGTGTAAGTAAGTAAGTGTAAGTAAGGGTCCAAATTGGATTTAGTCTTCTGTGAGATGATGAGGCAGCATATGTAGCTGAAATTTAGAGCATTGGGGGTCTCACTGACAGTATTCTCCCCACGGGGCTTCTTTGAAGGTGTGAGTAAAGCCCTCTGAAGCTAAATGTGCCAGTGGAGGAGACACTAGATGGGAACCAGCCTCTCCCATCACTTCATGCCAAAAGTGTGAGGGTTCATTCCCTTCTTTCTGGGTATCTCAAGAACCCTGATCACTATGATTTCCTGAAGCAGGAGCTTTATGTCTATTATCACTAATTCTCAGGAAGGTAGGCTGGGGTAATACAGTGGTTCTCAAAGCATGGTCCCTGGACCAGCAGTATCAGCAGCACCTGGAAACTTGTGAGAAGTGCATGTTCTCTAGTTCCACTCTAGACCTGCTGAATCAGGAGCCCAAAGGTGGGGCCTATGATCTTTGTTTTAACAATACTTCTAGGTGATACCAATGCATACTCAAGTGTGAGACCCACTGGGGTAAGTGGTTAAGAGCAAGGAGTCAGGTTGCCCGAGTCAAAATCCTGACTCCACCTTAGTGTGATCTGTGAAGGGCCTTTGTCTCTCAGTTTCCTCATCCAAAATTGGGAACAATAAATTACCTGCTACTACTTCACAAGATTACGGTGAGGAAGAGATTTCATGCATGTAAGGCACTTAGATAAGTGCCTGGCATAGAGAACCTGCTCATGAATGTTAGATACTCTTCATCGAAGGTAGGTGATATTTTCCTATTACACAGATGAGGAAACGGAGGCTCAGAAAGATTCATGGCTGGCCCCGTGCTGCAGAGGTAATGTGTCTCACTCACTAGCGACACATCTCCTTCCCTTCAGGCTTCATGTGTTCCTGTAGTTCATCTGGGGTGTAGGGGTGGGGCCTTGTGCAGGGCATCTGTGGCGGCTGGGGGTGTCCAGATCTTGGTTGTGCCCACCTCACTGAAAACTGTGCCTCGAGGCACCCTGGCCTTGGCTCTGCTGACCTCTCATGCTTTCCTCTTGTGCACTTTGGGTTCTCGCTCTCTCCATTCTGGGATCTATGGTGAAACCAAGCCAAAGGGTTTAACAGGACTTTCACCTTGACCCTGCTTTGTCCACAACCAGAAGATGAGCTGGCATTGGTGGAGGCGGCAGTGAGAATTCGGGGTTAAAGATTCTGCCAGAGGAATTTAGTGACAGATTAAAATTCATTCCTGTGGAAAATTGAGAGTAGATTAGCCAAATTGCTTAGACTTGTATGATACTCATGGATTGGGGTCTTTGGGGTAATTAGTAAATTGTGCATGGAATTGGTAAGCAATTAATAAAGGGAAATTTTCTCCTCTACTTGTGTGGTTGGTTTGGGGTCCTTTGCAGCCTCAGGCAAACTTGCTGAGAGGAGTTCTGTCCATCCACTTCCATTCTCCAGGGGTTCAGCACATGGATGGTGATTTAAGATGAGCTCCCCTGAATTAATGCTGTACCCCCAGGCCAGTGGGCCGCTCTGAGGGGGTTGATTGTTCAGGGGATCTTGGCCAGTGATTTTAGAAGGCAAGAACCACCCCATATCAAAGTTAACAATGACTAGGGGAAAAGGCTATTATCAATGTAAATATGTATTAAATGAGCTACTTGGCAACCATAACATCTTTCACTGCCTCATATCCCTCCACTCCCAACTGCATGTTCATAGATAAACCACAACCAAGCAGTCTACATTTACAAAATTGGCCTGGATGTGGACTTCTCAAATGCAGTGTGTAAACTAAAATCAGGGTTGATAGTATATTCATGGTGATTGTTTGTGTTTATTTGCCAGCGACTTCTTAAGCCTCTTTTATTCAGTTTTTCCTTTGGGTCACATCAGTGCCAGTGAGTTTAATATATTCTGTTTCTTGGCATTCATGGGGTCAGGGATGTGTTCCCTCCCTCCCACATTCGAAAGAAGAAAGACAGTTTTTAAGGATTCTCTTGAAACTTGGGGACAACCCACTGGGGTCCAGGTATACACACTCTGACACCATTTTACGTAAACCCAGACATGCTTCTGCTCATTTTAATTAGACAGATAAAATTAGCAAGGAGATTAAGGTAAAAGGAGAAATTAAAAATAATTAAATGTTAGGTGGAATTTACAAAAGTGAATTGAACGATGAGGTACAATAAGGAATGTAAAGAGAAACACAGACACATTTGAAACATTCCTCGGATGCCACGCGGCTTAAGCCAGTCCATAGGTAAAGCAAGAATTCTCCCTTGTCACTTCTTGAATTGCAGATTCCAGTGATGTGAAAGAACATTCTCCAGAAACACTTTCCTTCTCCTTTTCTTCAGATGTTATCAGGAATAATTAATCAGTCAGTATCATTCCAGGATGGCCCACACTGCATCCAATTCAAACCACTCACCTGTTTCCTGTCTGAATTTGCAAGCTTTTTATTTTTTTCCTTTCATTTTATTTTTCTCCCTCTCCTCTCTTCCCATTGAGCCAATAGGCCGATTGGGCCAACCAGAAAGCCAATCCAACACCATATTCCAGCCCCTTTGGATTTCCTAGGGACAAAGACTTCCCAGTTCTTCTTTCTTGTTTGCATCTGTTATGAACAAGCACAGTCATTTTATAACGCAGACATACATATGTGTGCTTTGGCACACGGAAACAGGTTTTTCTTTTTTTTTTTTTCTCCAATTTGTGGTTTCTTTTTCCTTTTTGCAGAAAATGCAAACAAAAGAAAAATGAGGTTTTCAATTGAAGGTACATCTCTTCTTCAATATGAAGACATTAATTGAATTGGTTGGATCCCCATGCAGTGGTCAGCAAAGTCCTTTGGCAACTGACAGAACAACATCTGGAGACTCAGGAGCTGGGTTTTGTTTGAAGAAACTTCCCTACAGGAGTCATGAGCAAAGGGAAACGAGTGTGGGAGAAGGGAGGGGACTCTCAGGGAGGAGTACAAAAGGAGAAAAGAAAAGAATGTCATTGGTGAGGAAGAAAATGGAACACTGCTTCTGTTTCTTCCCTCTACCTCCTTCCCTTTCTTCCTGTGGATGGGCAACTCCAGCCCACTGAGGATGGGAGCTGGGTTTACTCTTGTTCTCCTGATGCATATTGTTTTGCCTTCACTTCTGTTGAACATCACCTTTTTAGATTTTTATTATTATATATTTGGTTTCCCACGGCATCTCAAACATGCTTCTGTCACTGAGAAATGAAGGTTGCCTATTAGCAACAGGTCCGGTTGATTCTTCACTGATGGAAATGCATTCCTCAGCTGGGAAGCCAGTCTCTCCAGTACATTCCACAGTGGTCAACCTCTGGTCCCCCTTGACCTTGGTGCTTTTCCCTCCTCTCTTTCCCCAAGAAACAAGAATTCTCATGCCATTGCTGTTGGTGACTGACTCATCTGGACCCTCATAGAATGAATGCTGTTCAGGATCTTCTTCTGATGGCCTGCTAAGGTGACCCCTATTCTCAGGAGGTCTCTAGGAGGAAAGAGCCAGAAAAGAAGTCACTTTAGTGTTAGGTCAGCTGTTCGCAGATCAAAACTCATCACTAAAGCCATGCTCCTGGGAAGTAGCCATGCTACAAAAATCCAACTAGCTTAAGTTTACCCAAGTTTTTGGCAGCTTGCAATTAGAGATTTTCCTGCTCACTTTCAGTTTCTCCCTCTTCTCTAATACCCCCTCAGCTTAGACAATCCTGGGAGTGCTGCGCCTTGTTCCAGGGGTGTGTTCCTTATGTATGGGCTCTAAGGCAGCCCCTTCATTGTCTCCTGACCCTCAGATGGACTGGACTTTTCCTCTGCTATTTTTTAACACTCCAAGTGCACACTATATGGGGCTTAAGTTATTCTGTGGAGTTTTCTGCCTAAATTAGTGATCACCCGCTGAGACTGAAAAGATATGGGGCTCACCTGGTCTTCTGATGTTTTCCCCTGAGTTTCCATTTTCTGCCTCCGTTTGAATTTTAATGTAAGTATTTTTAAGAAGAGTGGTCTCAAAATAACTAAAATATCTGCCCAATCAGGAATCCAAGGAATATGTCCAGGATAGAGCACTGAATTGGATTAATAAGAACAAGTTCATGGCTTATAGTTGACCTGTGCTAGACTCATGCATTCTTTCTCAGTTAATAATAATACATAACACTGCTTGAATGCATCCCATGTGCCATACACTATCTCATTTAAACCTATGTGAAAGCATTTCACAAAATTAGAGAAACCACTGCAAACTCAATGATGATAAAAATTTAACAGTAACCATTTTTTGTGTGCATGCTATGGGTAGATAATGGATCAAGTACTTTGCGTATGCCATTCCATTAACCTCCCATCACAGACTAATGAGATGGGCATTATTATTTATAATAATTTATAAATTATTTATAAACAAGGCAAGCAGGGCTCAGAGAAGTTAAGTAATGTGCTCAAGGTCACAGAGTAGGTGAGCAGTGGTGGAGCTGGTATTCAAATACAAGACAAGTTGGTTCTCAGCACCCCTGCAGGGATGCTGGCAGAACTCTTCTAAGGTCCTGACTGTATTTCCTCTAAAGCCCCCCAAATCCAGCACAGCTGATTGCTTTGTACACTGCACATCAGACCCTGGTGAACCGTTGGATGGATCTCTGTCCACAATGCCTTGGCTGTCCCGCCCCATGCCCCTTTCAGTTAGTAGTCAGTCTCCCAAGGGATGCTGCTGGTTGAGATGCTCAAAGTGTTCGTGTCTTTTTGGCAAATACTTTAGGGAGGCATGCTTGAATTTTGAATTCACAGATTGTCCCACAATCTATTTTATTAAGTGCTTATTTTCCTTTTCCTTCTTTTACTTCTCAATAAACAAATCAAATTGCTCTAATAGTGTGTGGACATGCTTTACTTTGAACGAAATCCCTTAATTTACAGTTTCACTTTCCTTTTGGTCTTCCCCTTATCTTTTTCATGTGATTATTCTCAGACTGAGAGAATTCTTTTAGATCCTGGGGGATTATGTGACAATGGCCCCCATATGCAGGCAAATCACAGTGGGAAAATGGAGTAGCCAGTCTTCATAAACACCTGATTCTATCTCTGAACTCAGTCCCTCTGATTATCTAGGGGCATCAATTTTCACTCTAAAAGATGAGGAAGTTGGTTTTCCACTGAGGAGTGCATCTTTTCTATTTATTAATTTTTGCTGTCTATTTGACAGTCATTCTTAATGGCAGGAACCATCTTTTTATGGCATCACCAGGAAATGAATCTAGTTTTTAAGAAATGTATTCTGATGTTCAGTGGATCCAAAGCTAGACATACATTTAAACCATCTCCCTGGAGAAAGTGGTGGCTCCACCATTTCTGGAAAAAAAAAAAAAAAAAAAAAAAAAAAAACCTCAGAGAGGTGGAGCTGGACTCCAGGAATACTGACAGAAAAACCGTCAGAATGTCAGGAAGCTGTCCCTGGGGGCTCAGCTACGAGGTGGATCATCACCACTCTTTCCTCAAACCGGGACTCAGCAACCGGTTTGCCCCAGTTGCAAGGAGGAAATCCCAGCACCTTGCACTGGGCCCATTGTATAATAGGTGATCAATATGTGTTTGCAGACTGATGGATGAATGAATCTTCTACCATAGGAAATGTGTATTACAGGCTGCCAGATTCCATAATATGTGCTATTGGTACATGTTATAGCCCACGGAGCCCATGAAGTCCCCCTGTGTGTGTGTGTGCGTGTGCATGTGTGTGTGTGTTTGAAGGGTAGAGTTAATTTCCCAGGTAGGATTATGTGAGCTTCTGTGAGTATAGAAGGTGAAATTTGACCCTTGCCAACCTTAATCCAGTGGTTCCCAAACTTTGCTGCACATTAGAATCACCTGAGGAGCTTTAAAAATCTCTGATGCTCAGATCTCACCACAACTAATCAGAAGGTATGGGAGTGAGAACCAGGCATCAATAGTTTTTAAAGGTCCTCGGGTGATTCCAGTGTGCAGCAAAGCCTGGGAACCACTGAGACCCTGGGGTGGACAGGTAGCAGAACATTGAACTGGCAGCCAGAAAAGCAGGCTTGTGTCTCAACTTTGCCACTTGTGAGCACTAATGTTACATAAGTTCAGAATCTGCAGAATGGAAGGGGTAGAACTAGATAAATATTTCCCAGACTACAGTTCTATAAAACCCTGCCCCTCAAAAATATGGTTCTATGGTATTTAATAATTTTAAATGGGTTCCTTTATTTCAGGATTTCTCATGGCCTTTATAATGCTAATATGAGCAGTGAATCTCCAAGAGGGTGATAAAGTGCACAATATTTCCCAAATTTATTTGACTGCAGGACCTTTTTTCCAAGGAGAACCTATTAACATTTCCCACAACCGGTGCTTCTCTGAACATTCTTAGGGGAAATGCTGGACCACATGGATCTTTAAAACTCTTTCCGGCTCTCATCTTATTTGAATAATTTTATTTTGTGTATTCCTCCAAACTCCTGTGGGAGACAGACTGGTAAATAATTGTGGGGGATGGAAATGCATGCTTATTGACAACTGCTATCTAAGTATAAGGACAAGCCCCCCACACATCTCAGACTGTTGCTGAATCAGTGCAATGCTTTTCCTGCTATGTTATTTAAAGTACTGGCTGGCTGTGTTCTTTCCATCTGGATGCTCTCTTTGATGAGTCAAGTTTAAAAACTTAAATGGGGAAGAGACTCTGGGTGATTAGGCAAATGACATATGGCTATAACTTTGAAGAACTCTCATTTGGGGCCCAGAGTGGATTTCCACCTCCCCACCCCACCCTCACATCCCCCTACATCTTTCCAAGGTGCTCCCTGTCCAGGCCTGGTCTATACAGAGACGGAGCTCCAGGGATGAGGCCAGAAATAGGACTCACAGCATCTGCAATAGCAGGGAAGGAGCACTGACCCCTAGGTGTGGTCTGGACAGAGAGATTCTCATCACTTACTCTGATGTCATCTGGGTGACCAGCTGGAGGGAGGTGAAGCCAGCAGTGAGGAAGCTGTCCCTGTACTGGACCATTTTGATGGCGCTGAGCCAGTCATCCACGGTGGTAAAGGCCGTGAAGTCTGGGATGGAGCGGTCGAGCAGGGGCTGGGAAGGCCTGGTGAGACAGAGAGGGGCAGATGACCACACACTGCAGAGATGCATGGACAGTGCCCCAGTCTGGCCTGACAGCTGACTTCATGGAAGGCAGCATTCCTGATGGAATGAGGATTATAGTGGAGCCCTGGGCTGAACCCTTCTTCCTCATGGAATCCTAAATCAGCATGACTTCTATATCCAGGTGGCCAGTGTCTCTGCCTCTGGGGACTGTCACAGGTCAGTTAACCCAGACAGGCAGATTGACATAGCGTTCAGTCTGAAGGGAACAGAAGGCTCCCAACTCCTTTGTAAACCAAAATTTAGGAGCCTCACCATTCAAAGACATGATCCTTTAAAAAATATGCATATTTTACCACAACCTCCCCAGATATATTGGTAACATTTTTTTCCTAGTTTCATCCTTAGCTATTTGAAAAAAAAAATGGAGCAATGAGAACCACTGCCAACCTTCTTTGGCACATTTCAAAGCAGACACCCAGGTATCCAAACCAGAAATCCGGGTGCTATCTAGACATCTCCCTCACCCTCAACATCCATGTCCAATCCTTCACCAAGTCATAAAGATTTTGTCTCCCAAATTGCCAAAACTCATTTACTTTTTTCCACAACCATTATCCTGATTTAAGACACTATTTTCTCTATCACGATCATTGCAATATTCTCCTACCTGTCTTTCTTCACGCATGCGTGCTCTCCTCAACATAAGGCCCACACTGTAACTAGACACTGTTTAAAAAATTTGAACATGATCACGGTTAGAGGCTGCTGGCTATGCCCCTGACCATGAAACCACCCATATTTAGGGATCACCATTTCACTAGACTCACACAGCGGTGATGGTTGCCACAGTCTTGAGACTTGCCGGGTTCCGGATCATCTTGTCTAGGGTGTTGACAATCTCTGCAAAGCGGGGCCGGCTGTTCCGGTCCTTCTGCCAACAGTCCAGCATGAGCTGGTGTAGAGCAGCTGGACAGTCCATGGGTGGGGGCAGCCGGTAGTCCTGCTCGATGGCATTGATGACCTGCAGTGACATACAAGGAACAGGTGTGACTGTGTGACTGCCACCAGCCAGTCACTCACAAATCATCCCCTTTATATCCAGGCTGGCTCAGATGCCCTTGCTCTGTGCTCGCACACCTTCCGCTATAATGGATTTTCTGTGCACTTGGTTTATCCACCTAGACTTTGGGCTCCTAGAAAGCAGGGGCCACATCATGGTACTTCTTTATGTCCCCAGTTCCTGGTGCAGGGCCTGACACACATGGACCTCTGTAAATGTTTGTTGAAGAATGAGCCAGTGAACAGCTTGAGCATCTGCACTCTTTAAGAAGACATAGGGCCCAATTCTGCCTTACTGGAAGCTGGTGGCACCAGGGGTGATGAAACAATGACATGGGAAACCCAGTGAACCCACTATTTATAAAGGATGTCCTCAAAACTTGTGGTGGACTCATTCTTTCATTTGGTAGGGAAGAGAAAGGGAGGGAAGGGATTAGCATTGGTGGAGCACTTACTCCATGCTAGAGACCCTCTAGATGCCTCCTCTGCATTATTTGTCATAACCCTCATGAGGCAGCAACATGAATGGACTTGGTTAAACAAATTTGTTCAAATCAATGACAACAGTCAAAATAACAAGGTGGTCCAAAATGAATACTGTCAATCAGATTTTGGTAATTTTCACAAACTCCAGACAGTAATTTCGTAAAGATTTTAGGAACATTAAGTACTTTGTCTGTTTTTCAGATCTTTGTGTTTTTTCATCCAGTACATCTTAACTTCAAATCCTTTTAAATCAATTATGCCTACTCTGTGCTTTTTACATTAAAAAAATAATTGTAAGTGACCCAAGTGCTAAACATATGAATTTATTATGGTACACCCATAATGCAACAGAAGGCCTAAAATACGATGTAGGCCTTAAAGTGATACTACAAAAATCTACCTATTGAAATGGAAATATGCTCATATTGTAATAGGCAAAAGAGCTGGCTGCATAACTTCAGGTATAGTATAATCTTGCTTTTGTAAAAAACAAAATAAAAACCAACTATTATACACATGCATAGAAAAGACCTTAGAAGGATATACAGCATGGTGTTAATAGCAGTTGCCTCTGGATAGGCAGAAACCTGAATGTTTTTAATGTTTTTCTCTTTGCTTGTTTGAATTTTTTATTTTCTATAATAATCCTGCATTGATTTTATATTAAAATAAATAGTTAAAGCATTTTAAACAACAAAGGAAATAATTTGGACTTCAGGGGGTTTTTGGTGTTTTTGCTTCTACTTATAAATAATCCGATTCATTTCAACTGATTATTCTTTCTTTTTTATATACTTTATAAATTGGTCAAAAAGTGAGTATTTTCAGTTAGTTTAGTTTTTACAATTTCTATGCACAGTATGTAGGACATGAGACAGGACATGAGATAAAATGATAACCAAGTCACTGGAGATAATCAAGGTGTATTAGTTCTTCCATTCAATAATCAAGCATACAAACCATATCAATTTTATTACTATATTTAAAAATCCAGTGACTGGGAATAGTCTCTTTTGAACACTGTGTTGCACTGACAATCTTTTCTCTCCTCTAAACTGTAGTCAATCAAATTCCCCTGCTATCCTCTGAGGACAACCATTTTAACCCCATTTCCCCATGAGAAAATGGAGGCATAAACAGTGAAGTAACTTGCCCAGGGGCACACAACTAGCAAAAGATGGGGCTGGGAATAAATCACAGTGGTGCTTGATTTTAAGTTTTGAATACTTCAAAAGCTGCATTTCCTAGGCCTCTGTTGGGCTGTCAGAGTAATCTCAGCCTGGAGAGCAGCCCCTGGAGGTGTCTGATGTCTTCTCGGTATGCAACAAGGGCATGGAGCTAAACTAAGTAATCTATGAGAATGAGCAGCTGGGCATCATTCCCATCAGCCTGGCTCACAAACCTCGCACCCTTTTCCAGTTCCTTCCAAATAACTAGATTGAGGGTCCCAGTCACAGAATCTCCAAGTGGGATTACCCATTGAATGGCCTCTGGAGCTCCTTCTGAATTGCATAAGGGCAAGTTAGGTAGGGCCAGCAGGAGGAGCTAGAGTCCAATTCAACCTCTCACGGTGCTAGGCGTCCCCAAAGTCTTCCAGTGCAGGCCAGTTAACGTTCCTGGTGGTCCCCTAAACTAATGCCATCTCTGCTCAGGTCGTTAGATGTTAGAGCCCCAGATACTAATTTTCCTCACTGACAAGCTCTACCACCTGTCCTGGAACAAGAAAGAGCACTGGAGTCAGGGCCTTTCTGTGAGAGCACAGCTCCATGGTGTGACCAGCTGATCCAAACTCTTCTGGCAAGGGATCAAGAGAATGGGTACCCATACACACGCTGAGTCTTCTCCCTGTAAGCTCTAGACTGAATGGAACTCAATTCTGTTTCCCTTGTTGCCTCCATAGCATGGCATCATGGCATCCCACTGGCTTTTTTTTTTTTTTTTTTTTTTTTTTTTGAGATGGTGTCTCACTCTGTTGCCCATGCTGGAGTGTAGTGGCACAATCGGCTCACTGCAACCTCCACCTCCCGGGTTCAAACAATTCTCCTGCTTCAGCCTCCCGAGCAGCTAGGACTACAGGCACGCGCCACCACGCCCTGCTAACTTTTGTATTTTTAGTAGAGACGGGACTTCACCATGTTGGCCAGGATGGTCTCCATCTCTTGACCCTGTGATACGCCCGCTTCGACCTCCCAAAGTGCTGGGATTACAGGCACAAGTCACTTTTTTTTTGAAGACTGTTCTGGTATTTGTGTTTTGTATTTGCTCTTTGTTTGGTAGGTTTAGTTTCTTTTTAAGAGGACATCAAAAAGCCACTGATTTCTCCTTTCTGGGCAGGTCAGCTAGGAGCAAAGGCCCATTTGGCTGTGTTGGTGATAGTACTACATAGTGCATAGACCTTGGAAGGCTGGTTTCAAATCCAAGTTCCATTTCTTCTTAGCTATAGAACCTTGGGAGAGTCACCTGACTTCCTGAAACTTCACAGATGAGATTGTTACAAAGATTAAATGACACCGAAGTGATGTGTGTTGAGCACAGCACAGATGAGTAGTAGGATGAATCCTTATCACACAGAAGGTGTCATTACGGCTGTGTCTATTATAGTAGATGTCTTCCCGGCAAAGAAGGGAGCTACTACTGCTCATTTTGGAGGTCCAGGAAGATAGTGTTTAAAAGCATCAAGGACTTTTCTCACTTTGCAGGGTACAGCATAGCCGTGGGAACCCTCTACCATGTTTGTGTTTAGAAAATGGGACTCTACTCCATTTGTTACTTCTTGTAAATAATTTTGTTGTTATTACTTGAGCTGATAATCTGGGAGCATTAATGCTTCTTGCGCATAGGGAAAAAAGTGTGCTTTACCCTTCAGCCGAAAGGAAAAAATACTGAGGTCTTTCATTGGTATATGAGTAGCATTTATCCACTCAAGTCTTTGATTGAAGTACTATGCCTTTGGAGATTTGTATTATATTCTTTAAGATTTGTGTGTTTTCTAAATTTTTGAGCACATGAAATTTATAGTCAAATTACAACATCATTATATCAAAAAATAACTTTGGTCTTCTAATAGGACTTTGAGATCATTCTCTGTCACACTTGCCTCACTAGCAGGTATGGGGAACAGGGAGGAGGAGTGGAGAAACACCTTCATTCTGGCTATCTGATGATGGCTGTAAATGCCAGTGACCAGGTTTGAATTGTATGGAAAGAGATGGCCTAAGGTTGGAGGCATAGTGTGTCCTACTGAGCAGAGCTGAAAATGGAAGTGAGTTTTGGGCTCCTTTCATTGGTCCATAAAAGGATGAGATAAGTGGCTATTGAGAAGATTGAAGATTAGAATGAAATCAGATGGCATTTCCAGAGAGAAGTAAAAGTAAAGCTGTGGGGGTAAGGAGACCAGTCCAGGCAACTGTTACCCAGAGCTCTCTGCTGTCTCACTTTGAAAGTTCAGCAACAACTCTTTTGGCCATTGCAAAGGCCAGTGTAAGCAAATGTCCTGGGATCTAATTAAAGGGGCAGGGAGGATGTGTGGTGAGGGGTTGCCTTTATTCACCTGTACTGAGAAATGGTAGGTACGCGGGTTCGGTAGGGATCAGGTGCAGGTAGTTTGACCCCAGGTGCTCTCTGGGACTGGATGGAGTGACTAGAACTCCTCTGGGAAATGGGCAGAGCCCCTCCTCTTGCCCTTGCATTTTCAGGGCCTGCTCCTGGCTGCTCCCAGACATGTATTTCCCATTAGTGAGTCAGGCTGTGGGTAGTGCCTACTCGACCTTGCACTGGAGAGAGGGAAGTGGAGGAGCTCAGAGTAGTGGAGAAACCAGGGTAGAGCGGGTTAAGTCAAGCTCTGATGTTTCAATAAGACTGCAGTTCCTCTCCACAGACACTGCCACTCTCATTATCTCTGTCAATCAGATCCAAGCAGCAGAACTTCCAAGTTGCTCTCTCTGGCTGACAAACTCTCTGTACATGTTCAAAGGCCTTCCTGGGCTCTGGAAGCCTAATTACCAGCACTCCGACTTGCCTCTGCAATTCTCTTCCTTAAAACCTTTCAATTGTCATCTGTAAAATCCTTTACCGCCACCACCTTGGTGGTTTCTGATGAGTGAGGCTTCAGTCCAGCAGCTGGGAGCCCCTCCTGGCTCTCTCCCAGGCCAGGTTGTAAGAAGCTTTCTGAATGGGCATGAAGTCACCTCTTGCCTCCTACGGGGAGCAAAATTGTACTTGAGACAATGCTTAGGGGCTTTATTTTGAAGAAGCGCAGCAAAATTAGAATAAACTGCTACTCTACAGATGTTCTTATTCCCTCTGAGACCCATCTCAAATGTCAAATGTCCAGGAAGTCTTCCCTTACCTCCTCCACTCAAATGTTCTCAAAGCCCCATGTTTATGCCACTGGACTACAAAACCCTCAAGAATAGAACCAGCAAGCACAGTGCTTAGTCACAACTAGCATACACTGACTGTGTGTTAAATGAATAATTTGGGAATTCTGGAAGTCTAATATCAGAAATTTTATTTGTTTTCAGCATTGACAGAAAATATCTTAAATGTGAAATCCTGCTTGTCAGACAGTTTTGTAATTCATTCTGTATGTGCTGAATTGTTCTTAATCAGATTAAGGTCTTGGGCAGGATAAGATGGGTCTGATTTTTCTTTTCTTTTCTTTTCTTTCTTTTTTTGAGACAGGGTCCCACTCCATCACCCAGGCTGGAATGCAGTGGCGAGATCTTGGCTCACTGCAATCTCCACCTCTAAGGCTCAAGCAGTTTTTGTGCCTCAGCCTCCCGAGTAGCTGGGATTACAGGCATGCGCCACCACGCCTGGCTAATTTTGTATTTTTAGCAGAGACAAAGTTTTACCGTATTGACCAGGCTGGTCTTAAACTCCTGGCCTCAAGCAATCCACCCGCCTCCACCTCCCAAGGTGCTGGGACTACAAGCGCGAGCCACTGTGCCCTGCTGGGTCTGCTTTTTCTAGCTAACGTGTTATACTCATTTAGCAGCTGGTATAGACAGAACCAGGGTGCAGCTGATTTCATGAAAGTAGGCTTTGTACTAACTCCACCACTTACTGATTTGACATGCTCCAGGAGCAGAGGCAAAGTGTTGCTAATCACAGATAATAGAGGACGTAGACACCAGCCATGGTTGACTTCAGGACCTGGTTAAGGATGCAGTCATTTCACCCACTCCAGGCTGGAGCCACTCTGCCCATGGCAACAGGGAGTACTGTCATAGAGGTACCCCAGCTCCTCTTTCCACAGTCTCTCTGGGAAATTGCCACCTTTCTCAATCTTCTGAGCAGCTGCCATGGCACTAAACCTGTGGCAGGAGAGCAGATTGCTGACTCCACAGCTTACAAGTTCCTCAGTGTTCACCCCAGCACAGAGGGGGTTAGAGTGTGGCTGGCTGCCAGTGGACTCAGATCTGAACTGGGGGCCGTTCTTTCTCTTTTAGCTGTAAGTTGGGAAGGATAAAAACTGCCCCCTCTCCCAAAGTGATGGGAAGGGCAAGCAGAGAACATAGATATGCAGCTTTGCAAATTGTAATCCTCTCAGCACCAAGGGGAGGGTATGTATTCAAAGCACAAAAGAGGCCTGGTCCCTGGAGATCAGCTCAGGGTGAGAGGCAGTGTTGAAATTCAGGCAGGACTTTTCATTGGAGACTTATCAAAGCAAATCATTCTAAAAAGGCTTCCTCACCTTTTAGTAAGTATGGAGCAAAGGCTCTCATGTGGAACATTCCAAAAAGCCTCTATTTAAAGCATGTTAGATGACCCTTCTCTTCCTTTCTCACCCTTTTCCCTTGAGGGCATCCTGGGGGAGTGCTGACCTCCCCGCAGACAGAGGCCCTCTCCTGTGGTCCATCTGAAGCTGACCAGCTTTGGAAAGCTTTCCACCTCTTCCTTCACTGATAGGTGATCTGGGATCATAGAAGAGTGAATTATCAGGGAAGAAGGGCCCTTTACAGTTCTTCTCTTTAAAGCTAGGAGGTACAAGTCCCACAAAGAAACTGCAACTGGCTCAATGGAGCACAGCCATCAGAGGTAGAGCAGGATGGGAACACAGGCCCTGGCCCTCAGTCCAGTGCCTCCTTCCCCTCTGTCGTGCATGGGGAAGGAAAATACAGAATCTGAACGCTTAGAAGCAGGGTAGACTTTGCTGCTTAATTTGGGGCTGATCTATTCGTGGTCCTCAGCCATTTGGAATTAAACAGCCCTTTGTCTCTTGGGTTGGGGACTGTGGCCTTGGCACCTCTACAGGCTTTGTGGTCATAGGGACTTTCACACCTCCATGCTGGGCTCTTTGATTAGTTCCAACATCCATGCTAAGGGTGTCCGTGTGTCCCCTGCCCTGAACACTGCAGGTTCAGGTTATGAGGCCATGAGCTGAAAACCGGAAGAACTGGTATGCTACCGCCTTTGGGATCCCTTCGATGAGGGTTTTGTGGTGACAAAGTGCTGCTGACACTCACATCTTGGTTGGACATATCCCAGTAGGGTCTCTCTCCAAATGACATGACTTCCCACATGACAATCCCATAGCTCCAAACGTCGCTGGCTGAAGTGAACTTGCGGTAGGCGATGGCCTCTGGAGCTGTCCATCTCACGGGGATCTTCCCTCCCTGAAAGGAGAAAGCGTGGTCAGCCCAACCATCAGGTTTCTGGTTGAAGGCAGGCAATAAAAAACTTGGCATGCACATCCTTTCAAACCCTCACTCCCATATCTTGTGAATTATGACAGACAGGCTATTCTTGCCTCATGCACAAGCTATGTTGCTGTGCCTAGTTAGAGAAGCTCAAGGTGACCAGCATGCCTGTGCTGGCCTCTAGCCTTATGTGGACACACCACATGTGCCCTGGTTCCCTATATATTGATTCCAATGTTGCTGCAGGGGAGGTGGGTGGGAGGAGAGAGTGTAACTGTCATAAACTTACTGGAACTACCTGAGATTGGCTACATGAGATACAAGTTATGGTTTTCTTTGTTCCCTGGCAATGTAAAAGCTAACACATTTGGGTCAGAAGGAATCGCAATGATACAAAAGGAAAGAAGAGTGATGAAGCATGCCTCCTAGAGAGCCCTGCCACTACAAGGTCATGCTATGCTGCCCTCTGCCCCATTTTCATTGCATTCCACCTCTGGGGGGGCAGGTTTTCCTAACTCTGTAGCCTGCAGATAGCCCTGGGTTTCACGAGGGTTGAATGGTCCCAGTGCTGTGGTCTTTCTACATGCTGACTGTCCTGCCAGCCCTTCAGTGGAGGTCAAGATTCCGGAGGCTGGAGATGCCCTTTTCTCTAGGGGCACCCTTAGGCTTGTTTCTCCTTCTTGCCTCCAATCCCACAATGGAGCTTTCTAAATTGGCTCTCTGCTTGGCCCTCAGCTTGTCTGCCAGACCTTGGCCAGTTTTGTTTACCTAAGGGATTCATATCTATCCACTCATTCATTCATTCCATCAAGAAATAGGCAATAAGCACCATTTTGTGCCAAGTCCTGCTGAGAAGCTGGTGTCCCAGAAATGAGCCAGTGTCCCTGCCCTCAAACTGAACAGGACAGTGGGGAGGCAGACAAGAAAACAGAAGCTTAAAATATATTGTTAAAAACATTGAAAAGCGAGGGAAGGTGAAGATGTGAGTAGGTACAAGGCATTCTGAAAACCAGAGGAGACTCCACAACCAGGGAAGGGTCAGGGAAGGCAGGCAGGAGCTGTTAGAGAAGCAGTTTCTGATGGTGGTTAAGAACTCCTGGAGCCTTTGGCTGGGTTTGGATACCAGCACTGCCTCTTTCTACCTGTGCAACGGGGGCAAGTAACCTACTTCTCTGTGCCTCAGTTTCTCATCAGCACCTACACAGCCCAGTGTTAACTATTATTTTCACTATGCTCAGCCCTAGAGAACAAGTAGACGTTAACCAGGCAAAGTGACTGCAGGAGGGAAGTCCAGGCAGAGAGCAGCTTGTGCAACGAACAGGGATAAGAGAGAGGCTGAGACATGCAAGCAATCCACAATGGCTGAAGCACAGAGTTCCTAAAGGAGAAGTAATAGGAGGTGAGCATAGAGCAGACAGCTGGCATGGCCTGTGCTGTCCAGTATCAGTGCCAATTACAGCTGTTAAACAGGGTGCTCGCCAAGGCTGCCCTCCAAAGCTTATCACTCCCTATAGCAAATATGGCCCCCCTTTCCAGTTCTTTATGCCAAATGCCAGGATTTCACCCCATCATGCTTTTTTCTATGCTTAGGCATTGTCTCACTCATAATACACGGAACATGAAGCTGCTGGCTGCAGTAGTGACAGCACAGAGCGGGGACGGCAGCTCCCTCACTCCCCTCCTCATTTACCTCATGCTTCCACTGAAAGAGGATATTTTTATACTGCCCATTCTTACAATCTGCTCAAGTCACCAAAGATACATGGTTGACGTTAGCAAAAATACTGTAAAAATGTAAAAATGGTTAACCCAAGCTAGGGAGAAAAAAAAAAAAAAAGGAGCAAACAGCAAAGTGTATTTTTATCTGGTTTCCTATCTGGAGCCTGGGAGGAATAAAGGCAACCAGCCTGGACCTCCCCAGGCACACATCCCACTTTCTGCAAAGAAGACAGTCCTGATTTCCCCTGAGGATGGGGGTAGGCTTTTGTGGTGGGGGAGATGTCCTCAGCTCAAATGCCAGCTACACGACAAATGCCGGGAGGGCATGTTCAGGCTGTGGCTGCAGCAGGACTCTCTGTTCTCATCATCCCCCAGAACATGAGTGAATTTACTGGTTTTATCTACACGGTCCCCACAGCTGGGAAGAGAGGAGGAGAACTCATCCAGTGCAGCAGCAGCTACCAAACACCTGGAGGTCAATGTCTGAGAGTGCAGAGACCCCAAGTTGTGTGTTGCCACTAGGGGAGGTGCTGTTGTCACACCTCGAGATGGCCTGGGCTCCCCCCAGAAAACAGGGGCTTTGATTCTCTCAAAATACCTGGGTCAAGTGAGGTAGGAGAGAGCTGGAGTTTAATTAGTATACTGTGTGTGTGTGTGTATGTGTGGGTGAGACAGAGAGAGAGAGAGAGACAGAGAGAGACAGAGAACCAGATTCTGTGTGAGAATGTATCAATCTGTGTGCGAGAGTGGGAGACAGAGAAAACTTGGCAGTGTAGGTCTCTGAGTAAAAGAGAGTTAGGGCTTGCTTATCTTTTGTGTGTTTTTGTGTCAGAGAGAGGAGGGGAGATGACAGTGTGGCTCTTCTGAATTTCAAAGAGGTGATTTGGGAGTCTGAGACTGTCCTCCTCTGCCAAGTCTGGAGCAAACCCCAGGGGCTGTCAGTGACAGCTGTGGGGCCGCTCCCTCTTGCCTGGAAAGTGGAAGTGCTGGCCCACAGCAAGGAGCCTCCAGCCCTCCTGCCACCTTGCACTGTTGGGCCTCACTGAACACTGAGCTTGGCCTGTCACCGCCGCCCCCACCATCCCAGCAGGTGGCTGAGCCTTGGAGAAGAGCCCCTGAACAGGCAGGTGACAGCTTGTCACGGCAGGCTCTCCCGCTCAGCTGAAGAGAAGGGGGACACTGACCTGGGAGGGAGAACAACAGGAAATGCCAAGTCAGGGGGCACAAGAGTGGGCACTTTGTTTCCTAGGAATTTTAAATCTTTCTTCCATCTTTCAAACATCATTGTCAATGTTGCCTTCTGGTGCTCAGAAGTAATCAGGGTGATGATTATTGATATAATCAATATCAATTATTGATATAATTAATATTATCAAGCGATGATAATAACTTGTTTTCAATTACGTGAAAGGAAATCTATTAATTTAGAGGACGGTGACCAGCCCTGTGGAGGGAAGCAGAAGAAGAGGAAGTGGAACCATGCTGCAGCAGGCAGGGTTCTGCCAGCCAGGCGGTCCTGCCGCTGCTGCATGAGGAGCTTGGCCCCGACACCAAGGCCAACACAGTCACGTGAATGTAAAGTGTCCTAAGAGCCCCCAGCTCCCCAGTGCAGCCATGAGGAAGGGGCATAGAGGAGTGCTTGCTCCATTGGGTGGTGAGGAACATCAGGGAAAAATTCTCAGGGCAGTGAAGAATTCATGGGGTTCACTGGAAAGGAATCTGCATTCATACAGACACAGAAGTGCTGACACTGGGCTTGGGGAGAGCGCTGTCTCTGGCAGGGGTTTCTACAAGGTACCAGATGGCTTGCTTCCCGGGGGAGGCTAAGGGCATGGGTCTGCTTTCTGCAAGGACCGAGTTTCCCTAGGGCTGCCACAGGGGTCGCTGTTGGAGCATGGGGGAGGGAGAAGAGAAGAACAGGAAGAGGCAGCTCACTATCATCAGGGTCTGAGTTCCCTTCAAGACTTCATACACACCTTCCACACAGAGTTTTGTATTGAATGGTGTTGCCAAGAATTCTTCAAATGTTTGAAAATCACTGCTTCAGAATAATTATGTCTTAACTCAGATATAAGATAAACTTAAGATTGTGTGTGTGTGTGTGTGTAGAATGTGGTGAACTAAGAGAAGATATCTGGCAGTGAATTAATCCTAACCCAGCTATCCTCAGGGTCATCTGCCGACCCACATCCACACCTGCTAGCAGGTGTGATGCCAACAGGTAGAAGCTCTTGGTGTGGAGGCACTTTAGTCCCTTCAGACAGCATGCAGCAAGCATCTATGTAGCACCCATTCTGTCCTCAGTACCCTGCTGTGGACATGATAATGAGGAGCCTCAGCCCTACTCTCAATGGGCAATGGATGTACCTAACACCATCCAGCCAGCACACTGTCTTGCCAGAGTGAGGTCACATAAGTACAACACATAGCTTTGGTTTTAGAGCCCACCCAAGTATGAAGTTTTCCAGGCCAAGGTCCAGGCATATGACTGATTCCTTTTGCTAATTTCTTATTGTTGAGAATCCCAGAGGGTAGTACTTCTATGTGTCTGGTCATTGCTACAGCACTTTTCTCCACCGCCTTGTGTGAGACGAAGTCTCAATGGGATTATGGCAGAAATCCAGCCACTCATGAATATTGAGTATCGTGTTCATGGACTTGTTCACCAAATATTTCAGTTGTGCAGCATGAGAGAATCCCCTCGATGTTTGGAAGTGATAGGTTCATGGCTGAGTGTATCATGAAATGGCTCTGAATTTCATAATGCCCGCTATTCCAAAAGGTTTCTCATATATAAAATACATTGAGGTTGTTGTGAAAATCCAATATGACAGATATTTAAACCACACAATATATTCTTATTATCATTAAATGGTAAATTATTGAATGTTGTGTATTGAGTTATATCCCTGCAAAAGACATGTTGAAGTCCTAACTTGTGATAGCTGTGAATGTGATCTTACTTGGAAACAGGGTCTTTGCAAATATAATCAAGTTAAGATGACATCATACTGGATTAGGATGAGCCCTAAATTTCATGCTGGCATCCTTATAAGAAGGCCAAATGAAAATACAGCAACACACCAGGGAGAACACCATATGAAGATGGAGGCAGAGATTGGGGTGATGCATCTACAAGCCAAGTTACATCAAGAACTGATGGCAACTAGGAGAGAGGCATAGAATAGATCCTCCCTAGAGCCTTCAAAGAGAGAATGAGCCTGCCAACACCTTGATCTCAGACTTCCAACCTCCAGAACTGCGATAGAATAAATTTATGTTTAAAGCTGTTCAGTTTGTGATAATTTATTATGGAAGCCATGGGAAACTAATACACTGAGTATATACAATTTTATCAGATACTAGTTTAACAATGCCATTGTTAAGTTCCTAGGTGGCAGAACCATCATGGGCTACGATCAGGGGGCTTGGGAGTGAGGGATACCTCCAACACTTTATATCAAAGTCCCTCGATTAACCACAGGGCCCCTCTAACATTTCATCAGTGCTGTTGGTCAGATCTCGGCCACAGTTCATACCTTGAAGCACTGCCCTTTGTTACCATGCCTGAGGGAGGATTCTATCCTCACTCTACCATCAGTGTCCCCAGACTTAGGTGGCCACTCTAGGCCTAGGTAAATGCACAACACTGGCTGAAAGCAAGGCCAATACACCTTTTCTTTGAGAACTTAGAAGGCCTAGTCCAGTGGTTCTCAAGCTTCGTTACCTATAGGAATCACCTGGGGAAAGTTTGTTTGTTTGCTTGTTTTTAAAGCCATGAGTATTCTAATTTATTCGAATTTCTCTGAGTGGTGTCCAAGAATTGGTAGGTTTTTGGTGATGCTTCAGGTGATTAGAATGTCAGGCCATCAGTCACAGTTACTGACTGGAGCAGTGGTTCTCAAATTTGAATGTGTATCAGAACCTACCGGAGGGGCTCATAAAACTGTTTCTAACCCAGACTTTTAAATTTACTAGTTCCAGGGTAGGGCCTGAGAATTTGCATTCCTAACAAATTCCCAGTGTGGTTCTCACACTTTGAGAACTGCTGGCATAGATCAATCAGACATAAGTCATGGATTGCTTTAGTAATTGTCTTGAATACAAACTTTAATAATTGTTAGTGCCTGGTTTAAGAAGGATTCTGAGGCTTCATGACTGGGCTCAACAAGGGGTTGTGACTAATAACTACACGTAAGAATTAGCTGAAGCATGTTCAAATCATCAATGCTCAGGCACCACTCCCAGAGACTCTAAATTAGAAGACTCAACGCACTACCAAAAAATAAAACTTTCCCCAGATGACTCCAATGGGTAACCAAGTTTGAGAACCACTGGGCCAGGCCTTCCAGGTATGGAGAGAAGAGGGTTGATGAGCAATGTCTGCCTTAGGTGAGGAAGTGGGCAGCTGTTTGCATGGCAAGTGATATGGTTTGGCTGTGTTCCTACCCTACTCTCATCTTGAATTGTAGTTCCCCTAATCCCTACTTGTAGGAAGGACCCAGTGGGAGGTAATTTAATCATGAGAGTGGTTACCCTCATGTTGTTCTTGTGATAGTGAGTGAGTTCTCACAAGATCTGATGGTTCTATAAGGGGCTTTTCCCCCTTTTGCTCAGCACTTCTCCTTTCTGCCACCATGTGAAGAAGGACAAGTTTACTTCCCCTTCCACCATGATTGTAAGTTTCCTGAGGCCTCCCCGGCCATGCTGAACTGTGAGTCAATTAAACCTCTTTCCTTTGTAAATTACCCTGTCTTGGGTATGTCTTTATTAGCAGTGCGAGAACAGACTAATACAGTAAATTGGTACCAGTAGAATGAGATGTTCCGGAAATGTGGAAGTTACTTTGGAACTGGGTAACAGGTAGAAGTTGGAACAGTTTAGAGGACTCAGGAGAAAATACAAAAATGTGGGAAAGCTTGGAACTTCTTAGAGACTTGCTGAATGGCTTTGACCAAAATGCTGATAGTGACATGGAGAACAAAGTTCAGGCTAAGGTGGTCTCAGATAGAGATGAGGAATTTGTTGGGAACAGCGAAGGTGACTTTTGCTATGCTTAGCAAAGAGACTGGCAGCTTGCCCCTGCCCTAGAGGTCTGGGGAACTTTGAACTTGAGAGAGATTATTTGGGGAATCTGGCCGAAGAAATTTCTAAGCGGCAAAGTATTCAGGAGGAAGAGAACATAAAAGTTTGGAAACTTTGCAGCCTGATGATGAGATAGGAAAGAAAAACCCATGTTCTGGGGAGAAATTTAATGGCTGCAGAAATTTGCATAACTAATAAGGAGTAGAGTCTCCAGGGCATGTCAGAGACCTTCACCACAGTCCCTCCCATCATAGACCTGGAGGCCTAGGAGGGAAAAATGGTTTCCTGAGCCAGGTTCAGGTTCCCCCTACTGTGTGGAGCCTTGGAACTGCAGAACTGTATCCCAGCTGCTCCAGCCATGGCCAAAAGGGGCCAAGGTACAGCTCAGGCCATTGCTTCAGAGGGTGCAAGTCCCAAGTCTTGGCAGCTTTCACATGCTGTTGGTCCTGCAGGTATGTGGAAGACAAGAATTGAGGTTGGGGGACCTCCACCTAGATTTCAGAGGATGTATGGAAATGCCTGTATGTCCAGGCAGATATTTGCTGCAGTGGTGGAGCCCTGATGGAGAACCTCTGCTAGGGCAGTGCAGAAGGGAAATGTAAGGTTGGATTCCCGACACAGTCCCCATGGGAGCACTGCCTGGTGGAGCTGTGAGAAGAGGGCCATCGTCCTCCAGACCCTAGAATGGTAGATCCACCAACAGCTTGCACTGTACACCTGGAAGAGCTGCAGACACTCAAGGCCAGCCTGTGGAAGTAGCCAGGAGGGGAGCTGTACCATACAAAGCTACAGAGGCAGACTTGCCCAAGGTTGTGGGGGCCCACCTCTTGTATCAGCATGACCTGGATGTGAGACATGGAATCAAAGGATATCATTTTGGAACTTTAAGATTTAATAACAGCCCATTGGATTTTGGACTTGCATGGGGCCTGTAGCCCCTTGACCTATTTCTTCCCTTTGGAATGGGTGTATTTATCCAATGCCTATACCCCCATTGTAACTAGGAAGTAAATAACTTCCTTTTGATTTTACAGGCTCATAGGTGGAAGGCACCTGCCTTGTCACAGATGAGACTTTGGACTTGGATTTTTGGGTTAATGCTGGAATGAGTTAAGATTTTGGGGGACTGCCAGAAGGGCATGATTATGTTTTGAAATGTGAGGACATGAGATTTGGGAGGAGTCAGAAGTGGAATGGTATGATTTGGCTATATCCCCACCCAAATCTCATCTTGAATTGTAGTTCCCATGATCCCTATGTGTTGTAGTAGAGACCCAGTGGGAGGTAATTTAATCATGGAGGTGGTTACCTTTCTGCTGTACTGTGATAGTGAGTGAGTTCTCACAAGATCTGATTATTTTATAAGGAGTTTCCCCCCTTTTGCTTGGCATTTCTTGCTGCCGCCATGTGAAGAAAGACATGTTTGCTTCCCCTTCCACCATGATTGTAAGTTTCCTGAAGCCTCCCCAGCCATTCTGAACTGTGAGTCAATTAAACCTCTTTCTTTATAAATTACCCAGTCTTGAGCATGTCTTTATTAGCAGCATGAGAACAGACTAACACAGCAAATATTTTTCATCATTGTACTAAGCCTCAAAAGATCTTAAAATGATGAAAATGGGGAAAAAAAGCAACAAATTGGCCTCATTAATGTTTCTGTCAAGTATATCTGTGGCCCAAAGGAAATGGAGGGCAAACTGAGATAAAGTTTACATTGTATGTCAAGAATTACCCTGGAGTTCGCAGGCTGGACACTCTGCCTTGGAGCAGTAACCCTCCTGACTGTGTGGTTGACCAGCCTGGGTACAGCACCTGCTTGCGAGTGAGTGTCTGTGCAATCCACTGTAGACAAGTTCACACACAGATGGACCTGCCCTCAGGGGGCATCCATGTGGCACACCCCGGCTCCCGTTCCACAGTCACTGTCTACTGCCCTGCTCTAAAGTGAGCTGCAATTGTTTCTGTGTCAAATTAGAAAGGTATTTTAGAATAAATGTCTCAACTTAAAAGCACTCTGAAAGTACACTGACCCATTTTCCTCAATCTAATGAGTAAAGTGATATTTTTCCAGATAAGGCTCATATCAGCTAAGAAGGAAAAGAAGTTTCTGCCTAAAAGGTTATCTTGCTCTGAGTGTCACCAGCTTCTAACAGCTAGTGGAAATGGCTTCTGGCTGCTGAATTGCAACTGAGTCTATATAATAAAGAGGCTGTTCCCGGTTCCCCAGGATGCCAGGAATTTGCATGAAAACAGTCTCTCATCTTCTGAAAGAGTTCATCTGGCCCTGCTGCTTATTTCTATCCAGAAGCCACAATCTTGATGGTGACACTGTAATTTATTACCGTGCTAAAGATTATGATGCAACATACAGAGAATGAAAACTTGAGGTGAGAAGTAGGCTGCAGGAACAGGTGAGCTTTTGGAGAGGATGGTCTCATTTGTCATGCAAATGGCACACATAACAGAGAAAAGGGCTGGGAGAAAAGACAACCCAAAAAGACACACAGCATTAGCTGCCTACAAAATTATTTCTAAATAGAATGTTTTGCAAAGCTTTTCTTGAAGCATTAGCTGCTCCTCCAAAATGAATGACACAATGTATTTTGTACTAGTAATAAAATATGTGATTTGAATAATTACAAATGGAAAGATTTACAATCAGGTGGGGTCCTTGTTGCCTCTCCCCTGAGCTTTGTGAGCGCTGAAACCCTTCTGTGCAATGCTGCGAAAGGTAATTGCAGCCCAAACATAATTTTCCAGCAGCAAGAGAAAGGCTTATTTGGACATAAATTAACTAAAAATATGCGGATGATAGTGTGTATTTCATGTGTGAAGAACAGAAAGGCCACTTGGTGACATTTCCCAACTGGAAAAAAAATCTTCAACCAAACAGACGTCATTTTTCCGTACTACACTGAGTGGGCAAACAGCTGTCTTTTACTATCCACACCTAAAACAGCCTCTGATGGCCAGGATATAGGCATTATCATTTCTTTTTATTACACAGTGCTTCTTGAGTATGGTATGATGAAAGGAAAGGATGGAAAGACAAGGGCTAAATAATGAACTAGCTGCCTTCATTCATTTGACAAGCAGGCCCCTCTCCGAGCGAGGCCAGGGACAATAAAGGGCAAAGAAACAACATCCCGTCTGCCCTGAGGCGGACACTGTCCAGGGAATCCCGCAGTGGTAGTCAGGTCTTTAGTGGTGCAGCTTCTATGTTCATTGCCTCGCTATTCACAATGGCAAAGATATGGAATCAGTGTAGGTGCTCATCAACAGTGGACTGAATAAAGAAAATGTGGTACATATACACCATGGAATCCTATGCAGCCATAAAAAAAGAATGAAAGCATGTCCTTTGCAGTAACATGAATGGAGCTGGAGGCCAGAATCCTAAATGAATTAGTGCAGGAGCAGAAAACCAAATACTACATGTTCTCACTTATAAATGGGAGCTAAACATGGAGCGCACATAGACATAAACATGGAAACAACAGACACTGCAGACTACTAGAGGTGAGAGGGAGGGAAGGAGGAATGGGTTGAAAAACTACTTATTGGGTTCTATGCTCACTACTTGGGTCCAATACACCCATGTAGCAATCCTACACATGTACCTCGTGTATCTAAAGTAAAAACCAAAATTATTTTAAAAATTTAAATTAAATTACCCTAATTTAGATCTTGCTAATAAGAATAAAAAAATAACGGTGCAGGCGTGTTCTCTCCTCGTGCAGTCCCTGAAGCTTGGGTCCTGCTATCAGTGTTCCTGAAGTGACTGCTCTGGAGCAAGAGCAATTGGATTAACCCCCAAGGGCTTTCGCTTCTCTGTACACTTTGCTCTCCCAGATGGTGGGCTATTGATAACGTACAGAGAGAGCCAGCATCCCATCAGGAATGTGGTAAGCAGGGCTGCACTTGCCCTGCTGTGAAAACAAAAATGCCCTCCTTCAAGGCAGGTAGGGAGGGGACAATGAGCCTCCAGACCCTCTGGGTGACAGGCTGGCATGGATGACCATGGAACAGAGGGCAGGAAGGGTTGAGGAGGAGGCTCGGAGGCCACCCCGCTATCTCCCCTTCTGTTCCCAGGCCACATCCAGGGTTTCATCCATTGCTTCTCTGACAATGGCAGGAACTGTACTTTCTCCTAGAGCCTCTCTACATCCATGCCTCACTGCTGCCCACCCTCAGCCCCACGATCATCCTAAGAGACCACAGCTTCCTCTTTGTCAGCCAGTCTGTTTGACACACCAGTGACCCCCGGGCCTTTTCGCATGTCTCCATGGCTTCCATCCATCAGTAGGCCATGATGCCATTCCTCCTTTCCCATGTGTCTCCCCAACAACCCTTGGTCACCCAAAATCTTCTCCCATTCTGTCCCTGCCCGGTGCCTGGAAGCTACACGGGCCTCCTGCTGCTCTGAGGTGAGGCTGCACTTGCTATGGCAATACAGCTGGCAAGTCCTCCTGATACCAAGTGGCTAGAGGTGGGGCTGCTGGTTCTGGTGGATGCTCTGTCTCTGGAGAAGGTTGGGGCTCTCAGATAGAGACTGGCCCCGCTTAGCCATCTTGGAGACCTCTGTACAGCTCTGTGGGAAGACTGTGGGGGTATTTTCTATTGTCCTTATCATGGCCTTCAATTATTTTTTCTCCTCTTCATGTGGGATAAGCAGCTGACAGACTGTCTATGGCAACCCATTTGAAGAGATACACTAGATATATTCCTTCTTTTCATCGCAATGTTTGATGCCTTACCAGTGCCCACTGGCCATGCTTCTAGTCTCTCTTCCTGACCCCACCCTCCAACAGCTATTTAAAAATAATCAGTCACATTAAATAGCTTAAGCTCTTTTGGCCTCCTGAACTGCACTTCCTTCTTGGCATGGTTTCTCCCTCAAACAATCCCAGCAGTTACAACTAAGTCACTTAACCACTCTGTCTTACCGTCTCCACCTGCCAATAGGGATAATAATACTTAATTATCTCAGAGGGGCGTATGAGGAGCTGTTAGCTAATGCTGGCAGAGTGTGCCGGTGCTGACGGAGCCGCTCCACCTGCCTCCCTGCATGAGCCCTGCTCCTCTGGTGGTGGTGAGGGATGCCCAAAGAGGGGCAGAGTCTGCTCCAACGGCTGTACTGGGGGGCCAGCTCCTTCCTGTGTATCTTCTATGATGGGAATGTAAAGCAGGTATTCTGAGTCTCGTTTTACAGGCACTGGGAACTGGACAGGAGAGGAGTGTGGCCAGGGGTCCACAACTGGTAAAAAGTGTGTGGGGGGGGTGCTCTTGAAACCTCCCATTCCAGATCCCATGCTGCCTTTTCCTCATATTGGATGACAGGAAAGAAGGGAGGAAGATACATGGAGAAGTGTGTCCTTGCATATGGAGGGCAGATAAAAATCTCCCAAAGGAAAAACAAAAGGATTATCTTGTGTTTTACTTTCCCAGAGCATGGAGTCCCTAACTGTCAGCCAAGGGACCCACCCTGCCCAAGCTGTCACCCCCTCAGACTGCCCAACTCACAGTGAGCTCTGGCATATAAAAGAGCGTGTCAGTTTACTACATCTCTGATGGTTGAGAAACATTGGTTGAGAGATAAGAATATTAAGAATATTCAAGTGTCTCAGAGTAAAATGGAAAAAAATTCATGCTTTGTTTTTTAAATAAAGCATGAATAAGCACAGTGACACTGGGACTAAGACTGATGATGCTCTGTGTGAGGAAGAGGGTGTGAAAATGGGCAAATCTCGTAAGCTACGGCAAGACTATAAATTGGCAAAAGGGCTTTGGAGAATAAACAGCTACCAAAATTTAAAATATACAAGTTCTTAACATCACCACGAAGGACAGATGAACATCACGTGCCTCCAGAAGCAATACCTTAAGAAGGGCACACTGTCGCTTATGCAACACATAACTAACCTGAATCTAAGTATGAAGGGACATCAGACGAACTCAAAATGAGGAAGATTCTATTACACAATATTTGAAAGGTATCCTTTAAAAATTAAAAAAGTATTGTGAAAATTTTCCTGATTAAAAGATATTGAATGAACATGATAAAATGCAGTATCAGAAGCTAGACTGAATCCTGTACTAGAGCAAAAAAAAGGGCTACAAAAGATACTTTTTGAGTCAATCAACAAAATTAGAATACAGATAGTAAACTGGATAAAAGTATTTTATCCATGTTAAATTGCTAAAGTTGATAACTGTACTATAGTTATGTAAGAGAATATCCCTCCCTATTCTTAGGAAATACGGAAATATACACGGAAGAGTCTAAGAATAAAGAGCGATGAGGTATGTAACGTATCTTCCAAGAGTTCAGAAAAAATATTTTACAGAGAGAGAAAGAGAGAAAGGAAGAGCGCACATAATAAAGAAATGGGGTCAAATGATAACAGTAGGTAAAGAATCTGGGCAAATGTTATATGAGTGTTGTCTGTATTATTCTTATTCTGGGAACTTTCTTTAAGTTTGACATTATTTTAAAAAAATAATGTGCAAATTCTTTGATCTAGAAATTTATCTTCTCGAAATTTATTTTGTAGAAATATCCATATGAGTGCACAGATATGTCTATATAAGAATTTTCACTGAAATGTTGTTTGAAATAACACAACATCAGATGCCACCTAGATGACCATTTAAAAAGATCTTGTCTCCAAAGGCATGAAGTGAGGTGCTGAGGAGGAAAGGTAATATTCAGGATAGATCATTAAGTAACAAAGCAAGCAGCCTATGAGTAGATCATTATGTATGGTGTGAGACCATTTTTTGAGACTAAAAATGTACATACAAAAAATACACATATGCATACACATACACAGTAAAGAGGAGAAGAAAACACACCAAGCTATGAATGATAGTAATTTCTGGGAATTGGGAAGGGGAAGTCAGTTTCACTTTTTACTTTAAACACATTTTTATTTTTTAATGTTATGAAGCATTTTGTTTATTTTTAAATTGCAGATTTTATTTTAGATGGTTTTATTTTAGGGGTACATGCGTAAGATTCACTTTTTACTTTAAACACATTTTTATTTTTTGATGTTTTGAAGCATTTCATTTGTTTTTAAATTCAGATTTTATTTTAGATTTTATTTTAGAGGTACATGTGTAAGATTACTACATGGGTATATTGGACCCAATAGTGAGCATAGTACACAACAGTGGATTTTTCAACCCACGCCCCCTGATCCCCCACCCTCTAGTAGTCTGCAGTGTCTATTATTCTCATCTTTGTGCCCATGCGTGCTCAATGTTTTGCTCCCACCTAGAAGCGAGAACATGTGGCATTTGGTTTTCTTTTCCTACATTAATTCACTTAGGACTATGTCCTCCAGCTCCATCTATGTCGCTGCAAAGGACATGATTTCATATTTTTTTAATGACTGTGTTAAGAAAATGATGCACTGTTTTTAAAATAAAGCCATAATAGCATTTTTAAAATATGGCATTCTAGAGGTTTCTTTCTTCAGATAGGCCAACAACCTTCCAAGTTGGACCAATAAGGCCCCGTCTCCTGCACGTTCTGGAATTATTCCTCCCCCAGGTGTAGGGGAAGAAAGTAGACGGTTTTGAAGGCCAAAAGTCTGGTGAATGGGGCTGGTTATCACAGCCGTGCAGAGCCACACGGAAAGGGTCGAATTCAGGGTTGGAAGAGCAGAAACGGAAATGTCTCTTCTTCCTGCTGTGAAGAACCCAGCTACCTGGGGGCCGCCATATTGCTCCCTGGGTACCCGGGCTCCTGCCCCATTCTACACTGACCGTTCTCCTTGGTATCTCATATCTCCAGGGGCACGTCTGTCACTCACTTGTTAACTTCTTAATTCATTCCACAAACTGTTACTGAGCAGCACATGAAAGCTCAGAGGTACTGTGATAAAAGAGAAAGCCAGGCCAGCTGCTGGGACAGAAGAGTGCCGCGGTAGGGCAGGGACATAGGAGTGTGGCGAAGGCTTTGAAGAGCTACTGAGCAGGATGTGGGAGGAAACTGCCATGAGACGGGGCACAGGTTGTGAGAGCAGCATGCAGGCCACAGAACAGGCTGGACCATGGGCCAAGCTGCCCACAGCTGTTCCCAATCCTCATTCTTGAGGCCTCTGATCCCGTTGGCCTGCCTAGGCCTGCACTACAGAAACCTCACTTGGGGGTATGCTGGGGCTCCCCAGCTAGATTTAGGCTTTAGCAAATGCTGCTTGAATCTTACCTGTTCTTTTCCCGCTGACTAATCTCTTTATTGTTTGATCTACTTTAAGATTTACTTTCCATTTTCCCATTCCTTAGAAAACCAGCCCTTGGAGGTGCTCCCACATTCCCAGACCTAACTTTCACCCAGCCTGGTGGGTCTAGAACCCTGGTCTTTTCCTCCCTGCCTGTCCTGCTTGGGCCTATGGGAGCCCTGGGATGGTTTACAGTATGGCTGTCCCAAGGGCAGCTGGGCTCTTCAGAGTGGGAGGAAGAGGCACCTCAGTTTCTCCTCCTCCAACCTGGGACTGGACCATTTCCCTGTGGCTCTTAGTGACCTCTATCATCATCCCCACTCACCAGAGTTGTGGCCTTTCTAAACTTGCCACAGCCTGAAGGCTCTGCCAAGAACTGTGGGGCTTCAGTTCCAGAATTTTAGGGAATCTTGAGAGTCATAGCAGTACCTTCCGCTGAAGCCTCCAAACTCCTCTTTTCAGAGGGTTCCAAATTCATTTTATATGAGGCTAATGAACTGCAAGCCCCCCAAACAATTTCCATTTTCTCTAAAGCCACCATCTCCCAAGGTTAGAGAACTTACTCATTTTCATGGAATCACAGGACTTCAGATGGCTCAAAAGAGAATCCTTAACCACAAGTCAGGAGAAGCCCAGGGAAGGGCCTAAGCTCTGTGACATCTGTCAGTGGCTAGCAAAAGCCTTCCCATCGGGCCTTGTTGACCCTGGAGGTTCTGCATCCTACTGGAATAGTTCAGTATGTCCCAAGGATTATAAGACTTGCATCTTTCTGGGCCCTTCAGGGCTGTATTTTACTGCCTGTGGCAAAGGGTGGGTGAAATGAGGACAAGTGGGGGTGGGGGCAGGGCATCCTAGCTCTGCAGCAGAGTAGGCATGCCGAGAAACAGAAGTTAAACAGCCAGCACATCAGTGGAGCAGAGAGGGGCTTGTCTGCTTTCCCCCTTAATGTGCTCTCCCCTCCCCTCAAGTAAATCCCAGACAGATTTAATCAAAGGTGCAGGCAGAGTACTAGGGGCAGTCTGACACCCCACACCTCACAGGGTGGAGTACCCCTGAGAGGAAGCTTCCAA
Source organism: Macaca thibetana thibetana (assembly GCF_024542745.1). Classification (NCBI taxonomy): domain Eukaryota; kingdom Metazoa; phylum Chordata; class Mammalia; order Primates; family Cercopithecidae; genus Macaca; species Macaca thibetana. Next base: position 37,831,509 of record NC_065579.1, on the reverse strand, counting down.
AGCAAGAATCAGACAGGACTTCGATGATCACTCATCTTAGGTTGTGCAGAGTGATGGAATAATCTAGACCTGAAAGGCCTTAGCCTAGAACAGAGAGCAGCAACCTGGAAACTCATGAGAATCTTAATGTTCTTCGCCAAAGGTCATTCCAAAACTTCTCAGGTAAACATCAAAGAGAAGGTAATGTTCAAAATGTCATTAGGTTGGGTTTCTAAGCAGAACAAAGGAACATTTGATTGGGTTATGGAACTACCATCCAAAATATCTTCCTTTCATTGACAAGTGCTGACTGGTATATGGTGGCTGGAGCTGAAAAACATTATTTTGCCGTTGTGATAATAAAGACTTATCAATGGATGACTCAGAAAAGACTCATCAATGGATGCTGAAATTGCAGTCTGCTGAATTCAGGAGACCCATCTCACACGCAGAGACATACATAGCTTCAAAACCACTGGGGGCAGTGAGTGAGGTGAATTTTTATGAAGAGCAGGATATTTGCATGGCCTAACATTATTTTCCTATAGATTGCTAATTAGTTACAGGAGAAAAATATGTAATAAATACTGTACATAACTATACATTGGAGAAATTGGAAAAAACCTTGACCAGGTGATCAAAAGTAATAATACCAATGAGGAACAGATGGACATCAAGTGTTTCAAGATATAATAGCCTAGGAAGGACACAACATCATTTATGTAGGATTATAGCCAAGAATGTAGGATCTGAATCTAATTATGAGAAATGTCAGAAAATACCCCAAATGAGGAATGCTTATTAATGAAAAAAGATGACTTATATTCTTAAATCAATATCATAACAGGCAAAGAAAATCAGTGGAAATACAGTCATGCATTGCTTAACGATGGAGATACATTCTGAGAAATGTGTTGTTAGATGATTTCATTGCTGTGCAAATATCTCAGAGTGTCTGTACTCTAACGTAAATGGGATAGCTCACTACACACCTAGGCTACAAACCTGTACAGCATAGTACTACATGGAATACTGTTGGCAATTGTGACACAATAATAAGTATTTGTGTATCTGAATGTATCTAAACACAGAAAAGGCATAGTAAAAATACAGTAATATAATATGGGATCAGCATTGTATATGTTGTTTGTCACCAAAACATCATTATATGGCACATAACTGTATTTTAGATTAAAGGAGATTAAAGAGACATGACAACTAAATGCAATACTTGATCCTAGACTGAAGGTTCCAGAGAGCATCTATTTTAGTAGGGATTGGTTTTAACAATGTTACTATTTTGATCCATGGTGTAGACTTATTCATCAAACAATTTTTTGAAATTTTATTCAAATAAAAAGTTTTTTAAAATCCTCTTGTTAATTGATCAGGTATCTAAAGGAGTTATGTGACCAAACAATGACATTTCTTTTTGAAGTTGTTTTTATACAGAAGCCAATGAGGAGTGTGCCAAGACATCTCTATCACGGCTTCAAATGCAGATAATAAATAAAATGCAATACGGACAATCTCCTAGCTTCGGAACTTCTAAAAATACAATAAAGTGTCTCTGAAGCTTCTTTAAAAGCCAGTATTGGACATGGTTTGTAAACTCTCTTCTAAGCCTAAAAAAGTATGATTGGGGACAGAAATGTTGACCACATTAAACAACCCATTTTCATCAGGTATGACGGCCTATACTTTTCAAATACTGAACTCATATTGGCAAAACTTGTTTGAAAGAAAACCTTGGTAAAAGCATAATATCTAAAGTAGGTAAGAGAGGAGCTGCTGTGGTTGAAGCAAGGTGGTGGTCTGGAGCTCTGCAAGGTTTCCCCAATACCCAGCAGTGCCCTGGCCCATTCCTATAAAACTCTAGGATGTGGAGAGAAGAGGACTGGCCACATCTCACATGTGGACAGACTCATATACAATGGGTGAGCCTACATTTTTCCTTTCCTTTGATTCAAGTATATGTTCTAATGTAATTATCTTAATTTTGATGTCAAATGGTCTCGCATGATTAGGCTTACTGATGTTTCAACTATTTCTTATGCCTAAGTGTAGTACATGATTTCTGAATGTGATTGACTGGACTCTAATTTCCCAATACAGGCATTTCTGCTATAATTTCATATACATATTTTAGTAAAAACTCATACTCTGCAAAATTGCACAATAAAATAACAGAGTCTATGGGAAGAAAATGCATTTGGAGGAGACCATTCAACATCTAACAAAAAACACAGCAATCTTAATAAAAATAGCAGCACAGGTAAATTATAACTTGCATTTGTACCCAGTGTATTGGTTCATTGATCCTTTGCAAGCTTAAGCTCTGGATTTTTGTGCTTCCTCTTGAAGATGTAGGTCCTGGAGGGCATTCACATGTCACAGAGATCAGTTTCATCCAAATTAAAAATCCAATCCAATGTGTAGACTCTTTTGTCATAAAATTAAAATTTAACATAAAGGAAAATGTGTTCTGTTTCCTCATGTTTACTCCCTATTTCATCAGGAAACAGAGTGAAAAATACAGTGGCTCTGGAAACCACAAAGCCGGCCACTATTTGCATGAAAGAAAGGCCCTCTGTCAGTGTTCAACTTGTTTCTTAAGGTCTTCTCATTGTGCTAAAGCTTTCTGTTTAATTGGAAGAAAGCCTACCCCATTTGCTTCAAGATATAAATATCCTAGAAAAAGATTATATGAGAACCGCAGGACTTCCACATGATACTGGCATCACTCTCTCATTTACCAATCACATATTGCGTTTGCATTGGAGAAACAGGCATGGAACAGAACAGGCTGGATCCCCATTCCCACTTTATGGGGCATCTCAGAGGAGATGAGAGCAAATGGACATTTTTCAAGCATCCGCTAGGCATCAACTGTTCTGCTGGGCACTGTACATATTTATTATGATCCAATCTTCATAATTCTACTAAAATGTAAGTTCTTATCCCCATTTTACATATTAGAGAACTGAGGCTCATAAAGTAAATACCTCACTTAGGTTACTACAATAATATGTTAGGAGCAGAGCCAGGGTTTAAATTTTGGTCTTAAATTTTTGGCTTTCCAAGCTTGTGCTCTTTGCATCACATTGGTGAAATTTTATATTAGGATCCCACCACTTGCATTATTAGCTGAAAAGAAAGAGTTCTGCTCATTGCTATTAATAATTGTATTTAGAATGTCATGTATTCTTGAAATAATTTCCCCCTAAATCAAATAAAAGTATTTTACTAAGATCTAGAATCATTTACTAGTGATTCTAATTCATCAGCTTTTGTAATATTTTTTATTTTGTTGCATTTTTAGGACATTAGGGGTTTACTAAAAGAATTTCAAAACAATATTTCTCCTTTCATCGTTACAATAGTCATGTGATGTGGATAAGGCATAATATAGTATCCCCTTTGACAGATAATGGAATGAAGCCTCAGAGGGGTAAAGTAACTCGACTCCAAGTTAACCACTGGGACCCAAAACTAAAATCATGTTTTCTGGATCAAAATTCAGCCTCATCTTTATAACTGCTGAGGGGACCACCATTCAGAATTATCTCCTGTTAAGTCCTGTGCATTAGATTGTCTGTCATTAGAGCTACTGGGACTTGTTATCCTAAATGATTGGAAAGGTGATAAAAACACTGAAAAATAGAACAAGGAAAGAATGAGTTCACTGTGTTTATTATTATTGAAGATAATGATTGCTAGTACAGTAACGGATACCAAAAGCCAAAACAAATAAACAACAACAAAAAATGAATAATGAGGTCTAAGTGATGGTGCCTAATTTACTTACTAAAATAATTTTCTAGTACAGAGAACCAATATAGAATAGTAATGTAAATAATCATTATTTTTGGATAATAGAACCATAGCCTATGCAACTGGAAGAAAATAAGGAAGAACACGTGCTATCTTAAAGTGATACTAGAAGATTTTCGACCCACTCCCCATCCCCTTCTTGGCCAAACTTTTGCCCTTCTAATTTCTCAGGGTAGAATATCCAGCTACAAAGCCATTTCACATCATTTTATTGGGGATGTCAATTTAGAAGCACATAAACTTAATTGCTTAGCTCCTTGGTTTTCTGTTGTCTTCCATAATCCCTGGAATGGGTCAAATTCCATTTCAAAGGAAAAGGTTTTCAAAATGACAGGGCTAAAGTGAGAGACCCATGACCACTACTGACTAAGTCATGGGCCGGAAAGCCCTGGATTTGTGCCCAAAACATGCACCTCAAAGAGATCTAAGAAAATCTATGAAGACAAGGCAGGTATTCTTGTCCTCTCTGACTTGGAGTAGCAAGTTGTGAGTATGCTGGGGTCAGCCTCAGGCCCAAGTGGGCTGTGACTTCGCATTTTATAGATAACACTCAGACAATTAATGAATAGAATACCAGCCTTGCCCTTGTCACCTGGGTCCTCTCCTCTTCTCTCCTCTTTGCCCACTGCTTGGCGCCTTGGCCACAGGGAATAAAGGAATGAAGACTTGACAGGTCACTTTGAAAAAGTCGCTGCTGACCAGTAAAAAAAAAAAAAAAAAAAAAAAAAAAGAAATGCTTCCAACAAAGGAAAGAGCTGGCCATGAGGAAAGGCAAGCCCTTGCACTCACAAGCAGAATCCATGGCTTTGAGCTTTTTCTCTATGCCCTTTTTTCTTTTCATCAAACGCCCAGATGGCATGTATTCTCTAAGTGAGCAATATTAGAAGTCGACATGGATCTTTTCGCTGAGAACCTTCCTTTCCTGTTTCTTACTCTCTAGCTTTCTCACAGAGAAAGAGCTTACTTGAATGCTTTTGTGGGAGGATTAAAATAAAATCTTCATTTCTGAAATCATTCCTGCATATTCCCCCTGCAGCTAGAATGCCTGCGGGGTGAGCATCCGCAGAGCAGCCTTTGATTAGCCATCCTCCTGGCCTTTCCCTTCCTCACTCAGCTGCTCTCCTTCCCCCTTGCTTTGACTTGGACTTACTCTCTCTTTTTCCTAGACATCCCTAGCCTATACTGGATGAGACTTTCTTGACTACCTTCAGATTGCCGAATTCAGCTTTCCCATAGGAAGTGTAACGTGATTGGCCCTGATAGTGCTGGTTTTGAGCCACCAGAGTCTTTAGAAACAAAAATCTTGCCTGTGTGCTCTTGGAGAGCTGAATTGAAGGGCCAAGTTTCCCTTACCCGGATAAACATTTTGCCTTACACAGATCTGCTAGATCCAGAGGCCTTCTTTGTGAGGGAATTCTGCTCTGTGTAGGGCCCGTAAGTCAACCCCTGCAACATTCTGGAACCCTATTAGTCTGGGTCCATGGGACAAGATCCCCACCTTCCTTACCAATTACTGCAACAATGCACAGGACTCTTACAGAACTAGACAGAGATTTGCAGACTCCTAGAGTATCAAGGCTGGTCAGGGCTTTTGAAACCTGAGCAATTCCTATTATTTAACATCTTGTGGTCACAGCTCTTTGAAGGCAATGCTTCTGCAAAGTTACATTGCCAACTCAGTGAATGCAACAACCAAGAGTTATAAAGATTGTTTGTTTAAAGATTGTTTGTTTGTTCGTTTTTTACATTTTTCTAAACTCTCACACTGCAAGTCTGAAATCAAGGCGTTTGCAGGGCCAGTCTCTCTCTGAAACCTCCAGGGGAGAATCCTGACTTGCTCCTTCTAGTTTCTGGTGTTTGCCAGCAACCCTTGGCATTCCTAGGCATCACCCAACCTCTGCCTCTGCCATCACATGGCCATCTTCTCCTTGTGTGTCTCTGTCTAATTTCCCCCTTCTTTGATGACTCCAGTGACTGGATGTAGACTTAATCCTAAGGCAGTATGACTTCATTCTTAACTTGATTACATCTGCAAAAACCCTATTTCCAAATAAGGTCACATTCACAGGAGTCAGACGTAAGGACTCCAATGTACCCTTTTGGGAGGGATACAATTCAACTGATCCCAGGGCCCCTCCAGAGCTAACACACCTTTCACACTCTCTTCCCAACACTGGCCAAGTCGGCCTCCTGTTCACCAGCCAGTAAGCACATCAAGTACTTTCTAGCCTCCTCTGTTCTGATGAGGCTTACGTCTACCTCCGTTTCTTTCATTGTCTCTTGGGCCTTTTCTATGGGAGAGCAACTCCTCCCCTACCTGTGTTTGAGCTCAGGCTCCTCCAACTCCCTCCTTTCCTCCACACTCGGTCCTTGCTGGGCAAGCAGTGTCTGTGTCCAGCTCTGGGATCATTCCCATGAGGGAGGCACTGGTCATGCTCTTCCCCTAATCAACCCCTTTTCGTCCTTGGGCTTCAACACAAGTGTTCCTTCTTCAGGGTCTTGTGATACACGCTTGATATATGCGTCTCCACCATAGCACCTAACAATTGCAATTATATAATTACTTGCATAATTAGTTGTTTAATGTCTGTCTTTTCTGCTAGGAAGGAAACTTGAGGAGCTCAAGAACTACCTGTTTTGTTAACTGCAGTGTTATGCACATATTAGCTGCTTTAAAAATACGTATTGGCTAGGAGAACAGCCAGTAGAGGCACTGCATGGGCTGCACCCAGGTGGCTGGCCCCTCCCACATGATGACAGGCATATGAGGAAGAGGGCTTTGCATATCACATCCCTGTGGGGCCCAGAATGGAGAGATGTATTTTCTGAGAAACCTGACCCACTCCTTGTTCCGGTCCCTGGGGTACAGGCTGGCTCTGGCTCTGAAATTCCATACTGATCCCACCCATGCTAATAATATACAGGCCTTACTAAGAATAATTATGCTGAGTCTTTTTCAAAAGAGAATTTCAGTCCGAGCCTGATCTCCCTAACTGAGCATTGGTGACAGAGTGACCCAGGGAGAGATATCAGAGCAAGGAGGAGCCAAATCTGCCCGAAGAAGAATTATTTGAGTGGTGGAGTAAGGGGTAGAGTGGCATTTGAATTATTTTACTCTCAGCTTAATTAATATTAGAGCAGAATTTCCAGGGGACAAGGACTCAGTTTTATCCTGGCTTCAATTAAAGGGTCTCCCTGTCTTGTCTTTGCTTGTCTTCATTCCTCTCCACTTTCCTACCCACCCAAGAGAGAGCCCTGCTACCCAAGCTCAATGATTGAAAGATGAGTAAGAAATCATAATTTGAAAACTGCCTCATGAGGCAGGTCATGAATCGGAAAGAGAAGAAAAGTAGGATTTAAATGTAAATACTGCTGGGAAGTGTAGGGAGAAGTAAAGCTGGACCTGGGGTCACTGGACAGAAAGCCAGTAAACCTTGCCCTTTCTGACAGATGAAGGTCATAGCCTCAGCCAAAATCTATCAGGCAGAGAGATCGACCCGACTGAGAAGCAGCTTCTTACAGTGGTGCAGCAAAGTGCAGACAGAAGGGGCTTTTTCCTGAAAATCTTGCAGAAAGGATTATCTTTGAGATAATTTGCTGCTTTCTTTGCACCTTTTATAATGTATTAAGCGCATTATTAAAAAAATCTGAAGCAGAGTACTGTTGCAGTCAAACTCACTGCTCAGTGGTAATGAGAGAAAAAAGCCCAGCTTTACCTGGTGCCTACGCGGAATGTTTGTGTCTGTACTTGTACGTTTCTGGGTAGCTCTGGGCGGTTGCATGTAGTTCTGTGTGTACATCCCTCTGAATTTCACTGTGTATCTCTAACTATGCTTTGTGTAACAATGTATGCATAACTACACTATGCCCATTTCTCTCTCTCTCTCTCTCTCTGTGTGTGTGTGTGTATGTGTGTGTGTGTGTGCGCGCGCGTGCTACTGATGGACTGATGGGAGTTATTCATTGCAGGCTTTAGGGGAAGTTCACAAAGTCTTTTTGTCCTCATCACAGAGTTCCCCTAACCCTAGCCATTTTCTACCCATGAGGACTGTGCATAGCACTGCTGGTCCCTGGTGGAGTGGCAATGTCTGGGCAGTGTGGACAGGGTGATGCCTACGCTCAGCACTGCCCTCAGTGCCCTGCTGCTACCAGGGACAGTGGTGGCAGGTCTGCTATTCATCTTGGCTGTGTCAAAGACAAGAAGGTCTCAGGCTGTTTGTGGCACCCACTTCTCCTGTGCAGGTCAGGTCTAGAGATGAGGTTTCACCATGTTGGCCAGGCTGGTCTCAAATTCCTGACCTCAAGAGATCTGCCCACCTTGGCCTCCCAAAGTGCTGGTATTACAGGCATGAGCCACCGTGCCTGGCTCAAGACTGAGGGTAATTTTTATCTGCCTGTCTCCAACTCCTTCATACCAATCCTCAGGATCTCCAGGGCTGATTTGACAGGTTTTTGCTTTTTCTTTTCCATAAAAAAGTGGACGGATGAGGGGGACAGGTTCAGACTCTGGGAAATGGGTTATTATCGGGGCAGACATGGCAGGATCAGAATGAGGGTTCCAGGACCTACAGGCAGATGCCAGTGTGGAGCTTTGTGCTGGTGGCACCTATTGGCCCTGTGCCCTCGCTGTCTCCTCGGTCTCAGACAAACGTGATGGAGGCATCTGGGAAGCTGGGTCACAGTACAGGTGTTGCCACCCCGTGAAAAGAGGCTGAAGCCCAAGTGTGGCCTGGGGCCTTCGTGCTTCCCTGGGCTTGGAGAAGGAGAAGTTCTAAGATGACCGAAAATATACTTTCTTTTCCAGCCTGACAGGATGGGGATTTGGTGTGAGATTTACTTGGCTTTTTGAGAAATACAGTAATTGACACTTCTTACAATGCAAGTTTGTGAAATACAATTTATCTTCCCTGAAACAGTTGCAATGCAGATTTTTCAAGTGTGCTCCAGGACTAGCAGGATCAGCACCATCTGGGAACTCACGTGACATGCAGATTCCTAGGCCCCTTCGGATCCATGAATCAGAAACTCTTGGGTGGGGTCCAGCAGTCTGTCTTTACAAGCCCTCCAGGAAGCTCTGGTCCCCAGGGAAGCATGAGAACCACAGGTTTCAATGGACACTAGTTTCTTTTCCCCTGTTATGTCTTGACAGGGTTTCCTCAGAATTTTCCCATGGTGATCCTGCCACGAGGTCCTCAATTTTCCTTTGTGAATATCAGCTTTTCTGGGTTTCTGGTGGCTGTCTGCCTTATTGTTTTGTTATAGAGTAACTGGAAATTGAGAAAGTTATAGGATCCTTTTCACTAGTTAGCTTTAAAATGTACATCTGGGCCGGACGTGGTGGCTCATGACTGTAATCCCAGCACTTTGGGAGGCCAAGGCTGGAGGATTACCTGAGGTCGGGAGTTCAAGACCAGCCTGACCAACATGGAGAAACCCTGTCTCTACTAAAAATACAAAATTAGCCAGGCGTGGTGGTGCATGCATGTAATCCCAGCTACTCGGGAGGCTGAGGCAGGAGAATCGCTTGAACCCAGGAGGTGGAGGCTGCGGTGAGCCAAGATCGCACCATTGCACTCCAGCCTGGGTAACAAGAGCAAAACTCTGTCTAAAAAAGAAAGAAAGAAAAGAAAACTGTACATCTGATATCTCTTGCCATGGAATAGGGATTCTGAGAGATGGGGAAGCGCTTACGGTAGCATCCATAACATTTACATAAGCTGTGACCAGGACGGGACTTGTCCTAGCATGGTTACCAGTTTACCATATGGGTTTTTACAAATCTAACAAAATCATACAAACCCCATTTTATGGATGAGGAGACCTAGGCCCAAGTTCAGAAGGCATAGTGTGATCCAAACCCTGCATTCCTCATACCATGCCAGAGAACTATTTCACCACACCACACTGGGAAAGTTCCAGAAAAGGTCTTTTTGCCCCCTTCTCAGGTGACATTGCTGAACACAGGGATCAATTGGGCAGTACAATATCATGAATGAAGGCCAAATTTTGTGAAAGGAAAGGCCCTACAGATTTCAGCATGGAAGCGATTGTGGCTGAAATGCATGCTCGCTCCCAGAAGCACAGTGAGGACAGAGGCTGCAGCTGAGACAATAATTCATGGGAATAATAGATAATGGGTGTGTGTGGGGTTGGTGGTGGTGAGATGAGGGTGCTGCCCACACCATGTCCTGGGATGACTGAAATTCATCACAGAACAAAGACCTCTGGAGCGTACATGAGCGGCAGGCCTGGCTTCCTCCAGCAGGTTCAGGATGGGCCGTGGCACCAGGTACTCACGGAGATTACCCTTGTAGGAAGGCTGTCTCTTGCCCCATGAGGGGAGGCTGGACCTTTCATGCCTGGTGCCCTAGAGCAGTGTAGGAAATGAGTCTGATGCAGATGGGGCAGATTCTAGAGGAAGTGGAACAGCTGAGCTGTCCCCAAGTGGATCCAAGCAGTTAATGTGGGAAAGAGGGGCAGCAACAGCCAGGGCAATGTGAGGAAGAGCTGACAAAGGGAAAACGATCCAGGAAGGACAAGGGCACAGCTGGCAAATGGCCTGAGAGGAGGGGGCAGATGGCCAAGGAATGGCTCTGTTTGCAGTTCCCAGAAGGAAACAGCAGCAAGGCAGAGGACATCAGCTGACATGAGAAGAGAGAAAGTAAGGAGGAGGAGGAACTGGTGGGCTTGGAAGAAAGTGAATCTCAGAAGTGGCAGAAACACAGAGTGTGGGAGGAACCGGGAGCTTGAGACAAGAGGAAGGAGCTGCAAGAGGAGTCAAAGGGGAAGGGGCTGAGGGAGATCAGAGGCGCCTTGAAGACTTAATGCAATTCATGATAAAACAGGGAGGCCTGCAGAGAGCAAGGCTGTGCAGAAGGATCGAGCAAGGCTGGAGGCTTCTTAGAGAGACAACCTGGGGGCTCTGAAGGATGGGAAAGTTGACACTACTTTAGCAGAAGGAACTTGACTGAATACTAAGAAGGGAAAATTATGCTTACAAAGGGACTGGATGGGCCTCTTCCTACTGATCAGAAGAGAAAGAAAGCCATGCTGAAATAGAGCTTTTGATTTAACCAGCATAAAGCTGTTATCCAGAGATTTATGGGATCCTGTTGGGGCTCTGCCCACCAATGTCAGCTGATAAAAGGTAAAGATCAAGTTTGTGAGTGTGTACGTGAGCTCCAAATACAATCAGTTAATCAAAGATGTGACACCTTTCCTCGCATGTGTATGCCCTCTTTTCTCTTGGTAACATTAGACAGAACCAGTAATAATGACAAGGTGACCTGTGAGGTCAAACATCAAGAACTGGTCTATAACAGAAGCATGGGAATGTTTATTTGAACACACATAACGGCATTCAGAAATATACCTGCCAAAAACAAAGCTGTGTAAACCATGCAAGTGTTCAGAGTCCAGCCCAGCTCATTTATCTGTTTCTCTTAAAGAGCAGGAATATCAGCAGCAGTTCAGAACTATTCCTTAGTTTAGTGGATTTATTCCAATCATAAGAAAGCACAAAGGAGCAAATTCTATCTGTTCATTATTTCAGGAGCTTTTTGGGAAGGAAATGCTCCTGGGGCTAGAAATAGCAATCTAAAACAGAGAAGGAACACCTGGGGGAAAGTACAGTGGAGAATTAAATCAGAGTGAGAGATGAAGGTTGAGGACCTGGTAGGAGAAACTAGAAAACTTTAATAGCTATTAACGAGGTCTTCACTTACAAAGTAAAACCAGATGTATTAGAAGATGGCGATGTTAAAAAGATCTTGAAAGAACTGCATAAAATAGGGGAATTACGATGGAGTAGAGAGGTCTTAAGTACTGTCTTAAAGAACTGCTGATTAGGGGGATAAGCTGAATGTTCCACTTTTGGTGTCAAGTATGTTTCTAACAAATGGACTGTCTAGCAAACAAGAGAAGAAAACATAAGAGAAGGAAAAAGAAAATAAAGGAAAAATGAACTGAAGATTCTGGAAACTGAACAGCACAGGGTTTTATCTTCTGTAGCTTTTCCCTAAGGGCAGCCATGGTCTGCCTCAGTGGCTCAAACTGCAACAGAAAACCCCACCACCTTTCTGACTGGAGGAACCAAGGGAAGGAGTTCAGCACAATCAGGGCTGCTGGAGAGCTGAGGGAGAATCCCTAGAAACAAGATAACAAGGGAAAGGTAATACCAAATTCTGTTTATAAAGTCTTCCCAATTTTCTAGCTGAACCCTGAAACACGCATGTATAAGACAGATTAAAAACCATAAAAACTGGGGGCTGAGCTGTTGCCCACTGCAAACATGACAGAGTTTACAGGTTGAGTCTAACCAAGTTAATTTCCTGCTAAACCAAAAATACCAACACTCTGGTTCAGTGTAGCAGAATCCAATCACCACATCATAACATTCATGTTTATAATCCCAAACTTCTAGATGTGTAAAGAGCCAGGGAAATGTTTCCCATTTTAATGGGAAAAAAGCAAATGAGATGCTAATCCCAGGACCACCCAGATGTTAACATTATCAAATATTTTACAGTTGCTATTGTAGCTATGGTCAACGAGGTAAGGAAAAATATGCTTATGAATGATAAAAGGATAAAATATCTCAGCTGAGATTCTGAAACTATAAAAAAGGATTAACTAGAAAATATAGCTCTAAAAAACACAATTACTAGAAAAAAATCGCCAGAAGGGCTCAAAAACAAAACAAAGATGGCAAATGGTAAAATCAATGAGTTTGAAGATAGACCTGAAGAAGAGAAAGGAAAAATCAGGGAAAATAATGAACAGAACCTCAGGAACCTGTGGAACATTTTCAAAAGTTCTCCCTCTAAATAACTGCAGCCCTACCAGAAGGAGAAAAAAAAGAACAAAAATAATATTTGAAGAATATGGCTGAAAACTTTGCAAATATACAGAAAGACAGAAATTTACAGATCTTATAAAGCATAGAGAACCTCAAACAGGATAAATTTGGGGAAAAAAGTATGCTCAGGCATATCATAGTCAAGCTAAAAACTAAAGATAATGAGAAAATCTTGAAAGCAGCCAGAGAAATATGACACAGTATATATACGAATATATATGTATGTGTATATACATATATTTGTAAGAGAACAATGATTCAAGTAATTGTAGGATTTCTCATCGGAAGCCATGGTAACCACAAGACAATGAAACAATGTTAAAGTGATGAAAGAAAAACCAAACTATAAACCAGAATTGTATATTCAGCAAAAATATATTTCGTAATAAATGCAAAATATAGACATTTCTCTGATAAAGGAAAACTAGGAGAATGCATTGCCAGAGACCTGCACTACAAAAAATGTTAAAGGTATTTCTTCAGACTGAAGGAATGATGCCAGAGGGAAACTTGGATCTTCAGGAATAAAGGAAGAACAAGAGAAATGATAACTATTCTGAATCAATGAAAAACATTTTCCTCTTGATTTCTTTAAAATACACATGGCTGTTTAAAGCAAAAATTGTAACATTGTCTTTAGGACTATAAATGTATGTAGATGGAACATATATAACAATGATAACATCCCACAATGATAACATAGTGGGAGGGATGGGTAAATGGATCTATATGATATGATTATGTGTGGTCTCTATATTTTATGTAAAGTGGGAATATGAACCCTAAGTAGACTAGGAAAAATTAAGATATATATATTATATAAGCATATATTATATATTATTATGTTAATTCTAGAGTAACTATGAAAAAAGCAAATGCAAAGAAGTAAAGCTGAAAATCAAGAATAAGTAAAAGTTAAGTGCCTATCCATCTCTGCCTGTACATGGGGTGGGGAGGGATGCAATACCACCTTGTCTCTGTGCCTCACCCAAGGGCCAATAGAGCCAGTGGCAAAGATGACAGCTGACTTGGACTCTACAGAGAATCCTTTGCTGGGCCTTTGGGAGGAAAAGAGGGAAAAGTAAAGCCAGAGAAACAGGCTTTCTAGAACATCACAAAGGACCAAAGTTGAGCAGGGAGTCTGGCACACTGTGGGGCCAGAGAGGGACTCACAGTGTCCTGAGCATTGGACTCAGAGTCTAGAGAACGAGACTGAAGGGCCAAAGCTGCCGCTGCAATAGCACGCTGTGTGGCTTGAGTAACTCATTTGACCACTCTGGGCCATGGATTCCTCATCCAAAAGTGAGGAGGTTGGGTTTACGGCAAATTCTTATTTCTTAATTGACTGTCAGGAGGAAAGGGACAATTGGACAGCTACTGTTCCTACCTTATGTACATCTGTATTGGCAAACTGGGTTCCTTCATGTCCAGAACCAGGCTCTTTTCCCATTCTATCCTTTCCCAAATGAAGTACATTTGCACCCACTGTTTTGTTTCTGTTTGTATGCCAATGATGATTCCTAAACGTGCATCTTCATTTGGACTTCTCCTCTATGCACCAAACGCACATATACAGCTGCCTATTCAGCAGCTCTACTGAGATATCCCACAGACACATAAAAGTCAAAATGGTTTAAACAAGTGTCTCTCAGAATTTTGTAAGTATCAAAATCATATGCAAAATTTTAGTAACAGTGAAAAAGTCCAGATTCTATTCTACTTCAATGAGTCTGTGCCTCTGTGCTCTGTATTAACTCTCCAGGTAAATCTGATACTCAATGACATTTGAGAATTTGAAAATTGAGAATTTGAGAATAACTATTCTGAATCAAATCCACAATCTATTCCTAACTCTTCTACTCCTTCAACCAATTTCTCTCCAGCATCCTCACTCTCAGAGAATGGAGCTGTCATCCATCCAGAGGCGCAGGCTGGATACTTGGAGTCATCCTCTGCCATCTGCCACTCTCACCTGTAAGTGCCATCTGCTGTCAAGTCCTTCTGCATCACCCCATTGGACCTTCTGGGCTTCATTCGCTGCATCCCAGCCCCATTGCCCTATAGCCTCCTGATGCATCTTCCCGTCTCTACTAGTGCCTCTCCCACCCATCCTCCATGCTGCAGTCAAGGTAAATTTAAAAATATATGTATTTTATTTGAGACAACTTCAAATATCTACAAAAGTTGCAGTTGCAAGACTACTACAATTAATGCCTGTACACTCTTCACTCAGGCACCCTACAATTGTCCCAGAGATGTCCTGGTAAGGATCATATGGCATACCCAGTGTCATGCCTCTCAATCTGGAGCAGTTTCTCAGTCTCCTTGACTTTCATGACCTTCACATTTTTGAAGCACATAGGCCACACATTTAATAGAATGTACCTCAATTTGAGGTAGTCTGATGTTTTCTCATGATGAGCCCCAAGTTATAAATTTTGAACAGAGTATTGCAAGTGTTATGTTCTTTTCATTGCATCCTCTAAGCTGTACAGAATATCTACCTGTCCTGTTACTGCTGGTGTTAACTTTAATCACTTGATTCAGATGGCATTTGCCAAACTTCTCTGTAAAGCTACTTCCTCCATCTTTGTAATAAATAAATATTTTGGGGGGAGATACTTTGAAGATACGTAAAATCCTGTTTCTCTCCTGATGTTCCTCTCAAGTTTTAGCATCCACTGATGTTTCTTATCTGAATTAGCTATTAATCTGGTGGTTGCCAAATAGTGAATTTCTAATATCATCATTCTTTCCTCTATAGGGAAGAGCTTTCTCTGGTTTCTATTTATTTGTTCATTTATATGCATATTAGTGTGGACTCAATAGTCCCCATCTTATTCAGTAGATTATAACTTGTTACTATTATTACATGTTGTGAGGCTCAAATTATCCAGATTTGGACATTTGGAGGCCCTTCAAGCTGGATGTTGTTTTTTTTAATATGTGCTCATTATTCTTTGAGTACTTTCTCATTTTCTGGCACAAAAAAAAGACGTGTTGGTCTCATTTCACATTTTCCCTGTCCAGGCCTTGGAAGGGGCCACGTCTCTAATGAGTCCTGGTTGGTTTTAGGGGAGAATATGGAATCCAAGATCTGAGTGCCAGCTGTACTCCTTGCTATGTAGATGTTACTGCTTCAAAGCCACTCTCACCCTATATTTATTTCTCCATTTCTATATATTTAAAACCACCAGTTCACACTAATACCTCCAATTTTGATTCCACAGCATACAATTCATTCTACCTTTTATGCTTTCCATATTTATACCTCTGTTCCTACAGTTCCCATTATTTCCAATTTATTTTTAAATCTCCCTGTATATAGCTTATCTCTCAATCTTTCTGAGCCAGTAGCCCGTTCACATGTGGGTCCTGATATCTGCTAGGGCTTGCCTCCCTTGTTTAGAACATCTACCCTGGTTGAGTCTGCTTAATGGCTTTTTTGGTGAAAGAAAACAGGAAGAAATCCAAGAAAGTTATTTCTAAAGAAGGCAAGGAAAGAGATTGGAAGGAAAAGGCTAAAGAAAAGCCAGGTTATTTTTCCAAAATTCAAAACCATCACTTTCGAACCACACGTGTGCATCTCTCTGTGTGCACAGCACACACACACGCACACACACACAACTCGAGAAAGGTTTACCATCGCTCTAAGGCTGCAACTCCTATCACAAGGGTTTGGGGAAGATCCTACATGATGGATGCCACAGGCCTCCTTGGATACTTCCTCCCTAATTCTCCAAATGCCCTAAACAGGGGTCCCTTCTGAGTTCTACCCCATCTTCCCTCTTGCCACAGGGCATTTGTATATGCTACCTCTCTGCCTCTGTAGTCCAACTTGCCACATTTAGTTGGGGCAGAATGCTATAGACTGAATGTTTATGTGTCCCCCAAATTCATACGTTTAAGTCCTAATCCCCAGTTGGATGATATTTGAAGGTGGAGCCTCTGGGAGGTGATTGCAGTTAGTTTATGTCATGAGGGTGGAGGCCCCAAGATGGGACTGACGTCCTTATAAAACAGGAAGAGGCAAGATCTCTCTCTGTGCACATGCCAACAAAAGGCCATCTGAGGACATAACCAGGAATAGGGCCCTCAATAAGAATCCAACCGTGCTACTTAGCATCTTGATCTTGGACTTCCAAGCCTACAGATGATAAGAAATAAATGACCGCTGTTTAAGCCATCCGGTGTGTGGCAGTTTGCCATGGGAGCCCAGGCTGACTAAAATAGTGACTCTTCTTTAAATCTCTGCTGTAGCACCATCTCTTCCTCTGGAAGCCCTCCTAGACACAGTTAGGCCACTCTGTTATCTATTGTTTTATTCATGCTCTCACAAAACATAGTGGCCCTTATTTCAGTTGGTAATTATGCACTAATTTGGGCATGTGTTTGATTAACGTTCCCAGTCCTCACTTAACTGAGAGCAGTAACAATGTCTCCTTTTGATCATAATTATGTCCCCTCAGCTTGTGGCCTAATGTTGACACATAGTAGATACTCAATAAATATTTGTCACGTGAATAAATTGTTTGTAGTTTTAGAAAAAATATTTGCTTAATAATCAAACATAATTTTTTCTATTTTGAACAAAAGGCAAAGTGTGAAGAAATGATATTAAAATATAGTGAGATAGGTGGCCATATGACTGTGTAGAATCCTGAAAACTCTTAGGCCTAAAAGTATAATAAGCTCTATCATCTAGAAAGACACTTACAAAATCACAGCAAGTAATCTAAATAATGTGTACAGAAAAATAATGTGGGAAATCTTTTACTGAAGAAACTTTTAATGTCATGTATATGTAAACGGTATATTTGGCTCACATCATCATTTAGGTGATTCAGGATCACTGAAATGTTAATCTTCCCAAAGAGAGAGTAGAATTTCAGTTAAAATCCACATGTGAGTGTACATGTATGTGTGCATGTTTTGAAACTGGACAGAAGATTTTAAATTGCACTTGAAAGAAAAGATATTTGAGAACAGTCAAGGAAGCTTTCAAAATCTATTTTAATGGATAATGGATAAGGATAATGAAGGATAACATGCTTTACCCATACAGTAAGACTTTTTTTTTTTTTTTGAGATGGGGTTTCCCTCTTGTTGCCCAGGCTGGAGTGCAATGGCACAATCTTGGCTCACTGCAACCTCTGCCTCCCAGGTTTAAGCAATTCTCCTGCCTCAGCCTCCCAAGTAGCTGGGATTACAGGCATGAGTCACCATACCCAGCTAATTTTTTGTATTTAGTAGGGTCGGGGTTTCACCATGTTGATCAGACTGGTCTCGAACTCCTGACCTCAGGTGATCCACCCACCTCGGCCTCCCAAAGTGCTGGGATTACAGGCGTGAGCCACCATGCCCAGCCTACAGTAAGATTTTTAATAATATTACTATAATCAGAATATAGGCAGGAGCTAGCATTATTATAATCATGACAACATAGATGAGCATAAGAATAAATAGATTATAAAAGCAGAATTGAGAATCAAAACATAGTTCATATAATGAACTTAATATGTCAAGGATGACGTGTGATTCAATAAAAATGAATAATATATTTAATAAGTAGTGTTGGCATAATTGTTCACCTGAACAAAACAGTGTGAGAATATACCTCCAAATACATAGTCAAAAATGAATTCCAGAATATTTCTGGTGTCTATCAAAAAGAGAATGGACAAATAAACCATGGAATATTACTCAGCAATAAAAGGAACAAACTCCTGCTTCACACACAACATGAACGGTTCTCTTAAACATAATGCTAAGTGAAAGCAACCAGATGCAAAAAAGCATATGCTGTATGACTCCACTTATATGAAGTTATAAAACCAACTGATGGTCAAAAAAATTAGAACAGTGGTTGCCTCTGGGTATGGATGTGGGTGAGGATGCAATGGGGAGGGATGAGGTTGTGGGGGCTTCCTGGTTTGATGGCAATTTTCTGTATCTTGATGAGAGTTTGGGTTACACAGTTGTGTGCATTTTTAAAACCTCTATAAATGTACACTTGAGACTTGTGAGTTTCACTCTACGCACATTTTACCTTAAAAAAGAACATTAAACAAATACATGTGAGAGACATGTATGCTAAAGTGGCTAGGGGTGACATGTAATGATGTATGCAAGTCACTTGGAAATACAACAAAACAATAGATGGTGTGATGGATGGGCAGAGGGATGGATAGACGAATAGTTACATGATAAAGCAAATGTACCAAGATATTAATTCTAGAATCTAGGTGGTAGGTATATGACTGTTCTCTGCCAAATTCTATCAAGTTCTCTGTGTGCTTGAAATTTTTCAAAATAAAATGGTAGGAAAAATAAATACATTTCACAGGTACTAAATATTCAAATATAAAACAAACACCCTTCCCAATAAAATAGCCCAGGACACTAGGAAATATTTTATAGCCTTGGAGTGAACATAACTTTTAAAATAAACCAGGTAACCCAAGAAGACAGCTATTTCATGAATGTTAACCACTTTATAAGCCAGAGGATATCATAAACAATATAAAAGAATAACAGATGGGGGAAAAGATAAATTATATCACACAGAGCAGGCAAAGGAGTAATATCTGTAATATAGACTTTCTATAAGTTTCTAAGAAATCAACAAACAACCCAGTAGAAAAATAGGTAAGGACATGTACAAACAATAGAAGAGAAAACACAAATCCCGGCACCATGTGAAAAGATATCAATATCACTAGCAGTCAGTTGAAAATGTAAATTAAAACAAAATGATGCTACTTATATACAATGGAGTACTATTCAGCCATAAAAATGGATGAGATCCTGTCATTTGCAACAACACGGATGCAACTGAAGGTCATTATGTTAAGTGAAATAAGCCAGGCACAGAAAGATAAACATCATATGTTCTCACTTATTTGTGGGATCTAAAAATTAAAACAATTGAACTCATGGAGATAGAGAGTAGAAGGATGGTTACCAGAGGTTGGGAAGGGTGGTTGGGGAGGCGGGTGGTATAGGGGGTATGGTTAAATACCAAAAAAAAAAAAAAAAAAACACCCAGGAAAAGTGAATAAAACCTACTATTTGATAGCAAAACAGGGTAACTATAGTCAATAATAATTCAATTGTACATTTTAAACTGAAAGAGGCTGGGCATGGTGGCTCATGCCTATAATCCCAGCACTTTGGAAGGCCGAGGCAAGTGAATCACTTGAGGCCAGGATTTCGAGACCAGCCTGGCCTACATGGCAAAATCCCTTCTCTACTACAAATACAAAAAAAAAAAAAAAGTTAGCAGTGCATGGTGGCGCACACCTGTAGTCCCAGCTACTCGGGAGGCTGAGGCAGGAGAATCGCCTGAACTCAGGAGGCAGAGGCTGCAATGAGCCGAGATCGCGCCACTGCACTCCAGCCTGTATGACAGACTAAAGACTGTCTCAAAAAATGAATAAATAGGCCAGGTGCAGTGACTCACGCCTATAATCCCCCCAGCACTTTGGGAGACCAAGGTGGCCAGATCAGCTGAGGTCAAGAGTTCGAGACCAGCCTGGCCGACATGGCGAAAACCCATCTCTACTAAAAATACAAAAACATTAGCTGAGCATGGTGGTGGGTGCCTGTAATCCCACCTACTTGGGAGGCTGAGGCAGGAGAATCTCTTGAACTCTGAAGGTAGAGGTTGCAGTGAGCTGAGATCATGCCATTGCACTCCAACCTGGATGACAAGAGTGAAACTCCATCTCCAAAAATTAAAAAAAAAATAAAAAATCAATTAAGATAACTAAAAGGGATTGTATGTAACACAAAGGATATATGCTTGAGAGAATGAATACCACGTTTTCCATGATGTATTATGCGTTGCATGCCCGTATCAAAACATCTCATAAACCTTTTACATATATACACCTGCTCTGTACCTACAAAAATTAAAAATCAAAAAATTAAATTTAAAAATTTTAAAAATGTAGACATATGTGAAATTTTAAAATGAGGCATCATTTTTCATTGTTGGAGCAGCAACCCTTTGTGAGGGCTGATCACCTCCAGGTCTGGTGAGGATGCTGAAGCCCAGCGCCATACATTCCCAGTGGATGGAGTGTGAATGTTTGCTAACTTTCAGAAAAGTAATCTTGGCAGCAACGATGCCCAAAAGACACCCCAGATCACAGAGGAATAGGCATAATATGATCCAAATTTTGTAGAATAAAAATGTTCAAATTTTTGACCGAAGAGAAAAATGCCAAAGAAGGCACACCTAATTGTTGAAATTGGCAGGTGTAGATAAACTGTGGTCTGAAAGCTAAACTTGGCTGGTCCCTTTTTTAATAGTCCATGAGCTAAGAATGACATTTATAACTTCTTACGGGGTTAGTTACATTCTAAATGGTTATATAATTATCTACATGATATCCTTCATTTTGCCTCTTAGCCAGCAAAGCCTAAAATATTTATTAGACAGCCCTTTGAGAAAAACTTTACCAATCCCTGCCTCAGGGGAATTTTAGTTTATTTTTTATTCTTTTTCTTTTAAAATTTTACTTTAAGTTCTGGGATACATGTGCAGAACATGCAGGTGTGTAACATAGGTATACGTGTGCCATGGTGGTTTGCTGTACCTATCAACCCATCATCTAGGTTTTAAGCCCTGAATGCATTAGGAATTTGTCCTAATGCTCTCCCTCCCCTTGCCCCTCACCCTCTGACAAGCCCTGGTATGTGATGTTCCTCTCCCTGTGTCCATGTGTTCTCGTTGTTCAACTCCCACTTATGAGTGAGAACATGTAGTGATTGGTTTTCCGTTCCTGTGTTAGTTTGCTAAGAATGATGGTTTCCAGCTTCATCCATGTCCCTGCAAAGGACATGAACTCGTTCTTTTTTATGGCTCCATAGTATTCCATGGTGTATATGTGCCACATATACAGTCTTTATCCAGTCTATCATTGATGAGCATTTGGGTTGGTTCTGAGTCTTTGCTATTGTAAATAGTGCTGCAAAAAACATATATGTGCAGGTATCTTTATAGTAGAATGATTTATAAACCTTTGGGTATATACCCAGTAAAGGATTGCTGGGTCAAATGGTATTTCTGGTTCTAGATCCATGAGGAATCACAACACTGTCTTCCACAATGGTTGAACTAATTTACACTCCCACTAACAGTGTAAAAGCATTCCTATTTCTCCACAGCCTCACCAGCATCTGTTGTTTCCTGACTTTTTAATGATTGCCATTCTAATTGGCATTTCCTTTTACTTCTCTGTATTGTTTTGATTTTTGTAATAATCATGCATTACTTTCACAGGTTTAAAGAGGATGGACAGGTAGACAGGTAAGTAGGTAGATCAGTCACTTTGGGTGCTGTTGAAATGGATGTAAGGAGACAAAAGGAAACCAGGGACACCAGTTAGGAAGCCACTGTAACAATCCAGGTGAAAGGGAATAGTGCTTTGGAACAGATTGGGGGAAGCAGAGATGGAGACAGAGGGATAGATTTTTTGGTACCCTATGGGGGTCGCTGAGGGATTTAAAATAGATGGACACAGAAAGAAATCAAAGATCATTCCTAGGTTTCATCTTTTAGTTAAGTGGTGCCAACTACTGAGATGGAGGGACTAGGGAGAGGATATTGGAGAGTAAATCCCAAGCTCTATTTTGGGCTTGTTAAAGTTCTAAATGAAATTGTGTGAACTAAGCAGTTGGATATAGATGATTAGTGCTGCTCAGAATGTAGAGGGGGAGGCTGAGCAGGAAATACAAGTTTAAGAGTACTCATCGTGTAGACGGTACTTAGAGCTATTTGGAAGCAATACAGAGAGAAGAGAGAAGGGGATCAAGAGTCTACCTGGTGACACAGCGCCCAATCCAGCTGCAGATCAAAGGCCTCATGCATGCCTGGGGTCTGCTCTCTGCTGACAGATGCCTCTGGTGCCACTGTCTACCTGCTTGGATTCCCTCAAATCAGCTGTTCCAAAATTTCCTCTTCCCGAGGAACACTATAGCTTCATAAGAGACACTGTCCCTTCCTCACAGTCCAAGCCCAAATGCTTGCTTTCTTGCTTGAACAACCAGCTACTATGGCTTCTCCCGGCTGGATAGTCCTCCTGGCATCTTGGTCTCTCAGTGGAGAGCTCAGTTCAGATCCCATTCCCTCCCAGTGTGCTCTGCCACAGTTCCCAGCCACGCAGAGTCCCCTTTCACTCATGCCATGCTTCTACTTGAGAATGCCAAGAAGGACTCACCAAGGAGCTGGTGTAGGTGGGATCTGAGGTGTCATCCTGGAGGTAGCGGGAGAGGCCAAAGTCGGACACCTTGCACACCAGGTTACTGTTGACCAGAATGTTCCTAGCAGCCAGGTCCCGGTGCACATAATTCATCTCGGCCAGGTACTTCATGCCAGCAGCGATGCCCCTGAGCATACCCACAAGCTGGATCACGGTGAACTGCCCATCATTTTGCTGTAATAAGACATAGAGGGCATTGGGATCAAGACGGGCTTCAGTGGTTAAGCAGAGGGAGAGATGCTGTGGCCCTGCTGCTTGTCAGCTTCCATCTGCTCCAGGCCGAGCCACATACTGCATCCTCCTGCCTCCCCCACTCCCATCCCCCATCCCTCTCCATGAATGCTTTGTTCTCTTCTCCTTGCCAAGCCCTGTCAATTTTGTCTCCAAATTACATCTGAAACCCATCTACTTCTTTCCATCTCCACTGCCGCCAGTCCAACCAAGTCGCTGCCATCCATCACCTATAACAGCCTCCTTGCCCGCCCCCCAATCCATTCTCTCCAGCCAGAGCCATCTTTTTAAGACATAAATCAGGCCATGTCAGTCCCTGGCTTAAAAATATCTAATAGCCTCCCATTGCATTAAGAAAAATCTCCAAACTCCTTAGCATGGTCCACGAGACCGCTTGGGATCAGCTACTGCCTTACCTTAGGCCACCATATCCATCACTAATGTACTAAAGCCACAGTGACTGGCACCCTTTCTTCTTTTCCAAAACAAACTCTTCCTGACTTAGGGCCCTTAGCATGTGCTATTTCCTCTGTTTTCCCTCCAACAATCGACATCTACTCGCCCTTCAGTTCTCCACTTAAATATCACTTTCTTAGAGAGAGAACCCTTTAACTGCCCCCTCCCTCAAATACGACTAGCACTTTCTGATGACAATGTTTAGTGCATGCTCTTAGTCTTCTTCTTAGCACATATCACAAGTTTTAATCGTATGTGTGTATCTGTCTGTCTGTCTGTCTCTGCTGCTTGATTTTATACTCTTTGAGGACAAAAACTCTGTCTTCTTTGGTCACCATAGTATTATCAGTGCTGTAAACTTTAAGGTAGATAGAAAATCTTAATACACATAAGTTGAATGAATGATGAACACATCTTTTCCTCTTTCCAAAATCAAGCGTGTAAAGCACCTTCTCTGGGTAATCCCAGGGCTTTCAGCCTTTAGACTGGTATAACCACACCTTCCTCATAGGGACCGTGGGTCAGGAGAACTTCATGCACAGCGTCTGGCACAGGGAACTCTCCTAGTGAATGGGAGCTGTTGCTGCTCTTCTTCATGGCAACCTGCAGTGCTGCCCTCTCTCCCATCATTTGTGGGCTCAGAGTTTCTTGGGTGGATGCCCTCCCTCTGTTAGACAACAGACTCTTCAGTGAATAAAACAGTGTCTTCCTCCTGTCTCCCCAAAGCTCCTGGGTCTCGACTTTGTACACACCAGTTAAATCAGTAGACCCTAGGCTATACTGCCAAGAACATATTTCCCCATCTAGTCCAGCCCCAAATGCTCCCCAAAGGGCTGAGAATTATGTTCTACAAGTAGAGCACAGCCTAGTCATTAGAATGCTCTGACTGGAGGAGAGGTGGAAGTAGGACACTTGGGGTCTACTTTGTGTTTACTGCTAAACACAGGTACTCGGCAAAACAACCATGACCTGCGTCCCAGAGTCCTTATGTGAAATCCAGAAAGCATAGACAATGAGAAGAGCTCCCATCATTGAGTATCTACTGTATGCAAGATGTTACACAGTGCACTCACATGCATATGCTACTGCAAAAGCATTTCTATGCAAAAATAAGCAAGGAAAAATAAAAGACCTATTATAAAAATACTCTACTTATGAGCAACAACAGCAATCAAAAAGTCTAACAATGATTGCATGAATTGTTGGAAACTCTGTTCCTCATGCAAGATTGCAAGCCTGGATCTATGTTCTGGGGGTTATGCTCCTTGATCAATTGAAGGAATAGAGCAAATTGACTTTCTCCCCTCCTGGAGATGTCTGCCAGTAGAAGGGCCTCCAAACACACTGTGTTTGACACACTCCAAGTTCCAGGCTATTTCTAACTCTAACCTTAACCACCTCCCAACCTGCCCAGCAGAAGGGATGTATGCTTTCTCCACAACATATTCTTCTAAGCAACTCAAAAAGAAAGTATAGAGCTACTTTTTGGAAACTCTGACTGGTTTTCAGCACATTGCCCATCTGTGAGAGCTGGATGTGCAGTGAGTGATGCGGATCTTCCTTCTCACTAATACACTTCAATCAACACCTTCTCAAGAAGTTAGCCAGGCTGTTGCTAGCACCAAGTGTTTTCTCCAAGTAGGTCTCTGTGGATTTGCCTCTTCAGAAAGTTGTCATGCAATTTCTGTATATTACAGAGGTGTATCTCAGCCACAAGTCACATGGCTTGTATTTTTTCAATTCAGTCTATTATTTCCTCTCTGTAAGTGTAGGCAACAGTGTCTACACATATGGAATGTCTCCCTAAAAACGATGGCATTTGGGGAGAGCACTGGGGTGGCTTAAACAACTTTGAGAAGAGTAATGTTGAAAGCGCATACAGCAATGTGTTTACGTTTTTGCTTTGATGTTTAAGTCTTCTTAGAGCTTATTTATTATCCGATTTGTTTTAAAATTTAGATTAGTCATCCTTATAGTTTCTTGGGTCAAAAAAGACCAAGAAATGATTAAAGGTCCAGGCTTTGGAACCAGCAGACCTGATTTGGATCCAGGCTCTGCAGCTTAGTGGTTGTGTGGGCTTAGGCAAGTTATTTAACCTGCAGAGCAGTTATTTCCGCACCTATAACATAAGAACATAGTGTCCATTCTTCATAGGGTTCTGGTGAGACTAGAAGAGATAACACATATGAAAGGTCCTAGCTCAGTGCCTTGTGGGCCCTAAGATGGTAGCAGTGATCCCTGCTAATATCAGCAGAGCCTTAGTAACGGCTCACAATTCAGTTTCCGTGTACCTCAGATGTGCGTGGTGAGAGAGACTGAGGACATCTGGGACCAGAACTCTGGTTCTCATGGCTTCCTGGGTGTGTGGGGGAAACATCCTGGGATCATTGTTCTTGGGGAGCCCAGTACTCAGCACATGCTGAGCTCAGTAGGTAACAGATAGGCATCTGTAATTGTAGTAGATGGTTGGGACCTAATGATGCAGGCCTAAACTTCGGATCAACTAGTCACAAATGTGGGTAGCATCCGTCACTTGACTTTTGAATGGTAAATAATACTTTACATGTTTTGATATGTTTTGATCCTTAAAATTGGTCCTGTGCAGTAGGCAAGGCAGGCAATATTATATTGTTTTCACAAACAACATAAAGGAGGTCCAGAAAATGTATGTGATCAGCCTTAAATCACGGTGTGGTTTTGAGTTATACCAGTAATCAAAGTTCAGAATGGTAAATCACTTCTCCACTGACAGCCCATCTCTGATCAACTGGTAATGGTGGCCTCAAATGCTGTGTGGAGAAAAACGCTGTGCATCAGCTTCGCAGGGAGAAGAACCATGATGGATTAGTGATGCTAGTCTTATCTGGGTCTTCTAACTCCTGTCTCGTGCTTTTGCCATTGGAATGTGCTGACTCTGCAACGGGCAACATATTTTCTTTAGAATCTTCAAGAGAACCACATATCAAGATAGGTAGGGTCATGTCTGTTGAATTTGTAACCTTGGTGAAATTTAAAAATAAAAACATATTAAGATTTTTCTGGCATGTTTAACTGTTACATGCTCAGTTGATTGGTATAATTCTCCAAAAAGAACTTCCAGAGATATGAACAGTAGCATTCAAAGATGAACAAGACACACACACACACACACACACACACACACACACAAACTAACTGATTTCTTGGTGACTTTGGGAAAGGACCTGGCTCCATGCTGAGCACATAGTAAAAGCATAGCACAGAGAAGAAATACAGGTCTAGGTGAGGTGATTTAAACCTTCCTCCCTTCATGAAGTGCTTTCTGCTGAAATTGCTTTTCTGCAAATGCACCGAAGCCACTTGCTGGTCCTTATATTAGACAGGAAGGATTTAGGTATTTCAACTTTCATTGACGAATCCACTTCAGGAAATGAAATCCTTATTTGATTTGTTCAAAGAAAATGAATCATAGATTTTTCCTAACTGAAAGGGACCTTTCGAGCTCACCTAGCTCAATGCCTTTAGTTTATAAATTGGGAAATTGAGTTAACAGGTTTGCTCCAGGTCACAGGGTGACTCACAGCAGAAGCCAAAGCAGAACCTTGGTCTCAGGACTTCCAATCTGGTGTTCTCTTCGTGATTTCTGGGTTGCTATCTTCTAGCTGCAGCCCATGAATGAGCTTCTCTGATGAGAAATGTCCCCATTCGACATTACTCAGTGACTTTCAAGTGTCTTCCAGTTATGATTATCTGTGGAAGAACCAGCAGCAACCACAAAGCCAAGCTTTAGGCAAGAAGGCCTTATGGAGCATGTCAAGAACCATGTTAACTAAACCATGGGATACTGGCCACAGCTTCAGGAATTGTTCCTAATATTAGAGAAGAGCCACCAGGTTGAAGCCCTTGAATTTGAGTGTCAAGAAGGAAAAATTTAATTATGGATTTGTATGCTATATAATCCACAGCACAATAATTTTTAGAAAATTAGTAATAATGAACCATCTACTGAATGTGTGGTTGAAGCATAATGGTATCTCTCACATGCTGATTCAGGGCTAGAACTGTAGCCACTCTCCAAAGACGCTATGACCAGGGGGAAAGGAGAAGTTGGAGGGGAGGAAACAGTTGCAGAAATTGAGGACTAATCCTTTTCCTTTCTTCTCTGAGTAGGGATCCTAAAATTATCCTACTTCCCAGAAGATGGACCCTGTAGAACTGAACTGATGACCTATTTTTCGATTTTATCAAGCAGCAGATACGTCAATTAATGTTGCTATGCTCCAGGGTTCGGTAGTAAGGCTGAAATTAGATTTATAGATTACCTGCCTCCATGCAGTGTGAGGAGTCAGAAATGCTTCATTTCCCTCTCTCCTCCTGGCACTGCCTGCTCCCACCACTCCTTTCTTACCATGCCTGCTCCTCTGTTTTCCTCTGCTCCTCTCTTGCCCCCAGGTTTTCTTCCCCTGCAAGCTCAGCTCATCATCATGAGAAATGCTGGTGTCCAACATGCCTCCGTGACCTGGGCCCCAAATGAAAACAGACCCTAGGAAGAACAGCAGTGTAGGGTTTTGATTTTCTGCCGGCTCCTGAGAATGAATCTCCCTGTTCTCCCGCATACTCCAGTGAGGGAGTGTGATCACAGTCCCCAAATCAAGCAGTGGCTCTCTCTGAAGTCCAATAAGTTGACTGGTAGGAAATAAATGACTCCCAAAAGGGTCTTGACAGTGGTTCCAGAAAATGCTTTTCCTTCTCACATTGCCTTTTATTCAAGTTTATTCAACTTTGTTTATTCAACTGTCTTCATGAGATCTCTGATCATAAATGAATGTCCCCAGGAAAGCATAGACAATGCCTTGCACTGACATGAGAGGTGTGGCAGCAAGGACAGTGAGAGATAATGTACACACAGGATGACTGGAGCTCTCATGCCACTCCCTAGCATTTTTGTTTGAGAAATAATTTTTCAGTCAACTAGCATTTACCAGGTGTGCACTGTGTTAGGTGTATATGTTTGTTTCCAAATACAAAGCATGACCCCATACCCTCAAGGAGGCTGTCCTAGGGAAGGTGCACGGGCCCAATAATCTACATCAGTTGTTCCCCACCCCTGCACCCCCAGAAAAACAAACGCCACTACTGCCTAGTGACCCAGACTGGGCAAAAAGCATGTTCCTGTTGTACAAAGGTAGCTTCAGCAGTGTGCTTCTAGACAAGTGCCCCAGCTACCCTTCCACACTACAGCCCCTAAGCTCTGTTTCTGAGTGCTGGAGCTACCATGTAGGGGTTGATAAATTACCAAACAGGTCCACACTTACTCTGGCCTTCATATACACTATTTTTGCTGTTCCATCAGCCTACCTGCCTGCTTCTTGCTTGTCTGACAAATTCCTCTTCTCTAATCTCAGATAAATTCTTCCCCCTCTTTGAAGCCTCCCCTAGATTCTCCAGGGAGATTTAAGAACTTCTCCACTTACTACATCTGTACTTAACTCATGGGGGAAAAAGTATAAGATAGGCAAATGATTGCTAGAAGCATTGGGCACTAGCAGGAGTAGGGACTACATTGGTGGCAGGCGGTACTCTCTAAGATGAACATAACAAAAGCTCCCAGCTATCATGTGTAAGAAGACATTGAGTTGATGTCCCTTCATCAAAATGTGGGGCCTGTTTTCTCCCCTTGTATCTGGGCCTGTCACTATGTTGGAAATGACACTATGTGGCTTCCTAGCCTGGGTCACAAAAGTAACACAGATTGCCCATTCTTCTCTTGGGATGCTTTTTCTTGAGACCCAGCTTGCTCTAAGGCAGTCCAAGCAGGCCACCTAGAAAGGTGGCAGCTGACACTCAGCATTGATCACCTAATATATGAATGAAGGAGGCTTCAGACAATTCTAAGCCTCAGCCCTTGAGCTACTGCAACTGACTCCACATGGATCAGAGATGTCCCTCCCAAACCTTGCCCAAATTGCAGATTCATGATCTAAAGAAATTGTTGTTGTGCTAAGGCACTGAGGTCTTGGGGATGATTTGTTATGTAGCATTAGAGCAAGGTTTCCTTTATCTCTATAGGCACAACATCCAGAATAGGGCCTGGCCAGAGCAGTGATCCCAGCAATGTGTCCATGACTGACCATTTAATCTGCAGCCACAGCTATTGTTTGGTTGCTTTGGCAATGTAGCCAGCTACTGGGTATCACCCTGAAGTTCCTGCTCAGAAGGCTCTGCCCATTCTTTGATGCTGCCCACTGGACCCTCTGCTCTCAGTTTCTGCTTCCTGGCTGAAGCTATCAGCTTCCACTCCCCAGATATCAGCATCATGGCCATTCTCACTCACCCTTCATCTAGGTGCTCAGTGATAGCCTACGGAAATGAAAACGGTTTCACTGTGGGCCTGGCTCTACTTTGGGCATATTCTGACAATGATCTTTTACAGGTCTCCCAGCCAAAGGCCTTCAGCAACTCCCTACTTCTGCTGCAAGTTGGTTGGGAATCTTCACCAACCACAGAAATACCCATGGATGCTTGTGACACAGCCTTGTAAATGAACCTGTAAATGCAGAGCAGTCTGGGAGGGTGGCTGTGCTGGTGAAAGGCAGAGATGGCCACGGCTGTCTGCATGAATCACACAGGGCTATACAGCAGCCAAAAGTCTCTTCAATCTCTGTGATTCATGCAGATGCCAATGGCCATTCTTTGCCCCTCTCTATTCATTTTATTCATCCAACAAGCATTTGTCAATGCCCTACTCCATGCCATCCTCCTCCTGAGGATCCCACAAGCACTGTTTTGTTCTCTTCTTTCAGCAACAAATCTCTGCTAACATCTCCAATGCCCATTCACACTGGATCAGGCGATTCCTGAATGGTAGGTTGTACTCATGGAACCCCTCTCCCCAGCCACCATTCGCCTGCATCCAAGTGCGTCATCAAACCCCTGAGTTGCTCTTACCCTGAGGAAAGAATCCAATGCACCATTCTCCATGAACTCTGTGATGATCATGACAGGCCGACTCTTGGTGACCACACCCTCCAGGCGAATGATGTTGGGATGGTCGAACTGGCCCATGATGCTTGCCTCACTCAGGAAGTCCCGACGCTGCTTCTCCGAGTACCCTGCCTTCAGGGTCTTGATGGCCACATAGATTTCCCTCTTGCCTGGCAGTTTCAAACGCCCCTTGTACACTTCTCCAAACTCCCCTGCAACAGCAAAAATGCCATTAATATCCTCTTCCTTCTCAGTCTGTGGAACCAAGAGGGAAGGCATCTAATGGAGAACAATGGTGCTCCAAGTGGAATTGTGATTAAAGTGGTGGGAATTGAAACAGTCTTCTCTCATTGTAACTATATTGTTTTGGCTGTGACCAGTTCATGGCAAACACAAAAGGATTACTAAAGTACATGCCTTACCTTGATACTTAGAAAGAGTTTGGGTAACTAAAGTGGAATTTCAGAATATATATGAGTTTGTTTCTCCCCACATTTAATTTTTCCATTGTGTCCCAGCTGAATAATAGAAATGAAAGAGTCAGTTTCACTTTGGCAGGATCATGATTCATTTTGAGCAGATCCTGGTGCAAGAACGTTCAGGGGATAGGGGACATGTTCAGATACCTTGGCCCTCTGAATGAGATGTATACTGTTTATGTTCCTACACTGCTGGGAGAGCATTTGTGTTTACTGAGTGCCCCAGAAAACAGACACTGAGGAGTTAGGAAGGGAAGAGGTTCACTTGTGAAAGACAAAAGTGAGAGGAAGCAGGATTGGGCAGACAGCCCAAGATCACCACGCAGACCTGATGAAATCCCAGCTAACCCAAAAGGGAGAGCCAGAGCAGAGTTCTCACTGCAGAAGCAGCCCGGCCCTCACATCCCTGCCATGCTCAGTCACTGGCTGGGGGCTGCTGGGAAGAGCTGGGCCTCTGCAGGAAAGCCGGGGTCGACCCTGAAGGGGCTGCAGCTGGAGGCTATCAGCTAACTGCACTTTTGGCAGATGAATAGCAAGTTATTTCTCTAAACAGGCATGAGCTGCACACCTCCATGCATGCCACAACATTGAAACATTTTCACAGTAAAGTCACCAACAGTAAAAACAATTATGGTGACACTACTTCATAGCTGCCTTAAAAAAAAAAAAAACTGTTGAATCCTGTTTAACATGCTTTCAAAAGTTATTTTATTATTTAATTTGGCTTGGTAACTTCCAATTCTTTCATGTGAAGCAGTTAAGTGTCTACTTGTAAGAGCAGCAAAAGAAACATGGCTTTCTGCTGGGAAAACTTTCTCTCTCACTTTCCGATTCTGGAAGAAAATGTTGGAGCAAACTGAGCAATCAGAGAAATTACTCGCCATATTAGAAAGGCAAGTTAACATTGCTCCTGTGATTCATTTGGGAGTTCCTTTTGTTTTCTTGCTGCAAAAAAAAGATTGGAAGGAAGCTGTATGAAAGGACTATTATGAAAAACTGCTCCAGAGTCAACAGAACTTGATAGAAACTGGGGCTGGAGTAGAGGTTGGTTAAGCACCATTAGGAAGATTTCAACATGGACCTAACACTCAGATAAATATCATTTATAACACTATTTGTTTTGGGGGGCTGTTCTTTTTCGTTCCTCCCATCCTTCCTCCCTTTCTCTCTCTCCCTCCCATCTCCCTCCCTCCCTCTCTCCCTCCTTTCCTTCCTTCCTTCCTCTATTTCTTTTTTTTTTTTTGAGACGGGGTCTCACTATGTTGCTCATGCTATACGTGAGCTCCTGGGCTAAGCAATCATCTTGCCTCAGCCTCCCAAGTAGGTGGGACTACAGGTATGCACCACTGCACCTGGCTGCAACACTGGTTTTCACATTGAATCATATGCTCTTTTGGTGAACTGCTGGAGGTCAGACCAAGTCTCATGCATCTTTGTAGCTTGCACATCCACTCCACTGTGGTGCTTGGCACATAGCAGACATGCCAGTAAAAGTTGTTGTATCATATTTATTATTATATGTTTGGCTTTTGCCTTGCTCACTCTTGGGTTACGAACTGCTGAAGATTCTTATCTCTGGTTTATCCAGAAGTAGAAGTACCAGTATTTGAATTTGTATGTTAAAATATATTTACTGCAGCATCATCTTCCATAGACAAACACTACAATAGCTTATTTAGTATTTAAAATGAGTAAAATTTAAAGAAAAGTACTAGACAATACAGACCTGTCACATACATGTGTGTGTATATAAGTGTGTGTATATATATGTGGATGTATGTATATATGTGTCTAGATATATGTATGCATGTATATATGTAACGTATATATGTATGCATGTAGATACGTAGCATATATAGCATATATGTATGCTATATATATATAACTATGAGCTAAATTAACACAAATTACATATTTGATAAGTATACTAATGGAAGAATATTAGTTACTATTTCTTCCTTGTTGCCATAATAATGGGCTCTATTTTCTTTTAGAAAAAAGCCAGAGTTGATAGTTGAGGGTAAAGATGTGTTAATATTTCTTTGTGGAGGAGACAGTACACAAACATGTATTTATTAACCACCTACTATGTGCCAGGAACTGTGCTAGGCACTTTGTATGACTTATTCAATCTTCACAACACTCCTGGGAGGTAGGTATTACTATGGCCATTTAAATAATAAGGAAACTGAGGCACTAGGAAAACATGTCCCAATCACACAGGTGGGAGTCACAGCCAGGGTTGTTGTCCATACCCATCTCTTCCTGCCATACTGCCTCTAGATAGCTATGTTTCAGTTAGCAGGGCCATGGGGAATAAAGCTACATAGATATGAAGTTATAGTTCAGGGACTATCATGCCCCAAATATGCAGGTCCAAACAAGTCATACAGAGTGACTATCACAGCAACTCAATATCCAGGTGAGAGCAAAAGAAGTGATACTGTTTCATAGGCAGATGTCCTTTATGTAAGCCTCCTGCCTGGGAGCTGGGTGGCATCAGAATATTTGGAAGTCAGTGTATTTATCAGTTTCTATATATCAACGTGTGGAGTTTGGAAAAGTGCTCCAAGTAAATCTGACGTCCTCCACAACACACAAGAAGACTCCAGTTGAGAAGTTCTGTTCTACCTCAGTGGTTCTCAAAGCTGGCTGCCCACTGGAATCACCTGAAGAGACTTACAGAGTCCAGAGGCCTGGGCCTTACCTCAGAGATTCTGACGAATTGGTCTGGGTACAGCCTGCACATTGACATATTTAAAAGCTGCCCAAAGGATTGGCTACATAATTTGCAGAGCATGGTGCCAAGTAAAAGTGCAGGACTCCTTGTTCAAAAATGTGACCAACCACAGAGAAATAAACCAAGTGCAGGTCCTTCTGAACATCGGGCCCTGTGCAAATGCACCGGTCACAGGTCCATGAAGCCAGGCCTGGCTGCCCAGTGATACTGACATGCCGCTCAGGCTGAAAACCATAGGCTTAAACCATCCAAGCACTTTTCAAATGAATTAGTGAACTGCCAAAAGCCATGGCATTCCTGAAATTTATCTCTGTACTTCTGAATACTTTTGAAAGCAAAGCACACATATAGGCTGCCTCATACTGCACAGGGCCTGGCACATAGTGTGGACTTAATAAATGTGAGAGGAGAGAAAGAAGAAAAGAAGGAAGGAAGAAATCAATGAAGATGTATAGGACAGTATGAATCAAACTACTTTCCTAATTGGGAAATGTTATTTAATTTTTAATCTGTGTGACTGGTCTTCAAGTCTAAAAACTCATACAGTTTTTAAAAATTATAAAATAGAAACATGCCTTCTTTGGGTAGGGCATGGTGGCCTCTGTGATTGGTTACCTTCGTGGTCATGGTGTCACTGCTCTCAGAAATCTGCTCTGCAGTGACTTAAAGAATGGAAATTCTATAAAAAGAACTCCTTTTCTGTCTGGCAAAGAAATGTCTTCATATTCTCCAAGCCGGGAGGTTTTCAAAGCACCAACTACAAAGGATGTCACTTAATATCTAATCCTCACTAGGAGATTATGTTCTCCCCTGTAATTAAGTAGCGCCCTGAGTGCAGCTGGGGGGAAAATTGGTAGTGAGTGGAGGAAGAAGCTCCATGTCTATACCCAAACCACACCTGAGACATTGGATGTTGGCGGGCCCTTCATTTCTCCAGAACTTAGCTTTCTCATTGCTATACAATAAAAAGAAGTGACCAACTGTCTTGCCTTACTAACAGGGTGTTGGGAGAAGTCTAGGAGAAAGTGCTTTGTAAACTACAAACCGTTTGAAACACTTGTGGGTGGTTATTTATTTATTTATTTATTTATTTATTTATTTTTTGAGACAGAGACTTGCTGTGTCGCCCAGGCTGGATTGCAGTGGCATGATCTCGACTCACTGCAATCTCAGCCTTCCAGGTTCAAGCAATTCTCCTGCCTCAGCCTCCCACCACCACGCCCGATTAATTTTTACATTTTTAGTAGAGACGGCGGTTCACGATGTTGGCCAGGCTGGTCTTGAACTCCTGACCTCGTGATCTGCCCACCTCAGGCCCCCAAAAATCCTGGGATTACAGGTGTGAACCATCATGCCTGGCCTTTATTTATTTATTGATTTTTTAGACAGTCTCACTCTGTTGCCCAGGCTGGAGTACAGTGATGTGATCTTGGCTCACTGTCACCTCCACTTCCCGGGTTCAAGTGATTCTCCTGCCTCAGCCTCCCAAGTAGCTGGGATTACAGGCTTGCGCCACCACTCCTAATTTTTGTATTTTTAGTAGAGACAGGGTTTCTCCATGTTGACCAGGCTGGTCTTGAACTCTGGACCTCGGGTGATCTGCCTGCCTCAGCCTCCCAAAGTGCTGGGATTACAGGCATGAGCCACCAGGCCAGTCCTGTTTTAAAAAGACAAAACAGAAGTAGGTAGTCGGGAGGGAGAGTGCAGAGCGGGGGGTCTCACCGGAAGAGAAAAGAGAGGAAAAGTAGGTTTCGGTAGCCTTTTGAGACTTATGGTGACTGATCTAAGACACATCAGAGCTTTCTGCCAGGGGACATGGTGAAGTTTCCCTGCCAGGTGCCTGAGCATGGAGGGTGTCTTCAGGTAAGCCTAGGATGCTAAAGTCTGGGCTTCTGGCCCTTGAGCACACCACAGCCTACAGCCTTATGAAGAGGTGGGAGTCAATGGGCGTATTGCTATTATTAATAACAAACAGGAAATCAAGATTGTGTGTCACTTACAATCTAAGAAATTGCTGTTGCCTGTGATCTTTGACTTCAGTTTAATATAGTATCTACAAGAAACTATTTTTGCTTTTTGATAATTTTCCTGCAATTAGGGCCAGGACTTGATGTCTATGCTACTTCGATTCGCCATCATCTGAACTCTAAAGAGCTTCCTTTTACATGAGCTCCAAATCATGGCCATAACGTTTTCATTTTTAATAAAAATTCATAATACCTAGAAAATATTTCTAGCAATTCAAGAATTAACATTATATTTAAGACAGACACTTAAAGGTAACGATTGTGCTGGGGAGTGGTTGTGGTTGATTCTTTTCACACACATTCTTTACTGACAGTAAATGCGGCCAGCCTAATTTTGGTCCGACTGGACTTTGATTGGCACATATCTTTGTGGCTGACATTGGGTCCTCTCCTATAGCCAAACATCTATTTGGTTAGGACCCAGATCCAGCTGTAGGCCAGTCTAGTGGCCGAAGGGCTCAGCAGTGGTTCTCGAACTGTGGTTCTTGACCAGTAGCATCAGTATCACCTAGGAACTTGTTAGAAAATGCACTTTTCCAAAACCCACCTAGACCCACAGCATCAGAAGCTCAGTAGGTGGGGCCTGTGACCTGGGTTTTAGCAGCCTCCATGTGATTCTAATGCCTGCTTCATCTGTTTGAGAACCTGGCCCTCAAGTCTGTCAGCTGAGGGTAATTTAACCAGTTCCTATGCGTTTCCTCCCAGAGAGCTGCTGAAATTATTCCGTACAAGTTTCAGCTCCTTGCCAATTCCTCTTTCCTACCTTCCTTGACAAAATGAGGAAGAGAGAAAAAGTGGTTCAGCAGCATTAAATGCCTCAATATTATATGTAAAATCAGAAGAAAAGAATTCTCAATTTTTGAAAACGAAACATTCACCTACCAGCAGATATTTCAAGCAGTAGCTGCTGGTTGTGCACAGCTCAAATCTACACAGAATTGCACTTTTTTAAAAAAAGCAGCATTCTGAAGTCAAAAACTGCCTTGGGGGAAAAAAAAGGAAAGCGGAGCTACTAGTTACTAATTCAAGCTTACACCAGAAATGGAATTTTTAAAGAATACATTTAAACTAGGTTTTAAAGCATGATTTCAAGCAAGTTTTAACACACTAGCCTGTGCAAGATAAATGAGTTATGGCTAAACCAGGGAGAGCAGAACCATGGTACACACTCTACCACTTCCTGACCCTGCACAGAGGACAGACATTATTAGTTGATCACAACCATCGTCAGCCTTTCACCAGAGCTCCTCAGATACTCATCACCAGACCTCTGAGTTGGCACATGAGATGGAACCTGCTTGACAGCCATGGTATTCACAATACCTAATATCCAGGGAGGGAGGGAAAATGGTTTTCTCTTTTCTTGTAAGTTTTTATAGTTGTTAGACAACTGCATACCTATATATCACATATGTGTGTATATATCTTCACACACATACGTACATCTATATTTTATATGTAATTAGCTTATTTTCATAAGCAAGCACTTATAATTAAAGATGCTAAATGTCTCAGTCCTTGTTGTACTTCCTAATGCTGATAATTGATCACACTTAGAAGAAGAGAACCACAAGACAGGACCAAGGTATTCTATGAGGACCATGCTGTCTCCAGGGCATGTGGGACAGTCTTTGTAGCATCACAATAGAGTAATAATGAATTCTAGCACAGTATCACAATTCCCAAAAAAGAGGCTTGAGTATTCCAAACTGCTAGACCGAAGCAATGGGTATTCCAAACTGCCATCAGAAGCAATGCCTCTGTATACTGAGCCGCTCTTTTCCACAGCAACTAGCCACTCTGTAACTATATGCAACAGCCCAAGGGTTACATTCATGTGAGGGTTACATTCTCCGGATCTAGATCAGCTCTAGCTGGGTTTAAATTCTAGCTCTACCATAAACTTAACTGGCAGCACAACCTTCGGCAAGCTATCCTCTGAATGTTGATTTCCTTACTAGTTGCAAGAAAATATACATGTGTACACATACATATGCTCTAACTCACAGAGTAATAAGAGAGTTAAATGAGACACATGCTTGTGAAGGATGTAGAGTACTGTCAGACACACGGTGAGTGTTCAAGAGATGCTAGCTACTTTGACTATGTTCCTGAAGACATGTCTATGATTTCCTCTCCTAGAAATGCTTCTTGCCGTAACTCCTATTCAACGTGGAGCTACCCTCATGCTGCCTATCTGCACGCTGAATTACCCCAGGACTCTCAAACTTGCTAGTGACCTTTCTGCCAAATCATCTCCAAGGAAACCTGGGCCTTTGTTGGCCTCACAGATGACTCCATCCCCATCCACACATATCACACATTCCCTCATCCCAGCTATTCTCACACAGCCCTTTCACTGCAGGCTTCCTTCTTCTAGACAATCATCCATTCCTGGAAATGTTGAATCAATAGCTGCTAGAGTCAGAGGAGAACGTATTTATTAATGAAAATACAAATGGCAACAACTTCTGGTGACACCTTTACCTACGTAGTCATGCTTAGGCTGTTGCATACAGTTATACGGGTTTCACACTGCACAACCCAGGAGTGCCATTCAAGCTGTAGAGCCCTGACTCATGTTCTGGGCAAGTCTACTGATCAAACTGACCAGAATTAACAAATACATTGGAGTTGACCTATGAGATGACGTCTGATAGTCAGACTCATGGTAACAATAAGCTGATATTCTCTGAACATATCAAGGTAACCTGCTGCCCTCTGTAAAGATACTTCAATTACTCTCATTATCTGCAGTGAGAAGAGGAAGGGTCAGCTTTCCTTCACTCCACTGGGCCACTTTCAGAGCATCAGATGATTCATGATCTCATGCCACCTCTCCAGTCTCTCTTCATTCTCCCAAACACTATCTAGTTCTCCAGATTTTTAACACTGCCATGTTCTCCCACCAAGAACCTACTTTCATTTGCCATATATAACAAATATTTAATTAAGCCATGCACTAGGCAGGTACCAGACCAACAAAACACATACACTCCTTTGCTCCCACAGAACTTTGAGCCTTGTGAGGAAAGATGGACATTAAACAAATGATTACTTAATAATTAATGATTTATTATTGTCTTCTTGGGTGGCATCACACCTGGCTCACAATATATTTTTATTTCTTTGATCAACATTTGCAACAACTTTAGGAGAAACTTTGGCAGTTGATGCAACTCTTCAGCCTCACAGTTTCTTAATTGTCCTCCATGGGTCTTCACTCACATGCACAACTGCCACTCCCCACACCCTGGGTGCCAGGCAGCCTTCCTCTCCCTTAACCTGAGGCCCCTCATTTCTGATCACAGCCTCCATGCTACCACTCCCCATCAACTCCAGGCACCAAGCCCACTGGTCACTCCATTCATCACATTCATTTGGGTATACCCCAGTTTGGATAAGTTTAGTCACTTAAATGCAGCCTCGATCCTAGCATCAACCATCTCAAAGCCTCTCTGTACCATCTAAACAAAACCCCACAACCTCCAAGGTTTTACCCATTCTTTCCCATCCCCCTCTTCCAGTCCAATCCAAGCAGAGCATTTATAGGATTCGGCTCACTAGAACGTTGGTCCTTTCACCCACCCTGCTATGAAACCTATTTTCTATGGGATAAAATTCATATAGCAGCCTCTGGATCTCTAGATCTTGGCCTGATTCTCCAGATTTAGTATTCAATACTTAACCACAGGAAATCCCTCCCCAGCAACTTTCTTTCCCCTTGTTCTCAGGATGTGACATACAATGTCAGTCCATCCAAAGCCTTCACAACCTCAGGGGCCACTTTGTTCCCTCTTCCCTGAGTCCTCTCCTGCCATCAAGCCTTCTCTCCCATCTCCAGGGCTACACATTCTCAGAGCCCTCCTCTGAGCTCTAAATCACTGCCTTCCTCTCACTGAGTGGCACTGAATGTCTGCACTTTAGACAATAACCCCTGCATGGCAGGACTTGTTAGGCATTGAGTGTATTTTTCCAGCATCCCCCGCCCCCTCCAGTCACATACACAGAAACAATGTTTATTGAATAAAATTCTTTCTGAACTCTAAACATAATCCCTCCTGCAACAAACATAGCCTTCTCCTCTGGCTCTATATTTAGTAGGTGCAGGGTGGTTCTTCTGCAACCTCTTTGAAATAACTTTACACAGTCTGGAGGGTGGGGGTGTGCTTATAAATGTTCAACTACCAGCTCTCCAGGAAGGAAGGAAGAAGGGAGGGAGGCAGGGAGGAAAGGAAGGGAGGGAGGGAGGGAGGAAGGAAAGAAGGAAGGAAGGGAGGGAGGAAGGAAAGAAGGAAGGGAGGGAGGAAGGAAGGAAGGAAGGAACGAAGGAAGAAAGGAAGGAAGGGGCTCATGATTTGTAGCATTTGCCAATTCCCATAGTGTAAACACTCCCACTATGATTGATGTCAAGAAGAAACAAAGGAAGAAAGAGAGAAAGAGAAAGAGAAAGAGAAAGAAAGAAAGAAAGAGAGAAAGAGAGAAAGAAAGAAAGAAAAGAAGGAAGGAAGGAAGGAAAGAAGGGAGGGAGGGATGGAGGGAGGGAGGAAGGAAGGAAGGAAGGGAGGGAGGGAGGGAGGGAGGGAGGGAGGGGCTCATGATTTGTAGCATTTGCCAATTCCCATAGTGTAAATACTCCCATTATGATTGCTGTCAAGGAGAAAGAAAGGGCTGGGCGTGGTGACTCACGCCTGTAATCCCAGCACTTTGGGAGGCTGAGGCGGGTGGATCACGAGGTCAGGAGATCGAGACCATCCTGGCAAACATGGTGAAACCCCATCTCTACTAAAAATACAAAAAAAAATTAGCCGGGCATGGTGGTGGGCGCCTGTAGTCCCAGCTTCTCAGGAGGCTAAGGTAAGAGAATGGCGTGAACCTGGGAGGCGGTGGAGCTTGCAGGGAGTGGAGATCACGCCACTGCACTCCAGCCTGGGCGACAGAGTGAGACTCCGTCTCAAAAAAAAAAAAAAAAAAAAGAGAAAGAAAGGGAGAGAGAGAGAGAGAAAGAGAAAGAAAGAAAGAGAGAGAAAAAAAGAGAGAAAGAGAGAAAGAAAGAGAAAGAAGGAAGGAAGGAAGGAAGGAAGGAAGGAAGGAAGGAAGGAAGGAAGGAAGGAAGGAAGGAAGGAACAGAGGGACAAATAGAGGGCAGGCTCAGGATTTGTAGCATTTGCCCATTCCCACGGTGTAAATACTTCTACTATGGCGATGTCAAGCTACAAAAATGATGTCTCTGAACATGGGGCTAGAAACAGATGTGCATAATTGGCTCTTGCAAGCTACCGCAGGCTGTCCAGCACAGCATGTCCACTGCTGGGAGGTCATATTCATTATCCTTCTTAAATCATTTAGTTTTCCTCTCTGTCACTATCTCATTTTCTCACATGCCTCATGAAAACTTACTTTTTCTACTAGTGTTTATCCTTGAAGACTCAGGCCAGAGGTCATTCTTTGCAGAGCCTTCCTGACATGCCCAGCCCCTCCTAGAACAGCAAGCTGGATGCTGCTCTGTGCTGGCCCCACACTTTGCATAATACATGCCTGTGTGGATGGTGTGGAATAATTAACCGTTACTGGCCTGATTTTTTCCCACTAAATCTGTCAGACCTCTGAGTCTGTTTATTCGCC
This sequence comes from Macaca thibetana thibetana, assembly GCF_024542745.1. NCBI lineage: Eukaryota > Metazoa > Chordata > Mammalia > Primates > Cercopithecidae > Macaca > Macaca thibetana. The sequence continues at coordinate 37,790,050 of NC_065579.1, read as the reverse complement.
TCTGGAACTCCACATCCAGCAAATAAGAAGTATTCAGTAAAAGCCTGAGGGAAGAAGGGGAGGGAGAGAGGAAGGAGGGAGGGAGAGAAAAAAATAAAGGAAGAATAAAGAACTTCTGGTTCTTTTTTTCATGTTTTGTTGCCATTTTGCAACCCAAGTTTCGCCCTGCTTCAAGTATTTCAAGTGACTAAGAGAAACATTGCCAGTTACATGGCATAAATCTTACCTTAACATATTCCTTACTTTTGAAACAATTTGACCTCCACGCCAGCTCTTTTAGCACTGAAGAGTCAGCCTCAGTGGGGCAGGGTATGAGGGAAATGAGAATGATGACAGAGGAGAAAAGGACCTGGGAAAAAATTGGTTCCCTGCAGGAGTGTATTCTGTTAAAATTGCATAAAGTTATGCACAGTAAGTTAATATCCACAGGGATTCACTCTGGGATATTCTGAATTACAAGGAGATGGGTCTCTCCTAGAGAGTGGTCAGCAGTAACTGGGAAGAGGTCTTTATGCCATGCTACTGGGCATCATAGAAACTACTAAATGCATAATTTCTCCCCAATACCACGTGAGTCATGGAGAGGACTGAACCTTCTCTGACCAGAATGCACAAACATGGCAGCACTGGCAAATGCTACACACAAATGGAGGTGAAGGATGGGGCAGAACTATCAATTATCCTTTTACGGGCATCCAGCAGCTGGTGAGCTCACCCCAAATTGTAACTATCCAGGAGGGTCATAAAGTGAGAAGGCTCTTTACTCCTCCTCTGACAAAGGCAGGCGGGGGTGGGGCTGATGTGTGCTCTCTGGGATGAAATACAGTCCAGAACACATCGCTCTAAGCACATGACATAAATAACAACATTAAAGTCACTAACACCATTACCACAAGCCATAACAACAATTAATAACACAAGCAAACAGAGTGCAGGACTGAAAGCCTGTCCCTCCTAAAACACTCTTTGATGTTTACTGGAGAAATCTGAGCCCTTAAGAGTTATCCAGTTCATCTGGTACCCAGCCTTCCAAGGCATGATCCTTAAATATGTCAGCATCTAAACGGGAAGAGAAAATTATTTGCACAGAAGTGAAAGTCGTGGCTCAGTAACACTCTTAATGTAAAAGTCAATGGGAAATATGTATAAACTCATGTGGATCTGAGTCTGGTGACCCAACTGAAACTCCTGAAGGGTTGGCAGGAGCAGGTGGTGTGTCATTTCCCAGCACCCACCACACATATGCTGAAAGAAGTGTGAGGACAAAGTTATTCAAGAGGGAAACCAGAGCAGGAAGATGGCGGCCTAATGGGGCAGAATCTCAAATGTGACTTCCAATTTCACAGATGGCTTTTTGACCCCTGAGTACATTAAGAGAGCAGTGAACAGAAGGATGGTGACATTCCCCCTAAAGATAATATATGAAGTAGCTGTAAGACTTTGACTAAACATATTTTATTGAGTTAAAATATTACTGAGAGAGGCAATTCTATGGCTTTCCCAATAATGATATGAATAAAGCACTTCTAGATCCAAGAACCTAAAAAAGATGACAGCATATTAGTGAAGAGAGCTTGGACCATGGCTAACAAGAACTGAAGAGGAAGAAAAGAAGAAGAACGTTATAGAAGAAAATAAACAAATTTAACACATCTTTTAAGAAGGTTTATAAGACACAGGAATGAGATTTCTTTTAATGATATTTTGAGATGTTTTATCTGATTTACATTAATAAGGCTAGGTCCATTACCAAATTGACTCAACTACTAGCCCATTAAAGGAAGATGAAAATTCTAGATCAGTCTTAGGTATGATTTCCTGAGAGCATCTCAGGCAGTGAGTTTCACGCTGGGCTGGGTTTCTATTCCAGTGCAGGAAGGTGGATGAGGGCACATACATTTCTTGAGAATGAAATTTGTCTTGTGTTGTTACCAGCTATACCGTAGACTTTTTGTAAAAAAAAAAAAAAAAGGCTATAGGTTGACTTTATTCTGGAAACAGTGGTCTCTCTTCTACTCATCATGGTCTGTCTTCAAATTCATGTACATAGGAAATGGAGAACTTACAGTATGGCAAGATATCTTGACTTTAAGGCATTGAGATATCATTGTTAGTAAGTGGAATACTAAAAATGTAGATTTCTTTCAAAGCCTTCTCAACTAAGTACCTTCTGTCTCTCTCCTTATCTGCATTTGGTGGTCCATTTCCAGAGTTATTTCTGAATCTATAAAACTGCAGCTGACTTTTCTGCAACAACAGACAAGCCTGGCCACCATGGTCAAGGTCCCCAAAGATCCCAAGTGATATTTTCTCTCTGTCCTAGATACACACGTAGATAGTTCAGACTCATCTTCTGAGGAGAAAGAAGATAGAAGCTCTCCTCCTAATGGGGTCTTTCATATTAAAAGAGACCATCTAGGTGGTGGAAAGAAGATGTTTGGACACCAGGAGAACAGAAATAAGACAGGGAAGAGCCATACCTGCTCCGATGACCTCTTCAATTTTCACGAAAGATACATCAATCTCCTTGGCGAACTCCCGGACAGCTTCGTTGGGATCCTCATAAGTGAAGGGGTCAATGTAGATCTTCATCCCGGGGGAGCCTTGTTGGAGGAGATAAGCAGGGTTAACATCCCAAAGAGGACACAGCTGTCATTCAGAACTGCTGATGTCCTCAACACTAAGGGCATTCCTGGGAGGAGCTCTCTTACACACCAGGCTGCAACCTTTCTCTGCCTCTCTTCCTCTTGCTGGGCTTCCCCGTCTCCCTTCCTTCTGGGTCATTCTAGACTGATTCTCTGTCCTCTACTTCTCCTCCATATTTTCTTCTTTTTTTTTTGAGCTTTTGATGAAATGTGGAGCAGATTACTTATAAGTGACAGATCAGGACCAGTTTCCACACCGGGCGCTCACAGAAGGCAAGGAAGCTGATTGATGCCAACCAAATGCATTAGCAGAAAAGTGGTGGTAAAATGGTAGGGTAGATATCAATATTTATCAACTTGACAACTTTCCTGAGTGGAGGCCACTGTTAAGGTTATAACTGACGGCTGTGGTGCAGGGCTGTAAGAGGGATGAGGATGGATTTTTTTTTACAAAGAAAGAAATTGCTGTTAGAAAAACCTGGAGATGGAAGTGCCAAGACGGTATACCAGAAAAGAAAATGTGAAGAGAAAAACTTAGAAAACACTAATAGAGAAAAGAGCAAAGTCTACATAGAAAAAAATGAGGTGGTATGAAAGAAAAATGGTGATTGAATCTTCATGCCTTCGGACACACTGAAGTATGAAAAACAAATAAAATGGTGAATGAGAAATACATAAAGGAATATAGACCTTGTCACTGATATATACAGTGGCAAGATAAATAGGTGTGCATGGGGACAAAGTAGAGAATTGTCACTGCAGAAAAAATACATTCAAAAAGTAGAGGAGAGGGAACAAAAAAAGGAAATGGAACCCAAGAAACAAATGCATTCATTCACAATGTAATTTTTCAACACGTTTGATATGTCATTAGGCAAAGTACAGGAATTGTTTACATGGTGGTGGGTGGTGGAAAGGCTGAGGCTTCGAAGGTCAAATGACATGGTCTGGTATCACGGCCTTGGGAAGAGTAGGGGCTTTCCCCGCCAGGTACTGCTGTCTCATTCAAGAAACAGTCAGGTCAGCAGGGGCAAGCAGGCCTAAAAAAGCCACCCTGCAGGGTGCAGGGACTGGGGCGCAAGGCTGAGGTTAGGCCTCAGGTTTCACGAGCTCCATTTTAGCACCTCCCTCCTCTTCATGTCCCCCACCCCTCACCACTGCAGCTTGTTCCCTGGTGACCCCCAGCTCTAGTTTTGACATTTTCCATCCAAAAATCTTCTGATGGCTCTATAGCTCCCCCAAAACTGGTGTTGCTTGGTCACCAATTCAGGCAAGGAATGGAAATACTAGAGTGTAATCCAAATGAAGACGGAAGATACAGCAAATCATTGAGGGAAATTTTTATTTTAATTTTTATTTATTTATTTATTTTTTGAGACAGAGTCTTGCTCTGTCACCCAGGCTGGAGTGCAGTGGTGTGATCTCGGCTCACTGCAACCTCTGCCTCCTGGGTTCAAGCGATTCTTCTGCCTCAGCCTCTTCAGTAGCTGGGATTACAGGCGTGCACCACCACACCTGGCTAATTTTTGTATTTCTAGTAGAGATGGGGTTTCACTCTCTTGGCCAGGCTGGTCTTGAACTCCTGACCTCGTGATCCACCTGCCTCGGCCTCCTAAAGTGCTGGGATTACAGGCGTGAGCCACCGTGCCTGGCCTGAAGGGATTATTTTTTAAGATAAGGAGGGCCGGGTGTCCTGCCCAGAGGAACAGTTTTTTTCTGAAAGATGAGTTATTCCCAGTCACTTGTTTTAGGGTTGTTCACATCATTCCAGAAGGCTCCTTGAAAGCTTTGAGAGGACACTGACTTGGGAATATAGAGACTGAAATGTGGACAAAGCAAATTGAGAGATCCTCACTTTTATGTAGAATATTCTAGTCCCTAGGATGGGATATGAGGGATGTGTGTATGTAGGAAGAGACTTCTGCTTTCATAACAGTGGACAAAGAGAAAAACAGAGATGGGGGTGCCAGGCCTTTCTCACTTGTTATAAAGAACAAGTGAAGAGTAAGAACAGATAAACCAGATTGGAAGCATATAGAGAACCCCGGTCAGCATCTCCAGGCCACCCCCATCTTACCTTGGGTTCCCCCAGAAGCAGCCCTAGAGGCAAGATTTTTGAAAGTAAGTGGCTTATCTGGGTGGTGATCCGAAGAAGTACCTGAGATGAGAAAGGAAGTAAGATAGAGAAAGGAAGGTAGCCTGTAAGAGGTGGGTTCTCAAGCCACCGACCATGTGGGTCATTGAGCAGGCCTAATTCCCCTGAGATTTACATCTAAACAATGTCTAGGTTAGCACATGCTTCAGAGTTGGCCCACCTTGGGGTCGAGGGAGCTGTGATATTTCCACACAATTGGTCAGGGGCTGCTTGGCCTGTTGTACGGGTGGGCGGGGGACGCTCCAGGGCCAGGGAAAGCAGTCAGGCAAAGCAACACTGATGCCGCAGGTGGAAGCCAGCTGATGTGCGACTGGCAGCAACAGATGCACTCAGAATGCAAAAGGGACAGCAGGTCAGTGTCAACAAGCTGTGACTTCTCCCAGATTGTGTGCTGTGATGAGAGGAGGTAAAGAGCCCAGATGCTAGGACCCAAAGGTAAGGTCAGGACCCCCAAACCTTTTACTAGCCCTGTGTAATGTGACAAGTCGGCACACATCTCTTAGCATGGTTTCCTCCAAGGTGGCTGTGAGATTAAAGAACATATTGCTGATGACATACCTAGCACAGTGCCTGATGTACAGTGATGACTCACTGACTGATAGACTTGTTATATCATCAGTAAATTGTTCTAGGAAGTGTTTGGGGAGGTAGGAAGAGGAAGCAAGCGGAGGGTGGGCAGTGGGGGTTGTAAGCCGCTTAGGGTTATATTAGTTACTTTAAAAATAACTACCTTGTTATTTTAGATCAAAGGCTTTTGAACGATGTATGCTAAGCTGTCCTACAGGAACTCTTCCATGGAAACTAATTAAACAATCTAGAATATGCGGTAATGAATGGTTTGCAAGTAAAGACATACATAAGGATGAATGGGAAAGGATTCTGAGTTAATGAGTTTTACAGATATTGGCCCCAATCAGTTCAAGGAAGGAGCTATTCCCAGAAGGGAAAGGGCTCATCTCTTAATGATGCCAGGATTCTTTTGGGCCAGGAAGGTGCAAATAAGTACACACAAATGGAACAAAGTCTGCACTGTGAAGATGGGTGCACTTTACTGATGAAGAGAGGTGTGCTGCTTTGCTAGCTTGTAGAATTAAGAAGCATGTGTGTGCGTGTGTGTGCACACACATACGTGATGTCGCAGCTGCTGTTCTGGGGCCATGGGCTTTGGTGTCACTGAGGTCTTTCACCAGAAGCCAAGTAGACTGCCTGGAGTAGTGATGCAATGTCAATTTAGAACATCTTAATGGCTGCATTTATGCAACCATTAGACTCAGTACTCATTTTCTCTGAAATTGAGGAAAGCATTGTCACATTGAAGAAGAGAAACTGAAAAAGTGAATCATTGGTCTAACAAATGGTTCAAACTCAATGACTTTCCCCTAAGGTCTGATAGGGTGGGCTGAGAAAGCGGCTTTGGTGTTGCTCCTCTGCGGGAGGCAGTAGTCTGTGCTCTAAATCGGGAGAGTGACTTGGTTGAGCACTCTCAACCCAGCACGTAAGGGCTCCCCCTGCATCCACCTCATCTCAGAATGACATATCTTCCTAGACCTTTCTCCTACAGTACAGTTAGCCTTTCCAAATCTTAGATGATGAGGGGAAAAAAAGTCTTTAGCTAGGCAGAACAGGTCATTTGTCTTTTGGCTCATTTTGTGTTTCTGCATAAATCCTCCATCAGCCTGTTCCTGCTCCCACTTGCCAGTGAGCAGTTTTTAATTATCAGGAAAATGGTGTTTAGTGCAATGAATCATCAGACAGTGAACAAGGAATTCAAGTCAGCTACAGAGTCGGGCACAGCCAAACATTTAGAGACAGGGCTCAGAAAACGTTCTCAGATTTGTGAGTGTTGGGGAAATATTATTAGTGGCGGTAACAATAATATCAGATGTAATATATCCCTATAACGTAAAGCATTTTATAGTAATCTGTACTATGCTTTATATTATCATTATTGCTAATATAAATATTGTTAACGTATTTATATTTTATAGTTTCCAATTATTTTCATCATAGGTTACATACCTGTGGCACAAAAATGTTATGTATGGATTAAACTGCTGATTATTAGTACCTCAAGAAAAATCTTTAATTTTGTGTTCTTTTAATTTATTAATTTCGATTAAAGATCTGATTTGCAGACATCTGTGTTCTTTGACCTAAAAATTCACTTATGCTATAGTTAAGATAAACTACAGCCTAAAAGGACCATAGTCTCAGGAGAATTACCAAATCTTAAACATGAACCAAGCCTTTAAATATATTAGGTTTGGGTAGAAATGATTTAGCCACTGTCCAGAACCTTGTTGCATGGAATGGAGTAGTTCTTGAAGCAGAAGAAACTTCTGACCATTGTCAAAGTCCCGCATCAGTAGATGAGGATGCTCTCAAAAGTGAAAAGGCTGGGACATGTCTCTGGGGATGTCGCAGACATGTAGAGTGTATCTGAAAAGTGGGGGAGACCCTTTACAAGTGCCAGGGTCTCAGGGAAGAGCAGAAGAGGGCTGGAAAGAGCCATTTTAAACAGTAGGTGATATTTGGGGATTGAAAGCTGGAGGGAGAGGAGTGAATGCTTCTATCCAGGCCTCCTGTGCATTCAGGAAGTACAAAATCAATACCATAGACATCTTGGTGGAGACCACGAATACCCACATGGCTCCAGGGTTGCCAGGACAAACCTGGCACTTCCAAGCTGGTGGAGGATGCCTAGAATTCCACAGTATGGTTTCAGAGGTAGCGCATTAGGCTGTGTTTAGTCATTAATATTTTTGTGTCCCAGCAGGTTTGAACAGGCCCATGAGAAAGTGTGGCTTTTTGTTCTTTATTCTGGATTCAAGGCAAACGATGTCATTTTTGTGACTCCCCTAAATTTGGTTCAGATATTTAAGCACAAGGGGTTTTACGTGTTTGGAGATCTTTACATACAGGGACTTCATCCAATCTTCTGCCTCAGTATGTTGATCATCCCTTTTCCTCAACACTAATTAGGACTCCAAACCAGCACTGTGCTAAGAACTGTGGAAGCTATTGGCAAAACAAAGTTCACAAGGTTCTTTAGGCAATCAAGATATGAAATAACTGGAGAACGGTGCTGGATAGTCTTAGATCAGGAGCCCACATCTGGAAATGGGTTGCAAGTGCTGCAGAGACCAGAAAAGGCAGAGGCTATGGGTGCCAGTCTTCAGGGTCAGAATCCTGAAAACACCAGAACTCAGCTTGAGCCTGAAAGAACAAGTGCACATCGCATTGTACTGGAAAAGGCGAAGCCTGGAGTGTCGTGAGCCACAGCTAACGGAGCCCTGGGAGTGCATGAGTGGGGAGAGTGACACCAGCTTGAATGTGGAGGGAATCAGTGATAGTCAGAAGCATGAGAAGGCCTTGGTTACCAATAGAGGCATTAGGATTGATGTCATGGGACACACAGAGCTGACAATGGTTCCATCAGCAGGGGATGGATGTACTGAAAGTGGGGCATTGGGGGGCTCATTTTGCTGGCAAGCTGCAGCATTTGCAGGTAGTGTGGGGAAGGGGCTGGAGGTTGGAAAAATAGCTATGAGGTTGTTATTTAATGCTAATTCAGGTGTAAGATAATAGAGTTTTCAACTGGAGTGCTGCAACAAGAACAGCAGAAGAGACAAGACAAATTTCAAAGGAAGAAGTGGCTGCAGTTGATGAGCAGTCAGACGTGGGGAATTAGGGAGGGACAAGATGAATCCAAGTCAATGCCAAGACTTCTGGAATCACATGGCACTATTAACCAGGTGAAGGACTTTTGGAAAGAAATCCTATTGTAAGAGGTGCTGGCACATATGGTTTTAGACTTTGGATGTACAAATGAAATATGCAGGTGCTTAGAAGCTGGTCAGAAAACTCGAACTGAAAACAGAGTCAGAAGAGTGGAACTGGAGTTGTGGGTTTGGGAGGCACATGGGTCGTAGCTGAAAGGCTGGAGACTGGGCAGTTTCTTGGAGTAAACCTACTAGTGAAGGCTGAAGAGCACTAGAAATAGTTTGCCCCAGCTACCTCTGAGGGTTAAGACCAGGACAATGGGTGGTCGTCTTTTTCCATGAGAGCAGGGATCATGGGTGCCCAGCCAGTGCTTGAGGAAGAATCCAGGAGAGGACCCTCAGGGCAGACAAGGCAGGCTGGAAAAGCAGTGGGTGGGAGGAGGACCTTCCTGACACGTTGTGTTTGGGGGTTTTACCACATTTTTGGGATTTGCTCCAAAAACCAGTTATTGCTGAACATCTATCTCCCAAAGAAGAAAAGTAGACCACAGCTGCTTCCTCTTGAGGAAAGTATTTCAGAAAAAAAGCTTAACATCTCTCTGCTTTGTGGGTATCAATGACCGGGACAGGCAGGTACTTCCCAGCAAGGCCCACTGATTCTGGGTCACTGAGGAGTTGTTGGGAAGCTGAGGGAAAAAGCTGATGATCTCAGGACCAAAAGAGTTCACATAGTTTCTTGAGTCTCTGGCTTAGAGCCAACAGCAGACACATGGGTGAATCTAGCTCATAAAATTTATTTGCCATTTAATAAGCCCCCACTGTAAACTCAGCCACCTTTAGTACCAAGGAGGCTTTCCTCCTCTCCCAATAAGTCTTCATTTACTCTTCTCAGTGACTAATGCTCTGGTTACCCTCCAGAAGAGGGAGCCAAAATTGCTAGTCTGTCTCCTTCCTCCAGGGACACACCTGACCTGTACTTTGGTTCCCGAGGTGATTTCTTCTGGGCTGGATGCTGTGTCCCTTGCAATTCTGAAATACAGGCACCACCCAGAATCCAGAAACTGGGCGTGGAATCTTGGAACTAGACATGTTTCTGGGTGTAATTTCATCCAACATCCTCTCTAAAGCAGAAATCTTCTCTCTAGCATCCTTTACTGACAGCTCTCTAGTCTCTGCTTGAATAGGAACAGAGAACTCACACCTCCCTGCAAGGCAGACTGCCTCTTTGCTGGACAGCTCTAGTGAGGAAGCAGTGCACTTACAATGAATAAATCTGGCCTACTTTGATATTTCACTTGACGGTGCCATTTAATCTCATGAAGCCAACAACATCTTTCTTTCGCCATAATGCCATTACACTGGATGATGACTTCCATGTCCCTGCCTGGGTGTCTGCAGCACTGAACAATGGCATTTCCAAGTCTCTTTGATAGCAGATCAGAACTTGCCACTGCTCCACAAGCAAGTTGCTCTCTTCTGGACAGGCACTTTGCAGACAATGTCCTTCTTGAAATAGGATCCCAGAACTAACATCACTCTAGATGTGTTCTTACCACAGTATCTTCCCACACAGAAGATACTGTTTATATATCACCTTTTCTGATCTGAACCCTAATCAAGACCACAGAGTCAGACAGATCTGAATTTTAAACCTTGTTTTGCAAATCATTAATTCCAAGACTCTCAACAGGTGACTTGTTCTCTCTGAGGCTTTGTTTCTTCATATGCAAAATGAACCTCATGGGGCTGTTAGGAGGATGAAACTAGTTAATATATGTAAAGTGGTTAACACAGTAAGTGTGCAATACTGGTGGTTATTAGTATTATACTGCATCAGTAACATTGCTTGGATTTTTATCAGCTATATATCACTGATATTAAGAATGTGGTCAACTAAATCATCTTTTTCACACAAATAAACAGCAAGTTAGGTCTCCTATTTGCACTGCTTTATTTTTGTTTTAACCTAAACACTAGATTCCAGATTTATCCTGCTAACATTTTGTCTTACAGATTTCAAATTAGCATTCAAAGCTGTTGGATAGTTCTGAATTTTGATTCATCTTCTCTGGTGTTAGTTATGCTCTCCAACTGTTACCTACACACTTGATAAGCTTCCCTATGCTTGCACCTGAGTCATGAATTTAAAAAACAATCAAACAAACAAGAGATTGAATAGGACAAGGACCAAAATAACACAAGGGACTTCCTTCCTGGCTGACAGAGTCACTAACCTACTTTCTTTTGGTAGGAAGACAAGCTTGGTATCCACTTAAAAATGCTTTCCCTTAGGAGACCATAAAATATTTTTGCCAAAATAAAAATTCACTCCATCTGCAATTCCTCTTGAATTTACTAAAGGTATAACCTTGGTAAATTAGATGAGGCCCTCATACTTTTTTCTTAATGAACCTTTGGGGGTTCCCAGTGATCACTGAATTCAAGTTTAAATGCCCAGAACCCATCTGCTTAATCGTCTCTCCAAATGTTTGGCAGGGATCAAGTTCAGACTCCTGTTCTGTAATCTCTGTGCTCTGCCCTCTTACCCTATGTGAAAACTAGGGTGTCTGTCAATCTAAAGTCTTTGGGCACATACCCCATTTGTTTGTGCTTTTCCCAAAGTTCACCAACAGTAGTGCTGTAATGTTATTTGCAGTTGCCTGCATACAGATGTGAGTCTGTCAGGGCCACTTTCTGAAAGCTCTCGACCCTAAACCCCTTAACAAGTTCTCATCTTCCACTCTCCCTACCCCCACACATTCCACCCAACTCAGAAATCAGGGAGGTGTCAACCTCTACGAAGTATGTAGTAATCTAATCCTTGTAAATACCTTTTAGAGTCTACATTTCCCAAATGTAGAATCAACTGGAACTTTTCTCAAGATAGATTCCCAAACTTATCTTGCCTACCTAGATCATCCAGGTGGCCACCTGGACTGCCTAAATCATCCCACCCAGTCAATTGTTAGTCAGCCAGCACCTACTGAGAACTGGCCCACTAAAACCATGAAATAAACTGTCTCTCTGCCTCTTCCAGGACTCGGAAAGCCACATCCCCACCCTCCCACCCTTAAACATGCACGACAGGCTCAGAGGAAGAGCATCCAGCACCACACCCAGCACATCTTCTCTTCCAGCCTGCTTTCCAGCTATTCTCTTTCCACTCAATTCTGAATTCTCTTTACATTCCTGTTCACTGGGCTCCCGGCTCTGAGGAGGAACATAAACCAGTGCCCTAGAAGCCACATTATGTTCTCAGGTTTACCAGATCTGCCATGTCTCAACTAGCTAGAGAAGGTATTCTGTTTGCAAACATTTCTGTCATTTCTTCTTCAGCCTTTGCATCAGTTTGAAGGGAAGGTCTGGGAGGGGAGGGGCTGCCAGCCTCTCTGTAGTGTCCTGTGCTCTTCCTGCAGGCAAGAGAGGCAGGGGCTTGCTCAGACATTAATGAACAAGCTGGGGAGCTGCTGGTTTTCTGTTACTCCCCAGTCGGGAAGATCTCAGAGCTCCAAATTGCTGTCTGCATCCCCCAGAAGTTCATGCCTGTGGATGGTCCAGGTATAATTATGTGCACACATTCTGATCAGACATTATCAATCTTTCTGCCTCCTGCAGTGGGATTCAGAGTGGGGAGCCACCAAACACCACCTTGGACAGCTGGGATTAGTCCTGGAGCTGTTCCTCATAATCAGGCCGTGGAAAGAGCATGGGCTCTGCAGCCAGGCTTAGAGGGTGTGCAGTCTGCCTTTGCTACTTAGTCATGTGCCCTAGATAAGTCACTTAACCTTCCTAGATTAGTTCATTTCTCTTAGAGTGGTTGTGAAGGTTCAATGAGTTTAAGAGAGCTACCAGAATAAAACTCCCAATGCTGGGAGTTCCCTCACCCATTACTTCTACCCCTACCCCCTCTTTGGCCAGGCCCTCCCTCCATCAGAGCCTTCCATTTCCCCTTCTGTTATATGTGTGCTGAGCCATCCACCAGCTCTACACTCCTTTGACCATGATTCTCCAACAGTAATAGCTTTAGTCAGGGAGATGGATATTCACAGGAGTAAATGCACAAATGCAATTCAACGCAAGAGACTGAGTTCAGATAACTTGGGTGCAAAGAGAAGTCAGGTGCCCAGGGTTGGATCAAAAGAGAATAGTTATGAATAGAGGGAAAGGACAAGATTTATAAAAGGCAAACCAAATTAAAAAGAGGACAGACTTCTAAGGAAGCCAAGGGAGTGAACCCAGACCCACAAAAAACCCTACATCCATCCTGAGTCCCAGGAATGGCGACTATGCAGCTGGCCAACAATGTTCCTTCAGCTGTGCTCTCTTGTTCCAGCAAGGCCACTATTACTGCAGACTGAGGACTGATTTTTCTATGGATCTCAGGAACCAGTAAAATCTTCCTCTGTTGGTCTGAGAGGTGACAGAGTCCCCCAAAAGGTGGCTGTGAGCATTTTGGAAGCACACTTTTGTGCACATGGGTACCATGTGATGGCCTGGCATAGCTACTCCTCGAGAGCAGGAGAACAGGCAGATCTCAGGTTGCAGCAGCTGAAAGGGCAAAACGTTCCACCCCGTTCGATGTTTGGAGACCCTCTGTACCCCACCCAAGGGGTGAAGCCAAGATTTGGCTTGCACGCTTTTGGAAAGGGAGCTCTCACCTAAGGCATCCTAAGGCATCTTTGGTTATCTCTAGACTTCGAAGTGAGAGTCCTCCTTTTGAACCTAATGTATCTTTATGGTCCTGGCTCCGCTTTCAGGCTGACATGACCACCTCTAAATGTTTCATCCACAGCATTCACAGGATGCCAGATCTGAAATGGACCTTACAGTGGCTCATGATGAAAAGGAGTCAGCCCTGAGCAAGAGTCAGGGAAGCAATGTCAGGATCCTGAGGCAGAGGCAGGGAAGCAGGGAGACGAAGGTCGCCCTTGAGGAAATACTGAGGCACCCTGGTGGGTACACCATCACTTGAGAATCACAGGTACAGGCAAAGTCCCTGTTATCCAGGTGAGGAAGGTAAGGCCCTGCCTGGAAGGGCTAATGCACAGGCCAACATAAATAGAAGCATCCTGTAGATTATGCAGCAAGGCACACAGTCAGGCCATAGGAAAAGAAAGAGAACACAGTAGGGTGGATCCCTCTGAAATCAGTGACAATGGAGGCCTAGGGTGGCCCAGGGAGAGAAAGAAAGAGGAATAAGCAGGACTCTGAATATAGCAGGAGCTGTGCCTGTGGCCTAGAGGGGCCCCCCATTTGGGCTGCTGATGGTGGGGGCCGCCCTGGGATATCGTGGGAAAGCAGTGGTGCTCGAGCCAGTGAGGAACCCACAGCTCCCTCCAGCAATAAGTGCCCTGGGCAGCAGCCCAGCTGCCAGGGGCTTGGGCCTCTGCAAACCCTTGGCAGGGTCTTGATCTTAGATTGAAAGCCACATCCACGAAATGCCCTTTGTACAGTCCGAGTCAGCACTGGCTGCATTAGAACACAAGCTCCTTCATGGTGCAGCTGCTTCTGTGAACATCCTGGCATCACTTTCCCGCCTTGGGTAACCTTGGAGAAGCAGCAGTCTGGTCCATGAGAACTTTGGCCTGGGAGTCCATGTTCACCCCCAGAAGAACCCCCATGTGGAAGCAGGCTTGGCATGTAGGTACCTGGGAGGTCTGTTTTCCATGCTTATTGCTGAGAGAACAGGAAGCACCGGCCTTACATCGCAACAAGGGGGATGAGGGGAGACACGAGGCTCACAGAAGAAGCCTTGACAGAGCATAGCACACAGTGCTGGGACAGATTTCTGAGGGCATCTGTCGAATTCAAAAGGAGTTATTTAGAAACAGAATGTGTCTGCTGTAAGGATCTGAGAATTCTGTTTTCTGGAGGCAGGAAGGTGGCCCAACTGACCTAGCGAGACCTTTCTCAGATCCTGCAATGCCGTCATTATACAGATGAGAAAATGAGTCTGATAGAGAACTTTATGTTGCACATTGGTGAAAAGAAATTTTAGTTATAAAGATATTATAAATATAGGTTTATAAAAGAGAGGGGAGGAGGATAATGAGTGAGAAAAACTTTTAAAGATACTGCTTAAAGGAAAACACTTGGGAGATATCCCAGCACTTTGGCCTCTTGGGCTCTGCTATCTTTTTAATTCCCTACATTCATGTTCTATGGCTTATCTGTGAATTTGGTTAACACATTCCCCAGCCACTCAATTGGATAAGATAAGGCAGAAGATGTTAATAGAGAGCCCTCCATCTTTTCCCACTGAGTCTGATGTGAGGATTCATTGACTTGCTAAACCCAATCTTTACCCTGCATTCTGTGTCCTATATGGGCTTATCAACACAGACAATAATCTACCCACCAGGCATCCAGTGAGTACCCACAACAGGTAGATGGTAGATGGGAGGGCAGCCTGTTGCCCCTGGGAACCTGCAGAAAGGTGGCCAAGGCACTGGGGCTGAGAGGGAACTTGCCACCGGGACCAGCCAGTCTGGCTATAAAGAGCACTCTGAGCATTAGCCCAGAGGCCTATGGGGGTTAGACACTGGGTGTCTGCTTTCTACTTACCTCGGCCTGTGCTGTAATGCTGGAGCTTATCGCTGTACACAGCCTCTTTGCTATAAGCCCGTTTCCTGCGGATACAAAGAGGTGCTCGCTCAGCCACAGGACACACCCACCACTCTGTTCCAGGTACCTCCATCTAGGCCCCAGTCCAGATGGGGGCTCACCCGGGACATCTCCCAGGATTGGGGACTGGGCAACTCTCACTTCAGCCCTCCTGCTGCAGTTAGAGCTCTGGTTGATCACACCTCACCCCTGTGGGCAGATGGGTCTGCTTTCCAGTCAAGGGTTACAGAAGCCCAGCGGGGCTGTGGGATCCCATTTAGAGGGCAGAGCTGATGAGGGCAGAGGCAAAGAGGATGCCCATCAGCACTTAAGCTACATTGCAGAACTGCTTGGGAGGGAGCCAACTACAGGGGTTTGCATGGCAGAATCTGGGCTAACCACTGAAGGCAGTAGCAGCAGTATTAAAAAAATCACAAGGCTTTCAGGGCTAGCTCTTCTGCAGAACTCAGAGTTTCCCCTTCCTCTTCATCTTCTCTCCTGCCAGTCTGCCTCCCTCTTGCTGGCTGCTGAGAGCCTGAGCTCTCTAACTGGAGGATGGGCTGTGCACAGGCTTGATGCTCCAGTGGGTCAAAGGCAATTTTGTAACTGTCACTCTGAAAAGCCATTGTGTGTAAGGGGGGCTAAAAGTCTTCGTTAAAATGAGGTTTGAGGATGGATACTGTTTACTCATAGACTTGTCCAGCTCTCATACAATTTTTTTTTTTCCCAGCTAAATAAATATCTGAAGAATTCTAGGCTGCTCTTGGATTGAGATGGAGTGATGATTGTGGTCGTGAATGGTCACACCCTATCTGATCCACACAGCCCAGGAAAGGGCATATGGAGAGGGGCTCTCTGGGCCCAAGGAGAACAAGTGAGAGTGGAGGACCTACCTGCTACAGACGATAGAGATGGCCACCAAGGACACAACGAACACGACACCGGCCGCTGCCGAGCCAGCAATCAGGGGCAGCTGCTCCCTCAGCTCTGACTTGTAATCATCTAGGTGAGAAAGAGGCATTAGAATCCTTCCCATGTGCCCTTTGCATACAGCTGATACTCAGTGCACGATACCAAACACATGATCTAAATACACATATATGTAGAGGACAGTGTCTATGTGTCAGAGCTGTAAGTCTAACCAAAACAAACAGCAATTTTTAAGTTATAAATAAACAAAAACAACCGTAAACAAAGGACAATGAAAACAAAACAGCCGTGACAGAATCTGGGAACTACAGCTGATGACATTCCTGGAGCAGAGATGACTCCCAATCTACATTCCCTCAATTGGAAGGTCTCTCAAAGAACTGTCAGCCATGTTAAGGACATTCCAATGAAGGGGACTTATCTAAATGAAAACCACTGCTGGAATATCTTCCAAAGCATGAAGTTATGAAATGGCGCAGAGTCAACAGATTCATTGAGCAGATATTTAAAGAGTATCTGCAGTCAGCCAGCACTACCCCCAGGCACTGTGGAGGATGAAGAAATGCCTGAGAAATGAATGGCCCAGCACTCTGAGTTCCCACTCAAGAAGAAAATGATCAAGACTTCTGCCAAATGTTAGAACCATGCTGAATTATGCAGTGGAATGGGAAGCCTATGGGTCATAGAGGCAGACAGAGCTCACCTAAATCCTGGTGTTACTATGTGTAAGCTTTGTGATATTGGACACGTGATTTAGTCTTTCTGACCCTCAGACTGTTGAGAAAAACCAAATCATATGAAGCACATTTCACCCTGTCTGCTCTATCATGGGTGTCCTAAATACTACATCTCTTTTCTTTAATCTATACAAATCATTTCGCCCAGCTGGCTAGTATTAGTATTGTCCTAGTTATGCTTTCACTGGTGTTTGAAAGAACTATTATCTAATGTTCAGGACCCAGGCATATAGAAGTCAAGCTATTTATGTTCTATTACAATTAGAGTTGCCAGCTATAGCAAATACGAATGTAGGACTGCCAATCACATTTGAATTTCTGATAAACAATGAATAAGGTTTTAGTATAAGTATGCCTGAAATATTGCTTGGGAGATACTTACACTAAAACACTATTTTTGTTTGTCTGAAATTCAAATTTAACTGTCCATCTTATATTTTATCTAGCAACCCTAATGACAATACTTCTTTTTTTTTTTTTTTTTTTTTTTTTTTTAGACAGTCTTGCTCTGTCGTCCAGGCTGGAGCACAGTGGCACAAACTTGGCTCACTGTAACCTTCACCTCCCTAGTTTAAGCAATTCTCGTGTCTCAGCCTCCCGAGTAGCTGGAATTACAGGCACACGCCACCATACCTGGCTACTTTTTGTATTTTTAGTAGAGGTGGGGTTTCACCATGTTGGCCAGGCTGGTATTGAACTCCTGACCTTAAGTGATCCACCCGCCTCAGCCTCCCAAAGTGCTGGGATTACAGGTGTGAGCCACCATGCCCAGCCGACAATACTTCTTAAAGTGAGGTTCCCCATGAGCTATCAGAATTACCTGAGCCTGACTGTTAAACATGCCTATTTCCAGACCCCTCCTCAGATCTACTGAATAAGAACCTCTGGGTGAAGAGGAGGGTATCTGCATATTTAACAAACAGTCCAGGCGATTCTAATGTTCCCCAATGTTTGAGAACTATCCTTCAACCATGTTGGTGAAAAAGATTTCTAAGAACAAGGATATTGGTTCTTGAAGCCTCCCACTCTCTAGAATTTTAAAGATGGAAGTCAATTTTAAAGACTGAAGGTAAATTTTCAGTTGCCCTCAGCTGAGAGCTTTCTGTAATATGTGTATTTGCTTTCTGTAATATGTGTATTTAAAATATAAATTTGGCAATAGAAAAATACACAGGGAACCACAATGAAGCCTCCTTAACAACATCTTTATAAATTAAAAACTTCATAATGTAATATGAAACTTGAATGATTTTTTAAAAATTAGGCAGCTATGTCAAAGATCAGAACAGTGTAGCTAAGAGCAGCCCAGGGCCATAGTGGGTCTGCCCTGTGTGGAGGTCACCAGCCCAAAGTGTGGCCATTGACTCTGGGCGGGATTCCACAGGTCCTCCCTGCCCCAATGACCCTATCATCAATCAACCTTTTGACTACCTTCGCTCTGCAGACAGGCCTGCTTTCCCAGTGAACATAATCAGTACCCATGTGTGAACCTCAGTCATTAAGATAAATACTCCCGAATTTGGCCACTTACCAGAACACTCTTACCTCCAGCCCCTCTTGGGTTTGCAACACTTAACTGCCAAATGTAAAAGAAATAGCTTTCTTGGGAGAAATTTGTTACTTCTTGATTTGTCTAGTAGAATTGCCAAGAGACCAGCACTCAGAGCATTTTGAGTTTTGGGCTTTTAATTCTGTGTACCTCCTGATGCCAGAGTGCCTATAAATCTAGACAGTAAGTGAGGTGCAAAGTGGGGGACAGAGTCCTTAAGGAAAAAGAAGACAGTCTGTGTTCTTTTCATACCAGTAGCCTCATTAACCTGAATTAACTGGCTTACCTCTCTACCCCATCTCACCATCCTCAAAATATAAGAGAAAGTTCACCTCAAATAAACTTAAAATAGGTTGCAAACTCCAATCCTACAGAGGCCAGATGGTTCATATCAAGGCATCCAGGTTAGAAATATTGGGAAGTGGTGGGTAACATATGGAGACAGCTGCCTCTCAACTTTAAGGCAAGGTCCTCACTCCAGAGTGCCCATGAGCATTTGCTTTTCTTACAATTTTTTCACAGAACATCAACATCCTGATTTGTATAAGAAACCACCTGATTTTAAATGTTTCCAATGAATTTCAAAATTGTTAAAAAATACAATGTGCATCAAGATAAAATCTCAAGCCCTATCAAACACCCAGACTAAGAGCATTGGCCTAAAATAAAATGCTCTATAAGGACAGACGGTTTTATGGATAATTTAATTAATGAAGGAAAAAATTGAAAGCTTTCAATTTGGGGAGTCAGGAATAGACTGACATTTGGAAAACTATCAGGAAACAGCTCATAAGTGAATAATAAATACAGATAATATAGGTAGGTAGGCAGATACACAAATGAGTACATAAACTATGGTAAATGGCTAGCTAAGAGAGAGAGTGGTGGGCACAGTCAGATGGATACACTTGAGCACAATGCTGAGGCTACTGGGAAATCAGATTTTTCAGAACTATTGAGGGGGGTGGTCTCAGAGGACTGGGGCAGATAGTGATAATAGGGAACTAATAAAACCCAAAGGTAGAAGTATATTTATGGTGATAGACTTTCTGGCCTTGAGGACACCTTGGCTGTTCTCTCTGGAGACATCTGAGCAGGATGTACTGGGGGGTCACATGTGAAGTTGCTTCAAATTTCTGAGATCCCAGGTGCCTGAGACTGCCACATCCCACATTTTGTCTCTCCATTTCCTCCCTGAAGACCTCGGCTCATGAAACTGGGCCATTAGCTCAGCTTTCAGACCATAAGCACGGAGGAGTGAAGTGGGCGTGAGGGTGAAACAGCAGAGGCATCTGGCCCTGGATACAGAGGCAAGAGGGCACACTGGCTCCATGAGACAGGAATGAGTCTCATTGCTGAAATGCAAGCTCACACATGGCAAGAGACCCTTCAAAGGCAAATCCAATCAGATGTTGGGAGAGAAATGAGCCAGACTTCAGGAAAATCTACATGGCCCTACTGGGAGGCAAACCATTTGAAGGGAATTCCCCTGGAATCCAGCTGGAGATTGGCATTTTGGCTAGTGCAGCATCTTTGGGGCTACTTTTTCTCCCACACTGCCTGCCCTGTGATTTTGCCACTGCCCTCCCCGACCCTTACCATCCGTCAGAGTCTGGAAGCACATCTTGCCACTGAACTTGCCGTAGCCAGCAACAGTGCGGGCGCGCACCTGTACCACATATACCATGCCAGGCCGCAGCCCATCAATCCTTGCTGTGTTGGTCTGACTCCTGGCCATGGAGGAGTTGAACTCATTGTGTTCCTAAAAGAAAGCAAGGGAAAGGGTCACCATCTCATTCCTGAAGGCTACACCCCCAGCCCATTCCACCCTGGAGTACGCAGGCCCCATTAGTTCTTGGTCCTGCAGATCTGCTAGAAGTTGTCATCAGCTCCAGGCCATTCCTCTGGATGGGGACAAGAAGTCTGATCTGGGCCAAGGGAATGCAGGGATTCAGGGTCAGGTCTGGACTATGAGGTGGCCACATTCTGAAGAAAGAGGCCCAGGGAAATGGCTGAGTGCTCAGGGACTGGCAAGGAAGCTTATAGTCATTCTCTAGTCCTCCTCCCCCACAGTTCAGAGGTGAAATAACATAGCACATCCAGCTTTGCAAAATCCCCTCAAGTCTCTGACCTCAGCAGAAGCAAACTAAGCAACATCCATCTGCCCCCTGCTGCCTCTCTTTGTCTTGCTTCTGCTGAGTTGTCCTGTTTTCTCCCCTGACTCAGGATCTCCCTAGACACTCCCCAAAGTGGCTGTTCTACATCACTTCCCTTCAGTTCCTTCAAGTGCTCAGGCAAAAGGCTTTGTGCCCACTCTGCTGAAGAGGTAGAGGCCACTCTGTACTGCCCTCCACACCTACTTCTGCCCTTACCTTGCCCTGTGTCTGGGTGTGCATCCCCCAGCTACTTCCTGCCAGCATTCAGAGCGGGCGTGTACCTTGTTCCTGGAGAGCGGCCCCTGTGTCCTCATCCCCCCACCTACTCAGGATCAGGCCCATTCTTCTGTCTGTCACTCTCTCCAGCACTTTCTGTGCTGACCACTATAGTCCCTGTCATCTGCACACTTGGGTCCTCTGATGTGCAGAGAGTTCTTCTGTTTTCCAGAAGCATGACTCGCCCATCATGAGTGCCCTTAAAGGTGGCTTTTTCTCCTTGCCGCTTATCTTACTAAACACGTGATTTGTGCCTGGACTTTTGCAGCCTCTTGTCTTTCCTGATGTTCCCCATCCACCCCACCCAATGCCACGCTTCTTTTCTTAAAAACTATCATCATGCAAAGGCAAAACTCTTAAATATAAATTCACAGGTCCTTCATGCTGAAGTCAATTCCAATCGCTTACATTCCCCTAAATCCGGGGACCACATCTTGGCCAGCAGGCATTTGCTTAGGCTGTTTTCTTTGTCTAAAATGTCTCTCTCCAGGGCTCCTCTACTCCATCCAGATTGCTTAAGCTTATGTATCCCAAGGCCTCCTCTCTTGGAAGGTTTCTCTCACCAGTCTGGGCTGTGGACTCTACACCACTGTCATTCCGAATCACACCTCACCCCAGCACCTTCTTATATACCAGCCTGGCCTCTAATCATTTTCACATGAGCATATCTTTTGTTTGCAAAGATTCTGGGTTATCTGCAAGTATGCACGAACAGAAGCTTGAAGCCCGGGCCTGTCTTTGTCTGTACCATGAATCCTAGAGAAAAATGGGGATCTAGTGAAAATGAAGAGTTTGGATCACTAGGAGGGAGTGATCCAAGTCCCTGTGTCTTCTGTGCAGATCTGGGGTACTGAGATGAGTTCTAGGCACAGTGGTTCAAGAAGCATGCTTTACAAATTGTAAATTGCATTCTCAGTAAAATGACAGAAGAAAGAGAGTTGAGCTAGGATATAGTACAGTGATAAGAAATTCCCATTGTTTAAAATATATAAAGAATATATTTTACATAAATATATGTAAAGAATACAGTACAGTGAAAAGAAATTCCCATTGTTTAAAATATATAAAAGCCTACTTTGCAAAATCAAAGATGACCTGATGTGTATTTACTCACTCATTCCTTCATTTGGCCAGCCAGTTACGTTTATGACACACTACTATGTCTGGGTGCTATACATGGGCTGCAGGTACAAAGGCATGGTCCCTTTCCTCTGGGGATGTAACATCTGTGGGTAGACTGATAAATAAACAGAAGACGACAGCAGTGTTGACTGAGAGAGTTGGCAGAGAGCAGTTCAGGGGAATGTAGGGGCACAGCAGGGGACCATCCAGCCCAGACTTCAGAGGAGATGCAGAGTGACTCAGGGAAAGGGTGACCTGAGTTGAGTCACAAAAGATGAAATAAATTAGCCACATGGATGGATGTGGAGAGTGAGAACAGAATTAAATATACAGAAGCAAGGCCTGGAGGAGTTCAGGAGACTGCAAGTAATTGGCATATCTGAAGTGTGGGTGGCATAGAAATGCCCATAAATGATTCAGAAGCAATTGTGAGGGACCACAGGTCCCAGGTCAGCTCAAACACACAGTTGAAAGTTACAAAGAGGCCCATTCTCACTCTAATGAAGGGGATGTCTACTGGGCCCTGGGAGAGACTGCCTGCAGAGGAGCTGCCCACCCACTATTTGATCTATTTAAACACAAGGGGATCCTCCCCACCACCGATCAGGGATTCAGAAGAAAGGCTGTCCACTATAAAAGGGATGTCATCCAGAACTTTGATCATTTCTATTTTGACACAGTGCAGATCTGAGATCTGAAACTATGAAAATCACCAAGTCACCTTGCAAATAAGAATAAAATTCCATTGCTACAAAATCCAAGCAGCTGCCTGAATTCTCTGGTTTTACTAGAATCTGCTGAAATCAGGCGCTGGTTGATAAATGTGAAGCAGTGACTGGATAGCTGTTATTGAAAAACTATTTTAATACATCATTGGTATTTGGATTGTGAGGACCAAACATTACTCCATAATCACTTTATAGTCCAAACATTCTTGAAGAAGTTCAGTGATTAAAATGAATATTAGCTCTTGTTCCCCACAAAATCATTAATCAATTTCAGGCAAATCAGTAACAGCCACAAGTTACTTTTTTTTTTCTATTGGTTGCTTATGACTGATTATAAGTTATGTCGGAGACAGAGGATGCAGGATGGAGAACACAGCTATTGAGGGCAGAGACCATGTTTCCCTCATTTCTTCTTCCCCACCCCAACATGCAGCGCAGTGCTCATACCACCTGGGTGCTCAACAACTCAATGTTAAATGAATAAATAAACAGTACACTTCGGTCCAGTTATTTGAACCAATTGATTGAGCACAAGACATTGCCAAGGTCTGAAAGAGTCTCTATGAGAAAATGATCCTAAAATTTGAAAGGTAGGAATTCCCAAGGCCTAAACCAGCCAGTCCTAACCTATACAGTTATTATGAAGAGCGAGTAACCATAAACGCTTAATCATTAAGACAGCTGAGAGCAGATGTAGATGCTCCTCCCATGGTTTGCCTACAAGCGCTGACACCAGGAGTGAAAAGTGCTACACGACAGTAAACAAGAGAGAATGATGAATGGAAATGTATTAAAATGGGGAAGGAGATGAACATGGGAAAGGCTCGGGGAGTGTCATCAGCTCGATGGCATCTGAGCTCTCTATTAATGAGCTGGTGGAGGAAGCAAAAGCCTCATCAATTCTACTCATAGAGTGAAACTGAAAGGGGTCCTAAGTGCAAACCAAGGGTTATGTGGAGCAGAAGACCCATGGAAGGTTTTCAGGGGTTACAAAACTGCCCTCATGAACCAGCTACCTGTTTTGATAAAGTTCCACTGGCACCCAGCCACGCCCATCGATTTGCATATTGCCTATGGCTACTTTCCTGCTACAAAGGCAGAGTCCACTATAGCAGTTGGGGCAAAAACCATATGGCCCAGAAGCCTAAATTAATTACTTTCTGGTTCTTTACAGGAAAAGCTTGCTGACTCCTGGTTTAGATGAAGGGGCTGGGCCTTCCTTGTGGGGAGAGGAGATGGCACAAGATGAAGAAATAATGGGGTTTGCTTCTTTGGACCAAATCCAAGACACCCACTGCACTGAATTCTGTGTTTACATCTTCTAAAGACCAGGATTCCAAGGCCACACGGAGCAGATAGGCAGATCATTCTGTTCGCAAGTATTTGGATTTATTATTAAGATACAATCTCTTATTTTGGGAGCCACATTAATTTTGAGATCCTCAGCATCAGGGGTGCTTGCATCCATGCTCCTATCAAGCTCAGAAGTTTCCACCACTGAAGTATAATAAAAATGTGTAAAGTTCTGTTTCTGTGACTCCCTAGCTATGACCTGTGTTGTTATGGGTAAGTCATTTAACGTTTCCATGACATAGCTCCATCATCTATAAATTGGCTATATGTGTTTTCAAGTATACACTTTTTTTTTTCCTTTAAGGTTCAGAGCTAATAAATCTGTGTATATCTGGCACAGAATAGATACTCAGCATACGATGAATTATCATCATTGCTTCAAAAGGCCCTCATGGGCTAACATCTTTTTCTTTGGTTATCCTAGGAATAGTCAAAGCAATGTAACGGACTTTGTAGCCACGCACTCCATAAATGAAGGAGCATTCCACAGTAATATACCGAACGGTAACCAATGTTTGGGCAAATAACCTTCTGTGTTCCCAAGGAAAGCATTCTCTCCTCTGGAGTGGGTACAATAATATGCTTCACTGAGGTGTGGAAGCTGCTGCAGGCACTGTGCTGCTGTGTATGTGTGTCTGTTAATAATTAGTACAAATTACTAAGGAGCAGGGAGATAGCCTGAATGGGAGAATAAGCTGCTTTTATAGTATAAGAAGTTGAGGTTAATTACAGTTTTCAAGGGAAAGCTGTAAGGGGAAAGGCAGTGGAGGAGCTTGGGCTGGTTTGGGAGGAAGGAGCCAAGGCACACAGGCATGAGCCTCGTGGCTTCAGTGCTCAGCCTGTCATTAAGCCTTTGACCCCTACCCTGGCTGCCCACTGACATGACTGCTCTGGGCACGGCAGATGAGAATGGTCTCTAATACATTCTCCCCTCTTCCCAGCACCACCAACTGCTGCAGGGCAAAGGACCCAGGCTCGCTTCCCAGCTGTGGGACTCTGGACAAGGCTTTTGTTTTATTAACTTCTTTGTTTTCCTTTTAAAAACTTCTTTACCCATAGCAATGATACTAACATTTACCACATTGGCGTGTGAAGAAGAAAGTAGATAATGTTTATAAAATCCCTGGCACACAATAGGTGCACGCTGGGGAGAAATTATTACTATTTTTCTGAGATGAGGTGTTATTTCAATAGAGCTACAAGCTTATGTGTGTGGGAAGGGGGACTGGGTGGGCCCTTGTTAGGTCAACTCTGATGACAAAATGAGACCATGTGGTCAGTTAGTCCAAACACATTGTTCCAAAACATGTTAAAAAGTCAACATTTACTTCATTAACTGACAAAAAATATCTAGCAAGTAAGAGCCCTAAATCCAAAACGGATTAGATATAGCAGATGCTTATGAATTCAGCTGGTTTAAATTATTTCCAATTCACTGAAGTATCTGAATCAACTCTTTATAAAACCCAATATTCTCTAAGTAGAATAGAATGCCGCTTAATCCTCCACCTTGCTTGCAAGTTCGGCCCTAATGGCTGAAGGGCATACCTCCTTACAGACTAGATTGGTGATCCATCTAGATCTCCGCTTTCAGGGAGGTAAACTGCTACCATTCTATAAATGTGAAAACTGTGACCTAGAGTGGTTAAGTCATTGGACCACAGCTCCACAGCTGGTTAGTTGCACAGGGCACTGGAAATGAGGGCTTCTGCTTCCAGTGCAGTCATGTCCCACTATTCAGCACGGCCTCCCTGTTGCAGGGCTGCAGGTCTCTGTTTCTGATCCTCTGCTTATTTCCACTGACCCACTGCAAGACCTCACCAAGGCTCAGGACTTTCTTATCTACATATTGACAACTCCCAGATGGACATCTTCACCCAGTCCCCTCCCTTGAACTCCAGATGTGCACCTCTTGCTGCCTACCCCACATCTCTGCTTGGCCATTTTACAAGCATTTTAGACACTGAGCTGAACTTGTGTTCCTGTCCTCACATCAAATATGCTCTACCCACAGTGATCCCCTACTCAGTTGGTGCCGGCTACATTGTTCTAGTGGTTCAGGCCAAAACTTTCCCATGCCAGAAATCCAACTTGCTGAAAATCCTGTTGGCTCTGCCTTTAGCTGACATATCTAGAAATCAACTACATTTCAACAGCCCTCTGCTTTTACCCTGATTCAAGCCACCATCATCCTTGCTAATAATGGTAGATCTACCAGGCCCTGTTCTTAGTGGAACAGTTTAAATGATCTGTCCAAAATGTAAGTCAGATCTTGTCCCTCCTCTGCTCCTCAACCCGCTGTAGCTCCATATCTTACTCAGTGGAAAAGCTCCAGCGTTTTTTGTTTGTTTGTTTTGTTTTGTTTGTTTGTTTTTTGACAGAGTCTTGCTCTGTCACCCACGCTGGAGTGCAGTGGTGTGATCTAGGCTCACTGCAACCTCCACCTCCTGGGTTCAAGTCATTCTCCAGCCTCAGCCTCCCGAGTAGCTGGGATTACAGGTGCCTGCCACCACTCCTGGCGAATTTTTTGTATTTTTAGTAGAGATAGGGTTTCACTATGTTGGTCAGGCTGGTCTTGGACTCCTGAGCTCAAGTGATCTGCCTGCCTCAGCCTCCCAAAGTACTGGGATTGCAGGTGTGAGCCACTGTACCCGACCTAGTCTTTAAGGCCCAACATGATGACCTCCTCTGGTAACCTCTCTCATCTGTCTATTACTTCCCCATTTGCTTGCATCACTCCAGCCATGCTGGTTTCCTTCCTGCTCATTGAATCACCAGTCATGATCCTGCCTCAGGACCTTTGCATAGGCTGTTGCCCTTTCCTCCTCCAGATAACTGCTTCACAACAGTCTTACTTTCTTCACGTTTACTCAGATCTTACCTTCTCCAAGAGGCCTATCTCTACCCCTCTATTTAATTCTTCAACCAGCTCTTCCCCAAGCCAGACCCTCCTGATCCCATTTACCCTGCTCCTTTTTTAAAATTTTTTTTCCTCTATGCTGCTCATTTTCTAACACACTACATGATTTTCTTATTTGTTATGTTCACTGTTTATTGTCTGTTTCCCTCTGTTAGAAAGTAAGTTCCTCAAGCGCAGGAATCTTTGTCTGCTTGATCACTAATATATCCTAGAATAGTACCTGTCAAATAGTTGACAATACTTATTGAACAAATAAGTGAATGAATAGTGTGTTTTTACAAATAATGTGTTGGGTTAAAACAGAAGGCACTATACTTTCCTAAGATTTTTGCAAAGGCTGCAGTTCGCCCTGGTTAAGAGGGAGGCCAGGGACCAGTTCCACCAGGCACCATTTCCCTTTTCTTGGCAGCACATACCCCACTGTCATCCCCAGGAGCAGCTGCTAAAGGGTAGTCAAAGAAAATAATATATAAATTTCTATTTCTGTTAATTTTTATCTCATCCTTTTGAATAGGCTTTTGGAAAAAAAACATTTTACATGTTTTTTATCCTCCACAAATATATTAGTGCAGTAGTACGTGCATATAATTTATAAATAAGCTTATTTTGGAGGTACACAAACACTTTGGAAAACACTGATCGACCAAACCACATACTCCTCTGAAGGTCTGGGGACCCCTGGCAGTTTTGTGGCATCTGCATCAGTATATCAAACACATGACTGGAAGAATGGGACTGGTCCTTCCCAGCCAGTGAACTATCCAGATTGCAGGATGGTGGACTGGAAGTTTCTCTCCTTAGTTGGCACAGAAAGTGCCTGGGCTTTGAACAAGACTTTTGCCAGGGCAGACCTGGAGAACTCTCCCAGGGACCTTCTGGCCTCTGTTACCAGAATCCTCCCTCCCTCAGCAGCCTATCTCCTTTGTGCCTTCAGCTAGCAACCATTCATGGAACAGTGGCTAGCCCTGGGTCTTGCAAGCTTGTAGGAAGAGCTGGCTCACCTTCTCATAGTACCGGATCTCATAGTCCAGGATGATGCCATTGGGCTGCTCCGGCTGTGGCCATGACAAGGTGATGCTCCTCATAGTGGCACTGACTTGGTGCATGATGGGAACGGTGGAGGGGGCTGTGGAGAGAGGAAGAAACAGGGCAGCTGAACAGACACTCAATTATAGAGGAAGGGCCATCTTCCAGAG
The DNA here is from genome assembly GCF_024542745.1 of Macaca thibetana thibetana. Lineage (NCBI taxonomy): Eukaryota > Metazoa > Chordata > Mammalia > Primates > Cercopithecidae > Macaca > Macaca thibetana. The sequence goes on along the minus strand of NC_065579.1, from coordinate 37,761,958 downwards.
GTAAGCAGGGAGAAAAATGGCATTCAGTTTGAACTCTGCCCCTTCTTTATCAGCTGAACTGGATCTGCAGGACTTCTTGTGGGTTTTGCAGAATCAATGGAGTTTGGATAACAGAGGAGAGAGAAGGTAGCATTTAGGAGAGGAAAGCATGTGTGCACGGGAACTGGAATGGACATAGGACTTTCAGAGGCAGCAAAGCTTGACCAAAACAAGAGACAGTTGGAGGAATCAAAGGAAAAGACAGGAGGAAAGGAGGAACACTGTAATGTTTTTGAGAAGAAGGTGTCGAAGGAACCTCAGTCTTGCATTTGTGGGCTGAGCTATTGCAGAGATGAGAATCTGGGGCAAGAGATGATAATGAGAGAGTAGAACCAGTTGGTACAGAATTACTGTACAACAGAAAGGAACATTCTAGCAAACATCTCTTCCTAATACTTCAAGTTAGATTTTATTATACTTTAAAAGGAAGAGAGGAGGTATCTCTCAAAAAGACATGAACACAGACCAACAACAGAGGTATAGTCAGTTTTCCAAATGAGGGCATTTCCAATAAGGAATTCACAAGTATAAATGAAGAAATGATAAACAAATCAAACCTTTGGAAACAAGATAATTCCAAATCTGTAAAGCTGATTCAGAAATCTCTGTTTGGAAATAATATTACTTATTTCCCAATTCAACATTTTTTCATGTGGTGTAAGTAAAATGAAAACAGTCTGGAAATAATAAACGAGGGCTGTCTTTCTAGGGGAAGAGGCAGGTAATGGATGAGGCTTCAATCTGTGCTCTGCTCAGGGGCTGCTCCATTTAGTCCTGGCACTTTTGCAGTGATGAAGGTCTTTTCCTTACTCGAACTCCACTTTACAAAGGTTTCTCTGGGGACCACAGCTGAATGACATTTACTATCCTCAATTCAAGTTAACAGATTGCCCTCAAAGACCTGGAATTACACAGCACAGCTACGGGGTCACAAGGGGGCTGCTGCTTTCTCCACTACTCATTGGACCCTCAATGAGTCCCTACTACGTGCAGCCCCTGGGGGAGAGGAGGCAGAGCACTTGTTCCGAAGATGCTTCTAGTCCAGGAAAGCCATAAAGAGTAGTAAGTGTGATAAGGGCTCAGAGTCAGAGTGTCCTCTGGGACCTTGAAGGCAGGTATGCCTGGTTCCCATTAGAGACCTTGTGGTGTCTGTGAAATGCACCTCTCAGAGTTCCTAATCCTTGAAGAGTAATTAACTAACAGCCCCAGTTCCTGCACTCTGCAGTCCATCACCATATTCACACAGAGGCCCTGATTCCCACAGGCTGCACCCAGCCAATGACTGGGAGCAGCAGGGATGCCATGGCAGACCCATTCCTGCGACATATGGGACTACTCTGATGGGCCACTTCCACTCAAAGACTCCAGAGTGGCCTTTCCAGCACTACCTTATAACCCACACAGCAGGCTATAGCGCTTCCTACCCTACCCAATCCTCCTTCCTTCCCTCTCTCCTTTACAGAGATCAGACCTTTCTTATGATCTGATGGCTCTCCCAGCCTCCTCCAGCTCGCATCTCATTTCTCCGGTAAATCTTTCATACATCTAATCCCATCTTTGTGTCTGCTTCATGGAGGGTCTGAATTAATGTAGTTTTGATTCCCCCTTCAACGTCCTTGTCGGGAATTTGCTGCCAAGCTCCTGCTGTGCCCCCAGAGAGGGAGACTTCTTGCCTCCAGGAGCTGCTGTTCTATACTTGGGTAAGTCTCACCAATTTACATATCTTCCTATCTTTATTTGAAAGTTATCTTCTTCCCACTGGTTTCCATTCTGCCAACTGAAGTAAGAAAGGATGTTCCCCCTCCCACAAAATGTCTTGTCAAATATCTAAGGAAACTAGTTAGATCTTCCTTGAGTTATTCCTGCTGAAAAAAAAAAAATAGTCAAATATTTTTCCCATGACCATTACATGCCACCCAAGATGGCTCTTTTCCAGATGAGACCATGTTCCCTAAATTCTCTTTAGGCATGAGGCTTGGAGGTGAACCCAATTCTCTTTCCACTCTTTGAGCAGCAAAGATTAGAATAAAACTAATATCTACCATGACCTGTGTATTATATATCTATTAATATGACCATTAGCCTTTGGATGAAAAACATGTCCCTGCTGTTCAGTCCTGAAATGGCAGTCATATATAACCTTTAGGTTTCTCCATGGTATGCTCCTCATCTTTTGTCTGTAGAGTTGGCTTTTGGCTTTGACTATGAGAATGTACATGTATCTCAACCTTTATGGTGTTAAATTTGGCCTATTTGTTTAGTAAGTGGAAATAATTTCTTATCGTGATTGGGCCATCAAATGTATTTTCTCTTGCCTCCAACTTAGTAATATCTATAACCCAGGTTAATTAATTAATTAAACATATTTATTGAGTATCTGCCATGTACCAGTCACTTTTTAGGTTCTAGAGGCACCACAGTGAACAAATAAAATTTCTTGCCCTCATAGAGCTTACTTTCTAGTGGGGGGATTCAGCAGAGACTAGAGGTAATAAATGAATCATAAGCTATGTTAAAATATATTAACTACAATGAAAAAAATGGAGCGGGGAAAGGGACGCAGGATGCCAGAGGTGGGAGGTGTGTGGTCAGGGAAGGCCGCCTGAGAAGCAGATACAGGAGCACAGGGTTGAAGGAGGGGAGGGAGGGAGCCAAGAGGATATTTGGAGCAGCCAGGACAAAAGGGCTGATCTAGGGGCATCAGAGAGTCAGTGGGACCCAGAAGAGAGGAATCCGTGGGGGCAGGACCCTGAGGGACACTAGAAGGAGTTTGGCTTCTACCCTGAGCAAGCTAGGGAGCCACAGGAGGACTGTCAACAAGGCATAGTGATGTAATCTGACTTATATGATACTGTCATCACTCTCTGCTGTGTTCCAAATAGAATGCAGGGGCCATGTAAAAGCAGGAAGCTGATCACAGCACTGCTGTAGTAATATACCTGGGAAACAATGGCTGCTGAGACCTGGCCTGAGCAGTGCAGTGGGCAGATTCTGAATCTATTTAGAATATTTCCAGGAATTTGGGATGTGGAAGAAAGAGAAGAGTCAAGTGACTACAAGGGTTTTGGCCTAAACATCTGGAGGAATGGGGCTGCCATCAACTGAGATCAGGGAGACATTTCTAGAAGCAGTTTGAGAGGAGAGACCAGGTGCTCCACTTCAGACCTATTAGATTTGAGATGTCCAAGGTGTCCCAGAGCAGAGGCTGAGTACCAGATAGGTGCATAAGGTCCATGCTGGAGACCAATTGGGAGTCACCAATCTTTCACAGATATTGAAATCAGTGGAACTTACAGAGATCACCAAGAGAATCGATAGATAGAAAAAATTCAAGATTCAGAAGATGAGGAGAAAACACTAAAGAGGCCTGAGAAGGAAAGACCAACGAAGCAGAAGGAAAACCAGGAGAGTGTGATCGCCTAGAAACCAAGTGGAAATAAGGTGCTCCCAGGAGGAGAGAATACATTAAATGCTACTGCTAAGTCAGGTAAAATGAAACTAAGAACTGAGCCCTGGACTTATCAACAAGGCTTGACGGTTAAATACGTGAATGGCCTGTGATCATCTTTCCCAACACCTTGCAATCACAGGACAGAGTCATGGGGGAGGATAAAGACAGTTCAGGGAAGGCGAGGCAGTTTTCTGGAATCAATCCAGATCACTTGAGGATCCCAATGGGTCCACAAAGACAGAGTGAACAAATAGCTCCTGAGAGCTCTTTCCTTCCACTGCACGCCATGACTCTCATGCTGCCCTTGCAGACCTCTGTGGAGGCACAATCTACATGTTGTGAATCACATCAGTTTCATAGAGGATTTCAGAGTCCCTCTGTCTTGAGAGCTGAAACATCATGTATTTAAAAACGGAAAGATCAATGCTAGCAGCCTGAGGATTTTGCTGGGCTTGGTTCTTCTCCTTGTCTCTATTGTCTGGAAAGCCATCATTAAAAACGCAAGATATTTGCCAACCACTGTGCCAGTCCTGTTCTAAGCACTGGGGACAGAAGAACAAGTAAGAAAGTCACAGCCCTGCACTTCGGGTCCTTGGAGTCTAGTTGGGGTCAGATGGTAAAGAGGCAATCACAGGACAGACTGATCCAGAGGCAATTGACTGCAAAATCCATGGAGAGAAATGCTCCTGTCGCTACACATGGTACGAACCCCCTAGCAGTCAGCAGCACATGGGTCTGGGAGGAGCTGCCAAAGGGTGATGGCCATCCCTGCCTGCATTTCTCACATTCATGGCAATGACTTAAGCGTTGCAGGCATTGTGGAAGACTGTGTGTTCTCGCACAGGTCATTCTAAATTGTTTACATTTTATTGCGATGGGATTTAGCACATGGGAGAAAGCAAAAAAGCATTTCTTATCCTGCCTGAAAATCAGGGGCAGCTTATGTTCAGTGCTCTGCCATCAAAAATCACCTGCAGTGATAAATTTGGTTTTTCCCTCTCCAAAGGCAAATGCCACCTCTTGATCTGTTGCTTTATGTGCTATGAAAGTTTCAGACAAAACAGAAAATAGTAAGAATGAACTCTGGTATTCACTCAAACACCAACTTCTTCTAGCAAAACTGAAGCTAAAGATTAAAGAGGATGAGAAGATTAATTCAAAGAAGCATCCCCTTTTGCCCCCAAATACAACGGTTTTCACAGTAAGTCCTGGCTAGCTGTCTTTTCTCCGTACTCCTCAGATGAAGGGATAGTTTGATTGAACACCTGAAAGAGTCTCTTTTTGGCAAACACACACAAAGCTTTTGAATAAATTAAACATTCTACTGAGAGAAAGAAATGAAAATAAAGAGTTCACAAGATTATTCAAATTTAGCAAAGAAACAAATATGGACCCTTCTTCAGAAAAGGTAAGGAGAAAGAATTAGTTTAGGGTTACTTGGAAAGAAGTTGATGAAGGTCCAAGAAAGATGTGTTAGGTATAAAGAGGTGGTGCCCAATAAATCCAAATGGAATCAAAGGTGCCCTGCACCCTTTCTTAGCAAAGGAAGAGGCTGACCCAAAAGAGAACAGGGACCCAAAGAGGAGAGCAAAGAGCAAAGAAGAGTGTCATCAGACTACAAGGTAAAATCAACTAGGGTTCAAACAGAATCAGAACCAGAGTGTTGAAGAAGAGAGTTATAGCCAATAATAAACGGCCTTGTAAATGTGTCAGAAGCAGAAAGACTTAAAACATCACTGGTCAAGGGGCTCCGGAATGGAGAAAAAAGCAAAGGCAGGCTGAGTGAGTGAATCCTTTGTCTGTTTTTGCCACCAAAAACTCTGGGGAAAACTTACTCCCAAATTGCTTTTAAAGCAGACAGATCCAAGATAGTATATCACACACAGCAGAGGAAGAGCACAGACTGTTCTTGCCTGAACTGACAGAGGAGATGTGAATAAATTGCAGGGACAGGATGGCCCTCGCTGCAAGTTGTGAAAGAGCTCACAGATGACGTGGAACAAATATTGGCCCAAACTGGCCACTGATCACTGGCCACTGCCAGTAATATCGAAGATGGGGCCTGGCAGACCACCAGACAGCCCTCCATTTGTACGAAGGGCCCCAAAGGGAACTGTGGAGTCCCAGGAGACTCAGGCTGGGTCTGAGACGGTGGCATGACTCTGTCTCAAAAGTTAATAACCCAGACTCTGGACCCTAGAGTTCTGATGTGCAGGAGTTTTACTGTCATATCACAGGTTCACCTGGGTCATGCATTTTATGTTTATGACATTCCTTGACACTTTAATTTAGTTACTGACTCAGTTATGTTCAAAGGTTTCTTCTTACTCATTTTGCTTTCCTTATTTGATAGGAGCATCCTCCTCCAACAATTAAGTGTCTCAGATTCCAAAAATACGAGATTTACTTGATGCTTTTTTCTAGGACAATTACTAAGTTTTAATGCATTACAATGCTTATTAAAAATACTTCACAACCTTTTAGTTGATTTTTGTGCCGAAACAATTCTGTCAACAGTTTTAACCATAATCAGTTTTGGGACCTAACAAAGGATATAACAGTTCACTGTGTTAAAATTAATGCACATACACTCAGACTTCAGTTGATCTATTGGAGTAAAATGTTTAAAGAGGTTATAAAATTATGAAACTCAGATTTCAGTGTTCAGCAAATCTAAACTAAAAGGGAAAACAGTGTTGTGAGTGTGGGTGGAAACTGTGACAGGGACAGCCTTGCTTGAGGCCATCTCTCACCAGCTCTAGGAAGGTGCAGGTCACAGCTGAGCTGCCTCTTGCCTTAGCTCGGGCAAATGCTCTAGCAACTCTTCTAGGAGGCAAATGCTGTTTCCAGTGACAGGTACTTTCACATCTAAAATTCCCAAGGAGACCCATACAAAGAGGAGGCCATCTGCCTCCCCCGCACAATAAATCATGGATGGGCAGGGTAGAGCAGTTTTCCTTGGCCCTTCCATACAGTGTGTGTGTTTGGGGGGTGTCCTCCCAGTGACCCCCCAGAGTGATGCGGCTGCCCCAACCTGCACAGTGTGCACCTAAGGCTTGGTAACCACTTTTACCCTCATTGGGCATTGCTTTGTCTGGCAGAAATGCTCCTCAGTCGAGGAATATGTGGGTTGAAGAATAATCCTTCTATAAACATTCATACACAAGTTTCTGTGTGGACATATGTTTGTATTTCTCTGGGGAATCAACCTAGGATTGGAACTGCTGGATCATATGGTAACACTAACCTCTTCTATTCTCTCTAGAACAGCATTTCCCAGCCAAATCATCCTTGGACTAACTACCTGTGATCTATAGCACAGACCATAGCTGTGAAGAAAACGGGTAAGGTAAGGAATAGTAGGGAGCCTAGGGCCCAGCCCAGAGCAGCAGGAATTAGCAGAAATAAAGAAGGGCTATTGTCAGGGCCCTCCAGGTGTTGCAGAGAGATGTGTGTGCCTATTCTGGCTCTGCCATTTGCTTATTATGTGATCTTGGGAGAAGGTTAACCCAAGGCCTTGTCTTCTTTGGGCCTCAAGTTCTTCAACTGTGAAATAGGAATATTAATTCTTGTGTTATTAATTTCCCAAATGTTCTGAAGATGTTCTCTGTGTGGTCTCTTGCTCCTTTCAACCAGATCCCACCTGCCAGGCTGGGGACTTGGCAACCACCCCAAACTCTCCTTCTGGCTCCACTGCTGTTCACATAGGCAAATCAATCACTGGGCATCATTCCCCAAGGTAAACGTAAAAAGTGGGATCCAGTGACAGCCTCAGGTATTTATCTGATAAATATCTTTGAGGGGATATATACACGTCGACTAAGCCATGGTGGATGTGATAGATACAAATGGGCTTGGAGAAAGGGAAAGCTAGCAAAGAGCTGGGTTCCCCAGAGGCTGGAGTGATAAACGCTCCAGAAGAGAGCTGGTTTCCCCTGAACATTCTGAGATAACCTGAAGCAACCTAGAAAGTAAGTGATAGGGTGTCTTGTCCCTAAGGAGAAGAAGACCTAGTGACTCTGGAGAGTGGACAAGCATAGCCTACCCATCTAATGGTACGGCTCAGGCCCAGGAGCCCCCGACGCTCCCATGGCCCTGCCACTGCCTCTCTACAGGTCTCGTCACCTGTATCTCATTGTGCCTCATGTACTTACTGTCCTAACTCTCTTGTCCACCTCTAACTCATTCACTTCAAACTACTCTGTAGCCATATTAATCTTTCTAAACTCAGTTTTTCCTTTGTTACTCCAATGCTCAACCTTCAATGGATCCCCACTGGAAAAAGCCCTAATTCCCTCTTAAACATTTAGCAATGTGACAGCCACTCACCATTCCAGACTCTTCCCCACGGTTCCCTCTCAGGAACTTATCACTCTTATCTAACTGCTCTATTCACAATATCCAAAAAGAGCTCATCTTTTGGAGTCTCTTCCAAGAAGGCCATTCCCTGTGGGCACCTCTTTTCATGACCCTGCCGGCCTTTGAAGGCACACAGGGAGCCACACACTGCCCCACACTGCTTATCCTTGCCTGGTCACGCCTACCAGAGTGCCCTTTCCTGCCTCCCAACCCAAAGCCCCTTGGGGTGTGATCTCCACGCTGGGACACAGTGCACTGTGATCTACCTTCCGAGGTGCTCACCTGTGCTCTCCATCACTGCAATAAAGTCTTTAGGGAAGGACCATGTTTTCAGCCTCTTCACAGTGTGCTAGCACATAATAAATGTTCAACAAAAATTTACTTATTGCAATGATTGCAGGCTTTTCTCTAAAGACCTCAGAGGTGAAAGGAGTCAGAAAATCCCTTTGTTGTAACGAACATGAACATTGGCCTTTGAAGGAGCATGAGGTGGAAAAGGGAGCCAGGGTTGTGATTTGGCGGCCCGCACCTCACAAAGATCATAGAAGATGGTAGTCACAAGGGATAAGAGACAGAAGTTCTCTGTGGTGTAGATGAAGAAACCTAGCAGGTTGGGTCCATCCCCATCTCACTGGGATTGTTTAATTGTAATATGACCCTAACATTAGCCGTTTTCTATTTTTTAAAGCTGTGAAATCCTTTCTCCAAACAAAGTTCTCCCTGAAGCATAAAATGTGAAACAGAACAATTCAGAGCTGCTCTGGGTGAATCAGAGCTGCTAGGGCCTTGAAGTCAGTCCATTTTCTATCTCCCCAACCCAGACTCTGTAAGGTTTATAGAGAGACCCAAACAATGCTGAGCAGTCTCCAGATGTCCCCTCGAGGGAATTCTGTGAGATCCTAGAAGCTATGAGTGACGGGGTTGGGAATGAAGGATTGGGCTGGCTGGCCATCTTTTTTTTTTTTTTTAAATATACGAAACACATCGCATATCCAAAAACCAAAGTTCGTATTTAAATATCAGCTAAAGACTTCCGGCCCTCTAGTACTCATGACCAAAGAAGAACAATTTGCAATACAGATGAACTGTGTTTGCTCTGACATTTCTATTCTAGGAGGTAACTTTGCTGAAAAGGTCCTGCTTAGATAACTGGTTCTCCCACTGTAGATGAAAACTCATTCCATTGCACAAATATGCTTGAATTTTACGTTAGAAGACCTGACTCATGAAATATTTTTGGTGCAGTAACACTTCTGGTCAAAGTAGCTTAAACAAATAAGCAATTAACTCGGAGACTGGGTATAAATACAAAAGCAGAATTAATTATTCTTCTCATTGTTTTCCTCTATTGTGGACATTGGTTTCTTGTTTGCTTTTACTCTGGGCTTTGCCTTGAGATGTCTCTGACATTCGCTTCCTATCTTCCTCCCTACCCCGGGAGTCACCTGGGGAAAGAGGACTTCCTTAGGTGTGTACCCTGCTCCGTGCTGTTCTAGAATTCTGGCTGAATTTGAGATGTGAATGGGATAATAAATGAGGGCTTCAGGCCTGGCCTTCAGTCTCACACCCCCAAGGCAGGGAGCCACAGGCTCCTCTTTCACTGGTCCATCCACTGAGGGTTTTTCGGTTCCATGCCAAAGGGGAATGGGGGAGTGACAGGTGGGGGTTAAGGGTTGGTGGCTGATCTGGGAATGTGGATTTATAGCAGCGGCCCTCATTTATGATATTGCTTTTGATGTGTACGTGTTTGGGGGCGGGGTGCCGTTCTTTATTGGGATCATACATCTGACTCTGTAAGTTCTCAAAATGTAGTCCCAGATCAGCCTCATCTGGGAACTGGTAAGATAGGCAGACTCCAGAGCAACATCCTAGACTCAGTGAATCAGAAACTCTGGGTGTGGGCCCAGCAATCTGTGTTTTAACAAGTCTTTCACAGGAGTCTGACACATGCTCAAGTTTGAGAACTGCTTGTCTAGAAACCTAGAAATCAGAATGTTAAACTTTGACGGGGCATCTGAGACCATTCAGTTTTGGTCAGCTCTTACAATTTATAGATTAGAGCAATGAAGATGAGAGAGGGGAAAATGACATCCCCAAGTCTGCAGAAGGTTAGTGCAGAGCCAGAAACAGCAGGGACTCCTTTCCCTGAGACCAGTGTAGGGCTCCCTCCTCACAACTCATGCACTCTGCATTTCCAGAGCCTTGAGGAGGCCAGGCATAGGGGTGGGGGACATTGAGTTACACCAGCATCACTAATGGATGGGCACTGCCTTCTGGGACCCCTTGTGCCCTCAGGGAAATCAGGGGTCCCCACCCATGGTGGAAGTGTGCAGAGCCCTGTGCCTGGAGGAGGAGGCAGGCTGCAGTGTGTTCCTGGTGGTGCCTCTGCCTCCTGGGTCGCTGCAACCTGGCATTTTCCCACAGCTCCTCCTCCCTGCTGTGGGAATCAAAAGGTGCCTTAGAAGGTGCTATTTATGTGAAAACTATAGCAAATCTGCACTCTGTGACCCTGCAACTGTGGGAGGCTGTGGAGGTGTGTGTGGAGCAGGATACTCTTCAGGCAGGCATCTAAGCACTGTTGACGGCTGCTGAGGACACAACCATCGGTACTCACATGTCAGCTGGGGCATGTCACAGGGCTCTGCCTCCCCTCAGGTCTGCCAGCCTTTCCCAGGTGTGGGGCAAGAGCAGAGCACTGGCAGCTTTGGTCTGTTTAATGATTGGTCATGAACGGCAGTCCACTCCAAACACTACCAGTGGAGAGGCCACAGGAGATACCCCATCACAGGTTGTGTGCCCCTGTTACATCTGGCTCTCACCCTCACACATTCAGCTGAATCCCCAATGCAGCTGGAGGACCTACCACTACCACCCTAAGGCTGACATCACTGCCACCAACGCTGGGCAGGGGAGCTGCACCTGCAGTCACTGTGACCATCCTCCTCCAGGCCTGGAGGTCTGAGTCTTCTGGCTTGAAGGTCCAGAGCCCCTCCTCCTCAGAGCAGCCCACCAGGCTCCACAGGCCAGCTTCCATCCTGCCATGCCCACTCTAGCCCCTTTCTGGACATCACCAACCCCATGGAGTTCTGGGTCTCTTCTCCTTGATTCTGACTTTCCTTTGACGACTGAGCACACCCCTACCCTGGGCCCTCCATTTACAAATCAGGAAACTCCCTTGTACCCACCACCTTCCCTCAGAGCCTTCACTCCATGTCTGCATTAAGGAAGAGCAGCTGTCCCTCGAGGACACCTTTGCCTTGCAGCCCTCTCAACTGGTGACAGTTTATGATTTTGCATCCAGCACACCGCAGGGTCAGGAAGTGGGGTTTGTCATCCTTGCTCCTGACTGTCTGTTTCACACCATCAATCGCCATCTCCTGCACCCTTCGCAAAAATGCCATTTGGCTAGACCACCACTCTCCAGGTCTTGGGACCACCATATACTCCCTCCCACCATCACACCCCCATTCATTGGAGGCATGAGCTTCTGTCTTTGTCTTCCTCTCTGCCCTGAGCCTTGCCCTCCTGTGTGTGACTTCAATGTTCACTTAAACAATATAATCTCAGTTCCCTGGCCTCTGCAGCTCTTCCATGCCTGCCAATTCCCATGGCACACTTAGACTCTGCTTTGCCTAAAGTCACTCAATTTGCAAAATCACAAGTCTAAATATTCTGCTTCCTCACCACCTCAGATGAGCCCACTGCAACTCTTTTTGGCCTCATCTGGCCTCTTGGCATTTACTTCCACCAAATGCATCAGCCTTCTCCTTTATTCATATCCATTATTATCCATCTTAGGCTCCATCTTTGCAATAACATAATCCACAATACTCCCCAAACCCTTAGGCATATGTTGCCTTTATCTTTTCAGAGCATATGACTGTCAAAGCTCAACCAGAGATATATTTGTGATGTTTCCAGTAGGGCCTGCTGTCCAGGAGCCATATACTGCTGAGAAAGCCATACAAGAGGAAAAAGAGGTGGCTTTCTAAACATGTGATCACCAACTTCAAATGAGCTCTCAGTACTTTCCAGAAATATTGAATTTACCTGAATAGTTCCATTTCCCATTCTCTTCAATAGCACTGCCAAGCTTTTTCCATTCTCCTCAAACCTTCAACCCCAATGCTTTCCCCTTCACTCTCAGCAACCAATCTTATTTCCCACCTTCCAGAGAAAATAGAAGCCTGAATATCCAACTGCATAAGTAATATCCTGATTTCAGTACTCAAACTCTCCACAAATTATGCATGTGCAGAACCAAAACCTGTTTTCTGTTGATGCAGTCCCTGAATACTTCTGGGAGACACTGGGGATGTCTCCTCTGCACTCGCAAACTATACTCTCATTCTCCTGCTTTGCTTTCTTTGTTCTCCATGTCAGCTGCCTGTGAGACCCCTCAAGGAACATTGCTTATTAAGCTAGATGGCCAGGCACCCCCCTCCCCCAAGGACCTGCGGTCCTGTGGGAACGTGGTTTTCAGTGCTTCCTCGGGCAGTGCCAGGCTCAGTGCCCCTCTGAGAGCCCTGCCTCCATAGTTACTGATGGTACCTCATCACATAGTCTCAAGACTGCCTCTCTGTGCCTCAAACTTCATAGCATCCCTCACGCAAAGCCACTTTCCTTGCTCTTCCAGTCTTCTATCCCAGGCATTCACTCCCATCCAGGCCATCAGATGAGGAAACAGATGGTAGCAGGACCTCACTGTTCTTCTAGGGACCCAGTCCCCTGCACACCCACCTCCTAGCAAGCTTCCCTCCCTACACGCAAGCCTCTTCCTGCAAACAAAACCCAGCCCACTGGTTTAGGAGGCAGCACCAGAGTGTGACATGGTATAAGGTCAGCCTGGACACCTTATAGCAGACGACACATTGCTGAGGGGCAGGGTCTACTGGGAGGAGAAAGACATGGCCTTTTCCCTTGGGAGCCCTCAGTCTGCCAGGAGAAATAGAGCCTAAGCACATAAACAACTAATGCACATCCAAGAAATCACCATACTGTCCCTTTAACAAGTACAATTCAGAGAAGGGCAACATACATCACATTGGGAGTTTGTACAGGGCAGATGCACTCCTAGGGGGCATGACTGGGCTCTTGTTCCCCCAAGCTCTTCTAAATGGTGAAAGCATTTGCTCTACTGTCAAAAAAGAAAAAAAAAAAAAAAAGAAAGAAACACACACACTTTAAAATCCTAGGGCTCAATTCTACAGCTAAGGCTTTCCTGCAGTTTGGCTGTCAGAAGGAAACTGATCCCGAGGCCTGAGGGATTGGCAAAGAGTCTCCCTTGCACTGAAAAATAACTGTGGTCCAGCGTTGCCTTTATTTACCCAGAACATTCAATGTGCCTTTTTCCTCCATCTTTCACATCCGCTCAGAGAAGATGTTAATTTTCTGAAATTAAACACTTAGCTTGATTACTGTTTTGTTAATTGCTGCATTCAGAAACCCCTGGTGCTCCTGCCTGTTTAACATGGATGGTACTGTGAAAATGATAGGTGCGGGACTGGCATGCAGGGGGACAGACAACAGTGCTGGGATGCCATCCTAACCACCCTCCCTGCATTTGCTCAAGCAGCTGGAACCCTGCCAGTGGGGGAGGTGGGACAGGCCAGGTCGTAGAAGAGCAGCTCCCATAGAGCCATGGTTATGGTTTGGGGATGCAGTGCACACAGGAAGCCTCAGGTCTTACCAACATCTAGGAGAATATAGGGGGAAACTGCAATCACAGCTCCCTACCCAAAGATGCCTGATAAAGGAAAGATCACAGAGACAGCTAAAGCTGCACCATTTGCTGATGCCTGAGATTACTTTAAGAAAGACTGAAGCACTCATTCATGTATTTATTTAACAAGTTATTAGTTCATTCAATGAACATTTATTGATTGCTTTCTATATTTCAGGCACCCAACTAGACACCTATCTGGACACAATAGTCAACAGGATGGATACAATGCTTTCTCTCCTGGAGATGCCAGTTAGCTCATGGAGTTGACTTGCCACAGGAGCATGGAGTGGATGGATCCCCTGGATCCTCTTCCTTCCCATCCTCTTTGCCTCTTTATGAGATACCTCTTTATGAGATAGTTCACAAGGTGAACCACAACTATCTCATAATCCAACTGGTGTCCCCTCTCCAATAAGGGTTATAACAATCTCATGTGGATATAAGATCCTTACAGAGTAAGAAATTTCCTCCAGTCTCATTGTCAGTAGCCATTTTTACTTCTGAAGCTATATACTTGGAGTGCCTGGCCCAAGATGGAGTAAACAAGCAAATAGGTCCCTGAGTCCTGTGGGCACTCTGGTAATCCTGGCAGAGTGAAGGCAGTTCTGGAGCTGTTAGCAGCATCACAAGTCACTGCTCATGACCTGGAAAGAAGAATTCTCATACCCAACCACTGTGTGGCCCAGCGTGTGATATCCACCCACAAGGAGTTCATTCAAATTGGTCTGTTGAACAATAAAATATCCCATCCAACACACTGTCACTGTATAGCTACATCCACCACCAACTGAAATGCCCTCTGGCAATAACATGTAGTTCCATCCTAACTTTTGGAATGTAAGAGTGGGCACCACAGAAGAGGGTGGTACCAAGATCCCAGCTGAGGGTCCTGCACCCCATCAAGTCACTTCCCAATTCAGTCACCTGCTTACTTTGTGACTTTTCTGGGCCTCTGATCCCAGTCTCAGTGAGTGCTGTTGACTAGAATGCAAGCTCCACAAAGGCACAGATTTTTGTCTGTTATGTGTGCTGCTGTGTTCCCAGTGTTTACAGCAGTATATGGCATGCAGAAAGGCCTTGAAAATATTCGACAAGTAGGCGAATGAATGAGAGACCCTAAGAAGCAGTACCCTTGAGCCAGTACTTGCAAGCAGTACTTGGTAAGCAGTCATAAAGAATGTGTTAAGTGAATGAATACATTTCCAAAGTTAAAGTGCCCAAACAAACCAATCCCTTTGAGAGTGGTTGAGTCTCTCTGTGTTCCTCTGAGTGGATCAGGGCTTGTAGCATCATCCTAAGCAACATTCCCTAAGTCTTGCTGCAAGGAGTCACAGCAGAGGAAGACTCCAGATTACCTGACTCATCTGGGAGGCTATCTTACGATGTTACCTGTGGGTCACCAGGACACATTCTCATCACCACTCCCCAGCCAAACACTTACATACTAATGCTCATCTGTGGGGACTGAAGCCATCTGGCAAATATTAATCAAGGCTCTCTGTGCCTGGCATTGTGCGGCCGTTCCCTCAGGAAACTGGTGGTAGGTGAGAAAGTGTGATTCTCCACACAGCTCACCATCTGGTGGAGGACCCTAAGGTTGCCAAGGATAGAAGCCAGGACATTGGTCAGGGGCAGTGCCATCTGCCGACCCTCTGAGCTCAATGGAGAACACATCATTGTTTGCAAATGGCCAGGGCCCTTCTGAGGCCAACTGGAAGTTCCTTCTCAATGCCAGAGCTTAAGAAACAATAAAAACAACCTTTTCTAGAATTAACAATGAGAAGAAAGCAACGAAACGAACTAAGAAATTGAATTAAGAACAGTGAAAATTTTATTTGCTTAAGTTTTTTTTTAACTTTTCTTTATTAACTTCAATGAAAGTTTTCTTTCAAGTCCTTCTAGTCTTTAAAATTCTCACTCAATCTTTTCTCTGCATTGGAGCAAATTTTGCCTGCTAATTTCCAATGAGCACAGCCCTTAAAAATGAACTGGCTTTAGCATATGGATCTTAACACTCTACATTTTTACAGGCAGCAGTGTAATATTGTTTTAATATTTAATTTTGAGATTTACATAATATCTTTCCTCCAAAGAGCTCAATACATTGCAATATCATAAAATTCCTTTTCATATTCAAAGATTACTCTTTATGCATGCAAATACTATATTTAACCAAGGAATAATGCAAATTAGGTGATGTATTCAGAGGAGTTGATGGGCTAGGTAATTCTTTTGTAAGAAAATTAGTGTATTCGAGTGACTTTAACTGTCTAAGAACTTCAAAAGTGTTTTAAAAATGGACAAACTATATGGGCTTGTAACTATTAACAGAAATAGTGTAGCATTTTTTTAAAGAAAGTAAGTAATGGGTTGTGTCTGTATTGTGGGCATGATGAATAGTATTCCACATGGAAGTGGCATGCAGGCCATACATGAACTGCATATAATATAAATGTCAAATATAAATTGTGCTGATAGGATCATGCAAGTAAGGGGGAAATTGTTGCTTCTTCAAATACACAATGAGAAAAGATAGACAGGCTCCTCTGAGCATCAGAATCATCCAGTGGCAGGTATCCAGGTTCTGGGCTCCAGTTCCTCCCTCATCATTAGCTCATTGGGATACAGACTTTGTCACTCTCGTTTCTGGTGCCTATTCCTCCCAGCACAGAATGGAGAAACCAATATCTGTTATGTATCTGATACAGATAACATCAGTCCCAAACAAAGAAACTGTGAAGCCTTGGAAGGAAACAGTCTAGGGAGAAAAAGTACAGCAAATTGCCCTCTAGCTCAAGACATATTCCCAGAAATGATGCTAATCTCTCAGTCCATAGCATAGTTTACAGAGTGATTTTCTATCTGCTGTCTCATTTGCTTGTCACTATAGTACTAGGAAGCAGGTATCATGACTCATATTTTATAGGCGAGAAATGAGGGATCTTGCCAGTTCAATGAACTTGCATGATTCATGTGAGGAGCAGAGAGGGAAAGAAAGCCCAGGAATACCCCACTGCACTCTGCCACCATGAGCCCAGAGGTGAGGAAGATGACTGCCCCATG
Source organism: Macaca thibetana thibetana (assembly GCF_024542745.1). Classification (NCBI taxonomy): domain Eukaryota; kingdom Metazoa; phylum Chordata; class Mammalia; order Primates; family Cercopithecidae; genus Macaca; species Macaca thibetana. Next base: position 37,745,321 of record NC_065579.1, on the reverse strand, counting down.
GTGGAATGAGAATGGAAAACAGAGCATGCTCGGCAGTAAGACTTGGGTTAATCAGATTCACCCTCTGAATCAGAGGTTACAAACCATCGCCAACAGGCTAAATCCAGAATTGGATTTGTTTGGCTCTCAAGTGCTTTAAAATTTTCTAATCAGTTGTCAACATTTTAAATCTGGATTTTCAGCTTATAAAATCAGGCAGTGCTGGGCATGGCAACTCTTGCTGGAGCTGAACAATGGCTGCCTCTCTGCTTTTTAGTTCCCTGAAGTCCCCACCACTCCCTATTGCCTTGTACCTGGCCCCGCTTTGCTCCTCTCCATTACCTGCCTGGCCTTAGGGGTCTTTTGAGTTTGTTCTCTTTGGCTTAGATGGTCCCAAGTTCATGTGCTGGTCGGATTCATCTTTTATACCCCCAAGATTTCCTCTGAGGTCTTCTTTTCCAACTTTGACACTCCAAGTCTATTTGGCAGAAGAGAGAAGTAAAGTTTGTCACTCACTTAATTCTCTCTGACAGCCAGATGATCCGGCCATCAGTCTGAATCTGGGGCCAGATGCCAGAGAGTGACTGCAGGAGTTAGTGGTGATAACAATCTCTCTGCAGATCACTTGGCCACTGGAACAGAGAGAGTTGCACCTGATCTGGTCTATTTTAAACTCATGGCAGCTGTATTCAGTGCAAGGATGTATCCCTGAAGACCTCACGTAAATTTGAGCTTGCATAATTCATGACCAATCCTGACCAAAGATGATGGACATTTTTTTGACAGCTAAAGTGGCCTAGCAATGTGGCAACAGCTTAGAGAGAGCTTATGACTTACACAGTCCACTACAATGTGATTTTTCATCAGTCTGAGGATAAAACGGCCACAAACCATCTCACAGCCAAGAAATGATGTTTCTCAGAAATATCTGTAGCCTAGGGAGGTGCAAATGATGTTTCTCAGAATCATTTGTTGGCTGTGAGATGCTGAGCAAATTCAAAACTGCTCTGACCTAAGTTTCTTCATCTGACCCACCTTCTCTATAAAAAGAACAAAAACAAAAACAAAAAAAACATGTGGTAGGGGTTGGCACATTGGAGGTGCTCAAAGATGTCAGTTCTCTGCCACTGCCTTTGGACTGGGTAAGGATCCAGTCCTGAAACTCTTCAAGTGATACCTGGTCCTTGAATAGTTATGACTATAGACACAACTGGGGTCATGATGGGAGAAGATGAAGGCTCTCTGAATCTCAGAACTCAACAGACAAGCTTGTCTCTGAGTGAAAAACTGTATCTACCATGTGCCCAATGACCAAAAACAAATGATAGCAAAAATCTCCAAGGTCTCTTCTTAGATCTCATCTCTTGGAATCAAGAAGAGCCTATTGTTGGAGACTATGAAATGGGGGGCCCAGAGGTACTGCCCACTTTTAGGACAGAACACCATAAGGTAGACACAGACAAGGGACATCCTGTTGATCTCTTTCTAATCCTAGACTCTCCAAATCCCTTTAAGTCTCTGCTTTCTTATCAGAAAAATAGGAACAATAATCCCCAAGTCATTGTGTAATTACGAGGATTAAATGAGTCCACATAATTCCAAAATTCTTTGTGAACTCAAAAGAAACACAAACAGGAGGTGTCAACTATAATCATTATTACTCATCTATTTCTCAATCCGGACCCACTCAGTAGTCCAAAGCCACTTCACAGTTTGGGCAGTTCCAAACATAGAGTATGCATTCAATAAACACAGGTTGACTTAATGATTGATCCCAGGACTCCTCTTGGTCAAATTCTTTGCCTTCCATCTAGCTACTAATGACCCAAACAGTAGGACAGGTGGCCACAGGTACAAAGAGGGGTCATACCATACAATGAAGCCAGGGGAGGAAGACCGAGCTAGATCTGACCCAGAGTGAACCAGCTCAGGGGTATTCTGGGAAGGTTAGACATGTCAGGACCTATTGGTAACACATGGGTCCACCCACCTCAGCCTTTCATGGATCTGAGTCATTAGAGTTTTTATGATGCCTACTTTTTAGTCTCTCTTCCACCTCTGGTAAAATACATAGCTTCTATTCATGGTTCTAAACTGTTCTCACAGAAGTTCAGGTCTGAATGTTTATTTGATGGTTCTCATCTTTAAAAAAATACTATCTGTTGGTTGAAAATAATTTGTATTTACACATAGATTCATCAAATCAGTGCAATGGCAGCCTGTTCCTCAGTCCACAGCCCATAGATTAGGAACTACTGGTCAACTTGATATTTGTTTTACAATAACCATGTGCTCCCAAGAAGCAATTGGATCCTTCTCTCAGTGAGTGTAAACTCTCTGACACCAGAATTCCAGAGTGACCAAACAGGAATCATAGATTGGAAGGTGATAATGAAGGCTAGGACTACAAAATCAGAGATAATTAAGATTAAAGGGCCTGCCAGAGGGAGAACAAAGCACACGAGAAGTGTGCTCATGGAGGAGCAAAAGGGTGAGGATAAAAATGAATATTTTACATGTTGGTAATGCAGGGCCCCTTGCAAGAGCCTTGGTCCCCCAGCTCCACTGCAGTCTAGGAAGGTGCAGATGGCAAGACAAGCAGATGGGCAGGTTCGGGAATAGCAGGGTAAGAGAAGGGAGGGCAGAAATAAAAGCAAACCGATATAAGTGGCAGGTTTGTTCGCACATGCTTAGAGAGAGAGAAAAGACAGCCAAGCCCAGTGTAACATGACAGCCTGGCAAGATTGTCATTCCCAGAAGCTGGGACACTAAAATATTTCAGCCAGTTTTCTGCCTAAACTCTTCAAGGGAAATACTGCTAACAAAGGCTGCCCATGTTACATGCTTAACATAATGCAGAAATTACCATTCTCCTTTCTTTGGGTAAGACAAAATGTCACAACCTTTGTCTCACGGCACCAACACTGTGGTCACCAGCTGGAGGCTTCTACACTTCCACTCTTATTTTCTCACTACATGCGTATGCATGTAAACACGTGACCATACACATACATACAAACACACCACATGAACACACACACACACACACACACACACACACGCACAGAGCAACAACGCAGCCATCTGGACAGACACGCTCTCCTACGACACCTTTTTTCTTCTCAGTTCTGACAGCTTAAACTCAAGATTCATCTGCCATCAAAGATGCCTAAGATGCCTGGTTTTAAAAGAAGCAGAATGAGTCTGAGGGTGGGGAGGTGAGTAGGAAAGGACAGAGTAGAAAAGAGAAGGTCAGGGAGGCGCAGATACACAGAGGAAGAGAGAGCCGAGATAGATGCTTGGCTCCTGCTATTCTACTAACAAGCTGTCCTTTTAGAATTTGTTAATTGAGAAAAAAATCTATAATTCCAAATAACATCACGGTCCACTGCCTATGACCCTCATTGCCTATACACGTGATGTTCACTTCCCCTCTGCAGCCTTGCACAGTAACCCCGGGAGAGAGATTGCTCATTTTTCTCTAACTCCCTTGGTATTTACTGCATGCGTACAGCATTTTACCTTGCAGCTTTGTGCTTTGTATCTATATCCTCTAAATTCGTCAGTTAATGAGTTTCATGAGAGGAACAATAGTGTCCAAGTATCACTGCATCCTTCACTGTGTCTAATCCACAGCGTGGCACACAGTACATGCTAAATGACTATCTCTTAATGATGAATGAATAAATAAGTGCATGAATGGACTGGTTAAATTGATAAAAAAATAAACAGATTCTTGCAAGAGCTGTGAAAAGTAATGAAGAGAAAAGATCAGAAGAGTGCAAGATTCAGAAATAAAGAAAAAGAAAATGTGTTCTGAGCTGTGCCAGAGGATGTGCTGGTTATTGGAAGCAATCTATTGCCATCTATCTGAGGTCTCAATAGCAGCATATCATTAATCAGAGCAAGCTATAAAGGAGAATACACTTTTGAACTACATAGGTTTAATTGGAAAATGAAGGCAATATTGATTTTATCATATGATTTCTGGAAAATTTCTGTCATTGGGTTTCCATAAAGCATCATTGGTGGTCCTGTTCTCAAAGCCTTTCAGTGCCTCCACTCACTCACCATCTGTCTGTCCATCCGTCCACCTACCCACCCCTCTGTCCATCTGTCCATCCATTTACACAATCCTCTGTTTGTCCACTCACACACCTGTCTGTCCATCTCTTCATCCATCTTTCCAACAGGATTTGTTGAGCTCAGGCTGGATGAAGAGCACTAGGTCCTATTCCGGCTTGGATACACCTCTTTGCTTTTGTGCTGGGCACAAGAAAATCCCCTAGTCTGCAGCTCATTCTCAGAAGCGCAACACTACACCTGCCTTCTCCATGTGATCACAAATGCCCATCACCTGACACGTTCACTCCTGGACAGAGGCCTGACAGCACACTGGCAGGATGGGTGTGTCTGCAGCTGTGTCCCTGCCTAGAGACAAAGAGCCAGCCACACATCCACACAGGAGCACAGAAGCCTCCAGACTTACCAGCTTGGTTTGTGGTGATGTTGACAGAGACATGCTGTGGGGGAAAGGGACTCTTGCTGGAGACTCCATTGATGGCCTGGATGTCAAAGGTGTAGGGGGTGTGAGCCCACAGGCTGCTGATGGAGACACGACACTCAGTCAGGCCCAGCTGCCTGGGCACAAACTCCACATTGTCGTCACAGCGGGAGCAGCTCCGGCGGTCTGCCCGGCACTTTTTGCAGATGATGTTGTAGGTCACATCATCCCGCCCACCTGTCTCCCTTGGAGGGTGCCACTCCAGAATGATGGATGTCTCATTGACGATGGAGATAACATTGCGGGGACCTGATGGGACACCTGCAGGGAGACAAAGAAGGGTCCAGTGAGGCCAGACATAAGCTTCCTTGTCCAGCATCTCTCTTGTCTGCCTCTGGTGCATTCCCATCCTCATCAGTGCGCTCGCCTCCCACTCCTTCCTCAACCCCAAATGTCTATGCTCCTATTCATTTTGAAAAAATAATAGGTGAACAGAGATGACACCGTGTCCCTAGCTCCCATTTCAATCATCTTCACTGAGGCTTTTCTTCTTTCAATCACATGTGCCAAGGGAAAGAAGGTTCCAGGACCTGGGTTTAAGGCCTTTTGTTCTCAGGATCAAGCCGCATCCTCCAACCAGGTTTAGGATTAATAAAATGTATATATATTGAACATTTACCGGATTCTTTGTCTAATCTTAATTGGTGCAGAACTCAATGGTAGAGGGATATGAGTGGCCCCTCCAAAAGCCCTAACATATTCTGAAATTCTGCACAAAATCTCACACAATTTAGGATCTATGTGGTGTATGCGTGGTAGCAGGGATGCATCTCTGTAGGACAGGCTTCCAGAGCACCTGAATAAATGCATATTTACATTGCACCAACTTTGACACATGAGACAAGAAGCAGAATTGGGTGGGAGAGGTCCATGTAGTCACTTTGGGCCCCATGACATAAGAAAACATGAGTGTGTTTAGACGTTCTGCTTGCTGCTTTATATACATTACCTCATTTATTCCCCCACAAGACCCCTACCAGGAAGATACACTAATTATCTCAGTTTAATAGAAAGGGGAAGTAAAACTTAGAAAGGAGGCTGGCTGTAGATTGCATAGGTCTGTAAGAACTGAAGCCGGTGTGAAAGACCATACCTGCCTGATTCCAAAGCTCACGTTCTCAACTATAGCCCTGCTCTGAACAGACCTTCTCTTACAAACCAGATAGGGTCGCTGGGACTCACAGAGGGCAGCCTCCTTCCTCTGGAAAGCTCTGTTTATGGCCACTTTACACAATCTGGCGAAAATTGAAATGCCCTGTTGCAAAACTGTGGAAATCCTGGTGCTTCATAGAAGACCAAAATATTGCTGAATTAATGGTCACAATGCTGGGCATTTTTGAGATTAAGTTGGAGAATCTGTTGCCCAAAACCAGAACAGATCATAGCCTCAGGTTCCCAAGTCTGAGCCTTGCATCTCCTCAGTGTCTAACCGATAAAAATGAATCCTGCCCGGAAGCCCCCCTTTCGAATGGCAGGTCTGCTGGAGCAGCCGCTTCGGATAGTAATGCATTCAGAATTCATGCACGTGACTGTCACCAGCTGAACGAAGACATGTGTAAAGTGGTTCATGCTGGAGACAGGAATCAAATGCCAACACACAAAATGAGGGAATAACAACAAGGTCGGGGGGCACCAGGGAAGGATTCTGTGTTGAATCAGTCAACAGCAAGCAGCTAGAGCAGAAAGCAAATATTAAATCAGGTTCTATTAAAACATGAAAGAAAATCAGTACTGTACCATATAAAGCCCATTAGGCCTGAACTAAAGCACAGCGTTCATGCACGCTTGTGACAGGGCAGAATTCATGAAGCATTTTTACTGAAGTCTTGCAAACAGCATTCAAGAATTCCCCACCCATCTGCCCAGGAATAAACATCTATCTCTTTTCAAATAATCACATAGCTAGTGCTGGGAAGGTAGTCAGTACTGTCCCACGTAAGCTCTTACAGGGCTGGGCCAACCTTGCCCCATAGTGCACAATTCATTACCATCCACATTGGTCACTGCCTGTCTTAGATATGTCTGTTTGCTTCTGACTGAAGGGACACAGACCATAAGCTCTCAGCAGTCAACGCCACTCTTGTTAGTCTCACTTTTATAGCAGAGAGCCTACACTCACCCACGGGCCCCTGTTTCTCATCTCAAAATAAAGACATTCACTGAGTGCTTGCTTTATACTAGGTGTGGGGTGAATCTTTTTATCTCAATGCATCCTTGGGACATCCTAGGCTATCACTCAGAAGGCAGCCTTGGGTGAAGGGGGAAGCAGGCACTGACCAAGAGAGTGACCATCCATCCCTCTCACCCATTGAGACTTTCCTCGTTCAATTATCTCCTCTTTCCTTTGAGCTTTGGCTACACTCTCCCCACTGACTCCAGCTTCTCAATGTAAACTCATATAAGTCTTTGCCATTTTCAAACCAAAACATCATCACCTGGCATCTCTCTAAACTGCACACCCTCTCTTCTTTACTCTTGGCTGAGCCAAGCTTTTCCAAACAAGATCCTACACTTACTGTCTTTCTTCTCTCCCTGCTCAGCCAACTGAAGCCTGGTTACTTCCCCACTTCTCTGCTATGACTGCTTTTCCTTTGGCTTTCTATGTGACAAATCCATGGAACACAATTCAATCCTTACCTTCCTTAAAACCTCTGTAGTCACCAGTCAGGCTCTGGGAGCCACATGTTCTGCATCCCCTAACATAGGGACTATTAGCACAATCTGTCCATCTTCCACTACTTTTCCTTAGATATGTCCCTTCCTCTCTATCCCCATGGCCTCAGAATTCTTGGCCTTATCATTTTTCCTACCCTACTGCAAAAGCCTCCTAATTCATTCTCCAACATTGCTTCTGCATCTCTCTGATACAGTCTCTTCTGCCAGAGTGTGAGTTCTAAATTGCACATGGAGTCATAGCGTTCCGCACAATTCCCCCCCGCTTCCTGATTATCCAAAATGCTTGCCCTCCTTTCCATGCCATTCAAGTCCCCGTGGGATCTTGCTGTTCTTGATCTCATCCCTGGCAGTTGACCTTCACCCCTCGTATTCTGGCTAGTAGAAATGTTCCCGAAATTTCCTGTGCACACTAAACTCTCTTCTTACCTCTGAGCCTCAACACAATGTTCTTCCCTCTGTCTCAAGTTCTTTTCCCTCTGTATCAACTTGATGAACTCCTGCCTACTCTTCAAGGTCTAGCACCCATTCCACTAGGACCCTTCCCTGAGGTCCAGCAGTCATGCTCTCCCCATCTGGGCTTCCATAGCTCATTTCCAGGTGCCTAAGTGAGGCTCCATCACTGCATTGTGATAGTCTCCTTCTCTTTGTCATTCTCACCACACTGTAGCCTCCTGGTAGGCAGGGGCTGCTGTCTGGTCTGTTTCTGTGATTCCTATCCCCAGACAGCACTTTGCCCTCCAACCTGGTTTTCTACCTTTGCTCAGTGTGCATAGAAAAAGGTTCCCCACATATGCCCCTCTCCAGCATAAGACAGGATGCCCTGCTGTGGGTGGATGGAGGGGCTTTGGAGAGGCCTTGAAGCAGCAGCAGTAATCAGTTGTGACCCACTGCTTGTTACTCTAAGAGGCAGAGGCTTTGGTGAGGCAAAGGTGGCAAATGAAGAGCTGGATGGAGAATTTTGCCCAGTCTCTGATCTAGTGGCCTCCCTGAGAGCTAGGAAGACCCACCCTGGTCGATGCTGCTCCATGTCTGTTCATTTGCTCCCAGCTGCTCAGGAGGAACAGGAGGAAATGCAGTGAGTTTCCCCCCAACCCCCAACTCCCTTTCCAAGGGAAGGGATTTTTCATGTTGATTAGGAAAAGTCTTTATATAAAGCAGCCACTGCCCCCTTCCCATTCATGTGTGCTTTTCAATACAAATGCATCTGTGGGGCATGAATAGGGGCTTGTGAGGGTCATGGTTGTTGAGTACAGGAGTACATAAATCTGAATCCTTTCCTTCTAAGGAGCAGAAACAGACATTAAGGGCCTTCCCTGGAGAATGGGCTCAGAGGGTTAGGAGAGCCAGACATGCCCTGCAGTGTATCATTCCCCTGCCTCCTTGAGGGCAGGGGTGCGTCTTGTTCCTCCCACAAAGCAAGTGCCAGTGCATATTTCTGGAGGTGACCAGAATCTGGGCCACAAAAAAATGACGATTCATTATTTACTCATTCACTCATTTACTCCCTTAACAAATACTCCCGGCATTCTTTTCAGCACTTGAGAGGCAGAAAAACCAAGATGGGCAAGCTTCTTCTCTTATGGAGCTTATATTCCAGTGAGAGAAAACTAATAGACTAGAAGGAAACAGAGAAATAAATGAAATTATTTTAAATAAGAATAAGTGTTATGAAGAAAAAGCACCAGGGCTCAGATGGCCTCCTAATGATGCTGGGCTCTGTCTCTTATTCCCATGAGGCCCGCTCCAGGGCTGGCAAACCAGGGTCTCATGTCTGGGTGGTTAAAATGATGATGGCCCCAGATGTCTGTGCTGTAGCATCCTGATGAGATGGGCATATTCCTGCAGGTAGACTGCTCAGTCTCCCTCATGCCTAAATGAAAGTCTGACCAGGGTAGATTTGGCCCCTGCATAAATCTCCCTGGAGGAAGGTGCTATGCCACTTCCCTACCCATCCAGGCACTGCCTCCTTGGCTTGGAGCCCTACTCTTGCAGGGAGTATTCATCCAGAATCTGGGTCCCCAGCAACATCTCTAGGAAGGAGGCCAATTGAGACCACTAAACAAAAACATTACAAGGGGAAGCAGAGAGGGAAGCCAGAACAGCGAAAGAAAATCTGCCATCTCCTTCAGCAAAAGCCCTCGATGAATGCAGTGGCAAGGCTCAGCACCGTGGTCTCCCCGTCTGAGCTCCCTGCTCTTCCTCATTTTTCTTAATTACATACAGACAGGCTTTTTGAAGCCTCTCTGATCTGTTACCAGGGTTACTTCTGATGAATGCATTCTGTTTAAAGGGCTAAGGAAATTCAGTCCTTTTAAAGGGTGGGAGAAGTGTTGAGCTGTGATTTTCTGTTTGGGTGAGGAGGGAGTGTGGTGGGTCATGAGTTATGAAGATGGGTCTCCAATGACCTCCAGGATGTGCCTGAGAGGTTGGCTCAGACTGCATGGAGGATGGTTGTCACTGGGATCAGAAAGGGTTAAACAGGATCCTTCTAGACCCACAGGGCCAGCCCAAGTGTTGTCATATTAAGATAGAATCTCCTGCTTCTTAATGTGATTTGGGCCAGATAATTTTTTAAAGAATGGTGAGACAGGGTGTGTGGGAGGGAGTGGGTGATTTTATTTGAAGGCATTAAACTGGAAATAAGAGCACTCCTGAGTAATCAAAGGGAAAATCTGCTGAAGACAGGTAGGCCCCCAAAGCCAATTCTTTTATCAGGAATTTAGTAGTAAAATTCAGGCTGGTATAAGGTGCCAAGCAGGCAGGGTATAGCTCATTGTGCATTGCTGAAGCCAGGGTCTGTGTCCTGGGATCCATCCCCATTGGGTGCTGGTGAAGGTTGCAACCATAGTGGTTGTCCACAAGGTTGGAACTATAACCTGGGAGAAACGCTCCCCTGGAAAACCCCACCTTCAGGCTGGGATCATGCTCCTCTGCATCAGGCCAGAGGTGGGGCCCTCCCTACTCTGTGCATGACCACTTAGAGAATATGATAAAACAAAGCTTTTCCCCCAGAAAAGTGAACATGTGTTGGAACACATGAGTTTTCAGACTCCGAGTGGGTTCTTAGTCCCCTGAAACCAACTGATGAACCTCCTAAGTGTTCACGGTGACCAAGTTAAAATATATTCTCTAGTTGGTTGAACTTGAGAAAGTGAACTTCTAAGTCTCAGTCTCCTTATCTGAAAAATGGTAAGTCAGATAATTTAATGAGATGACATGCCTAAAGAGTTTAGCTGTAGCTGGTCCACAGAGAAACTGAGTAACATCTCAGGCTATTAGTAGTAGTAGTATTTGTATTGTCATTATTGGATTATCTGGAACCTTCACCTGCTCATGTAATTAAGACTGACCTAATTCAGCCACCCTTTCTTGAGCAGAGACCCCTCATTCAGAATTATGCTAAAGACTGTGAAAGCCATGAGGTCGTGGAATCTATGTTGGGGAAACCTGACGTAGGAGTCCATACCTAAGGAGTACTGGAAACTGTGAACACACACAGTAAAGGATCAAAGTGATACAGATGCAAAGGGTTACAGATGTTTGGGAAAAGACATGACCAGTGCAAATCAATAGATTCAGAGATGATCTCTGGCACCTGTCCAAAGAAACACCTTGGAGTCTGCCTGCCACAATCTGCACCTTCCAGGCCACATAGCCCCAGCAAGCACTTCTACCAAGGGGTAGAACCTTAACCTTGAGCATGGGGCTGTGTTTCTAGAATAGGTCCAGTTCTTATTAGGTACTGGGCTTGTGGCTTCTGTCCACACCTGTGTCTCTGCTTCCTGGCCTCCCTAGCGGTAGCCTGACTTTAACTTGGTATCTGGTATTCATTGTCCTCCCCTGACCTATGGGAAAATAAACTTTTCCTTTACTCCCACAGCAAACTGTGCCCTCTTTTCATTCTCCCTTTAGGTGAAAGAATTGCAGTGGGGTCCGGGAATGAGCCAGGAAGGACACTTGATACTCAAGACTCCTAGGTATTATCAGGAGAGCAACAAATGTAATGTTCTCCATGGCTGAGAAGATTCAAGATTGTAGTTTGGAAAAAGTACTTCAATATGAACTTCAATATTGAATATGTACTTCAATATCGACTTTAGCACTCTTCAATATGAAATGAAGGTGAAGAGGTGGTAGAGAGGGTGACCAGAAAATGATATCAAGCGTATGGATGGTGGGAGTGTGGTGTGAGTGGCTGGGAAGGTAGCATGGTCCAGAATTCACTTTTCAAAATAAGGATTCTACCAGAGTGTTTCTTTCTCTGTTGGCTATTGTGACACAGCTACTTAGATGAACCATGTCTGAGTGACTGGAAGGCTTCCTGGAGAAGGTAAAAGGATCTTTGAGATTTTATGGGGAAGTAGAATTCAAGAAACAGAAGCAGACAGGGAAATGGGGGCTGTAGAAGTTTGAAGAGGTCTTCTATGGGAGCAAAATATGCAGGGAACCAAGTCAGGCTGGTTATTATACCTAGCCCAAAGTATGGCACACAGGGCTAAAAGCAGGATAGGTTGGAGGATAACATAAGCCAAAAGAGGGAAAGTTTCAACTGTCAGCGATGTAGTACCATTATCAAATAAACATGAATTCAACTTCATATGCAGTGGTCTTTTCTTCTTGATAAATGGTTATTTGAAAACAATGCCAAAACAAAAGGAAACAACACCAAACCTTTATTCTTTCTAAGTGCCATTTGTGGCTATGATGCTCTCTAGCCTAAGTTCAGCTCTTACTCTCCTTCTCTTGCCCATCCTAAGTATGATAGTAATTCCTTTTCCATCATTCCCTCAACAGGAGCACATCAAACAAGAATGACCAGCGTCCTAGAGGAAAGGGCTGTGATGTGGTGCTGCATGTTGGTTCAGGACCTTGGAGAGTGACATAAGCCTGTGTGTTCCCTGTCCCTTTCACTGAGTTCTCTTGCCAACAGTGGGGGTGCTTCCAAAGATTCTATGTCAGGCATCATAATAAGACCCCGATAACAGAGGCCAGTGGTACAAGGGTTGCCCTGTTTTACCATGGGAAGGAGGTTATTGAGGCAATATGGGAAACCAGGAATAAGTTACCAGGGACCTGTGGAAAGTAGTGGCACCAAAATGGACAGACTAGTAAGTCATTTAAAGGATGCCAAAGACATCCCCCTCTCAATACCAGAAGCTTGGACGGGCTCAGGATCTTTAGAAAAAAATAGACCAAGAATTGTCTGCAGTCTGCTGACAATGAATATCAGACATATGGGACATTGTTTTGCTCCATATGGAATAAGTGGTGTCTGAAATTCTGAGGTGTCCCTCCAAGAGAGAGAATTGTGCTGAGGGTCCAAGGCAGCAGGGGCTGGCTAGAAGGTTGGTTGATGCCTGTCCCACCGCAAGCTCAGGCATCCTTTGAGGCTCCTCTCCTCAAAGTACAGGATATCTCTCTGGGTCAAGGAGGAGAGGGCATTAAAGTTCAGGAAAATCATGTTGGTTTACTTTTTCTAACAGCCATGTGAGCACAACCTTATCAGAGAAAATTTTATACTACCTTTGAAATCAGTTTTAAATGAACCCCAGCAGCAAATTACTAAGGATGGGAAGTCACAGATCTTCAGACACAGACAGAACTGAGTTGAATTCTGGATTTTGGCATAACCTGTCTAAACCTCAGCGTACTCACTGGTAAAATCTGCATGATGATCACAGCAACCTGTAGAAGTGTTGTAATGGACTACCAAATGAGCAGTGTAAGTGAAGGGTTAGAACAGTGCCTGTCACTTAGGATGGCTTCTCTATTGGCAGCTGTAATTTTTAACTCATTGTTATATGGTAATGATGAATGTGAAGACAATGTCGCAGGCACTGCCCTCATGGAGTATATTGTCTAGTGAAGGAGTCAGGTAACATTTCAATAAGTAGATAAATGAATAGTATCAGCAGTAACAGGGCTTTGGTGATACATAGAGAAGGAGGAGGGGAGACAGCATGCCAGTGTGGTGTGGGGAGCTCTCTCAGAGCAGAGGCCATCTGGACAGAGACCTGAGTGTGATGAGACAGAAGCAATGCAAATATCTAGAGGGAGTGTTCCCCAGCCCAAAGTACTGGCATGTGCAAAGGCCCTGAGGTGGGAATATACTTGGTTCCTTCTTTGAGGAAGATCAAGGAAGCAGCATGGTGGACATATAATAATCAAGAGGGAGAGGGGTCATAACAAAGATTAGAAAGGTAGTGGGGGAGGCAGACTCATAAGTCCTGGTTTCAGCCTGCCAGGAATTTTACTGTAACTGAGGTTTTACTGTAAAGAGGGCTCTGAGCAAGAAATGGCATGCTTAGACTTATGCTGCCTTGGGGAGGACAGGCTAGAAGAGGATAAAGGTGGAAGAAGGCAGAGCAATCAGGAGGCCACAGCAGTCATCTAGGGGAGAGGTGATGGTGGCTTGGGCCAGAGTGACATCAGCAGAGGAGATGAGAAGAGGCAGATTCTGAATACTTTGTAACATCTCTAAATAGCACAGACAGTCTTTTTACAGATACTATATCACTATTTTCTCTCGAAAACTCTATGAGGCATTATTATCCCCATCTTAAAAATAAGAAAACAAAGGCCCAGAGTGGCAGAATGTCTTGTCTCTGGTCACACAGTCACTAGCGGAGGCATATTTGTCACACAGGTGTGCATGCCCAGCACTGGTGCTGGGCATGGTGCTTGCCTTCTAAGTGACCAAAAGGGCTCCCTGTCCCATTGCCTTCCTGTGGACCTGGCTCTGACTTGATGAAACTTGTTCATATCACTGCCTAAATAACCAGTTTTGGGTCCTTTCCCTGGAGCAGATTTCTACCTGACCTTGAATTGTCTTTGGAACCAAGAAAGATAAATTGAACTTTTGGATACTACATGCATCTGAAAGAGGAGTAGAGGTAAACATGGAAATCTGAATTTTCTTTTATTGATACTGTATGCAAAGTACTGTCTTAGGTATCTTGTGGATTACTTAATGTAATCTCATCTTTCCAACACTCTTTGAAGTAGGAACTACTGTCTACTGTTTATTTATGAGAAAACTCTAGCTCAGAGTATAAAGAAACTTGCCCAACTCATGCACTGGTGGAACCAAGACTTGAGTGCAGGGCTGGCAGGTTCCAAATCTCATCCTTAACAACTCTTCCACCTGGGGTAGAGGCACCTAATGGTGTACAGCACAGCTGTGATGCAAAGCATTTTCTGGGGGCTGGGGGAAGATTTCATGGAGGCAGGAAGAAGCTCCTGTCCCTGAGGCATCTCAGCAGCTTCCCTGAGGCAACAGAACAACCATGATTCCAGGACTATGCTAAGCGAGTCTGCACGTGTTGCTCATTAGGGTCTTGGAAACACTGGGCCTGTACTCAGGCAATTCTCCTAATCATAACAGTTAGTAATAAGAAGAAATGATTAGTCAAAACAAGGAGGGACCCTGCTGAGAGGGATTTCAGAAGCATCAAAGAGCCTAGTGTTACACATTTCACCAAAACCAACGTTTGTAGAAAGTACTTCTTGTTTCTCCTGCTTCAATGGAGCCAATTGTCTGGGAGAAAGAAAGTAGGTTATACATTCTGGGAAAAGAGACAGCCCCTCTACCTAGCCTGAGCTCAAGTCTGAGAGTCTAAGTTTCCTTGGGGCTGCAGAAGCCCTTAGAGGATGGCTGAGGACCCTGGATCCTGGGAGGCAGTGCACCTCAGTAGGGAGGTATTTGTGACCAGTCTCAGGTTACTGTCCATGTGGGAGAGGGATAGAAGGTTGAATCTTCTAGCTGTGGCCCAAGGTGAGGCCAAAGAGAGGAAAGCTACAATATGCTCCTACCCCTGAAAATCCCCTGGAAATGCTCCAAATCAAGAACTATAGGTCATGTCATAAAAACATGGCCTTCAAGATCCCTTTCATACCCCTGAAATGCAGCTTCAAAAGCTTTCTACAGTGAGGAAAGATGCACTGGACTCAAAGAAAAAAACTGGGGCTGAGTCTTAGCCTTGCCAAAGTGTGACCTTAAGCAGTCACTTATCTTCTCTCAGCCTAATCATTCACTGATCCTTGACAGATCAATCCATCTGTGTTTACTGAGACCCTGCTGTGTGCTGTGCTGTGTATGTGGGGTTATGAAAAGTTCACTGATGTCTACCCTGAGAAGCTGAAGGTCTGCAAAGGAGACTGGCACCTGTGCAACAGCTACACAAACCACTGACTGACAAAGCTAGCGGAGATCTCGCCCCCTGAGCCTGGAGACGGCCAGGCATTGTGCTATGGGAACTTGGAGGGAACACTGCCCTCTTTATGGGAGAATCAAAAGGCATAACAGAGGTTAAAGCATTCCGTGATCCTTAGTGTACTTTATATGCATAAGGGACTGCCTGGTATAGTTACCTAGGAGTCCCTTTCCATCTCTTCACTTTCTGGAAGGGAAACAGGGAGCAAGTGCACACCTGTACAATTAAAAAAAAAAAAAAGACTTCGTGCAGAACACTTGACCTGAAGGCCCTGTGAAGCAGGAAAAACATCTCCCTGCCTAGGGCCCCTGAGACCCCCAAGCAGACCTCCTGTATAGGTTCTCCCAGGTCTTCAGGTAGGGTCCTTGTGCCAAGCCCTGCTCACAGCACCTCTGACCTAGTCAGTCTCAGAGAAAGAATCCCCAGAGCACTTCCTGCTGAAAGATCACTACACTAGGCCACGTACTGCCAGGACAGGCTCCAAGGCATTTGCTGTCACTGGAGGCAACAGTCCAAGCAAGCCGGTGAGAGTCTTCTTGAAGTGAAAAGACATTGAGACACACTTCAGTTTTTGGCACAACAGAGGAATAGGTCTTACTGGACAGAACTTGTACAGAGTTCCTTGTTCTGGACATTATTTCTAATTGATGCACTCAGGCCCTGAACCACCCAAAACTACTGGTTTGATTTAGCATATCTTGATGCAGCCCGGAGCTCAGTAATTCTCTCCATGCAGATGCAAGTGTGGAGACTCAGATCTGGATAGGAATTTGCTATGCATCTAGAGATCTGGCCAAAGTCCATTGGGCATGGAGGTCACATACGATGAAAGCCTTGCAGGTGAAGGATCTCAGCTCCTCGCAAGCTACTCTCAGGAGTGCAGAACCTGGCTAGTTCCATACAACACATACCTTACTGAACTTTTGGATACTAGGCACTGATGAGGGAAGGGTAAGGGACTTCTAAAGTGCTTCTTTTACAAGAAGACAACCATCTGGACCATACTTGGGGAGTCCCTGCTTCATACAGGTAGGATGGAACCTCTGGGCTACTCTATGGTCAGAAGTCCTATCTCCCCACCATTCCTGAGAGATAGGGATGCCCGTGGAGGAGTCCTGCATCTCCACAGTCCATCAAAAATGATTAAGGGCCCCCTTCCTAGATGACAGAATATTTTTCTAGTTGTTATAACTTTCCATCTTTTTCTAGAGACTGCAGCTCAGACTGGCATCAAGATAACAGCTGGGAAGTGACTATGGGTTAAATATTCATGGATTACTCATTCCATTTTCCTTGGGAATACACAGAAGACTCTTCCAGGCACTGGCTTATGCAGCTGTAAAAGAGACACGTGCTGCCTCTCTCCAGGTATCCAGAAAAGGCCCTGGTTCCTGAGACAACAATTCAAGGTCAAGAGAACAAAAAAGAAATTGAAAAAGGTAAGTATACTTTCCAGGGTGTTATAGGTCCCCCAAGAGAAAGTCCTGATTCTGACATTTCATAGACACAGTAATTCATGGCATGCAATGAAACCTTGGTGGTCAGTGTGTCTCTGGTAACGAACACCCCCTACAGTCCCTCCCTGTTGGCCAGCCTCTGTTAGATGCCCACTAACAGAAGATGCCCAGTGGAGGAAAGCTCACTACTCCCATCATTACAGTGTAATCTATTAATAATCATAACCTGTTTGAAAATATAATAAAAAAGTATTTATTCACGATAGCCACAAAACCATAAAATACCTAGGATTAAATCTCACAAGACCTCTATGAAGATGACTACAAAACTTTACTGAAGAACGTGAAAGAAGACTTGAATACCTCATGCCTGGACGGAATAAAGAATACCATAAAGAAGAGAATCATCCCCAAAGTAATCTATATATCCAATGCAATTCCACCCCTGATTAAACAGGATTGTTTAATGAAATTTGTTAAGCTGGTTGTAAGATTCATCTTGAAGAAAAAAAATGTTTAAGAATGGGATAGCCATTTTTGAGAAGGAATAATAAACAGAGACTTAGTTCACCAGTCATTGAGACATATCAGAAAGCTACCATCTTTAGAACAGTTTAGAACTGGTGCCAGAACAGACAGAACCACCAATGAGAAAGAATAAAGACAAACATACACAAACAGTTAGCATATAACAAAAGAAACATCTCACCAAAATGTGGACAATTCAGGTGGACTTCTTGGGATGTTATTTTTAATAAGATAAAAAAGAATACTGATATCACATCCTATGCAAAATAAAGTTCCAGATGGAAGAAAGAATTAAACATAAACACCATACAGAGAATTAAAAGAAAGCACCAAGGCCAATCTTGGTGGCTCATGCACATAATTCCAGCACTTTGGGAGGCCGAGACAGGGGGATCACTTGAGTCCACGGGTTTGAGACTGGTCTGGCCAACATGGCAAAACCCCGCCTCTACTAAAAATACAAAAATTAGCCAGGCATGGTGGTGCGTACTTGTAGCCCAGCTACTCAGGAGGCTGAGGTGGGAGAATTGCTTGAACCCGGGAGGCAGAAGTTGAAAAAAAAAAAAAAAGAAAAGAAAAAAGAAAGAAAGTATAATATAGAGTGTTTTCATGCCTTAGAGTGGGAAGGACATACATAAAATGTAGTCAAAAGCTCAAGACACCAATCTCCAAACCAGAAAGAAAAAGATGGTCAGATTTGAGTTCAAAAATTTAAAACCTCAATATGACAGAACAAGTATCCACAGAGTTAAAAATAAGTGGAGGGCTGGAGGGCAGGATGTCACATATAATTAATTGTCATCTAGAAATCAATTTTTAAATATAGAAAATGGCAAGGGTTATAAACAGACAATTCCCAGAAGACAAAATAAATTGGTCAATAAACATATAAAAAATACATACTCATTTATAATCAGAGAAATACTAATCAAAATGGCTAGAAGGTCAGCCAACTTGGCAAAAAATAAAAGTCTTGATAACATTATCAGGCCAGTGTGTAGAGAAGCCTAAGGCACACTGCTGTGAGGAGTGTATACTGGCCAACGCCTCTGGAAAAGCACTTTGTAATATTGATTGGTTCTAAGTGCATGCACCCCGTAGCCCAGCAATTCTATTTCTAGGTGAATTTCCTCTACAAATATAGGGATATGCATTTTTGTGGTAGTATTATTGTTTATGTTAATGAAACACTGAATGGGCCCAAACACCCACCCATGGGGAACTGCATAGTTGGTAGGGGTTTCTCGGGCCTCCCTGTCCAATTCTGTTCTCTTCTCAAGTCTCACAGAAGACACCTTTCCCAGCCACCTTGCATGGAGCACACATAACTAGTTCTAATCAACAAAATGTGATCCTTCCTCATCTTACCTGGGATTCTATGAATTTGGTGCCAGGTCATATCAGAGGCAATAGTCCTCCTCTTTCCTGAGGGAAGTAGACTAGCACCGAGGGTGAAGAGCTGGAGACCTGAACCTTGTCAGGCCTGGAAGGAAATATGGGCTTTGCTGCTCACTAAGGTGGAAACTTGGGCAAGTCATTTAGCCCTTCTGGGCCTCAATTCCTTCATCTATAAATTGGAACTAGTTGTAGTACTTGTCTTATAATCTCTGAGGTTAATTGAGAAAAACCATGTCAGAGGCTTAGCACAGGGCTTAAACTGCAGCAACACTTTAATAAATGCCAGTTATTAGTATTAGGGGTATGCACGTGTGTTCTTATTCCAATCAGCTATCACTGCATAGTGGAGCACCATGGCACACAGCACGGTAATGGTGTATGGTCTCTGTCTCCAAATCCTTGGTGCTTCACAGTCTGACCTGTGCAGACAGGTGTGGGTGTGGACATGGCTAACCTCATAGAACCTCATGCAGACCCTGTCCCTGGGCGTGGGCACAAAGCCTGCCTTTCACTTAAAGGGAGAGCCAATTCTCACCTGGTGCTCAATTCCTCTTTGCTGGCCGGCAGATGACAATCTCTTTGTGAGAACTGAGTAGCTTTCCATTATTGCTCACGGAGTACTGGCAGGGCAGGGCAGTGACTATGGGTTCTCACTGACCATTGCCCCCCCCCCACCCCAGCCCCCACCTTCTGGGCACCTCTGTCCCAGAAGAGCCAGCCTGCACCTGGCTTCATCTCACTACACAGCTGTCATGCAGGTTCACTCCAACTGCACAACGGAGCACCCTTCATTGCCATTTCCAAGGTAAGCCTGGAAAAGTAAACCTCTGAGGTGACTCAGAAGAGCTGCTTAAAAGGCCACCTTGGGCATCTCCTGCAAGTCTAAGCCACAGCCAAGGAGGGGCCAGCACACCATTCTGATTAGTACCATTGCCATAACCTACTAGTCTCCAGAATGGGGAGGGGGGACAGATTGACCTTAGTGTTCAACTAGCCTCTAGTTATCTATCCTTCAGCCTCTTGAAGACAAGCCACCCTTCTTGATGTGGCTTCAGAGCCAGAACACTTTTTATTTAATGGGGTGGAGGCAGTCTCTGGCACAGGGTGGAGGGAATCATAAGCCTTCTGTAGGTCGACTTCAGACTGCAGCCTGCTCTGGGTCTTCAGAATCATCAGTGATTATTTATAGATTGGAAAGTCCAGATTTTAAGCCCACAGCCAATCCCATATCATAGCAGTTCTCAGGTGTCTGGCTCAGACGTGGCATTTTCCAGCCAATTGTGGGGAAAGCTTCTCAGAAAAAGCAAACACACAGTTTCAAAATAAATCACTACAAAATGCTGGCTTTCACATCCTATGGCACATATAATCCAGAAAGCATGGACTTGCTCATACTGACTATAAGACCCATTCCTGTCTACTTTGCCTAACTTCATATATTATTCAGAAACCCTCTTGGCAGGTATCACCAGAACCTTTTTGTACACTTCCAGTTATGGAGAGATCACTAGGCAGGCAGCCTCTGCTCTTTGTGGATATCATTCAGAATCTACCTTTATGCCAAGTGGAAAGTGGCTTCCCTCTAAATACCTGATGACAGTCAAAGACATTGGGATCCCTGTCACACCTAAGTGAAGCTATCAGTGATGTGTGGGGGTTTCTGGCTTTAGCGTCCATGCGACATCCACATGTATTACCAAACCAGGGAATCTGGAAAGTCACAGTCCTGGTTTGGGAAAGGTTGGCTGGTACCAGATTTCCAACATGGCAGCTGGAGACTTAGAGAATGAAGAAGAGTATAGGTGGTCTCCAGGAAATGTCAGGAAATATACTGGTCCTTGGAGAGGGGAGAAGCCTGCAAGCTCAGATGTAGGGACAGACTTTGAGAAGCATACTGATGAAAGGTGAGTGTACAGCCAAGGGCCCACCCAGTGTAATGGGATTCAGAGTAGATTCTGAACCTGACTTTGGGACAAAGTGAGTGGTCAGCAACAGGGGGTGCAGTGGATCAACACAGGTTCCAGGACTGACCAGCAGTGGTGACTCTGAAAAGTGACCACCAAAAGGACACTGGCAAGAGGTCTAGGAATGAGCCACAGCTCAGATCCCACTGTGAAATTTGGGCTTGGTTTCTGGCCATATGAAATCAGGATCCGGTGCTCATGGATGGGAGATGGGAGACAAAGGGGACCAAAAGGCCATCTGGGGACCACCTGTGAGAAGCAAGGGATCAACATGGTAGCACAGGTCGCACACAGATTTGTAATCACATTGTGATGGGGTGGAGACAGGGGAGTGATGGAGTCAGAATTTAGCCAACCTAGGATGACTCTCCAGGAGATTTGATCTAAAAGCCTTTGCACCTATACTTTTAATGTTTTCTTTTATTCTTTTTCTTCTTTTTTTTTCTCTTTGAGACAGAGTCTCGCTCTGTTACCCAGGCTGGAGTGCAGTGGCACGATCTCAGCTCACTGCAACCTCCTCCTGCTGGATTCCAGTGATTATCCTGCCTCAGCCTCCTGAGTAGCTGGGTCTACAGGTGTGTGCTACCATGTCCAGCTAATTTTTCTATTTTTAGTAGAGATGGGGTTTCACCATGTTGGTCTCAATCTCTTGACCTCATGATCCACCCGCCTCGGCCTCCTAAAGTGCTGGGATTACAGGCGTGAGCCACTGCACCTGGCCATGTTTTCTTATTTTTAATTGCATACCTTAGAGACTCAAAACCCACTTCTTAAATATTATTCATAAAAACCCAAAGAAAGACAACAATTTATTGAGCGCTGTGCATGTGTCTAACACTGAGTTAGGCATTTTACATACCATTCACAATGGACACAATAATAAACAATATCCTCATTCTGGGGGACATAAAATAGAGATAAAATCAGGTAAGTTGGGTAACCTACCCAAGGCCACACTGTGAGGAAGGAGTGGAGCTGAGAGTCAACCCTGGTTTACCTGATTCCACAGTAGGACTCTTACCACTTGACTGCGTTGGACACACCTGCTCTGTAAGGTCATGAAGCAAATTAAAAAAAAAAAAAATCAAATCAGCATGTCAAAGAGCTTCCAGTCCAGTGAACAGGCATGATTCTGGTGCCAGAATAGCTCTGAATAGCTGAGAATGCTCAGGGTGTGCAAAGCAAGGTCTCCTCCCACCTGGGGAGGAGGTGAGAGGCTGGTAGAGAACAGAGGATGCAGAGCTGCTCACTCCTGACTGTCTTCGCCTTAGAGGTGAACAATTAGAGCAGAGAATATTGAAGAAGCTGAGCTGTGGCAACCATTAAGTTCCAGCATCCATTCCAGTCCAGTTCTGCCTTGTACCAGAACCTATACATTTGACATCAAGACAATTGCCTGAAACCACAAAGGAGCATTCATGGCAAGACGGAACCCTAAAGTCATGGAGAGGACAGCTTTGTTCTGATTTTTAAAATAGAGAAGGGAGTAGATTACATGGATGCACTTCATCTTAATCCCTTCCTTCTGGAACTTCACAAGTAAATTGGTGCTTTGTAATCCTCAAGGAAAGACCAACAAGAAATTGTGTGTGTTCTCTATGGGTAAGTCAGGCCAGTCAATATTCTTTCTTTCTCTAAAAATGCATTAGCCTGCAAAGAAAAAGAGTATAGAGTATACAGTAAACCTAGATTTCCACAAGAGTAACTTCTAAAAGTATACAAATACTTGTATATTGAAGGAAGAAATGTTAACTAAATAATAGTGCCAGTGCTTGTATTTTAGCTGCTTTGAAAATTACATCAAAGTAGGGTAGACAACTCTGATAATAGTAATAAAATAAAATCGCTTACTTTTATTGAATTCTTCCTGTATGCCAAATATTGTTTTTATTTATTTATTTATTTATTTATTGAGATAGAATCTCACTCTGTCTCCCAGGTTGGAATGCAGTGGTGTGATCTCAGCTCACTGTAACCTCTGCCTCCCAGGTTCAAGCGATTCTTCTGCCTCAGCCTCCGAGTAGCTGGGGCTACAGGCATGTGTCACCACGCCTGGCTAATTTTTCTATTTTCTTTTTAGTAGAGACAGAGTTTCACCATATTGGCCAGGCTGGTCTCGAACTCCTGACCTCATGATTTGCCTGCCTCGGCCTCCCAAAGTGCTGGGATTACAGGCATGAGCCACTGTGCCCAGCCTAAATCGTATACTGCATTTAATTCCCATAATAGTGCAGTGAGGCAGATTCTAATATTGTCCCCATTTTATGGATTAGGAAATAGAGACAGAAAAGCTTTGTCACTTGTCCCATGTCGCTGTTCAGTAGTAGAGCAGGACTTGAACCTGGGCACAGGCTCCAGAGCCCACAATCTTAGCAATTATGCTAACACTGATTATCTGAAAGATGATAAAAATCAGTATTTAAAATGATCTGTATGTGAAAGTGCACTGTGCCTAAATCCACAAGGCAGAATGTCTGAAATCATACTGATAAATAAATGCACATAGGGGAGACCTAAACGGACAGCATTTCCTAGGAGACAAACAAAAGCACTGGCTGTTTAGTGGCTGCCACATCTGGTGGGAGCTCACAGTTTCACTGACTGCAACCAAAGTGAACACACGGTTGCAATCTCCCAATCACAAGGAAAATCCATGACTTTTCTACTGAACCTTGCTCTGGAGTGAGGATCACAAGTCTCATTCTGGCTGCCATATTTTGACAGCTTTATCGATAAATGTGAGAGATTCAGAAAAGGCCAGCCAGGAGCCTGGACGTATGGCAGAGGGGCAGGGGCGTGGGTCAGGAAATTTGGGCAACAGTTAAAGCAACAAGTGTTTAGCCTCAAGGAGATAATTTTAAAAAGATGAGAACATTGTTCTTAAGCATTAAAATCACCAGCCTGCTAAGCATTGGTCCTCCAGGACTGACCAATGGACAGGAGTGAGGAAGGAGTGCCCAGTCTGAAGTCCAGAAGGCCTCTCTCCCAGCAATGGGTTACTGCTGTTGGCAATGGAGTGATGCTGCCCCACACAAGACATGAGCTGTCATCACAAATGCTCAGAAAAATAAAAGTGGCATGAACGCTTCTGCCTCTCTGGGTTACTGGAGGGAGAAGGCTAACATTGGGAAGATTTGGGGTGGCAGTGCTCAGAGTGTCAACAATCTGTGACTCCAAATGCTCTTATGAAATTCTGAAACAGATGTGTTAGCTAGTGTGCCTGGTTTTTAGCTTAAAACTTAGAGCTATACAATTCCTCAAAAAGGTTACACTCACTTGGGTCAAACAACTATGAAAAGAAATTGTAGATTACAGAAGTATGAAAGCACATTTACACAGGCAGCGCGGACCCTTCCTGATGTGGCAATGACAGTTATAAACAGCTTCCGGTTTGCAGTCACACTCCCTCCTTTTGCATCCAGGTGTATAAACCATCTACTGTCCAGCATGGGGCAGGGGCCCAAATCTAGGCTTGTCCTCTGACTCTTATTGATCTTTGACCTTTGTCTGAAGTTCACCTCAAGGAGAACACAAACTACCTCCCTTTCAAAAACACAAATGTATTTTTTATAGGCAACATGGATTACACATCAGGGTAATATCAAACAGTCTCTTTACCTACCGAATAGAACACACAGGGCAACTTACACTAAAGCCCTGGTCAGCGATGGGTAGAGCTCAGCTGGAGCAAAGCAGCCTTCTTTTACTATTTTGCAAGCCCTAGATTAACCCAAGTAAACACTTGTAAAAAGGTCGACTTTTCAAAAGTATTTAAAATCACCCTCATTGTGTAGACATGGAGACAAGCAAGCAGTCCCCGATTTACGACACTAGATTCCTGTCTCATGTGGAGTGCTTATTGCCCTATTGGCCTGAAGAGCTCCTCCCTGCAGCAGCAGCCTCAGAGGTTTCCTCTTGGCCTGATTTCCTCCCAGGTGAGCTGGGGCCCATCACCCATTTACACTGGATACCCTCTGTATCCTCCCTCTGAATTCAGGGAAATGGTGTCCATCAGTCACTTTCCTTCTGTTTCAGTTTCTCCTTCAGCCCCCTCCCTGAGCTCACTCTAGCCACGTTGTGCTTCCTGGCTTCCATTCGCTTCTCTCCCCCATTACTGCTCCCAGCCCCAGCTAACAATGTCCTTTGCAGGTCTTCACACTGCTCTGACCACTCAAGAGTGAAAATGGGCCAGGCGCAGTGTCTCACGCGTATAATCCCAGCACTTACGGAGGCTGAGGCGGGTGGATCATGAGATCAGTTCGAGACCAGCCTGACCAACATGGTGAAACCCCACCTCTACTAAAAATACAAAAATTAGCTGGGTGTGGTGGCAAGCGCCTGTAATCCCAGCTACTTGGGAGGCTGAGGAAGGAGAATCGCTTGAACCTGGGAGATAGAGGTTGCAGCAAGCTGAGATCACACCACTGCACTCCAGCCTGGGTGATAGAGTAAGACTCTATCTCAAAAAAAAAAAAAAGAGTGAAAATGAAATAGAAACTGAGCCAGAACAGGTAGGGATTATTCTGAGAAATAGTGAGACCCTCCTTTGAACCACTCAAATAAACACAGATGCACTCACATTCACACTCACAACACACCCCATCCCTCCTCTCTCTCACATACATATTCACAGCCCCACTCCCTACAGCCTTCCAGTCTGGCACATAGGACATTGATGAGGAGGGGAAGGCCCTGTGGTTCCAGTCTGTGAGAATTCACCCAATGGCCTTTCTCCCCAGAAGTCATAAAGCAAAGGACAGAGGAACATGACCCAACTCTCAAGCAATGTTCCCAAACTTTCACAGCCTTCAGAGTTACTCCCAAGGCTTGTTAAAACTCTGATCACTGGGCTCCACCTCCAGAGCATCTCATTCAGTGGCTCTGGGGTGGGGCTGAGAATTTTTATTTTTAGTAAGTTCTTAGGTGACACAGAGGCTGCTTGTCCAGGGACTGCATTTTAAAACCGCTGACCTAAAGGAAACCATCAGTGGGGATCTTACTGAGCACGAAGCAGCAGATCCTGTGCCCAAGACCAGAGGGCTTATAAGCTGATGTCCTTACAGACCCACAATGCTCTATGGCCACCAAACCTGGCTGCAGAGGCCACTTGCAGAGGACATCCTTCTGTTCCTGTCACCCCAAGGCCATTTCTACCCTCTAAGCCCTATGCACTCTTCTCCATCCACCCTGCTTCCCTGGAAAGATCAGGGTCTAGGCCCTGGGAATGTCCCACTCCTGAGCAGTCTGTCCAAGGGACATGACCCTTATGCCACAGGGACACCACCTCCCACCCCCACCCCACCACTGCCCTGTCATGCCTGGGATAAAAGAGGGAAACAACTGCCAACACCTTAAAAATGAAACATGAACTTAAAGGAGAGAAACCAGACTATGCAGAAATGGGACAGGGAAGAGCAGATTCTTATCCTTCTCTATGCAAGGTAGATTCACGAGTGAGAATAACAGCCAATCACCATCATTGCCACAATGGTTTGCAACATCATTCTCAGAGCTCCCAAATTTTAGCTGCCACTGAGGTCACGGCATTGGAGTCAGACAGACCTGAGTTTTCATCCCGGAGCTTCATTTGCTTTCTGGCTTTTAATTCTCACAACCTCCTAATTCGAGTTCCAGCATACCCAATTTTATCCAGGAGGAAGCTCATGTTCCAAAAGGCTAAGTAACTTGCCCCAGGTCTTACCGTCAGGAGACAAACTCAAAATCCCTGCCCTTGCCACTAATCTTCCCTGTCTCTCAGTGTCAGTCAGGAGGGAGGACAGGGATGGCCTCCAGGGGAACCTTGAAAGACTGGCAGGCACTGAGTCCCTCATCTAAGGGGTTGGTAGGTGGGCTCAGGGGACACAATGACCTCTGAAGCTCCTTTTTCATTCCATTTCAAATGATCAAAACCGCAGAGAGAAGTCCATTGCGTTTGAAGAAGAAATAAAAGAAACAATGCAAGCACTAGCTTGCCACTGTGATCCATCAAAATTTATTCCATGTGAGTGACAGAAAAGGGGTTTTTGTGGTCAGCAATGTAAAAAGGTAATTATTTTCACACCAATCCTTCTGTATAGTTTTTCACAGACAGCAATTTTATAAGGCATAATTATCTATTTTCACCTGCTTCATAAATTCCTCCTTTCCATTTCGTCCCCCAGTAAACTAGAAATTATTTAAAACAGAAGCCAAGCCCTGCATCGTGGTGCTGGGTTTCACATTGCTGTGCACCTCTGAGTGCGTTCCTGGCTGCCCCCCTGCCCAGCTGACCCCACCATGTCTCCCTTGCCATCTGGTCCTCCTATGGAAGGACGTGTGTCTCAGTGTGAGGAGCTGCTAGGCCTCTGCTGCCTGGGAATGGAAAGCCAGTATTGTGAGCCATTGCTCTTGCCCAGCTTCTCGGCACCTCTCATCCAGGAGGAGCGAGCTCGCCAGCTTCTCAAAAGCTCTTCCTGTGCCTCCTTCCTTCTCCCACCGCACACCAGGTTGCAGGGTAGGGCAGTCACCTTGTCGTTTGTTTTCAGCAGGATCTTTAGGCCAAGATGACTGTGTGGTTTGGGACCATACCATGGATTCTGCTGTGATGCTCAGTGATGGCGTCAAGCCTGGGCTCCCCCTACAACATCACTTTTATTTTCAGATATCCAACATCCTCTCATGCTGGAAGCTTCAATATCTGCTGCAATCTTCACACTTTCCAAGGATGTAACCAAAGCAAGTTCTAACATCAATTGAGAGTTTACTATGAACCAGGCACTGTGCCAAGGACTCTACAATACTATTTGGCTGAATCCTCATAATAACTCAGAAAAGCATGCATTATTATGAAGTTGTGAGAATAAAATGACAGAATGTAAGAAAGCTAAGAATTTAGACCAAAGTCACAGAGAAGGCAAGAGACAGAATCAAGCTTCAAACTTTTGTCTCTGAAGTGCCAAAGCCCATCTTCTACCCACTACATGAAATCAAAGATTCTATGAGCTGTCCCAGAACCCACTCAAGACTGAGGCAGTTTGGGGATGCCAGAACTCAACAGGGAAACTGAGGGCCTCTGGGCAGTGCCTCAGTAAGCAGTACAGGGAGGAAGGCAGCAGTTTTTTCAGCGGAAGCACAGCAAGCCCAAAGCTCACAGCTGGTTCCTCAGTCCATAACCTTAGCAACCCCTCCCTGCTGGTGGGGCTGCACCATCCCCTTGTCCCCTCCCATTGTCTTTTCATATGACCCCTCTCCTTACTATCAGTAGCCCTTCAGTAACTCCTCACTGAAGGTGAGCCCCACTGTTCAGGTAGTCTGGCTTTACTCAGGGAGTTTCATGAGCAGGGAGTGGTGGAGTCACTTGTCACCTGCCTCTAGCTATCCCCCAAGCTCCCACCTCATTCCATACATGACCTAGGTTTGAGCGAAGAGGCATCCTCTTGGATATGAGCAAGTACTGGGAAGATCCAGAGCTGCAGGCCTGGGTAGAGGTGAAGGGAGGAGAGAGAAGAAGGAAGAAGGGAGCTAGTCATCCAGAGACCAGCAGCAGTGATGTGACTGCAGACTCAAAACACAGAGCTCTCTAAGCCACCCTTCTCTGACGTCATCTGGAGCCCACACCAGCCCCTTTGACACTGTCTTGAGGTGCACCTGCATCTCTGTGCAGTCCACTGACAAAATTCAAGGACAAGGCTGGACACACAGGCATCTCAGAGGTCAAGGGGCGGGGTGTCCCTGGGTCTCCCAGTAGATTAAAAACAAAACAAACAAATGCTTAAACAGGGCTCCAAAGGTACCATGCATTCCAAATGGTTACATGAAATAAATTTAACACTTGTAGCACTACAAAAATACAATGACTATATGTGTGCCAGCCCGAAGGGATCAACAGGATTCATTAAAAATATTAATTCTTAGTGCACTATAGGTTTTATGGCCTTGTCAAATGACACATTTTAAAGTTCTAAAACTCTTTATAAACTTTCCAATACTGCCAGTGAATGCGTGTGACTGCTGATATAATCCATTTAAAGTCAACAGCTGCACACTAAACCTGAGGCTGCTCCAGACTTCCAGACCTGGGCTCTTGATCTCTCCTGACACTTCCTCCCTCCCTCATGTCCACAGGACCTGAACACTATAGATGTCCACTGCCCTGTACATTTCAGAAAGACAAAGCTCTCCTTCTTTACCTGGGTACCCATAGTGCCCAGTCAGGTTGTGTTTGTCTCTCGATGGAATGGATGGAAGAGTGAATGTGCAAAGTGAACCAGCACCCGTGCCTTCTTCACCCCGACCAGTGTATCTCAGGCTGGGCTGGGCCCTTGCACTCCTGCCCTGCTCAACCCGCTGAACCAGCAGGAGCCCCAAGGCCACAGTACAGGGCTGTGCCTTGCCTCAACAACTCCAGATATGTTCCTTGTATCTGAAAAATTATTTACTGTGGTGATGTACAATGCCTTTATAAGAGAACAGATGGCACCTCCAATTAGAATGCCTTAAAAGGAAACCCTAATGAGATTATAAAAGCCAACAAATTGACTTTTTCATACAATACTTTCCTGGCACACAATAAATCAAATATCTAATGAGTTTCAATAAAATAATAGATTTATTTATACGTGTTTTGCCTAGCATGGCGTTGCACCTCAGCCCTGCCCTATGGGTCCCTTCAATGAGTGCTTGTCCCTGCATACCAAGGCAGAGAGCTGGACAGTGCATCTATGAGCTTCTCTCAGGCCTGGCCACCACAGCCACATGTGGCTTTGATTCAGCGATTTCTGGTCTGACCCAAGCATGCTAAAGCCTGCTATATCTGGAGAGTAGAGGCATGCAAAGGGTGTGGTGGCTGTAGTCACACATATAGGCATGTCTAATAATCACCTCCATTCTGGGTAAGATGGGGACACTGTGGTGGGACTATAGGGGGTATATGTAACCCCAGAGCTAACTGGAACAGAGACAGGAGGAAGATGCCTATACGGTATGATTTATTAATAATTATTATTATTAAATTATTATCATTAGTTTAGAGATGGGAGTCTTGTTATGTCACCCACACTGGAATTGAACTCCTAAGCTAAAGTGATCACCCTTCTTCAGCCTCCCAAGTAGCAGGGACTACTGGTGCATGCCACCATGCCTGGTTCAGGTCTGATTTTAAGGAGGGTAGACTCAGGATATGAGTAGGTCCAGTGGAGTGAGGATCTAGAAAGTACATACTGGAGGCTTTGGGCAATTCCTGCTTCCCACCCCCCAGTCCCAGCCCAGGTATTAACCAGGCATTAGTCCTCCTGGTTCAAGTACATCAGATCAGATGGCTGGAAAATAGGCCTTGAGAGAGAGAAGAGAGAGATGCTATAGCAAGGAGGGCAGCAGCACATCAACATTCTGAGCATTTAGTCATTGGTCTACCTTTCCTCTAGGTGACCGTACCCAGGGACTGGATGAATTTACAGGGTGTGTCTGCTGAAGTGGGAAGCTTGGACGCCGAGCCTTCTATTTGCATGGTTGATCTGTAGAAGGAGGCCGGCTAGTGAGAGGGGTTAATGAGAAAGAATGGAAAGGAGTGTTTTCAGAAGGAATAGTGTGAGACCCTGGGCATATACTTTGGCAATCATGGAGACTAGTCTTTGGTCTGAACATCCAGGGAGCAGTGATTCAGCATCCTTAAGTGGTTTCTAAAGAAGTACATTAAACAATGCTTTTTGGGCTCATGGAAGACCCCCAGGGCAACCTCAGAAGTCAGTGGAGGAGACAGCATGACAGAAAAACAAGACCTCTGGTCAGCAGATACAATAATTTTTGTTAATATTAACTCACCAGAGAGAGAGGTCTGTAGAAAATCAGTTCAAATCTATACACATTGATTGAACTCAGGAACTTGATCTAGAAGATACTTTTATTCGCCCTCTTTACTCAGTAAAGGTTACATACACTACAAGGCTAGAATTAAGAAGTTCTTCCACTCGGAGTCCAGTCACCTTTTCCTGTTCATCAAACAGAAAGTATATATGAAACATTCTTCTGTGCTGGGGATGGATGGAAGGGATTTGGTCCAGGGAGGTGTAAGGAAAGGTCCCTGCTCACAGGGAGGCAGGCAACATTATCCAATGAGAAGAAAATTCTAACATATTAGAGGCTAACCTGGAGCACTGACTCCCAAATACAATGGGAATACTGAAAAGAGAGGTCATCCCCATTTCAGGGCTAAAATGTTCAGAGGAGTGGGAGCAAATTATCCAAAGTACTGTGCAGGGACAGTAGTGATTGTCTCCTCCCACAATTATGGGGGAGAATATTGGGAGAAATGCACCCCTTCTCACATCCCTATCCAGAGAGTGTAGTTGCCTTTCTCCATTTTTGGCAGGGAGACTGCTCTACCCTCTGTATTATATAATGGGACAGTGATGTAGCAATTCATTAGCTCCAGTCCATAGAATTTCTGCCTTGGAGATGCACTCTGTGGTCAGGCCACTGGTCTTGTCATTTGACAGGAGCACAAGTGCTACATCAGGCTGGGCATTGGAAGGCACACAAGATGAATATATGGTCCTGACACACAATAGTCTTCATTTGATAACTGAGATAAGTACAGAATAACTGGACAATTAATAAAATGATGAGCACTCTGAGGGGAGTCTGGTTACAAATATACAGGAAACCCAGCAAAGAGGTAGGAGATTCTCAGCTACAGGCACCAGGAGGGACTTCTTGGAGGAGGTGATAATAGATTATGATTTTGCATCCAAAGAACTCTCCAGTCTGGCATCTGATGAACAGAAATTATCTTTCTGGGGTGGGAGGAAGGCCCTGTTATATGGGAGGAAGGGGGAAGGAAAAAACCGTAATCTTCACCCAGTGATACGTAGGGACAAGGCCCCTGAACTCCGAGCACAGGAGATGTATGTTTCAGCACCACGGCCAGCAATTCTGCTTTGCTCTGGGATCAAAGGATGATGTCTTCTCTTCCCTGCCCCAGACCCACCACTTGCACCATCAGGGAACCAAACTCTCCAGCCCAAAGCCGTTACTAGACACTTACTAGTGCATGCCACTTCTGGAGGGTCAAAGTCCGCTCGGTAATAACCAGTCCGACAGGTGCAGATGGGAGACGCCTCTGCAGGGGAGCGGCTGTTGGAGGGGCAGTGGGAGCAGCCCTCAGCTTCCTGGCTGGCCTTGAATGTCCCTGCAGGGCAGGCTAGAACACAAAGAGACCATGTGATAATTAATGGAAGTGTGGCAGCCAGAAACTCTGCCCTACAACCGGAAAAGGAGTGTCTTCCTCTTTAAAGAGAACGGGAAACCCATATTTAACACTTCCAATTCTTCAGAAATCCCTTGTGAAATATACATTCCTGGTACCAATGACCTCTCTCACTTGAACAAAATGCATAATAATTCTTCCCTTCCAGGTGTGTCAAGAGATTGAATTGAGAAAACAAATCTAATGTGTAGCTCAGTTCCTGGGACATAAGTGCTCTATAAATGGTTACTTCCTCCTCTGTCTACCTGGTTAACATCCATGGCCTTTCTCTGAGCCACTCACTAAAGACATCTCATCTTATGGCCTCAGATAGAAAGGGGTCCGAGGTTTTTCAATGACATGTTGGACCTACGGTTTTTCAATGCCATGTTGTAGCACACATGAGGAACACTATGAGATGTATTAACAAGCTCTTGTTATGAATGATGGTAAAGGGCTGAAATTCATAAGTGATTCTTTAAAACTAGAGTGATTTCAAGGTTACTGCCTTAACAACATCATTCTCCTTTAACTGCATTTTGATATGCTTTCAGGGGCGGGGCAAGGAAAGGATGACTTTGCAGACAGCGCACCAGGGAACATGTCATGCACTTGGTGTCATCTATCATGCACATGGCAGTGGGGAAGGTTGGGAACACCTGCTACAACCTGATCTCCACTGGAGGGGTGCTCACATGTACAGCACATCCTCTTAATTTCCTGTGGGATCAGCTTATAATGAGTCATTCCCTGAAAAGTCTGGCTCCAAGCTGTCCCTTGGGTCTTAACTTTGTCTCATCTGTAGAGACTTTTGAGCCCAGACATCTGGTCTCTTCCTTGCTGATCCCTCCCAAGATTGATCCTGCCTACCCTAGTTCCCCAAGGCCCTCCCTTATTATCTCAGCCCTCACTCTTCCTGTCCCCGTGAAACCTACTCTGGCTCATCCTCCTTTGAGACTGGGTAAAACTTACTGACTGGTCAACTTGTTTGGCTTTCTTACACACCTCATTACTTCATTCAACAAACATTTACTGTGTTCCTGCTGAAAACATGGCATAGGGAATTCAAGAATAGAGCCTGCCTTCAAGGAGCTCTTGATCCAATGAAGTCATATAAATCTAATACAATGTGATCATTGTATAATGGAAGAGCCATTATAATGGTTTCTACTTATAGAAAGTTAATCTTCTCAAATGTATTGTTCCCTCCTGTAAAGTGCAGAATATTCTTTAATAACAGCAGTAGTCACCATCTGTTAACTTGTCTTGTTAAGTGCTTTACATGCATTACTCTATGCGGTAGACATTATTATCCCCATTTTGCTAATGAGGAAACTGGGACACGGAGAGGTTACAAAACTTACCAAGGATCACACAGTGGGAGAAATGATAGTGACGACATACACATAGCTCTTTGAAAAATATCCACTGCTTTTCTGCTAAGACTAGAAGGAAGAATTGTTTTCTATGCTGTGAAAGTTATCTCACTCCATTGCTCACTTAAGGTGAGGAAAAGGTTTCAGTTTCTCCAATCGTGTGCTGGGTGGGGTCCCATTTTGGACAGGAAGGAATCTCTGAAACACAGTGTTCTGGAATGGCACGACCCAAATGTGTTCCATGGGATCCACGTTCTTTGGATTGTTAACACCTATGACAAAAGGGTACTGTGGCCAGATATTTACAAATGCTAATTTTAAAAGTTCATCTTATTCTTTGTTGAGAATTTCTCAGAACTTTTAAAAATGCTATGTTTTTCACCAAGAAGCCTTACTTTGCAGAGCATCCCTTGGGATCAGGGAAGACACTGGAGCGAATGTTGTTTCCCAGTTTTGGGGAAACAATGCCAGTTGTGACCCACGTAAAAAGGGACCACTTCCTGACTCATCTCAGCACATTCAGAAGAAACTTCTCTGTAGAAAGAAAAAAAGTACATCTGAGTCTTTACTACAGATCTAACAAATAAAACATGAAAGGGAGAAGCTCTGAATAGCAAAAGTATGCGAGACTTTGGCTTACTAATCCATCTTTCCCAGCCCACTCAGTACGGTCCCTCCCTCTGTTTTTCTCCCTCTTTCCTTTTCTTCTTTCCATATCTCTCCTCATCTCCTGTGAGAATCGCTTGGCTCTTTTCCTAATAAATCCCCAGCCTTCCTGGCCCTGTTTGGTTCTGCAGCCAGTGAATACAAACGAATCCCAGGCCTGTGCTGCCTGGACTTGGCAGGAGCTCTGTCTCTGGAGAGTGGGGGAGGCATAGTGGTGACGACTCAAGCATTCATATTTGGCCCCTGCCATGCCGTAATTTTCTTAATGTACCAGTCCAAGAAGAACAAGGTGTTTCTAGCACATAAATGCCTCCTCACTTTACATTTAATAAGTTAAGAGCATAAACAATTGTCCTGATATCCACAAGTGGCAGGGGGATGTGGAAAGTGCCTCTTCTGAGGTTTCTGATGGAGGACGGTAGGCTCTGGGTGACTGAGTCTCTGAATTCCAAGGTGTACACAAGAGGAGCAAGTGGAGGGGAGGAGGTCCAAGCTGGCCATTAGGGAGAGAAGCTTGGGGAGTGGTTGAGGAGAGAGTTTCCAGGATGGGGTCTGACTCCATTCTCCCCAGAGAAAAAAGCATTTGGCAATGGTCAGACAGTCCTGAGGTCAATTCTTGGCTCTGCCAGCTCCTAGCTTGGTGACCACTGGCAAGTTATATCATCCCTCAGAGCCTCAATTTTCTCATCTGTATAAAAGGTCTATGAAAAAGAACTGTAACTTTCTCACAATAACTCCCACAAATCATAATACATTAATAATAAACTCAAATATGAAATGTCGCTAGCATCAATGTGTGCTGAATAATGCTAACTCCTCTCCATCCCAACTTACCCACTCCCAAAAAAAACCCAAAACAAACAAACAAACAAACAAAAAAACAAGGTTTCTTTCCAGGGACGTTTAGAATTCAGGGTCAGAATACAAATTTCAAGTCCCAAAGTGGGAAAATAAATCCCGGAACCCAATGGAAGACTGTGTTTCTACATATATGATTTCTGTTATGTATAATGGGTGAATCATATCTACAAAATATATTTTACATATAATTACAAAATGTATGAATCTCCTTAATACTCAGACTTTATAACTTAGTACTTTCATAAAATCTATCTAGGCATGCCTTAATTTATAAAAGAAGCAGTATTCCTAAATTCATTTATTAAAATTTTTTTTTAAACTTTAAGTTATGGGACACATGAGCAGAATGTGCAGGTTTATTACATAGCAATACATGTGCCACTGTAGCTTGCTGGACCTATCAACCCATCATCTAGGTTTTAAGCCCCACACGCATTAGCTATTTGTCCTAATGCTCTCCTTCCCCTTGCCCCCCACCCCCCAACAGGCCCCAATGTGTGATCTTCCCCTCCCTGTGTCTATGGGTTCTCATTGTTCAACTCCTACTTACGAGTGAGAACATGTGGTGTTTGGTTTTCTGTTCCTGTGTTACTTTGCTGAGAATGATGGTTTCCAGCTTCATCCATGTCCCTGCAAAGGGCATGAACTCATTCTTTTTTATGGCTGCATAGTATTCCATGGTGTATGTATGTCACTTTTTCTTTATCCAGTCTATCATTGATGGGCATTTGGGTTGGTTCCAAGTCTTTGCTATTGTAAACAGTGCTACAATAAATATACGTGTGCATGTGTCTTTATCATAGTATGATTTACAATCTTTTGGGTATATGCCCAGTAATTTATAAAACTTTTAAATGGTTGTGCTATACATTCTCATAGAATTCATGCTTTAAACAAGGGTTAAAGTGCCAGGCTAATCCACAAAGCCTTTTTAACTTACCTTGTATGGGGTGCCATTAATCAGAAACAAAAGTTAACAATATTGTTGTTTCACTAGAAATTTAACATAGAAATACAAATAAGAAAACTATGCTGTCCCTTGAGAAAAAGTAGCTTTAACTTGGGTTGATAAATAGAGCTTCTGGGTGGATTCTGATGGAGAATATTCAGGTCAAGAGAAGCAAAAGCAAATGGCCTTTGGAGCCAGGTCAGTCACTTAAGAATATAAAGCAGCTGGGAGTCACACAGTGCAGAGTGACGGAGACTCCGGCAGCCCGGAGACTGCTCACCTGCATAAAGACTCTATGATTTCAAACAATAATAATTAAATACGGCAGTAGCCTAACCAAATACATCTCAGCACTTTCAGGCAATCTGAGGTAAATAACAGAGTTCTCTGCTTTCATATCATTTCAAAACTCCGGAGTTCCTTTGCAGAATTATGGTCAGCACTATTGCTACAGTTGGGAGCCCCTTGTTCAACAGAAATTTAATTGACTCCTAGCCAGACACCAGACTATAGGAATAGAACAGAGCACAGATGGGGTAGACAACATTAGGAAGCTCCTTCCTGGTGAGGGAGGTGTATGATAGAATGCTGCTTCTGATACAGCAGGATCTGTGCTATGCTTGTATGCACACAGGGGACCAGGTGGCTGGATATACACCTTTTGCAGAGTCTCCTTATAAGATGAGAGTCATAAGAAACTTTATAAGAGAAGCAGTATTCCTGAGTTCATTTATTAACCTTTTAGATTGTAACTTGTAACCACACTTGTGCTATACTTTCTCATAGAATTCGTGCTTTAAACAATGGTTAAAAATGTCACTTCAGGCCAGGTGTGATGGCTCACGCTTGTAATCCCAATACTTTGGGAGGCCGAGGCAGGTGGATCACCTGGGATCAGAAGTTTGAGACCAGCCTGACAAACATGGCAAAACACTGTCTCTACTAAAAATACAAAAAAGAAAAAAATATTAGCTGGGCATTGTGGCATGTGCCTGTAATCCCAGCTACTCAGGATGCTGACGCAGGAGAATCGCTTGAACCCAGGAGGTGGAGGTTGCAGTGAGCCGAGATTGCGCCACTCCACTCCAGCCTGGATGACAGAGTGAGACTCTGTCTCATAAAAAAAAAAAAAAAAAAAAAAAAAAAAGTGCCATTTCTTGGTAGTTGGCAATGGTGATTAAAAAGCTTATTGTGATGGTTAGGAGATGAAATTCAGAAGGAGAGGAAAAGACAAAGGGAGAAGAAAAGAGGTGGAAGAACAGGAGAAGTGGGAAGGGAAATTAGGTCAGAAAGTGGTCAGCTTCGAACTTCATGGGGGAGAGTTCCATTACGTTTCCAGGAGGTGGGTAGAAAGAGAAGAGCCACCTGCACCTTGCTGTGTATTCGTATTAATACAATGGGACAACATAACTTGGAGGACTGGACATTTCTAACACCAGTGCAGCCTACAACTGCCTCGTTTCCTTAAGAGAAGGGGGTTTGCTTTCCTCCATTGTAAGTGATCTCAGTTCAGACAGAAGGCCTAGAAACTTGCATAGCCAAGGCTTTTGGGTGGCACTCCTCCCCCTGACCTCACCACACATCTCTTTCCCCACCCCCAACTTCAGAAAAGGAGAGGAGACAAGATCTGAGCACCCCATGCCTAAACATGTGTATATTTTCCATTCAACAGACAAAACACACATTTGCCTCCCTGTTCAAGTGCCAAGGGTTGGCTGCACGTCTCCTCTGGCTGGTATCCAGAAGGTCACCTTGAAACGTCCACTGAACTTCTCAGCACCTCAGCAATGTAACAAATGACCTTCTGCTTACAATACTCTCGAGACACCCCTCTCCGCCTGTCCATGCACGCAGACTTCCAGTGGCACTGAGTCCATCACCTACAGTACTGTTACTTTATAAAGAAACAGATTAAGTGTCTCATAAACAGTACAGTGATTGAGATAATGGAAAGCGCTTCTCGTACCCATCTGCAGCATCAGGTTATGAAGCATTTCCAAGCAGCCAGGAAGAGGAAATTAATAGAAGCAAGAGGGAATAACCACTTTTATGCAATTTCCTCAGGAGATAGTGGACCATCTAATCTTTATTGGAGCCCTTTAACCTGTCACTCAGCACTCACCAGAGCCTCTTTAGCTCTCACAATTTTTCTTGATATCAAAGGAAGATAAAATGAAGACCTCAAAATATTGTTTTATAATTTTCAGATGTAGAGGGTGCGTGTTACCGCTGCCCCTCCCCCTCTCAAATGAGGCCTCAAAAACGACATTTTTATGCAGCATAAATGTGGGAGAGCTTAACTATTCTCAGTGCATGGTCGAGGGGGTCAGAGCTACACCGCAGGGAGGAAATCTCTCCTTGCATTTTAAATGTGATTCT
The DNA here is from genome assembly GCF_024542745.1 of Macaca thibetana thibetana. NCBI lineage: Eukaryota > Metazoa > Chordata > Mammalia > Primates > Cercopithecidae > Macaca > Macaca thibetana. Next base: position 37,707,090 of record NC_065579.1, on the reverse strand, counting down.
TCCCTCCACCGCCACCTTCTGTCCTTGCTCTTTCTTTTTAATAATCTGATTACTTCTTCTGATCTATTTTTTTTTTCCCCAAATGAGTTTGCAAAGGTTCATGCCAATGAATATTCATCCCCTGCTTAAGAACCGGGTGCCTTTCTCAAGGCAGGTGCAGCTCAGCAGCTGGCTCAGGGAAGTCAGTCTGCCTCATGGGGCAACTGGGAGAGAGGCAAGGCACATGCTTCTGGCCAGGAAGAAGGAGGTTCACAGTCCACAGTTCATTGCTCCTACAACCTCCCCTTCCTTTGTCTTACGCTTTGCTCTCATTCTGTAAGAGAGGCAGAAGAGCCTCTCTCAGCAGCTGCTAAGAATTGTGCGATAGGTGTGGTGTTGGCGGGCAAGAAATTCCTGTGGGTCATGCAAACAGCTCTACATAGCTCCTTCCATAGGTCTTGTGGCCCCACATTGGGCCACTATTTAAAGTCACTTCTGTGGCCAAATGTCTCCATCACCTTCACATTACTGGTGGCTGACCAAATAGGTTCCCAGCTCTGAAATTTCAGGCCTGGTGAAACTCCCTGGAAGGAGGTGGCATGAGGTCTCTGCACTGGGATTCCTCTGTCTATTCTCAAAAGCAATCTTTGCTTTCCCAGAATGGGTTTTCCTGAATAGCCCCAGGACATTCCACTGGGACTCAAAGCCTTATGGAAACTCCCAATTCCCCTTATATTTATGGCAATGTGTTGAGAAAACCGACGGCAAATAAATATTTCCCAAGCACCCATCCATTCATCCATTCATCCATTCATCCATCCATCCATCCATCCATCCATCCATCCATCCATCCATCCATCCATCCATCGAATGTACTAGTTTGAAAGTTCTCTGAAGGCTGACACTAGGTGTTTTCATCATCTTTGTATTTCCCTTTCCCCAGCACTTAGCACAAACTTTACACATAGGCATACACATTCTATGGCTAGTCGAATGAGTGTTTGCTGAAGGACTGCTGTGATAAGACCCAAAAGATAAAAGCTGTGATGATAATAATAATAACAACAACAAATATGGTATTAATATTAGAGCATGTAAGATAATGAGCAGTCCCACACAAAGTGTGGCTTCTTTTTTTTTTTTTTTTTTTTTTTTTTTGAGACAGGGTCTCACTCTGTTGCCCAGACTGGAGTTCAGTGGCGCAATCTCAGCTCACCGCAACCTCCGCCTCCCAGGGTCAAGCGATTCTCCTGCCTCAGCCTCCTGAGTAACTGGGATTACAGGCATGCACCACTACCACCTAAGTTTTGTGTTTTTAGTACAGATGTGATTTACCGAGTTGGCTAGGCTGGTCCTGAGCACCTGACCTCAAATGATCCATCTGCCTCGGCTTCCCAAAGTGCTGGAATTACTGGAGTAAGTCAATGTGCCCAGCCAAAGTGTGGACTCTTATTGTTTCCTGGGAGAGTTATTTGATGTGTATTAAGAGCTTCAAAATGTTGAAAGCTTTGATTCAACAAACTTATTTCTAAAAACTTATTCTAGAAAAAAAAGCAAGCAGGTGTAGGAAAAGATCTATGTTCATTGATGTTCATCACAGTGTTGTTTATAATAGGGAAGAAAGAAAAAAGAGAAGAAGAGGGAGGGAAGAACTTAAAAGTCTGATAATAAGGTATTGGCTAAATAAATTATGCAACATTCATATCATTCATACAATGGAATATTGCACAGCCAAGGAGCTGAGCTGAGCATAGCAGGTCAGGGTGAAGTGTTTACCAATCAAATTTGTACGGCAGAGGTGGAGAGGCTGTGTGCCAGAGGTCTTTAGAGGAAGGGGAGAGTGGGTTGCCATTGGAAGGCTGTCTAGAGGAGGTGTTTCATGCATAGGGCCTCAAAGTATGGGTAAAAGTTGGCACCGAGGGAGGATGGGAGTATGAGGCAAAGGGAAAAGATTGCACCAAGACTCAGAGACAGCAGGATCCCTAGCTTACTTGGGGAAACTTTGAGAGTAGTTGTAGAAGGTGCCAAAAATACAAAGCATTTATGGGGGCCATGGTGGGAGGAGGGCTGGAGCGCATTTACTTCTACATCAACCTGGGCACTTGGAGCCAAATGAGTCTCCAGTTCTTGCCTCCCTGGGCCTGCTGCCAGCTGTAATGGCCTGTGCAGAGGGGACACTTAGCTGTGTCATACACTTGTATCACTCATGGTGACACTTGCTGAAATTGATGAATGCTGCAGGCACCATGACACAGAAGAGACTGTAACTTACTGTGCTATTAAGTTGTTCAGACAGCAGTAGGAGTAGCAAGCCTAGAATGCATCCGCATGGAAGTTGTTAAAGAGGTGGGCCAGGGTGGGGGTGCTTTGCCTTGATGAAATGGGGCGATCACTGGTCAGGACTGAAGTGTGACAAACAGAAGAGCAGTGTCTCAAGCGAGAGGGACAGACACTCAGGTCCTGATGGCAGCCTGTTCCCAGAGTGTAGCCAGGGCCTTCAGAGCCAGGGTCCTGTTCGGTTGTAGGAGGCTGTGCTGGGCATCAGTTTCTCTCAGAAGAGAGTCCAGGCCTGGATCCTACAATTCTGGTCCAAGGTCAGTGATTAGGGTGTGAGGATCGCCATAAAGCAAGCCCAGGTGTTTTGTAATGATCTAGGCCAGGTTCTCAAATTGGTCTCCAAATCAGCAGTGCTATGGACTAAAAGTTGCCCCTCAAAAAAAAAAAAAAAAAAAAAAAAATCATACGTTGAAGCCTAATTCTGAATGCAATTTTTTTTCTTTTTTTTTTTTTTAAGACAGAGTCTCACTCTGTCATCCAGGCTGGAGTGCAGTGGCGTGACCTCAGCTCACTGCAACCTCCGCCTCCAGGGTTCAAGCGCTTCTCCTGCCTCAGCCTCTAATGCAGCTGGGACTACAGGCATGTGCCACCACGCCTAACTTTGTATTTTTAGTAGAGATGGGGTTTCACCATGTTAGCCAGGATGGTCTTGATCTCTGCCCCTCTCGGCCTCCCAAAGTGCCGGCACTACAGGCATGAGCCATCGTGCCCACCCCCGAATGTGATACTATTTGAAGGTGAGGGCTCTGTGGAGTAATTAAATCACGAGGGTGGAGCCCTCATAAATGGGATTAATGGCCTAATAAGAAGAAATACGAGAGAGCTTTCTTTCTTTCTGCCATGTAAGGATATAATGAACAGATGGTCACCTGCAAACCAGGAAGTGGGCCCTCACCAGACCCTGGATCTTCTGGCACCTTGATCTTGGACTTCCTAGTATTCAGAACTGTGAGAAATAAATGTTTATTGTTTAAGCCACCCAGTATTTGTTACAGCAACTTGAACGAAGACAAGCAGCATCAGTGTCACCTGGGAACGGACAGAAATGCAGAATCTCAGACCCTCCTCCAGGCCTACTGAACCAGAAAATCTGGAGGCGTGACTCACTAATCCAAATTTTATCAAGCCCACCAGGCGATTCTGATATGGCTCTAGTTTGAGGACCACTGCTCTAGGTCTTCTGGAAGAATGCACACATGGGGTCTGAAAAACTTCCATGTGCTGGCTGTGTGATCTTAAGCAAGTTATTTAAACTTTGACCCTCAGCCCACCCATTTGTAAAAAGGGGTGCTAAGGTGACTTCCTTCCCATAGCTATTGTGAAGATCAGTGTAATACATGTAAAATTCCTGGAATATAGTATCTCCTCAATAAATATCTTCAAGATGTTTTCCACAAGAAGCCAGGATGAATGTTTTCATCAACAATTCATTTGAAAGTATTTATTAACATACTTGGAGGTATGCTAGGCACTGTGATACATCAATGGAGGAAAAACGCAAAGATATTTCCCATGTGGAATTGACATCGTGGTGGAGGAAGACAGACTTTAAGCTGGAAATTCCAATGGATGGGATTAATGTGGCATAGAAGCGCTATAGTAGCGACCTAACCCTGTCTGGGAGGGTCTTGGGAAAGCGACATCTAAGTTAAGGCATAAAGAAGATATAAGCCTCCTATGATAGGCAGAGGCAAGGTGGGTTAGTGAGAGGAGATAAAGAAGCTTCCAGGTGGAGAGAGCAGCCTGTGAAAAGGCCCTGGAGAATGAAAATGACTCCATCAAGGACCTGAGTACAGTGCCTGCAGGGGCCCTGAGTGCTCAGGCTCGGCAGAGAGCCTGCGTGGGGTAGGTGGGATCCGTAGGCAAGTGAGGCAGCTGAGCGCTTGGAGGGGCAGCCTGAGCTCATGTCACCCACTCAGCCCATGACTTTATCCTGAGGTCCATGGAACCACTTGATGGGCTTGAAATTGGGAAGAAACAGAATCAGATTTTGTTTCTAAAGGATCACACTGGCTGCTGGGAAATGAATGGACTGGAGGAGTGGGGACACTTACAGGAAGATTCAGTAGCCCATAAAAAGTGATAATGGACTAGTGTAGTGGGAACAGAGAGAAGTAGATGGATTCAAGAGCTATCTAGAAGAGAAGGGTCTGGCAATTGATTGGGGATTGCTCCTTCATTCAACAGATAGGCACTGAGCCCCTACTAGATGCCAGGCACTGGGTTGGGTGTGAGGAGTCAAAGACTGCAACCTGTTGTCTGCTTGTGTCCCTGCTATCCTGCTGACCCCAGAAAGCCTGCCCTCTACATTTCATCCTCTAGGGCTAGGCATTTTCCTCTTCCTGGAGTCCTCTTTTAGAAATCCAATACTTTAGCAGTAGGCTCACTGTCCCTATAACTTTGGGGGGAATATTGGGGAGTGGCAGTATGAAAGGTCCAGAGCAGAGAAGGTGAGAGTCTCACTCAGAGACTAGGACTGATTTGGCTCTTCCTGAAGCCGCTGCATCTGTGCCCCAAGTCTGTCCCTTGACCACTGGCCTGCAGACAAAGTCAGAGAAACAATGTGTGTGTCTATGTGGGAGAGAACCCAATCTTCAGACTCAGGAATCTGCAGAGTGGCCAGAAGAGCCTTCTGGACTTTGGAATGGTACAGGGAACAGACCTCTGACCAGAGATTCCTGTCCCTGAAGCTGCAGCATTACCTGTATCTCCTCCACAGCAGGCCAACTGGACAGCCAGTAACTGCTGAGCGTCCCATGGGCTGGTTCCTTAGCTTTAGGCCAACAGAGGGGACAGGAAGGGGTACGATGCTGCAGCACCAAGGAAGACAGAGACAGCAGGGAAGAGGGAAAGCAGGAGGGAGAAGGTTTAGCTGGGAACAATTGCGCTTCCTTACACAGAGGGAAACTGAGGCCAGAGAAGGCACTTGACTTTCTCAGGTCACCCAAGAAGCAGGGACTCAGCTGAACTTATTCCTTGGCCCTGCCTGCCTCAGAATAGAAGGAAAAGGGAAGGACACAGGAGGAGTTGTGGAGGAGGCAGCTGACAGGCCCCTCCTGTCCACAGCCCAGCCCCAGAAGAAACAGCACGAACATCTTGGTCTGCCCCCACAGACACCCGACATTCTAAAGCCTACACCCTGGACATGGGGGATCCCTGGGGAAGGAGGCAATAATGCAGCTAACTGGGAAGTAAGGGACCACTGGGCAGAGACTGGGAAGGGGCAGGGCCTGGTCCTTCACTCTCCCAGGCTCTTACAACCTTGAAATGATCAGCATGGAGGGGAGTGGGACAGAGCAGGGTCACAACAGCCAGACACCAGCGAGGCTGATGCTGCTGTGTGCTGGCCTGCCCTCTTTTCCAGGGCTTGGTGGAGAACTGGGACCCAGAGAGGCAAATGGCCTAATGGTGCTCAAGCTCCTCTCTCTATGGAATTTATATTAATGAAATAATCACAGGTAGCTCAAAGATTTAACTATGCGGGTATTCATGACAATATTGTTTATAGCATGAAAAAACTAATAACAGCTTAAAAGCCCTAAAATAAGATGTCAGATCAATAAATTATAGTGTATCCATAAATGGAAAATCATACCCAATCAAGGAAGATGGTGAAAACCTGTGGTTAGTGACATCTAAAAACATTGGCAAATAGTGGGAACAAATATTGTTCTCAAATATGTCACTCTTTTATAAAGATGAGATTATACACATTTAAAACATCTTTTATGATCTATATTTTCCAATTTTTATGCAGTGAACTTATATTAGTTTTTTGAATTGCAAAAGATTTCTTTCTTTGAGACAGGGTCTCACTCTGTTACCCAGGTTGGAGTGTAGTGGTGTGATCTTAGCTTGCTGCAACCTCTGCCTTGAGGGTTCAAGAGATTCTCCCACCACAGCCTCCTGAATACCTGGGACTACAGGCACGTGCCACCATGCCTGGCTAATTATTTTTGTATTTTTTAGCAGAGACAGGGTTTCATCATGTTGGCCACGCTGGTCTTGAACTCCTGACCTCAAGTGATCTGCCCATCTTGATCTCTGAAAGTGCTGGGATTACAGGCGTGGGCCACCATGCCTAGCTAAAAAAGATTTTTTCAAACAGTGGAAGATCAGAGGGCAGTGCTAGCCAGGAGGAGAGTGACTGGTGTGGGAAGAAGGCAAGAAGTGAGGCCCCACTGGCAGCAGGACAAGGCAGAGAGGGCAGTGGAGTGTGGGGAGTGGCCTGGGAGTTGGCACAGAAGGCCCCCACTCAAGCCTAGCCTTTCTGTGAGCCATCATGTCTCTGTGTCCCCAACTCCACCTCTTCACTCACGTTAGCGTCCCCTAAAAAATCTCTTTTGAAGGATGAGCTGTTTTCCTTTTATAGGCATTCTCTCGTTCACTCAACACACATCTGGGGAGCACTTTCTGTGTGCCCTGAGATAGATACCAGATAGTCACTGCCTTTACATTGGGTAAGAAGAGGGCCATTGTCAAGGAGTGAGGAATTCCAGATATGCAGGAATCAGAAGGGTAAGGGGGTCTAGAGGAGCCCCCAATGCAGAGGCAGCACGCAGCTAAATGGGGGTGGAATTCTTAAGATGTTGAACTCCAGGCTAGGCGTAGTGGCTCCCGCCTGTAATCCCAGCACTTTAGGAGGCTAAGGCCGGTGGATCACTTGAGCCCAGGAGTTCGAGATCAGCCTGGTCAACATGGCAAAACCTCGTTTCCACTAAAAATAGAAAAAATTAGCCGGGAGTAGTGGCGCATGTCTGTAGTCCCAGCTACCCAGGAGGCTGAGGCAGGAGAATCGCTTGAACCTGGGAAGTGGAGGTTGCAGTGAGCCGAGATTGTACCACTGCACTCCAGCCAGGGCGACAGACACTCTGTCTCAAGAAAGAAAGAGAGAAAGAGAGAGAGAGAAAGAGAGAAAGAGAGAGAAAGAGAGAAAAAGAGAGAGAGAGAGAGAGAGAGAGGAGAGGGAGGGAGGGAGAGAGAGAGGGGAGAGGGAGGGAGGGAGGGAGGAAGGAAGGATGTTGGACTCCAGAGGCAGGACCGTGCCCTCCTTGAGAAGATCTGATGTCACAGCTAAGCAGGAGACAGGGAAACAGTGTCAGTTCCCAGAGGGCAGAGCAGGGAGGTAAACGAAGTGGTAAGCCCATGCTGGAGGGCAGTGGAGAGGAACCTGTGCTTTAGAAGACAGCAGAAGCACCCTGCCAGCAGCCAGGATGGACTCTTTAAAGGGAGATAGGTATCCCCTTGACACCTCACTCTCAACCATGAGGGAGACGCTTCAAGGGGCCCCTGGGACCCAACAGAAGGGAGGGTCCCATCACTTTGGTCACTCTGAGAGCCCCAGGTCATTTATCCTTCTTGGGTGCTAGGCCTAGGTCTCTGCTGCATCAGCGAGGACAGGGGAACCCCCAATTGTCCCCTCCTGAGGCCCAGTCTCCACCCTCATCAGTGCCCAGCTGCCAGTGTTCTAAAAACACCATCAATCTGGTAGCTCCAGGCAGGGGATGAGCAGGACATATGCTGGCAGTCAGGCTGCTTCCCATGTTTTCAAACTGAAGTGTTTTCCTTTTGAGAAAAACCTCATTTTTTAAGCACTTTCCCTGACACGGACCTTAATGGATTCCCTTAAAAAAAATTTATAACCAAGTTCTTAAGATAAATGAAGATGATTTCTCACTGTGTTTCTATCTAAAGGCTGGACAATGACAAGAAGCCACACAGAGTTTCTCACTTTTTCCAGAGCCCCAGAGGCACAGGCTCGCCACCAGGGCACACACAGGTCAGCCAGGTCTGCTGGGTGGTCACACCCAGGACAGACACTGCTTTCATTTGCTCTCTCTGCTTTTCACAGAGCGAATAGGAAACACACACACACAAGCAACTGTGTTTAGATGTATCACACAAATCTCATTTACTCTCCAAACTCTGACCAGGTAAATACAACTCTTCTCTTAGGGAAGGTTGCTCTTGTTCCTTCCTTTCCCGGCTTCCTGACCCCAGAGTTTGGTGAGCCCACAAATCACAGACAGACAGGGCTGGAAAAGACCTTAGAAATACCTTTTAGAATAGGGGCTGCCGATACCCAGCACAGATACTGTCACCACCTCTCCATGCCTGCCGTGGCAGACATTGCTAATCAATCTTGGCACTCATTCCTACTCAACCCACAGCAGAGTGCTGACCCTTTAACACAATGTTCCAGGCAGAAACTACCTGTGATTGAATTGCCACATCACAGACTTATGATGGCAAAAATGAGGCCCAGAGAAGGCAATGACCTGGCCAGAGGTGCAGGAGAACCAAAACAAGTCACGGTGCCAGTGTCTGCTCCACCTGCCCAGATGGCCCCATCACAAGCATGAGCCTGCTGCAGCTCTGTGGAGCTCACCCCTGCCCCCACCCGAACTGCTCTCCAACTTGGATGCAAGGGCATCTAATTATTCTCTCTGTATGCATCAGGGAAGAGCTGCATTCTGTTTAAGCAAGTGTAGCTAAGAGGTGCTGCATCTCAAGAGAAGGTCAAGTGCTGCATATGTATAATATAAGATTAAGATTTTCCCCTTCTGTGGTGTACTTGATAAAATAATTTTGCTGTGACCTTTACAGAAACCCAGGAGTAGAAATGGAGAGAAGTGGAATTTCCAGCTTCTCCCCAGGTCACAAAGTCATAAACACGTAAATCTATAATGATATTACACGGCATTCAAGTGGGACAAGTAAGCAAAAGAAATAATTTTTACTTCTTTTAATGGCAAAGCAAAAGTTTTGAGGCTGAAATTCTCAGGCTAAATTATCAGAGCTGTCTTGACAGATAAGGGGCAGAAACCCTTCCCCCTACACTGCCCTGTCCTTGCCTGTCTGCCCAAACAGTGTGGCACTGCAGACATGGGCATGGACCTCCCTAAGCAGATTATTTAGAGGAAAGTGGCCTGTCCAAGGTCACGAAGGAATCAGTCAGGTCTAACTGGCTCTGCCACAATGTTGCCAGGGGGGGTTGTTCAGCCAGATCTCAGCTCCTAAATTGCAGTGATAGTGGATGTAGCACTTTGCAAGTCGAGTCAATTCTTAAAAAGTGAAGTAACCATGAGTAATAATCAATATTGAAATAAGGTTATAGTCATCCCAAAAGATTCTCCAAGTAAGAGTTACTATGACAAGGCAGAATATATGCATGAGATTTATCCAAAAGGCTGAAGGCAGAGAGATTTGGCAGTATTCATTTTGTCTGACCTGCAACTTTTGCTTAGGACCTCATCAACTCTGAAGCAGCCTTTGAAAAGAGAAGTGGGGCTTACAAGTTCTGGAATAGGGAGGACACTCTCCTTTTGAGTACCCAGGCAGAGCCAGCCTTAGGCGCTGGATCCCTGGAGATCATGTGAATGGACCGGTGGGTATTGCGAATCAGATCAGCTGGGTGAGGCCTCCCACTGCGACAGAGACAGCAAACGGTTGGATAGTCACATTCTTTCCTGTGACCATTTATTCCTAGGTGCTGAGAAGTAATTTCCAGAGTGCCCTGTGTCCTCCTTATTTGCAGTTTCCTGGATGAACATTAGTATCACCAACTGCCTTCAGGTTTGTCAGTGAAACACAATTAGAGCAGAAGCTTGCAGCAGAGATTAGAGGTGTTAAGGATACACTTAGCACTTAGATTTCAATGCACACTTAGGGAAGCCATTCAACTGGGCTCAGCACATCAGGAAGAACCTAGGGAAGGAACAGCAGGTGAGGATCTCAGGGAAGGCCCAGAGGGAGGAATGGAGTGAGGGAGCAGCAGGCACTGCTGAGCAACTTGAGAAAAGACTCCCCCAAAGCAAACAGCAGGACATGAGCCCAGAGCTGGAGGAATGACAGGAGTCTAGCTGGACAGGTGAACACGACATTGCTCCCTCTCCCGCCCAGGAAGGGGCCGGCTCTCCTGTGCCCAATCTCACCTTTCAACCTTTGGGATCAGACCAGCAAAGGCCTCTTAATTGCCCTCCTACCCTCAGCACCTGATGTGTCTCACTTCACCCTTCCAAGGCAAGGTCTGTGTGCCAAGCTACCCACCACGTGTTAAAATTGGTTATAAAGTTGTGTTGGTATTAATTACAATTGTTTCATTAATAATAACAACAAGAATTTAAGCATTCATCACAGGCCAGGTATGTTACTCAGAATAATCCCATGTTATCCTCACAACTGCCCCAAGAGATAAGTGCTACAATTACTCCCATTTTGCACATTAAAAAACTGAGGCTCAAATAAGTCCAGTAGCTTGTTCAAAATCCCACAGCTGGTGGTACAGATAGGAATTGAATGCAGGCTGCTGACTCCAGAGACTTGATAGCTCATTGGAATATTTTTATACCAAGTAAATTTACCTGGAATAAACAAAAACTACTGTGTATAACTACTTATGTTAAACATCAACTATGCCAACATAACTTCCTGGAGAAAGGAGTACCAGCTTCAGTTATAGACTCTACTACTTAGAGTCATGCGAAGCAAGTTCTATAACATTTTTGAGCCTCAGTTTCCTCATGTGTAAAAATTAGTACCTGTCTCATAGAGCTGTTTTGATGATTGAATGAGATAGAAAATATAAATGTTTGGTACAATATCTGGCATGAAATAACTGCTCAATTCAAAGTATTAATAGCAGTTAATATTTTCTATTATAAAATGCTAATATGTTCAGTATAGACAATGTGTCATCACCTTGCTAATATTTTCTATTTTTCAGAGTCAACATTTTCCCCCACTATATGGGACATTCCCATCAAGCTTTGATAATGCATGCGTATTGGCTTGAATCACTAAGATCTAGGGATACAAGGAGAAGTAGTACCCTATGTGACTTCTGAGAGAAAGTTAGCTCTTCTTCCATCCTTCCTCATTTTTGCTGGCTGAAAAGTAGACATGATACTTGGAACTCAAACAGCCATCTTCAACTACGAGATTGAAACTGTGTGCTCCGAATTTCAAAGCAACAAAGTAGAATGCACCTGGGTTTCCAACATCACATCATGGAGTGCCATCCAACCTGGATTTATTTTACATGAGAAAAAAACCGGTATTTTTAAAACCACAATTATCTTTCATTTTCATGTTTCTTATAGACAAATGTAATCTTAACATTTCTTTTCGATGAAACTATATGAGAAAGATAGTAGCATTTCCATTTCACTGACAGTGATACTGAGGCTCAGAGATAAAACAATTTGCCCAATATTTCCCAGCTAGTCTGTCATGGAGGTATAATTCACCACCAGGTCTGTCTGGCTTCATAGCTGATGTCCTTTCCAGCTATTTACTATGGTAAGTTATGTATGGGGGTGGGGACATTCTGTATTCATGGGTATATGCACTCAGGCTCAAAAAGTCACATGTTCAAGTCAACATGAGTTCAGATGAGAGGCTTATGAAAGGGACAAGATGAATATCTTTTCTGCTCACTTAGGGCATCTTGTCCTACTTTTCCTGCCTCTAAAGGAAGAGAAAAAAAAAATAAGTATGGTCTATGTCATATGCTGGCTCTGAGTCCCTCTGAGTTCCTGCCTGCCTGAATTCCTGACCAGATGTGAAAACGTGATGCATGGATGTGGCTGCTGGGTATTCTACAGAGGCCTGCTCTGAAAGGCAAATTCATCCTTACAGTGGCTTCTGGTGCACACAGAGAAATGAATAGAGTGTGAATGCTGGTGAGATGGGCTGCTTTTTCCAGAGGACCCTTGGCAAGCTCAGCAGCAGGGCGGGCAGTGAGCATTCACTGATGTGAACTGTTCCTACCTCTAGTGGATGTCGGCTCCCTAGAATATAAGTTTTTTGCTATTTGCATAACATATGGGCACCTATCATTATTATTGTGCATGGATATCCCAATCCAGATTTGCTAGAGGAGCCAACTACATTTATGCCCACTTCCCATATAACTTCAGGATGGGATGTTAGGGACAGATGCAGCCAGGCTGCTGCCCATCAGCATAAAGGGCACAGAACAGAGAATGCCAAGGAAACCACATGCATCGAAGCCTGGATTTCATCATCATTAGGCTAATAATCATTATAATCCTATGAAACTTCATTATTGAATTCCCCCTTTACCATTTCCACATGTAACGCTCATTTGTTAATAACCAAGATAAAGGTCCATAAAACAATATTGCTCCCATGTAACACGGCTTCCTCCTCATTCTCAGTAAGAAACCAGACTTTCATCAGAGGAATCTAAGTGCCTCACCAAGATGTGTCAATTATTTCAAGATGACAGGTATTCGATTCCCAAATTCATCAGTGGGGGCTAAAAATGTATTGGTTCATCAAGCAAAGCACATTTCTGGAAGCACTCTCACCATTTGGGAATCAAATAATAATTGCAATACCAACACCTTGACTTTCTAATGGAATTTTTCAGGAGCTAAAGGGTTTTGACACATTCCCCCAACAACCCACTCTCAGATTTATCTTCTTTGCAGGCTATTGCAATAGTAAAGGTACTGGTTTTATTTTTCTCATTTTGCAGAAGAAACTCAGATTCTCAACTCAAAAGTCGAGTGACTTACATAAGCAAAGCATGCCGGAGGCAAAAAATAGCGAAGAGCTCTTTCACTGTGAGGCTCCAACCACTTGACTACACAGTTTCAGCAACATCACTCCTTGAATTCAAGCCCTGAGCTGGCTACTTTGACTTTACAGAGAAGAGTACGCTAGAGTCCCCATTCTCAAGGAACAGAAAACTCAGTGAAAGAACGAAATGTTAACAATAATTATACAACAGCATGTGAATGTGAAACGAGAAGCATACAGAGGGGTGGGGAGAGAAGTCTCCTCTCTATATTAGTTGGGAGAGTGAGGCTCCTGGCGGAGATGACAACTAATATGGGCCTTGAAGCATTCATAGGAGTTTACTAGGTAGGTAAAATGAAGGTAGGCACTCCAGGGCAAGGAAAATGTCATGCACAAAGGCATGGTGGTGGAAAGAGTCAAGGATATTTAGCAGCTTGCTAGTGTCATTGCCATATACCCATCACCAACCTAATCAAGCAGAAGACTTTGTCTTTGTAGGGAGAGAGACTGAGTGTTCCAAATAAACTGGGAAGTCTTGAAGAGGGGCATGATGTCGAGCTGAGTCTTGAAATAAGTAGGGAGCATGGATATGTTTCAGGAACACCCTCTCCCACCCCCACTACTGAGTTTCTCTCGAGGCGTGCCTGCGATTCCTCACTCTTCTGGTCCTCCTCTCTCCCACCGTCAGAGGTCATTAAGGATCCTGTTGGGCCTGGCTGATTCTGGACGGCTGAGTGTAGGCAGCTCGGTCCTGGAAGGGGCTGCCTGGACTTCCTAACCCTAACATAGATGCTCTCCTACCACTCCCCACGTATCTGTCTGCATCCTCTCATATGTCTTCTGTGCAGAGTATAACAACAGAAATGCAAAGAGGCCCTTCTGTGCAAAGGGAGTTAGTAAGAAGCTTCTTTCTTCTCTCCAGGGCCCTGGCCTTTCCTCTAGGCACACATTGATGCCTTTCTCCTGGGGAGGCCTCCCCTCAGCTCTTAATCAGGGGCTGCACTTCGGTTCTTTGCAGAGCCCACTGCGGATTTATGATTTAATTTGTGTGTATGGCACTAAGAAATGATTTCAGGGCTGGTCACTTAAGAAATGATTAAAGACCATCATTTCAAACCCACAGCACTCCCTGGGGGAAAGGAAGCGATCTGAGACAGAAGGAGGTGTTAATAATAGGCTGAGATGGACATGTGGCAGGGGATGCCAGTCAACTGGGGAAGACAGAGGCAGGGAGGGCAAGGCCCAGCTGCCTCATTGCTATGAGCTATGTGTGTGTGCTGAGGAGCACTGGGCAATGCTGAGAGGCTTGGGGTCCTCAGGACAAGAGGAGACACCCGCATCAAACATTCGTGATGCTACCTTTGTCCAGACAGGCAGATTCCATTTGAGGCAGGCACAATAAAAAACCAGGCTGTCTCCATTCCTTGGCATCTTTACAATCTCGGAGCAGTAAACCTGGGCTCCAAGGTGAGTGATTCCAGTTGGGAGAAGGAAGCAACCATTCATAAAGGCTTCAGCCCTCCAGAAGCTTTCCATGTGTTGACACTGACCGGAAACCTGCATGCAGGAGTTCTAAATCACTCTTGATGTCTCTTCCAAGAGAGCAGCCAAATGTCTCACCACACCAGTTTATGAGGTGTGGCTATAAAGTTCTGAGACCAGGTAATGAACTTGGGAAGACACACTTAGCTTCCCTTTAGGAATTTCTCAAAGTCAGGGTTGCTCTGGTTGCCTCTTTGTGTTAATCAACTAACTCAGCCACTGGAGAACACAGGTGAGCCCTAGGCCAAGTCTGCTTGTGGCTGCACAGATAAGGGGTCATTATTATTAAAGTCGGTGGCTCAGAATGTTGCAGAAGACAGTAATGGGTCAATGAAATTCACCCTGAATATCCGGGTTCTAGAACCAGTTCCTAAACCCTTGCTACCTGTGAGGTTGTGGGCAAGTTCTGTTGTAGCCTCTCTGAGCCACAGCGAACTCATCCACAAAATGGGGATAAGGAGGGTAAATAAGAGTCATTCCCTCACCTTTGCTGTTTATCGGTGAACATATATAAGGCTTGATTTTAGTGTTTATTATAGCTCCTATGTCTGCTTATCTGGGCCTACCAAACATCCATCATGATAAGTGATACTTTGACTTTTGTAAGCTTCTTATATTGTGAATAGCAAAAATAACTGCAAGTGTACATTCTCATTTGTGTTCTACAACATCTCGCAATAGAAGGACCATGGAGCTGCTGGGTAGAGCCATGGAGAGTCCCCTGGGAATGAGGGAGCTGAACCTCAGCCAGCTCTGCAGCAAACGAGTGTGACTCACCCTCTCTGGACTGCAATTGCCTTCTCTGTGAAATGAATGGTTAGATTAGATGCACAGACCTGCCATTCCTTTAACACAGGCTTGCTCTCTGTCGTTCATTCACCATGCAGCCAGTCAGCACACACCTTCGTTAAGCAAGGGTCCTATATGACACAACAGCCAGCAAGGTGCAGTCCTTGCCACAAGGAGCTGCTCATGCCCCGACCTCGAAGACTTCTTCCAGCTCCACGAGGCTAATCTAACCATGGGCACTGTCTTTTCTAGGCTGTACGGGTGGGTGAGCTGAGGAACCCAGGAATTAAAGGATGTGCTCACCCAGCGTGTCAGAAGCAAGGTGGAGACTCAGCTCATCAGGATTTGGGCCTCCTGGAGAGATTTTCCCATTAGTCTGCAGGGCATCTCCATCAATAATGATACCACCCATAATGAAGATAAATATTTTGCAATAAACTGTCACTTTTTCACATGGCAAAAAGCTATTCCAATTAAACATACTTTGGTCTTTCTTTCCTTTACTTTTATTTCATTTTTTCTTGGCATATCCCTGAGCTAAAGAAAAGAAAAAAAAATATCTATTCTCGAAAAGGCAGGCAGAGGGAGAGCCATCTCCAACAAAGATTCTACCCACTGCCTCGGTAGCGATTTCACCATCCTGCCACCACAAACACACCTACTGAACTGTCATCATCACCTGCCCAAAGGAAGGGAGGGCGCCCCAAGGTGGGACTGGAGCCTCATGTAGACCAGGGGCTCAAGAACTAGTTCTGTGTCTTCTGGGCAGCTTGGGGATGGAGTGAGAGGGACAAAGCATACGATGGATTCGTTTGGCCTCTATTATTTTTAATATGCGGGCCTTAATTAACATGTGTAGCATTAACTTCTACATACTACGCACATAACTAAAAGCTCCAGTTAGAAAAATAGGAGAACAGCAGGTGGGAGTATCACCACCTCCTCCCACCTGCACCTCCTCAGCTTGGGAGAAGGTGTTCCTGGTGACAGAAATTAATGCCCCCACCATCAACCCTCCTTACTCTCATCCTCAGTCTCATTTCATGCCATTTCTTCTGGGATCCGAGCCTTGCCCTAATGGCTTCATCCTCTCTTCTGTATTTTCAACCTGTCTATTGGACTTTTCCTGTGGACAGCCCAAGGCAAATGTCTCAAAGCCTGTTGCTTTCCTAACGTTCCCTCCCTTCCCACATCCAACTGTCACCAGGTCCTGTCATGTTGACATTCTGAGCTATTGTTAAATCTCCCTCTTTCTATCCCTGCCTTGGCCTGGCCTTCCTCTTGTCACTAGCTTCCTAATTTCCCTCCTGCTGCTTTCTTCTCTCTACACCTGCCAGAGATCCCACAACCCAGATCTGACAATGCCCTTTCCTGTCTAAAACCCTGAGGGCTCCCCAGCCTTCACAATGGAGCCCAGTGCCCTGACATGACTTTTCTACAGCTGCTCCGATGGGATCATCTGGTCCTGCTCGCTTTTCCAGCCTCTCCCTGTCCCAGCCTCCCAAATACCATCTAGAATTCCAGGCAAATGGAAGACTGGCCCCCGGTGAACACAGCTGGATATGGCTTTCTGGCTTCCTCTGCCTGGCTGCCTGAGAAACTCCCACCCACATGCAGAATTGCTCAGGCCCCTTGTGCAGAAGCACTTCTTGCTTTGTGCCAGCTCTTGACTTCCACATGCCTCAACTGCAGAACGTCCCACGCTGGGTACGACTGTCTGCTCACCTGCTTGCCTCCCCTGCCAAGCTGCTCCCTGCTCCCCCAGTACCCTATGAATCAGCCTGCCAGTACCTAGACAGTACTCATGGACTTGTATTAAATAAGCAGAAATTTGGGGATAGACAGGTGAGACTTTTAAGAGCTCTTTTGTACTTTTCTCTACTATGTGACTTAT
Organism: Macaca thibetana thibetana; assembly: GCF_024542745.1. Lineage (NCBI taxonomy): Eukaryota > Metazoa > Chordata > Mammalia > Primates > Cercopithecidae > Macaca > Macaca thibetana. The sequence goes on along the minus strand of NC_065579.1, from coordinate 37,690,001 downwards.
GCTCCTCCACTATTTTGCTCACATGAATCCCACTATCTTGAGTGTCCTTCTCTCCCATCTCTAAACCTGAAATGTGTCCTATTCTCTATGGCTTAGCTCACATTCCACCCTATCCATGAAAGTATCCCTCATTTCCAGTTGGCATGAATGTCTCCTTCCAGAATCTCCTTACCACTGTCCCTACGGGATGTGGAGTCTGGGATCCGAGGAATAGATCCTTTCAAAAGCTATGTGGTGACCACAGGCAAGTCACTAACTTCTCTAAGCCTCAGGATCCCCATCTGTAAATTAGGAATGTGATAATGCATGTACAGTGATTTGCATGGCAAGCACTTAGAAGAGTTAGTTCATCATCATCATCATCATCATCATCATCATTTGGTCTCTCGAGAAACTCTTCTGAGAGCACAGCCTGTAACCAGCTTATCTTTGCACACTTCTGTGTCCAAGGTCCTGCCCAGACCACGTGGCTGTTTCAAGTACTTGTTGAATTGAGTTAATTATAAGACTGTATATCTGCAATGGTTCTTTGGCTCTCATGTCTGTCCACAGTGCCCCTGCAGTTCTCCTATGGAACATGCTTCCCCAGTCTCTTCTATCAGTCCTGACCCAGTTTTAGGGTCCTTTGGGGACAAGGCACATTTTCTGTAAGCCTCTGAGTCCTGCCTCTCCTGCCAATCACCCATGCTGGGAAGAGCCTGCATTTCATGCCTCCCAGCCTGGGCCTTCTGCTTGGATCTCCCCACTCCTGCTGCTGTTCCATCTGCCTGACAGGGAAGCACACACAGCCCTCCTCCTCTTCTTCTCCTCTTTCCCCGCAGAAGTTACGCAGCTCTGTGTCTTCTGCCTACAGCAAATTGGTGAGCATTCTGTGCCCTCTTGCTGCCCTGGTGTTGGCCCTGCCTCTGCATCCATGATCACTGCCATTTAGGTATTGAAGAAGTCACATTCACATCAGTGGATTGTCTGCTGGCAAATCAGCCCCCATTATACTCCTCTCAGGCTCAGAGGGGCTGGAAACATGTAAGCCATATTTCTCAGAACACCAGCCTCTAGGGGTCTGGGTTAGAGTCCATCAATGAGAAGCTCTCCTACCAGACACAGGAGGTGAAGAGAACAGAAGCTTCTTGGGCAGTGGTGGAGAGCAGCCCACGCGTTTTGGCAGACATGATGTTTTGCAGTAACCTCCAGGTGTTTTCTATGCCCTACCTGCCTCGGTGCTAGAAGCAGTGACCATCCCTGCCAGGGTCTTCTGGATATTGGTTCCCTAATAATTAGTGGCCAACCTAAAAGTGCTCAGTGGCCTATGCTAACCTTTGTCTCTCCATCCTTGTGAGAATTTTGTAAGCCCCTTTAGCAAATCTGATTCTACTCGAAAACCCCAGAATATTTTTACATAATCTCCCTCCACCCTCCATACACATGGTTAATACACAGCTTTTTGTTCTAAAATAGGTTAAAACAATTCTCCCCAAACACTTAAGCTGCACATTCTGAGAACTTCTGAGGAACATATTCAAAAGCACCAAGACTATGAAATTCCTCAGACTCCACATGCTCTGGTGATGATAGAGGAGAAGGTAAGGTAGAACCCTGAGCTAACCTCCTTCTTCCTCCTCCCCTCCCCTCCTTCACCTGATTCTCCTCAAGTCTCTAGATGGAGATAGGATGGATATCTACAATGGAGGATGCCTGTCTGAATTGGAAGAGGCTAGATGTAAAAGCAACAGTCAATGGTGAATATTCAGTAGTTAAGTTCCAAGCACTGTGCCAGATGCTGTACAGGAATTATATCACTCAATTCTCAAAACAACACAATAGCAATGCACAATAATGACAGTGAATAACCATCATGGGCAAGGACTTACTCTGGGTGGGCATTGTGCTAAGGGCTTAGCTATATTGTCATGTGGGATTCTCCCACTAGACTATGAAGTAGGTGCTATTATTACACCATTTCACAGATGCAGGAACTAAGCTACAGAGAGGTTAAGTAGCTCACTCAAGCCTGATCAAAGTACAAGGAAGGTGTGGTTTGAAGCTTCTGACTGTGACTTCCAGCCATTCTCACCAGCACTGAAATCCTAAAGATGCCAAATTGTCCCACTGCCACCACCCCAGTCTCTGAACCCTTTTCACACCTGCTGCCCCTCCCTTCCTCCAGGACCACTCTCTCCTCAGACTATTCAATCTTGGATCTCTGATGGTGCTACCTGTGCCCCACCCCCAAGTGTCCCCAGGGGTAATTAGACTGGAGCAATTCACCCTTTATTATTAAGAAGGCTTCACTTACCCCAGAAACAATTTCCTTTCAAAAGAATCTGATTAACTTTGTCCTTAGCCATAGGAGTTTTGGTTTTGGGCAGAATTTCTCCTCCTGCACCCCTCCCCCTTCTCTCTGGGCCCACTTTTTCCCTTCTGAAATCTTGCCCTTGGGCACTCTACCTCCTCTGTGAAGCCTCCCTCTGAGCCCATGGTTTTGCCCTGCAGAGAGCATCACACCTGGACCAGGCTTTGCAGGAATACCTCGCTTCCCCAGGAGATTCCTCTCTCCCCTTTCTCTTTCTCAACCTTACAAATAACAGCTAGGGAGAAGTGCGCAGGCCAGGGAGGCAGCGTTGCCACACAATGACAATCCCATGAAGTACAGTGGAACATTTGCCCATCCCTCATTATCTACTAAAGCCACCTCAAACAAACAGGATCTCTGTTAAAACAGTGCACTTGCTACCCAGATGCACTGTCCTAAGTTTATCCAGCCAGGGGCACCCTTAAGTTCCAGGTACCCCGCCGGACACAGGAAATTGGCTTGGGATGGCCATGTCTACTCAACGCTCCAGCTGGGGTGAAGGGAGGCAGCAAAGGGGAGAACAGCAAACTACAATGAAGAGAGAGCCATGTCTCTGGATTCCTCTGCAGTGCCTCTGAGAGAGGGTACCCAGGAATGATAATTAGCGTACATACAACCATACACTAACAAAATGCAGAACCATTATTTTGTAATTTCCATAACGAGGCCTTTGGAATAACAATCAAGCTGAGGGGAAAGAGAAGGAGAGCTGCCACAAGGGAGCTCAGGACTGCAGGACTCCACTGCCATGGTCTCCTACCCAGCGCTCCACTATCACCATCTATGTGATGATGGCTGGGTTCTAGGAGGTGAGGTGCTGATGGAGGCCTACTCCCAAACCAGGATTTAGAGCAGAGCCTTTCAGAGTGTTTGCACTAATGGGGTCAGGGGATCTGTGGCAGCAACAGCACGCAGAAGTCTCCACATGAACCAGTTGGATGGAGGCATGGGTTCCATTTAAACTGAGGCATAAGCCCCTTTTTGAGGAAGGCTATGGGTCTCAATTGGATAAAGGGGCATATATTTTGTTTGAATGAAGGCAGAAGTCTCCTCATGTGGCACCAACTGAACGCAGGCATGGGTATCCATTTGGATGTAGGCATGGGCCCAGAAATATGTCACCATCACTCTGTAGGCTCAACACTCCATTATCAACTCATTCTAGCCTTCCGGGTTATTGCTGTCTAAGCCCAAGAGAGGCATTAATCCTCTGAGAAGATGCAATCATGGGTAACTGTTTAGTGTTTCTTTGGTTTGGGGTTTTTTTGTTTGTTTGTTTGTTTGGTTTTTTTGCTTGTTTTTACTTATGTCCATGATTTCTGATACATTCCTAACCCAGAACTATTTGGGCTTAACACTGTGATGCTGGTTGCTAGATATTGGAGCACTATGCTGTCTGCTCACAAGAACTCTTAGGCCAGTGACCTCCCAATGAGGTTACTGCAGTTATAGAAACCAGAGAAAAGGAAAGAGGACTCAGCAAAGGGCATGAGCCTGCCAAGTTCTTTTTTTTTTTTTTTTTTTTTTTTTTTTGAGATGGAGTCTTGCTCTATGCCCCAGGCTAGAGTGCAGTGGTGCGATCTCGGCTCACTGCAAGCTCCGCCCCCCCGGGTTCACGCCATTCTCCTGCCTCAGCCTCCCGAGTAGCTGGGACTACAGGCGCCCACCACCTCGCCCGGCTAATTTTCTTGTATTTTTAGTAGAGACGGGGTTTCACCGTGTTAGCCAGGATGGTCTCGATCTCCTGACCTCGTGATCCGCCCACCTCAGCCTCCCAAAGTGCTGGGATTACAGGCTTGAGCCACCGCGCCCGGCCTGAGCCTGCCAAGTTCTATGCACAGTTCTCTGTCCAGGAAGCTAGGCACATAGTACGTGCTCAAAAAGTGCAGGTTGAATATCAAGGCATATGAGAGATGTTAAAATTTCTGTGGAATTTTAAGATTCCTTTGTCACTGGAATGTTTTAGGCCCGGGCCTCTCTTTGCTATGATCCCTAAGAAAGATACACGACTAGGTTTCTCTGGGCACAGCCTGTGCCAGCTCCCAAACTCCCTCTTCCTCTCTCTTTCATAGATTGTGCTGGCAATGCCTTTCTCTGTCCATTTGTCCATCAGCACACAGGTCTTACAGACCATTCTTTCAAAAGATCCCAACCATCTGGCTGTGGCCAGAGAAGGTGGTAGTTTTGCAGTGTTCAGGGCTGAGGGCGTAAGAGGGTGGACAGACCTGCTGATCCAGGCTTCTACCTATCTGCACATTACTAATGTAGCTGGGTGTGCAGCTGGTCTTTCTTGCCATCTGGGGTTGAGGTTTGGGCATGGGATGCCCTGCCCAGCATGGTTCCTCTCCCACCAGGAGACAGGCAGCCTCACGCCCCTTGGGGTCTCAGAACACCTCCTTGGGAAGACCTGTCTCTCTCTTCTGAGGGAGGAGACATCAGCTTCTTCTCTTACTCTTTTCCATACTCTTCCCCTGCCAGGCACAGTGGATACACTTGTCTGAAGGTCTGAAGTCTTCCCACACTGGGCCTTTAGGAGTCTGGTATCTTACCCCACCAAATCTATCCTTGAGCAGGAACCTGGGGGAATGCAGGAACTGAGATAACTGTGATCGATTCTCATACTTTGAATAACTTACTTTACTCTCTGGACCGTAGTTCCATCATCTGCAAAATGGAGTGGTAATAATAGCACCTACTTCAAAGGATTTTGTGAAGATTAAACAAATCAGTGCTATCACATGCTTTCTATAGAGTCTTCCACATAATAAGGGCTCCAAAATTAGGGCTGCTTTATACATGGAAGTAAACTAAACCAATGGCAAAGATCAACCTTCTGGTATGGGGGATGTGAGGGGAGCAAAGTGTATCTTGTTTCTCAAAATCCAGCAAAGTCAACCACAAACTCCTTTGCAGCTTCTGAGCTTCCTACTTCCAGTCACTAGGTTGTGGCCCTGGAATGGGCCTTCCTGGGTCTGCTCTAGTTCCTCCTGTAGCACCAGGATGCACCATGTATGCATCTCAGGGTCTTTATGTTTCCCCTCCACCCATGTCCCACACTCTGTTCCTTCAGCTCCTGCTACCCCACCCTTCTGTGTCCAGTAAGCTCCTCTACCGTATCTTTCTCCTACCTAGGTTTGAGACCATCTCCCAACAACTCTAAGCCTAGCCATCCATGGCCCAGTGATGTACACTAGAAAGCAGGGCATGCTCATCAGAGGACCTAGGCTTCAGAACAATGGAGTGGGCAAGAGGGATGGTGACATCAGAGCAGGGAGAGGGGCAAGTCTGTGACTGCAAGTCAAAGGCATGGTGGCTGAGGGGTTCAGAGAACAGGAATGGTCCCAGATATGTGGGTGAGAGAGAGAACAAGCCTGGGAGCAGGGTACTGTAAGCTGATGCTGTCCAAGACTGCCACTTCTGCAGAGGGGAATGGCACGTCCTCACACCAGTGGCCTGCAGCCTTCCCTGGAGACTGAGACTTGTCCCACGGGGTCCTAAGCCCACTCTCCCCTTCTCTCCTTGTCCTAGGCGGTTCCTTTGGCAAAATGCATTCTGGAGTCTACCTGTCTTTCTTTCTTTTTTATCTTAAGCAGTTTTATGGAGGTATAATTAACATATCATAAAATTCATTGTAAATTATTCAATGAATTTGAGTAAATTTATAAAGTTCAGTGATTCTTGGTAAATTCATAGAGTTCTTACCACAATCGAATTTTAGAGCATGTCTACCACCCCGTAAATGTCCCTCAGGCGCCATAACTCCTCTTACCCCTAATTCTAGGCAGCCACTGATCTACTTTCTGTTTCTGTAGATTTGTCATTTCTGGACATTTCTAGGATTCATTCAACATTTTTAAAATCTGGCCTCAATAACCTAGCACAATGTTTTGGCATTCATCCACATTGTAATGTGTGTCAGTATTTCATTCCTTTTTATTGATGAACAATATTCCATTGTATGGATATACCACATTTTGTTTATCCATTCACCAGCTGATAAACATTTGGATGGTTTCCACCTTTTGGCTATTATGAATAATGCTGCTGTGAATATCTGCATGCAAGTCATTTCATGGACATATGTTTTCATTCTCTTGAGTAAAAAACTTAGGAGTGGAATTGCTGGGTCATATGGTAAACTTATAATTAACTTAAGAAACTGTCAAACTATTTTCCAAAGCAGCTGTACAATTTTACATTCCCAGCAGTATTGTATAAGACTTCCATTTTTGAATTTAAAATTATATCCATTCTAGTGAGTGTAAAGTAGTATATCATTGTGTTTTTAATTTGCATTTCTCTACTGACTAATGATGTTGGGCATATTTTCATGTGTATAAAAACCATTTGTGTATCTTCTTTGCTGAAATCCCCATGCATATTTTTGCTCATTTTTAAATTGAGTTGTTTGACTTTTTACTAATGTATTTAAGGGTTCTATATACATATATAGAGAATATAAGTCCCTTATCAGATATATGATGTACAAATATTTTTCCCAAATCCAATTTATCAATGTTTCACCTATGGATTGTGCTTTTGGAGTCATATCTAAGAAATCTTTGCCCTAAGGTCAAAACATTTTCATAGAAGTTTTACGGTTTTTGCTTTTCTTTTCAGGTCTATGATCTACTTGGAGTTAATATTTGTATATGGTGTGAGGTAATCTTGTTTTTCCTGCTTATGGATATCCAATTGTTTCAGCACTTCCAAATAAACACCAGGAGGCCATCTCTTGGGATGGTTTCCAACCACTGATGTGACTGACCATCTACTCATCCATCCCTAACCGCATCAAATGGGAGAAAGGGCTAACATTACCTACAGGTGCTCTCCATCATGCAAGCCCCTTGCAGGTAAAGAGCATCTCTCCTCCTTCATAGAGTGACCTACCCACTGTCCACACTCAGTAAGAATTAGCAATGGCAGTGATTAAGAAGAACTGTGAGTCTGATGGACTGGAGGCAGGATAGTAGCCTCCTGCCAGCTGCTTCTCTCTTTCTACCACCTAGGGACTGAGAAGAGCTGTGGATGATGCCATATAAGCCACCACACCCTATCATCAGCCAAGCCCTTATTCCTGAAGGAGCACAAAGCCCATCAGCTGCTAGCTGTTGGTAGCTAGTGTGGGAGGCAGAAGAAAGAGACATTTCATCATCTTAAGATACCTCAGCAGGTCCATGGGAGCATCAGGTCAACAGGCCTTCTACCTGGGTGCTTGGGTTGCATGATGAAATGGACAGGGAAATGGGGGCCCTGCAATTGGAGGGTGAAAAGCAGACAACAGCTCAGCAGCAGGTCTGCTCATCAAATGGCTCATGGATTCTGGCTACCGATTACCAGGCAATCTAACCCTGCAGTTGACAAAAGGGAGAGTCAGCAGACTCTGGCACTCCAGATGTCTGACTTCTCATATGGGCAGGGCAGTTGGCAAGGTTGTCTCAGCCTCCAAAAAGGGCAACAGTGACAGGTGGTAGAGATGACTGAACAGGAAGCCCAGGGCTGGTGGGGGACAGTTCAGACATCCAATCAACATGCTTAAAGGCTCATACTTTGAAACTGCTTCTTGTATCCAGCACCTAGTCTTTCCTCCTTTGGAGACTACCAAAGAATCCCAGAAATCTTTCCTAACCTAGTTGGCACCTCCTGCTCCCACCAAACTCCAGGAAGTTATTAAACAAAACCACACAGGCAATGGTAGGTGTATTACAGCGAGGGGTCCTTTTGAGCTGCTTGTTGGATTATGCAGGGTAGGCTCTCACCGTGGCCTGTGGGTCTCACTCCTCATTCCCACCCTACCATCCTGAAACCTTGCTTGCCCCTCTGATGCTGCTTACACGGCCTTTACTTAGAGGTCACATGTAGTATGCAGGAAGGAGAGCTCCCCAAAATGTAAGGATAGGAAAGAGCCTTCATAATGACATAGTGCCATCCCTACATGTTCATATGGGGAAACTGAGGCCCAGAGGGGGAGGGGATGGCCCAAAGCCACAGTATAGGAGCTGGGGCCAAGACTAGGTAAGTGCAATTGATCAGTGACCAACACCTTCCCAGGTGGGAAACACTTCAGCAGGTTTCAAGAAAATATTTAACATCTAATTAAAAATGGTGTGATTAGTAGCAGATGGATAAAGGTATCCATAAAAGTAAGGCTTATGTTGTTCATTCAGTAAAAATCCTAGGGTACTAAGGACATACTCAAGCAGTAGAATTAACCCTAGAACAAAATCATACAACAGTTTTACTTACAAAATCTGGGACTACAAAGTCTGGAGTGGAGAAAAAAAAACCTGAAAGCATAGAGACAATTCTAAACTTGCTTTTATTCAGTTTCTCATTCATTCAACAAATATCGATTGATTGAAATGCATCAAGTATGTTTAAATCTATGAGCTCATGATGATATTTAAACACTCCACTGATCAACTGGACAATGTAGAGACTAACTCATCTTGAAAACTGATCAAGGGAGAGAATCAAGCATTTATATGCCTTTCTTATACAAACTATACCTAAATAAGGGCAATTTTCTTCTTATAAAATATTACAGTTAATATATGCAGAAAGAGTGATAGAATTGGAATAGTAACATTTTGCAAACCCTAATGAAAGACTGGATCTGGACAACGAGAATCAACATCCCTACCACCACCGAGAGAAAATCAGACATGATGTGCCTCCATGGATGAATATGAGGTTGAAGTATTCTTTCCAAATAAATATGCCTGAATCTTATCAAACTTTTTAATTCCCATTTACAGAAATTGCAGAGGATGGAGGAACATGCTAAACACCACCACTGGAATGCAATGAGTAAACTCAGACTATGGAACACTCCACAGGACAAACAACCTGGTTTCTTAAACAAACAGATTTCAAGAAAGAAAAAAGAAAGGGAGAAAACTATAGATTAAAAGAGACTAAAAAGAGATAATAAACCCACTGCAATTTAAGGAACTTCTTAGCCTGATTCAAATAAATTTTAAAAAAGAGAGAGAGAGAGAAAGAGAGAGAACACTTAGGAAATTTTGAACACTCTCTGCATATTTGATGATATTCAGAGATTATTATAAATTTGCTTAGATGTGATAATGGTATTGTGGTTATTTACTCTAAATAATTCTTATATCTTAGAGATATGCTCTGAAATATTTACTGATAAAATGACATGATGTCTTGAATCTGCTTCAACATAAAGAATTAGTTAAAGTCAGATTGGTCTTGGTTTGACAATTGTTGAAGCTGAATGATGGGTAAAAGTGAGTTTGTTATACTACTCTCTCTACTTTTGCATGTGCTTAAAATTTTCCATTATAAATATGTTAAAAATACTTTTGTGAACTCCTACTAGGTGACAGGTGCAGAGGATGCAACAGCAGGTTTTGATAATAAAATAATTCAAGATCTAATTAAAACTCTTGTGTTCAGTAGCAGATGGATAAAAGTCTCCATAAAAGCAGGGCCTATGTTGTTTATTCAATAAATCCCCAGAGTACTAAGAAAATACTCAAATAGTAGAATTAACCCTAGAAAAAAATCATACAATGATTTTTCATATAAAATCTGGGACTATAAACTCTGAAAAGAAAGAAAAAAAAAAACCTGAGAGCCTATAGAAAGTTCTTAACTTGCATTCATTCAATGTCCCATTCATTAAACAAATATCTATTGGTTGAAATGCATGAAGTATGTTTACATCTATGAACTCATGATGAGACTTAGAATAAATAGCCCCTCCGATCAACTGGAGAATGTACGGACCAACTCAAATCAAGCAAAACAGATCAAGAAGAAAAAAGAGCAACACTCTCGTGGAGCTTCCATTCCAGTGAGAAAAGAAGAAAGATGAGACAATAAATAAACAACTGCACAAGAAGGTTTCATATATGGATTCACTTTATAGAAAGTAAAACAGGATAAAATGTGGTAACAAAGATGGAGAAGAGAGGGCATGTTAGACTGCAAGGTCAGAGCCAGCCACACAAAGAATCGGGAAATAGCTTCTGAGGCAGAGGCAGTGACATGTGCCAAGGGCCCCAGGCAGGAGTGAGGCTGGTGGTGGGGATCGGCGGGAAGTCTTGTGTGGCTGCAGCTCGGAGACCAGGCAGAGTGGAGGGAGCCGCAGTTGGAGAGCAGAACGGAGTCAGTTTCCAGAGGGCTGGTAAAAAATTTGATTTCATTATAAGTGAATTAAGTCACCGGGGGTGTTTAAAGAGGAAAGTGGCTGATCTACTTGAGTGTTTGTTTGTTTGTTTGTTTGTTTTTGAAATGGAGTCTCACTCTGTCACCCAGGCTGGAGTGCAGTGGCATGATCTTGGCTCACTGCAGCCTCCCCCTCCTAGGTTCAAGCATTTCTCCTGTCTCAGCCTCCTGAATAGCTGGGATTACAGGTGTGCATGCCACCACACTCAGTTAATTTTTTTATATTTTTAGTAGAGATGGTGTTTCATCATATTGGCCAGGCTGGTCTTGAGCTCCTGACCTCAGGCCTCAGGTGACCCACCTGACTCAGTCTCCCAAAGAGCTGGGACTACAGGTGTGAGCCATCACACCTGACCCTACTTGTGTTTTTAAAGCCATTCATCTGCCTGCTGTGTGGAGTGGTCTGTAGAAGGCAAGAACAGACATGGCAGCTGGAACTTATTCTGGAGAAAGAGCTGACATAATGTGCTGGGGGACTGGGGGCAGGGATGGGAAAGATGTTGAGCAGAGAAATCAAGAATGGCCTGACTTTTCTTCATTCAGCAACTGGATCTGTGGTAGTGTTATTTATTTAGATGGTGAAAAGTGGGGAGCAACCAAAGTGAAAAAGGAAATCAAGAGTTCAGTGTGGGATGCACTCAGTTTGAAATGCCTATTAGCCATCCAGGGAGAGATGTCAAATCAGCAGGTGAGTATGTGTCTGGAGCTCAGGTCTGGGATGAGATGTAAATTTTGGAGTCATTAGCGTACAGATGGCATTTAGAGCCATGAGTTTTTTCACTCATCATCAAAATAAAGCACTAAGGGGAGGTCTCCCAGAACGTCAAACGAAATGGTGCTGGAGCAGAAAGAGTGTCAAACTGCTTTAAATTTTCTATCCCCAGAGTCCACAATGTGAGACTCCACACATTCTGGTCCAGCACTTAATCTCATCACATAACTGCAGCTTGCCTTCTGGAGCTCTCAGAAGAAGCCACCTAAATCCTTTCCCCAGTGCAGCATATTCAACTCCTACATTTGTTTTAGTCTTACAAAGACCTTCTACCTCTCAGATTAGCTGGAAATGATCTTTGCCTCTTTTGAGCTCCCAAATCTGTACCTGTCTTTTTCTGAGATCTTACCGCTCTCAGCCTAAACCTAAAATTACCTGGATCCAGTCACCCCTGATATTCCCAGCAGTAGAGATTGTATGGTTTCACCTTTGCATCCCAACACAAAGGGAATCAATGTGTGGAATCTGGGTCTCCTTAGTGGTTCTACTAGCAAAGCCTTCTACATTGTTGGCTTAAAAGCCTTGTGCCATAGCAGAGTCAAAACAGATCAGCAAAGGAAGACTAGCTGGATGGATCTCCTTAGTCCTTGAAGGGGACAGTATTTGAGGATACATTGCTCATTCCATGAAAGCTTCCAGGTTGAGGAGGAGGAGCATAGACCAGAGAGACCACCCATCTGACCCTCCCTGGCCAGAGTGACGCTGTAGTATAATGAACGCTTGACCATGCACATCATTTTTTACTATGTGCAGAATAAGAGCCTATGATCTGATCTCCCTTTGCATCTACCTGTTGCAGTTACAGAGCTTTCTCTCCTATGCCCAATACTCATTCTGACCCCACCATCCATCACACAACTCTCAATACTTACTTTAGGAATGCAAAACAATGGAAACATTTGTCTTAAAATGTCTAAAACCAAGGAGTTAAATAGAATGCAAAAAGGATATATTATAAAATTATTAATGAAGTATAAATTAAATTGTTACTGTGCATTATTTTTTTCCTTCATTATTATTATTACCTACTCCATCCCAAACTGCTCATAATAATAAGGAAATGCCCTGGACTGATGAAAAGAGAAAGGTCATTTTGCACAGTGGCCTTGTAAGTCCCTTTCTTACTTCTTTGAACCTGGGACTCATTCCCAAACACCAGGGCTCAGTTTCACAGTTCTGGCCAGTTTATAGTGGTCAGTACTGCAAGGAATGCTGGTGCATAAGTCCGGAGACACTCTGGCTTTCTACCTGTGACGTGATCAAGCCCAATAGTCTAAAGCAGGTCAAGTAAACTCTAGGGTTTCGTAGAGTTTCATTGCTGCCCAAAAGAGGAATGCAGGCAGCCCTGAATGTCAGACCAACCTGGTGGGAAGATTGGAAGGCCTTACAGGACCAGAGTCCCTTTCCATAACCTAGGCCAGCTTCATGGACTTTTTTTAGGTAGCAACAGAGTGTGAAGTTCTGGGAGGCATAACTCTGTGTATCAGGTTGGATAACGTGGCTTGTGACCCACACAACATCACACACAGATGAAAGTCCAGCTCCACTCAATGACAGTGGTTTCATTTGCACTGTTTGAACTGGAAAGGATTCCATTTTGCAATAACTCTTCCCCAGTTAAACACTGTGGAAGCTGCATAGCACATCCCCCTTCTATAGATTCAGGCTATGTGTTCTGAGAAAGGCTCTGAAAAGTCTTGCAGTAAAAACATGTTTGTATTTGATTTAGTGAGTGTCAGTCATTTGACCAAACAAGTACTTTTTCTCTCATTTCCCCAGATGGCAAACATCTGGGGAAACACTACTTGATGCTGCCATAATCAAATCATTCTAGCTTTAAAAAAAAATCATGTATTGGTGGGACTCAAGTGATCATCAAAATTTGAACACAAGGTTATTGGTGTCGAGCTTCAGGGCAAGTACGGAAAGCTCAAAGTGGTTCAGTGACTGGCCTGGGATCACATAGCTGGTTATAGTAAACTAGCAAGAGGATCCAGATCTCCAGAAACCATGCCAGCACTTGGGCTCTGGAAGGACATGTATAGGTGAGCATGCCAGGCCTGAAGCCCACAGAACCTGGGATCCGTTTCAATCCCATGTGGTAAGGCCTCACCCAGCTGTGGAGCCGGCTTGCGAGTACATTCATGTTCATACGCCCTTTCTCATCAGGGGTGCCAGCACATTTCCCGGCCCTAGGACAGCTCCCATCAGTGCCTACTGCTACTGTAAGTCTTGTTCCAAACTGTCTTCCTTGGGGTCTGGGTTACTCCCCATTAAGTCAGAAAAGACTGTGAGTCTGACAGAAGAGCAGCAGAGAGAACTACGAAATCCCCTGCTCAGAACTTGCAAAACTGGTGACCCATGTGCCTATTTGACTTGGCCCAACTCAGAGGTTTTGTTTTGTTTTTAATTGAATTGATGGCTTAACAAAGTGCAATACAAAAATTAACTCAAAATGGATAAAAGAGCTAAATGAAAAAAGCTAAAACTATTAAAAAAATTTTTTAAATCATAAGCATAAATGTTTGTGACCTTGGATCAGGTAATGGGGCTTCTTAGATATGACACCAAAGCACAAGCAATACAAAGGAATAAGAGGTAAACCGGGTTTCATCAAAATTAAAAACTTTTGTGCCTCAAAAATCCCTATCAATAAAGTAAAAATACAACTCACAAAATGGTAGAAAATATTTGTAAATCATATATCTGACAAGACAATAGTATCCAGAATACACAACACTCACAACAACAATAAAAAGACAAACCAATTTAAAAATGGGTAAAGAAATAGAACAGATAAGCCCAACAGCCCCACTAAACACATGAAAAGATGCTCAACATCATTAACAACTAAGGAAATGCAAATTGAAACCACAATATCACTTCATACCTACTAGGAAGGCTATAATAAAAATGACAGATATTAACAAGTATTGGTGAGGATGTAGAGAATTAAATCTTCATACATTGCTGGTGGGAATGTAAAATGGAATAGCCACTTTGAAAAACAGTTTGGATTGGTTCTCGATCATCATGGCAGATGGGAGGCAGGGCTAGATTGCAGCTCTGTCTTGGACAGACAGAGCAGAGGACGGAGGCTCACATCATGCATTTTAGCTCCAGAATGACTGCAGGAATAAACCAGGAATCCCGAGAGGACCCACAGACCCTCTGAAGGAAGTGACCTGCTCCTGCAAGACCTGAGAGACACCCCAAATTCTGTGAGTGTCCAAACTGCAGAAGTGGGAAAGGCAGATCCTCTGACCCTGAACACACCACCCCGACTGGGGAAACCGAAGGTCTAGTTTATGGGAGAAGATTCAGACCTTACCTGGAGCAGAGTCAATTTAGAGAGCTGAGCGAAATACAGGGGCAGAGGAAGCTGCAAGAAAGGCTCTGGGAGCTCACTGGGTTCCCCAAGCAGGCAATTCCTGCCTGGTACCACAGGGATCCTTCAGGAGGGCGGCCAGAGACACTGGGAAAACGCCATAGGGAGAAGGTAGTCTCTAGCTGAACTTTGTAACAATATGAACTTGTATGTAACAATATGAACTTTGTAACAATATGAACTTGTGAAGCCTTCTGGCCAGAACTCAGGCAAGGGCACGAATCTGGCATGCAGACTCCACAGGCAGGGGAAGAACTAAAGCCCTTTTCTTTCCCAGCTGGGAGGCAGGTAACCTGTGGCAAGTTCTCAGCCCTCCTTGCCCACTGCCTGGAAACAGACTCCGTGCTGTTAGAGCGGGGATGGTGGGAGTGAGACAGGCCCTTCAGATTGCATGGGAGCTAGGAGCTAGGTGAGACTGCCAGCTTTCCTCCACTTCCCTGACAGCCTGCATGACTCAGCAGAGGCAGCCATAATCCTCCTAAGTACACAACTCCATTAACCTGAAAACCTCACCCCCATCCCCCACAGCAGCCATAGCAAGACACGCCCAAGGAGGGTCTGAGCTCAGACATGCCTAGCCCTGCCCCCACCTGATGGCCCTTCCCTACCCACTCTGGTAGCTGAAGACAAAGAGCATGTACTCTTGGGAGTTCTAGGCCCCCCATTCCTCACACTAGTGCCTCTCCGTACTACCACAGCTGATGCTCTCTTGAAAGCACCACCTCCTGGCAGTAGGCCAACCAGCACAAAAACAGAACATCAAGCCACCAAAGCTAAGAACCCTCACAGAGTCTATTTCACCCCTCTGCCACCTCCACCAGAATGTGCTGGTATCCACGGCTGAGAGATTCACAGACAGTTCACATCACAGGACTCTGTGCAGACAACCCCCAGTACCAGCCCAGAGCCTGGTAGATTTGCTGGGTGGCTAGACCCAGAAGAGAGGTAACAATCACTGCAGCCTGGCTCTCAGGAAGTTACATCCATAGGAAAAGGGGGAGAGTACTACATCAAGGGAACATACTGTGGGACAAAAGAATCTGAATAGCAGCCTTCAGCCCTTTCCCTCTGACAGAGCCTACTCAATGAGAAGGAAACAGAAAACCAACTCTGGTAATATGACAAAACAAGATCCTTTAACACCTCCAAAAAAAATCACTCTATCTCACCAACAATGGATCCAAACCAAGAAGAAATCCCTGATTTACCTGAAAAAGAATTCACGAGGTTACTTATTATGCTAATCCAAGAGGCACCAGAGAAAGGCGAGGCCCAGTGCAATAAAATCCAAAAAATGATATAAGAAGTGAAGGGAGAAATATTCGAGGAAATACATAGCATAAAGAAAAAACAATCAAAACTTCAGGAAACACTGGACACACTTATAGAAATGCATAATGCTCTGGAAAGTCTCAGCAATAGAACTGAATGAGTAGAAGAAAGAAAGTCAGAGCTTGAAGACAAGGTCTTTGAATTAATCCAGTCCAACAAAGACAAAGAAAAAAGAATAAGAAAACGTGAAAAAAGCCTCCAAGAAGTTTGGGATTTTGTTAAACGACAAAACCTGAGAATAATTGGTGTTCCTGAGGAAGAAGAGAAATCTAAATGTTTGGAAAACATATTTGGGGAAATAATTGAGGAAAGCTTTCCCAGCCTTGCCAGAGACCTAGATATCCAACTACAAGAAGCTCAGAAAACACCTGGGAAATTCATTGCAAAAAGATCATTGCCTAGGCACATTGCCATCAGGTTATCTAAAGTTAAGACAAAGGAAAGAATCTTAAGAGTTGTGAGACAAAAGCACCAGGTAAGCTATCAAGGAAAACCTGTCCGATTAACAGATTTCTCAGCAGAAACCCTACAAATTAGAAGTGACTTGGACCCTATCTTTAGCCTCCTCAAGCAAAACAATTATCACTCAAGAATTTTGTATCCAGTGAAACTAAGCATCATATATGAAGGAAATATACAGTCTTTTTCAGACAAACAAATGCTGAGAGAATTTGCCACTACCAAGCCACCACTATAAGAACTGCTAAAAGGAGCTCTAAATCTTGAAACAAATGCTGGAAACACATCAAAACAGAACCTCTTTAAACATAAATCTCACAGAACCTATAAAACAAAAGTACAATTTAAAAAGCAAAAACAACAAGGTACACAGGCAACAAATAGCATGATAAATGGAATGGTACCTCACATCTCAATACTAACATTGAATGTAAATGGTCTAAATGCTCCACTTAAAAGATACAAAACTGCAGAATGGATAAGAACTCATCAACCAACTATCTGCTGCCTTCAAGAGACTTATCTAACACAGAAGGACTCACATAACTGAAACTTAAATGGTGGAAAAAGGCATTTCATGCAAATTGACACCAAAAGCAAGCAGGGTAAGCTATTCTAATATCAGACAAAATAAACTTTAAAAAGATGAAGAAGGATCTTATATAATGGTAAAAGGCCTTGTCCAACAGGAAAATATCACAATCCTAAACATATATGCACCTAACACTAGAGCTCCCAAATTTATAAAACAATTACTAATAGACCTAAGAAATGAGACAGAGAGCAACACAATAATAGTGTGGGACTTCAATACTCCACTGACAGCACTAAACAGGTCATCAAGACAGAAAACCAACAAAGAAACAACCGATTTAAACTATCCACTTGGAACAAATGGACTTAATAAATATATACAGAAGATTCCATCCAACAACTGCATAATACACATTCTATTCAACTGTGCATGAAACTTTCTCCAAAATAGACCATATGACAGGCCACAAAACGAGCCTCAATGCATTAAAAAAAAAATTGAAATTATATCAGGCACTCTCTCAGACCACAGTGGAATAAAATGAAATCAACTCCAAAAGGAACCTTCAAAACCATGCAAATACATGGAAATTAAATAACCTGTCCTGAATGAGCATTAGGTCAAAAACAAAATCAAGATGGAAATTTAAAAATTCTTCAAACTGAAGGACAATAGTGATGCAACCTATCAAAACCTCTGGGATACAGCAAAGGCAGTGCTAAGAGGAAAGTTCATAGCCCTAAATACCTACATCAAAAAGACTAAAAGAGCACAAACTGACATTCTAAGGTCACACCTCAAAGAACTAGAGAAATAAGAACAAACTAAACCCAAAGCCAGCAGAAGAAAGGAAATAACCAAGAACAGAGCAGAATTAAATGAAATTGAAACAACAGTTAAAAAAATAGTACAAAAGATAAATGAAACAAAAAGTGGTTTTTTGAAAAGATAAATAAAATTGATAGACCATTAGCAAGATTAACCATGACAAGGAGAGGGAAAATCCAAATAATCTCAATAAGAAATGAAACAAGAGATGTTACAACTGACATCACAGAAATACAAAAGATCATTCAAGGCTACTATGAACACCTTTATGCACATATATTTGAAAACCTAGAAGACATGGATAAAGTCCTGGAAAAACACAACCCTCCTAGCTTAAATCAGGAAGAATTAGATATACTAAACAGGCCAATAAGAAGTAGCAATACTGAAATGGTAATTTAAAAATTACCAACAACAAAAAAGCCCAGGACCAGACAGATTCACAGCAGAATTCTACAAGCCATTCAAACAAGGATTGGTACCAATACATCTGACACTATTCCACAAGATAGAAAAAGGTGGAACCCTCCCTAGTTCGTTCTATGAAACCAGCATCACCCTAATACCAAAGCCAGGAAAGGACATAACCAAATAAGAAAACTACAGACTAATATCCCTGATGAACACACATTCTAAAATTCTTAACAAAATACTAGCTAACTGAATCCAACAACATATCAAAAAGATAATCAACCATGATTAAGTGGGTTTCACACCAGGGACACAGGGATAGTTTAACATATGCAAGTCAATAAATGTGATATACCACATAAACAGAATTAAAAACAAAAACCACATAATCATCTCAATAGATGCGGAAAATGCATTCAACAAAATCAAGCATCTCTTTATGATTAAAACGCTCAGCAAAATCAGCATACAAGGAACACATCTCAATGTGATAAAAGCCATCTACGACAAACCCACAGCCAACATAATAGTGAATGGGGAAAACTGAAAGCATTTCTTCTGAGAATTGGAACAAGACAAGGATGCCCACTCTCACCACTCCTCTTCAGCACAGTACTGGAAGTTCTAGCCAGAGCAATCACACAAGAGAAAGAAATAAAGGGCATCCAAATTGGTAAAGAAAAAGTGAAACTGTCACTGTTCACTGATGATATGATTATTTACCTCAAAAACCCTGAAGACTTCTCTAGAAAGCCTCTAGAACTGATAAAAGAATTCAGCAAAGCTTCTGGATACAAGATTAATGTACAAAAATCAGTAGCTCTTCTCTACACCAACCGCAACCAAGCAGAGAATCAAATCAAGAATTCAACCCCTTTTACAATAGCTGCAAAAAATAAAATAAAGTACTTAGGAATATATATAACGAAGGAGGTGAAAGACCTCTACAAGGAAAACAACAGAACATTGTTGAAAGAAACCACAGATGACACAATCAAATGGAAACACATCCCATGCTCATGGATGGGAAGAATCAATATTGTCAAAATGACCATACTGCCAAAGGCAATCTACAAATTCAACACGATCCCCATCAAAATACCACCACCATTCTTCACAGAATCAGAAAAAAACAATTTTAAAATTCATATGGATCCAAAAAAGAGCCCACATAGCCAAAGCAAGACTAAGCAAAAAGAACAAATCTGGAGGCATCACACTACCTGATTTCAAACTATACTATAAGGTTACAGTCACCAAAACAGCCTGGTACTGTTATAAAAATAGGCACATAGACCAATGGAATACAAAAGAGAACCCAGAAATAAACCGAAATACTTAGAGCCAACTGATCTTCAACAAAGCAAACAAAAACATAAAGTGAGGAAAGGACACCCTTTTCAACAAATCATCCTGGGATATTTGGCTAACCACGTGTTATGTGGAGAATGAAGCTGGATCCTCATCTGTCACTTTATACAAAAATCAACTCAAGATGAATTAAATACTTAAATCCAAGACCTGAAACTATAAAAATCCTGGAAGATAACATTGGAAAAAACCTTCTAGACATTGGCTTAGGCAAGAAGTTCATGACCAAGAACCCAAAAGCAAATGAAATGAAAACAAAGATAAATAGCTGGGACTTAATTAAACTGAAGAGCTTTGCACAGCAAAAGAAACAGTCAGCAGAGTAAACAGACAACCCACAGAGTGGGAAAAAGTCTTCACAATCTATACATCCGACAAAGGACTAACATCCAGAATCTACAACAAACTCAAACAAATCAGCAAGAAAAAAAATAATAATCCCATCATAAAGTGGGCTAAGGACATGAATAGACAATTCTCAAAAGAAGATATACAAATGGCCAATAGACATATGAAAAAATGCTCAACATCACTAATGATCAGGGAAATGCAAATCCAAACCACGATGCAACACCACTTTACTCCTGCAAGAATAGCCATAATCAAAAAATACATTTCAATAAAAACAGTAGATGTTGGTGTGGATGCAGTGATCGGGGAACACTTCTACAATGCTGGTGGGAATGTAAACTAGTACAGCCACTATGAAAAATAGTGTGGAGATCTCTTAAAGAACTAAAAGTGGAACTACCATTTGATCCAGCAATCCCACTACAGGATATCTACCCAGAGGAAAGGAAGTCATTATATGAAAAAGATACTTGCACATGCATGTTTATAGCAGCACAATTAACAATTGCAAAGATATGGAACCAGCCCAAATGCCCAACAATCAACGAGTGGACAAAGAAACTGTAGTAAATATATACGATGGAATACTACTCAGCCATAAAAAAGGAATGAATTAACAGCATTTGCAGTGACCTAGATGAGATTGGAGACTATTATTCTATGTGAAGTAACTCGGGAATAGAAAACCAAACATCATACGTTCTCACTCATAAGTGGGAGCTAAGCCACGAGGATGCAAAAGCATAAGAATGATACAGTGGACTTTGGGGACTTGGGTTGGGGGTGCTCATCCATAAGCGGGAGCTAAGCTATGAGGATGCAAAAGCATAAGAACGATACAATGGACTTTGGGGACTTGGGGGAAAGGTGGGAGGGGGCAAGAGATAAAAGGCTACAAATAGTGTGCAGTGTATACTGCTCAGGTGATGGGTGCACCAAAATCTCACAAATCACCACTGAAGAACTTTCTCATGTAACCAAACACCACCTGTACTCCAATAACCTATGGAAAATTTTTTTTAAATGAGATCCAATCATTTGCAACAACATGGAGGGAACTGGAGATCATTATGGTTAAGTGAAATAAGCCAGGAACAGAAAGACAAACATTACATATTCTCATTTATTTGGGGATCTAAAAATCAAAACAACTGAACTCATGGACATAGAGAGTAGAAGGATGGTTACCAGAGGCTGGGAAGGGTAGTGAGGGTGTTGAGAGGAGGTAGGGATGGCAAATGGGTACAAAAAAGAAAAATAGAAAGAATGAATAAGACCGACTGTTTGATAGCAAGACAGGGTGACTATAGTCAATAACAACTTAATTGTATATTTAAAAATAACTAAAACAGTATAATTGGATTGTTTATAATGCAAAGGATAAATGAAATGCTTGAGGGAATGGATAACCCCTTCTCCATGGTATGTTTATTATGCACTGCATGCCTACATCAAACATCTCATGTATCCTGTAAATAATACACCTACTATGTACCCACATAAACTAAAAATAAAAAAGTTTTAAAAATAATACTACCATAAAAAACACTGTTTGATAATGCTTCACAGACTCAAACATTGAGTTTGCATGTGACCCAGAAATTCCAATCCTAGGTATATACCAAACAAAATTAAAAACATATGTCCATACAAAAAGTTAGACATAAATAATTATAGTAGCATTATTTGTAATAGCTAAAAAAGTGGAAATAACCCGAAAGTCCATCTACTGATTAATGCATAAATGAAATGTGGTATATCCATACAATCAAATATTATTCGGTCACAGAAAGGAATAAAATACTGACACATGCTACAACATAGACAATCTTAAACACATTATGCTAAGTGAACAAGGTCAATCACAAAAAATCACATACTGTGTGATTCCATTTATATAAAATGTCCAGAGTAAACAAATCCATAGGGACAGAAAGTGGATTAATGGTCACCAGGGGCTGAGGGGAGTTGGAAATGTTGTGTGATTGTAATAAGTATAGCTTTCTTTTGGGGTTGATGAAATGGTTTTTAATAAGATCATGGTAATGATCGCACAGCTTTGTGGATATACTAAAAACCATCTTAAAGAGTGAATTCTACAGTATGTTAAATATATTTCAATATTGTCTGTTCTTTCAGAAATAGATGATGAACACACTGGTGCACTCATTCCTTCCCTGGCTTTGCCTCTGGTTCCCTTTGCTAATCTACAGTGCTTGCTGGGCTCTGCAGGCACTGCATCTGAGTACCAGTGACCCAGATGGATTCTCATCTCTTACATCAGCACGCTGAGGCCCAAACAGGCCACGGAAACGGGGCAAAGGTCACGCGTTAGTGGTGGCAGAACTGGAGTCAGAGCCCATATCTCCAACCTCTGGGTGTCTCAAGGCCTGTTCAGCTTCCCCAGGAGTTTAAGACCCTGGGATGCTATTTGTAGTGAAATAGATAGTTTGTTGTGTCCAAATAATCACCACCTGCATCAAATCCCATTATTAAGCAAAAATATCCACCACACCTAAAACAGGTAAAAACCCTGCACCCGTCATGGTCAACAAACTCCAACAGTCAAGGTAGGAGACTCAGCAACAATTGCTTCCCAAAGCTCCCACTGGGTGCCAGGCAATGCTTGTGCCTCACATTCCACCCTCCATTTAATCATTCTCTTGCCTTTCCCTCTCCATCTCCCTCCCCTCTTTCTCTCACCCCTTCTTGAGTTGTTTCAAACAGGTGGGAGTTCACTCCTCAAGTAATGGCAAATTGAAAGACCTTCCTGTAATGGGGTGAGCTGCCAGGGACTAACCCTCCAGGAGAAAAGTGACCCATGTCATAATATTCCAGACAACATGGTACTCAGGCACTCTCAGTGACACCTGAATTCCAAATGCCAGCTTAGTAGCTGTGAAACAGTAAATAATTGTGTTTCACCCAGAGAGGGCTCCTTCTGTAATAAAATTTTTTCTACTTCAGAAGTAAACTTGTGGAGAAGAGAAACATAAGTTCCCCAGTTTTACCACAGAATAGAATCTGTACAGAAGAATCTGCTGCACATTGGGGATCAACTTGATATGCTGTACATAGACGACACATGAGAAATATTTGCTGATATGATTTGTTTGATAATATCTGTCACACTTGATTTTCACAAACTTGAGTGACAAGTACATTTTAAAAAAGAGTTGCTTTATCCCAAACCCCTTCCCCAAATTGTATTCTGTGAGGTGTCATTGAGTGTTCTGAGAATAAAATCTTCCTATGGCAAATTAAGGTTAGGAAAAGGTTCATACTAAACCCTCCATTGGAGACTTAAAAAGTACACTGTAATATGAAAATGTTGGAGGAGCCCTGCAGGGAAGAAACCCACCTACAAGCCCTCATCTGTATGAACATGAATCCCTTCCCTGCAGAATCCCCATGTAGCCGAAGGCACAAGAGCTCTGTGGAGCAGAGGATGCTCTGACTGGGCCCCAGCTGTACTGCGGGGAATAGTCGATGTTGAAGGAGCAGGTAAAGCTTCCAATGCTGGTGATGTTAGCAAGTGAAGTGTTTTTAAAGGCTTTGAACTTACCCATGAAGATAGGATGAAAAGGTTGAATGGGAGCACTCTCAGGATTGTGGACTGATGTGTGTACTCAAGAAGTTTATGTAGACAGAAACCCAACGACACTGTGGAGACCTTTTATACGGCAGCAGGAGAGCAGTAACCTTGAGATCTGGAATGGTGGTAAAGATGTGACCTGGCCCTCCTCCTCTCCAGGATGCACAGGGGCCCATTCACAGCAGGGAAGGGACTGGAGAGGAGAGGTGGGCACAGCTCACCACCTGCTGCCAGGTGGGCCACCATTCCCATTCACAGCACATCCCATAGCACAGGGGTCGAATATTAGCGCTATGATGGGGGCACTTCATTCACCCTCTGCCACATTCATCAGGTGTGATTAGAGCAGAGGAATGAGGGAGACGGTGAGGCAGACAGAATGCACCAGCCCAAACGCAGAAGCTCGTGGCTCCAGGGCTCAGCACAGTCTGCCTTTTTTCCAGTCTCATTCTTCTGTCTCCCCATCTGTATCTGTCCCCGACTTGCAGCCCCCTCAGTCTGTATGTGTCTCCCTGTCGGTCCCATCTTGCCTCAGAGAACCCACACCAGCTTTACAGGGGCTGCCTCCTGGGCAAAATCCCAGTGTTTCAGTATCTGATTGCTGTCTACAGCCGATCAAATGTGATTTTCCAGTTGAGAGAGAAAAATAAACTCGCTTTAAAATAAGGGAGCTAAAATGAAGCCAACCTAAAAGACAAAGCCTCCCACAACGGCCTGAGCAGGTGGAGGCTCAGTCCTTCAGGTTAGGTTTTCTGAGACTTTCAGTAAATGCAACATAGGACACGCTTTCATGTATCATACAGATATATGTACACATATGTAGGCAGTATATGTACCTTACATACTGCATATACATACATATGACATATGTGCACATAGGTCAAGGAATCTGACATTGAGATTGGAAAATATGGCCACCATACTCAGAGAACCTACAAAAAAGTGAGAGTAGCCAAAGCCCTGGAGATAAAAGGGACAGGACCCCTATGAAGAGCGGGACAAGGGAGCCAGAATCCAGACTGCCTGACTCTGTAGAGAAGGAAGAAGGCAGGACAAGTGGACATCAGTGAGCATCACAGATGGGAAAGACCCAGCAGAGACCCTGGCCCTTCTACTGGGGTTGCCACGGGTTTAAGGAGTGGAGCTGGGGACTCAGGGGACTTGATAACCCAAACTTATTGTCAGGGCGTGCCAGAACCTCCTCAAAGGAGAAGAGAATAATGAGAGGAAAGAAAGTGGCAAAGGAAAAAGAAGAGAAGAGAAGCAAGTGCTGCTGTCCAGAGAGCAGAATACGGAATGAGCCAGCTGGCCTCAGCCGTGGACACTAAAGAATCACAGGTCCCCTCCCATGGAGTCTCCTCTCCATCCCTTTCATCTGGTCTGTGACCTCTTCTCTTTCTCCTACAAGCCTTCATCATCTGGGGACTCCTGCTGGGAAAGACACTCTCTAAAGATATCCTGGGCTGAACATGGCATGTGGAGCTCATCTTTGCAATCATGAAGCCTTGCTCCTTCTCCAGCGCCTTCCTCACCAGATTCTGGGAGCAGCGGCAGCAGGAAGAATGTGGCTGTGATGTGCTTGAGGTCTGAATCCAGCAACCAATTTATTAGGGGGGGTTCACTGAGCAGGTCCAGAGGGGACTCCCCATACTGCCACTCTGCATAACAGATGTCCTTTCATTCTACATGGGTGGGTGCTGAGCTGAGCCGGGGAGGAGCAGGTGCCCTGAGTAACAAGCGCTTGGGTCGGAATCTTCTCCCAGCATGGCAGTCCTTGGGGGCTCACCTCCTGGATGCCTCCCCTACTCCTCAGGCTCTGCTTACAAGTGTCCCTGCTGCCAGAGCCCACCCTCTTACCACAGAGCCACTACTCCCTCATCTGCGAGGGCTCCAAGAAACCCCAAGCATGTTTGTGTGGCAAATACATTTGGAAGCATGAAATCTATTGGAAATCTAATGAGACTGCAGTAGAATAGAGAGATGAATTTAACTTCTTTCTCCGAGTTCTGGATTTGATGTTGCTATCTAACATTTGCCTGGTTGTGGGCCTGCCTTTGCTCAGAAGTGCCCTAGGGCACAGTCAGCACCACCTGAGTGAGTCTCCATGCCAGTGCTGGCCCTTCTGGGGAATCTGTTGCTTCAAGGGTAAAACAGAGAACATCACATCAGCTTTGCCTGTGACAAGCCCTTCCAGAGGCTCTAGAGAGTTCAAACACCTGCTGAGAAGAGGGTATCCCAAGAGAGCCCGGCACGGCTGCTCTGCCTGAACGGGGGAAGGGTGTGTCAAGCACATGGAAAGATGATGCAGCCTGGCAGGCAGAGGAGGCCACAGAGGGTGAGCAGGTTCCCAGAGCACCAGCTCCACAGAAGGGAACGCTACCTTCTTCATGCACACTGGCAGCCACCAGCCCTATGGGGGCTTTTTTTTTTTTTTTTTTTTGAGATGGAGTCTCGCTGTGTGGCCCGGGCTGGAGTGCAGTGGCCGGATCTCAGCTCACTGTAAGCTCCGCCTCCCGGGTTCACGCCATTCTCCTGCCTCAGCCTCCCGAGTAGCTGGGACTACAGGCGCCGCCACCTCGCCCGGCTAGTTTTTTTTTTTTTTTGTATTTTTAGTAGAGACGGGGTTTCACCGTGTTAGCAGGATGGTCTCGATCTCCTGACCTCGTGATCCGCCTGTCTCGGCCTCCCAAAGTGCTGGGATTACAGGCTTGAGCCACCGCGCCCGGCCCCTGTGGGGGCTTTGCAGGCAGAAGTGCAGAAGGATCTGCTAAGAGAAGCCTGATGTTCCACACTGGTGTGCAGGCTTACTGGCAGCACAGTAACTTGGAAACTGACAGCCCGGACTCAGAAATGGACAGTCTTTCTTCTCCTGTGAGTAAGTGGTCTGAGAGGTGGGCCATCAGTGCTAAGATGGAGGAAGTCAGGAAGAGTTCCAGGCCAGAACAGACGGTGGTGTGAGGGAAGCCCCCAAGTGGAAGAGAGCCCAGGTAAACACTGTTGTGTTTCCTGCTTCCCTGTCCTTTGGTCACAGGACAGGAAGGTGCACAGATACAGAGAGTAGGAGAGAGTCTTCCTAAAGGTCAGGAAGATGAGCCCATCCTCAGACCTCTGTGGTGACAGTTTTCACCCTAGAAATGACAGCAGCTGTCTTTTGTGAGCACCTACCAAGTGCCAGGCTTGTGTTGCGACTTGACATGTGTGACCCTGTTCATCCTCCCACAACAACCCTGGGCGTGAACAAGGATGACAAGACAGGTTCGCTCAGGACAGGGACTTACCAGGACTATCTTTTAGAAAGCAACCTGGTGATCTGTATGGGAAGCCTTGGAAGATGCCCAGGCCCTCAACCTAGTGAGTGCTGACGTGTGTCAGGAGCAGGCTGCCTAGGTTCAAAGAGCTCTGCCACTTTTTAGCTGATGGCCATTGTGGACAAGGGCCAGCCACCTTATCTTCCTGTACCTTGGTGTTCTCGTCTGAAAAAATGGGGATCGTGGTATGAGTTCTGTAAGACAACTGTTAGGAACACCTGGGCAAGCACAGGCAAAGCTCTCAGCACAGACAGAGGCTGGCCCACGGGAGGGCTTGAGAGACGTGAGCCGGTGTTATGATCAAGTATCTTTCCTAAACACATAACCCAAAAGGCAGACTGAGATTTAAGGGCAATATGTTCTTTGAAGTGTTATGCATAATCATTTTTTGAAAAACAGATACAAACCAAATGTCCAACATTACAGAAACTGTTTAGCAAATGATATTATACCCAAAGGTAGACTGCCAAATGGGCAGACATGAAAAATAAGGTTCTTGACTTTTTTATATCAAAATGCTTAGAATAGATTGGTGGGTACAAAATGATAGTAAACTGGATAAAGAGGCTACAAGTTAAATAGACCAAAATATTAACAGAATTATGGGTACTATTTTGCCTACTTCTTTATTATGTCTCACTTTTCAAATGTTTGGCAGTAGGCATCTGTTAATTTCATACTAAATTTTAAAAAATTTGAACAAAAATGAAAGCATAGGCGGTATAAGGGAAGGAAGCATAAGGACAAATGCAGGCCTTCAGAGGAAGCACTTGGAAGGTCAGGAAAACATACAGAAAGGAAAGGGATAAAACCCATGCAGAGGCAAAAAAGCTAAGTCCATAATAAATTTGAGTTTATAAAGAATGAATATGTAATGTTTGTGGAAATTGTGTTGTGTCTGGAAAAAATAACAATAAATATGTATACAATATAAATCTTTTATAATAAATCTGTGAAGATCCTGTGAGCTAACATCCATGCTAGCTGGCGCTGCAAGAAGTCTGAGGTGCCCTGCAGGTAAGTGCGGCTACTGATACAACAGTAATGGGGGGGATTAGTTGGCTGTGCTCCGTTCTCTGGGCAGTTGCTTTCTTCACCCCTGAGTGATGCTATTGGAGGTCTACAAAAGCAGAGTGAAGTGAGATATTCAGTGTACAGCACCCCTTTCTAAGCATCTACTTAGAGTTCTCTGAACTTATATATATATATATATACACACACACACACATATATATATATATCTCCTGAAAAATACAGTTGGATAAAGGAATATATATATAAATATATATACACACACACACACACACACACACAGAGAATTGGCTCATGCAAGTGTGGGGACTAGCAAGTCCAAAATCTACAGAATAGGCTGGCAGGCTGAAGACCCAGGGAAGAGTTACAGTTCAAGTCCAAAGGAAGTCTGCTGGCAGAATTCCTCTTACCTGGAGGAGGTAAGCTTTGTTTTTAGGGGTTTTTTTTGGTAACTTAATTTGAGGCTTTCAACTGATTGGATGAGGCCCATTCACATAATGGGGGATAATCTGCTTCAAAATCTAATTTAAATGTTAATATTTTGGTAATTATATGACATAAATTTGTCATATAAATAATGCTATATGCGTGTGTATATATATATACATATATGCATACACACATATGCACATGTATATATATTTAGAGACAGGGTCTCATTCTGTCACCCAAGCTAGAGTGCAGTGAAGCAATCATAGTTTACTGCAGCCTTGAACTCGTAGGCTCAAACTATCCTCCCGCCTTAGCCTCCCAAGTAGCTAAGACAACAGGCACGTGCCACCACACCCAGCTATTTTTGAAAAAATTCTTTTTTGCAGGGACTGGTCTCACTATGTTGCTTGGGCTGTTCTCAAACTTCTGACCTCAAGTGGTCTTGCCACCTCGGACCCCCAAAGTGCAGGGATTACAGGCGTGAGCCACCATGCCCAGCTTAACTTTACTGTTTGACCATCTTCATATAGCATCTCTTCACTTACCACTATATTTTCATCAACATGAATGCTATTTCAGGAAACAATTGCCCAGGAAAATAAAAGGTGCATATATAGAGAGCATCAAACAACTATTGATATGCTAAGACTCCCCTCAAAGACCTCATCTTAAAATCTTCATCTTGCTGTGTTGCCAGTCCTACACTGTTACATCATGATCCTTACCATTCTAATTAAACCCCTACACTAAAAATCTCACCTTAAACCAGTTCCCAAAAGGTCTCATAAAGTTTCCAACTTTTCTTATGGTGACTATATATTTAACTTGTTGAGTAACTGCCAAACTGTTTTCTTCTCCTTCCTTTTTATAGAATATATATATATAATATGTTACATATTTATGGGCTCCATATGATATTTTGTTAGATGCATAGTGTGTGTAATGATCAAGTCAGGGTATTTGGGGGTATCCATCTCCTTGAGTATTTATCATTTCTACATGTTGGGACATTTTTTAAAATGTTAATCCTATCTAAAAAATACCTTCATAGAAACATCTAAAATCTAAACATCTAACAAAATGTTTGAACAAATATCTGGATACCATGGACTCCCAAGTTGAACGTAACATTAACCATCACACCTACTTTATATTTTTATAAGGTTTCTTTATGAGAAAGAAAGCTGATCCTTGGAGACACCATGACTTGGCCATAGTGTTGTCAGAGCCTAAACTCAAATTCAAACCCCATGACTAAGCAACTTCCCTTTTCCACACTTCACCTCTTAAATAAAAAGCAAGCATTGTTTCCTTTTTCTCTTTCTCTAACCAGCATTTTCTTCTAACCCAGGAGCCTGATTTCCAGAGCTTGTTATTCAAACTCAAGAGACAATCTTAAAGGAGTCATCAACCATGCTGATCAATTTTCTAGAATTCTCCAAAATATTCAGTCAACACACACCAGAAATGCATTCACTGTTCCATCAAGTTCATTCAATGTGTCTAGTTCAGCCTTTGACCTGTATCTCTTTATATAACTCCAGTTTGATATCTGCTCTGACCAGGGCTGAATATTGACCAGATTTCTCTACAAGGATCTGGAATTTTTTCTCTAAATGCTCAAATAGAGCCAAATCTTGCTTTCCCAGGACAGACTAACATTATACTGACAAAGTCATGTGTTACATTATTGGGTTACCTATATAAAATTGCCAATAATTGACCTACAGAAGTAGCTTTTCATATAGTTCACGAAAAAATTAGCTCATCTTTTCCTGGTCATATCTCGTTTTCCTCAGTGTCCTTTCTTTGTGAAGGAAGAATCTCGACTCCCTCAGTGGATGGGAATGAAAGATGCTGTTATTAAAAACATTCTAAAGTGATTTGAGGAGTGACAGCATCTCTTAGAAAAATGAGGTAATGCCTCCAGTCTGCCTTCTCTGCCGTTTAACTTCCTGACAGGAGGCATGGAACGTGAAAAAATTGATTGTCCTGTACAAAGTCAAGTAAATAAATAGCAATACTTAATGCAATCATTTTCCATATTGCCTCATCAAAACCCACGCAGTCAAAGCCATTTATGAATTCCTTAGGTCCTGCTGTTGTCATCTTTTCAGCATGTTGCTCTCAAAGATGCCTCCAGGTGGGGAGAAATAGGAGAGCAGGTACTAATCAATCTTGAAGCTATGATCAGAAACCATTTAGAAGGATGACAGCTTGCTTGAGCCATTCCTAAATTTCAGAGAGGAAACCTTCAAGGAACTAAGTTATCAATACAGTGATAGGAAGGAGTTTAGGGGATTTATTATTAGGAAATCATCACCTTGGTGCCTTTGTCTTGCTTTAAGTTTTCAAAGAAAAAATAAACAAACTTTGGAAGGTGGTTAGTACCCAGGCCCAGAGTAAAGGTGGGTTAGAATGAAATGACCCTGCCAATCTAGCTTGTGGGACTTCTTATTTCCTTTCCTTGTAGCAATTCTCAAAGTTAAGATAACAGAGCCCCAGAAACTAAGGGATAGAGGGACTCTTAGCTATGATAGCTGACTGGACATTTGAATTATTCTATTAGCTCCTACCAGTGGATCTGAGGCAAATACTCATGAAATGAGGTAAGGTCCTGTGTTGGTTTGTTTGTGTTGCCATAAAGAAATACCTAATGCTGGGTAATTTATATTTTTAAAAAGGAGGTTTATGGAAGACCCACTTGGGTGCCCTTCTGTCTCTGCAGCAGAAGGAGCTATTCTCCTTTCTCTTTCTTTTGCCTATTAAACCTCCGTTCTTAAACTCACAAACACACATACACACACAAACACACACGCGCACACACACACACACACACGGGGTTTAGTTGGCTCACGTTTCTGCAGGCTGTACAGGAAGCATGGTACTGCAGTCTGCTTCTGGTGAGGCCTCAGGAAGCTTACAAAATCCTGGCAGAAGGTGAAGGGGGAGCAGGCGTGTCATATGGCAAGAGAGGAAGCAAGAGAGCATGGGAGAGGTGCCACATTCTTTTAAACAACCAGAGCTCACCTGAACTCAGAGTGAGGACTCACTTATTACATGGGGACAGCACCAGGCCATTCATAAGGGAGCTAACCCCATTACCCAAATTACACCTCCTATTAGGCCCACCTCCAACATTGGAAGTCACTTTTCAACATGAGATTTGGAGGGGACAAAACATCCAAACCATATCATGCCCAAAGCAGCAAGAAGCAGAAACCAGGCCCTAGTAATCCAAAGCCACTCACCTTCCCACACGAAGAGGATGGGCACCATGAAGACAATGCCCATAACACTCGCCGGTGTTTGCAATATGATGGTAAAAATACGACAAATGCAACATATTTTTAAAATATATAAGTTCATTTTAATTTAAAGAACTATGCTGTATCATTATGTCCTTGCCATTTGGGGCATGGGGATCAAGGTGGCTTTTCTTTTACAGAATAACAGTGGCTGTAGGTGGTCATTACATTTTCAAGAGAGTCACATCTAACTCAAAGGTTAGGATCTAAAGTCATCAAATAAAGCAAAATCATGCATAATCTAATCCTAGAAAATCCCCTCAATCAGCCATCCACATTAGTCATGTATACATGATGTCTTGAATGTATCTCTATATCATTTCCTCTAACTTGCCTTTAGTCAATGATTTATATCAATTTGGATCCCAGCAACAGAAGACGAACTGCACATGACCTTAAACTTCAAAGAAAATGCCTTGGCTATGGAGAAAAAGGGTAAGAGGAGGCAGGCTCCACGCCCAGGATGGCGCTCCTCAGGGTCCTGGGGTACCACTGGAAGCACAAAGGAGAGCAACATCAGGGACCAACCAGCTTTTGCCCTATCTCATGTTTCCAACAGAAAAAACACTCAGAGCACGGAATTCAAAGGTCCAGAAGTTAGTCCACAAGCTGTGCATTCCTCACGGGCAGGAGGCCTGGCTTTGTCACCTGTGTCCTCACATAGAAACTGACACAAATTTGGTGCTCAGGACTTTTTGATGGATGAATACACATCCATTCACTCTTCTCTGATCACATGTTATAAACAGGTATCAAAACTGGGTCCCCAAAGTACCTGATACTCCTCCTTTCCAGAAGTGGGGTCTATGTCTCCTCCTTTAAATCTGGGCTCTGTAAATGGTTAACCAACCTAATACAATGAAAGCTATGGTATGCCAGTTTCTAGGCCAAGGTCTTAAGAAACTGGTGGCATTCAATTCCTGTCTCTTGGGATGCTCCCTTTTGAAAGCTAGCCACCATGCTGCGAGGGAGCCCAGGTCACAGGGAGAGGACAGGTGTAGGTATTCTGAAAGATAGCCCCAGCTGAGTTCTCAGTTGATGCCGCCATCAACCACCGGATCTGTGAGTGAAGAAGCCTTTGTGATGACCCCAGCCCCAGCCATCATCTGACTGCAATTGCACAAAAGAAGGTGAGCAAGAAGTGCCTAGCTGAGCCCAGCAAATTCCCAGAACTGTGAGAAATAATGACATGATTGACGTTGTTTTTACCCAATGCATTTGTTACACAATAGATTATCAGAACACATTAAGTGGCTTAAAGATGTAATCTGATTCAAAGATTCAGGCAAAGAGGTGCTTTTAAAGACAGCAAAAAATCTCAATGGCTATGCATCTCTCTAGCTCACCTGTTCAATGATGGATGCAGCGCAGTGGTGGGGAAAAAGGAAGCAGAAGGTAGTGTTTGCAGAATAGGCAGCTCCACTTAGATCCCAAAAAAGCCAGTGGACCGTAGTGGCCAAAGGCACCTTCTATAGATAGCCCACTTCTGAGTCTGTAAGGAAGCATCCACAGGGGCTAGAACTCCCAGCTCTACAGATCCTCACACACACCAGCAATGTGTGCTTAGCAACAAAGCCCACAGATGAAGCAAGCAGGAATTAACTGACTATCGGTTGGGCATTTGAGTTGTTTCAGCATCTCCTGAAACAGACACTCATAGGATGAGGCACAAAGCTGGAAGAAGCATAAGCCACAGTGGCCCTTTAGCAAAGGTCACTCAGCCCTAGTATGGAGGAGTTAGGTCCAGGAACATGGTGCCCACTGCATGCCAGACATGGCTAGATGCCAGCATGTGCATGCATGACTGGCAGGTGTGGTAACAACTTGGCTACTCTGCTCCCTAATGCTTCATGACATCTGCTTCAAATCTAATTTATGGGACCTTGGCAAGAGGGGAGTATTTTTGGCAGGGTGCAGTGGCTCATGCCTGTAATTCCCACAGTTTGGGAGGCCTAGGCAGGCAGACTGCTTGAGGCCAGAAGTTCAAGACCAGCCTGGGCAACATGCTGAAACCCCATGTCTATTAAAATTACAAAAAACAGCCAGGCATGGTGGCACACACCCATAGTCCCAGCTACTGGGGAGGCTGAGGTGGGAGAATCACCTGAGCCCAGGAGGTCAAGGCTGCAGTGAGCCATGATGGTGGTGATGGTGCCACTATACTCCAGCCTGGGCCACAGAGTGAGATCCTATCTCAAAAAAAAAAAAAAAAAAAAAAAAAAGAGAGAGAGAGAAGAAAAGTATTTTTTTTAAGACTTGAAAGAGATTCAGACAGAAAAGAGACTAAGGAAGGATTCCCTTCCCTCCTCCTTCCCTAGCACCTCCACCCTTGCCCTCCACTGACTCTTAGAGCACCCTTCAGTTTCCCTACGTTTCTTTTTTGAGCCATCACTCCACTGTTTTTAGCTCTTCACTGCCCATCTCGCCAATGTGGTCAGTATCTGTTCTCTCCATTGCCTATTCAGTCCCTTTGTAACCCACAAATGTCCATCTCTCATCTATGGCAAGGTTTCTCAACCTTGACACTGTTGACATTTGGGGTCAAATAACTATTTGTTGTTGGGGGGGTGGCTGTCCTGTGCATTTAGGATGTGTAACAGCATCATCTCCACCCACTATTTTTCAATATACTCTCCAGTTTTGACAACCAAAATGTTTCCAGACATGGCCAAATATCCCAGGAGGGAAGGGTGGGAAACTGCTTCTGTTTTGGAAGTACTGGCCTACAGTAAAAAGAAACTGTCACAAGGGTGTAAGTAAATGTTTGTTAAGGGAAGAAACAAATAAACAGAAACGAATGAGTGAATGAATAAACGGAGTAGATGAATGAGTGAATCAATGCACTACAGAGAAAGCATACTGCCTCGGGAACCTCTGAGTACATAAAGCTGAGAGCTGCAGGCAGGGAAGCAGTTAATAGGTCAGTCAGTCCTGCAGAGGCCCTGAATCCTCAACGGGCTTTTGCTGGCTGTGCAGTTCGATGCTTTTCCAATTAACAAGAAGACTTGCAGATGCCAATGGACCTTTAATAGGGTCACGGAAAGGGGTCCTCTGATAAGCCAGGCTGGAGAGTGTGACACTGGGAAACTCAGGCACCTGTCTGCCAAGGTACTGATTCATTCTCTTTGTGAAAGTTGCAATTTGGAATGACAGTTTCTCACCTTCTGTTTCCCCAGCTGCCATCTGAAAAGGTTACTTGCTCTAATTTGCCCAGCATTTCTCCTCTGTCGACCTCTCTCTAAGCTGTCACTTCTTTTCCTCTCTCTCCCTCCATCAGGGCCTTTTTTGAGTTCATTGGACTGTTGTGTGCTGTCCCTCACTATGTAGGAGAAGTGAACCTGCCAGGCTAACGGTCAACAAGTTTTCATCAAGGAGGAGAGAAGAAAACATAAGCCTTGGGGCCTTGGCCACACACTATCCTCCTCAGCTTCCTGGGTCCCTCCACTTTTCTCTCCAACTCAGTCAGACTCACTACATCAAGCTCAGGGCCACAGAATGCGAACAAGGGGCTGTGGCTGTGGGCAAGGAAATAGTTCAGTCAAATAAAAAATAGTCTATATTTCCTTGTCTTTTACAATAAGAATAGGTACTGTTTATTGAGTGTTCAGGCACTGTCACTAAGTGTTTTATGTGTATTATCTCATGTAATCTGCAAGTAACTTCACAGAGTAAGAGTTATATTTCCCATGTTAGAGGAGAATAAAAGATACATAGCAGTTCTCAAACTTTAGGGGACATCAGAATCACCTGGAGGGCTTGTTAAGCCACAGATTGCTCGGCCCCACCCCCAGAATTTCTGACTTAATTAGTCTTGCCTGGGACTGGGGAATTTGTATTTCTCAATTGAAGGATTAGTATCTTAGACCTGAAATTGTATAACTTGACCAAATACACAGACACCAAGGGGTAGATATAAATGGGAACCAGGTTTCTTGTATGGTAGAGTCTCCATCAAAACCTGATATTATTTCAGGCCAAGAGGAATTTTTATAGATGGAAAGATGATCAAACATGCATTATCCCATTCATTAAATATTTACCAAACATATACTGCCCTGTGCTAGCTGATATGGATACAAACAAAAAGAAGAGATCCTCAAGGAGCTTGCGTGACCAGCTAGTAACAGAAGTTCACAGGCAATAATGACAATACAAAGTAGCAAGAGCTATAGTTTAGAAAGAACAAAGCATTTGCTAGAGCAACAGTTCTCAAACTTTTTTGGTTTCATGGCCTCTTCTCACTCTTGAAAATTATCAGACTCCAATAATAAAATCATTACATATTAACTCGGAGAACATATTTTTATGAAAAATAACTCTTTTCAAAAAACAGCGAGAAAACTGGGACTGTTTTACAGCGTTGCAAATCTCTTCATGCCTGGTCCAGTAGAAGAGAGCTATAGTCTCACTTTTGCTTCCAGACTGAGCCTGATGTAATATGTTATTATTTTTGTTAAATTACATGAAGAAAATCCATTTTACATATATGTGTAGTTGAAAAATGGAAATGAACTGTAATAGCTCTTTCAGATAATTGGGAATATTCTTTGCCACTACACCAAAACTCAGTAAGTTAAGTTGCAATGTGGAATCTTAAACCTAGTCAATGAAAGTTTTGCATTAATATTGCATTAAAATACATTTATCTATTTTGAACTTCCAATAGAACTTTTACCTCTGGCTTGATTTGGTCACATCATACATTGGTCATTTGGCAAATATCAGTACACCTAATTACGTAACTCTTCTGAATGTGGACACATGAAGTATGGAAAACCCATATTCATTAATATCAGCTGTTAGATAGTGGGAAGCTGTCAAGTTTCCCAAAGCTCCAATTTTCACTTGAAAACTCAAATTTAATCATTTGCAACAAACACTTTCAGTTGTCTGCTTTGGAGTGATAAACTCACTCCCTTTATTTTCACAAAAATATCCTCCAAATATCCAAGTCTGAATACCCACAGCTTATGTATGTTCATTGTTATTTCAGGAAAAATAATATTACATGAAAATAATTGGCTAGTTCAGCTTGCAACTCAATCACATGGGTGCTTTTCCTTGCAACAACTATGATACCACAGTATGTGGCAAAAGTATTTTATTTGAACTTACCATTTTATCACACAGAATGTCAAAAGGATTCAAGGATAAAAATTTAATCACACACTAACTAACCTTACTAGTTCATCAATGACAAAGACATCCTTAAGCAAAATTTGCTTTCTTTTTCTTTTTTCTTTTCTTTTCTTTTTTTTTTTCAGTGACTGGTGTGAAGGATAGCAATGACTACTCGTGCATTTTGGT
This sequence comes from Macaca thibetana thibetana, assembly GCF_024542745.1. NCBI lineage: Eukaryota > Metazoa > Chordata > Mammalia > Primates > Cercopithecidae > Macaca > Macaca thibetana. The sequence continues at coordinate 37,653,020 of NC_065579.1, read as the reverse complement.
GTCATTGCAATACTGGTTTCATAGCCAGACAGAACAAAACTTTACCTATCAATGCTTTCACACCTTCCACACAAATGTCAATGCACCGAAACAGGCAATGGCATCTCTAAGTGTTATTGTGAAAACAGTTTTGACCTTGTAGATCACCCTGACAGGATCTCCCAGGGGTCTGTGGGCACACTTTGACCACCATGCTATAGCAGCATTAAATTCCTTGGCACTTCTCAGGCATCTCCTAAACCTATCTTGTTCATATTCAGCCTTGATTCTTAGATGCCTGAAAACATTAAAAGCCTCAAACAAAGAAAATACAAAAGGTGAAACTATGGAAGAAAAAAATTTAGAAAAAACATTTCTATGCTATAATACATCAGCTAAGAGTACTCACATACAGTCAAAATGAGTAGGCAGTTTATTTTAGCTTTAAAGACATCCCTTTAAAAACAACCAAATATGTTAGGATATTACAGACCTAGTTAATATGTTTTCTAAGAACAATCAGTGTCATTTATTAAGCATTTGCTCAAGAATAGACATTGTGCTTGTTTAATCTTTCCAACAACCCTATGAAACAAGTTGTAATTTTGCCTCCATTTGAGGCCAGGAAACTAAGACCTAGAGAGGTGAAGCAGAGGGCTCCATATTACACAGTCAAAAATAAGTAAGCAGAATTGGGATTATGAACTGGTTCTGTCTGACCATGAAGCTGGTGTTCTTAACCTCTCTTCTTTGCAGCACGCTAGTCAGCAGCACCCAGAGTGCTGCAAAGAAGAGCTGAAATTGCTCTGCTTGCTGAGGACTGGATACTAGCCTTTACCACATGGACTGGTCCCTTAGGGCAGATGTAGGCAGAGCCACTCTCTGCCAGGAAAGCATGGCTTGGCCACACTTGCAAACCCTCAGGAGATGGTCTTGCCTTCTGATGACTTCCATTCCCTTTATCTGCTACACTAACAATGCAGCCACCATACTCCCCACAAAGCATCAGGATCCTCCCACTACGCTTGTGACATATACAGAAACGTCTGCCCCTTCACATCCTGGGGAGCTGCAATAAATAGAGGCAAATCTTTTTATTCCCCTTAAGTTAGTCATTTGTAAGTGAGTCAAATTTAGTTTTAATTAGAATCTATTTTCTGATAAATGTACGGTTCGGGACATTGATTATACAAACTCTGCCTGCTAATCAGTGCCTGTCCTATTTGTTCTCTCATTAGCCCAGCCCTGACATTCAGACCCCTGCCAAGAGTGGAGGCTTCAGGAGGCTCCATGGCAGGGCTGTGTGAAGATCATTGAGAGGCCAACATGGCCTGACCTCAGTGCCTCTCCTTCATTGACCTCTTACCTCCAGGACTCAGGGAATAGGCAGGTCAGCTTCTGTCCTGCTTCTTCCTTCCCAAGCATTAGCATGGGAAATAATTTGTGAAGGTGTCATCCATGGAAGAGGCAGCTGCATTTCTATGGATGCAAGAGTCTTCCGCTAAAGGAACACATCTTAGGAATGTCTGTATCAGGATGGAGCAGGACCTTATGTGGAGGAGAGGAGGGAGCACCAGGTGCAGGGAATCCTCAGGGAGTCACAAACAAGACACAGAAACAGGTGATTCCCTGACAGGGAGGTCAGTGAGGCCTTCTCCTTGATAATCGAAGCAGAGAAGATGGTATGGAAAGGAATAGGGAGGAAGACAGAAGAGCTCAAGCTGGCGAGAGACTTCACTCCAGACTTCCACCCCAGGAAGGCATCGAACCCACAGACATTTTTCATGGAGGGCTTCTCACTCTGAAATTGAGATTTGGGAATGATGGAGACCCCAACTACAGCCTTGATTAAGCCTGAACCTGGCTTTCTAACAGAAGATTACAGAGAAAAGTACCAAACTATTTAGGGGCTCAGATAGCCCACATTATTATTATTATAATTATTTTGATATGTGTGTAAGATATCCACAAGAAAATAAAATCCTAGGAATGGACTTCTTTAAATTCAATAGTCTGGCATTTGCAGTTTGATATAGGGAGCTGTTTAAATACTTTAAGAGCTGGGCACAATGGCTCACACCTGTAATCCCAGCACTTTGGGAATCCGAGGCAGGTGGATTGCTTGAGCTCAGGAGTTCAAGACTAGCCTCAGCAACATGGCAAAACTTGTCTCTACCCAAAATACAAAAAATTAGCCAGGCATGGTGGCGTACGCCTGTAGTCTCAGCTACTTGGGAGACTGAGGCACAAGAGTTGCTTGAACCTGGGAGGTGGAGGTTGCAGTGAGCCAAGATCATGCCACTGCACTCCAGCCTGGGCGACAGATGGAGACTGTCTCAAAAAAATAAAAAATAAAAATAAATAAATACACGCTTTAGAAAGGGGTCTTAGAGGATGAGTCATGAGAATTTCTTGTGATCAGTTAAAGAATGAGCTTGTTGTTTGGACAGACCAGATAATAAGGCAGCACCTTACCTACCTAGAGTCACCAACCTCAGTGCAAGTAGATTTTTCAAGAGGAAACAATCAGCCCAGTGAAGGCTGCCCTGCAAACTCGACAAACTCAGCTCAATAAGCAAGACCCAGACCACCAGCACTGCAGGAGAGGCAGCCCTCCTCGGCAGGGTGGTTGCTGGATTTAGCAAATAAAAATACAGGACACTCAGTTGAGTTGGAATTTCAGACAAACAGTGAATTTTTTTTCATATACTCATACATGCATGTCCTAAATATTTCATGGGTCATACTTATGCTAAAATGCTATTCTTTGTGAAAACTCCATTTGAGACTGTTAAGGTTTGCATGTGTCTCCCGAAAAGCATATTTTGGAAATGTAATTCCCAATGTAACAGTGTTGAGAAGTGGGGCCAAATGAGAGGTGATTAGGCTATAAGGGCTCCGCCCTCATGAACAGATTAAGGATATTATCACAGAAGTGGGTTCCCTATAAAAAGATGAAGCCAGGTTTGGTGGCTCATACCATAGTACCAGCACTTTAGGAAGCTGAGGCAGTTGGATCATTTGAGTCCAGGAGCTTGAGCCCAGCCTGGACAACACGGCAAAACTTCGTCTCTACAAACAGATACAAACAAGTTAGCTGGCATGGTGGTGCAGGCCTGTAGTCTCAGCTACTTGGGAGGCCGAGGTGGGAGGACTACTTGAGCCCAGGAGGTTGGGGCTGCAGTGAGCCATGTTCATGCCACTGTACTCCACCCTGGGTGAAAGAGTGAAACTCTGTCTCAAAAAATAAATAAATGAAAGCACAAGTTCAATCCCTTCTTGTGTGTGCGCTCTCCCTCTCTCTCTCTCGTGTGCAGGTGCCCTCTCTTTGCCCATCTGCTTTCCACTATGGGATGATGCAGCAAGAAGGCCCTCCCCAGATGTGGCCCCTCAGTCTTAAACTTCCCAGCCTTCAGAAACATGAGTCAACAAATTTGTGTTTATTATAAATTACACAGTCTGTGGTATTCCTTTATAGCAGCACAAAATGACTAAAACAGGGATGTACTTATACTAAAAAAAATTCATTGTTTCTCTAAAATTCAAATCTAACTTGGCATCCTATATTTTAGCTAGCAACCCTAGCCTATTTGGGGTCTCAAATCTCAGGCTTCAAGTCTCTACCTTCTGGCCCATAGTACTCAGCAGTTTGGACCTTCCTTTTCCTTTTCATAGGGGTGAACCTGCCCAGGGCTGTCGGGAGAGAGTGAGACCTTGGGGTTCTTTGCACAAATGTAGTTGGAATACCTGCATTTGAGGAACCCCATGTGAGGAGTATCTTTATAGGAAGGCCATGAACACCAGCATCACAGCTCACACTTCCACGGGTCACAGAAGGCCCCCCAGACACTGTGCCTCCCAGCATCCCACTGGTACTGAGCCAGACAAATGAACTCCAGGGAGTACCACATTATGGTCTGGGGGAGGGCTGGGGGATTGAAAGCTCTGGGAGCTATTCTCTCTGAGGCAAAAACAAGAAGAGAGAAAATAGAATAGCAGGCTGAAAGTTCTCAGGATGTTGGCTAGCACGCCCACCACTACACACTGCAGAGCGGATGCATCCCTGCTCTTCTGGTTTACAGGAGTCCAGGGAAGAGGCCCCAGGTGGTGGAATATATCCCTTACCAGCAGGGAACTTTTCACCACAAAAGAAAATCCCCTCTAAGGGGATTCATTAAATAAAGTCCTAGCTGAGCCTTTCCTAAGGGGCTCCAGGCCTTCTGCAGCTGGACGCTCACTAATCCCCCATAAAATTCCGATGTGGTAGGAAGGGGAAGGAATTATAGATGTAAAATTGTTATCAGGCGGTTTCAGGCGGATTTCTCCTCATCCACTTCCTCTATCTCCTCCTCCTCCTTGTCATGCTATTAAGAATAATGCCTTGCACACATAGAATGCTTTACAGTTTAGAAAGAGCTTTCTCTTGCGATATCTTTGAGGCCGGGCAGAGCAGTGACCCGCCAGGGCTGTGACATGATTCCCTGAGTTCTCACAGCTCCTGGCTTCAGGACCCCTCACAGCCATGTTTATTGAGCTGAACATCCTCAACAGCAGCCCCTTCTCCTTCCCTTTGATGTGTGCACATGTCTGTGCAAGGGCACACAAACACGCATGTGGATGCAGGTGTGTCTCGCCTACAAATCCAGTGTCAGTCCTGCACTCCTGCAGGTCAGGGTTGGGCCTGTTTTACCAAATGCCCCCCAACCCCAGGGCTCTGTGTCTCTGCATGGCCCATCCTTCCCAACGCTGCAGGTCCCCAAGAGGACAAGCCAGGGGCTGCTCTGAGGATGTCACACTGCATGTGGGGAGCTATTCCTGCCTGACAGAATTCTGGGTGGCTGAGAAAATTCCAAAGATCAGCTTGGGCTTATTGCACACCTACCATGTGCCACGCCCTTTATACCACACTATGGTGTATGCATCTAGAATCTCCTGAAAGGAAAGTAGTATTACCCCAGATACGGATGGTGGAACCCAGATTCAGAGATGAACAGCATTTGCCTGAGAACACACAGCAAGTAAGTGGCAGAGTTTGGATTCAAACCCAAGAAACTTGACTCCAAACTCAAAATTTCTGTTACAAAGATTTTGCAGGTCAGGAACTCAGACAGAGGTTGGTAATTGGTAGCGGAACTCTTCTGTTCCATGTGGCATGGACTAGGGTCCCTCAATGTACTCAGTTGGTGGCTGGGGGGGGGTCTGCAGGAGCCAAAATGGCCCAACTCAGCAACCTGGCACCTTGACAGCGTCAGCTGCCAGACCGGGCCTCTCTCTCTCTTCCTGAAGTTTCAGGGATTCTCTATGTACTCCCCTCTTGCAGAGGAGCAGGATATACATGTTTACTCGGGGCAAGAACTGACCAAAGAGGAAGCAGCACATGCTGTTAAAGGCAAGACTTGGAACTGGTAAAGTGCTATTTTGCCACAGTCCATTGGTCAAAATAATTACAGGCCAGCCCAGATTCAAAGGGAGGAGAAGTGGGCACCATCTCTCCTTTGGATATGTGTCAAACAATTTTCTGTCATCCCTACCCCACCACCGGTGAAAAGTAAACTCACACATGTTATATCAGCAGGACTTAGGGAGGCTACCCCAGTGGAGCTTACACTATTCACTGGAGCTACAGATGGCTAACTTGTCCCTCACACCTTACTTCAGTGAGGATAGGGAGAAGCAAACTTGCAGGAAGGGGTCACACCTGAGCTCTGTGATAAGCCCACACATTCCTGTGGGAGATCTGGTAGGTAAACAATGACTGGGATAAGAAAAGGGTAGAGCCTAATATGGGGCACACCAATTCTAACACTAACTGCAGATTTCCTGCAAATTTCTTTGGTAAGTCATTTAACCAATCAATGTCTGAGGGGGCAGAGAAAACCTGGTTTAATAAAATTCACCACTCAAAGAACATAGATTAATTAGTACCCACTCAACGCAGAAATCATGAAACCTCCATTTTAATCTTGGACCTCTTGGCTTGTTCAGTAATAAGACTTTTATCCAAAGTGGATCTAAGATACAATGCAAACTTTTAGCTGGTTCATTTACTCCTTTTCTTTTTTTAATTTTATTTATTTATTTATTTACTTTTTTTTATTATTATATTTTAAGTTCTAGAGTACATGTGCACAACGTGCAGGTTTGTTACATATGTATACATGTGCCATGTTGGTGTGCTGCACCCATTAACTCATCATTTACATTAGGTATCTCCTAATGCCATTTACTCCTTTTCTACCATTATACAGAAAGCATCACTGATGGGAGGTGGGGAGATAGATGGTAAATCAATGGTGTCCCTGGTCATAGGTAAGTCACCTAAACTCTCTGGACCCCAGTCTCCCCTTCTGTCAAATGGACTTGGTCTATGTGATTTCTAAATCCCTTCCAACATTTTTATGTTGGGAGCTAATGCTAGTGACCTTTAAAAGCTAAATTCATGCAAAACCAGTCATTTTCTCCAGTACATATCTAACGAGTGCTTTCCTGTACAAAGCATTTGTCCTCAAGGGATGTCTCCCTGAGGATTTGAACCTCCTCCAGTTTTCAAGGCCAAGACCAGGGAGCATTCTATCAAATCCTCCCCAGAGGCCAGAGTCTGATCCCAGTATTCTTCCTGTCTCTTGGAGATTTGAAACAAAAACCAGACTTTTCATTTTCAGTGTGCATCTGGAGTAAGGAGATTCAGTTTCAAAGTGATTTGCTGCACAGAAAACCCTCTATTTTGCTTCCAAGCCTGAGCAGTTACTCTAGCTCCTCAGCATGTGCTAATTCTCTCATTACTGGGCCTGGGGTGAGGGTGGCGATATCCCAGGTCAAGATGTTCCCTGTGCCTTGAAAGAATGCCTGATTAAAGAACAACAATCCATCTATCTTCTCTGTAGTCTAGTTACCATCCCATTGCTCTGGTCCTGCCCACTTGGCCGGGTATTCGGCTGCCTGAATCAATCAATCAGGAGAGCAGAAAGCTGTCCTAATAGCCACATCAGGACTGCTCGTCAAGCCCCACTGCTCACTTTTGTAAACCTCTGCAACCCTGGAACCCAGACACATCAGTCCACTGCCACCATCCACAGATCTGAGATACGGTTTCCACATTTGGGTTTCCTGACCTAGCTCCCTGTTGACCCAGCTGATCTAGCTGCTAGATATTCTAGAAATATCCTAAATAGACATAGGACCCGACTGATCACAGAGGTTAAGGAACCTATCCCACGCTTATACAACAGTTCAGAAGAAGGTGAAGGCCAGAACACCCATCAGTCATGCTTTCATGGTGACTGAGCTAGGAAGACCCTCCACAGGTCTGAAGGGTGAAGTTAACGTAGAAGACAGCAACACTTGAACTGTGCAGGCCTGCAGGTGCCCATCTCTCTCAGTCTCAGGGTATAGTAGCCTGTACACTGCAGAGCACCCACATGGTGAAGACAGCACAGAATGGGAAAACAGTGAGGGGTCAGCTGACCTCACAGGCCATGCAGACCTGCCTCCTCCATCCTGACCAGTTTGAATGCGTATATGCCAATTCCACCACTTCCCTGATTAATTTTCTCCCTGTCCAATTCAAGCAGGCCCCAGCTGCTTGGTTGCACTGGCCTCAGTCCTCTGTGGCATCACCCTCCCCCAGTAGTTACGATATGGGCCTGAGGCTCTAGTTCTCCAGAGATAGCACCTCACGGGCCTTGCTGTGCTACCTATGCCGACAGCCTCCTCTGTCTTCTCACCCAACCATAGGCTCCTGGGGTCAGAAGCGGCTTCTTACCTCTCTGTCCTCAGTATTTAGACCAAAGCCTGGCAGCCACTGGAAAGTACTAAGTGGATGCATGTGGAAATAGTGAAAGGATGGAGAGACGAGTGGATGGAAGGAAAAATGAATGGAGAGGTAGATAAATGAATGTTCGCTCCAAAGAGGATTTCCATACACTTACACCCCTCTTTTCCTCAAACCTGGGGACCTGGCTAGACCAGATACTTTGGCAAATCCCATCAGCCAACCACCCTAGGGACCAAACTTGTCTTTTTGGTGGTATAGCAGTGCTGGCATGTTACAGACAGGCCTCCACATGGGCCAGTCACCTGACCCTGCCACAAGCTCATATGTTGTGGAATGGTCTATGACAAATGCATCATGTAAGGATATGTGCAGTGGCAAGAGGTGCTGGAGTAGTATCTCAAGGCCAGTGGACAGTAGGTCTCCAGCTGTCCAGCCTTTCCCAGAAACAGAAGCCAGACCCATGCAGATGAGTACGAGAGGGACTGTGCTGATGAGCAGAAGGGTCCTCGTGGGATTCCAAGCCCCAAAACAGAACACGCTGGATTTCAGCCTCCTCCTCTAATTACTCAGGGATGTGCTCCCTAGGATGTACTTTAAGTATAAAAGACTCCCTAATTAAAGGTAATTCACTTTTCCCAATTCTATTTACCATTGCATGTAATTATTGGAAATACTGGCTTGGAATAAGAGAATGTTCTTTTTTCCCCCGTGCAAGTCTACCTTCTCCTTCTGTGGAAGTAGGCAGCAAAATCTCAACTCTGTGGGTAGAAGCCAGTTTCTTTCAGTAGAAAAAGGCTGAAGGTGAAGCCCTGCGGACAAGGGAAACAAGACCCCTAAGCAGGGGTGATGGCAGGTTTTGGTGCAGCCTCCCTAAGGAGCAATGGATACAAGACAGGAGAGGGAAGCAGGGGAGTTGTTCGGCACAACCCATGCCCACTTTGTGTGGGCAGCAGAACCCTAGGCTAAGGCCATGTGACTCCAAAATCCCACTGAGTTAGAAGCATGAGTTTGGAATGTAGCAACGGAGGAAGCTGGCCCTAGAAATGGCTATAAGCTGGCAGAAGGAAGGAGTGCGCCGCAAGATTTCTCCAGCCTGGGTAGCATGTGAGCACTCAGCTTTCTTCTCAGCCTTTCATACTCTGTATCTTTCTTCAGCTCCAGATGACAGCCTCCTTGTCCGTTGTCCTCCTTCCTCTGGCTGTGCATCCTATTTGGGTCCTACAGGCAGAGGCTATCCTGTAGGATCTACACCCAGAAAGGTTTCAAAAGGCTTCCAGGCAATAAAGTGCTGCACTTACAAGTCAGCTACAGGCTGGGGTCCCCACCTACTTGAGCATTCACAGGGTCCCAGGTGGGAACCTTAGAAAGTGCCTGCCTCTGGGAGCCATGACAGCTGCCTTGGCAGAGCCCCCCAGGCAGAGCCACATGGCAGGACTTGTCCAGAGTCCCTGCGGCTGTGACTTGAGACCGAATCTTGTCTAGACACTAAAGTGCAAGATTTAGCTATCAATTCGTCACAATCCACCTGTCCAGTTTCCTGCATGGCTTTTAGCCTCTAATCCTCCCCCAGGTAGACAGCACCTGCCTCTCACAGCAGTCAGAAACTGTTTACAGATGCACAGTCAAGAGCCTGCAGCCCTCACACGTGATTCCCAGATCTAGCCTCTGGTGCTGCACAGGACCTTTTCCTGTGAGATCCTCCCAGGCAGACTTGGCTATACTTTGAAGTCCGCCTGCCCCTTGCCCTCCCTGAACGGGAGGTGCATATTTTATCTCCAGTGGACCATGAAGGTCTGAGGGAGGCAGGCTGATTTATCAGAGACATAACCATACAGTCGAAATTGTGTCAATATATCTTTGCATAGTGGATTCTGAAGGATGCCCCCTATTTCTCTGGTAAATCATATACATTTAAAGTCCCCAAATGCCTAAATATATATTTATCCAGTAAATCAGCTCAGCTTTGAAGTGGCTCATTTCTTTCCTGAAGAAATACAGGATACAGTTGCTAACCTTGTTTTTCTTTCCTTCTCAGAGTTTTAAAAAAAAGAGAAGCAGAGAAATGAAATTCTGAATAATGAATGTTTAAATATTGACGAAGGTTTGACACTAATGGTGTGAGGGAAAGCGTGCAGCACGATAGCTCCTCTGCAGCAGGATCTACAAAGGGAGGCATTTTGCTAGAACCTCTGGGGCCCCTTCCAGCAACAAAATTCTCTGAATCTGTGACACATTATTCAGCTTTCAGAGGCCAGGGCAGGGGTACATTGGACTTGGATGGTGCCTTCTCCATGCAATAGGAAAGAGTTAACTTATTAGTCTTCATTTCCTGGTTCTGTCTCTCAACCTATTTGCAAACAATTTATTCAGAAACTGCAGTTTCTCATTTTTTAAGATACTACCCTGGATATCCTTAAGGATGGCTCTTGTTATCTCCCATCTTCCTAGGAGGGCATCAAAATCCATTATGAAGAATTTACCTCTGTGGAATCCCTAATGCTATGCCTGTGCACAGTAGGTCCTCGATGAATAGTGGTAACTTTCCTAGACTCTCCAAATGCATGTGCACGTTGTTTTTCACAGCCACAGGCCCCAGAATGCTGAAACATTTCCCCGCTTTAGAGCCAGGAGGATTGAGAACCAGTGAATACACATATCAGAGAGAACAGTTGCCTATGTGCTTCCTACAGGTGTGGGTTGACTGGTTGATTCTGGAGACTCTATTAGCTGTAAAGGCAAGGCATGGGTCCCCAAAAGGAGCTGACCTTCCACACAAGGTGCATGCTACCCTTTCTTCAGGATGGCCATGGCCTGGGCTCTCTGAGACTGTCTCTCTGTCTTTAAGGCGAACCCACCGTAAACAATTCCAGAATCTACCCTGACTGTCACATTGGCAGGAAAGGAATTTCCCCATGCTGCTCTATCCCAACACAAACTGAATCCTTCACTGAAGTCCATCAGCTATTGTGGTGGTCACTGCTCATAGTGCTAGTCATTCTTCAGGCAGACAGACTTTTATCACTAATGTCATCTGCATTCAAAGCTCTGACTCAAACATGCTTCTCTTTGCTGCTTTTTGGAATCCCATTGCAATGACAATAAAGAATAGGAAAGGTGTAAACTACCCCTGGACAAAGAGCACTGGGAGGAAGACTCAGCACACAAGAGGTCTGTATACATTTTCGAAGAGAGGAGTAGACACTGACTTTGAGAAATGGCCACAATTTTCATGTCTCTGGAGGGGCTATATGAGCTTCTTTGTCACTGGAACTCCTCAAAGGCACAGTTCTGGGAAGCAGGGGATGGAGCACGCCCCAAACAAATGAATAAATAAAATTCAGTGATTAGAGAAATCTTCTCCTTAAAAACTGTACGGCATCTGAGAAAAGATCTCTGGATACTAACTTGAGAGAAGTGATCATCTTGCCATCTGACCACCCAACAATGGCACCCATTCATCAATCAGCCCCTGCCACTCACATAGAGCCGCTGATCACCTTTCAGTGCCTCACACTAAAATATGAAGAGATGGCCTGGGTGCTCAGATACACTTTTTTAAGCCTGCAGTCTGAGATAACAAAACCTACAAACAGAGGATTCAGAAGAAAAAGAAGCAAAGCAGATAATTGAAGAAAATGTCTAAAACTAGAATAAATATCGTCAGAGAGATGGAACAATATTGCACTCATGAAAGAAAAACAGGATGCCATGAAAATAAATGTCTTAGAAAATAAAAATAAAAGCTAATATAAAAACAAATCAATAAAATAGTTGTATGATGAAGTTGGAGAAATGACCTAAAAAAAGAACAAAAATATCAGTGATAGAAAAAAGATATTTAAAAATAAATAAATAAAAGAATCCATACGGGAAGTCTCATATCTTACTAACAAGAGTTTGAGAAAGATAACTGGTAAAAGGGATAGCAGTTATCCAAAAAGCACTAAAATAAATTTTATCAGATAAAAGGACACCAAACTCCAGACTGAAATACTTGTGCAGTACCCAGGCGAGGAGGAGGAGGAGGAGGAGGAGGAGGAGGAGGAGAGAGGAGAAGGAGAAGGAGAAGGAGAAGGAGAAGGAGAAGGAGAAGGAGAGGAAGAGGAAGAGGAAGAGGAAGAGGAAGAAGAAGAAGAGGAAGAAGAAGGAGCAGAAGCAGCAGAAGCAGAAGCAGAAGCAGCATGAAATTTCAGAATTTCAGGAATAAAAGAGAAGAACTTAAATGCTTCCAGCAAAGAAAATCAAACCAAACCCAAAAACAAAATAAGGAAAATCGAAATGTCACTGACTATCCCAACAAGCACTGACAAGCAGAAGAAGCCAAATCAATATATTCAAATTTTGGAGGAAAAATGATTTTTAACTTAGACATCATACCCAGCCAATCAACAAAAGATAAGGGTAGAATAATCGTATTTTCAGAGAGGTGAGGATATAAAACATTTACCTTTCAAGCATACTTTTGAACAGAGGCTTCAGGAAGGAGCTGGGAGATCAACTGAACCATCTGAGCATTTGGAAAATAATATTTGTTATTATAATACAAATTTGATTGACTTTGTGGAAAAAAGTACAAGAGAAAGAAAATAATAATGTTTAACTCTACTTGGCTAAGCATTGAAAAATAGTTGCAGCTGGATGCAGTGGCTCATGCCTATAATCCCAGCACTTTGGGAAGTCCACGCAGTCAGATCACTTGAGCCCAAGAGTTCAAGACCAGCATGGACAACATGGAGAAACCCTGTCTCTACAACAAATACAAAATTTAGCCAGGCATGGTGGCGCACACCTGTAGTCCCAGCTACTCTGGAGGCTGAGGCAGGAGGATTATTTGAGTCCAGGCGGCAGAAGTTGCAGTGAGCTGGGACTAGGACACTGCAGTCCAGATAGGGCAACAGAGTGAGACCCCATCAAGAAACAGAGAAAGAGAGAAAGGGAGAGAGAGAAGGAAGAAAAGAAAGAGAGAAAGAGAGAAGGAAGGAAGGAAGGAAGGAAGGAAGGAAGGAAGGAAGGAAGGAAGGAAGGAGGGAGGGAGGGAGGGAGGGAGGGAGGGAGGAGGGAAGGAGGGAGGGACGAAGGAAGGTTCTATAGCTATAATAATCTAAACATGCTAGATTTTTTTTAAAAGTTGTAAATATATGTTAAAGTGAATGAATATACATTCTGTATTATATATATGTAGATATCAAAAATCATATGTATAAAATTAACACAGAGATATATAATACATAGAGTGAAAGATATTAGCAAAATAACAGAAGAGGAAAAATATAGAAAGGGGCAAGAGATCCAAATCCTCAGCATTGATAAAGGGAAGTCAAAAGGCAATATCTAAATTGACATCAATAAAACACATTAAGCATACAATTCAAAAAATGGGAGTATATCTACGAAACAGGTAAAAAGTGTTAGGGAAAAGAATGGGGTAGGGGAGATGAGAGGAGACTGATTTTTCCGTTTAGTACTCATGGAATTGTTTAATCCACTACTTTAGTAAAAATAGAAATTAATTTAAGAAATGAAAAGCTGCCATTTCCGCAAGTGGGTCCACTACCACAGGAAGGAAGAAGGTGCTAGACAACCTCCTGGTGTAGGATGGAGGGAGACCAGACGAAAAGGGAGCCCCCAGACACGCGCTCTGCTCTGGCTGGGAACTAGCACACTTTTAAATTCTGGCGACGTCCATCCGTGTTTCTAAACCACATAGTTGAAAGGTTTTAAAGAAGGTGGCTTTAGCAGATTAGTTGGAACTTTCCCTCTCTGGGATTAAAACAGAAGAAGTAAAAGTCGTATTTTCACAACTAGAGCAACACTAGAGCCCTGTTTTCATTCCACCCAACAGTTTGTGACATGAAAATAAACAATATGGAAAGGAGGTGTTTCTATATTTTTCCCGAGTCTCTTGAGATGAAGTTGGGCAAAGGGTATGCAGCCAAACTGTTTTCACACCATGCCTCAACTGAGTCTCACACTTCTTTGCATTTAGAGGGGATTTTCATCACTGCCTGGTTTCAGAATTGACTAGGTAGAAACTGCAAGCTGATAGCTCAGCTCAGCCATCATTACCATGTGTGGCCTGAACCAAGAGTCGGTGGTGTCAGGAATAGCTGATCACATGTATTTAAAGTTGCCGTGGGGCCCCTTTCCAGTTTGGCCCAAAATAAACTACTTCATTGGTCATCACAAATTATAATCTTAACCAGTGATAGATTCACCTAAAACACCAAAATATATATTCAAAACAATTCCCCTAAGAAACAGGAATTATTTTTTAAAGAGTTTAAAGTATAAACATGCACAGGGTGAGAAAATTCACATAAAAAGGAGAATGGTATAAAATAGTGGCCAGACAGCAATGCCTGACGCAGTTTCTCCCAGATTCCCACTAAAATACCAGTAAAAACTAGAAGTAAAAACTTAAAGCCTGCATACACTACAAATTCTAGGACACAGTCCTAGAACCTTCAGGGATTTCCATCAATTATTAGGCCATGAAAGTGAAATTTAAAAACATAAACTGAGGCACACAAATGGATTTTTGCCTGAAACAGAGCAAACTTGAAATAAAATAGTGGCAATGATCTATTTCTGTCCCTAAGTTCTAAACATAAAAAAATACAAGTCAGGCTACCTTCTGTTGATTCTCAACAGGGGACGATTTTGACACCAACCCCCAACCTCAGGAAACATTTAACAATCTCTGGAGGTATTTTGGCTGTCACAACTTGAGGAGAGGGGGTGCTACTGGCATCTAATGAACAGCCAAGGATGCTGCTAAATGTTCTACAATGCACAGGACAGCTCCCCACAACAAAGAATTATTCAGACCAAAATTTCAGTAATGCAGAGGATGAGAAAAACTGCTGTACTCCATGGAAGATGTATTTTAAGGCAGTAAGAACGTCTGTTTCTCATCATACTGAACGTATTAATCTCTTACTCTTGTTAACACACACACATACAAACACACACACAGAAACAACTTAATACATCTTAATACATTATGTTTGAAGGCCCTCATATTTATCCAAAAGGTCTTTTAAAAATCAACAAGTATTCAGACAGGAGAAAAAGTAAAAGAAGAAACCAGGTAACCAATGAAAGACTAGCCTCCCATCATCTCACAGGGGCAAGAACAGAACACGCTGGACAATACTGAGTTTTGCAGAAAATGATTGTGGCCAGACATTTTATACTTAACCAACACACCGTCTAAATGTGCAGCAACAAACACACTTCAAGACACACATGAACTCTAAAATTATAACACATATCATTTTAGAAAAAACATCATACTTGAAAACACACTCCACCCTGTTGAGTAACGAATCCAAATGAAGAATTTGAGAATGAGGAAGCTGGAGGTGAGTGATAAAACCCATTTAAATGCAAAGTTCTTTATATTATTGTTGTAAATAATGAGAATGAGAGAAAATAAATAATACAAGTAATAAGAAAGTAGATACAACAACAGACAGTGTTGTCTTCTGTTTAAAAATCTTTCTATATAGCTCCGTGCTCATGAATTGAAAAATCCCAGCAAATTGAATATTTTTTCTGCAAAATGTAAATTATCAAATTGTGACACAAGAACAAATAAAAACTTAAGAGATTAATTATGAGGAGAGAATTTTTCCAAACTACCAAAGTTTACATCTGAGAAAGATTCCAAGACCGAGTAGTTTTACAAGCGGGTTCCTTCAAACTTTTAAGAAACAATTCCATGCTATATTAACTGCCTCATGAATTAAAAAATATAAAATTCTGTCTAGTTCATTTTATGAAGTTAGCAAAAATCTTATACCAAAATGTGGCAATGTAACTAAAAAAAAGAGAGAGAAATTTACATATTAATACAGATGTGAGCATTAAACAAAGAGTACTGTAAAACAAACACAGCAGGCCACGGTAGCTCATGCCTGTAATCCCAGCACTTTGCAAGGATAGGCAGGTGGATCACAAGGTCAGGAGATCGAGACCATCCTGGCTAACACGGTGAAACCCCATCAATACAAAACATTAGCTGGGCGTGGTGGCAGGCGCCTGTAGTCCCAGCTACTTGGGAGGCTGAGGCAGGAGAATGGCGTGAACCTGGGAGGTGGAGCTTGCAGTGAGCCAAGATGGTGCTACTGCACTCCAGCCTGGGCGACAGAGTGAGACTCCGTCTAAAACAAACAAACAAAAAACAAACACAACATTCAGCATGACTAAGGTTGATCCTAAAATCGAAAATAAGTTTCATATGTTTTCATTAATAGTAATCAAAATTTCATGTCAGTTGGTCAACAAGGAAAACAATACGCTTATTTCCAAACACATATATTCTTCTTTACTATTCTTTCTAGTTAATATATGTTATTTTCTTCCTAATATTCTACTTTAAACCTACACAATTTTTACTGATGAAACAAGGAAAGGGAGTCCCATTAAAATTAGAGAGAAATAAACTTATTCCCCTTCACTGATGCTTTACACTTTTCAAAGATCAGGCCAGGGCAATAAGAAATGAAACAGAAATTAGAGATGTAACTGTTAAAAAGGAAGAAAAAAATAATCATTGCTTCATACAGTATGATTAGAGACATAGAAATTGCAAAGGAAACAACTGGAAAATATCTTAAAATTTTCTAAGAGTGTTGAGAAAAGTAAACCGGCAGTGGGGGCGGTGGGGGAGGGGGCAGAGATAGATTTCTTTAATACCAGAAATAACCAGTTTTAAAAATCCACTCACAATAGCAATAAAAAAAAAAAAAAAGCAATCAAGACATCGAGAAGGCCCTAAATTGTGGCACAGAAATAGAAAAAATTAAAAACATAATAAAATATATAAAATAAGATTTGACAATATGAAAGATATGTTACCAGATGGGAGACTGAATACAATCAATTCTCAAATTAATGTATTATTTTAAAAACACAACCAATAAAATTACTGGCAGCTATTTACTGGTGGGGAAAATGCATGGCTAAAAAGAAGAGAGATAGATGTGATAAAATAATTCTAAGATCTTCTGGTAAAATGAATAGGCAAAGGAATTAAGACTGTAAAAAGAATAGAAGAGGTGACTTGTGTAACCAGGCTGTAGCTTAGTTTACAACTGTTACAATTAGAAAATACAGCACTGGTACAATCATAGATAAACAAGGCACTGTAACAGAGAGGCCTTGAAATAGACCCAAGTACATTTAAGAACTTAATAAATTATGAAGGAAGCAGTAAAGTACCAGCAAATGGGGTAGAAATGCACTAGGACAATTGACTATTGGGAAAAAAAATTAAATTAGACTCTCACCCTATTACTATTTACGAAAATACATTCCAGGTAGATTGAAGAATTAATGTAAAAACTAAAGTCACTTACAACAAGACTATATCCATATATTACCTTGAGATTTAATTATTTTAATGTTTTAACAAAGCAATTTAAAAAAAATTAGCAGAAAATATAGTTGTAAATTTAACTGGCAGACACCTAACCTCTGAGAAGAGGAGGGGTAGATCACAAAGGGAAAGCTTGAAACATTCAATACATAAAAATTTAAAACTGCTGTTATTAAAAATCCTAAGAAAGTCTAATGGCAAATTGAGGTATTGAGACATGCTACAAACTTGAAAACATTTTGCTAGGCAAAAGAAGCCAATTATAAAAGGCCATATAGTGCATGATTCCATTTATGTGAGATGTCCACAATAGGCAAATCCATAGAGACGGCAAGTGGATTAGTGGATGCCTAGGGCTGGGGAAGGAGGAGTTGAAGTGAAATGGAGAGGGGCTGCTACTGGGCAAGGGTTTCCTTTTGGGAAGATGAAACTGTTCTAAAATTGATTGTGGTGATGGTTGCACAACTCTATGAATATACTAAAAACCACTGGATTGTACACTTTAATTGGGTGAACAGTATGGTATGTGAATTATAGCTCAACACAGCTATTATAAAAAAAAGTAATGGCAAATAACCAATGGGAAGAAATATTGTAACATGTTTGGGGAAATAGTAATAAACTTGACATATAAGGAACACTTAAAATAATAAGTAAAACACTGA
The DNA here is from genome assembly GCF_024542745.1 of Macaca thibetana thibetana. Taxonomy (NCBI): domain Eukaryota; kingdom Metazoa; phylum Chordata; class Mammalia; order Primates; family Cercopithecidae; genus Macaca; species Macaca thibetana. Next base: position 37,635,220 of record NC_065579.1, on the reverse strand, counting down.
CACACCATTGGAAAACTGGGAAAAAAATCAATGAACAGATAAACTAATGAACACCGTTTGCTGTACCAAGTTAGCAGAGGTTTGAGAAGCAGTAATGCTCAATGCGGATGAAGGTGCTGGGACAAGGGCATTCTCAGCTGTTGAGGCAAAGCCTGCATCTGGAGACCAGGAGCTTGGCGGTAGGTATTCAGACTCATTGCCAAGTACACAGCCTTTGATTCCAGTTCTAGGAACCTATTCTAAAGAAATAAGCACGAAAGTGCCTATAGATTTACGATGAAGTTGTTCACCGCATTATTATTTGTGGATATTGTTAATATTCACAAATTAGAAATAACTTAAATGCTCAAAAAGGAGGAGATGGTTAAATAAATTATGGATCAGCCACAAGATTGAATATTATGAAGCCATTAAAAATAATGTTTTCCAATAAATTTAATGATAGGGAAAATGATCACAATGTAATGTTCAATGGACGAAGGATATAAAAATGCTTACAATGTGATCCCATACACACACAATGCTACAATAAAATATGTCAAAGGGCCGGTAGAAACTATCCAGATGGTGTCATTCTGAGTGATTGTCATTTTTTCTTTGTATCTCCCATATCTTCCATGTTTCTACGATAGGCATATTTTATTTCTGTGATTAGAAAAGAAAATACCGTTTTTCTGAAATATTCATCTACAGGCAAGTCTTTGGACAGAAGAGATGAATAACTGCATTGCTATTCCTTTAAAGGCTTGTGTCTGCTTTGCATACACGTGACTCCCCTTTGGCCTCCAGAGTCCTGGGGTGGAAGCCGTTTTAAAGCCCCACGCTGCTTGACCAGCCTAAAGGACTTCAGGTACATGTTCCATTCTTATCCCTGGGGGATAAGAGTGCCTCCTGATGGGATTTCAGGCCTTTGGAAGAGGTAGGAAAGACTCTTGCTCAGCCAACAAGCCTACTGCTGTGGGGGCAGCCACCTTCTGTGCTGGCGCTAAAAACTTGGGGTCTGAGGTGTGGGGTGTGGGGCCTCCAGGTATTGTGGAGTAGGGCACGCAGAGCTCCCTTTGGTGGCTGTGATGGTTAAATCCCCGGTAGGAAATGCCACTGAACACGTGGTGCTCACAGACAGACTTCCCTGATGCTCCCTCTGTCCCCTGTCCTCTCTGCCTCAGGCCTCTCCAAGGCACAGCCTCAGCTCAGAATTCCTATCTCAGTCCCTATTAGCTGGCGAGGCTCATTCCTGTTCAGCATTGAGGAGTAAATGAGACCATCACACAAAGCCCATATGCAATCCCTGTCACATCGTAGTCACTGAAAACATGTTAGTAGATTGGTCTGCGGAGGAAATGAGGCCGGCATTCACTCAGCAGTCACAATGCTAGGCTACGTGTCCCCAAGAAGAATGAGACGCTGTTTGTGTCCTGCGAGGCCCACAGATGGGTCTGTCATAGGAAAAGGTGGGTGGATTGTGATCGCTGGTGTAAGCAGAGGTTTCAAGAATCTGCTAAATTTGTTCAAAAGTATCTGCTAAATTTGTTCAAAAGAATCTACTAAATATGTTCACAACAAAGGTTGCTGGGAAGCTGTAGGGATCTGGGAAGACTTCATGGAGGAGATTGGTGGGTGCTTTAAGGAAGAGTGGGATTACAGTGGGCTGAGGAAGGGAGGAAGGTGACATCTGAGCTGGTCTTTGAAGAAAGGGAGGGCAGTGTTGGGGAGAAAGGCCATTATAGAATGAAGTGACAGCGTCAGCAAATTCCTGGAGGTGGGAGGAACATCAGATGGGCTGTGTAGACTTAGGAAGCCGCCAGGAAGTCAGATCTTAGTAGCCAAAAGGCCTTGTTAGCCACTTGTCAGCACATTATCTCAAAGTACCTCTGCTCAATGGGTCTAAGTTAGTCAGAACATGGGGAAGATGGGATGATCGCTGGGCCTGCTTGGAAGTACAAGCACCCCTCATTTGGGGGGCTTCACATCGACCTTCTGGAGAAGAAGATGTTTTTCCCCTTTACATCAAAGACCTGTCCACATTTTGAGGCCCAGGTTAAACATTATCTCCTACCTGACTGCTTCTCCTACCTCTTCTGCCCTCACTGGAGCTCTCATCATGCCCCACCTCACAGCCCAGGCACGGTGCATGTGCCTGCCTCCCCAGCCACAACAGCAGCTGCAGTGAAAGGTCACAGTGGGACAACCTCAATGTCTCTGAATGTATAACGGCCCCATCATTAATTCAACAAACACAGACTGAGTGACCACAGCAGTCCAGGCTCTGCATGGACACTTGGGCATGCCCCAGTGAAAAGACACAGTCCTTGACCCCAACATACTCAGCCTCTAAGTAATGAGACAAAGGAAAAAGACAAGCCCAGTGCCACCAGGTGCTTGGGCGACAGGAGCCTGTCAAGACTCCCAAGTACTCAACACAGGGATGGCCAGTCCCACAGAGAGGGGAGCATAGGAGGCAGCATAGAAAAGGAGTGAACAGAAGCTCCACCAACCATGACTGGGAGGGCCTACCCCAGTCCCCCAGCCCCAAGCCCAGCAGAAGAGCTGTGGGAGCTACGGGAAGCAGGTGCCGGGACACCAGAGCCACAGCCATGGTCCGATACCCCTGCCTACTCTACCTCACAGGCACCTGAATTTAAGATTCATTGGAGGGCTCCGGCTGCCAGTAAAATAATGATTTATTCTCTCTCATTCACACACGCACACTATTTGCAATCCTTTGTTCTCAGTTTCCTACACATTTAATTACGTTAGGATAAATCCGATTTCCCCTCTTGGAAAATCTCTCTTTTGTTTTCTTTTAATTTCCCTTTCTTTCACGTTACATTTGACAAAGTCGGGAGAGGCAAACAAGACAGATGAGCAGGGAGGGTGGGAGATGCAGGAGTGCCAGCCTGACAGTGAAGGCAGTGCTTGGTGACACAGACCCTGCCCTTGCACACAGAGCTGTGAATTAGGAGAAGTGCCCTGTACTTACATTTAATTCAATCACAAATACTTATTCACATAAGCATCACGTATTTTCATTCTGGGAGGGTAAGGACTAAATTTGAACAATATGTCCCCAGCCTGCCTAAGGAAGAAGTCCTCCGGTTCTGCCTCCTTCTTCCCTTCAAGCTTCAGGGATGCCTGCAGAGGAGGGAAGGGAGCTGTCTGGGGTGAGCTACAGCCCATATAAGCAGGAGAACTCTGGGAATCTCTGCAGCGGGCAAACATTCCTCGCCAGAGTCCTGACAAAGGAGCCTGATGGGATCTCTTAAGGAAAAGACATCACATGGATGGGATGGAAGCAATGCTACATCAGTGAAATTTTTATTTTGATCATGAAAGAAGGAAAAAAACCTATTAATTTTCCCAGGCAAGAGGAAGGAACTGGCACCCCAGGAGGGAGGGTGCTGCCATGTAGGGGAGCCTGGGCTCACCTGGCCTGCCAGGCCCTGGCCAGGGTGGGTCTTCAGGCCTGATCCTGCCTATGACTGATGCACTGAGTGGCCATGGGAGAGGCAACCGACATTTCTCGCCCTCAGCCCCTCAAAGTCCGCTCTTCCACACTGGCTGCACTGCAACCAGCTCTGTGCACACATTGTCCAGAGTGGTGGTAGTTGTAGTTATGAGAATTATTGTTTCACTTAGGTTGGATCACTTGTTCCCCTCCTCCAATCTCTCCAACAGCTTCCTTCCCACTTACAGAGGGAATAAACTTCAGCCCGAGCTTGTTTCTCTGCAAAGAGTATATTATTGGCAAATGGTGAATCAGGAGAAAATCTGAAACCACCAATCCCACTGACCCAGATCCTAGATGAAACCACATACCCCTATCATTTCATATGCTATTATCGCATATCTGCATTTTATTGGAAAACAGAGGTTGTTGCTGGAAGTACTTTAAGGTGACCCAAAGCTTGCTTCTTTAGTATTCTCTCAAACTATGACATCAAAGTAGACGTGGAAGCTGATCACTTCAGAATGAAGGCCCTTCAGTCTCCACAATCATCCCCACCTTTACCCATTTATGATTGCACCAACCAGGAGGGCTAGCTTTCTCCACTTGTCAGGAAGGAAAGTTGAGGTGAGAGTTAGGGTGAGAGCAGACAGACAGAAAAGAAGGCATCAACCATTGGGTTGAGAATCCTAGGGCCAAGTTGCCTTAGGAAAGGCGACCAGTTTCAGTGGTTTATAGTCCATATTACAACCACTCCTTCCCCCACACCCAGCCTGCCCAGCTTGGGACAACTTAGCTCTATAAGGGGGCTATGCTGCTTATGAAGCTGCATAAGCTTATGCTGAAGGAACGCCTATGCTGCTGCCAGTAGCTCCTGGCTACTTCCCAGGCCTCATCTCAACCACTCTCCTCCTGGCACTGTGCTACTTCCAGCCCATGGTCCTATCTGATCCTTGACACCGCCAAGATCTTCCCACCTTGGGGCCTTTGTCCTGTCTGGATCCTCTGCCTGGAATGCCTTTCCCACTTCTCTATGTGCAGTTGGCTCCTCGTTTTTCTGGCCTTAGTTCAGGTGTCACCTCTTCAGAGAGGCCTTCCCAGACTATCCAGCTAAAGCAGTCCCAGTCACAGACACTCTCCCATCTTTATTTAAAACCTCCCCAGGCCATTTTCAAGTTCACCCAGGTTAAAAGATCAGCACTTTCTGGATCTGTGCCACCTTTTCATAATCGGCAGATCTCTCTCTGCTCTCAGGGACATGCAAAAGGCCACTTGGTCATTGGTAAGCAGCCAAGGAGTCTGAGGCTCCCAGTGACCTAGATGCCCAGTGACATGAGGAATGGCAAAACAAGCTGGGCATGGTGGCTCACGCCTGTAATCCCAGCACTTTGGGAGGCAGAGGTGGGCGGATCACCTGAGGTCAGGAGTTGGAGACAAGCCTGGTCAACATGGTGAAACCCCATCTCTACTAAGAATACTAAAAATTAGTTGGGTGTGGTGGCATGTGACTGTAATCCCAGCTACTTGGGAGGCTGAGGCAGGAGAATCTCTTGAATCCAGGAGGTGGAGGTTGTAGTGAGCCGAGATCATGCCACTGCACTCCAGTCTGGGCAACAGAGCAAAACTCCATCTAAATAAAACAAAACACAAAACAAAACAGAACAAAGAGAAAAACAGGCACTGGACAACTGGACAGCACTGAGAAAAGCACTGAAACTGGGAGATGAAAGCGGCAGTCTGGACCACAGAAGGATATGGTCAGACTCCATGAGCAAAAGGCAAGAGGGCAGTTGCTAGAATGGTCACGCACAGGGGGAGTCAGGACCAAAGGTGGATGTGAGGTCCTGTGAGGCTGGGGTGCCATACATGGGAGTCTCTAACACACCCCCCTCCCCTCCACACACACCTACAGCCCGGGGTCCTTTTGCTCCTAAAGACAGGGGGTTAATCTGTGATTGGCTGTGACCAGAAATTCTCTCCCTCTTGAGGTCTATTAAATAAGAAGAAAGGAAAGGAAAACCAGAAAGCAAAAACTGGAAGAAACAACTGTAACAACTCACAAAGAGAGGGTGATTTATGCCTGCATGAAAGCCAGCTCCAGGTGGGCCATCACTGTGGAATGCCAGGGCCTTGCTCTGTGTGACTCCACTAAGGCCTGCAGGGAACCTGCTTCGTGAATGACACATGCTCTCATCAGGCAAGGCAGGCTTCAAAATGTGATCCATTTGGAAGGGTGACCTGGAAGCTGGGCAGGCATGTCTCCTCCACTGGTCTGCAGCCCCACAAGGACACGTTTTCCCAATGTTTAGCACAGCCACCAGTACATACTCAATAGCCAATTTGCTGCATTAACATTAAACATTTATCAGTCTACTCAATATGTATGGTCTTCCTGCTAAAAGGAGTCTTCCCCTACTAAATAGATACCTGGATAACTCAAAGCTCAGCGCCACTCTTGTATCAGTTAGGATTTCTGACTGTAAGCAACAGAAATGAACTGTGAGTAAAAGAAACAGAAAAGGAAGGCTCCCTTTTGGAAAACTTTGAAGCAGTTCTCAGAATCAAGTCAGGCTGGGCCACAGAGCCTGGGCCATACCACAGTGATTGAGTGACCTGGCTGGACATTCTGGATGGCACTTCTGCCCCTGCCTACCCTCCAAACACTTGCTGCAGATGCAGATGTCTCAGTTCTCCCTGAATCTTCAAGTCCCTCCATTAACAATCAAAGCCTGAGTCAGAAGCATCGAGGTAGCTGGTTTGAGATCAGATGCCCACACCCTAGCTCCCCAGAAGTAGGAGGGAAGACCACCTGGGTCCTTTGGATTTCCTGGCACTCTCACAGGACAGACCTCCCCCTCTCATTAGCCCACCTCCACCTTTCCCACCCCAAGAATCCCATCCCCCATGGCTCCTGACTCAAGCAGGAATGAACATTTGGATTCTGGGTAGTGTTTCCACCACCGCCATTAGACATAGGGCCATCACAGCATAGAATCTCATCTTCAACCTTCAGAATCACTTTTTCCATCAGGCCTTTTTAAAGTACCTGAATTTAAGCAGAAATAAGCTCTCTTGCTTGATGTGCAATTGAGTCAGTCGTATATTCAAGTGTTTACAATGTGCTAAAATCCACAGCCAAGAGAAAATACTGTTAAAGTTGTAACTTGAGCCTCTGGTTACCAAGGGAGGTTGTGGACATTCTCTTTGGGAACGTATTTGGAAAGAAGATTAGCCCCCTTATAGAGCTAAGTTGTTCCAAGCTGGGCAGGCTGGGTGTGGGGGAAGGAGTGGTTGCAATATGGACTATAAACCACTGAAAGTGGTCGCCTTTCCTAAGGCAACTTGGGCCCAGGATTCTCAACCCAATGGTTGATGCCTCCTTTTCTGTCTGTCTGCTCTCACCCTAAGATTGTCTGTCTAAATCACCCACTAGCTCTCCCAGATGTGTCTTCCGACATATGGATTCCTCACTATGCGGTGGTGATACAGCAGGTCAGGCTGCTACCTCCCATAGTTTGCAATCTGCTCTTTTCCCACTCCCCCTGACAGGCAGGCACTGATTCTACAGCTGTCCTGATGAGAGGTGTGAGCACTGCAGAGTTGGCACTGCAGGGGTAGGCCACACAATGATGGTGCAGGGGCAAACCTCTGCTACTCACTCAATCCCTAGATTGCTGTTACTAAGGTCCTGAGAGGGTGGGACTGTTGTCATTTTTCACATTTGGGGTATAGACAAGGTAGGCGAGCGATTGCATTCCTGTGCTGTCAGTTTTTCTTCTGACAAACGGAAATGACTCCCCATCCTTTTTGGCCCATTCAGAAGTAGTGTAAAGGTGGGGATGATTTTGGAGGTTGAAAGGCTTTCATTCTGAAATCATCAGGTGCCACATATATTATGATGTCTCAGCTTGAAAATGTACTGGAAAAGGCAGATTTTGGTCACCTTGAAATACTTCCAGCAAAGTCCCTGGTTTTCAGTAAAATATGGACATGCAAATGTATTACAGAAATGCTGGGTGTATGTGGCTTTTACTCAAGGATCTGGATCAGTGAGTTCAGTGGGGTGAGAGTTTCTGTGAGTTCACCATTTGCCAATAAAATGGCCTTTGCAGAGAATAAGCTGAGAAGCTTGAGCTGATGTTCATTCCCCCTCTGAGGGAGTTGGCTTGGGATCCTCACAGGCCTGACCTCCTACAGCTGCAGGAGACAGGGCAGTGGGGACAGAGAGCCAGGCACCTCCTGGAATGTGTCCCTCTATTAGCCATGTTAATTGGGGAAACAAGAGAAGAAATGTGACAACTAAATCCAACAAATTTGAACCACAATCTGGCCTTGGCCAAGACAGAAAAGTAGGGGAAAATGAAGTTTTTCTGAAGCTCTCTATGTCCTCTGTCATGTCTCTAGGTAAATGTATAAATGAAGGGTATTTTTCTTGTTTTAATAAGCGACACACCTTCATGAACATTCCAGAACAAGGCAACTGACGGAGGATGTTCTAAGTGTGTGTGTACAAGCCAGCCATGAGTGAGCGGCTGCTTCACGGACTGCCGCCATGTGCTATTCCAGGAAGTCAGCCTTGAGGACTGGCCGTGCTTACTGAGCACACACCAGCCCACTGCCACATGGCAGCCAAATGCACACCAAGCACAAACCAAGCTGCTATGTTGATGCCTTGGGAGCAAAGAGTGCCCCGGTGTAGTGCTCAGCTGAGCGCTACTCTGTCCTGGAGCAACAACGGTCCTGATTGCCCAGTCATTGCTTGGTGGTCCTAAATTTATACATTGTATTATTCAGAGATGATTGATTCCTTCTGGACAAGGCACCTTCGGTTTGAATCACTGCCACCAGATCAAGTGGTCCCTCATTAAGTACATAGAAGACTCTGGTGGACTCTACCTGGCATGGAATAGCTAAAAGGAAAGAATATGAAAATCAAGTTAGTTAGTATTGCTTTATTCACTAAAAAGAAATCTGGACTGCATTGTCCAGATACAGTTTTTCCATACCCTGTTCTCTTGACATCCTTCAAAACAGGGGATAGGAAAAAAGAGAAGAAAAATCAGTCTTCAAGAAAACAAAGAAACAGTGGCATTACAAACCACCTAGTAGAAAATGCAGTGGAATTTGGAAGAATAATGAAAGCAGACTCACACCTCCTCAGACTTTGGCCAAGACTTGGGTTTCTCTAAAGGCAAATGTTGCATCCTAAGAGGCCCTGCAGTAATAAGAGAGCCACATAATGTAGCGGAAGTTTGGGGACCTGTGGGATAGCTCAGAAGGTGTTCTTTCTGTTTCTGTTTCCCCCACTCCCATCTTCGCTGCCTCCTGGCTGAAAGAAACTTCCAGAAAAGGGTGTGAAGGAGGCAGAGCAGCAGCCTCAGTAGCCACGACCCCCAGCACCCTCAGAGAAGGCACACTCCTGGGCGTCCCACGACATGAGCTTCATTTGTACTCTGGAGAGGAGAACACCAACAAATATAACAGAAAACTATTCAAAGACACACAGAAGAAAGGCTTCTTGAATTAAAGTCTTGGAACTGCCATTTGAAAAAGTCAAAATACATCCTAAGGTAAAATCAAGACACATCCTGGTGAAATTACTAAATCTCCAGGATAAAGAAGGAATCCTCTGGATATCCAGGTAGAAAAAATCAAATGACCTAAAAGAAGTAAAAATGAGGCCTGCCCTAAACTGACCACAGCAATGTCATGTTCAGCTGACCACGTTCAATGTCAGAAGACACTGAAGCAACGTCCATGAATCTTGAGCAAAGGAATTTATGTGGCCCATGCATATAAACCAGGCAGGTTGCCCCCACAACCCCTTGTACATGAATAGACAAGAAAATTCAAGCATTCTCAAAACTTCAGGGAACAGAGCATCAATGAGCTATGGAGGGTGGGAGGTGGGTGGTGAATGACCTGAAAATGGAATTGGGATATCTGGTTAAACAAAAAGTAACATAAACCAAAAATGTTAGAACTTGTCTATCCAAGTGTGGCTCTTGCAGCCGCAGTACTGACATCATGGAGACTGGGGGCAGGCATTAAAAATACAGACCCTCGGCCAGGTGATTCACGTCTGTAATCCCAGCACTTTGGGAGGGCAAGGTGGGTGGATCACAAGGTCAGAAATTCACCTGGCCAAGATGGTGAAACCCCATCTCTACTAAAAATACAAAAATTACCTGGGCGTGGTGGCGCACGCCTACAGTCCCAGCTACCTGGGAGGCTGAGGCAGGAGATTCACTTGAACCCGGGAGTCAGAGGTTGCAGTGAGCCAAGATTGTGCCATTGCACTGCAGCCTGGGTGACAAGAGTGAAACACCGTGTAAAAAAAAACAAAAACAAAAACAAAAACAAACAGACCCTTAGGGCCCACCTCAGACTCACTGCACCAGAATTCTTATTCTAACAAAATACCCAAGCACTTAGTATACTCTTTAAACCTTCAGAACCACTTTTCTAGGACAAAGAAACCATAGTAGAAGAACAGGCAATGGCAGTCTGTGCATTATGGCAGAGAACAGAATGTAACAGCTACACACCTCATCAATGTAAAAGTAGTAACATAAGAAATCCAGAGTAGGGGAATGAGGGAAGGAGAGGAAGTAGGAAATCAAGAGATACTGTAAAATTTTTAAAATGTGAATAAATCTCATCTTCACTCTGCCCAAAAAACTTTACAGAAATTGAAATAACTTCTAATGAAGAAAAACATTTTTGAACTTCAGCAATTTTTGCAATTTCATTTTGATTTTTCAATCCATTAAATTCAAATCAAACATATTGCTTTTAATTTTAAAAAAGATATACAGTAAGTTTCTATTTTTATAAATGTGTTTGAATTTACCTAATTAGCTATCATTCTATCAGAGAGATAGCTGTGCACCAAATGTTAATGATTTCCTCTGGATGGTGGAATTTAAAGTAATTGTTTCTTTGTCATTTTAAAATTTGTACTTTTGTATATTACTTGATTTAAAAAGCAAATAATAGCATATATTATTTTCACACAAAAATTTATTTAAGAGAGTAATCAGAAAGGTTTTTATTTTAAATAACAGAACAGATTTAAATAACGCTCTAAGCAGTACTTAGATTCTATAAATGTGAAGGACAAGGTAATTAAAATTAGGTTAAAAGAAGCCAAAGTGGGTGATAAGCTGCCTAAAACCTGACCTGCTCCCCATCACTAAACACTGCTTCTTCATTAGGATGTTAGAAAACCTTAGCAATACCTTCTGTTAGGAAGCTTCTCAGGTATTTGCAAACCCTCTGTCTCTCCCGGGCCTGGGGACCCTCAAGCTCAGTGCCTGCAGCTTTGGCAGTGGGAAAAGCTTGGTATTTTCTGGCCCTACTTGGGCTCACCAAGGCCTGCCTTTCTTTCTCTGTCCTTTTCTGCTTTCTGCATCTCAAAGACACGGGATAAATCATATCCAGATACAGGAAAGCCCCCAAATTATAGTAGCTGAGCTGCACAATAAGACACCTAGGCCCTTTAATATATGACTTTCTGAGCCATACCCCAGACCAGTGGTTCTTAAATTTTGATGGTTATCAGAATCACCAGAGAACGTTAGTAAAAATATTAAAGCCCAGGCCCTGTCCTCCTCATGGCTCTGGGGCCTGTCATCTTCAGCCGCTGTCAGGTGAGTCAGAGGGAACTGAATCCAACTCTGGAGATGGGCCAGGGCATCAGAGGGCCTCAAACCTTTCCTGGTGGCTTTCATTGCAGCCAGAGTTGCAAATCCCTACCCTCACATCTGCTCCTGGATCTGTATTCCTCCCAGTCAGACAAGGAGGGATGGGGGTTTATGCTGTTCCTCTTCTTCCAGGCAGCCCATGGCCCTGGGACTCTGTTGAGCTTTTCAAGGCCATAGAGTGAAATGCTTAAGAACACACTCTGTAGCCAGCCTGTTTAGGTTCAAACCCCAGTGGCATGACTCAGGGAAACTATTTAACCTTTCTCTGTGCTTCAGTGTCCTCATCTGTAAAATGGGGATAATAATGATATTTGCTTTATAGGAGTGCTTGGGAATTAAATGAGTTCACATTGTAAGTGTGCACAGGACACATAGTAAGCACTATGTATATGTTTGTTATGACTATTCCCTAATTCTACCTACGTGTCTGAGTGGAACCAGCCTCCTCTCTTCTTTCAGTTCCATGTACCAAGCTGATGCTGTGCCCTGCGTGCCCCCATCTAGTTCACCATCTAGTTCTTCCTTGGTAGTTAGAGCTCAGGCAGCAATGGTAGCTTTCTAGTTTTGTCCCCTGCCTCCTCCCACAATCCCGGTTGACCTGATTTCAGCAGAGCATTTGAGCCTGCCCTCATGATTTTGTCATGGATGTGAAGGCTGCCTGGGGCCTCGGCCATCCCCTTAGTAATAATTCTGTTAAATAACTGTATCCCATCAGCCCTGAGAAATGGGATGTCATCACCTGGCGCTGCCCTTGGTCCTGACCTGACCAACAGCTTAATCCATGAAGTAGAGGAAAAGTATTTAACGAGTTGTATATCAAATCAGGAAGTGACAGAAAGCTGGAAAAATGACTAAAATGCTGGGGAGTGAGTTAAGATTCAGATTGATCACATGGGGATTGAAATTCTGGACTGAAGCCAAGAGAAGGTGCTCTTTATACAGGACAAATGTAAATCATAAATCGGGGAGCCTTGGCTTTGCAGTACAATATGTGAAGGAGATGGAGGTGTGCAGGTGAATATGCACTTCCTGCAATGACCTAGGGTGAGTCTGCATCCCAGAAAGGGCCCACTCACTATCCTCTGAATTAAGGACATCCCTTCCAACGAGTTCTGTATTGTTATGGAAGCCAAAGATAATAAGAACATCAGTGACTAGAGTTTGCACATAATTCATTTATTCACGAATCCACTCACTATTATTTATTTCAGGCTTTATTTTTGCAAGTAATTGGCCTAAGAACTACTAAAAGAAGAATGTCTGGCTCTTCAGAAAGTCTAAGATTAGGGGCTGGAGACCACTAGAAGGTGCATTTGATGAAGCATAATCTTTCCAACAATCAGAAAAAAAGTGAACTTCCTGTCATTAGCTGTGTACCCAGGCTCTGCAAGGGAGGTAAGGGAGTGTCTAGAGAATCGCTACTGCGTTAGGCAGCTGGGAACCTCAGGTCCTCTTTCAAGGTGCTATTCCATGGTCCTACGAATCACATGATAAAGTTGAGGCAGGCAGTGGGAAACTGAAAAGGAGGTAGATTAAACCAGAAGTCCTTCTTTCATATCCCAGGCAGCCAGCCTTCCTTTTGTCTCTAGGCTTCTCCTGACCTGCTTCTGCTTTGATCTGGAACCAAAGTGACTCCTGATCCATTGAGTCTAACCTCCATTCACACAGCATAAACCCAGAAGAGAAATGCAAGTTAAATCTACAAGCGTACCATATTTCAGATGTCGGGTTGGCAAAGATCAAAATATTTGATACTAGCTGGTGGTTGGCCTTCATACTTCGTGGGTTCGAGCATTATCCAGCACAATATTTTGAAAAAAAAACAACTTGACATCACATATCAAAATTTAAAACGCATACACTTTCCCACTTTGTAACCCCATTTCTGGGAATGTATCATATAGATATACTTGGATTCCTACAGAGCACTCTATTGTACAAGGATGTTCACTGCAGCATTCTCCTCTCTCTCTCTCTCTTTCTCTCTCTCTCTTTTTAGAAACAGGGTCTCACTATGTTGCCCAGACTGGAATTGAATTCTTGGAGTTAAGCAATCCTCCTCTCTCAGCCTCCCAAGTAGCTAGGATTACAGATATGTGCATCATTCTCTTTCTTAGGCTTTGGCAAAACCTTTCTATCTTTTATTGTCATTTTTATGGTGTAAAATACATGTAACTAAATATTTACCATTTTAACCATTTGTAAGAATATAACTTAGTTGCATTAAATCCATTCACAATATTGTATAACCACCACTACTATCTATATTCAGAACATTTTCATCATCCCCAACATGAAATTTTGTACTCATTAAACAATAACTCCCCATTTGCCCGTGGTAACCTATATTCTACTTTCTATCTCTATGAATTTGCCTCTTCTTCTCTATGTAAGTGGAATCATACAATATTTGTCCTTCTGTGTCTGGCTTCTTTCACTCAGTACTTGTATTAGTCCATTCTTTCACTGCTGTACAGAAACACCTAAGACTGGTTAATTTATAAAGGAAGGAGGTTTAATTGACTCACAGTTCCGCACGGCTAGGGAGGCCTCAGGACACTTACAATCATGGTGGAAGGTGAAGGGGAAGCAAAGACCTTCTTCACAGGGTGGCAGGAGAAAGAAGAGTGAGCAGGAGAAATACCAGACGCTTATAAGACCATCAGATGTCGTGAGGACTTACTCACTATTACAAGAACAGCATGGTGGAAACCGCCCCTATAACCCAATCACCTCCCTCCCTCGACACATGATTACAATTTGAGATGAGATTTGGGTGGTGACATAGACCCAAAACATGTCAGTACTGTATGTTGTTTTCAAGGTCCATCCATATTGCAGCATACATCAATATTTCATTCGTTTTTATGGCTGGATAGTATGCCATTGAATGTATACACCACATTTTGTTTATCGATTCGTCTCTTGATGAACACTTGGTTTGTTCCCACCTTTTGCCTATTGTGAATAATGCTGCTATGAATGTTGCTGTATAAATGATATGTTCAAGTCTCTGCTTCAGCTCTTTTGGGCAGCATTCTTTTTGATAACAAAAAGATTGAAAACAACCACAACAACTATTAATAGGAGACTGGTTAAATAAGTTATGGTGCATCCATACATGAGAATACTATGCAACTCTTTATAATGAGGCAGGTTTATGAGTCTTGGTATGGAATCACCTATAAGATACATTATCAGGAAAGAAGAAGGAGGAAGAGAAGGATGACGCAGAGGAGGCAAGAAGGAAGCAGCAGCAGCAGCAGCAAAGGGAGGAACTAAGTGCATGCCCAACACCTAGGCTGTCCCTGGAAGCCTCCACAAAAGAGTGGTGCTCTGGGAGGCCATTGGACCTGGGGTTAGCGTGAGGAAAGGCTTTGCTATTTAACCTTTAACCTTTGGAAATATTTTAATGAACTGAACGTTTTACCTTCTCGAAATTTGTCAATGCTTTAAATTGGCATATGATCTTTTAAAGTCCTGAGTGTGGTCATGGGTCCAGCAGCAGGTGGGAGTGTTTGACAGCCACGAGGCTACAGAGCAGCCCTGGGAGATGGAGGCAGAGGACCAGCCGACATTTATCCCTGCAAGCCCTGGACACATCACCACTGCCGCCCCATCTTCAAACACAGAGCTCACTGTTAACAGCCTCCCAGATGCCTTATAGCCTCTTGATTCCAATCCCCCACTTCTTCTTTTCTTCCTCTCCTCCCTGGAAAAGTAATTTGGAAAGCTGCAAGATGAAAGGTGCAGGCTCCCCTGCCTGGCTGCTCATGCTTCACACTGCTGGAGAGAGAGGCCATGGAGCGAGGCTTCAAAGTTGCAAGAACACCTTGCCCCAAGGAGGGTCAGCGCTCAATCAGGAAAGGCCTGTGGCACCCTCCTCCAGGTCAGATACATGGAAAAGGTGTCTGCTCCGAGCCAGATGAACAGACCTCACATGATGATAATCAAATCATATTTGAAAATGAGATGAGGAGGGGAGTCAGAACAAAAGCCTATGAAAAGAAAAATAAGGTGGAAGTTGCAGAAATTGGTGTTCTGTATTCTAAGGCCTTCCTGGCTCCTGGCAGGCTTTGAGATTAGTGTTGATAATAGCTTCACCATAGGACCACAAAAAATCAATGGAACTGGGACTGAGGCAGGATCCATTTATCTTCTTGGGGTGAAATAGGAGGTGTGATTTTAAAAAGACAAATTATACCAAATGCGTGTAATTGATGTGCATACACAGAACCATGCAAGGCGGGCTAACTGCACACAATTGCACAATATCAGGCATTATTCTCATCAAGAGTTTTTGTAACAATGCCAACCCCAGGACACAGTTCAAGTACTCTGGAGAGTAGTACTAGGAATTGAGTTCTAGAATGTGTTGCGTTATTTTTGCATGATTAATTATTTGTTTGAAAAGGTGAGGAAGAATACTAAAAGGAAAAACCAATTTGCAGGTCCTGCTTTATAACAAAATGACTTGCTTGGGACAGGGCTTCAGAGGTCACTTAATCTATCCCTCTGCCTCTCACTTAAATGGACTATTTCCCCATTGAATGATTTTTTTCCCCCCTTAAAGGTCTTTATGTCAGTTTCCTGTATTGAGCTATATGTACCCTTCTCATGGGCAGAGATCACCTCTATGGTGTCAATAACTGACACACAGAAGGCTGTCAAAAGATGCTGTATTATTAATTGATTAATTCTCTAATTAAGAGAGACCTCATTTTTCAACAGAAGGCTATCTTTCTATTTCAAAGCTAGGTTTTTCATAGGCAGCTTTCTTATCCAGCTGGTAGTGCTAAGCCAGTCTAGTTGAAATATTCAAGTTAGTTCCTGGAGAATTAAATTTCCAGTGAGGAGGTGGGCAGGATGCATAGGGGTGAGAGAACTGCTTTCCATGTCTGGTAAGTACCAGCCTGGGGACCAGAAGACCCAGGACAAGCAGCACCTCCGCAGAGTGCATTGTGTGCCTGTAGCCTATGTACTTAACATCTTTGGAGACAGAATTATGGAGCAATACTCTGCAAGAAAAGTGAGAAAGAGCAGACCTTGGTCCAAGGGAGATCTTCCTTCCTGGCTTAATCAAGGCCACTTTTAAAAGTTTTCCTTAGCCTCCCAGAAAGCCAGTCAATGTTACCACAGAGTCACAAGGCCACCTGAGGCAAGACACTTTATAGGCTCTCTGGTGGTACTACCCCATAACATGTCTACAAGCTTCTTCTGCTCCTACCCTGGGCCTGGGAGCTGCCAGGCAATCTTTTTATCCTTCTTTTTTCTTCTTCATAAGGCCTGGGCTGTGCCCTACCCTTCTTCTCCTCTGAAGATGATTCTTCTTCCTTTACTAAGATGCAGGAGATGAGGAGTGAGCAGCTGACCGTCTTTCCTTCTCACCCCAAGATATTTTTACCACAGTCCATAGTATTTCTGCATCCAAGTCACCTACACTTTCCTTACTTGGGGACCTCACCAATTCTGGTAAGAAGCAGCCCTTGTCCTCAAGGAACTCTCAGATCATTCCTTCTCTCCTCATATCTGATTTTATCCTCTTCAGATTAGACTCAGAATGTTTTTTTCAAACATCCCTTCTCTGTCTTGCAAATTGCTCTTTCTAGTCACAATGTCCTTCCCTTAGGATATGAAGCTGATCAAATCTTCCCCATTCCAACAACAGTAACTCATACACAAAACCTTCTGGCATGCTGATTTTCCCTCAAGTTCTCTTTTCTTCTTTCCCCTTTCTTTTTAAATCTGTGCCTAACTGCTTCCACTTTCTCAACCCACTCAGCCTTCCAACTAGGGAAGGGGTTGTCTCCATTATGGTTCTGAAATTAACCATCACCAGTGACTGACCAGGCATTGGGTTTACCTGAATCACTACCTTGCATAGCCATCTGGCTGACACTGATGCCATGGACCTGTCTTCCCAGCCCAGTCAGCCTGTGCAGCCTTGTGCTTCCGGCTCTGCTCTCTTCCTGCTTCTCTGACTGTGACTTCTTTGTTTCCTTCCTGGCTTATCTTCTTCCTCCTATCGCCCTCATGTCAGTCAAGGATAGCCCAGGGCCTATCCTTGATCCCTTTTCTCCATCTCTACAGTCTCTCCCTTGGCAGTCTCATCCCAGGATACATTTTAAAAATCTATCAAATACTATGAATGAGACACTGTGTTAGGCACTGTTGATGTAGTGGTAAATTATAATTCTTTCAAAGTCTCACAGACAAATGGTGATGGAAAAGACAGTTAAATGAATAAATGATTTAACATAATATATTAACAAGCTTCTGTCTCAAAATGGGAACGGTATCCCCAAAGCACTCACACAATTTTTAGCAAATTTATTATAGTGTCGGAAAAATGTTGAAACTTCACAACAACCTCTCTTTAATACTGACAAATAACCCAGTGTCAGAATGGGTGGTATCTGCATCACAGATGGTTTGAGAAAAGCTCCCCAGGCATAGTACTTGCTCATCCTAACTCTACTGCCTAAAACAGAGATTGCATGAAGAAAAAGGTAATAAAGTCCACCTTCCGCCCTGCCTTAGAGACCCAGGGCTACTACCAATGAGGAAATGGGCTACGTTGTGAATCAAGAAAGTTTTCACTTCATTACTTACATTATTTTCCTTGCCCAGAAAGCATCTATACATAGCATAGCTACCCAAGGACCAGAAATGGCGCAATGCCTTCTGAGAACCTAGAAGTGGTCCTAGGGGAAAAGCACTCTGTGAGAGGGGGAAAAGACAGTCATGCCCCAGAAGTGGTGCATGCAGGAAACTGTATTTTTCACATATTGCATCAGACCAGAAGAACTAAAGAACCAGATGCTTTAGATCTGCCGTGCCACCTGAGCAGAGCAGAGACACATCAAGAGAAAGCATTTTAGATATGAGAAATTGAACTAAGACCTACACACATTGATCTCCTCCACAGCTGGTGCAAACTGAGAAGATAATTAAATCACCCTGAAAGAGAACAGAAATGGAGTCCTAGGAGAAGCTATGAACCCTGACTGTAAAACCTCACTGGGTCTCAGCAAAGTCCATTTTGCTTAAAATAGAATAGGGAAAATACCAGCTACTGCAGGAATGGGAACACTATTCTATTGTGTGAAAGGAAGAGCACCCCTCTAAAAATGAGATACTGCAGAATTGAGAAGAAAAATTCAGGAAACTGTTTGCTTTTTCAGGAGTACACAAGAAGGCATGACCTCTAAGTCAGAGGGAGAGAAAGTCACAAGAGAGGAAAATAAACAAGTTTAGATGAAAAGAACGGTTTATCCAAAATGGAAGAATAGTAAGGAAACTAAAAGCGTTATAGCAGAAACAAAGCCACTTTGCAGGGAGGAAAGAGTAGTACTGAAGCTTCAGAATATTAAGTTAGTAATGTCAAAAGCAAATGTGAAGAAATTAAAACATTTGGGCAGAAGGTGAAAGATCTGGAAAACAGAGATAATGAAGACCACAGGTAGACAATAAAGATTCCTAAAATAGAACGCACCACCAATAAAGAAGAGAAACGAAAGATATAGTGTAGTAAAATGTTACTGAATTAAAGATAAAGGTTTCTGCCTACAGACAGATGGGCTCACCAGGAAAAATCAGCAGAAGAAGACCCCAGACACATCGTGGAAAATTAAGATAATGTCACAGAGAGAAAGTGGGCTATTCACAAGCTGAATAAGGTGGCTTTAGACATTTCTGTGAGACGGCAGACCTGAGAAGTTAGGAAACACAGACAATGACAAAGCAGACCTTTTCAATCAGTGGTGAAGGATAAATTTCCCAGGGAATGAGGCTGAGACACAAGTTAGCTACTGGGAAACAAGCTAAATCCCTACTGTATACCCAATCCCTAAATGAATCCCTGCTGGATTAAATATTTAAAAGAAAAATTGAGCCATAAAAGTAGTATGATAAAACACAGATGACCATTTATACAACTTTAGAGTGAGGAGGAACTTCCAAAGAAGGAACCAAAGGGAAAAGCACATAAGGAAAAAGACTGATAGACCAAACTACATTAAAAATGTTAAATTTTGCTAAAAACAAAAACTACAGGTCTAAAACAAATTATGAAGCTCGAAAGAAATGAAATATACATGACAAAGGTTTATTCATGCAACTAAATGAAAAATGGGTAAAGAATATGAACAGGCATTCAAGATAGAAGAAATACAAATAAGTTTTTTAGTCCAACTGACAATCAGTTTTTAAGATCCAAATTAACATACCTAAGATTTAACATTTTTCAGCTATCAGACTAACAAATAATCAAAAGAATTACAATGATCATTGTTGGAAATACTAGGGAAAAGCAGTCACTCTCATGGGCAACTGGGATATGAAGGGTTCATCAGTATAGCATTTCTAAACAGCCATTAACAATTTTTATTAAAAGCCTTAAAAATGAGAAAAACTTTAATCCAAAACTTCTACATGATGGATTTATCTTAAGAATATTATCCATTATGGCCCAGCATGGTGGTGCACAGCTGTAAATCCCAGCACTTTGGGAAGCTAAAGTGGACAGATCACTTGAGCCTAACTGGTCAAGACTAGCCTTGGCAACATGTCAAAAACCCATCTCTTCAAAAAATTGGCTGGGTGTGGTGTTGTGTGCCTGTAGTCCCAGCTACTTGGGAGGCTGAAGTTGGAGGACTGCCTGAGCCTGGAAGGATGAGGCTGCAGTGAGTCATGATTGCACCACTGCACCCCCACCTGGGTGGCAGAGTGATATCCTGTCTTCAAATAAATAAATAAATAAAAGAATATTATTCATTAAGTTACCAAAAATATGTAAATAAGGAACCTAATTTATTAGGTTCATTATTATTAGGAAATTGAAATTACCTAGATGTCTAAGTTTAGTGAAATAAGTTGCTAAATTTAATATAAGGCAAATGTTTTTTTTTTTTTTTTTTTGAGACGGAGTCTCGCTCTGTCGCCTAGGCTGGAGTGCAGTGGCCGGATCTCAGCTCACTACAAGCTCCGCCTCCCGGGTTCCCGCCATTCTCCTGCCTCAGCCTCCCGAGTAGCTGGGACTACAGGCGCCCGCCACCTCACCCGGCTAGTATTTTGTATTTTTTAGTAGAGACAGAGTTTCACCGTGTTAGCCAGGATGGTCTTGATCTCCTGACCTCGTGATCCGCCCGTCTCGGCCTCCCAAGGTGCTGGGATTACAGGCTTGAGCCACCGCGCCCGGCCAAGGCAAATGTTAACATGATAGTATGGGCATCCATTAACAAGAAGGAGAGACATAATATATTGTAAAAAAAAAAAAAAAGTCATAAAGCATTATGGCATAATTTTTTATCATAATAATACATGCACATTATACCAAAATATTAGCGGTAGTTATGTCTACATAGCAGTGTTACAGGAGATATTTTCTTTATGTTTATTTGTATTTCTACTTCTTCTACCATGAATATGAATTATGTATACATTTTTTAAAACTTGTTTTAAAATACAATTAAAATTCTCAAGAGTTCAATTGCTGGGTCACATGATATGCACATGTTTAGGTTTGTAAGAAACAGTAATATTCTTTTTTAAAGTGGTTGTACCATTTTATATTCCCACTAGCAATGGATGTAATCCAGTTTTTCCACATTCTCACCAGCATTTGTTTTAATCTTTTTTTTTATTTTAGCCATTCTGATTGGGGGTACTGACATATCATTGTGGTCTTAATTTGCATTTGTCTTAATTTGTAATTTTCTAATGGCTAATGATGTTAAACTTCTTTTCATATGCTTATTGGTCATCTCTAGAAAAATGAAAACAAAATACACGTTCACATAAAAAAACATGTACATGAAAGTCATAGCAGCTTCATTCTTAATTGCCAAAAACTGGAAACAACCCAAATGTCCCTCAATGGATGAATGGTTAAGCAATCTGTAGTACATCCATACCACCGAATGCTACTCAGCAGTAAAAGGAATGGACCATTAACATTAACAACAACTTGCATGGATCTCAAGGAAGTGAGATCCACCCAAGTTGAGATTATGTTGAGTGAAAAAAAGCCCATCCCTAAAGGTTGCACACTATATGATTCCAGTTATACAGCACCTTGAAATGACAAAATTATAGAGATGAAGAACAGATTGGTTATCAGTGATCAGGGAGAAGAAGGAGGAAAGGCGTTGGCCATGGCTATAAAAGGGTATCACCAGGGAAGCTTGTGATGAAACTGTTCTGTGTCTTAACTATGGCAGTAGTCATACAACTCTACATGTGATAAAACTGAACAGATCTAAATACACACACACACACGCACACACACGTATATGTAAAACTGGTGATATCTGACTCAAGTCAACCAATTGTATCAAAGTTAATTTCCTGATCACGATTTGGTACTATAGTTACATGAGGTGTTACCATTAGGATAAACTGGATGAAGGGTGAATGTGTCTTTCTTAATATTTCTTACAACTTCATGAGAATATATAATTATCTAAATAAAAAGCTTTAGAAAACCACAATGAGAAGATGGCCGAATAGGAACAGCTCCAGTCTCCAACTCCCAGCGCGAGCGACACAGAAGACCGGTGATTTCTGCATTTTCAACTGAGGTACTGGGTTCATCTCACTGGGGAGTGCCGGACGATCTGTGCTGGTCAGCTGCTGCAGCCCGACCAGCGAGAGCTGAAGCAGGGCGAGGCACTGCCTCACCTGGGAAGCGCAAGGGGGAAGGGAATCCCTTCTCCTAGCCAGGGGAAATGAGACACACAACACCTGGAAAATCGGGTAACTCCCACCCCAATACTGCGCTTTAAGCAAACAGGCACACCAGGAGATCATATCCCACACCTGGCCGGGAGGGTCCCACGCCCACGGAGCCTCCCTCATTGCTAGCACAGCAGTCTGTGATCTACCGGCAAGGCAGCAGCGAGGCTGGGGGAGGGGCGCCCGCCATTGTTGAGGCTTAAGTAGGTAAACAAAGCTGCTGGGAAGCTCGAACTGGGTGGAGCTCACAGCAGCTCAAGGAAACCTGCCTGTCTCGGTAGACTCCACCTCTGGGGACAGGGCACAGTAAACAATAACAAACTTGGCAGAAACCTCTGCAGACGCAAACGACTCTGTCTGACAGCTTTGAAGAGAGCAGTGGATCTCCCAACACGGAGGTTGAGATCTGAGAAGGGACAGACTCCCTGCTCAAGTGGGTCCCTGACCCCTGAGTAGCCTAACTGGGAGACATCCCCCACTAGGGGCAGTCTGACACCCCACACCTCACAGGGTGGAGTACACCCCTGAGAGGAAGCTTCCAAAGCAAGAATCAGACAGGTAAAATCGCTGTTCAGAAATATTCTATCTTCTGCAGCCTCTGCTGCTGATACCCAGGCAAACGGTCTGGAGTGGACCTCAAGCAATCTCCAGCAGACCTACAGCTGAGGGTCCTGACTGTTAGAAGGAAAACTATCAAACAGGAAGGACACCTACACCAAAACCCCATCAGTACGTCACCATCATCAAAGACCAGAGGCAGATAAAACCACAAAGATAGGGAAAAAGCAGGGCAGAAAAGCTGGAAATTCAAAAAATAAGACTGCGAGATATCTCCCCCGGCAAAGGAGCGCAGCTCATCGCCAGCAACAGATCAAAGCTGGATGGAGAATGACTTTGACGAGATGAGAGAAGAAGGCTTCAGTCCATCAAATTTCTCAGAGCTAAAGGAGGAATTACGTACCCAGCGCAAAGAAACTAAAAATCTTGAAAAAAAAGTGGAAGAATTGATGGCTAGAGTAATTAATGCAGAGAAGGTCCTAAACGAAATGAAAGAGATGAAAACCATGACACGAGAAATACGTGACAAATGCACAAGCTTCAGTAACCGACTTGATCAACTGGAAGAAAGAGTATCAGCGATTGAGGATCAAATGAATGAAATGAAGCGAGAAGAGAAACCAAAAGAAAAAAGAAGAAAAAGAAATGAACAAAGCCTGCAAGAAGTATGGGATTATGTAAAAGGACCAAATCTACGTCTGATTGGGGTGCCTGAAAGTGAGGGGGAAAATGGAACCAAGTTGGAAAACACTCTTCAGGATATCATCCAGGAGAACTTCCCCAACCTAGTAGGGCAGGCCAACATTCAAATCCAGGAAATACAGAGAACGCCACAAAGATACTCCTCGAGAAGAGCAACTCCAAGACACATAATTGCCAGATTCCCCAAAGTTGAAATGAAGGAAAAAATCTTAAGGGCAGCCAGAGAGAAAGGTCGGGTTACCCACAAAGGGAAGCCCATCAGACTAACAGCAGATCTCTTGGCAGAAACTCTCCAAGCCAGAAGAGAGTGGGGGCCAATATCCAACATTCTTAAAGAAAAGAATTTTCAACCCAGAATTTCATATCCAGCCAAACTAAGTTTCATAAGTGAAGGAGAAATAAAATCCTTTACAGATAAGCAAATGCTTAGAGATTTTGTCACCACTAGGCCTGCCTTACAAGAGACCCTGAAGGAAGCACTCAACATGGAAAGGAACAACCGGTACCAGCCATTGCAAAAACATGCCAAAATGTAAAGACCATTGAGGCTAGGAAGAAACTGCATCAACTAACGAGCAAAATAACCAGTTAATATCATAATGGCAGGATCAAGTTCACACATAACAATCTTAACCTTAAATGTAAATGGACTAAATGCTCCAATTAAAAGACACATACTGGCAAACTGGATAAAGAGTCAAGACCCATCAGTCTGCTGTATTCAGGAGACCCATCTCACACGCAGAGACATACATAGGCTCAAAATAAAGGGATGGAGGAAGATTTACCAAGCAAATGGAGAACAAAAAAAAGCGGGGGTTGCAATACTAGTCTCTGATAAAACAGACTTTAAACCATCAAAGATCAAAAGAGACAAAGAAGGCCATTACATAATGGTAAAGGGATCAATTCAACAGGAAGAGCTAACTATCTTAAATATATATGCACCCAATACAGGAGCACCCAGATTCATAAAGCAAGTCCTTAGAGACTTACAAAGAGACTTAGACTCCCATACAATAATAATGGGAGACTTCAACACTCCACTGTCAACGTTAGACAGATCAACGAGACAGAAAGTTAACAAGGATATCCAGGAATTGAACTCATTTCTGCAGCAAGCAGACCTAATAGACATCTATAGAACTCTCCACCCCAAATCAACAGAATATACATTCTTCTCAGCACCACATCGTACTTACTCCAAAATTGACCACGTAATTGGAAGTAAAGCACTCCTCAGCAAATGTACAAGAACAGAAATTATAACAAACTGTCTCTCAGACCACAGTGCAATCAAACTAGAACTCAGGACTAAGAAACTCAATCAAAACCGCTCAACTACATGGAAACTGAACAACCTGCTCCTGAATGACTACTGGGTACATAACAAAATGAAGGCAGAAATAAAGATGTTCTTTGAAACCAATGAGAACAAAGATACAACATACCAGAATCTCTGGGACATATTTAAAGCAGTGTGTAGAGGGAAATTTATAGCACTAAATGCCCACAAGAGAAAGCAGGAAAGATCTAAAATTGACACTCTAACATTGCAATTAAAAGAACTAGAGAAGCAAGAGCAAACACATTCGAAAGCTAGCAGAAGGCAAGAAATAACTAAGATCAGAGCAGAACTGAAGGAGATAGAGACACAAAAAATCCTCCAAAAAATCAATGAATCCAGGAGTTGGTTTTTTGAAAAGATCAACAAAATTGACAGACCACTAGCAAGACTAATAAAGAAGAAAAGAGAGAAGAATCAAATCGATGCAATTAAAAATGATAAAGGGGATATCACCACCACCGACCCCACAGAAATACAAACTACCATCAGAGAATACTATAAACACCTCTACGCAAATAAACTGGAAAATCTAGAAGAAATGGATAATTTCCTGGACACTTACACTCTTCCAAGACTAAACCAGGAAGAAGTTGAGTCCCTGAATAGACCAATAGCAGGCTCTGAAATTGAGGCAATAATTAATAGCCTACCAACCAAAAAAAGTCCAGGACCAGATGGATTCACAGCTGAATTCTACCAGAGGTACAAGGAGGAGTTGGTACCATTCCTTCTGAAACTATTCCAATCAATAGAAAAAGAGGGAATCCTCCCTAACTCATTTTATGAGGCCAACATCATCCTGATACCAAAGCCTGGCAGAGACACAACAAAAAAAGAGAATTTTAGACCAATATCCCTGATGAACATTGATGCAAAAATCCTCAATAAAATACTGGCAAACCGGATTCAGCAACACATCAAAAAGCTAATCCACCATGATCAAGTGGGCTTCATCCCTGGGATGCAAGGCTGGTTCAACATTCGCAAATCAATAAACATAATCCAGCATATAAACAGAACCAAAGACAAGAACCACATGATTATCTCAATAGATGCAGAAAAGGCTTTTGACAAAATTCAACAGCCCTTCATGCTAAAAACGCTCCATAAATTCGGTATTGATGGAACGTACCTCAAAATAATAAGAGCTATTTATGACAAACCCACAGCCAATATCATACTGAATGGGCAAAAACTGGAAAAATTCCCTTTGAAAACTGGCACAAGACAGGGATGCCCTCTCTCACCACTCCTATTCAACATAGTGTTGGAAGTTCTGGCTAGGGCAATTAGGCAAGAGAAAGAAATCAAGGGTATTCAGTTAGGAAAAGAAGAAGTCAAATTGTCCCTGTTTGCAGATGACATGATTGTATATTTAGAAAACCCCATTGTCTCAGCCCAAAATCTCCTTAAGCTGATAAGCAACTTCAGCAAAGTCTCAGGATACAAAATTAGTGTGCCAAAATCACAAGCATTCTTATACACCAGTAACAGACAAACAGAGAGCCAAATCAGGAATGAACTTCCATTCACAATTGCTTCAAAGAGAATAAAATACCTAGGAATCCAACTTACAAGGGATGTAAAGGACCTCTTCAAGGAGAACTACAAACCACTGCTCAGTGAAATAAAAGAGAACACAAACAAATGGAAGAACATACCATGCTCATGGATAGGAAGAATCAATATCGTGAAAATGGCCATACTGCCCAAGGTAATTTATAGATTCAATGCCATCCCCATCAAGCTACCAATGACTTTCTTCACAGAATTGGAAAAAACTGCTTTAAAGTTCATATGGAACCAAAAAAGAGCCCGCATCTCCAAGACAATCCTAAGTCAAAAGAACAAAGCTGGAGGCATCACGCTACCTGACTTCAAACTATACTACAAGGCTACAGTAACCAAAACAGCATGGTACTGGTACCAAAACAGAAATATAGACCAATGGAACAGAACAGAGTCCTCAGAAATAATACCACACATCTACAGCCATCTGATCTTTGACAAACCTGAGAGAAACAAGAAATGGGGAAAGGATTCCCTATTTAATAAATGGTGCTGGGAAAATTGGCTAGCCATAAGTAGAAAGCTGAAACTGGATCCTTTCCGTACTCCTTATACGAAAATTAATTCAAGATGGATTAGAGACTTAAATGTTAGACCTAATACCATAAAAATCCTAGAGGAAAACCTAGGTAGTACCATTCAGGACATAGGCATGGGCAAAGACTTCATGTCTAAAACACCAAAAGCAACAGCAGCAAAAGCCAAAATTGACAAATGGGATCTAATTAAACTAAAGAGCTTCTGCACAGCAAAAGAAACTACCATCAGAGTGAACAGGCAATACAGAATGGGAGAAAATTTTTGCAATCTACTCATCTGACAAAGGGCTAATATCCAGAACCTACAAAGAACTCCAACAAATTTACAAGAAAAAAACAAACAACCCCATCAAAAAGTGGGCAAAGGATATGAACAGACATTTCTCAAAAGAAGACATTCATACAGCCAACAGACACATGAAAAAATGCTCATCATCACTGGCCATCAGAGAAATGCAAATCAAAACCACAATGAGATACCATCTCACACCAGTTAGAATGGCGATCATTAAAAAGTCAGGAAACAACAGGTGCTGGAGAGGATGTGGAGAAATAGGAACACTTTTACACTGTTGGTGGGACTGTAAACTAGTTCAACCATTATGGAAAACAGTATGGCGATTCCTCAAGGATCTAGAACTAGATGTACCATATGACCCAGCCATCCCATTACTGGGTATATACCCAAAGGATTATAAATTATGCTGCTATAAAGACACATGCACACGTATGTTTATTGCGGCACTATTCACAATAGCAAAGACTTGGAATCAACCCAAATGTCCATCAGTGACAGATTGGATTAAGAAAATGTGGCACATATACACCATGGAATACTATGCAGCCATAAAAAAGGATGAGTTTGTGTCCTTTGTAGGGACATGGATGCAGCTGGAAACCATCATTCTTAGCAAACTATCACAAGAACAGAAAACCAAACACCGCATGTTCTCACTCATAAGTGGGAACTGAACAATGAGATCACTTGGACTCAGGAAGGGGAACATCACACACCGGGGCCTATCATGGGGAGGGGGGAGGGGGGAGGGATTGCATTGGGAGTTATACCTGATGTAAATGATGAGTTGATGGGTGCAGCACAGCAACATGGCACAAGTATACATATGTAACAAACCTGCACGTTATGCACATGTACCCTACAACTTAAAGTATAATAATAATAAATTAATTTAAAAAAAAAAGAAAAAAGAAAACCACAATGAAACATTAAAACATGCAATGAAAATGCAACGAAGAAAGTGCTAAGATATAGCTAGATAGGCTGGGAACAGTGGCATATGCCTGAAGTTCCATCTACATGGGAGGCTGAGGCAGGAGGATCACTTGAGCCTAGGAGTTCAATGCTAGCCTGGGCAACATAGTGAGACCTCAGTTCTAAAAAAATAATAAATGAAGACATAGCTATGCAAGGAACACTGAGAGGCCTTGAGGGTGGGGCAGGCACGGTGGGTATTTTGCCAGACAAGAAATTCCAGGGTCCTTCGTGGAAGAAGCTATGACCTGAGGAGTCTGGAGGTACTGTGAGGAAGAAGAACATTCCCAGGCATGGGATGTCAGAAGATGGGGATGTGGCATCAGTGGGTGATGACTGTATCTTAAGAGTGTCAGATGCCTGCCACGCAGGGGTCCAAAGCAGTGCAGACAGGGAGAGGGGATACCCTGGTCCAACTTTTTTCCTACTGTCATGATATTTCATGTATTTATCATATCATTTATTTATTCATTCATTCACTTATTTGTTCAATAAATATTCTCCATGTGTCAGATGCAGCATGATGCCCTAAGAATAAAACGATAAATAAAATGATAAACATCCTTTCCCATCCCACCCCACAAAGATCTTGCTGGGGAGATAGACAAGTACACAGAAAATGCAAATACATTGTGTGACAAGGGCCATGACAGAATGTATTATGTGCACATGCAAGGGGTACCTAACCCTGGAGGGCTTCATGGAAGAGATGGCATCTGGGCTAAAACCTGAAGCATCGGTGAAAGAAACTCAAATGAATAGAAAGTGGGGAAGAATGGCCTTCAAGGCTAAAGGAATCAACAGCTTGTATGACAGCCCAGAAGTGAGAGTTTACATCACAACTGGGGAAACCCAAGACTTTAAATGTGGCTGGAACACAAGAGGTGGAAACCCTGTAAGATGTAAATGAAGCTGGCAAGCTCATCAACCTAAGACCTCACAAAGTCCTGACTGCCACGCCAAGGAGACTAGTCTGAGTCTTAAGGGGGATGGGGAGCCACTGAAATCTTTTCCAAAAAGGAGGCTCATAATCAACTGGGCTGAGAGCAGTGACAGAATGAACTGGAGAAGTTCAGGGAAGCCCTTCCTAGCCCTCATCTGTGCTGCAGGCCAACACTGTACATCCCTCCAGAGCTCTCAGTCAGTTTCCTGGGCTCCCTGTACTGGGGCCAGTGCAGGTCCCCCAAGGAAGTGCTGAGCTCCGAAGTTTTATGGAGTTCTGAATTCCCAGGCCAAGCTCTCTCCAGTCCCCGATCAATTGCTCCCTGTCACAAGCTGATCTTGTTCCAGTTCTTTACTTTCTGGATCATAAAGTTGTCCTCTGAGTGACTTAGGAGGCTCTCTGGTGCTGGGCATTTATAACCCAGAGATACCTGTGCAGTCAGCAGCCCCTATTAGTGTGCTGCTTGACAATTTAGCTGTCCCCTCCGAGGCCAGAATGAGATCTATCTGTTTCCCCGGGACTTACTCACCTAACATCAGGATGAGGCTGGATTGCTTCCCAGGCCGTGCTTTGGCAGCAGGGCAGCCAACTGCCTGTGCTGTTTTGGCTTAGAAAGAGACAGAGCAAGAACTGCAGACCAGCAACCTCTTAAGGGGAATTACTGGGGAACAGGACCCCTTCCAACCAGGCAGGACATCATTCTGGACTTTGAGATGCCTGTTGGGAGCAAGTGCAATCTCAGGAAAAGCTTTCAGAAAGGTTCACAAGGCAGGTGACACATGAGGATGGGCCAGGGCTGGCAGAGCTGGCAGTGGGGAGTCCACCAGTCAGCCTCAAACACTGGAGGGAAATGAAGGGCAGAAATCCAGTATTCAGGGGCTGTGACGATGGGGTCAGTGTGGGTTAGGTCAGAAAGGATGGAATTCAAGCATCCAGGGAAGCAAATACGGCAATAAGGAAGTGGGTGAGATTTTGTTCCATTTCCTGCCTCACTGGGAGTGGAGAGGTGAATGACACAGGCCCTGCCTTCAGGGAACTCACAGTGTGGAGAGGGTGAGACAAGACCACAAGGCTGCCCCTCTCTTCCCCTTTCAGATTCTACACGCTCTGTTTCCTTTAGGCAGGCACTTGAAGGCTGCGGGCCCCAGGGATTTTGAGGCCATTTACCTTGGAAGTCAAAGCACGAGGAAAGACCCTTCTGCTGTGCACGGATCACCTTGTACTTGTGCTCAAAATGCTCAGGACAGGGCCTGACACGCAGTAGATGCTCAGTCAGTATTCGCGGCATGGTTGTCTTGCTTAAACCCCTTTTTCTCAGGAAACGAGAACTGAAACAAACTTGCCTTTGCCACATTGACCGGAGGCTTGGCAATGTCGTCCTGGGACCAGAGTGAAGCTTGCAGCATGTGCCCTTTGCGCAGAGAGCTGTGCATGGTTGGCTCTCCCAGAGGCAAAGCCCAGGCCCCGCAGCCTACAGTTTGAAATGAGAGACTCCTACGGAGCAGGACCCTGGAAACAGACTTCAGGCCATCATCTTCTTCAAGAGCAGCCTGCCTGTTCCCTGGATCACCCCATGGAGTGCTGGGCCAGTGTCCCAGTGCCATAAATCACAGGCTTCCCTGGCCCCCGTGTTGTCTTTTTGGTGCCAACATTAAGCTCATTGAAAGTGTGACCTTTAAAAAACTAAAAAAGGCAAGCCAGTTTTTCCTCACAGATGACCTGAGATTAAAGTTTCTAAAATGCATTTTTAAAAAAGTGGGGGCTGAGGGAGTCGCAGGGAGAGAAGGATAATGGAAATAAGCAGCCCGGGAAATAGACCTGCTTCTAGATTTACCCATCAAAGGGAAGTCCTGGAAAAGTGTAACCACACGCCACAACCTGGAGAAGCAGCAAAATATTTACCACGGGGAGCAGAGAGCTGTGCATGCAAATAACAGGGGCTCTGCCTTGTTGGAGGGGTCAGCAAGACTCCCTGGGGACATGACGTTCAGGTGAGACTGACTTGGGGAATGAGGAGGGAAGAAAGGGAGGTGCAATCCAGGCAGAGGCATCAATATTGGAAAGGCCTCAAGTTGAAAGAAAATATGGGGCAGGCAAGGACCAAAAAGCATGCCCTCAGTAGGGGTGCTCAGCCAGGGGACAGTGTTTGCATTGGGGCAAGGGGTGAGGTCTATGGGGTCAGTGCCAGCTGCACTAGTGAGCTAGAGTTCTGAGAAATCCCTCTAGACTCCTTCATCTGGAGGGCTGGAAAGGAGCATGCTGAGAGGGTATTTTTAAAAATATTTTTCTTTTCAGGGCTGATGCCTGTATAGAAACATAAACTGCAGGTCTCTACTCTGAAGCAGGAAAAGAATTTGAATACCAAGGCTTTACCCCACCACCACCTCAAACCAAGGAAGACCAGCCCTGGTTGCAAGCATTTAACGAAGTCTAAGAGAGAGAGAAGACAGTGATAGTGCATCAAAGGCTGTACGCCGATGCAATGAACTTTCCAGCCCTCCTCCACAGTTACAGAAAGGTGGATGGGAGGAATATCCAGGCAATTAAACTGTGGCGTGGGTATAAAGACAAATGAACCTCAGACAAAGTGGGCAGAGTCAAGGAGAAACAGCCCAGCCCACATTAGAGCAAACAAGAGGTCTGCACAGAGCTGCCCTTAAGTGTGAGCACAAATGAAAAGAAATGGAAATGGCAGGGCAAATATGCAAATTCACTATCAATTGTATAAGAAAAAACAAGAAAGAAATATAGCAGCATAGCATGAAAAAGACAGAAAAAGAACTCCATCTGGAAGAAAATATAGCTCAAGAAACAGAAAAAAGTTATCCATAAGGATTTAACTTCCAAAATAATTCAATAATACAAAAGCTCAAAAGCCAAATACAATGGAATAAAATATAAAAGGGAGATTGCCAAGTTCAGGAAACAAATTGTGGATCAAAGTAACAATACAGTTGGCCCTCTGCTTCCACGGGTTCCACATGTGCAGATTCAACATACCACGGATCGAAAACATTTTTTTAATGCAACAATAAAAATAATACAGTATAACAGCTATTTAAAGTATACTAGGTACCATAAGTAGTCAAGAGATGATTTAAAATATACAGGAGAATGAGCACAGATTATACCATTTTATCTAAGGGACTTAGATCCCCAACATTCCCAGGAGTCCTGGTACCAATCCTCGGCAGATACTGAGAGATGAGTGCATTGTAAAACTAGTAAATAAAGTAGAAATGGCTAAAGAATTGATAGAGTTTAAAACTAAACGATTAACATGGAGAAAATACATGGAAAATAAGCTCTGAACAAAGAAACAGCTCACAATAGTATATGAAGGATTACTAGCATCCCTAAGTTAGAAGCTCTAACCAAAAACAAAAACTAACAAACAAAAAAGATATTCAGAGAGCTTATAATAAAAAATTTTCTTAAAATGAAGGAAGAATCAGCAGGGTCAAAGGCACAGCCTGGTGAAATTGTTGAATTTCAAAGATAAAGAAAGAATTACTCAGCCAGCAAATAGAATAAATAAATCACCTCAAAAGAAAACATAGGTTAGCTTCAGACTTCTCTATGGCTATATTCATAGGCTGAGGTTCTCCTGAATGTACTAGAATCTCAGGGAAGGGAGAGTCCTTCTAGAGGGGACAGTTTTTTGATAACAAAATTCAATCAACCAAGAGATAAATTAATGAATTCGGTAAGGAGAAATTGTGATAAAGCAGCCAAGAATTGTTACATTCTTTTAAATAAATAAATAAAACCAAAGCAAGTTATAAACCTTAAAATAAAAAGATAAATTAAAAGTAGTAAAAATTGGGAGGTGGAGAAAGGTGAAGAAATATTAGAAATAGTCAAGTATACCAACTTCCTCATCTTTCACAGCAAGGGGTTAATTGGTACTATTTAAAATTGAAGTGTGACGTTTAAAATAGTGATTTAAATCTCATTGTTTCTATAAAATTATTTCTTAATCTTAAAATAAACTTTCAGGAAATAGTATATTTTGTGGTGAAGAAGCATTTATCAAATGTAGCAATTCCTTCCATTTATATTCATTTATTTTTCTTTCTCTACATTTAACACAATTAATGTGTTAAAGATTACCATGATCACATCTTGCTAAAATTAGTTTTGACTTGCCTTCCATCTTTCTAGTTATAGCGAAGACAGCTTATAGATACAGATCTAAAGTGATGTTGACCCAAATTTAACAATAGTAGTTTCTGGATTATTTTGAGTCACTCATATACGTGTGTGTGTGTGTGTGTGTGTGTGTATGTGTATTGAAATGTCAACAGAAATGTGTAACTTTAATAAAAACAAAGTCTTTTCTAATATAAAAACATGATACACACATAAGTAGAATATCAACATTTTGTATAAGTTATAGTAATAATGATTTCCATGTTAGTTAATTCCCATTTGCTAGCCTTGAATGCAAAAATTTTCAGAATCTCCCTCTCCACAATTTCAATAAGGCATTTGTAACATTCCCCCGTTGGTGTAGTAAATTCACTTTCCTCCCTATCTTGTCCTTCAATCAAATATTCAGAGCCTTTCTGATTTATGTCACCTGTGATCCTGCTTCACCACTTCCACTGTGGTGCCAGAGACACACAGTAATCGGGATGTTTGAAACACTTGCAGGAATCTTTATGTAACTTACTCAGAAGAGCTGTAAGGGTCCAATTCTCAGCTCCCTTAAAAACATGGCATGATAGATAGCAGAGCTCTTCAGCCCCTGGCCTAGAGTTCTGAGCTCAGGTCAGCACATCTCAATTCCCTTCCCAGAGCAGATGTGAACAGGGGAAGGCACTCCCAGGTCTTCCGCCAAGGCTGCATTGTGAAACGTCTCCTGTTCTGCCTTCTACTCACTCTTTTCTCCTACCACCCACCAGTTTCTCTATTTCTAAATTATGCCCAACAGCAGTGACTCAAAAACCTGAATATCCTAGAACAGAAATTCTCCACGTATACAGAAATAAATCCAAGGATACCAGAATTTCATAAAAAGAGAATCTGTGGTTGGGGATTGACTACTATACATACAAATCACTGTGAGTAATACAAGTAAAAACCGCGTGATAGGGTTACCTGAATACTTGTATCATATATCTGTCATGGGCAGCCAACTCTAATAAATGTGGAAGGAGGAGGAGTGGGCATATTCTGGTATTGATGATCCTGTTTTCAGCCTAATGGTGCATTCATTTACTGTGGATGCTCTTATTAGGGCAGTTAGCATTTCAAGACACAATTTATAGAACCCGACAGTCATTAGTTCTGCTTATGTTTACTCATTTGATTAGGCTAACTGCTCTTTTTTGAGAAAAAAAATATAGTCTTTTTAGGACTGTGACCGCACACATGAAGTTGAAGACAAGGGAATGCCAATGACGATACTGCTCGTTAATTTGTTCAGCAGATTCCATTCGCATCTCTTGAGCTCCCTCCTTTGTGCCCAGCCCTGAGTTTAGGACTTTCTATTCTTTCCTTTCTGTAATAACAGCCCCTCTGGCATGGCAGTTATTCCACAACAGAGTCTTGTACAGTGGCTCAAAAGGACAGAACTACTGGCTTAGACTGGAGATCAAGGACTTGGGCCTTCCTCCCATCTCAACATAAAGCCTGCTTCTTAATGGATGCCAACTGAGAATTGAACAACACCAAGCTCCATGATTTCTATTTGACCTTGTTCATGCTAGTCACAACTCTGGGATTCAAGGTCCTCTTTAGCATAACGGAGCTGATAAAAGTACATACTCATAAGGCTGTTGTATAGTCAGCTTGGGCTGCTATTAAAAAAATACCAGTCTGGGTAGCTCAAACAACAGAATTCATTGTCTTACAGTTCTGGAGGCTGGAAGTCCAAGATCAAGGTATCAGCAGGGCTGTTTTCTGGTGAAGCCTCCGTCCTTGGTTTGCAGATGCCACCTTCTTGCTATGTCCTCACGTGGTTTTTCGTTTTTTGTGTTTTTTTTTTTTTTTGAGACAGAGTCTCGCACTGTCACTCAGGCTGGAGCACAGTGATGCGATCTTGGCTCACTGCAACCTCTGCCTCCTGGGTTCAAGTGGTTCTCCTGCCTCAGCCTCCAGAGTAGCTGGGACTACAGGCATGTGCCACCACACCCAGCCGATTTTTTTTTTTTTTTTTTTTTTTTTTTTTTTTTAGTAGAGATGGGGTTTCATCGTGTTAGCCAGGATGGTCTTGATCTCCTGACCTCGTAAGCCGCTGGCCTCAGCCTCCCAAAGTGCTGGGATTACAGGCGTGAGCCACTGTGCCTGGCCTCACATGGTCTTTTCTGTGTGCATGTACAGAAACAGCGCTCTGGTGCTTCTTTTTATAAAAACACTGGTTTAAGGTCCCACCTTTATGATCTCATTTAACCTTAATTATCTCCTTAAAGGTTTTATAACCAAATGCCATCAGAGGACATTAGGGCATTAGGCCCTATAGGGCATTAGGGCCTCAACACAGGAATTTTAAGGGAACATAATTCAGTCTATGACAGCTGTGATGATTAGATAAATTAATGCAAGTAATATACTTAGGACAATGCCTGTACATATTATATGCTTAATAAATGTTAGTAATTGTTATTATTGTCATTGTTACTGTTATTATTATTATTATTGAGGCATGATAGGCTAACATTTGAGGAATAGTGAGTGCCCAGTATTTCATGGTCAAAGTCCCCCCTGCATA
This sequence comes from Macaca thibetana thibetana, assembly GCF_024542745.1. Classification (NCBI taxonomy): domain Eukaryota; kingdom Metazoa; phylum Chordata; class Mammalia; order Primates; family Cercopithecidae; genus Macaca; species Macaca thibetana. The sequence continues at coordinate 37,599,688 of NC_065579.1, read as the reverse complement.
AGTATATTGATGGGTTGTGTAAGGTAAGAAAGGGAATGGCCTTCATTCTATTAATAAATTCAGGTTAGTCCAGCTGTTTTCACACTCAGATCTGACAAAGGTGAGAAGACTGTATGAACACAAGAGGGCTAAATGCAATGTGGTGAGATTTTCACAAAGATTGAATTTTTGCAATAATTTTCATAAATATTGAATCCTTAAATGTTTAAATTCTGAGATTATACTTAAAAAATTTTTGTCGGTGTTAAGCTGACCTTCCTTTAATGAATGATGCACCAGTGATGGAAAATAGTTATCTTGTTTTTGTTCCGGATGCGTGTGTGTGTGTGTGTGTGTGTGTGTGTTAACATTCTTAAATCAAAAGTTTATAATAGCAACCTGACATTTTAGAGAACATTTTTGGCTGCAAAGTCTGAAGAACACAGGCTAGACTAAGGTCCAATATGGACTGGAAAATAAGAGTTTTATGTCGCAGGCCTCCATCCTCCAGATGCGTAAGTGGGATCATGTCACTACTTGGGTGTTTCCAAGTGCTTTGGCTGATGCTGAACCTGAGTCGGCCCCTCAAGCTAACATCTGGAATCAGAAGCACGTTGGCTGGGATACTCCATGCCATGCACATGTCAATGCACATGCTCATTTGTGACAAATGGCAATTAAGAAAGCCTTGTCTATGCCACACTGCATTTGACAGGAATGACTTAAAAGGAACCATCTCAGAGATAAAGCACCCCTACTTGGCCCACCCTTGATAAATTCACTGAACACCCTGTCACCACATTTCCCAAGTGAAAAAGATGGTTTCACGGAATAATCATGAGGGATTCTTCCAGCACTCACATTCTTTAATCATCTGGAAAAGTCACTCCCTGTGCTTGTGGAATAAAGCTGAAGAGCTGGCATCTGAGCCATCACATCCTGACCTAATGTGTTAAGCCTGAATTTATAATCTAAGGCGACATGCGAATCCAGACTTCCTTATTTGTGTCTCATTCCCAAGTTATTGGGAGTGAAATCTGTGTCTGACAGCCACTATCTTAGGCAAACATGTTTTCTGCTTAGCTGTAATTCTGCATGTGTGACTCCTGACCAGGGGTTTCCCAGCAGGCCCCAAAGTCATTTGCTGTTATGAATAAGCCAGTGATTCAGGCTTAAACTGTACTAATCTCAGAATTATGGGCTTCTGCTATCTAAAGCCAACATATAACACTGACACCCCCTCTCGAATCAACCTAGGTGGAGGCAGATGCTTTTGGAAGAAAGGAGCCTCAGTGAACTAAAAGAACAAAACAGGAGTAACTTGAGTAGCTAATATTTAGTGAGGGTTTTCTCTGTCCCTCAAATATGCTGGGTGTGTAACTCATCTCATTTAGTCCTCACTACAGCCCTAGGAAATAGGTTCTATTATGATCTCATTTTAGAGATGAGGACACTGAGGCACAAGTAGCCAGTGGTAGATACAGAAACATCCTTCTTGCTTTTGAATCTCTGGTGAAATAAAGTATAAAGGACCAGCTCACAATGATTCCAAAAGAAAACCGTCTTTAATTGCTCTGCTGCACTCCATTAAAGCCCACCGGCTGGGCGTGGTGGCTCCCGTCTGTAATCCCAGCACTTTGGGAGGCTGAGGTGGGCAGATCACTTGAGGTCAGGAGTTCAAACCAGCTTAGCCAACACGGTGAAACCCCATCCCTACTAAAAATACAAAAATTAGCCAGGCATGGTGGTACACACCTGTAGTCCCAGCTACTCGGGAGACTGAGGCAGGAGAATCACTTGAAACCAGGAGGTGGTTACAATTTGCTGAGATCACGCCACTGGACTGCAGCCTGGGCAACAGAGCCAGACTCTGACTCAAAAAACAAAACAAAACAAAACACACCAAGGTCCCAGGGAATAAACCAAGTCTTGTAGGGTAGTCTACTGAAAGTGGTCAAGAGTCAGAAACCAAGAGTCAGGAACTGGGAAGCCAAGTTCCATGGTGCAATAAAAAGTACTCAACAGAAAACATTACATCAGGGTGCTGGTCCACACTGGTCCAGCTGCTCCCACTCATCCACAGCTCTTTTTTGATGCCATCAAGCTATCTAACTCCAGCCATAAAGCAGACTGTGACATAACTACTCTACCTCTGCTACCTTGCTTTTCCTTTTGCCTGGGGCCACATCCTCACACCCTCCTCTTTGGCTTCTTACAGCATGCTCTCCCCTCACCCCCAGCCCCCACACTCAGTTCACTAGGCCTCTTCAAGGTTTTCCCCCCCCCATTATTCCCCTGACCACGCACACACTGGAGGCACACACCTGGATCTGCTGTGATCCCTCTAATGTGGCAAGGCTGGCTCAGTTCTGACCCCCTTGGGGCCCAGGTGAGGGCCCTTCCCTCTCTAAGGCCCGGAAGAATAGCTGATTCCCCGACCCCAGACCTTCCAGAAAGGCTTCTTGGAGAGTTTTAAATATTCTATTTGTTCCAACGTTGTCTCAGACACATCCTGGCTTTTATTCTTCCTTTGGACCCTGCCTGCTTCCACTCCTCCCTTCTCTGAAGCCCCATCCCATCCAGACTTCAAGCTGCGGAGACGGGCTCTCAGAAGGCTACTCTCAGAGTCACTGTTCACATGGGTGGTGGGATCAGCTGGGAGGGGAAGACAGCCAAGCTGCAGTGGAGCCCGCAGCTGTGGGGCCACCAAGAGGATGATCCTCACCCAGAAGAGGATCATCCAAGGCTGTTCTCAGACCTCTGTTTTCCACTGGCAATGCGGAGAGGCACAGACACAGTGAATGAAACTCAGGGTCAGGAGTTCTACTCTAGTTCCTACTTCTTCATCCTCTTTATCCCTTTAGTGAGTTTTACCATGAAAATATTACAAGGGAGAAACGCCCTATGACCACCCCAGAGTCACCCTGATCCCTTGCAGGACAGAGCATTTGATCTTCACTAGGCAAGTCCACATTCACCTAACCCTTGAGGAACCCTGGAGTCCCACCAGGAAGGTGGAGGAGGGTGCCACCCCTACTTTGCAGATGAATTGCGGGGACAGAAGGTGCAGCCATCACACAGCAGGTGGCAATATTGCTGAGAGAGTAAACACTTTCTAAAAACTTGTCCAGACTTCCATCAACCACCTGTCTATGAGGTTTTGGGTCACTGCCTATGCAAAGGGTCTAAGGAGAGACACAGATGCCCTCTGCAGATCCTTCAGAAAGCCAACACCCGGATTATAAATCATGCTGCTATAAAGACACATGCACACGTATGTTTATTGCGGCACTATTCACAATAGCAAAGACTTGGAATCAACCCAAATGTCCATCAGTGACAGACTGGATTAAGAAAATGTGGCACATATACACCATGGAATACTATGCAGCCATCAAAAAGGATGAGTTTGTGTCCTTTGTAGGGACATGGATGCAGCTGGAAACCATCATTCTCAGCAAACTATCGCAAGAACAGAAAACCAAACACCGCATGTTCTCACTCATAGGTGGGAACTGAACAATGAGATCACTTGGACTCGGGAAGGGGAACATCACACACCGGGGCCTATCACGGGGAGGGGGGAGGGATTGCACTGGGAGTTATACCTGATGTAAATGACGAGTTGATGGGTGCTGACGAGTTGATGGGTGCAGCACAGCAACATGGCACAAGTATACATATGTAACAAACCTGCACGTTATGCACATGTACCCTAGAACTTAAAGTATAATAAAAAAAAAAAAAAAGAAAGCCAACACCCCTCACAGGGGCCCCAACCAATGAGATCCCAGGTCCTGATATGGAGGTCCAAAAACATGGCTAGTCCTCTGCTTTGCACATGCAGCAGGGTGGGGAAGACGCTCATAGCTAAGCTTCTGACTCCCTGCAGTCTCTCAGGCACTCTGCCCTGCTCCCCTTCACCTCCATTTCCCTTCTTGCTCTAAAACAGCACTCCTGCCTCCCCAACAAGGCCCCTCTCCTGAGGAGATCCTCTGGCCAGTGGATGAGTCTGAACCCAGATGGCGAGAGAGAATTAGCATTGAGCCCCACTGAGCCAAGAAGGGAACTGAAGAGGTGAATATTTTACACCTGTAATTAGTCACACATGCAGAACTGTGCTCACAACTAGTTGCACCTGCAAGTGGTTAATTGCTAAATAGCAAATGCAATTAAGCACTTACACATTATCTCCAGGATGAAAGTTGCCAACACAGTAGTCACTAGCATATGCATGATCATGCACACATAGACATATACACACATGCATATACAGGGGTACAAACATACTCCCCGATGAAGGAGTGAACACAGACAAAGCAATTCAACCTGTGAGGCTGGAGACTGAAAGACACTAAGGGAGGCCTCTTTATTAAGACGTTTAGCAGCTGCGTTATTACATGAATCCAGGTTACTCCAAGCCTTATATCGATATATAGGACACAGTCTAAGACTCCAGCACCAGATAAGAACAGCATGGGATTGCAGATTGTCCTTTTGATAAGGACAGAGTAATCGTGGAAAACAAATTGAACCTGGGCACGCAGGGTCAGGTTGCAGAAAAAGCCAGTGCTTTCAGGCCTCACTGACTGTTGTTGATCCCCGATGTAAACCATTATTTAACTGCACAGGACAGAGGCTAGTCATAATTGCTATATTCACAGTTATTTTTTTTTTAATCTGAAAATATCTCTTTGGAAAGTAACACACAAAATCAGAGAGTGACCTTTAAAAACTCTGTTTAATGCCTCCTTTGTAGCCCTTTCTTCCTTCCTCCAGTTTCTTCGAGCTGTGATACTGACTTGTCATATTTTTCAAAAATATTTCCTTTTTAGCAGCCGAGTGAGGAGGAATACATCTGTGTATTTAATTGTGGTTGGTTCAGACGTGGTAGACTGAAGAACCTCTTCAGCGGTAATGAGACGTGCTGAGGCACAGAACTGGTAGACTGAGGGACAAAACTGATGATCAGGTTATGAGAGCAATGCCAACGATTTGCATAACACCTTTCTTCAGGATACGAGCATTTGCCTGCCTTCTCGTGCAGGGACACACCACCTCACTGGCAAGATTTGCATTCCATGTGAAAAGAATCAGCTCCTCTCTCCTCCTCCTTCACTCCTCCTTCTTTTTCCTTCTTTGCTTTTCTCTATTCTCCCTTTCTTCTTTCCCTCTCTCCTTCTCTCCCTCCCTTATTCATTCATCAAAAAAGAATCCAATGATCAGAAATCACTGGATGATTTCTGCCTTCTAAGCCCTCACAGTACAACTGCAGAGGATAATCTTTGTCTGTTTGTTGTTTCCAGGTCTATGATTTAGAGAAAAAAATTGTGTGAGCATTAAAGATAAGTGTAATGTAGCCATTGAAGAGTAAGGACTTGGACTCGGAAAGTCCAAATTTAAATCTCAATTCTGCCACCTTGTAGCTCTATGACATTGAACAAGCAACTTAACCCCTGTGAGGTTAAACTTACTCATTTGTAAATGGCATAATATAGCCTACCACTCAAAGCTGCAGTGTGGGTTAAATTAGACTTAGAAAATTATCTGGCTTATTGTAAGAGCTCAATAATAACTAAATATTAATAATAATTATGCTCCAGCATCAAGGACATGTTGTCAAGGAAGAATCCATTAATACTGGCTGTCTTCACGGAGAGTCCAGCTATAGCCTGGAAAAACTGGACAGATTTTGAACGACTTCAGCAAAATTATTAACTTCTCCAAAGAACATTTCTATCTCCATATGCTTAGCACCTAAAGCCATACCTGGGCACAGGGTGGGTACTCACTAAACATTTGATAAGTGGGTGGGTGTGTGCAGAGATGCATGCAGGCATGGATGCAGAGATAAAAATGTGGAGAAGAAAAAAAGAATGACAGCTTGTGGTTGTCATGTGGTACTCAATGCAATTTGCCATTTTTTTCTAGCTGTATTCCAGGTATATGGTAAAACTATACTTTCTGGCCATTTTGAGGTGGGATTAGACCATAAGTTTAGCTCTGGACAGTGAGTTGTAAATAGAAGTAGTATGTGTCACTCCTGAACCAGGACATTTAATGCCAATCCAAGACCCTCTAGTGCTCCCTTTCCTTCTGCCAAATGACTACCAGTGACATGGAATGACACCTGCCTACCCTTGATGAACATGCAAGATGAGGGAGAGGTAAATTTGTGCTGTTTTAAGGCATTAAGAGTTGGGGAATGTTTGTTATTGCAACACAACCTAGCCCCCGCTGACCAGTACAGGTACCGTGAATCATGATGATCTAATGACAAAATCTAGCATGGCCAGAGTGCTGGTAAGAGGAGTACCATGTGGGAAATGAGGTATAAAAGGTTATTTGGGGCCACCTTTGTCTACCAAGAATAAAGCAGATGGGAATCTGTGTTTCAGGAGACCCCAGTGTGTTAGCAATGCTTTGGTACAACAAATATGACCCTGTAAGGTCTGATACTCTGCTTGCCCTGTGCTTATCTCCCCTGATTAAGGCTTGAAGGAGAGGAACTTGCTGAGCTCATGGATAAAGTGCCTTGAATTCCCAGGAATCTGTTTCTTTGGCTTCTCCTCACTCACAGAGGTTCTTAGTGCCTTTATTCTGAAGGATTATGGCAGATGAAATATTGTCCCTCCAAGGTGATACAATGTTATGACTCATGAGCAGCAAACAGAGAATCCTCAAGCCTTATAATACTTAAGCCCCTAGTGTAGCCTGGTGCCAGGTAACTCATCTTACATGAAGACACACAAGCATTGAGTATTTATCTCCAGCAAAGGATGGCAAGAGTCACCTCTTCTCTGACCTGGTATGCCAAGGAGAACTAAATGGAACAATCTGTCAGGCCTCTCTTCTCATGTGGATGGAGAAATCTAGAGCCCATTGCTAGCACGGCTCTCTAGATCTCTAGAGATTACCTTGCTCGTTTCCTTTCTTCTAGATAGCACTGTACATATAGCAATCTAGTCCGAAGAGAAACAGTCTCTTGTGAGTGTAAGGAAAGGCTTCAAATTCTTGACACTCTTCCCATTGGGAAGTGGTATCTGTCTCTTCCTTTTGGATCTGGCTGGGCTTGTGACTTCTTTAACCAATGGGGTATGGCAGAAGTGATCATATGTGACTTCTGAGACTAAGTCATAAAAGCCATAAGGCTTTTTCCTTCTTCACTGGAACAGTCTCCTTTAGAATCCTGGAGCACTGCATAAGAAATCCAATTGCACTGAGACCACCATGCTATGAGGAAGCCCAAGTCACATGGAGAGGGCATATGTGAGAGCTCCAGTCAACAGTCTCAGCTGAGTTCTGCCTTCTGGTCATCTCAGTCCAGGTACCATGCATGTGATAAGTCTCTGGATGATTCCATCTCCCGGCCATTCAAATTTTGCAGCTGAGGCCCTAGATATAATGAAGCAGAGATAACTCATTCCTGTCATGCCTGTCAAAAACTACCACTGAGGTGTTTTACTATGCAGCAATTGGTAATAAAAACACAATCTTTCCAGTTAAGGTCTCCAGCAGTGCAATGTGGGATAACCCAAATAACTTTTGCATTTTGGCCTCAAAGTAACAACAACAACAACAAAAATACGATTAAGGGAGAGAGGGTCTAGACACAAATACCACCTATAACCATGTACTGACTAGATGGTCATGGGTTGGTCATTCAAGCACTCTTGTTTCCATTTTCTTTCCTTCTACAAAACAAAGAAAATCATCATCAGAGTACAGATGCTCCTCGGCTTACAATGGGTTGCTCCTGATCAACCCATTATAAGCTGAAAATGCATTTAATACACCTAACATCATAGTTTAGTCTATATGGTTTCTACTGAAATACATATTACTTTTGCGCCATTATAAAATTGAAAAATCGTAAGTTGAACCATTGTAAGTTGGAGGCCATCTGTGGTAACTCCCTTATAAGATTGTTTAAAAAGCAAATGGGAATGCGCAACTTGCTTAGCCCCGTACAAACGCTCACTGTTGCTGTCAATAGAGTGAAAGAAGCCCTTTCTAAAATGCCTTCTTGAAGTGAAGACCATACTCTGAAGCTATTTATGGGGAATGGAATGACTTTCAAACACATACACAGGCACATCCTTGGCTGCTTTTCTAAAGACGACGGATTCCTTTGGAATAAAAATCTAAAGTTACAGAAAGAACTGAAACGTACCAATCTGGTTGGCCTTTTCTTCCCCCCTTTGAACATGCTCCTTTACCAAAGTTTAAGAATTACACAATAGCTTCCAAAGATCTAATCACTCGATTTCTTCTTCTTAATATTCCAAGTTAAAAATAGTTCAAGTACACTTCTCTGTCAGTCAAATCACAAGGTAGAAGACACTGTACCATTCTAAATATAAGGTGAGAGTAATTCCTTCCCCAAAGAAAAATCTTCCAACATCTTGATTTTGTCTCCTTGGAAGCTTTTATAAGCCACATTATAAGGTCAGAAATCCTAAGTGTTTGCCTGGTTTTGGGATGCCAGACCCCAAGGCCCCTGGCCCCACCCTCCATGAGGACAACATCATCGAGGAGAAAACCCAAGAAAGCTGGTCCTATTTTACTCCTCTGAAGCCAGATGGCAGTAGTGTTGCCACCTCTCACCTTACTGGGTAGGTCCCACAATGTTCTCTCATTCATTCCACACACCTGTGGTGAGTTTCTCATAATAGCCCCACCATGCTAGGGGCCAGAGCCACAGGAGCAACCTGGAGGCCGTCCTGCCACAGCTCACAGTCTCGTGGGAGGACCAGGCAAGAACACTCTGCCTGTCCAATGCAACCAATGACACTGAAGTCAGATGCTCAAAAAGCACTGAAGACACTGAAGCAAGAGCTACTGCATGCTGTTGAGAGTGGAAGACAGGGAAGGCTTAGTAAGGCTGAACTGTTTCAGCAGACCCGGAGTTGTGCCATCTGAAAGGAAAGAGAAGGGAAATCCAGGAAGAGGAAAGAGTGTGTAGGTGACATTGGAGCATGAAAGACCAGACTCAGTTCTGGGAACCCCTTAGCACTGAGTGGCCAGACACTTAAAGTGGGGCTGCAGGAGATGAAGCTAGAGAGGAGGGGTGGGGGCAGATTGCTAAATGCCCTGGTGCTAAGGCAGGGTTTTCAGACTTTCTAATGGGAGTAATGAAGATGTCTAAAGAAGAGTCTCCCATAGGTGGACAGGACCAGCTTTACTTTTTGGGAAAATCCCTGGAGCAACCATGTGGAAGATGCTCTGAGGGGCCAGGGCAGGATCCAGGAAGACCAGAGAGGGCCCAACTACAGTGGCTTAGGGTAGGGGCAACAGAGAGAAAGGGAAGGTTGAGCTCTTCTACAGTGGAATGAATAGGACTTGGTAACTCAATGGCTTGCAGGAGTGGAGGGCTTCTGAGGGAAGAAAGGGAAAACTTGGATCTCCAATTTTTGAGGCTCCACAAGCAAGTCACCTGCTTCCTCAGAGGGGATGGATGCAGAGGAGGCTGTGTGAGTGTGGCAGAAATGCCAGGATCCTCCAATGTCAATCCTGCTGTCTAAGGATCCTCCAAAAAGGCCTGGACGCTGTGGAAAGAAAAACAGAATGTATGGCATCAGGCAAATGCCTCCTTCCATTCTCTCCTTCACAGGTAGAACCAGGGCTGGGGTGGCAGAAGGCTCTGGTGTCAGCTCTGTTACAGGGCTTAAGGTGGTTTCCAACATCTCCTGGGGTCAGGCCTCTACTTCTATCCCTCTGTGGAGCAACCCGTGGGCCCTAGGGGTGTTTTAGGGGAATAGAAGAATCCATCCTCCCAACGACGGAGGGGGCGGGAGAAGAAGCTGAGAAGGAAGGCAGAGGGGAGGACGCTGAAGGAAAGTCACAGAAAACAAAGGAGCACCCTCTACACACAGATGGAAAACCAAAGCAGGCACTTCACCAGGAGCAAGTCAGGGGGCCCAGGTGACACTTGGCCCTGGAGAAGACTGAATGTGGTCAGCATGGCAGGAGAAATGGAGGCAGGGGATGTGGAGAAAAAGGGACAAACAAGGATGTCCTGGCCACTAAAGGAAAGTCTGCCAGATACATTCTTGGCCTTTCTAACTTTCTTGAAATGAAGGTGTGTAAATGAAGGAACAGGTATTTGGGGGTAGTCTGCCATGGCATGGGCTCTAGAGGGAGAATCAAAGGAATGCAGGATGCAGGAGTCCATTCTTGGTGAAGATGGATTTTCTGCAGGTCCATCCACCCCTTCTAGAGCACACTTTTGCTGAAAGGCCACAGGCCTGGAGCTAGATTTTCCAAGGCATTCTCCTTCACATCCCAGGCCACTCGCGACAGTGGTGGCGCCTTGCGAAGTGTGAAGCACAAGCTGGAAGTCCACACAAGTGCCTCCTCTAGTGTGTGTTGTGGCTGGTTTGGAGGCTTCAAGCACCTCTACTCCTCCGTTCTGCTAAGCTGTGACGGTGAAAATGCAGATGGAGAAGCTACAAAGACGTTCCTCCTGTGTGAAAACATCCTCAAGGAAGTTTCAGAATTTTTCCTCAGCTTTATTGAGGTAAAATTGTCAAATAAAAATTGTCAGAGTTTGAATGATGAACTGGGTTTCAAGTAGAAATGAATGCCCTCTAGCACCTACATTTCCAAGGAGAAGGCAGAACCCCAAAGTTCAAGGCCACAAAGTCTCCACCTACTGGGAGGCTAGGTGCAAGAGATTTATCTGAGCTGCTGTTTCTATTAGGATGGTCGTTTTTCTTAGGGCTTTTGATCCAGAGTTCTGCAGGTGTTGAAGGACAAGCCCTAACCTTTTTTATTTCTTTAACCCCATAAGCACTGCTATTTGGAGTGCAGTTTTGCATACAAGGTTGTTTATGGAAGTATATGTGGCATCACAGAAGAAACGTTTGGGCCATGATGGATGTTATAGATGCACAGAGGAGGAGATGGGGCGACGCCTGGAGAAAGTGAGCCCTAAGCTGAGATGCAACACCAGAGAAGCTCGCTAGATAAAAAGGGGAGCAAGAAGGTTTCAAACCAAAGAAGACAAACTGTGCTGCAACAAAATTAGATTTATCTTTGATGATATTAGAAAGTTAGCAAGCAGGCCAAAGGTTTCCTGTCATCTCAGTTTGGTTTGATCACCTTTCAACTTCCCGGTGAATTGACCCTGCCTGGTGCTGCCCGTACAGAGTCAGGTGAGGAGCTGTTCTCCTGCATTTGCCAGGGGGCTGCCAGGCTGCAGTGCAAAGGAGCTGTTGCATCCATCCCATCCTGCTCTTGGCCCCTCCTCTCTGCTCTTGCCCTGGAATCTTTCAGATGACATCTGTGCCTGCTCCTCTCCTAGCTGCTCCCATAGATCTTTGAATTCATATAGGGGAATGGCAGTCCCAGTTAATGGCTGCAGAACCTGGCAAGAGCAGAAGTGTGTGTGTGGATCTGACCTGGTGACAACTAACTAACCCATACAGAGGGCCTGAAATACTCCATTCAGGGCCCAGGCCATGGCAGACTCCCCCTAAGTGCCTGTTCCGTCTTGCATTCTGTTAATCCACCCACCTCTGGCTATGGGTGTCAGGACCTGCAGCCACATATCATCTTATTTCTCTGTCTTTATTTCCCTTTCATCCAATATCCTCATCTAGTGGCTTGATTCTGTTCTTTTGTTTTTACATGTCTGGCCCCATCTCCAGAAGATTTAATGTGGCCAACATGTGTGCACATGTATGCATCTGCACACGCCCTTTTGGAAGCAAAATGTTGTCTTTCTCGCCCCCACTCTGCCCTCTTAAATCTTTCTATTATTCTATCTTTATGAAGAGTAAAAAAAAAAAAAAAAAAAACACTCTCCTTCACTAGCTTTAACCTATTCCTATAATGACTTCCCATCCATAAAGTGAGATGTAAATCATGTGACCTGCCTCCTGAGGTTATTGGTAAGATTAAATGAGATCATGTAAGCAAAGTCGTCAGTACAGGACCAGGCAGTACATTGGTGTCAGGTGTTGGGTCAGTATGTGCTACATGAGGGGCTAGGGGAGACAGGCCTGGGAGGCTGTCTCTGATGCCAGAGTAGCAGAGTATCAGGAGCTGTGGCCCCCCGCAGCAAATTCCCACCACTATTCTTCCCCGCAAGCCTGCCCTTCACTCCCAAACAGCCTTTAGCATTTCTGTTTTGACTTTGCTCACTCTCTGTGCATGCTCTTTAGCCTTACCCAGAAATCCACCCCAGTTCTGCATCCCCCAACCTGCCCAAGGCTCTCTGCCACCAAACCCAGGCCTGCAAAAGGGATGGCAACCCTGATCTCAGCTCATTAGATATGGCATCTCAGGTCCCTGAGCTCTCTGACTCCCCAGAAAAGAGTTTCCAACATCGACTCCCTAACTCAATAGAACGAAGTCAACAGCTTTGGAAACAGCCTTCTTCCTACATTTAAAAATAAGATCATGAAAAGTGCCCCAGAAAAATCAATGCCGGCTTTTTAAAACTCCAAATCAATATGATGTGTGAAAGTTCTCATTAAGAGAGAGGTGGGGGAGGTCAGAGAAGCAAGGAGAATCAACAGGGAAGAGATGGAGAGAGGGGAGGAACAAAGAGAGACACAGGGAGGATGGGTGGTGGCAGGGAGGGGAGAGGAGAAGGAAGAAGGACACGGAGGTGCAAGGCACAGGAGCAGCTCAAGCAGGAAGGGTGTGCTGAGAGCCCCGCCCCTGCAGGAAACAGGGAAACGCTGCCAGGGATCAGAGATGAAGTCATGGGACTGCGGACTGCTTCAGGGAGCTCACAGTCTGACTCAAGGACTTGGGAAACAAAAGGGCAAAGAGGAAAGAAACAGGCAATATGCCGAGGCAGGTGCCAACAAGAGGCCATTAGGATGTCAGCTGGCACTGGAGTAGGAAATCAAAAACTCTTCACAGAAGAGGTAGAGTTTAGGCAAGGCTTGAGGAAGGTTTGATGAGATTCACAATTTAAACTGCTGGCGTTGAAGAGGTGGGGCGGAGGTGGGGACACAGCACGCTATGCATGCAAGATGGAAAATAATAACAGCTAATACATACTGAATGCTCTCTGAGGGCCAGCAGTGTTTTAGGCACCTTACAAGCATTAATTCACTCAATTCCCATACCACCCTAGGAAGTAGATTACTATCATTCCCATTTTACAACAAGGAAACCAACGCACAGAGAGGTAAAGTAACTTACCCAAGGTCATACAGCCAGTAAGTGGCAGCACCAGAGTTCCAACCCAGGCAGTCTGGCTCCAGAGTCTACACTCTTAAACAAACTGGGTTTGGGGCCTGTGTGTGTGTGTGTGTGTGTGTGTGTGTGTGCACGCAGCACGCATGCATCCTTGAATGCTTACCTGTTACTCAGTCTTGGATTCAGGAAGATGTATCTGTGGTTACAGGGTGTGGTTAGAGACCACTGTGACTGGATAAAGGCTAAAGGCAGAGGAATGGGATATTCCCCCAGCCCAGATGCAGCTCTATATCACTCCACAGCACTCTCTGAAGACTTGCCTTCCAGGCAAATCACCAACTTCCTGCTGGCCTTTGGGTCATCTCTCCTGCAGACATGCTCCTCTTGTTTTTCCAGGTCAGACAAAACTTCTCAGCATTTCCCTAAAGGAATAAGGTACACTCTCCAGGCCAGGCCTTGAATCCTGCAGCTGCAGAGGTTTTCTCTAGGATTGAGTATTCCAGAAATGCTTTCTCCCAAGGCTTTTTGACAAGCCTTACCCTATCCCACTCCTACCAACTCTGGGCATTTTAATTCTGCTCACATAATTTATTTTTTAATACTAGAAGACAGGCCAAGCGCGGTGGCTCACGCCTGTAATCCTAGCACTTTTGGAGGCCAAGGCAGGTGGATCACCTGAGGTCAGGAGTTCAAGACTAGCCTGGCCAGCATGGCGAAACCCCGTCTCTGCTAAAAATACAAAAATTGGCCAGGCATGGTGGTGCATGCCTGTAATTCCTGCTACTTAGGAGGCTAAGGAGAAAGAATCGCTTGAACCCAGGAGGTGGAGGTTGCAGTGAGCCAAGATCGTGCCACTGCACTCCAGCCTGAGCGACGGGAGTGAGACTTCATCTCCAACAACAACAACAACAACTACAAAGACTAGAAGACAGACAAGGAGCACTTCCGCTCAGCTCCTCTCCCACTGCCAGACCTACCATTGGTTGCCATAATAAAGAAGCAGGGGGCATCTCTTCCAGGTTGAGCCAGAAACTTGCTTTGGACCTTGTTGGTCAACCCTGCCCTTCACTATCAGGTTCCTACTGTCCCCATCCCTGAAGAAGGCAAGGGAGCCAGTGAATATAGCCAGAGAAAGCAATCCTGTTGTTGTGTGTCTGCCCTTGGAAAGGGCTGAAGACTTGAGGCTACACGGTGTGCCACAGCTGGAGCTCCTGCAGGAGGACACATTCCCCACACCCAAGAAAGGTAAGTAACTGTGCCAGATTTATCTATGGTCTGAACCAGACTCCAATGCCTTATTGCTCAACACCTATCCAGGCTGTGGAGGGAGCAAGAAGGGAAGCCAGGTCAAACCCCCTAGGCCAGAGGTGGGCAGCTGAGGCCCAACCTGGGGTGTGCAGGAGCACAACGGACATACCTCTGTCAGAGCTGCCCACCCACCCAGACTCTGGGGCCAAATAGGGTTGTCACAACAAGGCAGGAAGGCCATTTGACCTGCTCCCATTCAAGAAAGGCCTCAAATTCACACTGAGTGAAATACACTCACAGGACTGAAATGAGAAGTCCATCCACAACTTCAAACTGTGTCCCATTATCCAACCAGCCTGCCTCTTGGGCCATGTGCATGTATACATTTTATACATCTGGCAAGTCTCTTCTTGCAGTATAACACACAGTATTGCGATTTTTGTGTTAAAAGTATTTGTTTGTTGAACACAAATACTACTGCAATTTTTGCAACCCTGCTTTGACATTACCTCTTTAATATACATTATATAGCCGGGCGTGGTGGCTCACGCCTGTAATCCCAGCACTTTGGGAGGCCGAGGTGGGCGGATCACAAGGTCAGGAGATCGAGACCATGGTGAAACCCCGTCTCTACTAAAAATAGAAAAAATTAGCCGGGCGCAGGGGCGGGCGCCTGTAGTCCCAGCTACTCGGGAGGCTGAGGCAGGAGAATGGCGTGAACCCGGGAGGCGGAGCTTGCAGTGAGCCGAGATTGCGCCACTGCACTCCAGCCTGGGCGACAGAGCGAGACTCCGTCTCAAAAAAAATATATATATATATACATTATATACATTTAACATATATTTTATATTCATAATACATATATAATATATATTACCTCTTTAATATATGTTATATAAAAGATATATAATATACTTATATATTTATATACAAATTTCTATAAACACATATATGATATATATTTATATATATACACACACACACACACACACACACACTCTTAGAGAAAGACCCCAAGATCCAGATGCTCTTTGTACAGTTAAGAAGCCCCACATGCAGCACTGACTCATAGCAAGGATGCTCTGACGGAGAAGGAAAAGAAGGGGAAGGAAGGGAAAAGGACAGGTGAAGAGAGACTGCCTCTTCTCTTAGGGGAGCCCTGGGAGGCAGGTGTGGCCATGAGGACTGGTCCACACAGGGGAGAGGCAACTCGCAGACACGCTAGTTTCTGTTTCTGATCTGTAATTAAGACCTTCATTTAAGGAAGACATTTCAGCCAGCTCTGCTTGGGCTTCTTTTCTGTGAATTATTGTAAGTGTTAATGGGAGTCTTCATTAAAGTATCATTTAAGAAATATTACAAGTTAAGTTCCTCTCACCCTCATAGGTCTGATGACTAAAAATCAGCAGCTCCTCCCATTGAACTGAAACAAATTTATCAAAAAAGAATATTAGCCAACTTGGTCAATCCAGTGCTGAAAATGAGATGGAAACAGAAGATAACATGAGTTTGCTTTTCTGAGAACAAACATAGTATGTGACCCAATTTCAAACAGACCAGGAGCCTTAGCTGTTCAGAGATAATCAAAGAATAGGGCTGTTTGACAGGATCTGCTGAACCTGCAGGGCATCCTGCTGGGGTGGGAGATGGGATGGTATCTAAAGGGACTAGCGTCCCTGCATTGAGGAAGGAGAAGGACCAGCAACCTCTGCAAATGCTTCACACCAGCCCTCACCAGTCAGGGCCTGCCTCTCATCCTATTCCCATCAGTGCCCCCTGCACTACAAATAAACACTGACATTAAGAACAGTGTGCTCGCTGTGCAGAGGCAGTCCAGCTGCCCTTGCTCCATCCACCCTTCCATCCAGACTGTTGTCCCTAAGCTCCTCCTACAAATTCCAGAGCAGACCCCAGGGAGACGGCATGTCACACATCCACTCTACCTACTACTGGAAAGACCAAGGGCAAAATGATGCCACTGGTGAGGAATGTAAATTGGAACTCAGGGTAAGGTCAGAATGAAGAGGAGGAGCTCCATTTGCAGGGAACAAGAATCCACTAAGCCCACTCCCAGTTCATTTAATCTGCCTATTTTCTTCTGGTCTCTCTGTATCTTTGTGCTGTTTGCATCTCAGATTCCCTGGGCCCCACACTTGATAAGTTAAGCCTCACTGTTGGAGTTGAAGCACTGTTAGCCAGTTGAAAGCTTCCATTCTAGCCAACTTTGCCTCCTAAACAGCTCTCCCCTCCATCCTGCCCACCACCTCATCTATGAGTCACTTCTAACACCCAGGATTGAGGGCTGATTAGAATTTAAGATTATTTTCCCAGGGCATTAGAGCACTTCCTTTCTTTCAAGAGGTATCGGGGTGAAAAAAGGATAAAGCTTATATTTCAAGGAACAAATAATTTAAGACTGAGGAGGAAAATGGTTTAACTGTTTATGTTCTTATTAGCCTCATTCAATATGGTAGGCAGGTGGGTGAGAGAAGAGCTTCAGAGTATTAACTGTGACAAACCTGTTTCGCCTGATGAACATGTGAGACAGAGTCCAGCTCGCATCTGATAGTTGCTGCTGGCCTTGGAGCCTCAGCAACTGTCCCTACACTGTGGATCTCGGAAACTGTATGGCCTAGGGGACTCCAGCCTCTTCATTCTTCAAATGCGTGCTAATCACTCAGGATACATCAGTTAACAAGCAGACCCCTTCCCTACATACACACACACATACACACTGAAATACCTCTGCCCTCGTAAAGCCTACATACTAGTGAGGAAAGACAGATAATACACATCATAAATCAGTAAAGCTTACATGATAGTAAGTGCCATGAAGTAAGACAAAGCCATGGAGGGAGACGGGAGGCTGCTGAAGGTGATTCACACTGGGAGTAGTGGTCAGGGGAGGGCTCCTGAGAACATAATATTCAAGTAAAGGCTTGGAAAAAGTGAAAGAGCCACTTATACAGCTCTCTCCATGTTGAAATAACTGGACATCATAGGCAAAATGATGATAAAATGAACTGTATACCTTCAACAAAAATTAACTCAAATTGATTATAGACCTAAATGTAAAACATAAAACTAAAACTTTAGAAGACAGCAGAGAAGAAAATCTTTGTGCCAAGGTTAGGCAAAGAATTATTGAATTTGATCTGGCTCAGGTGAAAAATAATTGGTTAGATAAACTTGAACATATGGATTAACTGGACTTCATCAAACTTTAAAATGTTTGCTTTGTGAAAGACATTATTAAGAGAATAAAGAGATAAGTTACAGACTGAAAGAAAATATTTGCAAATCACATATTCAATAAAAGGACTTATATCCAAAATATATGAGGAACTCTTGAAACTTGAAAGAAAGACACCAACGCAAACAACCTAATTGAAACTTGGGCAAAAACCTAGAACAGACACTTCACAAAAGAGGATAAACATAAACAGATGGCAACAAGCACATGAAAGATCATCAACAGCATGATTTACTAGAGAAATGCAAATTAATATCACCATGAGATACCATGATGCACATAGTAGAATAGCTAACATTAAAAAATACTGATAATACCAAGTGCTGCCAAGGAGGCAGAACAACTGAAACTCTCAAACTGACGCTAATGGTAATGGAAAACGGTATAGGCACCCTGAAAAATGATCTAGCAGTTAAATATACAATTTCCATATGACCCAGTAAGTCCTTGCCTGGGTATTTGCCCTAAAGAAATGAAAATGTATGTCCTCTAGTTATAATCAAAAATTGGAAACAATCCACACTCTCTTTGACAAGCAAATGGATACACAAATTATGGTACATTCATACAATGAAATACTACTCAGCAATTAAAAGCAACAAACTATTACTACATGATACAATTTAAATGAGTCTCACAGGCATTATGCTGAGTGAAAGAAGCCAGTCTCAAAAGATTGCCATAATGCATCATTTCATTTAAAAAGACAATACAATCATAATGAAAAACAAATCACTGGTTGCCCTGGGGGTGGAGGATGGAAAAAGAGGCGACTATAAAGGGGTAGCAGAAAGGAGCTCTTGGTATCCCAATTGTGATACTGATTACACAAATCTATGCATGTATCAAAATTCATAAAACTGTCTACTTAAGTCAAGAAGTCAAATTTTTTGTATTATAACTTTTAAAAATAGAATTTAGAGTCACAAAAATTAAAAAACATTAACAAAAAAACAAGTTAATCTTGCAGTAACAAACTGGACAACCCGTAGCATTTATGACTAGATGGATGGCTTCCACTATCTTCAGGGGCTCTACTTTAAAACATTTTATCTATCTATGAACCAGATCATGTTGCCTAAGCCTTCTTGATATTTACTGGATCTCTTTAAATTTTTTACGTTCTTCCCACAGTTCATATATGGTTCAAACAAAGATAGACAGAAAATTACCTCCTGGCTTGTTTAATAATAAAAATGTTGACATCAACATCCATTTTTAAACCTTTGCAAGGTGTCAAGATTTTTGTTCAGCTCTACACATGCAGATTCTCATAAAATCTTCACAGCAAACATGAGCTCAGTGCTGTTATGTCATCATTTAATATACTGAGGCTCAGACAAGTCACTCCATTAATAAACACTGATCCAGGATTCAACAACTCAAGCTACCAGCTCTTAAAAACTATACTTCTATGGCTGTTTTCTCTAAAGCCTTTTCCCCCCTAGCTAGTTGCATGGTACATTGACTCATGCCCTTGCTTTCTAGAGAGGTCCTTGGACAGGGCCAAGATAGACTGCACTGAGGGTTCAGGGAGACACATTGTGTGTTAGAGAGAGGTCCACTGAGTGTGGACTCCTGAAAAGTCCACTTTGAGACTTCATCTCAGAATGAGCAGATTTTTTCCAACAGACTCCAGTGGGATATTCTTCTAATGCATCCATCACCTTAAAAAGTCACCAATGAAAGAGGATAAATCAATTATCATCCTTTTGTCTTAGGACTAAAGACAAAGTCTGTTGTTATATCTAAAAACCAGAGACTAGGTAATTAATAAAGAAAAAGGAATTTATTGCTTACAGTTCTGAAGACTGGGAGGTCCACGGTCAAGGTGCTGCTTCTGGTGAAGGCCTTCTTGCTGGTGGGGACTCTGCAAAGCCCTGAAGTGGTGCAGGGCATCACATGGTGAGGGACTCATGAGAGATGGCCAAAATGGTAACAATATAACCACTGTAATATAGTTATTATAGGATCCACTCTAGTAATAACTAACCCACTCCCTTGATAACTCATTCATCCATGAATGGATTAATTCATTCATGAGTGCTGAGCTCTCATTATCCAATCACCTTGCAAAGGTCCTACCTCTCAACACTGCTGCATTGTGGACCAAGTTTCTAACCCACAAACTTTTGGGGGACACATTCAAACCATAGCACGTGTCTTCCCAGGTTCCATTTCCTTTTCCTTTCTTCCTCCCTGACTAGTTAGTACCAGTGTGTGTTGTGATGAGGCTTCCACCACTCTCATTTTCATTTTTTTACACTCACATGAAATCAGAAAATGACCTAAGTTTTTCAATGTGCATAGCACTTACTTAAAAGTCTTTATATATCTGGGCCATCAGTCCATTCATCTCATGCCTGGAGAAAATGCATCTCTAGAGGAGTCTTGTCACCATGTGTCCCTCCCTCTGCCTCACAACTCTCTGAAGTTGGTCCTTCTGGGACCTCCCAGCCTTTAGAGTGAGGCTGGCTGAATAAAGGACAAGGCGGCTCTATTCTAAGCCATGGCAGAGCTGCCATGCAGGTGCCCCCATCCCTGGTTGCTGTGGTGGCCAGAACCTTCTTGAGCATGAGTGTGTTTTCAGAACTCAGGGCCAGAGTGGGGCCCTGTTCTAACACTGACTGCCATTCCCCCGGCCTTGCACTGGGCAGGCACTTCAGCACCAAATATCAGGGCTGCTCTGGGCAAACAGAATGGCAGGAATGCAGATGGGAAAATAAATCACTAGGTGAACCAAGAATAGGGTAGAGTGATGGGGACAAAATCCTGAAAGAAAGTTTTGACTTGTTGGGACATATTTTCCAAGCTGGGACTTCCTGGTGACTTAGCAGTTCCTGCAAGGGCAAGCTCCGTGCCTGGGGAAGCCAGGCCTGCCTGGGAAGAGAAGCCACCAATTGCTCACTCTCTATCAGCCAGAACAAAAATTATCAATAAAAGGATACACTTAAATGTCCCTAAATAGAGACTATTGTTTACTGGGCTATTGAGGGAGTGAAAAAGACAAGAAGAGCCAGGGTAGGTGGAGGCTGGCAGTGGGAGTTCACAAGAAACTCTCTGTCATTTCTTGTTTCCTCCCCTTTTATGATAGGAGGTTAAGACAAAGCCCTCTTTGCCATTCTGAAGAAGCTTTGTTGCTTATTTTGTCAAAATATCCTTCCCAAGCCCTGTCAAGGCCCCCTCCTTGTCTCTTTCCTCACTGGCTCTTAAAAGCCGGCTGATTTGCACGGGGGCTGGCCTCTCTGTTATGTCTCTCTTCCAGGCTCACTCTCATTCTCTTGCTCTAATTAGCAACTGCTTTAAAAAAATTTTTGTATTCTCATTCAAAGACAGAGAGAAGGAGGAGAGTGAAAAGGAGAAAGCAAAGGTCTGTGTGAAAGGAGCGAGCAGATGGCCTCTCCCTCGCCCCTCTGTGTACCCAGCGCGGTGTTGGCAAACAGCACACAGCTTCTGTCTACAGAGCCCTTTGTGGCCCGAAAGGAAGGGCCAGTGAACAGCTACAGGCAGGGAAGGCAGGAGATGGGAAAAGACCTGAAGAGGCATGGCCACTGGGGAAGCAGATCAGAGAGTCAAGGCCACCAACCTCTGGGATGCACAGGTGCAGGCACTTCTGCCTCCCAAAGAAGTGGTTGTGTGGATGTCCAAGTCAGTGTGACTTGTGCACTGAGGCTATCAGCTCTCTGAGTAGTCAATCGGTAGCCCCCAGGGCTGCAGAAAGTGCTCAACGTGGAGGTGGTGGTGGGAGGGCTGCTGCACTGCTTAGACATGGTTAACTCGAATTTAGGCTCTCTCTACAGGCAGGCAGAAAGGTAGTTGACCCCTTGATGGGGGTCAGAGAAAAAATGATTGAGAAAAGCAACCTCCACAAATAAAACACTCTCCAAAATAACTGTCTTTATTAGAGGAAATTCTCTTTTTTTTTTTAGAGACAGGGTCTCACTCTGTCAGCCAGGCGGCAGTGCAGTGGCACTACCATATCTCACTTCAGCCTCGAACTCCGGAGCTGAAGCAGTCCTCCTACCATGGCCTCCCAAAGTGCTGGAACTACAGGCATGAGCCACCTCGCCTGGCCCTAGAGGGAATTCTTAGATAAGTGGGCAGGGTAGG
Source organism: Macaca thibetana thibetana (assembly GCF_024542745.1). NCBI lineage: Eukaryota > Metazoa > Chordata > Mammalia > Primates > Cercopithecidae > Macaca > Macaca thibetana. The sequence goes on along the minus strand of NC_065579.1, from coordinate 37,577,940 downwards.
TAGGCAGAGATAGGCAGGGTAGGTAGAGCAGGGGAAGGAGCAACGTCATCCTGCAAGGTGGAAGCAGTCACTCTCATCGGGTATGTAAAATTCAACATTGAACAGCTTTGGCTACTGGTTCTTAATGAGTATCTGGAATGAAAGATGCAAACTATGTTAGAAGAAAAGGGAGCTTGAAATAATTCTCATAAGCCAAAAGTAATCAAGAATGGGGCTGAAGAAGGTGAAGCAAGCAAAGAATGCTTCAGAAAAATAATGAGAAGAAAGAAGGAAGGCATCCTACAAAGACACTTTAAAATTTTTTAAAGCTACTGTTCTTTTTAATTAATGATCTTATTGTCCAAATGTGATTATTAATTATTTTGATGACAAAATCACTTGTGATATTTGCTATCGATTCAATGATAATCATTGGTTTCCTGTATTTTACTATTAAAAGAGTTCATTTTTAAAATTGCTAGAGACAAAATAAAAACAATGAATGGAAATAGCCATTCACTTATTAAGAGTCTACCAAAGAAACACATGTTTCTTTTCCCTCTTTTCGAATCAAGTCTAAAGAGAAGACAGATAAGAGAACAGAATAAATGGAGGAAAAGAAGAGAAAACAGAGTAGACAAATTTGACCAAAGATGCAGAGGGAAAAGACAAACAGAGCCAGTGAGAAAAAGCAAAGCAAAGCCTGAAGTCACAAGGGCCTCCACATTCAGATCCATGTGGGCATGTGTGTGACAGACCCAGAAACCAAATGGAAGCCCTGAAATCGCCTAATTCCCAGAACAGGCACATTTTTGCCAAGTTCATGATTTGGCAGAGTTCTTGCATATTCCATACAATTTCAATGAGAAGCTCTATCCATCTTGTGCAAAGAGCAGATTGTCATTTTCCACTTGAAATACACACGTTGCACTGACCTTATGTCCTCTGTCAAACTGAGACATTATCACCAACTTTTAGTGAAAGAGTTTCATAACGTATGGGCTTGCGACCATTCTGTTGTTTTTGTTCTGTATGTTTGTGCACAATGTGTCACTATATTGGACAACAGACAGACAAGGCCTCTGCCATCACTGGTTACTGCCTCCATCTGGTTCTGCCATCATCACCTCCACAAGTGCAAGCCTTGTGCCTGATTCCTCCCCGGTTTCTTTGGAGCTCCCTCTACTCAATGCTGCTGGGATGTTTTCTTACACATCCTAATGCAAAGACTCTCCCTTCTCAGCTAGCATTCTCCTTCCACAAGTTTTGTTTTCAATGTGTTGTGTTCTGTTTTCATTTAACAGATGGCACAGAGCAAACAGGAATTCAGAGATGCATCAGGCATGGCCACTGCCCCTGAGAAGCTTAGGGAGAAGAGGAATGGGAATGTGAGCTGGGCATGATGATGCAGGTGACACGTGCAGTGACAGTGACTTCAGTTCACTCTCACCAGTGAATATGATCACTCCATGAACTTCCCGGTTCATCCCTTACCAATGGGAAATGAACACTATCCATGAAGTCCCCAAATGTAGATCAAACTCTGATGACTTTTCTTTGTGCATGTTAGTAAAGGCTTACACCTTAGTCCAAATGGAACACTGATGCCAACTCCCATCAAAAATCAGAAATCTACCCCTAAGTGAATCTTGGCTCTTCTTTAGCTTGGGAGGCATAGAGAATAGTGGTTACCAGCAGGGCCTCAGAGTCCTGTCTCATACGATCTTGAGAAAATTACTTAGCTTCTCTGTGCCTCGGTATCTTCAATGGAAAAATGAGGCTAATAATCACATGTACCTCATAAAGCTCTGTGAGGATTTAAGAGATAATGCAGAACAAGAATTTGGCAGAGCATCTAGCACACAGTCAGTGCTTTATAAATGACAGCCACACGGTATCAGCATTTCGACACAAGATGGAAGCCAATCCAGAAGTGTGCTCCACATCCGGGTCATAACTATCATATAACCATCACTAGGGTGTGGCAGTGGAATGTGGGGCTATACTAAAGAGTGCATAAGCTGCTCTCCTAGCCCAGGTAAACTGGGCATCAACATTCTTTTCAAATATCAGTCGTTTGCCTATTATCTTTATTCCTTTTTGCCATACTTATATGTAGCAAGTTTTAAATGTATTATTATTATTTATTATTTTTCTTTAAATTAACTCACTTTTTAACGTGAATATATTTATTTTAGAAGAAAAGTACTGAAGAAGGAAGGAAGGAAGGAAGGAGCAAGAGAAGGTCTAAGAAGGGAAAGGAGGGGAAGGGAGGGGAAAGGGAAACTGAGGTAAGTAAGAGAGGTAGGGAGTGCATGGCCCCAGACAGAAAGAGCTGCCACAGAGCAGGGGGACAAAAACCAAACAGGCATACACATAGCTGCAGCAAGCAACAGCCCAGAGCTGAGCCAACACCCCTGGCAGAGACAAGGCCTGGGCTTCAGCAGAGTAGCAGAGTGGGAAGGTGTATGCTCCAGTAGAGGGTAGACACCTGATCAGGGAAGGGGATGAGACTGATTTGGGGCTGCTGGGGAAGGGACAGCAGGTCTGGTGAAGGCTGAAGAAATGAAGAGGAGGTGGGAGGAGGGGAGGGCAGAGGGCTGGTGATCTAGGAAGGCGTGGCCATGGAGGTGTCAACATGGTGAGCTGAGGCCAGAGGCCCCAGAGGTAAGCTGGGAAAGTTAAAGGAAAGGATGCGGGGTGAAGGGCCAAAAGGTGAGAGCTGAGAGATGCATGGGGCAGGGCAGGAAGCCCCGAAACAGGCCCAGGGGCAGGAGAAGACAGATGGGAAAAGCAAGGTGTGTTTCTTAGCAAACCAGGAAGAGTCAGCCTTCCTGAGACTGGACTATGAGAATGGGGTGGTCTTCCAGCCTCAAGCACCTGCACTTGTCCTGTCCCATCTGCAGACATTTCACCTACCACAGCTTGGGAAGTGCCAAAATCGGTGGGAGGCATGTGTCAAAATGTCCTGATACTAGAGATGGACAAAGAGTACATACAGAGGATGATGCAGGGTTGGAAGGAATGGGACAGAAGAGAGTGAAGGGCAGACCGGGCCCCAAACTGCCTGCAGCACACAAACACACCCAACTTAATGTATTCTGTTGGAATGCTTGAGTCTCAGTTCTTGAACAGGGCATTTTATGGAACTTTGCAAAGTCAAATGCAAATGGAAACAACAATGGGATGCCATTTTTCACCTCTCAGATCGGCAAAGATAAAAATGATTGATATTTTATTATCTTGGCAAAGGTATAGGGAACAGGAATTCTCAAACACTGCTGGTGTGAACAAAAATTGGTAGAAAATATCTTTCGGGGTAGGACAGTTTGGGAATATCTATCAAAATTAAAAATTTATATACTCTTATTCAGCAGTTTTACTTCTGAGAATTTACTGCATTCTTAGTGCTTAGGAAAGCGCTTGGCACATAGAAAATCCTCAATAAATATTCATTGAATAAATTAATTAATTTTTCTCACAGATATACTCACATATAGGTGCAAAGATTAATGCACAAGGATCTCTGTTGCAACATTGTTCAGAAATAGCAAAAGAGAGAAAACAATCTAAATGTATATAAATGACCAATTAAGTAAAATATATTCATGTAATAAAATAATAACACTCATTGGAAAGAATGAGGCAGATCTATATGTAATACAACCAAACTACTGTTAAACTTCAGTGTTAACTGAGAAGAGATATGGGGAAACTAGGTGCAAAGTCCGCTGTAGTGTGCCCCTACACAAGGGGGAAAAGTTGCAAAATCCATCAACTCTCTGCAAGAGAGTATTAGAAACTGACAATGAGAGAGCCTGGTGACAACCACAGTGGAGGGAAACTGACCTTTCACATATATTACCTATTCAAAATGTTTTTAGTAACGACAAAAAAAGATAAATTGCATGAGTGGAGATTTGTATAAAAGTTCCACTCCAAGGAAGAAAGGTTCAGAAATTAACCAGGCTTCCTTGGGAAGTGCGGGTGCTCCATCCCTAGAAGTGTCTAAAATTAGGCTGAGGACCACTGTGGAAGAGCAAAGTTAAGTGTCATGGGGTGTGCTTGACTCGCTGTCCTTTGAGGCTTTATCTAGCCAGATGTAGCCATGCTTCATCAGGTTCTCCAGGGCAACAGCACCACTTGCAGCCCCAGCATCCTCTGGACTTTGCAAACACTTTCTAAGAGCTAAGAATGCAACACATTCCTGGAAGAAAAACTGCTGAATCTCATGTACAAGCATATAGGGCCCAGTACCAGTTGGTGCCCAATAAGTAGCTGAAGAAAGAAAAGACATGGGACCATCCAACCCGCATGACCTAAAGAGTGGAATCCAATTTGAATGAGGAAGGAGAAGGTCAGAACTGCTGAGGTCTGCAAGGAGATGATCAGAGTGGGCCCCAAGGACCACACCCTAAGACCCAGGGACTCCAGCTCTGACCAGGAATGTGGGCTGATGCAGGGACCCTGAAGGTGAGTAGGCTACTCCAGATAGAGGCCAGGGAAAAGCCAGAAACCAAAATGCCTGTTTCCTTCTGCAGCCTTTCTAATGAACTAGGTCCTACTCTCAGTGAAAAGACTCATTAGGGCTGGGTTTGGCCTTGCTGGCCCAAATGTACGCCCAGTGATTCCAGGAGGCTTCCTGAGGCTCTCAACAATGCCTCCTTCTCACCAACCTCTCCAGGGCCCTATTGTAGCTAAGCTCATTTCTTCCTGGCCTCCCTGGCCATGCAAACACAAGAGGATAAGTCCAACATACCTGCAGCTTCACAGACTCATCCTGCAGCAGGCTAGGTGGGTACATAGGAAGATGAGATACTCTCTGCCTCATGGATGGCTTATGGGACCCAAAACAGACCCAGCCATACTCTTCTGGATTAAACCACAACTCCCCAGACTTTGCCTGCTCAGTATTATTAACTGGCCCTTGAAACAAAAATGGGGGCTCAACAGCCTTGCCAGAGCACTCAAGCTCTTTGTTTAGACTGAACATTTACAGCCAGAGACCCTTCTCCTAGGGAAAGGCAAGGTTGCACCTCTCTCAACATGCCTGTCAAAGCCCTGTTGGCAAAATAAGGCTTGTTCCTGGGTGGTTTGTCAGTGTTTGAGGTGCATTCCTTCTCCATTTGCAACAGCCCTGAAGTGGCTCTTTCCAGTCTTCTTCACCCTACTGCACGGAGGGAGACCCAGGTCTTAAGGCCCTGTCAACGCAACTCATCAATGGCCAAAAGCAGTGGAAACAGAACTCAGACTCCCAGAGCTCCTAAGGGCCCAGAACCAAAAGACTACACTGCAGGCAGGCTTGGATTCAGTATAATTTTTCATCTCCATGTTTCAAACTGAAAAGTGGTGAGTCTCCATCCATGCAAAAAAAAAAAGAAAAAATTGTGCAGATGCTTGTGCTCAAATTCTGCAGAAAGGGACTGTCCAGCCACAGCGAGAGATGGGGACCAAAAGCAAAGGATAAGTCTGACAACAGCCCTGACTGAGCTAGGATACAGCCCTCACAGGCCCATGCCGGGTCCTTGATACAAATAAGAGACACACAATCCCTCAGTCCGCAGCTCCCTTCCTTCCCTCTGCCCTTTCCTGTAAGCACAAAACCTCAGAGTCTTTTCTTCCCTGGTGAGCCTGAGATCGCCCTCTGAGGGGCTGTATACTATCTAGATGGTTCATAAGCAGCTTAACATGTCAGAGCTCTCTGAAGAGATGGAGCTGCCCCTAGTGGGATTAAAAAGGAGATGGTGATAGTGGACATGGAGTCCTGTGCAGAGGGACAGTGCAGAAATGTGTAACCGCAGAACCACCAGAATTCCCAGAAGAAATAAGGTATAAAAACACAAGAGAGAGAGTCATTTGTGAGAGACAGTTGAGAGAAGTTAGATATTCATGAAAATACATGGTGTGCTTTAAAGGATGGCTATTTTTAGCAAAATCTAGTCTCAGAAGTGGAGACAGACAGTGGCCTCCCTAGACTACTGAGTTCTAATCCCAATGCTAACATTAACTAGCCATGGCTCTCTAGACTGGTGCCCAAAAATGCTCCCTGGCAGACCCCTCTCTGTGGATAAATGAGGCAGTCTCTCAGCATCCCCACACCACTCACTCCAGCAGTTTCAGACCCCAGAGGTCTTCACGGGCAGATGTTGGTGATGAAAATGGTGGCATTAGGGCCCCTATTGGACTCCTGATGTGGCGATGTTCCCACTACCCACCCCACCTCAGTAATAACCATATGATGTCTCTGTCATCATCTTTGATAATACATAAATATTAAGTCGTGGATGACCAAGTTCAAACAAAATCCACCCAGGGCAGCTCTCATGCATGGGACGCTGCCAAATCGTGATCAGGAGCTCTAACAATGGCCTGGAAGATTCACGATTATTTGCTCAACACCAGTGGAATCTGGATGCTTCTAGCCCTGTGTCTCAAAGGCAGAAAGGGTGATGCTGCAGAGTACAAGGGGGTTTGGAACTGAAACTCCCGCTTGGCATCCTCTGCCACCTCCAGAACCCGGCATCCTGGAGTCCATGCTGCAGAGGGGCATCCTTCCAGCTCCCTGTGCTGTTGCTCATGCCGGTGTCACAGTCGATTACAGACAGCCAGTTACATCTGATTCCTCTCTGGGGGTCGCTGGGTAGGGCCACCACGGGGAGCAGACGAGGCCCGAGAGGTTCTAAATGAAATAGCCTGTTGGGAAATCCTATTATGAAGCTCATGTTGCAGGGCTGCGGTGTTAATGACCCTGGCCTCCCCTGGCCCTGAACACAGCCAGTTTCCCTGGGGCTTGAGAGGAGGCTGTCTGGGCTGTGGTTTCCCCCTCACTCACCAGCCAACCGCTGATGAGACCGAGAGAGCAGAGGTGCCCTCGAATGTGGCTTCCAGCACTGAGGCCTCACACACACCACACACACACACACACACACACACACACACACACACACACACACACACACTCCTTCGTGTTCTTCACCTTCTCTTTCAGCAGCTCAGCATTAGGAGGCAGAGGGAGCCCGGAGCTGGGATCAGCAACCCTAAGGGAGATGGAAGCAGGCCCTGAAAACCTCTTTTTCCAAGAAGAGCTAAATTAGAAGTATTTTTTCCACTTTCAAATCCTGCAAATTTTTCATCTCAACTCCCCCAGGCTTATAAAGTGGCTCATCTCAGCTGCTCAAGCTGACAAAGGTGCAGAAACTGTTGAAAGGTTCAAAACGTCCCTTGGGTTTCCAGGCATGAAGGAATTTACATGTAGGTTTTTTTACTAAAGAAAAAAGTCCCCACTTGGAGAGGGGGGAGGAGTGAAGAAGAAGCTAGGAAGGAGGGGAGACCTTCAGGGAGAGGGCAAGCAAGTGTCTGACAAGAGGAGAACCTAAGGCAGTGCAGGTGGGATCACCAGCCATAACTTGCGGAGAGACACTAAATGGGAAGACAGGCACATCGAGAGCTGTTCTGTTCTTCTGTTAGAGTTGTAAAGGCCCCACCAATGTCCAGAGTCAGAATGGTCATAGGCGATCTGAGAGCCCTCTAGAAAACCCACACAGATTCCAAGTTGAAGTCACGCATCCTCATTGCCAGCCCTAATCTGTAGGACTGAGCAGAAAATAGGAGTCCTGCAGGTTTGACCATGCTGCTGGGACCAGTAGTGGCACCCCTGGCATTCTTAAGACAGTACCTAGGGACCCAGCTAGTGCTGGCTAGCTTCAGGGAAGTTTGTTTCTATAACACCCAGACAGTCAGTCCTCAGCATCTGCCCCTCTTTTCCCTGCCAAGAGCCCCTTTTGGGCTTTATTAGCTGTGCCATCATGTTGATACTCTGGGTTGTTCAGGGCTGCCCTGTATGGCTTTCCCCAGCCCCCAGCCTTTACTCAAGGGGTAGTGATGCTCTGGATACCTTCCTCATGGTGGCCTGTAGGCCTTGCTCTTGGTTTACCCAGCTGTCAGCCTGCTCCTGCAGTCCTCTCTCCCAGACTCCTTCTTCATCCCCTCAGGCACCCAGGTTCATCCTGTCTACAAATCCCAGAAACCCAAGAATATCTTCAGTGACCTACCCTGGGGTCCCTTTCTTCTGGACACTAGCCACACAGATGGTCCTGTCTGCTGCTTAGAGCTGGGGTTCTTGGATTTTTTAAAATTCCCATGTTTGGGCCATATACAAGACTTATCACCATCTCAGAAGGAGGCAACTGGGGATGCCACTTTGTAAAACCTTTCTGAGGGTTCTCTTGCCTGCCCTGGGGTCAAAAACTGCTGGTTCTGAAGACCATGGCTCTCCTGGGCTTGGAGAGTCTTCTCTCTCCACTTGGTCCTTCATTTCACAAAGACCACCTGCCTAGACCACCTGCCTCATGGCAGGCCATGTGAGCCACAGCATTCAAACATGTGTTAACTGGCCCTTTGATCAGTTGAGGAACAGTGGCTTATTCCTTTTTGCTGTTTTCACTTGTCACTGCTTGGCGGTCATGGAGCTGGGCCTGGGCAGGTGCAGGAAGGTGATGACTAGGAATTCAGGATTCCTGCTGACCTGTGTCTCTGGACGGGGGAGTCCCATGCCATCTTCATCCCAGAATCTTACTTTCTTAATAAGGATGATTCAGAGCTTAAGCACAATGACACCTAGCAATATGTAGCATGACACGGCTTAGAAAATATTCTCATATCCGTTTTCGCACACTCTGAGAAATAGGCAGAGAAGATATGACTGTCAACAGAAAGGGACTTACCTAAAACCACACAGCAAGTTCTCAGCAGAGCCAAGACTAAAACCAGCCCCTATCTCTAGGTTAGGTCTCTTCCACCCAAGCATACCCCCTTCCTCTTTCATTCACCTGCACCTCCTGTGCATGACAGCCCCAGACAATGAAGGCCTAGGCACCATAAGTTGGCGTGTGCCCTCTGTAATAGCAAGCTAAGGTCAACCTGGGGCAGAGGCAGAGGCAAGAGAGGATGGCAGGGAGAATTATGCATAGCATTGTCATTTTTCCCCAGTGTGGCTAAAGAGGCAGCCTAATGAAGCAGCTTCTTCTGGAAACTCCAAGGACTATGCCCTGGGAAGGAAAGCCAAGCCCTCAGGCAGCACTCAGGGGAAGAACAGATCCATGGGCACACGGGCACAGTGCTCCAGCTAGAATCTGGTCACTCAGGGGCTGTCACAGAAGATATAACAGTCATATCTTCTCTGCCTTATTTCTGAGACACCTCCATGGACATCCTTATGGGATACTGCAGGCCCCAAGCTTCTAGCACATAGATAAGGAGCCTGCCCCTGCCAGGTTCCTTCTAACAGCCCCAGTCTCCTCCCCATCCTCCCTGCAGTCCAACTTCAGCTAAGGCAATATTTTAGGCTACACAGCACAGAGAGAGAGAGAGGGTCTGCTGAGAGTCAACTCGGCCTCCCTGGCACAGGAAGGACCAGGCTGCCTGGGACCTACACAGAGAACAGACTTAGCCACCAACCTCAGCAGGGAAGAGGGGAGAAGTGAAGACAAAGCTATGATTTCTCATTAATCCGCTACACTATGAGCACAACTTGAAATTGGGGTAGATGGGCCATTTTCCTAGTAATTAACAATTTTATAAAGACAAATGCATGATGAGGTCAGAGTCACTAGTGAGATGAGGTCAAAAGGCCGATGTGACTCTGCCTGATGGGACCAGCCTGTGTGTACAGAAAGGATGTCAGGAACAGGCCTTAGGCCAAGGAACCCTCTGAAAAATGCATGAGCCACTTGCCATACATTCTAATGCACAAGTTCTCCCCATGGCTTCCTCTACTCCCCTCTCACCTGTTCTCTTCTCACCACCCACGCTCTTCACAACAGAAACAGCTCTAGGCCAGGACCACTCTTTGCTGGCTGTGCTGTCTAATTGGTCTCCAGGTGCCTCTGCACAGCCAAGCGACTGGTCACCATGATTTTGACAGGCGACGGTTTCGCAGAAGCAAAGTGAAAGCCAAGAAAATACAGTTCCCTGGCCATAATGAAAGTCTGTTCTTCCAGGAAAAATAGCATGGAACCAGAAGCAGATGGATTATTCTTTCTGCCACCCTACAAAGTCCCAGTTTCACATAGGCAGAAAAGATGTATCAAATCAGCACAGCTGTATGAATCATAGAACCATCAGCATTTGGCCCAGCCAGGCTCAGAGGACACCAATTCTCAGGGCTGTGTTGGGAGAGAACTAGCTGTTGAAGGCTCACTGTGTCTCAATTGCAATTCTCTGTTATCCACCATTCTGCCTGCTTCTGCCCTCATGATGATTGTGCTAAGTGGGCTACACCAAAACCATTGTGAATGGCCACCGTGTCCATCTGGCAGCACTCCGTGAGCACCAAAAATGAGTGGAAAGCCTTTCCCTGAAGGCTTTCCATGGAGACCAGTAACAAGTACCTCCACATGTACTTCCCAACCCCCACCAAAGAGTGCAGAGTCTTCCCAAGATCACCATTTTTGACTGAAGGTCCCCTTGCCAGCCGTCAGAGTCCAGTTACCAGCAGAGTTAAGGGCAAAGATTTCAGAGGATTCAACTGAAAGTTCTTGAGACAAGGGTAAGAGGCCCTTCTCTTCCCTTCCAGGGCACTGACCTTGGCCAGGATGCTGGGCCACAAGACCCATGATGCCACTCTCCACTCTCAGAAATGTGGCTTCCTGTGCCTCTGAAGTGGCCAAGTGATGGTGCCATGGGTTCCCCATTTCCTCTATCCTCCAATGAGTTTGCAATAAGTAGTTTGTAAAGTCAAGCCATGTTCACAATAGCTAGAGATTAGAAATGTCCAACAAAACTCAGGAGGGGATTGAGACTGGGAAGGAGAAATGGAAAGAAACAATTTGGATTTACATATTTGTCCTCACAGGCCCTCTCAGGACAGCCACAGGAGGTAGCTGACAAGCTACATGGACAGCAGAACCCTCTAAAAAAGAAAAGTTCCAATTAGCCCAAAGAAATGAAAGCCTGTTCCCAGAGACCCAATTAAATCAGAACCAATAATGCTAGCTCTGGTTCCTGCCATTCTGCTCAGGATGTAATGAGAAAAATGAGAGTGCCCCAGCCAGCAAGTGTGGTGTCGCAGCCCTCTGAAAACCAGAGAAATCACCCACCATGCACTGCTGCGAGCATGCCAGATAGCTGCTGCACCTGTGCCTTTAATAACTCAGCCTGGTGCCTTGGTCCCCACTTAGATCCAGACAAATGGCAAAGATAGTGACCCATCCTAACCAATGGCACAAAGAGGAGGACTGTGGGACCAGGCTGGGATGGTTTTAAAACTGTCAACATTGATTCATCACTGGATCTGGGATCTGGCACTCTCTCTCCTCTGTTTCCACACCATCCATCATGGGTACTAGGACCAAGAAATCCAATAAAGACACAAAGGTGCAGCTCCCTACTCTCAGCAGGCCTCAGAAAGGCTGTGTGAGTGTTCTGGCCCAGGCAATTAGCTGAGTCCAAAGGATTGCAGAGTTGATGGTACTAACAAGCCTGTGCTTGGCACTTCACCCGCAGGTATCTGGGAAGCAAGGTAAGAGGGGAAGTAAACTGGCATAGGCTGGTCTGGTGCTCAGGCAGGGTGGGGGTGACATCAGAGAGGGAAGCGGGCAGGAGGCTCACAATAGAGAATAAGTTGCTAATGCAGCCTCCAAGCCCCAAAGGACTAAGGGCAACCTTGGGGGTTCATTAAGGTTAAGGTGGTCATTTCTGAGGTCCATATAGGAAGGCTTCCTTGTAAAAGAATCAGGACCCTTTGAAGGTTCCAAGCAAAATTTAATAAGGGAAAGCAGTCTTCTCTTCCCCAACCCTGGATTCCCCCCACGTTCAGCTTCCATGCACTTAGACAATGCATAAGCTGTGGGGCCTCCAGATCCTTCTATTCACTCCCAGAGGAGACTGAGCCTGCAGCCAGTTCAGCACATTTATTGCCACATGTTGAATATGGGCTTTCTAGGGTTAGTGCTAGTGATGGCTAATATGAGCACATAGTATCCTGACACTCTCAAACTGCAAAGTTTGCATCACTCTGTGTCATTTAGAAGCAAAAGTTAATACAATACATGATACAGCCCCACTCCCATTCCAATAGTTTCATCTCCTTCCAGGGCCTGGCAATGAGCCCCTAGAGAAAGACAGCCAAGCCAGAGGGCTTTGAGTTAATGAGCTACATGGGTTCAGTACCAAGTTGAGTGCTGTGGGAGCTGGACTGAAATGAACTAAAATATTTTCCAAATTCAGTCACTTCTCAATTACCCTTGAGTGAATTGTCCATGGCAACCCAAATTCCGAAGTCTCCAGCCACAGAGCTTAGGGCTGGATGCAGGATACAGGGGTGTGTGTGGGGGTGTGTGTGTGTGTGTGTGTCTGAGAGAGAGAGAGAGACAGAGAGAGAGAGGAGAGAGAGATATAAATTCAATACTTCAACACTAAATATTATGCACTGGTTATTAAGTTATTTTCCACTGTTTGAAATTCTCCCCATCTCTTCCTCTCACCATGAATAATAAATATGGACAATCTGGTTGGACATGATTGGAAAATCATCAGGCCTAGCGCTAGGAATAGGAGTCCTCAGAGCTTTATAATAAGCCATTAGACTCTTTTCTGTTCCTGTATGACCCAGAATTATTAGTGGAGAAACCTTGCAGATCTGGCCCTGCCATAAGTGGGCAGGAAGCAGAGGCTCCAGAGCTTACCCTTGCATGCCACGCTGTTCTCAGGCTCATAGCCAGGCTTGCAGGTGCATCGCCCAATGGGCACCATCCATTCCCCATCCCCGTTGCAGTAGAGTTTGATGGGCACGTCCACTTCCTCTGCGTTGGGGATGCATGTGCCCCGAGCAATCACCAGAGATGTGCTCTCTGCCCCCGTCATGGTCTCTGGAAACACTGCAAAATTTTGCACAATGCTGGGACACTTTTTGAAGAAGACACGGACAGAAAGAAGAGACATACAGGCTCCATAATCCTGAAAAGCGAGGTAAAAACCATTCCGAGTAAGAGGCCCAAAGCTCCTGACTTCTGTGTTTACCTTCATCAGCCTTCCCCCAAAGTCCACCTGGGAGAAGCTCTCATCTGCAGCAATGGTGTCTACTTTGAGGTAGGGGGCCTCAGACCAGAAGGCCGACTTCTTGGTGGCAATGACAGAGTCAGTCTCATAGTAATACAAGTTGAAGGTCTCCTTGCAGGATCCTGGGACATTAGGGAGGCTGCTGCAGTCTCTCACAGTGAAGCGCATCTCTGTGTAGATGCGATGGGCCCCCCGCCGGTTGATGAAGGTGGTGAGCAGCCAATTGTTCTGGTTGGGCTCGAAGACATTGCACACCTGGTAGGTGCGGATGGTGTTCAGGTTTTCATCATAGCCACTGACTTCTTCCCACTGTACATAGCAGGCCACAGGTACACACATGCAAAAACACAAAATAGAGAGTGAGAATACAAAAATAGGCATAGCAGAGGAGAATCCTGGGGCTAAGGGGCCTTAAGAGCTCACCAGTTCAGCACATTGACTTGAGAAATGAAGACATCTAAGCGCAACTTGATTTTAAAAATCTTATAAGAAAACTTCATATTTCTTTGCAGCCCATCCCAAAATATAACACACTTCATTCAAGAAAGCTGTCCCTTGCCTAACCCATAATGCTCATTCTGTGACTGGCTTATTACATCCATGGGGACAACATGCAGCTTTCAGCCCATGTGGTGGCAGGGACTTTCTTCCTCACTTCCACAGTCCCTGCTCTGAAAGCCAATCTGTGGATTAGAGGTCCAATTACTTGACACCCACACTTTGGAAATCCCCATCTTTGAACCTAATTTCTTTATTGTGGTGAAATTCCTTTATGTCTCTGTAAAGCACATGAATTTAAAGCTTTTCAGGGTTTCTCAACAAACTTAGATTCTCATAAACTTTTTTTCAATAACATCTATCTCTGAAAGACTGATATGGTTTGGATGTTTCTCCCCTCCAAATCTCATGTGAAATGTGATTCCCAATGTTGGAGGTGGGGCCTGGTGGGAGGTGATTTGATCATGGAGGCAGATCCCTCATGAATGGTTTAGCACCATCCCTTTGGTGATGAGTGACAGCTGGCTGTTTAAAAGAATCTGGGAGCTCCCCTTCTCTCTCTCTTGCTTCATCTCTCACCATGTGACATGCTGGCTCCCCTGGCCTGCCATGAGTGGAAGCTTCCTGAGGCCCTCAGCAGAAGTAGATGCTGGCACTATGTTTCATGTTCAGTCTGCAGAACTATGAACAAGTTAAACCTCTTTTCTTTATAAATTACTCAGCTCAGGTGTTTCTTCACAGCAATGCAAGAGTGGACTAACACAAAGACCTAGACTATAAAACTGGTAAAAGTGAAGGCTGCTAAGAAGAACCCCTAATGTAGCAAATGAAGCTCTATTGTGTGCAAATTTCAAGGAAGGCTATGATGGAGGAAAATGTTGGAGGGTGTTACTTTAGTGAATAATGAAACTTTCTTAAGGGAAAGACAATCATGATTCACATTAGAAAAGTGAGCTCCCATTTATAACAGTCTTGTAGATTGGAATAAAAGAGAAGAACAACACATGTGTTAAGTGATGTCTTTCACTATTCCCAACAACTTTCAGAACTAGGTATTATTATCCCCAATTTACAGATGAAAAGACATCATGCAACTCACCCATACTTATATGGCTAAAAGAAATTACAAGAGAAGCTAGTAGAAAATACTTTGAATGGTCAAATAAAATCACCTAAGAACTTCTAGAAGATTACTTCAATAACAGGCAGTGAGGGTTGGAGGGGAGTCGGGAGGGGTCTTTAAAGGCATGGCTCCCTTAACTGAGCTCTCTAGGGCAGGGGTCAAAGAAGAGTTGCTGGATCGTTCCTTCTTCCTTGTGCTTGGAGAAAAGGAGTTAAGGAAGAATCTGCCCACATCTGGTAGCTCCCCAGATCCTGGTCTCAAGAACTGAGAATATTTCCAGGAATAAATTTAAACTTACATTCTGTTTGCCTAGAATAAAAAAAAATAGAGAAAAGAAATTAAACTTTCTAAAGTGAAAATGAGTTAGGATCCTTGACTATTTAGCAGTGGTGATCAAGGTAACCAAATCATACCAGTATCTTTGAATACTGTGCTAATTGCTTATTATTTACAGTGGTGGACTTTAAATATATAGACTAGAATTCTTCATTAACGGAGCTAAAAGCCAATTATGTGTGCATGGAAAATATACTGCAATTGCTCCTTGAAAAGAGTAAAGCCCCCTGTGGATAGCAGGTGGATAGAAGCAAGGCTGTCCTCTAAACTTGTGTGAAGGAAACCAAAAAACAGGCATAGTGTGGAGAGGTGCGGAAATGGGCACGTTCAGAGCTGGCCCTGCATGCCCAGGTCTGTAAAGTGACCTCATTCATGGTCACTCTCGCTGTCTGGGCCTCTGCCACCAAGGCACCTAAACTGCAGTCAATCCAGGGTCCTCCTGGCCCCCAGTCTCTCCCAGGACTCCTAGAGTGCCAGTTCCCTCACCAACTTGAAGTCCTGCCAGTCCCTCACCAACAGATCAGCTCCTGCCAGTATCCTTGCAGCAGTTCTGGGACACACAGGCCATCATGATTCGCTACCCTGGATAGTCTCAGCTCCAGGCCAAATATCACCCAGCACTCTACCTTTCACTTGACCTCCAATCACACCATTCATAACCCACCAGCATCTCCCCCACTCCACTCCACCTTCTGCAATGCCAAGAAATAATATCCCCAAACTCACAAATCTGTTTCCCAGTTCCAAGCCTGTTCTTATGCTGTGCTTTCTACCTAGGATGACTTTTTGTTCTTCTTTACCTGAGTTACTCCAGCTCTGGAAAATCCCCTGGCTGAATTAGATAGCATATTATAGCATATTAGTACATCCTCCACACAACAGGTAAGAACCTGTGCACACTGACCCTGGTGCACCTACCTCCCCCAGGAGTCAGTGAGACCTGAGGGGGCTGCAGGGCATCCCTGGAGTGGTGCATCCACAGTCCACATAGCTACTTCACAGCCTGCCTTGTGCCCAGCACATGGACCTCCCTGTGCCCAGGTCCCACCATGTGGCCAACCTGGAAGAGAGATCTCACCTTTGTGGCCTGCATGGAGTATAAATTCACACTGTCGAGGCTCACCTGGACTTTGCTTAATTTGTTATTGATTCTCTAGATGTAAAAGAACCACTTTTTCTGTCTTCTTGAACACTGTGTTTTGTTCTATCAAATGTGTTTATTAAAGTTATGCTCTGCTTGTCTATTTTTTTTCAGCCAGGGAGAAGTCACTGACAATGTTTCAGATCAAATTTTTAGACCTCCCTCTCTTTCCATGGCTGTTATAAAACAACATTTTCTCAGTTGACCCTACATGACTTTTGAGGAAAGGAATTTTCTTTTCTTTTTTCTTTTTTTTTTTTTTTTTTTTTTAACTCTTCTGCAATTGTTGAAACACAACAGGTCTCATGACCCATTATTCCTGTTGGGTCTCAGTACACACATGGGGCCCCTCTGTCAATGTGAAGCATGTGGCCCCATTTAGAGTGGGGGTCTGGTCACAGCCAGAGTTCTTGACCCACCCAAGATTAATGGAGCTCTGCTGTGGGAGTAGGATGGAAGCCCATCCTATGGGCTTCACCTTACCACTGAGACAATCACCACCAGGAGGTATTTAAATAAGCAAAATGAGGCCAGGTACAGTGGCTTATGCCTACAATTCTAGCACTTTGGAAGGGTGAGGTGGGAGGATGGCTTGAGCTCAGGACTCAAGGCCAGCAACACAGAGAGACCCCCATCTCCACAAAAATAAAAATGAAAAAATTAACCAAGATTGGTGGCTTGTGCTTGTAGAACCAGCTATTCAGGAGGCTGAAGTGAGAGGATCGCTTGAGCCCAGGAGGTCAAGGCTGCAGTAAGCCATGCTCGCACCACTGTACTCCAGACTGGGTGACCGAGCAAGACTTTGTCTCAAAAAAAGAAATAAAATAAAACAAGCAGCATGAGGATTTCTACTCTCATGGAGCTGGGATATTGAGAAAATGTATCTTAGAAAATGACACTGATTGGTATTATATGACCCAGCAGAAGTAACTGTTTCAAACATTAACCTCTCTGGGCCTCAGTTTTCTTATCTGTAAAATGAGAAATCATACTGGATGACCCCGAGTTGTAAAATTCTACAGATCTGATTCCATGATAGCTCCTAAGGGAGTGATCAAAGCAAATTAGAGGAAATTCAGCTGCATATTGAAAGGGAAAGAGTAGAAAGAAATTGAGAGAAAGGAAGATAACTCCCTGTTGTTGGGAAAAGGCCATCATAGAGCTTCCCATTAATTTCTTCGTCTCTTTCATTCTTCTTCTGTCAACGAAAGCTCTGCAGGGGTTGAAGAAATAAGTGATCAGAGTGGGCTTCAGGAGGTACACATGCTTTCCACAGCAAGTGGTAATTAGAACTGGGGGCATCAAAGAAAGAGGAGATTTTGGTTAATGGGGATAAGGGTAGAATGCCATTCCCAACAGAGAGAGACAAACATCATTCGTTTACAACATTTGGAATCAGTCTCATTGCTTTATATTTATTCCTCATTCATTCATCAATGAAAAAAATGTCTACTGAATGTTAGGTTTGTGCCAGGCGTCCCATTAGCCACTGGGGATATAACAATAAGAAGCTTATAATCTAGTGAGAGAAGCAGAAATTAGAAAATGGTTATTAAAATAAGCAATAATTACATTTGTGTTAACTGCTGTGAAGGAAAATTACAGGAAGCCATGCAAGGGGGTGCAACGGATATACAGAAGATTGTCAGGAAAGACCCTCTGTATGAGTCCATTTTCTGTTGCTATAAAGGAATACCTGAAGCTGGGTAATTTATAACGAAAAGAGGTTTATCTGGCTTATAGTTCTGCAGCCTGTACAAGAAGCATGGCACCATGATCTACTTCTGGTGAGGCCTCAGAAAGTTTCCAATCATGGAAGAAGGTAAAGGAGAAGCAGGCGTGTCACATGGTGAGAGAGGCAGCAAGAGAGATGCCAGGTTCTTTTAAACCACCAGCTCCTGTGTGAACTAATAGAGTGAGACTCACTCATTACCATAAGGAGGGCATCAAGCCATTCATGAGGAATCCCCTAACATGATCCAAATACCTCCTGCTAGGCGACACCTCCAACATTGGAGATCATGCTTTAATATGAGATTAGGAGGGAACAAACATCCAAACATTACCCTCCAAGCTGAGAGGGACAGGTAGATAGAAGTTAGCCAGGACAAGTGTGCACCTTCTGGGAGCAAAGTAGGAGCAGAGCCTCCGGGCCCAGCAAAGGCAGGTACAAAGGCCTCATGGTAGGAAAAGTGGCCTGGTGCCATTGAGGAATGAAGGCTGTGTGACAGACAGCCATAAGAAGTTGGGGGTGGCAGGAACAGGACTGAGAGGAAGAGGAATGCAGTTGAGAATTTTGAGTTTCATCCTGAGTGTAACTAGAAGTCGCTGCTGAGTTAGGGAGAAAAAACACAGGCGATCAGAGCTGAGCTTTTAAAAGCTCTCTCTGATGCACTATAGAGACTGGTTTGAAGGGCAGTCTGAGTGTATGGGCAGGACAACTGGAGGTCATTGTGGGTATCCAGGCAAGAGATGGTAGGTTGGAACACACCAGCAAAAACTGGAAAGATGCTTTACGGGAGAATCCCTAGACCTTCACTGAGCCACAGACTCAAGGGGCCATGTGTCCCCTGAACACTCAGGCATCAGTCCTGCCTCGCCATCCAGGCTTTGGGCTTCCCAGATCCTTAGGAATGATGATTCCTCACCTCTTCCCTCTCTCTTTACTTAAAAAAAGGGGGAATTTTACCAGTCTTGCATGTACTACACTGTAGACGCCCAATTTCCTATTCAGGGCCAAATTTCTTTTACCCAAAGCCTGTGCTGGTTCTAGTTCTGGTAATGTATTCGCACTGCCTGCCCCAAAGTCAATTTCCTAAAGATCTCCATTCAATGGCTGCTTCTTAGCCTCCACTTCTAGGCATTTGACATATTGCTTCTTGTATTCCTTCCTGTAATTATCTCCTCCCATTAAAACAACAGCAAAACACCATGATTTGCTTATCAGATTTGCAAAAAATTTAAAAGATAAAATGTCAAGTCTTGGTAAGAAAGTGGGAAAAAGGGCACTGACCAAGCCTATTGATGGAAGTATAAACTGGTGAAATCTTTTAGAAATCAGTTCAGCAGCTTCAAGTGTGGGCCAGAACTGAAATCAATATGAAGAAGGTAAATCATTTTAAAAATTGTAGTGATAATTAGGTATCTATCTGGGGGGAAAAAAAACATAACTTTTGTTCCATACTTATACCTTACTCCAGAATAAATTTCTGGTGAATCCAAGATTTAAACATTAAAAATGAAACTACAAAGATACTAAAAGAAACCATGGAGAAAATTTTTGTATACTAATTGTGATATGAAACTCAGAAGCCATAAACAAACATATTGATAAATTCATCTCTATAAAATTTTAAAAACTGGCATGACAGAAATAGCCATAAGCAAATTTAAAAGTGGGGGGGAAAGAAAACCTGATAGAAAAAAAAATTATTTGTCACTTATCACTGAGTGTTAATATCCCCTAATATATAAAGACAATCCATATGTCAATAACAAGATAGAAAATTGTGCAAAGGGTATCAACAAACTGTTCATTAAAAAATACACAAATATAGCTCTTAAATATTTGAAAAGATGCTGAATCTCACTCTTCATAAAGTGTGAGTTGTTAATTAGCCACATTATGATACTTTTCGGGGGATGTCAAAGAACAAAAATGTGATAGCACACTGTGTTGGAGGGGACATGGAAGATAAGAATTCTGACACACAAATGGAAGAGTAGCAAATCTGTACAACTTCTATGGAAATTTTGGTTTTATTTATAAAAATTATGACTACATACACCCTTTGACCCAGCAATTCCACTTCAAGGATAATTTATCAGATAAACTTTTATCTACATGAAATTAGGTACACACAAAGTTATCAACTGCAGCCACCGCCACCTCCAGAACTTTATTCACATCCAGAAAACCTACAGGTGGACCACTAGCCTTTGGACAATACAGCAGCCTTCCCAGAATTTGCTGAGTAAGACCTGTGGGAGCATAGTCCTAGTGGAAAGAGAAACCGTTAATTGAACTTGAACTTCTCACCAACCAGTGGTATAGGAGACTCAGAAGAATCCGAAATAATTAGACTAAAAGAAAATAAGGTATAGGACATTTCTCGTACATCTTTATATGAGGAGTAAGCTTTATACTTGCCTCATGCTAATCTGACTGCTGTCCTCCTTTCTTGAACTGGACTCAGCTGGACTCTTCAATATGTCACCTTAGACCCTTTGCTGTCAAGTGGTGAGTGCATAAACAAAATCTGATGTGCCCATACAATGGAACACTATTCCAAAATAAAAATGAATGAAGTACTAGTATGTACGGCAACATGATGAACCTCTAAAACATTATGTTAAGTGAAGAAAACTGTATGTCTCAAAAGACCACATACTGTGTGATTATATACACATGAAATGTTCAGAAGAGGCAAATCTACAGACAGAGAGGTAGGTTAGCATTTGCCTGGGGCCAGAGAGGGAAATGGGGAGTGACTACAAACTGGCATAAAGAATATTTTTAGAAGTGATAAAAAATGTTCTAAAATGAGATTGTGGTGATGGGTTATAAATTCTGTATGTTTACAAAAAAATTACTGAATTGATTAAAATTTTAATACACTTAAAGTGAGTGAATTTATTGCAAGTAAATAATACCTTAATATGGCTTTAAAATAAAACCCCTCTGTTATTTGGTCCAACCCCCACCTCAATATCCCAACAATGCTGGCACGGTCTCCATTATCCACACGTAGCTTGTTAATGGTGACTTCATGCCCCTGCTCATTCTATCCTCTGTACCTTGGATGACCTTCTTATCCCTTTATCCCTGTATCCCAAGTGCCAATCATTCATTCAATCAAACGTGTATGAATGATGCCTAAGTTGAGGCAAAGGTGGCATCTAGAGGGGCTAGGTGGCCAAGGAAGCATCCCTATGACTGATAATGAGGGCCTGGGGAGTATCGGGGTGTGGTCCAAAGACAGTATTAGAATCTTGGGCTCAGGACCCCATTCCAGGACCACTAGATTTTCCAACCTGGAGGTCAGTTGGGTAGTCAAAAGGCCAAAAGCGCTCCCCAAGTTCAACACACCCATGTCATCACCACAATGTGCCATTTGTTCCAGAACAATCCATATCTCCCCATCTGGCCTGTCTGTTGCATTCCCATGACCAATGCACTAGGGCTGGCATTACCTCACGGCCTGGACAGAACATGGAGACAACAGACAGGGCAAGAGATGTCAAGGGCCCAAAGCAGGGCCATATCTTCTCATAGCTGGACAACAGAGCCCATACCCATTTCTGCCCCTCGATGTTGTTGCTGACGTTCTGACTGACCCTGATGTCCTTCTTTTACCTCACCCACATCCCATCTGAACTAAGCCAGAGAAAGGCAGATGTGGCTTGGAAGCCATTCTAGACCATGTTGGTCATGATGTTTTATTGACAAATGGGCCAAGTGAGGCCCAGAGACATTCAATACCAGGACCAAAGTCAGGTGGTGGATACATGGCAGGGCTGGATTCTCTTTGCAGCTCCTTCCTTCAAGGTGGCTACGGTCTTATTTCCTCCATAATTCTTTCCCTGGCTTAGATTTATCTACCATTTTTCTGAATGCATAAAGTATGATTGAGTTTATTCCACACAATTTAGCATTTGATAATATACTGTTTTGAAATATTATTTAATTGCTTCATGTGTGTGACTTTGGTTTCTGCTACCAGGCTGTGAGCTCCTTGAAGACAGGAAATTAAATTTTGACTTATTTATTAGTTCATTTCAACAAGAAAAATAATTCCATGCATTTAGCTTCACAACACTGGAATTATGGAACACTATTTTATTCAGTAACATCTGGGACCACCAGTGAAATCCACTTCATTTTCATCTCACTTTTTATCCTAGGTGATCTCATCCACATACGAGGCTTCAACCATCACGGAGTGCATCACCAACTTGACCTCTCCCCAGCACCCCAGACTTGTATATTCTGCTGCCTGCTGGACGCCTCCTGATAAATACCTGGGATGCACCACCTTGACCTTTGCAGCCCTGATGCAGTCTCACCTCCATCTGAGAATGACACCTTGATCACCCAGTACCAGATGCCTAGGAAGCAATCTAGACTCTGCCCTCTCCATTTTGTTTTGTTTTGCTCCTCATCATAGGAGGTTAACCCTCAAATTCGTCTCCTATCTCCTTCATAGCTCTTCTATTCAGTCTCCCCTTCTGTTTCATCATTGAACTCTCTTTACTCTCCAAGTAACTCTTCCAGTCATTCTCCTTAATTCCCTTGCTCATATGAGTTTTCTAAAATACAAATCCATCTCCCACATGAACCCAATCCTACAGGTTGGGACTGTGTTGGGTATCGCTCCATATTCCCAGTGCCAAGCCCTCAAAATATCCTGGAAGACTGAGGCAATGAGCAGGGCCCTGGCCTGTTCTTTAACTTCTCTCCCTTCTTTACTGCAGGTGCCACCAGGCTAACCTGTCTTTGTGAAAGGAAGAAACAAATCAACCTTGCACAACCAACAGATTATTAACAGCCTTTGAAAGAGCACTATTATTGACACAAATGGACCACCTGTCCTTGAGATAAGCATAATAAAGGAAACAATGACATCCATTAGAAAGTACTTGTTCGGGCTTTCAGACCATGACTTTGATGTATGAGTAAGACACTTTCGGGTCTCTCCAAGATCTAGGTTTGTTAGGCTTGCTTATTGGAAGTCAGAGCTTGCAGATCTATTGCTAGAGTGCCTGTTGACATTGGGACAGTGCATATTGACTATTTGCAGTCTGTCTGATTGTGTGTGTGTGCGCACATGCATGTGCATGTGTGTCTGTGTGCATATGTAAAGCATGCTATCAAAACTCATTTATCTGTATAAACTGTTCCCCTTTTAAAATCATTGTCAGGGGCTCTACCCATTGGTCCATCTACACTACCTTCCAGAACAACCTTCAGCAACTCTGACACATTCTTTATGCCCCAAGAGTGGATTTGAATTTCAGAAACAGGCAAAGGTCATTTGGAACCAAATCTGATTAATGAGATGGATAAGCAAATTAAGAAGTAATATTACTGGTCAAAAGGAAGAGCCACTATAAAATGAAGGTGAGAGATTGGAGCTGATTCCACTCTGTGCCTCTGAAGACAGTTCCAAGCATAAAATTCTGGAAAGATTTTTGATTACTGGCCCCTCCCTGGACTGCTGCAATGTCCCCCATCCCACACAGGCTCACCCCTCTAAGAATGCCCTATGACTATCATGATGCTGCGTCATTATAACCTCCACGAATAAACCAATTCTACAGGGCCTGGCTGGAAAGGGGCACTTCCTCGGGACACCTTTATTTAAGACAGGAATAGAAATAATTGAAATAGGCTTTTTGGCCTCTGTTGGCCTAATAAGATCCCAGCTATTCTGATTTGTTTCAAACCCAACTCATTTATCTCATTTATTTAATAAAGAGTCAAACATCTACTACAGCAGCCCCAAGCAACATTTTAGGAGTTGGTGAAACAGGAGTAAATAAGAGAAAAAGTCCCTGCCCCCATGGACCTTATATTCCAATAGAGTTAACCAAAGGATGAACAAACAAATGAATAATATCAAGTCAGGTAGCATTAACAACTACAAAGAAGCAGGAAAGGAAATAGAGTGACAGCTGGCAGTGGGGTAATCAGGGAAGATCTCCCTTTGAGCTGAGATCTGAATGAAACACAGGAGCTAGCCTGGAGGGTACACGAGGGAGGAGCATCCCAGGCACAGAGGACAACCAGAACAAGTTTCCCAGGGCAA
Source organism: Macaca thibetana thibetana (assembly GCF_024542745.1). Classification (NCBI taxonomy): domain Eukaryota; kingdom Metazoa; phylum Chordata; class Mammalia; order Primates; family Cercopithecidae; genus Macaca; species Macaca thibetana. The sequence continues at coordinate 37,553,999 of NC_065579.1, read as the reverse complement.
GAAGGTGCCTGGCCCACTGCTGAGAAAGCCAGGATGCCAGCATGGCTACAGAAGATTAAACAGCAAGAGAAACACTGAAAGAGATGAAGCTGTAGAGGTTGCCAGGGCAGGCAGACCCCACCTCTGCCAGTTACAGCTCTGTGATCACAGACAACTTTCTGAGCTTCAGTTTCCTCACCTGCAAAATACTATTTACTTTTCAGGGTAATACGAAGACTGAAAGATCATGGATGCGGAAGGAGCTCATCTAGTGCTGTGCCTGCACATAACTACCATTCACTGAGTACCAATTATTGCCATTATTATTATGATGATCATCATCATGATTATGTTAACCTCAGGATCCACCTCCAGCTGAGTCACCAGGGTGTGGAAATCATCTAGATCCTATATAAATAATCCTACCCTTTGGTCAGCAGAATGCAGGAACTAAAATGCTAAACTCCCTCTCCTTACAGTCACAGAGAAACAACTAGCAGTCCCCTTCCCTTTCCCTCTGGGAATCTCCAGGGCTTCCTCTGAGCTGTTTCATCAGAGCCTCTCTTCTCTCAAGCCAGCAATCTCAGGACCACTGTCAGTCACCAGCTCAGACCACAAGGAGACAAAATTGGACACATCTTACAGGCTCTGGTCCCATTCCGCAGTCTGTTTTTGGGTACAAACTGCTGTTAGGGGAAGCTGCTGTTTTGCAAACAGTTGCTGCCACCGTGCCCTGTGGGACCATAATGGAGCTTTCTGGGCATTGCCCAATCTGGGGAGATGTCTGCCCCTCTGAACAAGAAGTCCCCTGGAGCCCGGGCAGCACACAACTTCACAGAGCCCACAGGAGACCAAAGATTCTTCAGGGCAGCAGATGCACAGGGCTGGGCTGGAGCCACCACTACCAAACCTTCCCCACCAATCAGCCTGGACCCCAAGGACAAAGCTCCTGTGTAGACAGTAGACTAAGCCTGAAAGAGCTTGGATATTAGACAAGCTGGAGGGCTAATTAAAATGTAAAATGTGGTCCGTGGGGCATAAATTCCTACAAGCCCAGAGGGAGCTACCATTTAGTACACCAACCAACCAAGGCAGGGATTTACTCAAAGGCTCCCCTGAGGGCTGCAAGCACCAGCTTACCTTCCAATATGCTTGATTTACCTTCCAGACGTGCTGGGCTGAGAGGACAGGAATTCCCCTCCCCCATCCCCCATTCATTACCATGGCCTGATGTGGTATTCCATTGAGAAAGGTGACCGGCTCAGGGTTGGGGACTCTTTTGAAAGCCCAGTGCCTTGGAAGGGCTTCCATGTTGTAGCAGTACAAAGCAATGAAATCCCTAAACTGTGAACTCACAGCAAAGATGCCCTCCTGGAAATGCATCACAGCAAGGGGATGGGGGTGAGGGACATAACTGGAACATCACAAACATATACATATTGTTTCCCAATGCAATATTTAAGAGCAGAGCTCCACAGAATCTTGGATGGTAGAGAAATGCAGACAATATTGCAACAAGGTCAAGGAGGAGGAAATGTCCCCAAGCAGAGTATATTCAGATTGCTAGGAAGGAGGTTTTTGTGATGATCAAAAAAGGGATGGGGGTTTAAAAACAGCACTGCTCTAACCTTGCCCAACCCAGAATCATGGGGATCCCCATCTTAGCTGGGGGTAAGTTCACAGGATCTGGAATCCACCAGACCCAGCTGTGTAACCATGGGCAAGTCTTTAAATTACTCTGAGCCTCGACTTCCTCCTCTGCAATACAGGGATAGTACCTAATAGTACCTATCTCATAAGGCAATTGTGAGGATCAAATGTGACTTAAGCTTGCAAAGTAATTAAACCCCAGTGAGAGCCCCTTGTGAGCCAGTTATCATGAATATCTGCCCTCTGGGGACACACACTTAGCCTCTCTCTGAGTGCACATCAGTTATGTTTTTCTTGGAAGTCCTCTCTCCCTCCGTGATGTGTATGATCTAAGACTCTTCTGTCTGTCCATCAGCACCTGTGCATCTATCACTGATATATGCGCGCGTGTGTGTACGTGTGTGCAAGTGCAAGTGCAGGCAGCGGAGGTGTTGGCCGTGGCCCTCCCTTGGGTATGCATACCATCGGAAAGCCGTGTGAGCGCTGGTCAGCTCTGTCCACTGCTTAAAGACCCTGTGACTATAGAACCACACTACTAGAGGGCAAGGCCAGCAGGGCACGAGGTCTGAAGGGTGCACACCCCTTTACATTCTGGCATATTTCACACCCAGGTTTCTACCAGCATGCTAGGGAAAATACTGCAGGCTTGGGTCTGGGCAGGGGCTCCCTATCTATAGGCCCCTGGGCCACTGTAACCTCCAGCAGGCAGCAGCATTGCGTACCAGGCCCTGCCTGGAGTGGGGTCCTCAGCCATTATGACAGCTGCTGCTGCTGTTGACACTGCAACAGTGACAAATTCATCCTTCTGACAAGATCCCTTTAAATAATTCACAGGGAGCTAGGGATTAAGACACTGTTTCTCTCTGTCTCTGTTGAGATTTAAAACACCTCCAGCTGGGGTATTTAAAGAGAGTATAATGGGCTGCCCCTCCTGGGTCTCTCCTCCCCCTTTCCTCCTTTCCCATTTCCCCAACTCATCACCCACCCCACCAGCCAGCCCTATAACAAGGAGGTCCAGAAAACAAGAAAGGAAAAAAAAAAAAGGAGGGAACCAGTGCTTGGCTGGTCACTATGGCAACGGCGGCAGGGTATTCAGCTGCCATTATTGCAGTGCCTCACACATGTGATTATCTTAAGCTGTCGATTGAATGTGGTTCTCACTGCTGCCCAACACGGCCTTGGGGGTGGGAGCTGGAGGCCCCAGGCCCCAGGCCCCAGCTGCTTAATACTGCTATGCCCAGGCCTGGACTCCATTGATAGAGGAGCAGAGAGTCACCCCTGGGAGAGACTGATGGCATTTCCCTTCAGCTTGGAGGGATTTCTGCTCAGAATGTATAGCAGAGGCCAGCCTCAAGCTGGCCCATCGTGCTGGGTTACAGGCTAGGGAAATGGGCTCCTCATTCCATGAGCTCGGGAAGTTTTGACTGAGCATGAGCCATGCTGGCTGGGGCCAGCCAAAGCTGCCTTGGAGACAAGAGAGCCAGCCATGGGAGAAGGAAGGGGCGGGGCCTCTGGCAGGAGCTCTTGGCTTCATTCCCATTCTCAGGATGGAGGCAATTCCCAGTCTCTGGGTGAAAAAAAAGGCACATCTGGCCTCAAGAGAGGACACCCCCACCACATCCTGTGTGTTCTCCCAATTGGGTGGGAATGTGGCCACCATGTGTGATCCACTTACGGGGACTGCTTTTTCCTGGGACTTTAGATGCTGAAGCTTGGCCCTAAGAAGCCTGCAGAGAACTCTGCCTCCATTGAGAAAAAGTATTCCACTCCTTTGCCTCCTGGACTTGGTTTCCCAGGTGCAAGAATATTCTTCAAATGACACGACCCCTGGTTAACCCCAATAGACACACTCTGATTTTTCCAATGCGTCCTTTAAAATTCAGCTCCCATATTAAGCCTCTCATGACAGCTATGCTCAGGCCAGCAATGCACACAGTGGGGCCACCATTACTTTCATCTGGGACCAGGACTGTTCCAAATGGCAGAGATCAGTCTGGCCTTCCCTGCATTTGCATCCCACAGTCAGCCCTGTGAAGATATGGCCAACCATACACAGGTGCCCATCACCTGAGGCACCACTCACCTGGGTCACCCCTGCCTTGTTACATAACGAACTGCTTGCACCTAAATGCAAACGTGGACCATTACCATTTGCCACATTGGTTTAAAGGCAAAGCTCTTGATCAGCAAATAAGTCAGAATCTTGACTCCTACATTTGTCATGTAGGCTGTCCTTCGCGACACTGGGAAATGTATTGGACATGCCTATCTCCACTAGAAAGAGCAACAAGTGGGACAGCATGCATGGAGATGAGGATGTGCCACGATGGGACCCCAGTCCCATTCTATTGGCAGAGCAGCGTCTCAAATGGTGGAGGGGTGCGTTCAGCCCCACTGGCACTGAGGACAATGGATGAGACAAAGGAGATCTCTGGAGCCCCTCACAGCTCTCCCTTCCCTTCCCAGCAATTCTCACTTCCTGAACACTTGTCAGGACCTAGGGGGTGGGAGGGAATCCTCTTGGGCTCCTCTATCACTGCCTGGACCCGGACATACACATGGACCACCTGTATCCTCTTGAGGATCCCTGGCCAGGGCTCACCTGCTCCAGGTTCCTCTTGGACTTGCTGCTGTTTGGTCCCCCAACCCCACACTTCCCCAAACCACCTCCTCTACCTCCCCCCATAGAGCTTACTTTAAAAAATGATTTATCAGGTGCTTATCACATGCACAACTCACTGGTTTGCTACTTTAAAAAGCTACACTTTTTCTTTTTGAACATTTGCCCCTCCTTATTCCCACTCCTCCCCACCGCAGCTCCATTCTCTGGTTTCTCAACAGTCTGTGAGTCTGAGTTCGTCTCCTCACACTCCTTGAGGGGCAAAGATACAAAAGTGAGCTTTGTGGTCAGACAAGCCTAGGGTCAGTCTTAGAGGCACCCCCACCCAGTCCTGGAACTTTGGATAATGGCTCTTTGGAAACAGAACTTTGGAAATGGGAGAGATGCCACCTTCCTTCCTTGCAGTGTCCCGGTGAGAAGTGAGGTCATACAAGTAAAGCTTGATGCCTGGCACACCGTTGGTATATAATTAATGGTGACGATTAGTGTAACAGTTATCATTATTAATAATAACACTGATATTAATAACAGGGTGTGCTCTCTGACATTGTTCATGTGAGAATCACAACCTACCATGCTGATCTTGTGTCTCCAGGGGCCCTCCTTCATCACTTCCCACCCTCATCCCATGCAAGTTAGGTCTTTCGAACAAGAGTCCGTTGTTACCACTAGTACTAGTCAGGGTAAGTGGTACTACACTGAGCCTTACAGTTTACAAACAAAGGTAAACACAATGTAATCCCAATCACTCTATAGATAAGATCTTATATTACCCATGTTATAAAGGCAGCATATGTACTTAAAGAGGTTGAAGAACTTAACAGAAAATGCAAATAAGTCCAGGACATCAGATCCCAAATCGTGGACATGATCCTTCATACTACTGAAAGTATAGTGGGATTTTGGCCAACTTATTCTAACGCTTTTGCACATAACTGGAAGTAAGGCCAAAGCCAACATCCCAAGGCTGCCCTGTTCCTGCAGAGGCTATAAGTTCCTCCTTCCGGGAACCAGGCTCATCTTCTGACAACCCTGATCCTCCCTTCTTCACCTGTTTTCCTCCTGTTCGTCTTATCCTCACTCTCCTTCTAATGCTTTGTCTTTCCCAATAATACGTTTCTTTCCTTCACCAAGGTCACCAGTGGGAGTGCTGTGAGTTCAGGCTGTCAGGGCAATGCTGACCCTCCTCAGTTCCAACCCAGTGCCTGCGTCAGGAGCCCTGTGTCCTCTCCTGCCCTGGAGAGCCACTTGTCCTTCAATTTGATAAGTGCTGTCATCAAAGGGTCAGTCCTCAGGCTTACATGCTAGTTGCATAAAGGTTTCCAAGATTGGGACAAAGGGCGTAGTGGGGCAACTGTCCTCTTGGGGAAGGTTTTAGAGAAGTGGAAAGACACCTGTCTGGACCAACAAGGGTTAAGCATTCCTCCAAGAGGAGGAAGGTGGGCTTGGGTAACCTCTGGAATTCCCTCCCAGAGTCTGTGGACAGAAATGTCTCTGCTGTGTTGATGAATGAGTCTATGAGCCATTTCCAAGAGCAAGAAAATAAATCTGCCAGACAGTAAGGTTCTGGTGAACCACCACAACTCCCAAAGTTGTTTAATACAGCAAGCTAGAGAAGCTTCTGTCTCTCTCTCTCTCCCCCCCCCCGTCCACTCCCCTCCCCCCACCCATACCGCACACACACAAAGTCATATCCAATATATTTCTGCAATCAGTGTAATGATTGACATTCTACTCTACAACACGGGTCATCTGTGGCATCCTATTCACCTTTCTGTTAAATGCATACACATGTCCACAAAAACAGTCTCATAGGAAAGCCCCATGAGGGCAACCACAAGCGATGAAGCCAGGCAGAATAGTGACCTCACTGTTCATCTGGCCCAATTCTCCTCCCCTGGGGATCCATTGAGGTAGGTCCACCCATGCACGGCCCTGGAGTCTCTTCCCAGAGCAGCATCTGAATCTCGTGGCCGCCGCCTTCCGTCTCCTGGAGGAGGACCTGCTTCCTGGCTCTCACCCGAGCCCCTCAAGCCTTTGTCTATCACTGTCTCTGTCAGGCAGGTGATTTTAAACTTCCATTCCTAAAAGATGCATATTATATAAAAAATGTTTTAAGTGCCTCGGGTGTTTTGTTCCTCATTGCTTCACAGAAGTGACATTAATAGCCAGGGAAGAGCTCTGCTGAGTGCAATTATGGAGGATGTTTCAGGTATGAAAGCTGTTTTGAGCCTGCTAATGTTTCCTAATTACAGGCCTTTTGGTAGAGAGAGAAAAAGATAAAGAGTGGGTGGGAGGCCTAGGGTGGGGAGCTCTGACTTATCTCAGTGGTTTACCTGAAGAGGGAATAGGAGGGGAGGGAATGAGGGAGGGAACAGGGAGGTCAGAGGCCCAACAGCAGGGGAGGCTGGGCCTCTCTGTTGAGAAAGTGGTACTAATTCCCAGGGAACAGCTCAGAGAAAGAATACCACCCATGTATCTTACTGTGAGAAAAAAAAAAAAAAAAAACCTTTTGCAGACTGACTGAGCCTAAATTTAAGGAGGCTCAGTCTGGGAGTTCCTTCTGGAACTCAGCCTCTGAAGATACCACGGTGGGTAGCATTTCATTGGGAAAGACAGTGGAGCATAATTGTTGGCAGGAGAGCCAGCCTCCAGGAAGTTAAAGGTCAGCATTGGCACTTTTTCACCATGAGACCTTAGGCAATTTACAAGCTGCTCCGTGCTTTAGTTTCCTCATCTGTAAAATGGAGCTATTGTGAGGATTAATGTGTGCCTGGCTATAAGGCACTTAGGGTCTGTCATACAGTGATAGATTTTTTTTTTCCTACCTAGTCCATCTTTCTGTTACCTATATCCTGATTCCCTCTGTTACTCTCTCCTGCCTTTCTCCCTGGCCTTCCAGTAGGCTCTCCACAACACAGGAATGGACACAGGACCTCAGTGTCAATTTCCTCCCCAGGGGATGGTCCAGAGTGAGCATGAGAAGGATTCACGCCAAGCCAGCCAGGCCCACTCAGAGCTAATTCCAGTGCTTTTGCTGGGGGACCCAGGACGGGATGTCTGCTCTTCTCCAGGGCATACAGATGAAAGAGGCTATAAGGGCTAGAGCTACTGCAGGCAGACATCTTATGACCAAGAAGAACTCCAGTATGGAACTTACACTGTGGGAGTAGAGAGAGGAGAAAAAAGGATGGGAAGACAGAGAGAAAAGAGATAAAACAAGAGGGTGGGGAGGAGGGATCAATTGATGACCACCCAAACTTGAAGCCACACCAGCCCCTGGACCATTCAGTTTCATGAGCCAACCTATCCTTCGAGGCTGGGTTTTGCTTTTCTGTCATTGGCCATCAAAAAGCCCTGACAGATACTAAAGCATAGAATGAGAATAGCTTCCAGCAATCAGCGCTCAGGTCCAAAGCTCCCAGGTCCCCATTCAGTGGTGCCTGTCTGAGAAATCATGGCCAGCCCCATTACCTTCTTTTGACCTTCTGCCTCTGGCATGTCCTGAAATTCAAATGTGGTGAACTTCTATTCACAAAACCATTTTGCCCAGAGCTAAATTTCTCTTGGATTTTTCTAATCTAGCTCGGGCTTTTCTGTCTTAATAAGCATGATTGAATCATTAAAGGAAGAAAAGAGAAAATTCAGCCCTCCAGAGGGTTAGTGATGTGCTAGCATTTCCTAAGTGTTTACCAAGAAAAACTTTTTACTGATATTGCTTCATATATGACAGAGTTATCATCCTTACCCCATTGAGCAGAAGTGAAACCTGAGACCGAAGGAGTCTAAATAACAGGCCCAAGATCACACAGGCAGGGAGTGCAGACCCAGAAAAATAGCCAGTTTATTTGATGCCAGGACCTGAGGCCTTAACTGCTCCTCCATAAAGGTCTTACCCATCAGACCAGATAAATTGTAATTGATTTTGCTTGGCCTTGGAATGGATGAGGTGTTATTAGAGTGGGTTTCTCTTCAGAGTGTACTTTCCTGAGTCACTTGAGGTGGGCAGCTGGTGGGGGATCTGACAGGGACTGAGGAGACAGCCAGGGACTGCCAAATGGCCTAGACAGTGCACACATAAACAACCAAGCAGCAGCTGTGCATTCGGCCTGCGCGCCGGTACTCATGGGCATGCATTTCGTATCAGGAGTTAATTACCAAACACGGACATTCAAATACATGTTGTTCCCTTCACAGTAGCCTGCTCTGAAGCTCTCCATTCAGTCTAATAATCCTCCCATTATTGAAAGTGTTTCCAGAACTCTAGAACTGCTTACAGAAGCACAGGGTGAGATCAGCTAATTTAACTTCATACATATATACAAACACATACACACACACACACACACACACACACACAAGCATATGTACACAGACACACACATATATACACATACATATATACATTCATACACATATATACAGATACACATATATACACACTATATACACATGTATATGTATACATACATGCAGACACATAGCACATATATACATATATACAAACATAGACACATATATACAGACATATAGACACATGTATACATATACACACAAATATATATACACAATATATACACGCACACACACATACTTACATTTCTACAGATATATATATGCACACACACACACACGGAGCACACATGAGCCCAGCTCACTCATCCTGAAGGTTCACGAGGCTTGGCTTTGGACTTCCTTCCTGTTTTTCCTCTATCACATCCCCCTTCCTATGGTGAAGATCTGCCAGTGTTACAGTAGTCAACAGAGCACGCCATGGGCCCTGAAGGTGGTTCCACAGCACAGCACAGGAGGTGGAGACTGGAAGCCCTCACGGCACTTTTTTGAAAGTAAGAACTCAGGTAAATGTTTACACATAAGCCACACATCTCACCAACACAGAAACTTACACACACAGAGGCCAATGGTGGCCCAGGTACAAATGGCCAGTGAGCCCTGGCCAACCACTTCAAAAGTAAAAGAACTCTGGACTGAGATTTCCAACAAGCAAGTTAAATAAGCCTCTTGATCAGAGGGACTAGGTTTACCTTTCTAATCCATCACAGCCGGGGGCTGAAAGCAACGGGGGACTTTCTTCTGCCTGTCCTGGTCCCCTTTATCGTGCTTATCTCAGGAGAAGTGGCTCCATGTGCATCACTAATTATGCTCTTTAAAAAGATATTGACCACCAATTGGGTGTTACGAGGCCTACAACAAACATGTTACAGTGTATTTGAGTTACAGTACACCTAAATTGAGTGTCTCCTAAGTTTAGGGGTCTGGGTTGGAGATGCAGACAAGTATCAAGAATGATCGTTATTCATTTATTCAGTCAGTCAACAAAACATTAATCTGATCCTGTCCTATGCCAGGCTGGTGCTGGGCACCAGGGACACAGAGAGGGAGCTGACTCATTCTCTGACCAGTGCAAAAGACTGACACATCAACAGATATTTAACTTACAGAGTGAAGGACAGTATGTTAGAGGTTGGTACCAAGACCCCCAGGCTTAAATAAATGGGGGACCCACCCCAGCCATGGTGGGAGGAGCATCCAGGAGCGTCCCAGAGGGGCTGAGAACAAAGCTGACACCTGAGAGATAGAGTGTCGGGGAGAAGGAACAGAGTAGGGAGGCCAGGGAGCATCTAGGAACTGCAGCAGAACTGGAGGTGCAACCAGAAAGACTACTGTTTACAAAGCACTACCCATGGCTGGGCACGGCACTGACTGTTTATCCACGGGACCTCTCTGAACTCCCCACTGCCTAGAGGTCCAGAAATGTAAAGGTTAGGGAATCTTTCAGGGCAGGGTTAGAAGCCATCCCAAAAAGGTCACCAGGGGTTGTGGTGACGGTCCCTGGGACAGCTCGTTAGTGGGAGCTCAGCCTCTCCCTGGCATTTGTTACTTTGTAAATGTGTTTGTTACCTTTTTCCTCTGTTCACCAGGTAGCCCCTGATTTAGATTAAACCTAAAGGCCTTCAATGAAAGGCAGGGTGCTGCAATAGACTATAAAGCAGCAATTTTAATCTGGGAACACTTTCTGGTTTTGCCATGTAATATTGCTTTCCAACAATAAAACTGGGAATGATCTGTGGGCTTTGTGTAGATGAGTGGTCCAACCCCTTCTTATATCTAGTAGTTCTCAAGTACAGCAGCAAAGGCACACACAAAGCCCCATAAAAGGAAGAGTCCCTTGGCCTCTCTCTGGGTCTGGGAAGCCTGCCACACAGGCTATGCACTGTGGATGGGGCCCATTGCAATGCCAGCTGGGCCCCTGGCAGCATTGTGTGACTCCTCTGGATGAGGCAAACCCAGTTCCTTTGAGGCCTCCAGAACAATGCCACCCACCATCTCCACCTTAAGCATCCACACGTGGTGTCCTGACTGCAGAGAAACAATCTGAGGACATTCCCTCCTGTTTGGGCTGACAGTCCATCTCCCTCCCCAATCTTCTCCACACTAGGTCTCAGAAAAAGGTGAACCCCTGCTCTCCCAAGCCTCCTGGCTTCTCAAACACCTGAGCTCCTCAGTGCCATGAAGTTCATCCTCCTCTGCTCCAGCAGCTCACACGGTGATCCACTCAGAGCCTCTTCATCACCCGGAAGAGCTCTGTGTGTCTTAAATCTGATGTCAAGGTGCCAGGTCTTCCTCCAGTCCCAGCCATGCCATCACATCTGTTCTTTAGCCTCACTGAGACCTACATCTGGGGCCCCTGGGCTGGTCACACCAGTCCTCCTGGCCTCACTCTCCTTCCTGTGGGATAGATGTCATGAAATAAGGTGCCAGCGTCCTCAGTCCCTGGCCCCTTCAGTCCCGCCATTTTTTCCTGTGCAACCAGAACTCTGATGATCCCACTGCCACAGCTCTTCCAGGCAGTCAGGCAGCTGAAGGAGGCCTATAGATCAGGATCCTCATGCGTGCAGTTGTCAGCCACAATCCAGCTCTTACTCCTGGCCATATTCCTCCAAAACACGGCCAGCCTCTCTGCAGCTCTCAGTAGCAGTTCCTTTTGTGCCCTCTCAACACCTGCTACCCGGACTCCACATGCCTCACCCTCCAAACCTCACTTCCAACCCAGAGAGAAGATACGAAGCTGAGAGGAATTTTCTATTCCATGGCTCTGTCATGTCAAAACTGAGCACTCTCAGCTCTCCGTAGGCGCCTTTATCTGTGTCTTGCTATTTCAACAGGAAAAGAGCCGTTTCCCTGGGAAAGGCAAATGCGCCCACAGCCCCTTGTTCCCTCCATCTACCAAGCTCTGTCCCCCCTCCCCTTACCAATTGCTGTCTCCACTGCCCCACCTCCTACTGACTCTTCACCTCTCTGCTTTCTGGCTTCCCGCCCTGGGCCCCTCTGAAACCCTCTGTATACTTAACCTCAGGGTTTCCGGCAGCTAAACCCAGTGGAAATGTTTAACACCTAGAGGCATTTGCCACTTTTGTGCCCTCCTCCCTGACACACTCTTCTCCTGGCTTCTAAAACTGGACCCCCTCTTGGTTTTCTCCTGCTCCCAGCCCACTCTTTCCCAGTCTCCATGTCAGGTTCTATTTGGCACTTCAGTGCAGGTTATCCATCCAAAGCTCTCAACTCTTTCCCCTGTGGACACTCCCCTGGGAGACTGCAGCCACGCCCCAGGCTCCCATCTCACTGACATGTGGCCGCCTTCTGATTCCATTGCCCCAAAGTCAAATGCTGACGGCACACCTTCCCGTGGGTGCCTCAGAGACGCTTCAAGCTTGACAGGTCCCAGATTGACTCATCCTCTTCCCACCCAAGCATACTCCTCCTCCTGTGTCCTCTGACTTCAAGGATGGCACCATCATCCACCCACTTGCTCAAGTCAGAAACTTTCAACAGTGAAACATTGAGTTAGGTAGTGAACTAGGTGTAAGCTGCCAATGATGAACAAATGCACAGAGTCCTGGCCACCCTGGAGGTTATAATATGGCTGAAGGGGGGCTAGAAGTGAATCAAATTCTAACACAGAGAGATGTAAACTTTGGGACTATGTATTGTGCTATCAGTAAAGCTCCCTGGCACTGAGAAGACCTGTGATGGGGACTCTAACATGACTGGGATGCAGAGAGCATGTCCCTGAGGATGGACACGAGCAGAGATCTGAAGATGATAAAAGGAGAAGTCAAGAATCACTTCTGGTTTCTGGCCTTTATAAATGTGCTAAGATTTGGATAGAGAATGCACATGTGTGGGTGGGGAAAGGAAAAGGGGGTGAGATCTGCTTGGGCCACGTTGAGACTGATATGCCCATGAGCATCCAGTGAAAGAAGTGAGACTGATATGCCCATGAGCATCCAGTGAAAGAAGTGGCAGTTAGACATGTGAGTCTGAGCCAGATACTGGTGTGTTCACAGAATTGGAGGGTACTGTCCCGGAAGAGCACCGAGGAAACAGACAAGCAGGCCTGGGATGGAAGCATAGTCCTTGAGTCCTCCTTTTCCACCCAGACCAAGGGCCACGTTGACCGTCCCCCGGTTGCTGTAAACTAGACAAACTCAGAAGCTACTCGGGGCACCAGGAGAAGAACGACCTGGCTGTGTGTTGCCTCACAATGAGTGCTGGGGAAAGGCAGCTGAGCATGCTGGTAGCAAGTGGGGAGGGCAAACAGGGAGAGCCCAGGCAGCTGCTGTCTCTAAAGGGCATGCCTTGACTTTGAATGTTTCCCTCAAGGAGAATCTTCCTTGGGAAAGGATATCAGAAGTATAAAGAAAACAGGTGTTGTGTATAAAAACCAAGGGAAAAATTAACCATAAATCCTGTCAGGGCCTTGTAAAAACACACAAGCCTTCAAACAATAACATAATTTGTAAAAGACGGCAAGTTCCTAATATCCAGGTGATATGGAAGAACTGCTGCCTCATCAGCTTTACATAAAGTCCCAAGTAAAAGTGGGAAGGTTTTCCTGGTTGCCCACAGTGTTTCTGGCATGATTTGGACTTGTTCAGTGTGGTCAGGCTCTGCCCCTGTGCCCGCTCCCCGCTTTAGGGAATGCCAGCTCATTCTGGACCTTGCTTCCCTGTTCCAAGGCATGATGCTTATGCCTCGAGCAATGCAGTTCTTCAAATGCTGGGATAGGGTAACAGTGAGAACCCAGTGGAGAATGCACAGGTGAGATAACTGTCTGCCCTGTGACCCGAATGTCCCAAATAGAACCATCCCTGCAGCAGAACCAGGGCATGGTGATGAAGTGCTATGCTGGAGATCCTTCATGGGGTATAGAGATTACAGGGACAGGATGCAGAGAGAAGGTCTGGGACAGATGAGGAGGCCTAGGGCCACCCTGTCCCAGCCAGACATCACCCACTGGCTGGGATGAAGAGCCCACTCTCACCTCCTCTTGCCTTCTCCCTTCATGATTAAGCTCTGAAATTAGCCAACTGCCCAAGCCAGGGAAATGAACATCATCTCCACCTCCCCTATCTTTCTCTCCTTCCTGCCATAGTCCATCCATTGCCAATTCGTCCTCCTTAACTTTTCTCAAACTAGCCTCTGCATATCCTATTTTAACTTGATTCTTTTGTCACATCCAAGACTGCTTAAAGAGCCTCTTAAATGCTTTTCTCTTAACTGTTCTCTACAATTCTGTCAACAAATGTGACCATTTCCTTCTCCTGCTAAGGATCTCGCCATTACCTATGGGATAAAATCCAAGTTCCCTGCTCAGCATGGCAGTCACAGTCCATCGCCACCATTCCAGGTTCCAACTTACCCTCCAGCCCCATCTCAGCAGCACTCACACCATGCTCTGTTCCATACACACAGACTCTTCCCTCTTATGTGTTTTCATAATCTCATCATCCCTTTCAACCAGCATTCCTCCTACTTAGAACATCTTTCCAGGCTCTCGGTACAACATCTGTCAATCTCCTACCCATGCTCTAAAACCCAGCTTGCTTGCACCTTGTCTATAAAGGCTTCTTGTCTAACCTCATGGCTTCCCATTCCCAACTCTGTGCCCACACCTGCCTATTGATCTCCACTGCCACACACTGGTTCCCACAGGAGGCCATGAGCTCCTCAAGGATAATCTATCTTGGTAGTTGACCAGGTACATGAACACTATACAAATAAATCATGACTGTCTCTCCAAGGCAAGGTCTAGGTGAAAGAGAGCCTTGGCCATTCTGAACTCTACCTCCTCCCTCATGTCTTTGCCTTTGCTGCAGCCCTTTGGGCATCACAGATCTCTGATCTGCCTCAGTGTCACCACCCTGCCCCCATCCCCACATAGCCATGGCCCCAGTTGTCTAGGTATCAGCTTTCAGAAACGACTGTGTCAAGAGATGGTCTACATCACCACATGAGGCAGCAGCTCAGGTCTGAGACGCCCAGTGCTGTCCTTACATCAGGATGGGCAGTGGACACACCCATTCACACCTGTATTCCATTCCCCACAGGTACTGCTCTGGGTAGTCTCTACTCTCCTAGATATCACATGGGTCCAGGAACTCACAGCAAGACTGAAAGACGAATGGTGTGATACTCACCCCTGATGCAGGATTGGCCGTCCAGCCCAGCTCTGCAGTAGCCGTTCTGGTGTCCATTAACGTTTCTGTAGATTAAAAAGAAAAAAGAATAAACAAAAAAAACAATGAGTCAGAAGGATTGCTATGCAGTAGTCCTCAAGATCATGAAGTTGTTTGTGATAGTAAATGACAGTAGTACAAGGAGCTTTGTGCACTTTCAAGCCCAGGCCCCTCTGTGAAGCCCAAGGCTCAGATAGCAAAAGAAGCCTGCTAAGATTATGCAGCTTATGGCAAAGTTTGATACAGACCTCAGGTCTGACGCTAAGTCCAGTGCTGTCTCCCCAGTGACCCCAAGGCTCCTGTGTTGGATGAAGTCATCTGTGCACCCACCACTTTACCCCCAAGACCCAGCTTCTTCCCAGAGATTCTACCAGGGCCGTGTTGACCAAGTAGCCAAATTTAATTCCTTCCTCGGGCCTTTCTAGGCCACCTCTTTCTGCCTTCTTCCTCCCCATTGTGAGGCTTCTCTGGCCTCATCTGTCTGCCCTCCTTCCTCTCCACACATTCTCCTCTGCCTCCCCATCAGGCATCTATATTGACACCCTTGGGTGACTTCCCATCAACTCCAAAGGGCTCACATAGCTTTGGCAAAGGTTTCACATAGAACACAAACACACATCTTATATCCCAGCAGCCTACCATGCAGGTGATGAAGTTGCAAGGGTGGCCACAGCAGCCAGCTGGTTACCTTCCTTCCTCTGGCCACAGGAAAGGAAAGATAGACAGCTGGATGCTGCTGTGAGCTCCTAGGAGCCATCAGGGATAAACTGCACATATTTAAAATGTATCATTTGACACATTTTGATATATATGTACACCAGTGAAACCATCACTACAAATTAATAAACATATTCATCATACCCAAAAGTTTCTTTAGTCCCTTTGTAATACTTTCCTTCCTCCTACTCCTAACCCACCACGTCCCTGTCCCAGGCAATGACTCATATGCTTTCTGTCACTGTAGATTAAATGGCATTTTCTCACATTTCATATAAATGGAACCATATAGTATACGCCATTTTTTACAAATCTGGCTTCTCTCACTCAGCATAATTATTTTAAGACTTATTCATATTGTTGTGTATACCAATAGCTAATTTCTTTTTATCGTTGAGTAATACTCTCTTGTGTGATGTGCCACCATTTGTTTATTCATTCACCTGTTGTTCCCAGTTTGGGGTTATTATTGTGAGAGTCTATGGGAATTCCAGTTCCTCCATATTTTCATTGACACTTGGCATGGTCATTTGTTTTTAACTTTAGCCATTTTAATCAGTGTGTAGTGCTATATCATTATGGTCCTAATGTTCATTTCCTTGCTGGCGAATGGTATTAAACATCTTGTCACATACTTATTTGTCATCCATAAATCTTCTTTGAAGTGTCTATTCAAATCTTTTTCTCCTTTTTAAATGGATTATTTTCTTATTATTGAGTTTGAGAGGTCTTTATATATTCTGAATACAACTCCTTTTTCAGATACATGCTTTGCAAATATTTTCTCCCGGTCTGTGGCTTATGTTTTCATTTTCGTAACAGTGTCTTTCAAAAATCAGAAGTTTTTAATTTTGATGAAGTACAATTTATCATTTTGTTTTCTTTTACACTTTAGTGCTGCGTCTGAAAAATCTTTGCCTAACCCAAGGTCGCAAATATTTTTTTCTCCTACCTAGGTCTATGATTCAAGTTAATTTTTGCATAAGGTGGAAGGTATAGGATCAATGCACTTTTTTCTTGATGTGGATATCCAATTGTTGCAGAGGGGCACTTTTAAAAATTTACACAATGGTGCTATATGGGCAGGTGATGGTGTCCTAGCCACCTGCGTTCCCAGGATATGTATCAAGGGAACAGACACAGCACCTCCCAGCTGCATAGCTACTCAACAAACAGGGAAGGGTACAATATAAATGATGCATCGTTTGGGGTTTTTTTCTCCTCTTGTCCTTCCCACTGCCTCTCCTTCCCATCACCATGAGAACAGCTACTCCTTGCTTACCGCATCAGGGAGGAGATGTCAATGCAGAGTCACAAAATCTTGGGCCCATTATGAAATAGAAGAACCCTGTCATAAACCAAAAGTTTGCAGAGAAACCCACCCTAAGGGGCAGGACTAAGGGAATTAAAACAGAAGTGATAAATGGGGAGCTGTGTGGAAGAAAGGGTCTTCCTATGCTCTCATTGCTCACTCAATCCCAAAGAGCTACCCACTCCACAGGAGAAATGCTGAGAGCCTCTCTAGGACACGGGCTTGGATATTCAGCATCCTAGGGAGGTGAGGGAGTGGCCAAAGGCCCCGCCAGACTAACATGGCACTCAGGGACAGCAGGGGGGCCAAAGGGCCTGAGTGGGTCTAATGAGGGGGACCTGGGAGCATCCAGTGGTGACCTGCATGGGATATGAGCAGGGTTCAGGTGGGGTACAGGGTATCTCAGCAGGTGCCCGTGTGGACAGGAGCCAACAGAGCCAGGGAGCGCCTTCCTCCAAAGTTTAACATGATGGGCCTACTTGTAACCCAGATAGCACTTCTGCTACCCCAGCGAAACAGGTGCTCAAACTGGAAATGAACAGGCATAAAATGAAATAAAGAAAGCTGCATTTTCCTACCCATGTGAGTTTGTGTTCGGATTGAGTCGTGCCCCATGCATATTTGAAGGAACATAAGCACTGGAGCAGGTTTCTTAAGTTTGTTTTCGTCTCCAGTTCTTCTGACAGCTGGGGAGGCTGGTCTCTGCTTGGAGCAGCTCTCCCTCCCTCCTCCCATCTCCACTTCGCCGCACTAATAATGATCATCATGACACACCAAATTTACATAATACACTTCTCAGAAGACACTCCATGAGGCTCTGTAGAAACTCATCTCCATGATTATTAAAATGTCTCTGCCAGGAGGGCCTGAAACAGGGGCAACTGAGTCCCTGCGGCAGAGCTAGGAATCGGGGTACAGAAAGCTGCAGTGCTTTCTGCCAAGTCACACAGTTTCCCACCCTGACACCAACAGCCTGAAATCTCAGCACATGAACCACAAGGCCGACTTGGGCTTTTGAAGGGCTCTGAAGAAGCTCTGGGGTTGGGCAGGAGTGGGATCCTCACTCATAAAGCCAAGAAGCCACAAAAGCTCCCAGAATAATGCATCCCCCAACCCAGTAGCAAGATCATGCTGGAGGAGCAGGGAGCAGGCAGAGGATGGTGGCAAGGAAAACAGTCCAGAAGCAAATAAAAGAATCAACTTTACTTCTTTGTCGTCCAAGGACTCATTTGTTTTGTTAACCCCATAAATACAGCCCAGGACTTCATATTAGTCATGATCACCTGCTCTAGGGCTGTAATTAAATCTGCTTCTAAATAATGTTTTCCACACACTCTGTGGGACAGAATTTGCAGCAAGAGAAATCCATTTCTTTATATCTGCCCATTGTGGAGACAGAAGACCACAAAACCATAAACCATCCACTCGATATGATTAAGGGCAGTTTCTTTTCTGGCACAGAGAGCTCCTGATGATGGCACTACACTCTGGTGGGGGCTGAATAAAAGTGATTTGAGCAGGTTTACATCTCCCTGGAGAGGAAGAGCGCGCTCATTTGCATTTATAAAGCATATTGAGAGTTCTGGCAGAAAGTTATGGTGGAAGCACAATTAAATATTTACCATCACTTCTGCTCTCAAACAGTGGCATGGGGACCAACCCAGCTGGAAGTGCATGTGGTGCTGTCAGATCTGGGGATTCCTGCAGAGGACACGACTCTGGGACCCATGCCCACCACCCTCTGGGAGCACATACTCAGTGCCCAAGGGGAGATCGCCGGGAAGGGCACATGCAGGGTAGAGAGAGTGCTGGTGTGGGCAGACCAGATTGCAAGTCCCATCTTCACTACCTAGAAGAGATATGACTTTGCTCGTGTCATACAACCTCCCCTGTCCCTCCGCCCTCCCTGTGTCTCTCTCCATTTCTCTCTCCGTCTGCACCCCTCAACTTCAGGATGGGTCTAGTGCTAACTAGCAGCCAGGATTATGGGGGGAGAATGTGAGGCTGAGTGAAATAAAACACTGGAACATGCGGTATTGCTATTACTATAACTTAATCACTCCAAGCTTCAGTCTCTTTAGCTACAACAAGAATCCGAGATGGTATATCCTAAATGATATCAATAAAGTATCTTTAAGAATCTAATTATGTTACACATCTAATGATATTTCATCTCCTTTCTTCTTTGTATTGTTGTAAAGACCAAGGGAATAACACATGTTGGGGCTATAACAATGCATATAAATTGATGTGTGCCCTAGAGAAATTAATGGTTTAGTTGAGGAAAGGACAAGAAGCAAAGTCATAACTGGCGCCCTATTCTGGCTAAGCCTATGAGAAAAACACTGGAAAAAAGAACCAGAAATATTCTTCTGTATGTGGGGAACAGGTGTGCCTGTCCCAACAGCGAGCATCAGGGAGTCTCGCCCTGTGTGTAGGCAATGGGAAATGCTTGAGGTTTCCTGGAAAGGGGTGGGCAATGGTGAGGAGGAAAGAATGGAGTATCTCCCCCTGCTTCTTGGGACAGAGATGGGAGAGTGACTCCTAAAAGCAACAGTGGGAGGGGCAAGGACCGGTTGAAGGGAATGAAGTAGGAGTCATCCCAAGCAGATGGGAGAGTGAGAAAAACAGTGAGCAAAAGGAGAAGGGAGGCTAAGAAGGGAGATAGAAGGGATCTCTGGCAAAGGTTGGCTTGACTTGCAGGAACCTGGGGAGGATGGGATGCATAAGAAACCTGACATAGAGCCAGGTACTGTGGTGTGCACCTGTAATCCCAGCTATTCAGGGGAGACTGAAGTGGGACATCTCTTGAACCTAGAGTTTGAGACCAACCTTAGCAACACAGCAAGAGCCCATCTCAAAAAATATGTTTTTGTTTGTTGGAAGAACAAACAACAAACAAACAAACAAAAAACCTGACAGAGATCCCATATTCCCAGGGAACACTTCCCTGTAGAAGCTTCAGTATGGAAACCCTCAGGGCATTCCCACCAACCAGTGGGGCCACCGGCTGGGGGTCCAGATGATGGGGCCAGGTCTGAGCCTCCTATGAGGAAGAAGAGGCAGCTACTGCCTGGCCCTGCAGGCAGTTTCTGTTTCTGTCTGGATTGGCACCTTTGGATATACTGACATTTGGGAAAAATTAGACACCCATCATGTTGAAAAGGAAATAAATAAACCCTCTTTTTACAGCTCTGCCATGCTTTTTGGAGAGACATTAATCAGATATTCAGTTGAAATATTTACAGTGTCCTTCCATCATGATAACAAAATACAACATATACTGACAGATGGAATAGCAGCTTCCAGGCCTTTTCTGAGCAGTGCCTTATGTGTATTTGATAAGGCAAGTCCACAGACCTTTCAAGCAGGACAGGGCTAGTGCCACCATGCAGTCATTTCCCTGTGTTATTCTCCACAGCCCACAGAACTCTTTAAGCCTGAAAGCCACACCATGGAAAAGCTCAAGAACAAAGCTGCTATGATGTAAATGCAAGCAGCCGAGAGTTGGTCCCACTGCACAAAGGACACACGGCAGCCCCAACTCCTTCCATCTACCTCCACAGAGGATCCTTGCAAGAGAGCTGTAAGGTGGTGAAAAGGGGTTCAGGTATGCATTCAACAAAGAATTTTTAGTAACTCCCATGGAGATGTGGGGAAGGGAGTGCTGTGCAAGCAGAGATGAACAGGGAATAGATAGACATTCCAGCCCTCAGGGAGCTTGCAGCCACACAGAAAACAGAAATTATTCCAATAGCCGTGCAAATAGATCTGCAATGGCAGCCTCAGTGAATGGTAGAAGACAGACTCATAGGAACAATGTGAGCACGGAACAAAATGACAAGTGTATGGAGCCTAGCAGGCAGCTGGAACCTCCTCTTTCTTTTTCCCAGCCCCTGGCTGTTGAAAGAACAGAGACCACCCCCATCCCCTTCACATATTTGTGTATGAGCACACACACAGGCGCATGCATACATACACACACACACACACACACACACACACACGCCCCTGACCTAAGACAGTCCATACTGGCAAGAGTGGGACATATTAAATAATAACCGCCAGTCCCAAATCCAGACTGAATTAGATGCCGAGGGTGTGCGTGGCCAGGTCCTCTGCCTTCCCTAGGGCTCTTTGGGCTGCCCTCTGGACCTGGTCTGCACATGGTCTTCTGGCTGGGCAGGCCAGCCCTATTGGCATGGAACTCCTGTATGATGCCCATATGGCTCCTCAGGGTGTCTGCTGCCCTTGACCCTCAGCCCCTGCAACAGGGGCCAGCACTAAAGGTGTTTAAACCCCAACTTCACACCATGTCCGGACCTCCTGCTGCCTGTACAGGCTGGTCTCCCTGTAATCTCGTCCCTATTGGTCCGAATTGGCCTCACGTTGCCTGCTGGCTTTGGATTTTGGGATCGGCTTGGTTGACTGTAAACTGTCAAGGGCACCAGTCTGTGTTCTATCATGACCACTGCCTGGGCCCAGCACAGCCACAGAAGTTCAAAGACAACGTGTTCCAAGCAAACTTTCCACAACTCATCTCCCATGTGTCTACCCCATCTAAATCTTCTCCCTCCAGCAATTCTCTTCTTCTTCACATCAAACCCTTCCAAACTTCCTGGAGCCCAGTTGTAAAACTTCAGCAGCATTTAGTTTTGATTCCTTCCTCTACTTCAGTCTTTTACCCAATCATTCAACATATTCCAATGGTTCTTTCTTCCTTTACAGCATCTATTTCAGCTGTGTATTCATTCCTGCATATGAGGACCACAGCGTCCACCTCGTAACTGGTGTCTCATTCAGGAGGCCTCATCTGAGTTGCTCTTTATGCAGCTGGTGACTTCATTGTCTGACAATGTAAATAGTTCAGCTTTTCAAAAAGTAATATGGCCACACTAAAGAAAGGCTTATCAGCCCTCTGACCACCTAATAATTTCACTCCCAAGAATTTGTTCAAAGAAAATAATTTCAGAAGAAAACAAAAAGCCCTATATCATGAAGCTGATCATTGCATCATTATCTAGACTATGAGAAAAGCTGGAACCAGCCCACCCATAGGGGAAGGAAGATGTGCAGGATAGCACATTCACACGCCTGGAGTGTTATGAAGACAATGTAGCAGTGAGCAGAATGTGAGCAGTGAAACAGAAAGCAGGAAGCAGAACTGTGTGAGCCAACAGATGCAACTCAGAAAACAGTGTTTCAACCGAGTGAAATAGCAACTACCCAAAAAGAGTAGGTAGCGAGATGGAACAGCTGCTAGGTGGGGGATGGTGGTTTACAGATGAGCTTCCTAATTATTACTGTGCTATTTTACACGACACAAATTCAGAAATAAAAATTTAACCAATTTTCAGAAAATGACTCTTTCATCACATCTCATTCCTCTACTTTATGATTTTCAAAGTCTCTCCACTAACTCCAAGATACGCCACAAATGCCTGGCCTTTAAGAGCTTTCTGATCTAAACCCATCTCTTCCAAATTGATCTTCAGTTCCCTAAAGGAAGCCCTTCCTCCAGTGCCCCATTTCTGCTCATGGTGTCACTCCTGCCTGGACTGTCTTCCTACTCCCCCTGCATACCTGAAAGACTCGACCTAGTCCTACCCATGGAGGTCTTCCTTCCTCCACAGAACTCGTACCGTTTGAATGGTTAGTTTTCATTATCACTTTATATATCTGAGTATATCTGAAGTACGTTCACAGAGCAGAGCTGTGACTTCTGTCCCACAGAGCTTGGTCAGATGCCCTCATACAATATAAATGTTCAATAAACCCTGAAGATCTAGGTTCAAACCCCAGCTCCACAACTGATGAGCAAATCAAGTCAGGCTGAGTGTCAAAATCCTAATGTACAACACAGGAAGAGGCTTTCCCTCTTGCTTTCTGCCCTGAGTCAACAGAGCCATGCCCATAAAGATGTTCTGTGTTTTCTTAAGAACACTCATTTGACTAACATTTATTTACTGTCCTTGCCAGTGTAAAATGCTAGGCAAACGGAAGCTCTTATTGTATAAGTCTCCACTGGTTGATGTGTGGCAAAGGCCAGTGAGAAAGATAAGAAACAAGCCTGAGGAAACTGAAGGTGCCAACCCAACCCATCTACTGACTGACTGACTGAATGAGTCTGAAAAGGCATTTAAATTGTAGAACAAACTGTGAAATTTGCTCTTTTAAAGGATGTACAGATCAGCACAGTCCTACCCACTACGTCCTCCTCCTTCTGTTTCTTTTATATTCCAAGGTGCAATTAGTTATGGTAACTAGAAAGAAGCCACAGCTTAGATGGGTCACAGCATAGAAATGTGCCTGAAGAAGTTGGGACAGGCCCTAGATTAGGTACTGGTTCACACGTGGCATAGCCCACGAACAAGCGGGAAGGCCCAGAGCCATTTCTCTCCCTCCAGGACTCTTCCAAGGTAGACTTCCAGAGAAGCAGACCAGAGCATGGGGACATGGGAAGGTCTGCTCAATGTACAGAGCTGTGTAAGGCTGGGAATCGGCTTCGGAAGGGCTGCCCTACCTGCCCAGCCCAGCTCAGCGCTTGGTACATGGCTTTTGATGGTTGTTCTCCTCTCTGGTTCAGAGGGTTTCTTCTGGCTCTTAGTTCTTAGGTTGGTATCTGAGAAACGTGACAAGAAACTAGAGGGGACCTCTGGATCTACGATGGACTTTCTGTCTCTGGAATCCCCAGGTCTGGCATGGTCTTACAGTGGCTTAGTAGTGTGTATGCTTGTACTATGTGAGTGCTTTTCACTAATAAAATATGGAACTTACTTCAGAAGCTGTATTAGTTTCTTAGGACTGCTGCAACAGCACCACAACCTCAGTGGCTTAAAACAACAGAGGTGTCCAGGAGGCTAAAAATCCCAAATCAAGATGGTATCAGGGCCATACTTCCTCTGAACCTGTCGGGGAGGATCTTTCCTGACCACTTCTTGCTTCTGGTGGTTTGCCTGGGATCTCTGGTGTTCCTTGGCTTGCAGCTGCCAACTCCAATCTGCCTACCTCATCGCATGCTGCTCTCCCTGTCTCTGCCTTTACGTGGCATGACTATTTTATAAGGATGCCAGTCATGTTGGATGAGGGGTCTGTCATACTGTAGTATGACTTCGTCTTAACTGTTTACATGTGCAGTAACCCTGTTTCCAAATAAGGCTGCATTGTGAGGTACTCAGGGTCAGGACTCCAACATATCTTTTTTGTGAGGGACACAGTTCAACCCATTACAAGAGGGTTAGGACACTGGGAAATAGGGCCGTTGGATTTCCTCCAACAAATACTAGGGGCTGCGCTGGGAGCTTGGAGGACACAGACACAAGGAAGGCCAGGCGCTTCCTCCAAAGATATCCATTCTAGCAGGTGAGTGATGGTTTCTATTTGCTCCTCAAGGCCCACTCTCTACCCTTCTCTTCCCTGCCCTGGGCAGAGAGAGGCATCCACTGGGCCCCTTCACCAGCAGGAGCTATAGGACATGGGAAGTGAGATGCTCCTGCCTGCTGACAGGGAGACGCTGGTGGCCCCTCCTGCAGCTGCAGCTCTTGCCTAGTTCTGGGAAGATGGCTCCCTCCCCACATCCTTCAAACGTAAGCGTGGTAAAAGCCCCCTGCTGCTGCTAGTCCCTGAGTGCTCTGTCATTCTTGTTGCCTGTCTTTAACTCTGTGCAACCTTTGTAAACAGACCTTCATTAATCTCCCCTCAATCACCTCTTTCTACTGTGCCATCTGTTTCTGCCAGACGCCTGATGATGCTCAGGGCTTAAATTAGTAGCCCATGGAAGGTAGCCCCAAAGTCTCCAACCACCCTCCCCACAGAGTCCTGCAGTGCCCCACACAAGGAGGCAGCTACACGCCAGCGTGGCCAAGTCCTGACCACACTGGACATGGATGTGACAGACTTGGGTGTGAGTTTCAGCTTTATTGCTGTCTGGTTGTGCGACCTTGAGCAAATTACTCAGACATCTAAGGCTCATGTTCAGCCATCCGCTAAATGAGGATAATAATGTCCACTTCACAAGGCATTTGTGGGAAGTCAGTAAAATATTATTTACCAAGCACCTATTGCAGCCTCTGACAAGTGGTAGTTGGTCTGCAAAGAGCAGTCATTGTTATGTTTCCATGTTTGGTCCTGATGTGGGAAGAACCGCTCACAAACCCAAGTCTCCTAGCTACATCCTTTGAGACTGGGCTGGCCACTGAGTCTCCAATCCTACTGTTCACTCTGAAGGGTGGACCTTGGTTCCTTTGGGCCCTGGAAGCCCTGGCTCCAAACCCATCCTTCAGCTTCAGTTCATTGAGAAACTCATCTTAGCCATTCAGTCACATTCTCCACAGCCAAGTCCTGCGCAACCACAGATGTGGGCACTTGGTGCAGCCTCCACCTTCCCACATACACCCTGCATGGGGGCATCTGGGATGGGCTTCTCTCTAGCTAGAGGTTACCCTGTGTGGCCCCAACTGGGTCTAACGCAATGTAGGTCACCAAGGAGCCCAAATAGCTACACCACCATCGACCGTCACCAATATACACTGAGACATGGAACCGCACTGGGCATTTTTGAAGAGCCTTTCTCTCCATGCCTGGCGCACATGCAGAGCCCAGGAGACTGGCATTGAAGGGGCTTTAGCCACTGACTCTGCTCTGGATGAAGAGGGCCACATTCCAAACACAGTGCTCCCAGCATTGCCCTCCTCGCACCCTGCCCTCGACCCCTAGATGGAAGTGGGCTCTCCAGCCCTGGCACTGGTTGGTGGCTTGGGGGTTAGGGTTCCCTGCCATAGGTGTTTCCTCTCGGGAAGCAATCTAAAACTTAAGACGATAGTCTTTCCTCACATCCACAGCACTTGGGAAGGGGGTGAGAAAGCAGCTCTATTATCCCTTTGAGTTTTCCCAAAGTCAGGGATGGTGCTTCAGAACAGGGGCAGCAGCAACCTCCCAGAAAACATGCTGCTTATCTCCCTGATGTGTCGGACCTCGCAGGTTTACAGTAAAATGATTTTGATGGTATTCTTGCCTGATGTCAGATGAAAGCTCAGCGCTGGGCCTGCTCTCAGGAGACTGTTCTCATGAAAGGCTGGTGCCCAGGACTCTGAGCTCCCCTCTCACCCCTCCCATGCCCCTGCAGCCTCCACTACCTCTGTGTGCTCCCCACCACTGAGGGTGTTCCTGGGCCTCCCTCGCTTTGGCCTCCCCACCCTTAGCACAGCCTGCATCTCCACATGATTCACTGATGGACAGGGGCAACTGTGGATGCAAGGACTGGTGCTGCTCTCCAACAAAGGTGAAGTCCTGAGCCAGTGAGACAAACATGGGAACAAGGAAAATGGAAGGCCAAAAAGCCTTTCATTTGGGATACCAAAGTCCCAAATAGCCACAGTCCTTTTGCCTTATTTTCCTCCTATCTCAGCTCCTTTTTCCATTCTGATATCAGGAAATGTCAGATTCCCCTAAATCCTAAAAGATGGCCAGACACCCTTTCATGCCCACATGTGCCCTTTCCTATGTCTGAACATATGCCACAGCCAGAGAACCAAGAAGAAAACTGGGTCTTACCACCATGGCTGGGGACCCCAAGACCTCTCCAGCATCAAACATCTGTAGGCGGGAGCCAAACTGGCCAAACCATGTCAGTGGGCACATATAGGGCAGGCCTCAGAGGCTGCTCTCTGGCTCAGGCATGGTGCTGGGCAGCCCCACCCACTCCCAGGCCATCAGGCCTCAGGAGGCATTTAATCAGACCTGTAGGCAGGCTTCTTTCCAAGCCTTACCTTCTCCTGACTCAGATTCCTTCCTGACACAGAGCATATCCTTCTCCCAATCCAGCAGCAAAGAGAGAGAGGCAGAGGCCAGGAGAGGAAAGAGCCACATAGGCATGCCGGGGTCCAGAAACAGCCTTTAAATCAATGTCCCAGCATGCTGATGGTGCAGGCCTGGCCAGAAGCCCACTGCTACTCAGTGCTACACCGATTTGCATTTTTGTAGTGAGAGTCAAAGACCTATTAAAATTTAGGAGCCTGGCATTTTCTAGTCTTCCAGCACCATGAATTCTAAGGGAGATTAAATCTGTTTGCCCCAGCCATTCTGACAGACCAATGAGTTTGCGCCAATGGCACACGGGTAAGAACCGTGCATAATAAACCTGCTGCCTCCTGCTCTTTGTGGGTGTGATGAGAGAAGGCCTCTCACTTCATGGGGATGCAGGCACCCAGGGGGCATCAATCACCCTGGAGAAGAGCGGGGAGGAGAGCCTGCACGCCCATGCAAAATGACTCTCTGCAGCCCTAATGAAGGCCGGCGATGGATGGTGGCCCAGGCTCGTTAATCAGAATACGCTGCCGTCTGCCTCTCCCTGCCAGGCCCTCCTGGGCCTTCAGTCCTGATTGATCTGTGGCACAGTAATTCTCAGATGGCACAGGCACTGAGCTGTGCCCTTAGGGTTCCTGCATGCACTGGCAGCAGCTCTGGAGAGCCAGGAGCCCTGGGTGGGATGGCTGTGGGGGGGCTTGGGGATGTGCCAGTGAGGGGCAATCAGTCAGGGAAGGAAAGAGTGGGGGCTGGCCCAGAAGTCTCTCAAGTTCTCCTGGACACATCCCAGACCAGAATGGTGCTGCTGAGACTCCAAAGGCTGCATCACCATGCAGCTACTCCCACTGGGTGGCTGACACCGGCTGCTGCCATCTTCTTCCAAGTATTCACCATTCTCAGTGTTGTCGTTCAGCGGCTGCTGCCCCATGGGTACCACTCCCCTCACATACAGTCTTCATGGCCTACTTCACTGCCACCTCTCCAGCTCAAGACCTCAGCCACCCCTCTTCAGAGAGCCAGGCTGACCTACTGCAGCCCCCAGACTCCTACCCAGCAGTCTTCCTTCAGACAGAAGCTGACCACATCATACTCTGACTCCACCCCACCAAATCCCTCCAGCCCTCTAAAACCACACCATCATCCCTCTCGGCCCCTATGGGAAGTTTGCCTAACTGCCCAGCCTTGGCCCTCCTCCTCCCCGGAAGATGTAGCCCACCTTGCACAAACAGCCCTAGCCCAACTCTTCATGACTTACATTCTGTGCTGCCTTTTCTGTGGTTTCCTGCTCCATTTCCCTGCAGGCTCTGAGAGAACAGTGCCAGGATCTTCACTCTCACCTATGGGCTGCCACACCTCGCAGAGTACCCTGCGCTAGATATGCCCTGTCCACTGCATCTACTGATGGCCAATGAGCCTTTCCTGCTGCATGATTCAGGCCCAGGAGTTCAAAGGCTGCAGGATGCAAGGTGGAGGCCTGGTCCCTTTTCCTCCAGGTGCCCCCTCCCCCCCCCGCCAAATAACTTAAGCCACTGAGTCTGTCCCATCCCTGAACTCTGCACAGTCTCACCATTCAGTGCAGGTCTCAATCACTCCAGTTTTTATCCATCTCTCCATGTTCCACGGGATTGATTGTGAAGTGCTTGCAACAGCTTTTCTGTCCCAGTTCTCACCCTGTCCTGTTGTACTACATGACCACTGTCAACTGCCTAGCAGGTCAAGGGGAGAGTGGTGCTGGAATCAATGGACCACCAAGAGCCAACCCATGAGAGAAGCCTAATGAGAGTACAGCACACTCTTGGCTGTAAGATCATAGTTCTGACCTCCTCTAGCTGTGCAGTTGCCAGGGGTCAATGGGAAGATGCCCAAGGCCCCTCCAGTGCTACCCTTCTGACTCCACAGATGCTCCCACCTGCAGGAATGAACCTTTTGCCGTTCCACCCCTTCTTGTTAGGGAATGCATGTTCAGCCCTGCCTGTCACTCATGCTCCTCAGTCCTCTGTTATCACCAGGATATCTGGAGAGTACTCTGGGAAGACTTCTATTTGTGTTTCCCAATCAATAGCATTGACTGGCTCCTGGCATCCAGCATGTCCTGAGATCCCAAATATTCACAATGCCATAAATGTCCTCCTTACAAGCCTCCCAGAGCTCTTGCAGTGAATGCCTCTGTGCATAAATGTCTTTGGAGGAATTTGAAGGTCCAGGTAGAGCTCCTATGCTGATCTTAGAGGTGTCCTGGTTTTCCACAGTGGGGGGCAAACAGGCATGAAGGCCTTAGAGTCCTCCTGCCCTCCTACTCTGCTGTGAGCATTGGGTCTACCCACTGTAGCAGGAAAGCAGGGCAGGGGCAAGTCCTGGGCCTCAAACCTCCCAAGGCCAGAGCTGTTACACTCACAATGCTACTTGCAGCCTTGGGGACTAGATAACTTCCACATCACAACCCAGATGCCTCAGGCCTAAGGATGACACTCTTAGCTACACTGCAGACATTTTATGGAATCATTCCCTTAGCAGCTAAACTGAGATTGAAGAAGAAAGGCCTTACATATTAGCTTGTCAGAGGGAATGGACTAGGAGGCAGCTGACCACACTGTGTGGGGCTGGACCTCTCTCTGCTCAGTCTTCCTGGGGCTGGCTGGTCACTCTAGGCCCTTTTGGACTGAAGTCTGAGGCTTGTACCTGAGTGGAAATTTAAGTGCTGATCCAGGTCTCCTAACACTGGGCAGTCGGGCAATCTGGAAGTCACCTCTTCCTCTTGTAATGCTGGAAGCTCAAGGAGAGAGTCATTTGTCGATTCGGCTTTGAATTCTCCCTGTGGAGGTGGGGGCGAATGTTTCCTTGAGGGGCTGTGGCCTCAAGACTCCCCATCCTTTTCCTGAGGCCAAAAGAGCAGACTTCAGGAAAAACGACACCAGTTGTTCTCTTTCTTCTGAACTGAGAAAAGATCAGGGTCAGTAGCTTCAGGATCTGGAGGTTTGTTCTGTGTCTTTCAGTTTGGATATGATGGGGTCCAGATTTCATCTGCTCATTCACAGCACTGCCTGCTATCCAAATGCAATGGGAGATGGGCCCTAAGTCTGGGCCTGGCTCTCATTTCAGAAGCTCTCAAGGTTTGAAAAGCTCCGGAAGCATGGTGCACTCCTCCACTCCAAGCTTGAGCCTTGGCCACAGCACCCTCCCCAGGTGGTCATGCAGTCTCCACTTGCTCACTTCCAAAGATGAGGCACTTACTACCTTCCCAGGTAGACATTTTCTCTTTAGCTGGTTCCAACTTTCAGAAGGCTGTCTCCTTGGGATTCCCTTTCCTTGGTCCTTGTTGTATTCCTCAAAGGCCCCCCACAGAATCAACTGCTCCCCTTTCTCCATGGCAGCCCTTCGAATTATGAGAGGCCAGGACCTCCTGAGCATTCTGTTTCCTAGCAACCACACTCTTGGGTGCATCAGCTTTTCTTCCAGCCCCCACCACCTTATGTGTACTATTCTCTGATGGGCCATCACCCATTGCTGAGCTCCATATGCTCCACGGGGTCTGATCAGCCCGGGGAAAAAGGGGGCTGTCACGTTCCTGGTGGGCACATCCTACCTCTGTTGATGGATTCCAGGACCACAACAACTGTCTGAGGAGCCCCACGGCACCATCAGGCTCACTTCATCTCTCTATCTGTTCCCTTATGAATTCCACTGAACATCCTACCAGCTCTCCAGGAGAAATGTGGCTCTGCAGAATCCACATGCAGGACCTAAAGGACTCTGACAAGAAGCTCCTCTTCCATGCTGTAGGTGCCCTTCCTCATTGCCCTCACCTTCCCCCTCCTCCCCCTCCTCACCTCTCTTTCCTTCTCCCTCCTCACGCCTTCTCCCTCCTTGTTTCCAACTCTCTCCTCTCTCCTCCCTCTTTGTGCTGTTATTGCTGCTTGACAGGGTGCTTCTGGGATGAATAGTGTTTTCAGCTCAGGCCAGGAATATATCAGGTCTTTCCCAGTCCTGCCCCTGCCCTCACCATGCTGGTGGAGCTCTGTGGAGAGTTGGGCCAGACAATGGGCCAGTGGGTTCACTTGGGAACTCACAAAAGCCCCATTGCCCTCCACACAGCAAAGAGTGGCAGGCACAGGGAACAAATCCCCTTCCCTGCAGGCTGCCAGGGTAGGATACTATGGGGGCACAGGGCCTCTGGAAGCATGGCTGGAGTCCTGGGCCCTGGGCTCTGGGCCCAAGACAGCCTATGGAGAGGGCCAGCCCCTCTATCACTCAGAACTCACAGAGCTGCAGAGTCACAGAGGCTTGGCATGGCCCCAATCCTCGCGTTTGTTGGGAATGTTAGCACCTCCATGTTGACACACTGAAGCCTCTAGATGCATACTCAGAAGGCCCCACACCATGTGTTTGGGGTCTGAGAGAAGAGGGTTTGCAAAAAGGAAGATGAGATACACAGCTTACTGCACTAAAGCGTGGGCTTTCTAAGGGCAGGAACTATTCCCAGGCAAGGGCTGGACACGAAGCACAAGCCCATCAGTGACTGCATCAGTGAGAGAAGATGGAAGTGGGACCCTAGCCTGGCTACCAGCTGTGGTGTGCAGCACCTCAAAGGAGGAAGCTTAGAAATTTCTGGTCTCTAACCCTGCACCAGGAGGACTCTGGATATAAGAGCAGGAGCATGTTGGAGGCCTGGAGAGGGGAGGCCACATTCTAGCAGGCTGGAGAGGAGAGTACATGTGGGGCAAACACAGGCATAGACAATTATTCTTCACTTCCGAAATGCAATCAGTCAATGACATCTACTGTGGGCATGGCCCAAGACTTTACTGAATTTTAAAATTGAGTAATACAGCCAATGGGGGGGTTTAATCACTTTTCCCCCACTTCATGGGAGTTAATCTAATGTATGTAATATAAAGATGATAACTGGCAAACAGCAAAGCACTTGCATCCCTCCTGACTGGTACCTTAGTGCCCGTGGGTCAAATTCACATCTCAGCAAAATGGCATGGAACTTCACTCTACAACATTCAAATCTCAGTGTTAAATCTGGTAATGGCCAGAGGCAACTGAGCTGTGTTTTCTTTATGTTTCACCAAGCACTTTGGGCCCACCTGCCCATCCTTTAGAAAAATGATGCAAAGCTTTGTCTACCAGCAGAAGAAAACACACATCTACTTCCTTTAGTGGACCCCTACCTAGCCAGCCACAGCGCAGCTAAGACAGCACTGGAGTTGAAGTCAAAAGACAAAGGTTCCAGTCTAAGCTGTGTGGATAATGGCAGTGTGGCACTGGGTAACCCACACAACCTCTCCGAGACCCAGATTTCTCATCGGTAGCATGGGTACAATATACCTGTTTCCCAAGTTAATTTGAAGATCAAATGAAATGCTTTTTGTGAACTGTCTAGCACTGTACTTTGCCCATAATAATCACTTGTCAATGCTAATTATTATTATTCCTAAACAGTTGGATTCAGATATATGCCTTTTATAGTTTATAAACTCTAATGGCTAGACAAGTGCATTTTTTCAGGCATTATCTTATCTTAGAAGACCATTAAGAGACAGGTATTGGCCCTACTGTTTGAGATCTCATTACACAAACTGAACACAACACCATCAGTTGAACAGGGGCTCAACTTGCATTCCCTAGACCTCTGGAGTGATAGCATCTGGGCTGCAAAGCAGCACAGGTCAAAGCAGCCCAGGTCTAGGTAAAGTCCTCTAGTCCAGCACATTCTCCAAGAGGGCCTTGGTTTACCACTGACCCACTGACTGCTCTGATGAGTGTTATGATGGTCTACTCTGGCATCTGGAAAACTTAATATTTTAGGCTTTGTGAGCCATTAGGTCTCTGTTGCAACTACTCAATTCTCAATTCTGCCATTGCCATTACCTCACGTAAGCAAACTATAGGTTGTATTTGGCCCATAATATATAATTTTCCCACCACTAGATAGTGAAGGGCTGTGGCCTGGACAAAGATGCTAGAAGAATTTGATCAGTGATATTTAAAATTTGTCTTTTCATGTTTGATCAATCCATTCATTATTTTACTGTACGATTAAAAGAAAAAACTCTTACAGCTATCAGCATACCTATAAACTTCCACAAAGTTTGTGTGACCTCTAGAATACCAGAAAATCCCCAGCTGGGACCCAGAGGATACTCACTGAACAAAAAATGAAATTAAATAAAATTTATATTACTAAGTCATCTAAATAAAGTGTAACTACAGAAGATAACTGGCCTAATTCTGATCTATGATGCTATCCCCTTGGGCTGAATGGTTTCAACAAAATTCAAAAGGGAATCTGAGTCCTTCCAAAAGGGTATAAAGGGAAACAGAATAAACATGGGGAACACAGGCCTCATTTGCCGCTAATGAATTTGCAGAGGAACGTGCATAATTAGTGTGTTTGTCAGCTGGGGTTCTGTAGACTTGGCACATCAATGAGATCGTATCG
This sequence comes from Macaca thibetana thibetana, assembly GCF_024542745.1. NCBI lineage: Eukaryota > Metazoa > Chordata > Mammalia > Primates > Cercopithecidae > Macaca > Macaca thibetana. Next base: position 37,520,931 of record NC_065579.1, on the reverse strand, counting down.
CCATGGGAGTGCTCAGAAGGGGGATGGACCCTGGGCTCTCGGAAGAGTCTCCTCTGATCTTATGGAAACCACCAATCAGAGGCATGATAAAGGAGATTAGTCAAGAGAAAATGCAATACTGCAAAACCAGGTGGCAGAGGAGTGAAGCTAGCAGATGGGCAAAGGGGGCTTCAGAAGGGAAGCCAACAGCAAGATGCTCAATCAAAACAGGCCAAGGACTGCCTGGGAATCATGGGGAAACGGCAAGGCTCTGTCTGGCTTCACAGCTTAGAGGGCAGTTGGGAGGAAATGTCCACAGCAAGGTCCCTGGTCACCACCAAGAGGAAACATAAGTCAAGAGTCAGTCCAGGTTTGGCCAGACCTCAGCACAGGAAAAGAGGAAGCCAGAAGTGTGGTGTACTCCACAGGCCACACTGACTGGCCCCTGTAAAACCACCTCACCACCTGCTGCCTTTGCTCTTCCTCTTTTCCTTAGGCTTCCACACCATTGCACCTTTTCCCAGCAGGTGGTCCCTACAGGTGTGCTGGGCTGATGAATAAACCACATGTGCTTCCCAAAGCAGAATGCTTGCCCTGCCCCCTGGTTGGCAATGCTGGGCAGTCAATAATGCCTGGAATAACAAGAGAAATGCCTGACATTGTGGAAAGTGACAAGAGAAGTGTATGGAATGTGTGGCAGGGAGTGGCTGAAGTGGGCAGACTCCATGATCAGTTTGGTAGGCCAGCAGCATGTGCAAACTCACAGAGATGTGTCAGCTTCAGAGAGAGGCTCCTGGGCACCCCTCAGCCAGCACTTTGGATAGCTCCAAAGAGGAAAGTGGAGGAAGGCTGATCCCCAGTGTCTGTCCAACCTTCTCTATCTGCAACTTACAAGAGTATTCTAAAGAAACCCTGATGCAGCTATTGGGGAGTGGAGCAGGACCCTCACCCACAGCCACCACCACTCCCACATGGCCTCAGGGGCTGACTCATGGTGACCAATGCTGTGGAATTACTTTTGTTTTACAGTTTCAGCTCCCGTAGAGATCATTTGTCTCTCCAAGTGCAGTCCTGTGACTGGGCACTCTGCCACCTGGTGCAAAGCCCTCTTCCCCAAAAGGCCCCTGGTTAAAGCAGAGAAGGAAAAGAGCTAGGCATAGCAGACCCAAACAAGAACATTTTGTCAAAAACAGATCTCTTTCACCAACTAAGCTTGAGCAAATTGTATAAACACTATATTTAGACACTTTGAAGGAATATTTAAAGTGTGTGTTTCCTAAATGACAGTCAGATGTCTTCCCCGACTCTCTGTGATCAGCTGTAGAATTCACTTCCCCATCCCATACTTGGGATCTCCAAGAGACTAGCTACTCAGTGTGTGCGCCAGAATCTCTCAGTCATAGCCCCTTGGTGAGGAGGTATTTCTCCCAGCTATGAACTTTTTTGCAGAATTAAACCATCCGCTGGCTCAGCAAGTGTAAAGCCCCAACAACTGTGGGCTGTTGCTTCTGAGACATGTCCACCCCCGTGGTGCTTCCCTGCCATCCCCCAACACAGACCACAGACCACAGACCACAGACGTGCTGGCCCAGGCTGACACTCACTCGCAGGCACCCCTCCACCACCCTAGCAGCTGCCTGCTTTCACACGCTGCCTCAGAGATGAAAGCGACTATGTCCCTTCAACAGAAGAGAATATTTTGAACAGAGAATTAACAGCAAATTAAACTGGTTTCACTGTACTCATTCATGCACAAAATCAGTGTGGGAGTTAAACCGAGAAAAACCAAACAGGCGATGTGTTGCGATAATCAGAGGGCAGAATCCAGCCTCAGAAAGAAATGATCACTCAGAGGAGGAAAGCCCGGGAGCTACAGGCTCCTAATTGGGCAAGAGTGCTACCTCTTGTCCCATCTGGAGCCAGCCTCCTTTCCAGGGCTGGGGGATCCAAAAGGGCTTGGAGATCTCCTAGGCCAGCAGCAGACAGCCCCATGACAGGTAGACACACCCTCCTGAAAAGGCCCCCGGTACTTGCCTGCTCTGCTCCCTGGGCAGCTGCTTGCACTGCCACTGCATGATCAATGAAAAACATTACAGAAACAACCAATTAGGGCCCAAAATGCCTTCAGGCTTTTTCCTTCATAGGCACATCTGGCTGCAGTGGGGTCACAGTGAAACTCCTCTCCTGTGGATTCATTGGGACCCAGAATTAGCAGCAATGGAATAATAACCAGCTTTAGAACACCAAGCAATTTTTGATAACTTCACAAATCTTTCCTTCCAACTCTGCCTGGTTAATCTATTATCTAATTCTCACCTTTGGTAGATTTCTTACCTTTGGTCCCTCCATTTACCATGGCTCCATCATTCCCATCCCTAAAATAAAACCTGGTCCAGGTGCACACAGTCCAGGCTGGGTGGAAGGGAAGTGTACATGAGTGGAAAGCAAAAGGACCCCAAACTTCCAGCCCCAAGGATCTTCTGAGAAGGAGATTCTCAGAAAGGGCAGTAGCGATCCCATGTAAATTCATTTTAATGACAAGTGATGCTGCTAAAGGCGCCGGTGCTCACTGTGCACGTCAGCGCATCCCAGGCCTTGAGGCAAGCTGAGGCTTCTCTCCTGGGCACGCTGCTGAAGAGACCAGAGCGGCTGGATGTGAAGAGTCAGCCTCTCTCATTTCACACACTCACCCTTGTCTTGCCAGCACCAGTAGGAGCTACCCTAAAGCTTCAGGGGATGCCTGGAGTACAGGAGCCCAGACTGGAGCCCTGAGCAGGCTCTCAGAGCCCCGCTCCTTCCCATGACCTCCAAATAAGCTCTTTGTTGTCCCCAGCTTGGCACGGAGCCACCCAGAGCTCCAAGCGGAGTGTCCGCACTTTTATTTCTATTTATTTTTAATACATCAAATAAGATGAGAGAAACATAAGTTTTAGTAATATCAAATATACAAATGGGTCCTAGTACCCTCAACTTGGGCCATAGTCAGGCCCATGTGTCCTGAAAAGCCTGCAAGGGCAACCTGCGGAAGGGTGGCCAGGGTGCCCTAACTCTATGTTCATTATCAGCGTGGAATATTGCAATTTACAGACGCCTGGTGAAGAGCATTTCCAGGCCACATTATCTGGTTTAGACTAAACGAACCCTTACAGAGATGGAATAAGTGGCTTTCAGAGATTCCTGCAAAAGATACTCAGGTCGAACCACTCTGAAACCATAAAGCAGAAATAAAGCCCAAGAGCCTGAGGCTGCTGACACTCACCCTGCTCCCAGTAGTAGCTCTTCATCAGCCACATGAAGAGCTAAAAACTAGGATAATCTAATCAGATATGACAAGAAATTGGCAAAAATATCAAATAATCAAAAAGGCTATATTAAATACAGTTATACATCCACTATTGTTAATGATAAACCTTACCCTGAGCGTCTATTCTGTCTTGCTGTGCCAGCTAATGAGATTAAGAAGCCATTTTAATCATAGCAAGATCTTTTAAAATATTGTTTATTTCATCTTTATCTGATTTTTAAATAATTTCCTTTTATTGCATATATTAAAATGTACAAAATACATTAGCACAGTAGCACATGCACACACTCACTACATACATAAATATAAGAGTCTTGGGGCTGATGCTTGGTCTGGGATCCTGGAGTTTTGGAGACCACTTCCCATCTCAGTGGGTGGCACCTTCCTCCTGCCAATGACTCAAGCCAAAAACCTGTACACCCTCCTGGACTCCTGGCTCCCCTCTCTCATCTGCTTTGTCTATCGCTTCTTCTCTGCGCTTCCTCTCTGAATACCTCCCAATAATTCCGTCTATCTCCATACCCACTGACATTGCCCCCATACAGCCACAGCCCCCTCTCTCCTAGGCACCTGCATCAGCCCCTAACTACTGTCTCGACCCTTTTCTTGAACCTCCCAAATTCACTCTTCATCTCACAGACCGGTCAGCCTTCTATAAATGCAAATTTGATTATATGTGTCCCTTATGCAAAAGTTTTCAATAGCTGCCCATGGATCTCAGAGAAAAGTCCAAGCTCCCTTTCCCTCCTCCTCCACACTGTCACTGTCATCAGCATCACAAATAACAAGTATTGCTCCGTTCCTATTGGCCAGACACTGGTGCTGAATATGTCGCATCCACTCTTTTAACATCCACAACCCCTTTAAGGGGTAGTTACAGGTATTGCGGTCACTTTACAGACGAAGATAGAGAGGCTGAGGGAGCAGTCCACATTTCTGCAGCTTTTTTCTGTCTCTGCCTCCTGCAGTTCTCCCTGGCCACCTACACAGCTCCCCAGAATTGCCCTCAGTTCCACCCCCATCCTTTCTCATGCCCAAGCTGCACCCATGTCTTCCTTTGCCTTGAACACCACCATTCCTTTCCCCTGGATGACTCTTCTTGCCCTGCTGGCTGTAGCTTAGAGGCTGTACTCAGTGAGATGCCTTTCCCATATGGGCCACCAGTGGCTGTCAAGCCAGCAGGTAAGAAGCCTGTGGGGAAGCCAAATTGGACCCAAACCTGCGCAAGCCTCCAGGTGTAACTCTCAGTTTGCAGGATGTCCAGGGAACTGAAGAACATGCTACCAGACACCATGGGGATACAATCAGCAAAAACCAGACTCTGGGAAATGCTACAGGACATGTAGCCTGGTTTATCCAACAAAGAAATTACATGAAAAAATAAGAAGGGTGAAGGAGCCTAAGGAGTCTTTTAAGAGACAAATCAACCAAGTGTTACGTGTAGATTTTGTTTAGATCCTGATTTAAATAAACCAACTGTAAAATTTTTATGAGACACAGAGGAAAATCTGAATACTGACTGGGTATTTGATAGCACTAAAGAATTATTGTTAATTATTTTGGATGTGATAATGATATTGTGGTTGTTAAAGAAAGAAAATACGGTACATATTTGTGTAAAATATTTAAACTATGTTCAATAAAATTATAATAAATAAGATCAAAAAATAAAAGTTTTTTTTTAAAGTTGTACATCCCAAGCCCCAAGTGTGAATTAAATTAGGTACTGTATGAATTCTCAGAGTCCCCTAATTTTTCATCAGACCAATCACCACACTTTCAACTAACAATTTCATTAACATCATTCTTCCCCACGTAACTGTATGCTACGTGAGGACATAAATGTGTCTATCGGTCCACTGAGACCTGCCAACACAATGTACGCACACAACACCCCCCAACACACACCCATGGGCCCCTCATGACTATACACACCTGTACCGACATACAAATGTACACCACGCACACACCCATGCCCCCTCACACCTACATACACCTGTGCTCACACACACACCCACACACATGCACCCATGTCCTCCTCGCACCTACATACACCCATGCCCACACACAAATGCACACCACACACACTTGCTTTCATGTTCCCACATGTTTTTTCCCATGTCTCTGCCAGGTCTACCTCCTCACTAGGCCCCGTTAACCCAGGCGGAAGGGCAGGAGGAAGAGGCAGCATGATATCCTGCAGGCCTGAAGTCCATGTTATTTTAGATGTGTACTGAAAATATCCTGATTTCTCAAGCCCAAGATTCTGCCCCTCCACCCACCCCCTAAGCTGTCCTACCCACACACCACCAGTCTCATTCCTTGACTACCATTTTATTCTATTTCTTCCAGGTTCCAAATCCTTTTTAGGATATCTCTATTCAGCTACTACTACAAAAAAATAATAATAAGCAGCAGCCAGCAAGCACAGGCACTATGCTGGGACCACTAGGAGACCTAAAGATGTAAAAGTAAGATTCCTGCTTCCAAGGGCCGTGGCTTCTCAGCCAGGACTATCTCCATGACAGTCACCATGTCCAAGCACCAACTGTGGCCTTTACCTGCCATGACTTCCCAGCAGCCTATGAGACAGGCTCTATTGTCACATTTCTATAGAAGGAGAAACCAAGGCTCAAGAATCCAAAGCCTCAGTATATACTGCAACCAGAGCCCGCTTCTAACCGGAGTCTTATCTAGTCCCAAAGTCCATTCTCCTACAGTGGTTTCATCACCTTAGACACAATGACCTCCATAGTCCATGGCCTACAACTCCCAGCCTGGAACAAATCTCTGGGTCCATCTGTCTACTACCTTGCAAACTCACCAGGTATAGTCATGACTCTCTGTTATACCGTTGCCGTGCCCCCACCTGGAAAGCCCTTTTCCTGGAGAAGCTCCACCAGGCATGGTGGCATGTGCCTGTAGTCCCAGATATTTGGGAGGCTGGGGCAGGAGGATGGCTTGAGCCCAGGAGTTCAAGGCTGCAGTCAGCTATGATCGTGCCACTGCACTCAAGCCTGGGTGACAGAATGAGACCCTGTCTCTTCAAAATAAAATGAACCAAAACAAAAAACAAAAAACAAAAAAAAAAAACGGAAGCTTCAAGTCTAAGAGTGTGTTTTGGCCGGGCGCGGTGGCTCAAGCCTATAATCCCAGCACTTTGGGAGGCCGAGACGGGCGGATCATGAGGTCAGGAGATCGAGACCATCCTAGCTAACACGGTGAAACCCCGTCTCTACTAAAAAATACACACACAAAAAAAAAACTAGCCGGGCGAAGTGGTGGGCACCTGTAGTCCCAGCTACTCAGGAGGCTGAGGCAGGAGAATGGCATAAACCCGGGAGGCGGAGCTTGCAGTGAGCTGAGATCTGGCTACTGCACTCCAGCCTGGGTGACAGTGCGAGACTCCGTCTCAACAACAACAAAAAAAAGAGTGTGCTTTGAATGTCTGAAAATAAGGAAGATATCAACTTTAGGATGTGATAAACACTATATTTAGAAAGATATTTATTCTGCCTTTGGGGAAGTGAAGGGGAAATGAGGGAGCTCGAGCTGAGGCTTAGCACATGAGTAGGAATGTGCTAGTCAAAGAAGTATGGAAGGGCATTCTAGGCAGAAAAAACAGCAGGGCAAAGGCACTGAAGCATGCAAGATCTGGGGGTTTTGGGGGTCAACAAGCTGCCCAGTGTAGGATCTCGGGGCAACGAGGAGAGTAAAGGAACATCGCAGGCCAATCTCAGGACTAATCTCACTCTTTACTTAGAAGAGCTAGCAAAAACACTCCACAATCCCTGAGGCCCTGCAGCTGAGAATGATGGTAAAGACGATGATGATGATGAACTTCATGCATCAGGGGTCTAAGGCGTCTTTTCTGCTCCTAACTACTCGTGGGAAGTGCCCTGTCAACTGTCAAATGGTGTGAAGAGCCCGTGACTCCATATCTCCTCCTCCACCCCACAGTCCAGCACATTGGGAAAATAAGAAAATAGAAAGTGATAAGTAGGGGTGTCTTCCTCATCTACTGGGAGACTATCAGAACTGACACAGGACATCCTCCAGACCACGCCTCGCCGGCAGTACCCTCCACGTCCACTCCCTGCCCTCCACAGCAGAGGCTGCAGAGGTCTTCTGGAGACCGCCTAGAATCAGAGTTCCGGGCTACGCCTGAGCTCCAGGCTGGTCCACAGCACACCCAGCGCGGCACAAACTTCATTCCAATGTGGAAGAAAAATGTCAAGGTGCTTCCCAAGGCCTGAAAGCTGAGCTCCTCTGAAGGCTAGATCCACGTCCTGAGGATCCCTGGAACTCCTCTGCTTGAAAACGAAATGACACACGTGAAAGGGCAGACATTCCCACTCCTGAGCAGCAGTTGTTTCTTCCATAAGCAAACACACCCCGTACAGACACTGCTCTCCTCTCACAGATGGGTGCCTAGAAAACACAAAATCGCTTCCAAACTACAGATTGTGCCGAAGCCCTGTATCACCTGTTAGTGTGCAGACTCTACCGTCACTTGTCTGGAGTCTCCAGGGAGTCAGGAGCATGGGGATTGGCCTGCCACCAAGTACAGACAGAAGCTGAATCAGTGCCATTCGATGGGGCTTGGATTTTAGATGACGGGGTCAACAGGAAGAGGAGTCAGTGGAGACTGGGCTGGAAATCCTACACACTCAACTTCTCAGCGCCATCCTGCCTCGAGCAGAACTTGGTGTCATCATGATCAAGTGATTTTTTTCATCCGAAAAGGGGACTGTTAATGACATCCATTTACAGGAACAATATTTGGAGTGATGAGATAAATATAAAAGTGTAACTTACAGGAGGTTGGCCATGAAGTTGATCAGCTGAGATCACAAAGCTCTTGGCCCATGTGCAGTCACTCCCCACTGCCTTCCCAGGCACATTCATCCACCAAGGTACGGTCCCTCTGACCACAGCCCACCCCACAGACTCCCAAATCGATCTCAGCTGGCACAAGAGATAACACTGATTTATTTGCCTTCCTGGGATTAATCAGAGAGGCCCCGAGTCATCATGGAACCTAAGGATTACTTAGTGGTAGAATATGGGGAATGCTACACTCCATATACAGCTTGGGCTCCCAATAGGAAGAAGAGCTACCATGGAAGGGCTTTAACCTCCGCCCTTTGTCGCAGCACTGAGAGCCCCAGCTGTCTGAGCAGAAAGATATTTCTCCCCGTGGAGGGAGCGCAGACACAGCCCACTCAGGCTGACATCCGCAACCAGGCACAGTCTTTCTTTCACAGACAATCCCAGGGTTTTCAAGCCAACATGAAGGAGGGTGTGTGAGGAGGAATAAAGGCCCCAAAGGGAGAAGTGGCCATTCATCCATCATCCATTCAATGTGCCAATCAAGACTGCAAGGGAATGATGGGGGCTGGCCACTTCAAAGTGGGTGGTCAGGGGAGGCTGCCCAGAGGAAATGCCACCTTGAGTTGTGGATGAGCTGTGGGCCTGAAAAGACCCATGGAGAAAATATCCTGGGCAGAAGAAAGGATGGTGCCAGAAGATCAAACACACCTGTGATGTGAGGCGTGCCTTAAGAGGCCCACGTGTGATGCAACCGCCCCTTGCTTTGCTGGCCTGCACTGAGGGTCCCTGCAGGGCTGCTGCTTCACTGGCCCTTTCTCTGCCCACCAGCAGTTGCTCCTCTCCCCACCCTCCCTCACCCTCGACCCAGGAAAGACATTGCCAGGAGACTCAGGTCTGAGTCCAGAGGGTTAGAAAGGAGCTGGGATTGGGGTATCCCTTCCTTACAGATGCTGTGGCCGCTCAAGGCCCCCCAGGCCAAAATGAGGTTGGGCTCTTCCAGAACCCTACAGATGATGTGCTGACCAAGAAGATAACTGTCCTTCAAGAATAAATATGATAGGGGGCTGGGCTGGGCGGGGCCCCAGGTTCCCTGACTTAACTCTGATTGTGGCAGAGAATCATGGAGTACCTCTGCCCTCTGCTTTTCAGAAAAACCCTCCCAGAAACAGTCATCTCATCGCAGGGCCCTTTGTGGTCCAGGTCCACACTCCACACAGCCCCCTGGTGACAGGCAGACACTATGCAAGGAGCATGACACTCACCAGGAGGGACCCGCATCCAGCTCCCTTGCTCCCCATTAGGAGGCAGAGCCACCAGGCTGGCCATTCACCAACCTCTACTCCTTTGGGCAGCCAAGGGCTCTTGGGCGGGACCTGACGACAATAGCAGCAGTCGGCATACAGATTGCGGTTTCTGTCACCACTACCAAACCTGTGGCGGTTTCCAGCAAATCTGCCCAAGCGGGGGGTCCCCCTGAGCCTGGCACCTCAGGGAATTATCTCTGATGAGCCAAGGCTTCAGAGTAGAGAGCAGGGTGTGGAGAAGGTTAACGGCATTGGGATCTACAGTGAAGACCAGCATGCTTAGTGGGGCCATCGATGAAGGAGCAGGCCCTTGACAGAGGAAATCATAAGGTCACTCATCAGAGAGAATGGTCAGCAACAACACATCATTGGGGGTGGGAATAATCATTGTCTGAATAACAACAGCAATATTCATGACAACAAGAGGAACTATTATTGGGTGCTCACCATGTGCCAGGCATGGTCTCAGTGCTTCTGTTAATGCTCAATAAGCTTACGAGATTGTTCACCCTGTACTGATGAGGCAACCCGCATCCAAAGCACCAGGTCATGGAAGAGGGCAGCCAAGGCCAAGGAAAACTGGTAAAGAACAAGCTCAGCAGCCAGAAGACTCAAGTCAAACACAGCTCAACAGGTCTGAGATGACCTCTGCAGGGAGGATACGAAGGAGCTTATGGGCCTGTGAGCAGCTGGAGGTCTCGGTGGTCTAGGTGGCATCTTAGTTAGAGCTTAGCCCCTGGTCTCAACATGCCACAATATATGTCTTGGTGTACCCGTAAAATACTTCTATTTCTTCACCTCCCCAGTGATCCTAGGAAGGCTACACCTCCCTGCTGGCAGATATGTGAAGAAAACTAAAGAAGGAGTCAAAGGGAATATTGTAGCTCCTTGCTTCTCCCCAGGCCCTACCTCATCTTCAAGCCTGTTTGCTGGCTCCAGAGATGGGTTGGCAAAGGCTGCAGAAATTGGGACATTTTGCTATAACTAAAGGGAAAAGTAGAGGACAGCCTTATGAAGGGACCCATGCTCATTTCGATTTGGATTTGAATCGTACAAACTCCTTCACCCTGTCCGTCCTTTTCAAAATGCAGAAGTAAACCTGGCTCGCTCCTCTGGTATCAGCCCACTTTCTCTAGCAGTTTAAACTTGAATAGAAACTTAAGCTGCCCTGCTTAACATTCGGGTGGCTTTTCCTCTTAGAGCTTATAAACACCGAATTCACTTTTGCTTACATGAGTGCTGGGAAGATATCTGAGCATTCTGAACTGAAAAAGTGCATGTTCTCAGATTCTGTATCTGCACATAAAAGGTCTTAGCACCATATTTTAATTTTCAGCTTCATCCAAGCCTGGAAAATTTCCACTTCAAAGCTGTGGCTTTCTTATTTTCCTTGCGGAAAAAATGCATTGGTAACAGAGATGATTCTCTCCCAGCTTATCGTCTCTTTGCATGATGTTGGAAGGATAGCCACTCACTCTCCTACACACTCCTTCCGCACAGGACACCAAGACTACCCCTGTGTCCATCTGGACCCTGACTCTCTGTGACTGGGCAAAATGTTACATTCACAGAGTATCTGGTGAGCCAGCAAATAAAGAATGAGAAGACAAGATCAAGGCGGTGTGGATCTCTGTGGGTGTCAACTGCTGGGGCCAAGCTGAGCTGGAAAGAGCAAGGTGGCCTTCAATGCAGTGGAAAGGAAGCAGGGAAAAGCAGAGGGCGCTGGGGTTCTCCTAATGTAGACTCCTATTTTGCATTAATTTTGTTTAAATCACATCTTTTAAACTGCAAATCCCCAGAAGAGAGGAAAACGATTATTAAAGTAGAAGATCTGGTTGTGCGTGAGAGAGTGAAAAGCCTGTTTCAATGTAGAAGTCCAAGGCTGGAGGCTGCCACTCCTTTCACACGCTGGAGATTTGTTGAACTCAAACAAGAAAAGAACAGGCTCTGGCATAACAGCCACAGCACTTCATTCCCAGGAAAGAAGAGAAAAGAGAAACCAGAGAAAAACACCAGTTAGGGGAGTAAAACCAACAGAAGGAGATGTTTTCCCGGAACAAAGCACTTGGCTCTTCAACGTGTTTCTGCAGATCAGAGGTGACCACAAGGAGGACGCAGAGAAAATCCTACCTTCTATGGCAGGTGTATTCATGAAACGCCCAACTAAGGAGTGAGGGTTGAAAAGCGCACAGCAGAGAGTTTGGGTACTGAGCCTGGCTGGTCTGCTATATCAGAGCGCTTTCTCTGAACTGAACCTCCCCATTGTTCTTCCAGAGCCTTCTTTCACTTATCAGAACCCAAGAAAATCAAACCAACAATCTGGGCTTTATGAACAGTGTTTAGACAGGGAGAAGGACGATACAGAGAACACAGGCTTTCAGAGAAGAAATGGGCACATGAGGCGCAACCTGTCCTGGAGGCTGAGGCAAAGTTAAACAGCCTCTTAGAAGGTTTCTAGGCTAGGAAGCTTTCATCTTTGCATTTTTCCTCCCGAAAGTTCAAATCATAGGATTACAAGGAGCCTTAGATAAGAAAAGTGAGGCCCAAGAGAGGAGTGACCTGAGTCTCACAGCCAGTCCAAGTCCTCTTTCCACAAGCCACACCATGCTGAACTCTGAAGTGGTGAAAAGGGGACATCCAGGGAAGTGTCTCTGTGTCCCAAGGCACCTCAAGATGAAGTCACCAACTCAGTTTCCGGAATATTAGGAGAGTTCCACATGTGCTGAGATGCAGGGATCCTTGGAAGACGGGGCAGTGCTCTTTTCAGTTTAGGATCCCTCCTTTGGTAGAAAGAAGCCAAACAGGCTCAGCTTGGTAAGCAGGGAGGAAGAACTGCCATGCACACTGAAATAAAAGAGATGAGGAATAAGGATGAAAAACAGAGGAAGCAAATTTAAGAGAGCTCCTAACACCTTAGGGAAGAAAGATACTGTTGTCTTTGGCATTCATTCCTGACTTCATTTGCTCAGTTGGGTCCACAGTTTGGCCACAGGCTCCTGCTCTGCGAGGCACTCTGCTAGGCCTGTGGATGAAATTCATAACATAATAGGTAGGACCCCAACCCCCACACAGTTCATGATCTGGAGGGACAGACAGACAGGTATGCTGTAAGGAGTTACCCAAATGCCTTAGGTGACACAGTATGACAGCATGTGTGTGGAACAGATAACGGAGGCCCTGGTTCGACATAAGGATGAAAATATTTCCTAGAAGCAGCAGCCTCAAGGGTGGGACTAGAGGGATGAGCAGAAGGAGCCTGATGATGGCGAGGAGGCTGGTGCTGGGTAGGACTTGTCGGGCAGAGACGAGGACAAGTCCAGAGCCCTTGAGACAGCCCTGTGATCCCTCACTTCCAAGCAAGTGCAAGGCTCTTGAAGTGGGCATGTGAGTGTGGGGGGTGTGGGAGGGAGAGTATGTGCTTGCACTGGAGAGAGGAGTGGAAGATCAGGCAGGCTGGACTTTGCAGGCCACGTTAAGGTTGTTCTTTGTTTGGATTTATGATTTGTTTCCTTGTTTTTTCCACTTCATTCTCAGAGCAAAGGGAAACCACTGAAGTGTTCCAGGCAGAGCGGCCTATGAACAGATTTATTCATTCTTCATTTCAGTTAACATAGTTTAGGTTTACAGTCTTTATGAGCATTCCAGATGCAAACAAACAACAACAAAAGAAAGGTTTTATAGGCTTACACTTGCTAATTATGCAACTAATTAAGTCTGTAATCAGAACAATCTCTACACCCCCTGGGACCATCAGCACCCAGGGCCACATTACAGGGAGGTGGACCGTACTGGGGGTATCTCTTCTTACATTCTTGTAACTGAATTGGTTCTCAGATGGATGAGGAGATTTTTCATTATATCTGGCTAGAGAAAGATGCAGGGGGCTGATACCGTGTGTGTGTGAGCATGTGCCTCTGTGCAGGATGCATCCTCTGTTTGCAAGGGGCTTGACCCAGTCCGAGCAAATGGTGTTGAACTAGCTGGGGCTCAGCAAAGCAATCCATTTATTATAATTCTGCTGAGAAGAGGCCCAGTAAATCAAAGAGACAACCTGACTGCAAACAAATTACACACCAAGAGTTAGGACAGAGGGATGGAGGGAGGGAGGGGAGGGCAGGGTAGTGGCCAATTGGGAAAAGTGAGAATAAAAAGGAAGGGCCTAAGGAAAGCCAGAGAATAGAGACCTACAGAGATGTCTAGAGTCAGAAAGAAATAAAAATGGAGCCTAATTTGTCCATCAGGAAGAAAAAGAAAAAGAAAAGACTCCTACCAAGAGAGATCCCATTTGTTGGAAACCCCTAACTTACAAACACTTGACTTTAAAAACCAACTGCTCTTTGTTCTCCTGAGGGGTCACCTAGGGAGTGATTGATGGGCAGTTACTTTCTCCTGTGCAAATGTTCATAGTTCTCTTTTCTCATGCAAATAGAGTTGGGAACCTCTTCTTAATACAGAGTTAACCTGTTGTTGGTACCCCTACTGCAAGTATGCATCCCAGCCTGGGAATCCTCCAGAAACAACTGCCCATTGGTGAAGGCCCTCTTCCTGGGCCAAAGTCAGGAAAGATGGATTTCCGGGGTCTCAGCATGAAACTAAGCCCATGTTCCTGTCTCAAGAACTGTGACAACTAGTGGGTAGCTGTGGTTGGTATTGTCATGCCCACACCCCTGGCAAGACATTAAGCAATAAATAGGCTCCAAGGCCATGTTGAGGATGTAGCTCGACTACCACTTAGAACATCCTTTCTGTGAAAAAGTACATTCTCACATCCAAGTAGCTCCTTTATAAATACAACTCTGAAAAAGAACCGGCTTTAAAACTGCAAAGTACTTTTATGGGAGCAGCACAAGTTTGGAGAGGATCTGCTGAGACAGTTACATCACAGTTCTCCAAAACTCACTTATAAGAACAGAAGCCTAGCTAAAGAGAGAATGGTATGAGCTACAGTAGGAGGCTGCAGTCTATGGTCATTCTCAAGGAATCTGAGTAAACTCCCTCCTTTCTAAGATGGCATAGTGTGATGCAACTATAGAGAAGAAAACTGGTTCCTACTGTAAATGCTGAGGCTGTAAGGAGGGCTCTAACACCCAGCTCCTACCAGGATGGTTCATACACAGTTTCCCAACCCTCAGACAGAGTTTTGGATCCATCTTGCTTATAAATATCAATGCAAAAGTCCTAAATAAGTCATTGGTGGAGAATCTAACACCACACTGAAGGACAAAGTAAAATTTGTTATAAGGCAAGGATAGTTTGACAATAGAGAATCTATTATATAATTAACCATATTTATAGATCCAAAATACTATCCAAGTGTCTCAATGAACATCAAAAAGGCAACTAATAGTATTTAACACCCATTCTTGATTTTTTTAAAACTCACAATAAAATAATAATAGATGGATACTTTCTGTTTTGGTGAAATATATCTTCTTCAAACTCAAAATGCTTAATGAAAAAACAGCAGAAATTTTCCCATAAAAATTAGGAATAGGCCAGGAGCAGTGGCTCATGCCTGTAATCCCAGCACTTTGGGAGGCCAAGGCAGGTGGATCTTTTGAGCTCTGGAGTTCGAGATGAGACTGGGCAACATGGTGAAACCCTGTCTCTACAAAAAATACAAAAATTATCCGGGCATGGTGGCACATGCCTATAGTCCCAGCTACTCTGGAGACTGAGGTGGGAAGATTGCTTGGGCCTAGGAGGCAGGCGCAAGTTGCAGTAAGCCAAGATCATGTCACTGCACTCCAGCCTGGGTGACGGAGTAAGACCCTGTCTTAAAAAATAAAAAATAGAACAAGATTAAAATGTCACATTTACTGTGATTGCTTAGCATTGTTGTGGGAACAGTAGGCAAACAATTAGCCTAGGATATTAGATGTATAAATTGCAAAGGAGGAAAGTATGGTCAACATTAGTAGGTAATATGATCATATATGTGACAACTCCAAGACAATTAACTGGCAATCTGTTTTAGATAGTAAAAAGGCAGTCTATTAAAGTCATATATAGAAAGCAATGGTTTTTTATCATTACAAACAAGATAAATTGAAAGAGAAAAAACCCACTTATAATAGCAACAAAAGAGACAAAATACTTGAAAATATACTTACGAAGAAAAAGGATAAGGTCCATGTTTTTGGTTAAGAATTCTAAACATCACAAAGATTTTATTTCTTCCTAAATTAATCCATAAACTTAACCCAATAAAAGTATTATTTATTTATACATTCATTAGGAAATAGTCAAGCTAATTTTAAAGTTCAAACAAAAACAAACAAGTGCACTTATTCCAAAGAACAGTCTGGCTCTATCTAGGAGGGCTGAACAATTACATATCCCATGAACAAGCAATTCCATTCCCAGCAATATACCCGAAAGAGCCAAGAGAAATTCTCAGAAACATACAAATGAGACATACGCAAGAGTGTTAGTGTGAAAAATTGCATACATCAATTTTCAACAGGAAATGCCCATCTAGAGGAAAATTAATAAATCGAGGTATTTCCATACAACAAAATACCATAGAGCTTTGGCAGTAATGGACTAGAGCAACTTGTCTCAACATGGATGAATCTCTCAAACATAATATTTAGTGGAGAACAAAGGGGACATGATTCAGAAAAACATATATTGCATAATACCATTTATATAAAATCTAGAAACATCTAGATTGCTGTTTTGCTTAGGTTCACATGCACAGGCATTAAACATGAATAAAATGCATGGAAATACAAAACGTCAAAGTCAGTGGGTACCCCTGGTGGAAGGACGGGCAGTGACTGTGGAGAGGTGGATGGGGGATTCCCCTGCATTTGTAGAGTATATTGGGGATATTTCAGAAGCTGGGTGGTAGGTAGGTAGCTGTTTACAACACATCTCTCTTTCCTTTCTTGAAGTGTTGCATATCCTTTTTGTCGGTCTGAAACACTTTTAAATCATTTTAATATAAAATAAATAAGCTTTGGGAGGCCGAGGCGGGCAAATCACGAGGTCAGGAGATTGAGACCATCCTGGCTAACACAGTGAAACCCCGTCTCTACTAAAAATACAAAAAATTAGCCCAGTGTGGTGGTGGGTGCCTGTAGTCCCAGCTACTCAGGAGGCTGAGGCAGGAGAATGGCGTGAACCCGGGAGGGAGAGCTTGCAGTGAGCAGAGATCACACCACTGCACTCCATCCTGGGCAACAGAGGGAGACTCTGTCTCTAAATAAATAAATAAGCAAGAATAACCAGGAAAACTTTAAAAAAAAAAAAGGAGCCTTAAGAAGCAACTAGTCCTAGCAGATATTAAAACATATTATCACACCATAGCTAGTATAAACAGTGTGGCAGTGGTATAAAAAGAGACTGATTAATATAATAAAATATAAAGTTTAGAAACACCCCTATTATTTCTTTTTCCAGAGGGATATCTACTTGTCCTAACACAATAGTTTCTGCATGATAGTGCTTCTCAGTCTTCACCTTGTCTCCCTTACCATAAGGTGGCAGGACGTGGGCTGGAGCCACAGCCCAAAGTGGCCCATCATGAGGGTCAAGTTTCTTTGAAGATTCAAAAAATTGCTGTTGAAATGAGTGCAGAATTTGCAATCTACTAAATACACACACACACACACACACACATTTTTGGTTTGTAATCACTCAAGACCAAGCCACCATCTCACCAGGCTGGGCCTCCTGCATCTCTTCCTTCCCTCCTTATCTCCACCCAAAAGTGTCTTCACTACCAGATTCTTCTCTTGCCTCCCTTCCCAACAGCTTAAAAGGACCTTTGAAACATGTGAATCATATCTGCTCACCCTCAAACTCTTTAACAGCCTCCATCACACTGAACAGAAAATCTAAATTTCTTACCAGCACTTATAAGTGGATGCTAATGGGTCTACTTCAGCCCACCTCCAAGTCCTCAGTCCCTGCTAAGTTACCATCCCTCTGCTACTGTAATCTGCCAAATTCCTCCAGGCTCAGAACTTTTGCAGGGGTCCCCTCCCCTTCCGGAGCACTCTTCGAAGCTCCAGGAGAGGAGAGATTGTGTCCACCTTGCCCATGGCTGAGCCTCCATTGCCAGAACAGTGTCCAGCACATGGTGCCACTCAAATATTTAATGAATACGCACATTACACTGGCCCTCTGGGAAGATATGCCTTAAGAAAAGTTTTCTCTCTCTCTCTCTCTCTCTCTCTCTCTCTTTCTTTCTTTTAAGATAGAGTCTCGCTCTGTCGCCAGGCTGGAGCGCAGTGGCACGATTTCAGCTCACTGCAACCTCCAACTCCCTAGTTCAAGCGATTCTCCTGCCTCAGCCTCCCTAGTAACTGGGATTACAGGCAAGTGCCACCATGCACAGCTAATTTTTGTATTGTTTAGTAGAGTCGGGGTTTCACGATGTTGGCCAGAATGGTCTCAATCTCCTGACCTCGTGATCTGCCTGCCTCAGCCTCCCAAAGTGCTGGGATTACAGGCTTGAGCCACCGTGCCCGGCCCAGAAAAAGGTATCTTTCTCTAGAAGGGACTAGGGATATAGGCCACATCAGATCACAAAACAGCTCTCACCACAGGTCCTCTGCTGCCCTACGGGAATCTCCCTCCCTCATGGCTTGGAGTGCACAGAGGAGACCTTCCAGGTAAGTGTGGAACTGAGATCTGTGTGGGTTTCAATTCCAGTAAAATGTGCATTTCTCCAAGTCCGACTCAGTCAAGGAAGGCCCCCAGTGCTTTGGCTGGCTGTCGCTGTAATGAAAGAGCAGCTACTGCTTGTCAGGGGTCCTTCCTCACCCTCAGAAGGGATTTCCTCTGCTCAGCTTGCCTCTCCACCCCTGTTTTCAAGGACAGGGAGAGGGGCTGCACCAGAGGTAGAACCTTCCATACACACTGACCCCTTGCTCCTTGGGAAGAGGGGCTCAAGTCCTTCCTTAGTACAAAGTCACCTGTAAATGCTAAACTTGCAAAAGCTCTCACTCTACTCCTTGTCAAGGGAAGTGGGCAAAATGAATCAACACAAATCCAATCTGGAAGGCTCCTGAAAATCAGAAGATAATTCTTCCAGGTGGGAAATAGTACCTGTCTTCTCCTAAATGGCATTTTGATAGCTGTTTGATGATTACTCTAATATTGATGTAGTTCTCTCCTTACAAGAAGCTCTAAATACTTCATGGATATGTTCTCATTAATCGTCAACTTTTTCTTAACTTATAAAATGAATCATCCTACAGTGATAAAACAACAAAAGCTTGAGTTTCCTTTATCATCACTCCCCAAACAACTCTTTTTCATTATTCAGATTTATAATGAGATTTTTGGTATCCTTTGAGTTAGAATTAAAAGATATAAATGGAAACAAATACTTCCTGTTCTTTCTATGCAAATGCCATTCTCTTCCTGGCTGCCTTTTGTCCTCAACCTAGTATGGTAGATGGTTATAATAATGGCTTCCAATGTCTATGTGTCTTAGTAATGTGACTTTCCCAATACTTCCCTCCATAAATGAGATTTCTCCATCTTCCTGAAGCCAGGCTGTCCTTGTGCCTTGCTTTGACCAATAGCATAGGTGAAAGTGATGTGTGAATTTGGGAGCTTACAAGACCAGACAGCTTCCAGTCTTGTCTTCTTGGACCCTGAGCTCACCATGCTATGAAGAAGTCCAGTGGAGTCTACTAGAAGATGATGGTCACATGGGTAGAACGCAAGCCCCAGCCAACAGCCAGCGCCAACTGCCAGACCTAAGAGTGAGGCCAGTTTGGAGCTCCCAACCCTACAACTAAATGCAGCTACATGAATGGGACAAGTAAAACCAGAAGAGGAACAACCTGGCCAACCCACAGAATAATGAAGAATAAACTGCTATTGTTTTAAGCCACTAAATCTGCAGACGATGTGTTACCCAGCAATGGAGAACCACTGCCCCATATCTGTTGCTCCATGATTCTATATCTCCAATTTTTTTCCCTATTTCCCTATTTCCTCCCCAATGAATTCACTCTTTGGGAAGATGTGTGATTCAGAATTTTAATCACTTTGTAACAATTTCCGGTCTTTGACAGAAGTCATGATGCCTCCTCAGCTCCACCAGTCACTAATTGTATGACTATGTATATGAAACTCAAAATCACCCTCTGCCTGAATTTTCTCATCTATTAAAAAAAAAGAGGATAACTGATGTGCCAACCTAGGGTTGCTGTTAGCTTAAGATATAACATGCAAAAGGTTTGCACACTTCCCAGCACATAGTGAGTGCTCAAGAAATATTACATGCTATTAGAGCTGTAAAACATTTATTCAAGTAATACCTTTATTAAGTGCTCCATAAAATTATTATGTACAGGAAGGAAAGCCCTAACATTTTAGGGATCACTTTATCTGTGCCATAGATCCGATAGATCTTTGTTTGTTTTTTTACCTTTACAACATCCCATGTGGGTATGGCAGAAAATAACCTCTGAGTTTGATTCTCATCACTGCCATTTATAAGCTGGGTGACCGTGGGTAAATAACTTAACATCTCTGTGTCTCTGTTTTCTCAAAAAGCGTACTTCCGGGTTTGTTGTGAGAAGAAATCAGTTACTTCCTGTCAAGCATGTAGAGAATGACTGGCCAGAGTAAGTGTTCAAAATATATTAGTAACAGGTTATAATCCCCCTGGGGCAGATGATGGTGCTGGGACTCAGAAAACATAAGACAAGTGAACAGGACCACACAGGTAACAAGCATGCCTTCTGTTCTTGCTACTATCACACTTGTGGAAATGGGCCCCCACACCCTCCTGCTTCCACTTACCACAAGAGGCAGAGCCTGCCTCTTTACACTTCACCTTTCCTTTTTCTGTAACTAACTTCAACTGCTGCTGAGTCACCACCTTCCCCCAAGGAGACTTTTTGTTTTTAATTAACTCTTAAACCGATGCTCAGTTCCACGAGGCATCACTCGGTATGTGGATTTAGCCTCCAACACCGCTCAGTCTGGGTTCTTTGTTGGCCAGCTTTCAACTGGTCTGGGCACCTGTGCTCTCTCTCTCATGTTGCCCATCTTCAGGCTCACACGCACTACACTGTAGATGCCACTCATTCTCCAAAAGGTGGTCATGAGAGGGCACAGCCTTCCTTGAAGTGGTTCCTTGGTCAAAGAAGACTGGGAAATACTGCTTGCTCTCTCCTCCATCAGAGACCGGAGCTCTGCCGAGACAACAGTAACTAAGCCAGCTGGGTTCTGTTAACCCAGAAGTTTTCCAAATGTTCTCAGCTATGGAACTCTTTGTCCTCACAATTATGTTCCACAAAACTCCTTGGATGCTATAGAAGGAAATTGGTTTAGGGAATTATATAGCTACAGAACTGGAGAAAACTATCTGACTGTTGCCTCTTGGTCAACTCTCCTCAAACCTGGGGTGGACTGCCTCTCAAACACATGGACGTGGGCATATTCAGTTTTCTGCAAGAAATTGCAAGGCACTGGGAATAATGGTAATCACTGGGGAAAGAATGGGGGTGAAGACTGGGGAGAGAGCCCATTCATCACTTTTCATTCTGCAGTGGTGTCTACTGTTTGAGTTTCCTAACATTATACACATACTATTTGGTTGTCATTGTTGTTTAACGTCAACAGTTCACGGATGCTCTGTTCATGGTTCTTCAACTTTTATCTTTCTGTGTCTCATTTTGGATTGTTTCTGTTGTGATGTCAAACTCACTAATCCTTTCTCCTGCAAGGCCTCATCTTCCATCAATCCCATCCAGTACATTTCTCATCTCAGATGCTCATCTCTAGATGTTCTATTTGGACTTTTTTAAAATATCTGCTATGTCTCTCCTTACCATGGCTCATGCTTTCTTCTACCTTTCTGAAAAGCAGAAGAAATTCTTTGCACCATTAGAATCCAAAACACTTTACTTCAATTACTTGGGGAATTCCAAACAAAATCACCCTTTAAGACCTGCAGTAAAGGAGTCATTACATCCACTCCGTGTTTCCACTCAGGCACTGTCAACTCCAGCACGCCTGTATGTACACACATACTCAATAAAAGTCTGCTGATTGACTGACTGTAGGTCCTAAGATCAGGTTTAAATAGGTAGATTGTTCAATTGTGGTTCATCAGGTGGGTGCCTCCCTGGTGCCCACACACAGCAGCACAGCTCAATCCACACAAGAGAGGAAACTGAGACACCAGTATTCCACTGTGCCCCATACCTTGTTCTCTTAAAATGCAACGATTCAGAATAGCCAAAGGAAATGTGGTCTGGGTCATTCCAGTCTTTTCAAAGGAAACAGTATTATTAAATTCCTCTTGCTTATCTATGCCAATTTTTGATATTCTACTTAACTAACAGAAATGTGTCTGATGCTCACTCAGTCTTTGAATCCCAACTAATTATAAGCCACCATGCTCTCTAGCAAGAAGAGATCACCTTCTGATCAAACAAATTTCTCAGTCCCCAGGAATGGCATCTGAGCAGCTTTGGCTTCAAGCAGATATTGTCAGAGTTAAAAGAAAGTTGTACTCATTTATTTACAATAAGCATATGCATACAAAAAGGCTTCTTGGAGGCTGAATAAAGTAATAGAATTGTGATCACTCATACCCAGAATTCTTCCAGCAGTGCACTACCCAACAAGAAGCATTCAAACTCCTGGCCTCTCCACACCATCCCTGCTCTCTGCACATGCTCCAAGGTGGTACCTCAGCTTTCCTGCAGGCTTAGCACATGCGACTCAGCCAGTGGTGACTCACACTGGAGTGTTGCTTGGACATTTTGACATCACTGGTTTGGAAGTCTGACTAGAGTCACAGGGGCTGAGGGATGGAGGCCAGAACAAATGGTGGCACAGGGCAGTGCACACAGCTCTAACACGGATGGACCTGGGTTCAAATCCCATCCCACTTGCCACCTTGGCGTGGCCTGGCTTATGTCATTTAAATTCATGGTGGCTGCATTTCTTCACCTCCTAAACTGGGGGAAATGGATCATGACTCATAGAGTTGTCATGAGATGATGCATGAAGTGAATTTAGTACAATGCCCAGCACCAAGAAGGTACCTAAGAGTGTTTACCCTGACCACTCACCCACCTCTTGCGTCTAAGGCAGGGCAGTATCTGCCCTCTAAGTCTCTGGCCTCACTGGGAACTGCTACAGAGGCTCCATGATAACCACAGCTTACTCAGGAAGGTCTAATCTCAGAACAGAAGTGATCCCCTTGTCTACACAAATACATTCTGAATGAAGCAGTGTACTTTGATTTCTGATGGCTAACTCAGGGCTCATACTTTGAGGGCCAGTTGTTAAAACCTAGCCCAGGAACCCTCTCTTCCTCCAAAAAAACCACAACTTAAATCACTTAAACTTTCTGGGAGGGTTTAAATTTGGTCAGACTTGCATTCTCAGAATTATAAAACACAAGGATTAAATAGGACCTTTGAATCCAGTTCTCAAATCTTCCTCAAGGTTTCTGCCAAGAGACTGTGCCATCTCTCTGTGGGACGGAATGCTCACCACCCTCCATGGCAGGACATTTAATTTTTGGTCAGCTTGGGTTTAAATCAGGGACTTGGCATAAACTCTGAATGAGGGTCCCCTCTTCCTTATGGCCACTCATGTCTGCCTGTGGATCTTTTGTCTCAGACTGTCCTCATTTCTTCGTGTTATGTTTGGATATGTTTTCAGTTTCTGCTTCTCTAAACAGACAATGGTTTCTTTTGCCTTCTTCAAAGTGGAGTGCCAACATGTTGGAATGAGCAAAGCAAGGGACCTTTCATATTCCTATTCAATCCTAAGAAAGCTTAATTGCACAGCTGGGCATGGTGGCTCACGCCTGTAATCCCAGTACTTTGGGAGGCCAAGGCAGGTGGATCACGAGGTCAGGAGATCGAGACCATCCTGGCTAACACAGTGAAACTCCATCTCTACTAAAAACACAAAAAATTAGCCAGACATGGTGGCACGCACCCGTAGTCCCAGCTATTCAGGAGGCTGAGGCAGGAGAATCACTTGAACCCAAGAGGCGGAGGTTGCAGTGAGCCAAGATCGCGCCACTGCACTCCATGCACTCCAGCCTGGCGACAGAGTGAGACTCCATCTCAAAAAGGAAGAAGGAAGAAAGAAGGAAAGAACGAAAGAAGGAAAGCATAATTGCAAGAGAAAGACATGTTCAGGTCTTCAAGAATATCATTTCAGAGTAGACTCCCCCTACCCACAAGTTGATTCCTCGTGGTTAAACTGTGTTATGGCCATCTGGATGCTGATGCTTCATAATTGGGAATTTTTTATAGCTTTAATTATTTCCTCTGTTCTCTTTTCTTTTTTATATACAATGAATCATTCTGGTCCTGAGAGAAAAGATAAAAAGATTTTTGAAAGTTATGGCTGTAATTTCAATAGAAGGAGATGGGGCTTTGAGGAATATGAGCATTTGTTGTATTTTCTGAGTCCATTTTTCATCCCCACTGGTTAATGAAGATGTTATTTCTCTCTCACATTTTGGTTGTTAATTTCTGACAAGTTTTTCTTTTAGTTATGGCTGGTAATGTTCCTCTCAGTTCATTCCTCTTTTGTCTACCTTATGAAATATTCAGTTCTTCCTGACAGGATGAGGTTTGATTCACCCCAGCTATGATTAATTGTGCCAGTATTTTGGGACCTAATTTATGTGTATATGATTCTGCTAGTGTTTCCATTTTCTTTTCTCATTATCAATTTTTTCCCCATCTTTTTTCCTGAAATTAGTACTGAATTAGCTTGCCTCCGATTACAGTCTTGGATGCATCCCAAAGAATATTGTTGGACAGCTCCCATTATCATTTCATTCCATGAATTTTTTTTTTTTTGCAATAAAGCTTTGTTAATCCTCTGTGAACCCTTATTTCCATTTGCTCAGTCATCTTTGACTGGAAACTGCACCAGACCATGGTCAAATGTCATGACAGTCACTCACACATTTTCTTCTACTGCCTGCCAAGTCAACTTCTTTTTAAAAAGTCAGAATTCTGGGGATTAAAAATAAAATCCATGCCTGTGTTGAGGGACTGATGCAGTCTAAGAGGTTCTTCCTCCCTTTCAATTGTTCATTTATTTATCACTCTAAAGTGGGTATCTGCTGAAGGCCATTAACCGATTAGTACCCTTTTGTCAGGCCTCTTTCTCTTGAAAGTCTTGCCTGTTTTAAAGAGAGATCCCTTCAGAATAGCACCCCTTTCGACCCAGCTCTACAGCTGTTTAGCCATCAGTCTCCGCTAGTAGGTCTTTCCAATAACTGCATCAGTCTGAGATAGCAGGTGGGGCCCCAGGTGAGGTTGCTTTAGAATGGAGGTTTCTCTCATCCAGCACCAGCTAAGGTACCTTCATTCAGGTCAGCCTGGGGTCTGCGTTTTGCTTCTCAGGTTCTTCTTTCTGACAATTCCATGCCTCCATCTGCTTGCACATACCTGCATGCCCTGTCCTGCCAAGCACACATCTACATACAACATACTGCTACATACATGTTACACCCCAGCCCACCTGTCCACACATGAAACACACACCTACACTTCCCACAGAGCCTCTGGAGCCTCTGCCTCCCAGGAGATGCTGTTTCCTGCTTTAGGGACATCCATACAAGGGTTCTGGGCCATTGCTAACAAAAGATCCTCCCACAACTAACAAAGGCTTGGCTACCCCAAATCCTCCAGTAGAACAGAGTGCTCAGACTTTTTTGACCAAGTTCCCTCTACTATCCTTGATCTGCCAAGGTGAGCATGGAAATGGTGCCACTCTAGTGAGAAACAATTTTACTCACTTTAACTGCATCCCAACTCCCAGAATCCTTGGCCATGTAATTCTCACATCATCTCTTCCTCTCACAGACAAAGCGATAATATTCCATCCCTCTTAAAAGGAAGACCCAGAAACTCAATTCCTGACTGCCTAAACTGTATGTGAAGACACACTTGGGATTCTCATCAGTTTTGAGTGTGCCTGGAAGGGCGGCTGTCCCTCAGCCTTACAGCTTGGCTCTAAGGCCCAGATGCTCATCTACTGCTCTGCCCAAGCATTGGTTGGGTGCTGAGAGGGTGGTCCAACAATATGAATCTTGGCTGAGCAGTGGTATGGGCCCAGCTGTCTGGCCTTGTGGCCTCTGGTGATGGGCCCTCAATGCCACACCCTTGGGAGTGGTTGGAGCCATCTCTTGGCTGTGTGGGGGGGCTACAGCAGTCTCCATGAAGGGACTCCTTGTTAGGATGACAACAGGCAGCCACCACAGAGTGCCTTCCCTGAGGAACATTTCAGGCCAGTGACAAGAGGAATGGACAAATGAGGAAAGAGCAGAACTAGCCTTTACCTCCTATGGGCAGTGCCCAGCAAGTACCCTGTGCAGAGTCGTCAAACCAGCCCTGAAGGTATCCTCACCAAAGCCCCTTTGTTGACCCAGGAGCTTTTTTATAATCCTAAGCTGTCATGAAGTGTCTTAAAGGAACACTCTTCCACAGAACTCCCAGGTCTAAGCAGCCCGGGTCTGTCACATTATATCCTCACACTTTCCAGTCAGCTGTTCAACAGCTGGAGAACAGCACCATTCTTGTCTCCCTTTTGCTCCATGGGTAATGTTTGACCAGCTGCCCTTGGGCCAGTTCAGCCTGGAGCAGAGTGCTTCGTCCCAGAGGGTTCTTCCAGCCTCTGAGCAAAAGGCACAGTTGCTGAGAAAGAAGAGGAAAGTGCAGCATCAAGGAAGGCCACTGAACTCCAGCATTTGGCATTGATAATAAAACAACTGGAGCCCAGGGTTCTCAAAGAATGCTTTTATTATTTGTTCTTTAAGTCTGATACATCCTCTAGGGTATGTTGATTTTTCTTCCCCGGCCTCATTTATTTTACTTCTCTGACTTTCTTTATCTTTGTAGAAATTTCTTTAAGACTAGACCTCACCAACCCGCACTTTTTTTTTTTTTTTTTTTTTGATTTGGTTTTTCTCATGTTGATGACATCAGGTTAGGTTTAGATATAAACCTTTCTGAAACACTGTAGGCCTGGCTTATCTCTACCAGAACTTTGTGCAAACTAGATTCCCTTGCTCTAATGCCAGGACCAATTTCCTCCATTGAATCTCCATTCTATTTATTTATTTATTTGGAGACGAGATCTCGCTCTGTCACCCAGGCTGGAGTGCACTGGCACGATCTGGGCTCACTGCAACCTCCACACCCCAGACTCAAGTGATCCTCCCACCTCAGCCTCCCGAGTAGTTGGGACTACAGGTGTGCTCCACTACATTCAGCTATTTTTTTTTTTTTTTTGTATTTTTAGTAGAGACAGGGTCTCACCATGTTGCCCAGGCTGATCTCAAACTCCTGAGCTCAAGTGATCCACTCACCTCGGCCTCTCAAAATGCTAGGATTACAAGCATGAGCCACTGTGCCCTGCCTTCATTCTCTTCATTTATTGATGGGATCTGTGCTTGGCAAGTGGTTTTGGCTTGGGATTTGGATCAGATTTTGGTTTTACAGGCTGAGTAGTGATTCAATGATTTCAGTTCTTTAGACAATCCTAAGAGCTGGGCTCTATTCTGTGCTGCCTCTAGCCAGCTCTGAGCACCTTGGATATGCTACTCCATGTATGAGCCTTAGTCACACCTCCTGCAAAAGGGGAGGAGAGTTTCCTGGGTGCGGGAAGGGAGTCAGGCACCACTAGCGACTTACAAAGTGATTTTACGGTGCACCAGACAAGGACACATGGAGTGGCATGCCCCTTTCAACTTCCTCTTCCATCCCTCTGATCATCCTAATGGAGAAAGTCTTGGCATGGGTATGGTGTTTCTTTAACACCTCTCAAACACTTATTATCCAAAAACAAGAAAGCAGGCTTTAGATTTTAGCAAGAGTGAGTGTTATTTTTTTCATCAAAAGTTGTCCTCTATTCATTGCATATATCCAATTTCCCACGTATCGTACTGATTGTTTTACAAATGAACACGCTGAAGGTTTTAAAAAAGTGAATCAATAATAGTACAGATAATAAACCCATATGGCAAAAATTTGTCAAGGTGGTTGGTGTGTGAACAGCAGAAGTTCAGAAAACACTGGGCTATGCGGCACCAAAGGTCCCTCCCAGTTCTAAGCATCTAAACTCCTGATTGATAAAATTGTCTATCTTTATAATCACAGTTGTCACAAAGGGGCCAAATCTTCCCTTTCCAACAGCTCCCTGGAAGCCAAGGAAGCCACAGCAGAGACAGCTCTATCCCCAGGAGCCCAGTCCTTAGCACTGAGGACTCATCCAGCCTTCGGAAACGAGCTGTCTTCTCTCTCGCAGGGGATGATGATGCTGACCTCTTCAACCAGTCTCCTCTATCAATAGTCAGCAGTGTTTCTAATTCAAAGGGTTTCCAGTCGTTTTTGTTCTTTAATAATGTTAATATGAGCTGCCAACTATCCCTGCCCCACATCTGGCTAATTCTCCATTAAGAGTAGAGTAAGTTTAAATTTGGAATAAAGAAAATCAATTATTCAGAATAGCTAATTTCACCTGAGCCATTTTCTTAAGAAATTGCTTAAAGAAGAGCCTAAAACTTGTTCTTAATTCATGACATACAAATATCCCTCAGAAGCCTCCATGGAGATGGGGCTGGAAGGTTCTCCCAGGAAGTTCCAGCCTCAGCACCCAAGGCCAACCTCGACTGGGGATGGAAGACCTGACACACTCAGTGCCTGCCCTCTGGGGAAAGGCTGGGGTAATCTCCACGCAGAGGGAGCCCAGGCCAGGAGGCAGAGTAGGAGGAGCCACCCTTCCCTAAGCCACCACTCCCAGGGACTGTGTGGGATTCACTTCGACTTCACCTGGAAGCCAGCCAGATAGCACTGGAGGCTCTGGGGGCTCAGCCGGGGAGGACTCCTCTTGCTAAAGGTCTAGAGAGCGGATCTTGCCTGACTCACTGCCTCGGGGTGACACTGACAAGCCTAGCGCAGCATCTCCAGGCCCTCCAGGTTATAGGGCCGAAACCACGGGTATGACAGGCTGCAGGCAACACACAGCCTCTAGCTTTCTATAGCAGAAACACCCTCTTCTTTCCCAACCAGGAAAGCACGTGCAGTGAGAGGGGGAAGGTGTTACAGGAAACAATTTTGAACCCTTACCATTTGTAAGAGAAGTAAATTATTCACAAACCTAGTTTCTTTGTTGTCAGCAACAATTTTCTTGTGGCTTTTCTCCTGACCGATGATGACTCTGTTTCTAGAGTTAGTGTCTTTGGGAAAGTTGGTGTCATGGGCATGTTCAGCAAATCACCAAGCGGGGACTGGTTGAATGTGGAGGCCTGAGGGTCATAGGAAAAGAAGGACAGGTGCTCAAAAACAAAGAGACACAGCTTCAGGGCTGACCCTGCTGTGGAGGTCAGGGGGCTTGGCAACAGGGTTGACTCTCTTCCTTCCTAATATCACAGGGAATGGCCCAGCACCTACGATACTGTGCTATTGGATCACTATCCTTGTTGCACTGCATTCCCATCTGAAGCTAAAGCTCTCCAGCTGTCCTGTCTCTGACATGACTTTCTTGGTCCACAAAGGAGTGACCCCAAATGGTGAATCTTACTAGATCCTAGGACCACAGGATTTGGACTAGTGTGTCCGTCAAGTGTCTACGCCTACTGCCAGGACCATGACCCCAGGTCTGCCATCTAACTCCAGACTCTGCTCAGCTGGCTCTATGCATGAGCCTGAGACTGGGCATGCATTCAGTGGACTTACAGGTACCAAGCCCCCATAGGGTGTAGGACCTGGGTCATGTGGTAGCATTCAGAGTTCAATGCAACACACGTGCATGAGGAAAAATTCATTCCACTGGGAATTCATTCCCACAGCAGTAAGGCATGTGGGAAGCATGCAGACCTCCGGGTGGAGGTGGGAGCAGTCAAAGAAGGTGTGCTAGAACCAAATGTGCTTGCCAGCCCTGGATTGACAGCCCCTTTCTTTAGAAGGAGTGCCTGATTCTACTCTAGTAGTATACTCTCTCCCACTTGCAGTTCTCGCGACTCAGTGAGGCTCATACCCTTCCCATTCTACCTCAAACACTTGGCCCCATCCCAACCTATCACCCCAGTCATAACCATTAGCCACATGACCCAAACCAGCCTACTGAGCCTCTCCCTGCAGCCTTTTGCTGGCACTGTGAAGACGTGTACTGTCTGCATTTCAAATCTCAACATCTAGGTGGCTGTCTTGGCCACCACCTTAGGGGCCTGCCTAAGCATGAGCCTTATTGAGAAGACAGCAGAGCCAAGGGAGGGGAGAGTCCAGGTCCTCGTGTTGCCTGAGCACTTGGATCCAGCAGTGTCAGAAAGTATGTACTTTTTCAGTTTTGTGAAGTAATAAATTTCCTTTTCCTTTAAGCTGTTTTGAGTTGAATTTCCATCACTTGCAACTCTATAAAGACTGAGCCCTACAGGCTGGGCAAGAAACTGACAAATGAAGAGGGAGGAAGGAGGAAGAAAGGACATCTTGAAGATGTGCAGGTAAAGATGGGGAGGCCAGCATCAGCCTGAGCATGGTTGGAGAACAGCACACTGTCCAGTCATCACTGGTGAGTTTAACCTGATTGTGGGTGAGGAAGGGGTGGAGACGGATAAGGCTGGGGAAGTGGGCAGGGGACATGGGAGTCATGACTCTCATCCCACAGGGGCTGAGGAGCCCTAGACCACATGCTGGAGGATGGGACTATACCCCATCATCTTCTCATTCCAAGTTCCCTACCTAGCACACTACTCAGTGCATATTTCCTATGCAAAAGCTGAATTATGAATGGAAACTTGCAAAGCAGCATGAGGACAAGACCAGATGTGCAGTTTAGAAAGCTCTCTCTGGCAGCTGAGTGGAGGCTGGCTCAGGGGAGGTCAGGCGGGATGCCGGGAGGCTACTGAGAAGGTAGAGGAGATGACAAAGGCCCAAAAGAGGCCCTGTGGCCACTTCCTTGACCTGTTCCATTTGGGATGTCTTTAAAATTTTTGCTCTAAAAACTTGGAAGGAAAATAAGTACTCGAGAAGTGGAATAAAAAATAGCTAAACATAATCATCATCTCAGGTACAGCGATCTATGGTGTTTCCAGCCCGCTCACAAACATTAGCTCATCACCACCTTGAGAGGCAGTTATTATCCACATTTTAGAGATGTGGAAACCAAAGTTCAGAAGTGCTGAGGAACTTGCCTGTGACCGTGGCACCATTAATATGGAGGCTTGGGGCAGAACAGTTCTATAGTATCATGCCATCCGGGTTTCCCTGGTGGCTTCTAAAGGCCATCAACCACTCCTCACTCCCTGCAGTTCCGTAAGTGCTCCGGCCTTCCGCGGGGGACCTGGGGGCTGAGACCTCTCACACTGCCCGCGTGCCCCTGTCTCCATTGCCGGTAGTGCCTCCATCTGCCCAATCTCTCCCTCCCAGCTGGCCTTCTGCTCCCCTCTGCCCGCCAACACAAAGCCCTGGTGAGACACCAGGTGGGCAGGTCAGCTGTTTCTGGCTGATTCAAATAGAAAGAGATCACGAACAACACTTGGCTTCTCTCCAGGCAGCAGAGCCACATGCCCTGGAGTCTGAGCTGAGCTGCCGGGCTTCCTTGCCGTGCACAACAAGGCAGGGCCCTCCACCCCTGGAGATTCTGTCTGGGTGCCAGCAAGCACCACGAGAGGCCAGTTTCTTCAGAGATGAGTTCCTAAGTATGCCAGGAGCTGAGCTCTGGAAAGCACCCCAGAAGTGATGCAAAAGCCTTACCCACTGGCTACCCAAGTCAGACAACCAAGAGAAAAGCTAACAAAGTGACTGTCTCCCTCAAACGGAATCAGGGGCTCTGAGCTTAAGAGGGGCAGACAGCAATGCCAGCTCCGCCTGGTATGAAGGCAGAGGGAGGGCTTAGCAATGACTGCAGAGATAGAGGCCCACACTCTATAAATAGCCCATCGGGTAACTACAATCATGAACATGGCCCACACATTGGGAATGCTCCTCCTGATAATTCTCAAGAAGAAAGAGGCACGTGTCTCCCCATTAGCAGTGATCTCTGTGCTTCCTGGTAAGAAGTGGAGAGTCACTGCCCACCCACGAGGCTGTCAATGCAGGAGTCTTGCCGGTCATCCAGGCCAGCCTGCTGCCTCCAGGAGCCAAAGGACCCACCATCCCAATGCTGCTCACAGACTTTGAGGGGGTTGGGGGATGGCAGAGTAGTGGATAATGTTTTTAGAATCTGTTGCCAATATTTCAAGTGAATATTTTATTTCAAAACCCAAAATTTGTTTTCCATTATGTCTTCTATTTAAAAAGGAGGGATACATGTGCACATCGTGTAGGTTTGTTCCATAGGTATACGTGTGTCATGGTGGTTTGCTGCACCTATTGACCCATCCTCTAAGTTCTCTCCTCTCACCCTCCACCCCCTAATAGTCCCTGGTGTTTGCTTTACCCTCACTGTGTCCATGTGTTCTCAATGTTCAATTGCCACTTATAAGTGAGAACATGCAGTGTTTGGCTTTCTGTCCCTATGTTAGTTTGCTAAGGATGTTGGCTTTCAGCTTCATCCATGTCCCCACAAAGGACATGATCTCATTCCTTTTTATGGCTGCATAGTATTCCACGAAAAACCCAAATTTTGAGATTACGTTAAAGAATATCCAAAGATCTGTCTGTTTGCTCCTGCAATCATCCTGTGGCTGCAGGCCCACCCAGCCACCCTGGTGAACACAGTCTGTCCAACTCTGCTGATGTTTAAGTTTCCACCAAGAACCAACCCAAGGAAGCAGTTGAATTTCTGCTTATGTCAACACTTTTGTGGAGACGAGGATTCCCCATTCTCCTTTCTCAGTCTCTCCTTGCCAACCTGAGTGACAAACTACTGCCCCATGACCTCATAATAGGATTACTCCACCAAAACTAGAACCTGAAGTTGAGTGGAAGAGAGACCACGTCTTGTTCACATTTATTTTTTTGTTCTCCAACCCACACTGGAGATCCCTCCATTGCCCTAAACCCCACACCCACTTCCCTTCTTAAAGCCATCACAGGACATGCCATCTGACCCCACCTGCTAACACAGATGCATGGCCAGGGCCCTCTGGCTCATGGCACTACTGTACAAACCCTGCTTCTCTAGAATGGCAGCAAAGTTTGGGGTTAAATCAAACTAAGGAGAAGACCATCAACTAGGTGCATGACAGACAGCTCAAAGACACTTGTAAATTAGCAACAGCATGTAACAAGTCCCCACAGCCGTATTTCCCCAATAAATATATACACTATTACTGCTGAGATGCAGACTAGGTAAAAAGACAATTACTGTTGTCAGCTATTAGAATGCTGATGAATCCAGCAGGAATCCCCAAACCATCTGGGTCATACATATTTGTCAGATACACACTAGAAGAGTTTTCTCTTACTTGGGGAAAGGGTGGGGTGAATTCAGTTCAAAGGCCAGTCTAAATTACAAATCCTTAATAGCACTCAGAGCAGCAAGATGTTCAGGCCACAAAGAGCGCAAGGGAATCAGCACACAGAGGAATCGTTGCCTGCCCCTACTCACTCTGAAGCCTGCTCCCATATACTCTCACTCTTGCTCTCTTCCCTCCCTCCCTCCTTTTTCTCTCTTGTGCATGATCTCTCAATCTCTGTCACAGCACAGGTAGTTAAAATGGCATAATTCTAATTTAATGGCTCTAGTTTAAGAGTTTATGCTGAGATAGAAAATTTCAGGTGACATATCAAACATCTAGAAATGTCACTGTGTGAATTGTGGCTAAAACATGAGCCATGCCTGGTTCATGGGATATTCCCCAGTCCATCCCTGTCCCTGTCTACAGTATCTCAAATTGATCATTCAGTCATTCATTCACTTGGCAAACCTCTACTGGGTTTTCTTGGGATGCCAGGCTCTGTGCTAGACAAAGGATACCAGGAAAAATAAGGTGTATTCCCTGCCTCGTGGGATGCCCAGTCTGGTGGGGGAGGCATACAGGAATATTCTCTTACAGTGTTCTGTGATAAGTGCATGATGTGGGGAGGGGGAAGTACTAAGGTATTCACCCTTCATTATAATTTATGGAAAGACATTGAAGGAGCTTAAGCAGAGAGTGACATGATCACTCATGTAATTGAGTAAATTGGATGTCAAGAAAGCACTGTTCTGTCCACGATATTGTTAGTTAGATTGTCATTCAACTGGCAGCCCCCATTCTAGCTTTGCTTTATTTATTGGAAATCTGTGATGTGTAATGTGACAGGTTGGCCATAAAAATGTCTAATCACTACATGTGAAATAGCCATGTCTTTCAGCTTTGCATGAAAATGGCAAATTCTGCTTAATGTTCCTGGACTCCTTTACAGTCTGATTAATTGTGCTAGATTCAAATTACAAGAAATAGAAGAGGCAATGGGAGGGAGAATTAAGACTGTTCACAAAGGGCCTCTCCCTCGAATGGGAATTATCTTTCAAATGTGCTTACGAGAGTCCGGGTTAACCACGCTGAGGCTGCTGCTCCATGAGGTGTCCTGGAGACCCCTGAGCAGACACATAATCAGCTTCCTCCTGGAGAGGCAAAACAGTTACCCGGAACACAGGCATCCTTTGTCAATTTGTTGTGAGAGGTTGTCCCTTATTCTCAGACATCAGGTGAGGCTCAGAACAAACAGAATGTACCAGAGGGAAAACAAAGAGGTAGGACCAGAAAGTCAAGAAATGTACAGCAAAAAGGATCACCTCCACCGGGGAGCAAGAGCAGATGCAAGTAACAGGGGCAGAGGGAAGGGCAATTTGACCACCCCCGTGTCACCACATGAAAACACGGCATCCTGTGCTTCCTATGAAGCTATCTGGCTACCACATGGCTCCATTTGAGAGCCTCTGGATGAGGGAGAGATTAAAAATGGCCCTTGTTTGGGGGCTAGAACAACCCAGTAGAACATAATGCCATTTACAGTGTTAGAAAGACTGAGGGAAGAGCAGCGCCCGTTTGGACATAACATGGTAGAGGAGACTTTTGGATATCCCAGCAGAGAGATCTAAGGACAAAGGGAAGCTACGTGTTTGCAGTGAGTGAAGAGACTAGGCTGGAAGCAAGTTTAGGAGTCATCAGTGTCTAGATAGTATTTAGAGTCCCAAGATTGGCTGAGATCACCCAGGGAGCCCTGGAACATGAAGTGCAATACACTCAATAAATAAAAGCAATAATAATGATAGTAAATGACAAATAATGAATATGGTCATTATTGTTATAATGGTGAAAAAGGAGAACAACAGCCTCACATCTACTTGGTTTGTCTCTGGAAACTGAATCCACTTCGAGCCAGGTGCTGGGAGTTCCAGAGCCTGCTGTTCTTTCCCTCACTCCAGTGGCTGGGGACCTCACCTGCCCAACACCTCACTCCCTCACCCCAGGTGCCCTCCCTGCCTAGAGCATCAGCCAAATTGACTCATCTATTGCTCAGATTATGAAAGGTACCCCCCTGCCTAGACACAGGGGCACACATGCAATAAAAGCAAGAAAGCAGCAATCCTATAAATAAGTGATGATCTCTTCGTTAGGTCCTGAGCTGTAATCATTACCCGACTGCACTCAGGTTCCCTGAGCTGCAGCTGGCTTAAAAGGTCATTATCCGATATTGTTTTAGTGACAAGGTATTCTTATGGCTTCCCTCTAGCCTACGCTTTTCTAATCTCTACTACATTATGAAGCCGAGACCTTTCTCAGTATGTGGTAACCCATGGTGAAGGGCTCACAGGCTACCCACTCCAGGGTCCTGAGGGGCACCCAAGGTATTAGAGAGACAGTAGCCAGCCTGGTATAAGGGACCAAGCAAGGGCTGGAAAGACAAGAGGAAGCTTTGGGACTCCACTGTACTTCTTATGCCATATAAACAAGGCAAGCTGCTCAACTTCTGTGAGCCTCAATTTTCACATACAGTATAAAAACAGGCAGGCATGGCTAAGAGGGAGCAGATACTAAGTACTTACTCTGTACTGGAAACTTGGTGATTTGTACTTCATTTAACCCTCACAACACTATGTGCAGTAGGTATTTTGTCCCCGTTGTATTGACAGAACTTCTGAGTCTATTCAGCCTGTGGCTGGGTTTTCAGAGGCTGGGTTGTCCCAGCATGTCACAGTTGATAATCAGGCTGTGCTGCCAATCTGGGGCAGCATTAGATAATGCCGGGATTCATGGTACTGGTCCCTGTCCAGGGTCCAGGAGGATTCAGAATTTGTTGTGTCTGGCTGGGTCCCTGGGAAAAGAATCAGTGCTGTCCTGGCCTTTCTAAGTGGGCTTCTGAATATTCCCCAGTTGGTGCCAGGGAAACTCCCCTTTGGGAACTAGGGCTACTTCCTGCTTTGCTCTGCTATCTAGGGCTAGAGGATGGTATCCTCTCCCTTTGTTCGTGCCTTGATTAAATATACTCAGAGTGGGGAGGCTGGGGTCTATGCCTTCCTAACAACCCCACCCTGACCTTATGAACTCTGCCTGGGGTGTCTTCCTTGCTCAGATTAGATGGCCAAAGGCCATGATCATTAGGTCTAGATGTGGGCCGAAGTTCTCATGCCTCCCTCTGGACTGTTGGTTCCCCTCAGGAAGGCCTGAGCTCACCTTATCTCCCACATAGACCCAGCTCACTCTCTCAACATCCACTGCAACTGATCCATCTATGCCAACCATCCAAAAGCAAACCCAAGCACTAATAACTCTCTTAAATAACGTTAACTGATTTGCCTGCCTATATGCTCTTTCTTTGTGCTCTGTAAATCGCACAGACAAAGTGCTCACAGCCCTAGAATGGCTTCAGGATAGCCTTGCATGTGTGTCCCATGAGTTAAATAGAATGCTTACCCAAGATCTGCTGCGCTTGTCCCCACACCTGTTTGCCAGCTGTATTTGTCATTATAAATACTTAATTTAATTAAATATTAATAAACCAATAAAGTATGCATGTAAAAAGAAAGAGCTGTGGCTTCTATGACAATAAATTGAATGCTTTGGAAAAACCCAACAAATGCAAGTTGCTAAAAAAAAAAAAAAAAAAAGTATACTTTTGTATACGGTAAGACAAAGCTAAAAGATCAGAAACAAAATGTCATTAAAAATCTAGTAGAGTTGCACTCAAATTGCTTTAGAGTGTTGAAGTTCTCACTCCATTAAAAGAAG
Organism: Macaca thibetana thibetana; assembly: GCF_024542745.1. Taxonomy (NCBI): domain Eukaryota; kingdom Metazoa; phylum Chordata; class Mammalia; order Primates; family Cercopithecidae; genus Macaca; species Macaca thibetana. Next base: position 37,484,384 of record NC_065579.1, on the reverse strand, counting down.
CTAGAGACGGAAATTGCAGAGGGTGTGTTTCAGATGACCAGAGTTGAATGGCCTCCAATCACTCAGCCAACCAAGGCATCACATCCCCTTGACCTCAGCCAGTGGTTCAGCAATGGACACAGGCTTAACCCTCCCAGGGTCCATCCAAGGGCTCTTCCTGGGAGTGCATGAACAAAAACTCTTGCTATTATTTCCCACTGAATTCCCCCTGGAAGGTGTAGTCCCAGGAAGCAGCCATTATGGTGAGGTCATGCAGAGTCTACTGAGAATGGCATCAGCCCAGAGACAGCAACCAACAGAGGCACAACAAGAAACCAGATCCACGGCACTGTTTAATTCTCCTGGTATGCTGTTAATAAATTCTCTATTTGCTTAAGTCAAGTGGGTTGGGCTTTCTATCACCTGCCTGGCTTTTTCTCCTCTAAAAACTCCCTTCCGGTTTTACTTCCTAGATTATTTCTCTTTCCACTCCTCTTCCTCCTCCACATCAAAATCATCATCATCATCAAAGCTAACACTATGTAACACCATGTAATCCTCTCAATAACCCTGTGAAGTATCACTGTGAGGAAACTGAGGCACAGAAATGTTAAGTGGCTTGCCCAAGGCCACAAAACTTGTAAGAGGCAGAGATAAGATTTGAATCCAATTACTCTTGTCTCAGGTAAGAGCTTATCAGGCCCTTCAGGCCTAGAGCCTCAAATGCACCAAGCGGCAATGGTACAGGATGGCAGTGGGCACAGCACGACAGCAAGGCCCACTGCATGGATTCATTATTTTCCCATCAGGAGGTCCCTATTGTGCCTTGTGCAAATGTCTATTATTGCATAAGCCACAAGTGTATCATATCCACTGTTTGTCAGCCTTTTTTCCCATTATGTGGTACACAACTTGAAGCCAGGATGTCATATTTTTTTCCTGTCTGTATCTCCAGAACCTGATACATAGTAGGCCTCAATAAATGTCTACTGAACTGAACTGAGTCAGTCTCACACTCATTATTCCATTTCTCAAGGCCTCCAAGATCCTTTCCCTCTTCAAAGATCAGTTTCTCCATGGCCTCTCCCTGATGTGCCTGGAGATTAAGATCACCCCCTCCCCTGGCATAAGCACCTTACTTCCTCTCTCCCATCTCACCTTCCAAATCAATTTTCCTTCTTGGAAAAACATAAGATCTTCTGTATTCCTTGTAACCTTCATTGCGTATTACAGCAGCAACACTTAGGGGGTAGTTCATTTTCTCCAAACTACTCTGTGGTCATGAGGGTAAATTACCACCCACAGGGCAGTGGTGCCCCCGTCTATGGCCTTAGGGTCCAAACAGCTGAGCTTTACGCACAAGTGATTAACTGATAAAAAATGGTAAGAGCCTCCTCTCAGTTATGCATTTTAAGCTAAAATATAACTCTTTGATAGAGCAGCCAACCAGAGATCTTAAGTAGCATTAATCATGTCCACATTTAAAAATCTGATTCATAATTTAAGAACAAGAGGCAAAGAAAGATAAGCACTTAAGTACAATTGGGTATCTTTTCATTAAACCTTAACTCATCCATCAGTGACTCATCTAACCCTAGTCTTCTCTGTGGCGGCGGTGGAATCAGAGTCCCTTCTTCAAATCTCCCTGAACTTCATGCTTAGAGGGCTTTACTTACTGTCCTCAGAGTATACCCTCTGCTGCTTCCAATTCTATCCCAATTCTCCCAGTTCCTTTTCCATTACAGACTGAAGAAACTGTTGGTTCCAGAGCCCAGGAGGTGAGAACCACAGCACACAACTCCCACAGCATCTCCCTCAATGACCTGGGAGACCAATCTACTCTCCAATTCCAAACTTGAAGTGAACTGCCAAGGGCGGCTAATAGGGGCTGAGGGAGATGGAGAATGGGAACCTCCATCCACATCATAAGTCAAATTGGAATACAATCTTGAACTCATTCGGTGTTTTTTCTCCAAGATTCCTCCCCATCCCACTTTCCATCACTAAGTTGAAGGTGGAGTCATGTCTGTCTTCTTACTTCTAATAGCCAGTCTACTGCTGAAGCCTGTTGCTTCCTCCTTCCCCAGGCCAAGTGCACCTCTCACTCCCTGTCACCTGCTTGCTCCTCTCACCTAGGCCCTTGGGCTGCTCACTGGAGCAGCCTCCTACTCGGCCCCTGCCCAGCTCCTACACGCTCCACTCCGTCTGCCCAGCATGTCCTGACTAACTGCACAGAGACCCACTGGGACAGCACCAACCCCTTTACTGAGCACAGTCCAAATGCTGGTTCCATCACCTGAGCAGTGGGGTGTTAGGTACGACATAGGCAGAAAATGAGAGAGAGAGTAAAACCTCCCCTAAATGAATAACTTAGAAAGACATCCACACATGGTGTTTTTGAAGAGATAATAAGGATCTCTGTCCACTAAAATCAACTGTAACTGAATTAAAGGCATTCCTAAGGCTCCAAGGAGGAATGTGCCCCACAAGAGGGATTGGCCCACACCTAGAGTATAAAAAGAAGCTTCTCAGAGGCAATTAGGCTGTGGCCCTCCCAACACTGCCACCCCCTCCCATCTATACAAACATATATTGCCCGTTCTCAGTGGAGGAGATTAGCCCCCAGGTATCTAGTGACACAATGGGCTGCTCAATGTGTTCAACAGCCACAGGCTGGCCCATGTAGCTCAGATTCCTACTTACCAAAGGCCTTCTGAGGTTGATTTTCTGCCCTTGTGGAGTTTTCGAAGAGATGTGTGGGCAAGAGGGTTATCTGCTCCCTTTAGCAGTTCTGCTCCCAGGGTGAGGAACGAACGGGGCCAGGCCCATATGTGAATCTCTGGGAGCCTAGGGTATGTGTCTCTGCCCCTGGAGAGATGGATCTGTCTTCCGCATGCTGATGAAAACAAATTTGTTTCATCAAAGTGAAGTGCCTTGGTAAATATTACTACATGTCCTGCAAAAACCTAGATAAACACCCTGCCAGCTGCCCAGAGTTCCTCCTTGGCATTGGAAACCTGAAAAAAACATCAGCAAGGGCTTTGGAGTGGACAGACCAGGCCCTATTCCCAGTTCTCCCTGTACCCCCACTCCAGCAGTGGCCAATGACTGAAGACACCTTCCCAGATGATCCTAGAACCTTAGGAATCTCACAGAGCTTAACCATCAGGAACAGGCAGCAGGCAGCAGGTACTGGGCATGAGAGAAGTGGGCACGGCCCGTGGACAGCTTTCTGGAGTCTTGAACCCTCTTAAGCCCACCTCTGAGAAGTAAACAGCCACACCAGTTCCAGCCAACAGCAGTCAGTACTCCTTGAGTGACTCTTTGTCACGTACAACTGCATTCAAAATTTCAAATTTTGAAAAAGTTAAACTTCTAAATCATTTTCACCATATCTTCCACATACATCTAGAAAGAGGAAATGACAAAGGAGGTAAACAGAAGCAGACGTCAGCTGCCGGTCCAGCTTTCCCAGCCTCTTGCTCACTGTCCAAGGCTGACCTTCCCTAGGACTCAGGCATCAGGACAGGGGCATCAGGACAGGGGCAGGCAGCCTCTGCTCACCCTTCACTCTGGCATGGGGCTGCCTTTCGTTCTGCCTTAGCTTAGGGTGACCCCCAGTCCTTTACCATTAACCATCTGCTCAGAGATTCCTTATTTTAAACAAGTCCCAATGAGAAGTCTCCTCCCACCTTTCTCCAGATAAATTAGCTTCTTAAATTCCCCTTCCTGAATGCATATATGATGTTGAACCATATGAATTTCCCAATATCCAACCGTTTTAACCTTTAAAAATGGCAATTTCAAATGGTTGAACCTAATAATACAAGCAAATATGAATAAACAGTCTTAATTACTTGCTTTTTCATCCAAAAGGTAACGTATGAAACACTCTGTTTTGCATCTTGCTTGTTTGACTTAATTCATCTTGGCAATCTTTCCAGTCAGGTCATTGAGAGTTTCCTTTTTTTTTTTTTTAAACAGCTGCAGATTTCTTCCATTGTGTGGACGTTCCGTTTTATTTAACCAGTTCTATAATGATAGACATTTGGGCTGTTTCCAATCTTTTGCCATTATAAATAATGCTGCAAAGAATTATCTTGAACATAATTTTGTACAAGTATAAGAATATCTGTAAGATATATTCCTAGAAATGGGTTAACGGGTATATGTATTTGTAAATTTGATAGATATTGACAAAAGGTCCTCATTAAGAACTGTGCTAATTTACACTCCCACTAGTGATGTATGACAGTCCCCAAATCAGTGATTCCTAACATTTTCCTTTAGATCAGTATATTTCAATGTGCAGGTTGTGGTTCATTACTGAGACATGAAATCAGTTTCATGGGTTGCAATTAGTACTTTTCAATGAAATAAAATAAGATAGTTTCTAATAGAATCAAAGGAGAACAAAATAGAAAATATAACATTGATTTACATGTAGAAAGGGTAAGCATTGTTTTGGGAATTTTGTTTCAGATATATAGATATCTATCCAGAAAACACACACACACACTCACTCTCTCACACACACACATATGCACACACACACATACAAACGTGTGTGAGACAGGATCAAGATACCTATGTTTTACTATAGGTCACAGTCAAAAATTTTTGAAAACCAGTCTTAGATCTTGAACCTTTTTGAGAATCTGAGGAAAACTGTTGAAATTCTTCATGGAACATTCACTGACACACATAGCATCTCAGTTCCCTGACCTCTTGGAGGTCCATTCAGGGACTCCAGGTCTGGAGGATGCACTAGGAGGTGGATGTGAGCCACGCCGGAACAGACCCATGGACTGTATTCACCTCCCCTATGGTCAACCCAGGATGGCAGGGGATGGGTATTGCAAAAACATCTGCTCTGCTGAAGAAACAAACCATGCTACCCCCTGACATATTGCCTCCCTCTTTTTCACAGCCATGATGAGATTGTCTCCCACTTGCCGCAATATTTTGTTCTTATGGAAAGCAAGTAGAAAAGGGTTTCAGAAAAGCAAAAGCAGGAAAATGTTTCAGAGAGATAAAATAATTCATTTCCCTCCTTCAGGTTCACTGATGCCTTTTTACTCTGAGTCTGTGGCTTAGTAGAGAAACAGAACTATTAAGAGAAAGAGAGAAAAGGGGAGGCAGGGAGAGAGGGCAAAAACAGAATGAGAGGGAATTGTCAGTCAGGCCTGAGACAAGGTTTAGAAAAGGCCAAGGACAGCAGGAGAGCAGAGGGGGCTTGCAGAGGCAGGAATGTGTGTGCACAGGTATCCAGACAGACAGAAGGCAAGCTGCCTCTTGAGGGAAGAAAACAGGCCAGCCTCTTTCCAAAGTCAAGACACTTCCAAATGGCCTGGAATGAGATCCCTGGCCTTTGGGAACCTTCTCCTGACATTAGGATGGCTGAGCATGTTTCAGAACCCATAAAACAGGGGATGAAAAGAAAGGAGGTGAATAGAACCCCACACAAAAGCCATGAACTGCAGTGGTGACTCGGAAGAGAGGCTGGTGGAGGCACATAAAACATACAAAGGCCCCGTGCTAGGGAGCACGGCTGTGGCTGAACCATCGTCTCTGTTGTTCTTAGATGACAGAGGACAGGATGCGCTACTTTCCTGAGAGCATTTTTCCAATGAGAGAGCCATCATCCTGACACCAGCAGGGATGCTGTAGATTTCCCACCCCTCTGTCCCACCCCTCTGTCCCTGAACCCCACCATCACCAGCCTACCTGATGAAAATTACTGTGTGGCTGTGAAGAGGATGTAGCCAAGTTTCCCAGTTTTATTATCTGCTTTAACTCCCCAGGAGCCAGGGCTAGAAAGCAGTCTGGGGCATAGGAAGCTGGACAGAACAGGATGCCAGCACGGCAGGCCTGGCCTTGCTGAGCTCCACTTTGTACATGAAACTGGGTATGACGATGCAACACCAGCAAGAAAGAAGGAGCCGTGCTTTGCAGGCTATACCACCTCTTCTATTTCCAGGCTTTGTGGTGAAAGAGCAAATGAAAAAATGCTGAGTTTCTTTCTAAAAACTTGTTCCAAGAGCCCTGAAGTAATAGCTACCATTCCCCCAAACCAAGTATCCTAAAAGACTGTTAAGTCTTTAAAAACCTAGCACCAATATTGATTCTGCTTTTACCTAATTTCTTCTTTCTTTTGTTCCAGGTGGTGCTTGCTGCCACTTAAGCGGACTGGGTTTAAAAGAAAGTGCACATGAGGCTATTGATTTACTCCTAAGAGCTTTCTGCTCATGAAGTGAGCTTGTACCAGGTAGGCAGGAGCCCAGGTCATAGCCTCATGATCCCCGCCTCCCCGCAACCCCCCAGGTGGGAACTGCTAGGCACAGACAAGAGGGTCTCTTTTCACACATTTTTCCTGTTGAAATAGAGCTCTTTCTTAGAAGGGTAAAATATTCTAAAAGATTGAGTTGATGACTAATTATAAAAATGTAACAGCAAAGGTCAATTGCTATCCTTAAAAGTATGCAGTCTACAACACAAGAAAAATGCAAGTTAATCCTATTTCTTTTTTTCTTTCTTTTTTTTTTTTTTTTTTTTTTTTGAGACGGAGCCTCGCTCTGTCACCAGGCGGGAGTGCAGTGACGCAGTCTTGGCTCACTGCAACCTCCACCTCCTGGGTTCAAGCCGTTCTCCTGCCTCAGCCTCCCGAGTAGCTGTGACTACAGGCATGCACCACCACGCCCAGTTAATTTTTGTATTTTTAGTAGAGATGGGGTTTCACCATGTTGGCCAGGATGGTCTTGATCTCTTTTTTTTTTTTTTTTTTTTGAGACAGAATCTCGCTCTGTCACCCAGGCTGGAGAGCAATGGCGCAATCTCGGCTCACTGCAAGCTCCGCCTCCCAGGTTCACGCCATTCTCCTGCCTCAGCCTCCCGAGTAGCTGGGACTACAGGCGCCCGCCACCATGCCCAGCTAATTTTTTTGTATTTTTAGGGGTTTCACTGTGTTAGCCAGGATGGTCTCGACCTCCGACCTTGTGATCCGCCCGCCTCAGCCTCCCAAAGTGCTGGGATTACAGGTGTAAGCCACCACACCCGGCCAGTTAATCCTATTTCTTAACTTAAACTCTGACTTCTACAAAAAAATTTCATTGGTTACGTACATAAGCAATTGCAGTATGATGCGAAACAGGTCAGTCCAGGCCAGCAGATATACAAGAACAATGAGAAGATGCACCTAACAGGGCCTTGGGGAGCACTGTTGCCAGGGACAGCTTTAAAGAAACGTCTTTATTCCTTCCAGTAACTTACCAGTTAGCCAGGAAACCGCTGTGGCAGAACACAGCGGCAGTGTGCACAGGGTATGCACAGGCATGGGCGAAGATGAGAGAAGACACGTAGGAAAACCCAGGTGGCATGAGGCCATGAGTGCCAGGTCAAGGGAACCCACGATCCACCCCAGCTTCTGTCCAGGAAGCCCTGTAGCAAAGCCACACACACAGAGTTGTTTTCAGAAAAGCCATACCACTGAGGCTGGCCCCATATTCCACTGGGCCAAAGGGAAGAAAAACCAGCACCCACATATGCCTGTGTGGCTTTGAGTCAAGGTGACTGCCAGGTGTGGCACACAAGAAGCCCTGTGTGTGACATACAGTCTTTCTTACACTGGGCCCAACAAGGACAGCCCTGTGGGCTCCAGGAGGAGGAACGGGAGGGTCGTCAACAGTGCCGTGGGGTTGGAGGACACAGCAAAAGGGATGTCTTGTTTCTAGGGCCCGAGGCCAGCCTTCAGCTTCTTGATCCCCAAACCCCAACAGCCACAGCAACGTGTCCAACCAGATCCTCTGAGCCACACAGCGACCAAGGCTGGAGCTTCCACCCCTGGGCAGTATTGGCTGCTGCTTGTTAGCAGCACTTTAATTAGTGCTTTATTTTAATTGACGATATATTTTAATTAGTGTTTCGATTTAATTAAAGTTTTACTCTAATTGGGTGTTTTTCTTTTTTTTTTTTTTTTTGAGCTTACAAGATTTGAACAAAATAAGGAATCATAGCTTGTTCAGAAAAATAAATCCATGACCAAGCAGGTTTGTACCCCCAGGGAAAGAGTTGTGGTTAAGACATATGAAAGTCTGCTTCAGGGCCAGGCGCGGTGGCTCACGCCTGTAATCCCAGCACTTTGGGAGGCCGAGACGGGCGGATCATGAGGTCAGGAGATCGAGACCATCCTGGCTAACACGGTGAAACCCCATCTCTACTAAAAAAATACAAAAAACTAGCCGGGCGAGGTGGCGGGCGCCTGTAGTCCCAGCTACTCGGGAGGCTGAGGCAGGAGAATCGCGTAAACCCGGGAGGCGGAGCTTGCAGTGAGCTGAGATCTGGTCACTGCACTCCAGCCTGGGCAACAGAGCGAGACTCCGTCTCAAAAAAAAAAGAAAGTCTGTTTCAGGGCACCATGAAGACAGGCTAAGGACACCCATGCACCCATGGAGTACACTACCCTCTTTGAACCCAGTTCAAACTGCTCTTCCTGTCTCCCTGTCCCTCTCCATCATCCCCTACCAGCCCCAAACCTGCACCAACTGTTCCTGCCTCCGAAGAGCCGCCCAGCAAGCCAGGTGCTTCTCCCAGCCCTGAGCCCAGCGCTAGATACCCAGGGGGCTTTGCCCATGGGCCTCTCCATCCCCCTTCCCTCACCTATGATGCTTGGGAAGATCTGGGGATCTGAGAGCTGAGTACAGGGGCAGAGGAAGGCCAAGATCAATGTTCTCGGGAATCCCTGTGCAGCAAAGCCCCACCCGAAGGCCTTCATGGGAGGCTACTAAGTTCATGTGTTTCAGGGCTTCTCTTCACCCCTCCAAAATGAATACCCAAGCTTGACTGTGGGCAGAAGCTTGAGGACCATATAACACACAAGCTATTCTTTTTTTTCAATTTAAATTTTATTTTATTCTAAATTCCAGGATACATGTGAAGGACGTGCACGTTTGCTACATAGGTCAACGTGTGTCATGGTGGTTTGCTGCACCTATCAACCCATCACCTACTTATTAAGCCCCGCATGCATTAGCTGCTTATCCTGATGCTCTCCCTCCCCCCACCCCAAACAAGCTATTCTTTTAGCCTAACAGCACTAAACACATTTTCCCACCTCTGTGGGGTCTGATTTCTCCTCCCACTTCCTTATATTCCCTCTCACTCCCTCATACTCTCCACCACATCCCTTCCCTAACTCTTTCACACACTTTTTCCTCAGCTTAAGTTTCTTTTCTGGAAGCTGACATGACTTTTCCTTATTCTGAAATCTGTCTGCCTCCTCTAGCTGGTACTGCAAATTCTCTAAGTATGGTTGCTGAAAGTCTCAAGTCTACACTTGGAGGTTCACTGTCTCCTTATCCATTCACATTCCCTCCTCATCCCCCAAAATGTGGAGTCCATACCACTATGCCAGGAAACAGGTCTGCCAAGGTTGTCTCCTGGCGGTTGCTCTCTCTGCCCCTGGTTGTCTTGGCCACATCTGTTGTAATGTCCTCAGCTGCTTTCTGCTTAAATGTCCTGGCCCTTGACAACTCTTGAATGGCATTATCATCTTTCTAGTTGACATCTCTTCATTTTTCCTGCCCCCCCAACACTAATGTCATTCTGTACATATGTGCCTATGCCCTGCCCCATTCCTCACCACACTCACACCCTTAGCACTATGATTCCAACATCTGTAGACCTAGCCCTGCCCTCTAACTCGCGTTCCAATGCACCGGTTTCCTCCTGGGACCCTGTTCTTCCCTGCACTCCTCCACTCACTGCATCTTCCATATCCAGGCAATTACTAAGTGCTTCTTAGAGAAACACACATAGTAAAACAAAACATGCAGCAAACACATGCAAATGAAACACTGAACCTTGTAGTACTACTTTCACCTATTAAATCTGGGGATGAGCCAGGGTGTACTGGGGGTTGCAATGACTCATGAGATGCTCTCATGTCACTCACAGAAATCTTTTTTTTTTTTTTTTTTTTGAGACGGAGTCTGGCTCTGTCGCCCAGGCTGGAGTGCAGTGGCATGATCTTGGCTCACTGCAAGCTCTGCCTCGCGGGTTCATGCCATTCTCCTGCCTCAGCCTCCCGAGTAGCTGGGACTACAGGCGCCTGCCACCAAGCCCAGCTAATTTTTGTATTTTTAGTAGAGACAGGGTTTCACCATGTCAGGATGGTCTCGATCTCCTGACCTAGTGATCCACCCTCCAAGGCCTCCCAAAGTGCCAGGATTACAGGCGTGAGCCATCGCGCTCGGCCAAGAAATCTTTTTTCAAAGCATAAAGTGGAGTTGCTTCTTATGCCAGTGTTAGGGTGGAAGGTGCATATAGTCAAAACCGCCCTTGAAAATCCCTAAGGAGGGCACTGTGCTGGAGACAATGTGTTGTCTTTCCGTGTCTCCAACCAGCCTAGGAACAGATGGGCCCTTTCTTTGGCTGGGTACCAGATGAAGCAGTTGGTCTACACTTAGGTGCCAGAGAACACGAAAACCATGCATCTTTAACACAAAAGTCCTTAACACTGAGTGTGGCAGAGATGCTTCCAGAACAGGAGACTGACTGAGGGGTCAGCCGATCCCTGTGCCCCTTTCCCAGAGAGTGTGTGTGTCTGTGTGTGTGTGTGTGTGTGTGTGTCCACCCCTTCTCTTTTGTTACAGCTGAATATGACACAGCTCTGCACTTTCAACAGCTAAAAAGTGTTCAGAAAATATACAATCTTCAGTGTTTATCAAAAGAAAAAGCCATATGAAAAAAGGCGAAATACATATTTATTTCCAGTTTCACAAAACTGGGGAATAGTTAAAATATTATACAGCCACTTGATGGGCTATTACAAAGACATCAAAAAAAGGAAATTATAGAGGCTATGTAAAGCAAAGAGAAGATTAACAACAAAATGATGAAGAGAATAAAAGCAAGATACCAAATTATGATTGCAGCCGTATAAATTTGTATGTGCATAGAAATTTATACAATTTATGGAAGAGGAGTCAAAAATGAATTTAGAGATTTTCTAACCAAAATCATTACCTAAAAAGGGGAAACAAAAATAACTGCTTGTTAATTGGATGAAGGATTGCTCTTGGGTAGGAGAAATTCAAAGTCCTAATGGGGCAGCTGGCAGTCTCCATGAGGACGGACGCCAGGGTCTTGAAACTCAGAGGGAAGATGCTATGAAGCCCTGTGACTAGCCACTGCAGGTTCCAGTAGAAGGCTCAGTTGGGTCTCAGCCAGGGGGTTGGGGACTCCAGGTTTCATAGAGCAACACCCTGGGACGAACCCTCTAGAGATTCCAAGTCTGAGACCACTGGACCCAGATCAGGATCCAGATCTGCTATACACCTTGGCCAGAATGGCCTTGAACAAGCTAGAAATCTCCCACTACTCCCAGGTTAACATCGAGTAGGATGGCTGTGGGGTGAGGGCTGCTGCCCAAGGTGAGTTTCCCTTAATCCTCCTGGTTAACTCCCTCGAGACCATGTTTGCAAGGAATTCTTCTCTGCTGGTTGGTCACCATCAAACAATGAGATTGAAGGAGGTGCAATTAAAGATACAAGGAGCAGAGAAAATACCATATCGCATGTCTCTGTGTCGGAATCTAAACCAGTTAACTGAGAGATCCTGATGAGAAGGACTCAAGAAACCACGGAGAAGTCCAAGGTGTTTTTCCACCTCTCGGAAGTAGACAGGAAAAAGAAAAAGCCCTATAAACTGGAGAATAAATCTCCCTTAATTCCTGCTTCCCTTGGTCCCGCTATCTCAGCTCACTTCACTCACCGTGAGGGCAGGGTGGCTATGATATAAGCAGTTTTCCCCATATGTGGTGGTGTGGCAGAATCAGCTGAAGCCCCACCCCAGGGACTCTCACTCACCCAGTGGGAAGGGGCCCAGTATCTTCAGCAAGTGCCCCTGCGGGACTCTGCCAAGACAGACTGGGTTCTAGGGACCCACTGTGGGGCTCTCCTGGCTGGAAAGTCTGGCCAGCTGGCCTTGGTTCCAGCTCTGTCATTGACTCTGTGGTCATTTCCCTCTCTGCTCCACCTTAGTGTCCTCAACAGTAGGATGAGTGGATTTGACCAGCTCCAAGGGGTCTGTCATTCCGTACTGTGATTTCTAGCAGCCTTTCCAGAGCAGAGATGCTTTCCTGTGGCCCTTTCTGGAGGTGATTTGGCACTCAGGTTACATAAGCTCCAGGCTCCATAACTTACACTGGCGCTGCTCTGTGGGCTGCTGATGGAAACAGATTTTAAATCATCCCTTGCCATGTTGAGTGCAAACACACCATCACTTCCCTGCCTAACATGCCAGCCATCAATGAGACCCCATATTTAACAGATATTCAGCAGTAATTACCTGGACATCAGATACATTCTCCCTGTTTACTCAGCTATGGCAGCCCCACACGCCTTTCCACGTGCCATTGCCAGTGCTCACAGACACACATACAAAGCATCGGCATCAAGTCTTACCACATAGGGGACAAAATGAGCTTTCAGAATGGTAATAGAACAGGCTTCTGGGGCCCCAAGCAAGGAGTGCATATCACCCCAACCTACAGGAGCATCCTGGAGATAACAGCGATGATGATGATGATGATGATGATGATGACGACGACGACAACGATGACGATGATGATAGAACAATAAAGCTTGCCATTGAGAGCAACAGAAAGAGTCCTCAGCCTGAAGGAGTTCTTGAATCTTAGGTGGAGAGTATCACAAGCTAAGATGCCCTGGAGGGCTTCCAGGAAGGCCTGCTAAGGTGGTGCCATGCTTCATGAAATAATCCCAACCAGGTCAGACCCACAGCTTGTGGTAACAGGGGTGTTGACTCATGCTAATAACATTCACAAAGACTGATGTGTAAACCAAGATGCCAATGTATTGCTTTTGAACAAAATTACTACTTATCCAGGTAGCCAGAATACCTACTTAGACTCACTAGCACATCCCTCTCCCTGTAGACCACCTGCATGGAGGTTCACATTATCCAACAGAGAGGAGGGGAATAAAGTATAAAATTTAAAGATTTAGTGGCCCAGGTTCCAGTGGGCTGTGCCTTCATCTGCACCCTTGGGATGTACTTGGTGTCACTCAGGACAGGTGCTTGGGGTGAGCACTGCCTCCCAGAATGGTCCTGGGGTGGACACAGTCTTTATTTCTATTCCCATGAGTAACCATCCTTACCCCCAATCAACCACAGTACCCACCAGGCCCAACTTCCTTTACCCTGCTCAGACGCACATGCCAAGCTGGAATCTGCACAGGAGGAGCTACTGAGTGGACTGGAGTGGGCACGGACCCCAGGGCTGACATCCTCAGCCAGTCAGTGGCGCATACGCATCCTGGTGAAAAGGTGAATCACACTAACCAGACTGCCTGTATCTAAAGTAGGAACCAAGACCTGCAAGTATGAGGCAGCTAGCAGGAGAAGCCCAGGCTCAGGGAAGACACAAGACAGAACTGGGACAAGCAGAGAAGAGGAAGGAACTCAGAGGGAGGAAAAGATACTGAGAGGAGTGCCGATGCCAGTGGGAAGCGGACAGGGGCTGAGCACAAGGCAACTCAGGCGCATGCTGGCTGTGGGGCCCAGGAGCCCGCCCTAGTCGAGCTCTCCACCTCCCTGCCCTCCAAGAACGGCTCACTTGGCTTCCCCTGGTTTCCTGGCATCAGGCCCTTTCCACAACACCCCACCCCAGTTGCCTGAGAAGGTCTCAATTCCCACAACCAAAAGAACCTGCCTAAACACTGCCTCTGGAAGGATACATTCCTTCTTTAGATGCATTTTATGCAATACAAATTCACACAGCTCAGTGAGATGTGCAAACAGCTCACCTTCCTTCTTTTTATTTTTTACAACCTTCCTCCTTGTCTAAAACAGTGCTGTCCAATAGAAACATAATGCAAATCACATAGGTAATTTAAATTTTTAGTCACCACATCAATAAAAGTAAAAACAGGTGAAATTAGTTTTAATGATTTAGTTTACTTATTCCATTATGTCCAAAGTGTTACCACTTAAAGATGTAATCAGACTAAAAATTATCAAGACATTTCTTGTTTTTTTTCATACTAAGTCTTCAGAAGCAAGGGTGCATTTTACATCGACAGCACCTCTCAGTTGGGACTAGCCACATTTCAGCTGCTTGGCAGCCACACGTGGCTGGTGGCTACCATATGGAATAAAACAGTTCTACAATTTGATTTCTTGTTCATCAGCCTCCAGCTCTATTGATGGCAGAGAGAAATATACTGTAAAGTTTAAAAAAATTCCATGCCTTCCCATGAAAAAGAATCTCTTTGCAGATGTACTCAGGATCATTTGCACTCTCTTCTACAACCTCAAGGAGTGGGGTGCAGGAAAGTCTAGCTATCCTCATGGTGGGGAACATGAGATGTGGCAGTCAGCTCCTGCCTCCACCCACACTGAGGGGAGGCTGGGGTGCCTAGTTCACTGGGCCATGGGGTGCCTATACACTGCCACCTTGCTCCCCATGAAGTCCCTCTCCAGGCCTGCTCCTGTCTGCTGGTGTTCTCCACACTCCCACGCCCATAAACTTGTCTAGAGGTCTCAAAGCCCATGACACCCCACCACCTTTCCCAATCCCAAGGTAGGGTGCTGGGACACTAGCACTCAGTTCCACCCTTGCCTTCCTCTCCTGCTTTCCACCTTTTTTTAGGAACCAGAAGGGCTTCCTTATTTGTATTCCTTTGTGGGACCTGGAGCCTCGCGGATTAAGGGTGCTACCTATAGTCAGGACACCTGACTTGGGATCCTGACTCCACCCTTTAGTAGCCACATGACCTTGAATAAGTTATCTGAGTCCTCTCTTCCTCCATGTGATCATCCATAAAATGGGTATAATATTGCCACCCCATAGGGTTGCCTCGTGGATTAAATGATGAAAACACAAAACACTCAATTGAGTGCCAGGCACCATGTGAGTGCTCAATAGCATGAGTTATTGCAGTGCAACAGAAGCTTCTCTAGGTCCTAGCTTTCTTTTTCCCTGTTCTAGGGTATATTTCCTCCCCCCTCCTATGACATCATTGGTGGAAGGACTGTGGGAAAGAAAACAGCCTATAGATATTGAAAAAAAAATGTATCAGAAGGAATTTCTAAGACATTATCCCCATTATAGTTAGTACTCAATCAGGTTATGGCTCAGTCTGCACCAGGAGCCATCTTGCTGCTTTGCGGTGACTTCTGATATCTCCGTGCAGATGACTGGTGAGCATCAGAGGGTGCATACTTCTGCATCTTTATCACCATGTAGTTACCCCGAGGCTCTGCCTAGAGGTCCAGCAGGTGAGTTTCTTCCAGTGTGTCTGTGCAACCCAATGGACACCTTTGAGCTTCTCTCCAGTGTGTCTGAAACCCCCTCAAAGACTAGAGGCAGCCCATGCAGGGCAGCTACATCACCCCAGTCCAAAGTCTCTGGCCTCTGGGGAGCCTCTCCAGACTCTTCTCCAGATTATTTCTGCAGCCTTTTCCTCCATCTGGGTTTCAAAGCCTGCCTGGAAGTCTCTGGCTTAAATCTTACATTTTATATTTATAACCTATTCTATTTTAGAAGACTTAAGGTGGCTTACAAGGATTATGTAAAATACTAAAAGATATATAAGCAAACAGGTAAAATATATATGTATTACTAAAGTTTTAAAGAGTTGCTAAACCTCACGGATAATAAGATCAAATTTCTGACTATCGTGAATGTGCATGTGTACATGTGTATGTGCACACATATGTGTGTTGTGCACTCATGTATAGGAGAGACAGGTAAGCTGAACACAAAATTTAACAGATTGTCACAAGGAGTGGGCAGGGGATTATAATTCACTTCATTTTTTTCTTTATACTTTTCTATACTTTCTTTACTTTTTATAGAGAATCTATATTTGTTTTACAATACGAAAAAAGGCAACAAAAATATCCCTAAAGAAAAATAGGTGAGAAGGAGAAAGCCAAGCCAAGAGTAAAGACATAAATTGACGCCCATGATGAGGCTAAAACAACTCAATTTCTATGGCCAAGCCATGCATTTGGAGCTCAATCTTATAGCACTCAATGGATGAGGAAAACCTGATCAGTTACACGGGTCACGGGGTCCACGGGACATACAAAGTGATTACTCAGAGAAGCCTGGCTGTCCCTGATATGGAAGCCTGAGGCAAACGCCTCCCATGGGGCCCCACGGAGAGGACACTCTGTGATGCAATGAACGCTGTCAGCGACACTCTCACAGTAAACACCACCGAGTTTCACAGGCTGTTCTAAAGCTCCTCAGTGCAGGCTGATGGCATCTCACTAAAATGCAGTGCAATAAAAGCAAATCCTTGAAGAGTGGAAACCATGCAGCCGGGTTCATGGTGGGTCTGACTTAATCTAGAGGGAGACTTTAGAGGATCAAGACCAGGACACAGATCATCTCCTCCTCCCAAACGGCTCCTCTTAGGCTTGGCTCAGCCCCTAAATCATCAAGCAGAATCTTACTCCTCCACTCACAAGAGACTGCAGTCAAACCGACTCAGGCAGACATTTGTTCAGTCCACACATATTCGTGGAGCACCTACCGTGAGCCAGGCCCTGTGCCCTCCTATCACACAATTACTCCCAGTAATCCCAGACCCGTCATATGCCTGGAGCTTCAACCTAGCCCAGCCCAACATCACCTCAGGGCTTGCAGCGAGGACAACACCATTTTTTGGCATGGGAGCCCTGAGTGAATCTCCAAGGCAGGAGAGGAACATGTGTGCCTGCTCACACACCAAAAAGGTTCACTTTTGGTATTGGGTGGTTGCAGCAAAGGATCTGGAGGCTTGAGTATGGGTTCCCAGGAGGGACTCCATGATGGATGGGCTCTCGGTCCTGGTTGAGGACAATGCACTGCAGGAGATGTGAAGTTGCTCCTATATGGAACCCTTGTCTCTGTTTTCCACCCCTGCTTTGGCCCTGAGCAGGGAAGACCAAAGCCTTCTCTTCCTCCCCAAAGCCTTCTCTTTTCTCCATCCATACAAGAGGGGGTCAAGAATATTGCTGGGCTATGGTGCTTCTGCAGGCAGGTTCATCATCTGTATAATGTGGCCACCACCTTCCATCTTGAACTCAGACACACACCTCTCCTCCGAGCTCCAGATCCACATATCCAATCTCCTTCTCAATAGTCACTCGCAAGTCTCATAGCCATTTCAAAGTCAACCCAAAGAGGTAATCTTCAAATCTTTCCCATTTCAACAAGTGACACCACCATCCACTGACTGTAAAAGTCAGAAACCTGAATGCCATCTTTGGCAACTCTCTTTCTCTCCTTCTTCCTGCAACCAACCCACCACTAAAATTTGTATATTTTACCCCCAGAGCATGTCTGCCACTTCTCTCCATTTCCAGCTCCACTGTGAGAGGCGGCTCACACCACCCCCTACATGTCCTGAGGAGTCTCCAGGGGCACCCACGGCCTCCTCTGGCTTTCTCTGGGTGACCCAGGGAGGGCTAGGCCCTGTGAGTCACACTGGGGCAGCAGCACTCGCCACCTCACAAGTGCTTCCCTCTCCTGCCTTTGCTGACAACATTACCCCAAGTAAGCTTTCGCCTTTCCCTTTGTCTCCCCTTTTCTTTCCACTTCTCTCACTTCTGCTTTCATCTTCTATTCTACTTCTTTCTCTTCCACTTCTCCTTAGCTTTGTCTATTTCTGGTCTCTTTCTTTCTCTCCTTCCCGACCCTGGCTCCACTTGCTTCCTCTTCTTCAGATGTGACAGTCATAGAAAGTCAGAGTTGGCAGTGACCCCACCTGCCCTCTGACAGTATGGAAGGAGACTGTGAGGCTCAGAGAAAGAAAGCAACTCACCCACATGCTCACAGCAGGGGGCAGCACAGTCAGTCCTAGGGTTCAGATACCCCAACTTGGTCCAGCACTCTTCTCCACTTATACCTCACTGTTTTGCTGCTTTTTCTTGTCCCCTGTCCCTTATCCCATGAGTGGCCTGGTGCTGAAGACAGGCCTAGTCATTCTTTGCACAATACCAATAGATAATTAGGGTGCATAAGTGTGTATCTATCTTTCTCTCACACACACATGCAGACACACACACACACACACACACACACCACATTTACTGCCCAGACACGGACACCTGCACCCAAAGTGTCAGAGGAATGTGACTTCACCCTCTCCAAATGTTCCTTTTGTGCGTTCTCAGGACTTCAGTTCTCCTTCTGATGAGGCTGATGTGTTCTGATGCAGTTGGATGTACCTACAAAAATCCTCTTCAAAATCCCATCACTTCACCACCAAGGAATTACTAAAATACCATGAAGGAGGTGCCCGAAGGAGATACGGGGCAGAGGGAGGAATAAGTGCCTGACCCTCTGCCCTTCTCTCCTGCAGCCCCATATGGTCTTGGCACAAGAGGGCTACAGAAATCCAGTAACATCTTCGGAACCCATCCAGATTTGACAGAGCCATCTGTGAAAAGCTGTTTGCCAGGGTGGGATTGGCAGGGTGTGCTGTGGCTATAGATTTAGGGTCGAGGCAGACTGCCAGAGGGGTGGGGCAACCAAAAGGAGGGGACATTGAGACAGACAGTGGTGAGGGGTGGGGGCATGTGGACGGAACCAGATGGCCATGAACTCTCCTGTTGTGACCACTTAAAACAGGTAGAAATACATCCCCGAGGTGGGTAAAGTGCACAGCCAATTGCCAGGAGGGGCGTGGGGCACCTAATCTGAACTTAAACGCTTGTAGCCCTAGGATTCTACTGAAAATCCACCCTTGGGCAGAGTTTCAAAACAGACATTTAGCAAAGAAGGATGCATTAAGATCTCAGGTTCATCCTAAGGCCCAGGGAAACACACCAGGCCTCCAGGGCCCAGGAAAAGACAATAGCAGAGCTCTGAGCACGGACAAAGCTACAATACGGTAAGAAGATTACAGTATTTTTCCAGGCTATCATGATTTTGCACCATTTTATGGTTTTCAGCCAACATAACTCATTAAATGTGTAACAAAGAGGATTTAATAGCTATACCTTCTTTTATAAGACTTAACATGTGAACAAAACTCAGAGATAGGAAAAAACTCTCCTTTGTCAGGCAGTGAAAAATGGCCACAGTGTCCATGAGTCAGGGCACCCAAGGCAAGTAAGCATGGTTTTGCCCCCATGAGGAACTGGCAGTAGCCCAAGGAACAAGACTGCCGAGGCCAGGAGAGCCCAGGTGTTCTTCCCATGCAAACCAATGCATACAAAGTCCAAAGTGTATACGGGTGGCTACAGAAGGAAGGGAAGCTGCAAGAGGAGTTGCAGGGGAGGGAGGGAGGGAGGAAAGCCCAGGGGAGCAAAGGGGCAGTGGGAGACAAACCAGAAGGAGAAGTGCAAAGAGGAGAGGGGAGATGGGGATCCGGGTCAAAGGGCACTGGGGATCAGGGAGGAAAGGCTATGAGGATTTGACAGTAGGACCCCAAAGGAGGCCTGGAAATGAGTTTCTCCAGAGACCTAGTCATTTTGGGAAACCTGTCCCTGAGAAGCTTGCACCGCATAAAGGAGGCAGGTGTGCCCTGCTGGGCTCTGCCTTTCTGCAGCCTGAATTCCTCCCTCCAGACAAGGTCTGCTGGCCCTGAGGACCCCAGCCTCTCTTTCCCTTCGCTGGAGCCAGTCAGACACTGGAGGGACACAGGACCAGCACCTTTCCTCTCAAACACACTCAGATCTTCAGCCCAGGAGGAAAGAAGGCAGTGGTCCAACCAGGAAGAGGGGAAAAAGGCCTTTCCTGGTCCAGGCCCTGGCCAAGGCCCATCCTTCCATTGTGATGCAATTTCCCTTCCAGCTGCATCTGCTGCCCCCGTGGGGAAGCAGATGAACGCCCTCCTGGCTCTGCACCAACAGGCTAGAAGGATCTGCTCCAGCTGACCCTGCTCCATGGGGACACTGTCTGCACCCCCCTTGTGCCCTCAGAGTAGCTACAAGAGCTCCCAGGGAATGGAGAGTGGAGCAGATAATGACAGGGAATGAAGACTCACAGCCAGCACGGGAGCAGGCAATGCCTGCTGCTCCTCCTTGCTCAGGCACACATTTCCAAAGCCTTCTGGAGCTGGCATGAACTGCCCGCACCAAGACTCCTAAGTTAGCCCCCAGACTCACCCACAGCCCCTTCTCACCACATGCCTGGGACACAGGCCTCTTCCTGCCCCACACTTCCCCATCCCCCGCCCCACCCCACAGTGAACAGTCAGTGAGATCAAGTTCCCAACCCTGTGGGCCTTGGAGCCCCATTTCCTTCAGGCCAGGAGAGAATTCCCAGGGGGCAAGATTGGAAACACCCCTTTTCCTCAGAGAAGGTCTCACCCAGCCAGAGGTCAGGTATGGAGAAGTGCCAGTAGACTAGCTCATCCCACAGCACAGAGAAGAACTGAGGCCACCTTTCCTTTCTCTCTGGGGAGCTCCTGCTGCTTTGATGTGGGACAGAGATGACAATGGCAGTAACTGGTGGGGAAGGAGCTTTAAAGCTGCTGTTTTAAATGACAGCCATTGTTCCTTGGCAATTTTATGATCAAGGAAGAGAAAGAGGCCTTTTAAGAAAGGAATGTAGCACATTTAAGGAGCCCTAGAGGATTGGAGAAGGTAGAAGAATGAAGTGGCTCCAAAGATGAGGCAGCTCTGAGTGTCTGCAGCCGTGTCTTCCCTGGAGCCCCAGAACACAGCCCCTCAGAAGCAGTTGAGGAACTCCTGGAAGAGGAACCCCAAAGGTCAAGGCCACCCACTGCTGCTGACCCCCAAAGCTAGATCCAGCAGACATAACATGGGCAGGTGGTGGTCCTCTTCCCAGGATGGTGGTCCTTTTCCCCACAATAAGAGGCTTCTTGAAGCAGAGTTAAAGGAGGCATATCCCCCCAGCCCAGCCCAGCAAAGGCAGATACGTAGAGAAAAACAATTAACCCAGATAGTAAGAATGGGGTAATAGGCCCCGACCCACAGATCTTTCTGGGGTGACCCAGCCTGGAGTGCATCTCAAGAGGCAGCCGTGCGAGGGCTGGTGCCACTGTCTAGTTGGCACAAATGGTTTCTGATCCAGAAACAGAACCCATGCTAGGGACAGACCCATGATCTCCTAGCTCTGTCCTTGGACGCTTGCTGCATTTTCATGTGCCAATACCCCCTCCACAGTTGGCAACACAGATCGCCATCTCCAACTACAGGCTCCACGTGCCAGTCCACCTCCATCTCAACTGCAAATGTTCGTAAGCCAAACACCCTCTTCCCAGAGCCAGTTGACGTCCAAATTTCCCATTTCTCCTCTCTGCTTGATGAGATTCTGTTTCCCCTGGAAAAGCCAAAAGGACTCTTCTCCATGAATTCCTCTTGGCTTTGCTCTTAGTAGTCTCTCCTCACTCTAAATTAATGGTTCTCAAAGTGTGGTATCCAGACCAGCATCATCACCATCACCTGGGAACTTGTGCAGAATGCTGTTCTTTAGGCCCCATTCAAAAGCTACTCAATTGGAAACTCAAGGTAGGGGAGGAACAATCTGTTTCAACAAGCCCTCTACGTGATTCGATGCTGAAGTCTGAGAACCACTGGTTAAAGCCGTGGAACTCCATGACCAGTGTGTGTGCTGATGCTGCTGGCCCGAGCACCACACTTTGAGAACCCTAAACCTCTGGAGCACTTCTGTCCCTCCTCTTCATCTGAAACTCAGGCTCCTGACTTGTGCGTAGGTGTGATCTTCACAGGACAAGGCTGAGTCTTGTCTGCCTTTTGGCATCTCCACACTACCCTGCAGATACTCAAAATATAGTTCTTGTATTGGATTGAAAAATAGAGGCCCCTGACCTTTGGGCATGGTTCTACCACTGAAGAGACAACTTCAAGCCATCAAAAGCCTTTTGCTTTCTCAATAAAGAGCATACAAGATTTAATGGGCTGCATGTCATGAAGAAGCTTGATGACAGGAAAACCCTCCCCCTACCAGATCCCCTCCCTGAGTGGCTGGTGCCTTGAGGTTTGGGCTAGAGACTGCCTGCCAACTACAGCAGCGAGAATGCATGACAGCCTGCAATGGCTCCCGCAAAGTCTCTGGTACCATTATCATACCAGCACCATAATGGCAAGAAAAAGTTATTTCTATTTTAAATTGTCAATATTAATCTAATGCTTGCGATGAATGAAGTAGTGATGATAAATGGGGTGTTTAATAAAGATGAAAGCTCCAGCAGCCTCAGAGAAAACCTTCTTTGACTTAAAGTTATCGTCTTGATTAAAATTTCCATTTTATTATCCTAATCAGCAATCTTTGTTCAATGTGCTACAATTTCTATTTTCTCCACTTAGAGAGAGAATTAACAACACTATAAACATATTAAAAGTAAAATGTTTATTAAAATTGCTCCGTTATCCATATTTAACTTATTTTGTAGCAATGCTTCATGGAGACATACCCTTGCCTCCAGGAAGACTTCCCAGAACCAACCTCTCTGGATAACCTCTTCCTGTTCCCAGGGCCCCCAGGGAGCAGACAACCCCTGGTCCCAGTCATACATTCCTGTGTTCAACAACCCTGCAATTTAATCCAGTTTCATTTCATTTCATTCAATCTGACGTCTCTTTATGCAGAGCATAAGAGACTCATTAGTCTCCATTACGAATGTGGGCTGGGGTGGAGACGAGACATAGATGGGAAACTGAGACACCGAAAATACAAAAATGCCCCTAAATCAGTCAATTTTGCATCTCTCTGGAATGCAAAGGTTCATTAATTAAAGGTTCCTAATGAACAAACAGCCACTAAGCACCAAGTATCTGCAAGACTCCATGGGTAGAAACCACAGCACCACATAACCTAAACACTGTCTCCAAGCAGGGTATCAGGGCACAGAATATCTTGAGCCACAACGGGAAATTTGTTTAGGTTGGATTTTTAAAAACACAACACTTATCCTTATCCAAACATGGAATCTGACTCCCCACACGCGATTTCTGCTCCACAAAATACGGAACACTGAAGCCAGGTGGAAATAGCTCCCTCGGGTGACCCTGTGATACTCCCAAGGGTGCACCCTGGCCAAAGCCTTCTGGTTCCCATTCCCTGCCTTCTTCTTGTCCTCATCTCAGGACAGACCAACAGACTCAGTCACTACCTTACTGTGTTCTTCAAACAAGGCTGATTAGGAATCAGGAATTGTCTTCTTCCCTGCGGCCACCAGAAGGTCTGTTGTGTGTGGCTCTCACTCCCACAGAGGACTTTGGTTTAAAAGCACTTAGACACAGCATCTCATTTAATCCTCCCCATGGCCTGGTAAAGTAGGTGGAGTCTCCACATTTTACAGAGGAGAAAACTGAGGCTCAGAAAGGTTAAATATCCAAGCACACAACTAATAGGCTGGTGGCTGTCCTAGTCCCAGCTGTCTTCCTGGGGCTCCCTGCTCTAGCACATGCTCCAGCCTCAGGGTGAGTGACTGCATCTGAAGCAGGAGGTGGAGCTCAGCCTTGCCCTGCTACTGTCCAAGTCCTTGGCTCTATGAACAGCCTCTCTTTGTGTTGTTGTTTTTTTTTTTTTTTCCATGATGTGTGTGTTTTAAACTGAGTCACCTCCGGGTATCCTGGACCCTTCCACAAGGAGGGCCACATTCTGTTAATCAGCGTGAAACGGCGCGTACCCTCTGACCCCT
Organism: Macaca thibetana thibetana; assembly: GCF_024542745.1. Taxonomy (NCBI): domain Eukaryota; kingdom Metazoa; phylum Chordata; class Mammalia; order Primates; family Cercopithecidae; genus Macaca; species Macaca thibetana. The sequence continues at coordinate 37,460,754 of NC_065579.1, read as the reverse complement.
CAGAAAGGAATGCTTACCAGAGTTGACGACACTTAGGGAAATGGAGGAAACAGCAATCCACAGAGGCCCAGGGGTAAGGGCTATTAATCTCCCGCCACCGAAGGAAATGAAATCATTATGTCTGCAGCTACAGAATCCAAAGGAACAAATTTCCTGCCAGGATAATAAATGGATTCTTTTGTTTTTGCCTTGACTCCCATCACATGACCCTCCCGGCCCATTCCTTATCCGGGTGACTTTGCCGGGTAAATACCCAGAGGTTTCAGTTTCAACCTCAATGATGGACCAGGGTCCATCCCACCAGAGCGTCCCACCAGAACATTCAGTCTGCCTGCTCTGCCTTGCCCCCACGCCTTTCCTTCCCAAACACCTCCTGCAAAGGTGAGCAAGGCTTCCATCCCCTCTGCAAAGACTTTCATGAAGAGGATCATTCCCCCACCCTCAGGCAGGAGCAGATTTTGAAGAACTCCATGGAGAAGAAGGGGGGAAAGCCATTTTACCACTGAACAGGCATCACACAAGATGTACTTTGGAAACAATAATGAATAGTAAATATGGGCTATAAAGTTCCCAGGGCAAGCAAAGGAGCACCCATGCAACGCTCTTGCTGATGTGCATGGAGGGAACAATGCAAGGCTTGGAAGGTATCGCAAAGGCAGTATTATGGGCAACCTGGGTTCCACTGGACTGCACTAACATTCCTCCAAATGGGGCCTCAGAGCCCTGCCCCGGCAGATCGCAACGTGCAAGCAATGAACCACTTCATAACGGGTTTCTGTTCGGCCACAACACCGAGCACTCAACTTCTAAAATGGGTGTGTATTTGCAAAGAAAAATTGCTGCTGGCTTAACACACAGCTAGGAGCCCTACTGCCTGGTGAACAGACACAGAGAGAACTTGCTCTCCTGTCCCCTGGGCCTCCAAGGAGAGGCAGTGCCTGAAGGATGAAACACCATACTGATCAGAGGAGATACAACTCCCAAGCACAGGCTGGCAGCCCCACTTCCCCAAAGGTGTGGCCCACATCAGAAGACCCTCTGCAGGTGTGAAGAGAAATGATCATGAGACCTCTTTGATCGGGGCATAAAAAACCTCCACCTCCAAAGCACGTGTCTGTGTGAGTAGGCAGAGGGGCCAGAGGGGTATTGTGTGGGTAGTTCCACTTCCCTAAGAGAGGGCAGGGTGCATCCTCCATGAACAAAATGGAATGAGAGCTTGCTAGATGCTCCTCAACTCCACAGAAATACTGTGACATGTGAGTGCTTTGGAACAAAACAGTGGATAAAATGATCGTGGCAGGAAAAATAAAATTCTACCTCCTAGAGAGGCAATGTGAGCATGTATATGACTGTTACTGCTTAAGGTCTGCTGGGATATCTCCTCACACAAGAATTCTGTGGGAAGCAGAATGTGGCTGGGTGGTCTGATCTCTCTGCACCCCTGACTCTCCACCCTGGACCAGAGACCTCGAAGCCACAGCAAAGGGGCATGGACACCAGATCCCTATACCAAATGTCACTCCTGTGGCCACGGAGCATGCACTTCTTCACTCATGCCAGTTGTAGCTATTGACCACAGCTTTGCAAGTTATTTTTCATGCCTGTCTTTGCCACTAGATGTGTTTCTCCAGAATACAATCTTATTTCATTTATCACTGCATCTGCAGCAAGATGGATGGGTAGATGGATGGCTGGTTGAATGGATGGATAAGCCAGATCACCCAAGGCATATTATCTTCATCAATCCCACATCTTATGGAAAGAAATGAAATTAATAGTCACAAAAAACTACTCCATGACAAGTATTGTTCTAGATGGTTTCTACATCTTCTTTCATTCACACAACTACTCCAAGAATTAAGTTTTATTTTTGACATTTTACAAATGAGAAACTAAGGATCAATAGCATTCTACTGACCCAAAGCCAGGTCTGTAGAATACTCCACATCCAGTATCCAAATGCATAACACTCTCTGTCTGTCATCTTTCAGATTATGAGGGCAATAAACATTTGCTGGGCACCTGATTGGTGCCAGGCATCATGCCATGCACTGAAGATTCACAGACAAATCTGAAGTGGATACAGGTGGAACTCTTTGGTAAGTAGAGGCGGAAACTCAGGCTCTCCAGGGACTCCACAGCCGGGAAAAGTCTGTCACATCAAAACACATGTAAACTGGTAGAGGCTTGTGGCTAGAGCAGAGGGAGGAGGCAAGCAAACCCTCTTTGAAAAAAGAAAAAATGAGCAAAAGTGACAAAAACAACCATCTCAGTATCCTGGAAATTAACTAAAGGTGTTCAACAATCTGAGAAGTATTTATGTATCGAAGACTGGAGTTTGAGTAAGAATAGTGCGCACCTGTGGCATTCTTGCCTAGAAATGCACCCTCCTCCTCACCCTCCCCTGAGCTCTGTTGATACGAAGGTTCTGCTAGGGAAGGAAACAGCATGAAGATCATCAAAGCTGTGGGTCAAAGGGGACTCACTTGATTTGGAGTGGTTGGTTATGCCACATCCAGTAGTAGCATCAGTACAAGTGACGCACTCAGCAGGTGAGACCATGGCGTGATTGGGGCAAGCAAATACTTGGCTGAGGATGTGCACATACTCAATGAAGGCCAGAGAGGAGCCAATATAGCCACATACTCCTGGCCAGCCCTAAGGCTATGCTTGCTTGTAGAATAGGTGAAAGATCTCACTGGAAAGTCAAAGCCAGAGCAGACTTCAAAATGACCTGAATTTTGAATGTGCTTTCCTACCTACACACAGATCCAACAGCAGAGAATGCAAGTCTTGAGGCTCAAGGTGCTTGAGCACAACCTCTGTCTAATCAAGCAGACCATTAACCTACACAGACCTCTAAGAAGCAAGACATAAAAATAAAAACAAAAATTAAAGCTAAAATCTGAACCAACACAAAAGCGGTCACATACCATAGAGAAGACATATTTCACAGATTAGCCCAAGCAAGTTACTCAGCAAACAAACAAAGAAACCAGTAACATCATCATCATTCAGGAGGAAAAATAAGACCCAGAGGTGCTACAATACGTTATCTTAAATGTCCCATTTTCAACAGAAAATTATGACACATCCAAAGAAACAAGAAAGCATAATTCATACTCAAGAAATCAATAGAAACTATCTATGAGTCCTCAGATATTAGATACAGCAGATGAAAACTTCAAAGTAGCTCTTATAAATATGCTCAAAAACCTAAATAAAACCATTTTTAAATAACTGGAGAAAGTATAACAATAAGGAACAGAAAAATAGAGATCATCTCTTAAAAGACAGAAATTATTTTAAAAACTAAACATAAATTATAGAGTTCAATAGAATAACTGAAATGAAAAATTCACTAGAGGAGCTCAACAGAAAATTCAAGATCGAAAGACAAAAAAAAAATCAATGAATCTGAATATAGATCAATGGAAATTATCATGTCCAAAAAACAGAGAAGATGATTAACTAAAAGGCAACAGAACCTCAGAAATCCATTGATAAACATCAAGCACATCAGCATACATGTGATAAAAAAAATTTCCAGATAGGAAAGAGAAAGGGGGAAATAAAAACATTTGAAAAATAATGGTTTAAAACAGTTCAAATTTAATGAGAAACATCAATCTGCACACATCCAAAAATTCCAATGAACTCCAACTAGGGTAATACAAGGAGATCCACAACTAGATACATCATAGTCAAACCGTTTAGGACAAAGACAACATTTTCAGTGCCACAAAAGAAAAGAAAATAACATACAGAGAAACATCAATGTGATCAATATGACTTCTTTTCTGAAACAATGGAGGCCCAAAGGTAAAGGAATGATATTCAAAGTGCTAAAAGAAACAAACTATCAACCAAGAATTCTATGTCCTAGAATTGGACGTAGAATTCTATATCCAAGAAGTGAAACTATCCTATAAAAATAAAGACAAAATGAAAACATTCCTAGACAACCAAAGCCAGAGAATTTGTCACCAGCAAATCTGCATAAAATACAAACAAATACTAAAGAATGTTTTTCAAGATTAAAAGAAATGACATCAGAAGGTAATTTGAAAACAGAGGAAAAAAATGAAAAGCATTGGAAACGGTAAATATGTGGGTTAATATAAAGAGTCTATGTCTTCTCTAACTTCCTTAAAAGTAATACAATTACATAAACTAATAACACTGTATGATTTTATATCATATATCAGTATAATGAATCCATCATTAATAGCACAAAGGAGGGGTGAGGACATGCTTCATGGAGGAGAAGCCACTTGAACCACTCCATTAAAGATGCGTGGGATATTAAAAGATGGAAACAGTGGGAAAAGTACTCCAGGCAAAGAGCTTTGAACAATCAAAGGTGTGGAGATAGGAAAGACATGTTTGAAGAAAAGCAAGTTGTCTTATTTTAGAGCCTTGGTGATAGAGAAGGTTAGAAAAGTCGGTTGTAGGTAATAAAGGAGGCCCATGGAAAGCCAAGCTAAGGAAATAGGACTGAGTTTTACCCAATTAAATGGAACCTAGAGGAATTTTGGGTTTTGTTTTTAATTCGAAGAATTAGTTTTTCTAATGGGTGCCTCAGGAAGGATCTTCTGACTGCAGGCATTGGAATGGCACAGGCCCAGGATGGAGTAGGTACTGGATGAACAGGGCTCTGATGGCACTAGCACAGAAGAGTGAACTGGGATGAGGCTGGTGTAAGGGAGGTCTCCTAGGAGCCCAACTGTCTTTATCTGTTTGGGCTGCTATAACAAAATACTATAGAATAGGTAGCTTATAAACAACAGAAATTTATATCTCACAACTCTAGAGGCTGAGAAGTCCAAAATCAAGGCACCAGCAGATTTGGAGTCTGGTGAGGACCCACTTTCTGATTCATAGACAGCAACCTCTCCATGTGTCCTCATATGGTGGAAGCAGCAAGTTAGCTCTCTGGGGTCTCTTTTATAAGGCACTAATCCCATTCATGAAGGGGTCGCTGTAATGACTGACCTAACTACCTCCCAAAGGCCCTCCCAAAGCTATTACTACCATCACCTTTGAGGTTAGGTCATAAGCATATGAATTTCGGGGGATCGCAACCAGACTACAGCACCACTCTGACAATGTGTGGGGATGTCTACGATGTCCCCTTACTTTTATCCTTTCCCCAGCTCTTAAACTCTTTGGAAATGAGTTCAGACAAGAAAAAACAAAGGGGAATATCGTTAAGTGGCGAACAACCCATATGAATAAAGAAATAAGAGAATTTAAATCCAGACTACGCCAGACACTATACCAATCACCCCAAGTTCCCCCATTTAAGAGGAAAGGGATATTTTATTAAACCCATTTTACAGGTCAGTGGGGGGGCGGGGAACTGAGGACACATTTCCTTAGGGTCATGCAGAGAGTAAGCCAAAGCAGGATTCAAATGATTGTGAGCCTGATTCAACATTTACACTCTTCTCACAGTTTCAGTCAGCTCTTCTGAGTGAGAGGGTGTTCACTCCAAAGAGTCAGCTTTTAAATCAAATACACCAGTGAAATAAGTAGAGGAAATCTTTTTATGATGTAGTCACCCCTGCCTCCTTTCAGGAATCTCTCATCCTACTGCCCCCATCCTTGTGAAGCCTCCCTAGAAAGCAAAATACCTGAGCTCAGCAGTGTTCAGCGGTGAGCAACCTTGATACCTCCCCCCGTCCCACCTACAGAGTGACAGGACATAAGCCTTTGAGGGGCAGCAGTGACACCAGCAGCATGAGCAGCAGGTTGAACAAGCGCCCTGGTACAGGAAGCCTTGCTCCTCTAAGGCTTCCTGGCTGGGTCTGAACTTGGCTGGGACAGGCAGAGCATCTAACCTATGTTCTAGAGATGTCCTGGCTACTGCCTGCCACCCACATCAGAGCTTTTCCTGGAAACCGTGAAAACTCTCTGGAAGTGGGAGAAGCCACCAGTCCTCAAGCAGCATCACTCAGTGCCCACTTCTTGATATACACAGCCTCTCCTGGTGGAATGAGGGAAGATGTAGTTGAAGAAGGGGGCTCTGAGAGGGAGGGAAACCAGGGAAGGGGCCCACACCCCAGAAGAAGCCCCAAGATAGCACAGGCATTACGGTGCAAAACCCACCCTTCCTGATAACACCTGCATTGTTAAGTGACTGGCTGGAGACTGCTGTTACAGTAATGAGCCAATCCAAAAATGAGCTGGAGGGGGATCGCAGCCAGGGTCACTAAATCCCACCCTGTGCTGGAAGCTTCCCAGGAGACTCTTAAAGGGAGGAGTTGTCATACCTGTCACCAAAAGAGAGGCTGAGGGCCGGTCAGAGACCTCATATTTACAATGTGTACTAGTTCTATGCTCTGTAAAACGGCACCCAGATTGCAATGTTCTCACCAACTTCATAAAATACATTTTATTAGGATTGTGATTCTGACTCAAACAACTTCATAAAATTTTCTTTCTTATGAAGTGGGTGCTCTTACATACTCACTTCTTTGAAAGACAGTTCAATTGCCAAGAGCTATATAATTAGGTATGGGCACTAAGAAACTATTTTTAAAGGATTAGGGCACACTTAGGCTATTTGTGCTGCTTTAATGTGAAGTCTCTAATGCATCTGAGAGCCAGATTGATTTTATTTGGCCGATACAGAGCTGTAAAAGAAAAAAAAAATGCATTTTTGTCAACATGTAAAACTTGGGGATTTTTATCCAGTGAAAATCCAGAAGATGAGGCAATGCCCATACAGCTAGATCGGGCAGGAGTTCACCTATTCACAGAGTCCCCACCAGGGAACCTCACCTGGTTATGAAACCTATGGGCCCCCAGTAGGCATCTGGGTCTAGAACACCTCCTTTAGGTCAACCACAAACATTAACATTGTCTACTAGAGGCAAAGCCCGGGACCAGGCACTATGGAGAACAAGGAAGTAAGCCCTGGGCCCTGTGCCATAGTGATGTGTGCTGCCTGGGGAGACAGACGGATGCATAGAAATAGCTGATTCAAGGAGGAATGCAAGTTGGGCACTAACGGAGGTGCCAAGTGGAAGGGAGTGTAGAAAAAAGAGATTTCTTACCAGGAGGCAGTGGAATAACGTGGTCCCATAACTCAATACAACCTCCCTGCTCCTGTCCCAGGACTTCATTGTGGGATGCCTCAGGGTCTCAGGGACTCCTTTAGGAGGTCTCTCAGTCATAGCCCATCCCGAGCAAATCCTCAGCAAGGCACATTCAGCCTTTCACTTGTGTATTAAACAAATGGTACCTCTGGGGCATGCAGCAGAATCACCTAGAAACTTTTCCACTCCCCACCCAAAAAGGTACCATCATCTATGCAGTTGGGTTCCCTAATAGGGGGCCTGGAAAACACTCAGCATATGTCTGAGATCCATCCCCCATTACTCACCACTGTCCTGTCTTATGCCAGACCATATCCCAGGCACTGCCCCTCTCTCATTCTAGTCAAAGGCAGCCTGGCAGGAAGTCACGACTCAGTCTGGAGCACAGAATTGGGTGCTCTAGGTCCTGTGCCTGAGGCATGGCACAGCAGGGCCTTCTCGGTGCCCAAGGGCAGAGGCGTTTTCAGGACATGCCTGCCCTTCTGCCTTTTAACCTGAGACAGCTTAGCTCCTGTCGAATTGTCAAATTTCCATCCCCAGGATTTGCTTTCTTCCATGCCCATCTCACAGCAGTGAAGGATAACATAGCTGGAACTGCCAAGAACAAAGGAACAAAGGAACAGACTCTAAAAGTCCAGGTGAAGCTTAGATTAGTCATCTAACAATTACATGAAAATAAGCAGCAGCCAGTAACAAGCATGGTGAGGGGCAGGGATGTGTCTGCTGAGCACAGTTACTATGAGCACTTAGGCCTCTGCAGAATCAGGAGGCAGTGAAGGAAGAACGACAAGTCTAGTCCTTGACCTGAAGAGTTGCTTTCACATGCTGACCGTGTGGATTTCCCTGTTAACTTCCCTGCATAGGTAAAATAGAAACAATATTTTGGGTTGTATATTGAGAATCAAATGAGGTAACATATGTAAAACACTTGATACAATGCCTAGCACATAGTAGGCAGTCGTGTACAAATATTTGTTCTTTTACCTGAATATTAATTGATGAATTAATGAATAAATATATAGTAGAAAAGAAATAAATTACTTGAACATGTGTTCTAATTATTTTGTTCTTGATGCTTTCATTTGGATCTGCCTAGGGGTAGAACATTTGCCTCCATTTTCTAGCTCCAAAGTTGCATTCTGGAAAGCAGTGTCTTTTTATTTACTTCTCTTGTAATTAGGGTACACTGCCACCAGGTGGCGATGGCTGCTTTGAGCTCATCACCAAATTAAAAGACATGATTTGTCTTATTAATAGATCCAGATACACCCATGAATTTTCCAGATATTAATTTTCAAAGAGCAATAAAGGCTACATGTGATTGATTATAGTATTCTATTAAGTGAAGGATTTTTTAAGAGGAGGGTGCTAAGCAATTATTCTCCCATGATTTTAAGCATAGCATGAGAGGATGTGGTTTCAAATTTGAGCATAATAGATGACAGATACTAGAAAGGACTGACTGACCCACAGGATGATAAAATTTTAGTATAAACTGTTAGGAGAATCTATGGGGAAGACATTTGGGAGATGTCCTAAGAGCCAAAATAAGCCCAAGGAAACTGTGAGGGGAGAAAATGCTAGAACAGGAAATCAGGAAGCCAAGGTTTCCTCTTGGCTCTGCTTCTAATACACCGTGAGACTTTGACCAGATCAGCAAATTTTCCTGTGCCTCAGTGTTCCTTCTACTCCTGTAGAAGAGGATAACAGATTAAATGATTTCTTAGGGCCCCCATGACTTCAGCTAACACGAATCTTACACCTTTTTCTGTTGCATCTCCCTGATCCTCTGTGGTGATGACAACTGCACCCAGACCAGAATCTCAGAAGGCTTGTTACATTCCCATGCAATGAGAAGCCTGACCATCCATGGGGCATGAGTGTGTTGGGGGCAAGAGCAGAGCAGATGCATGGCCCAAGACCCACGATTCCCTACAGCCTCCCACATAATCCTGGAGCTGAGCCCAACCAGGCAGCACTCCTGTTCTGTACTCCTCATACTCCTGCCCTCACCCCCTGCCTATTCATAAGGTCCATCCAGGTACTGTCTCTTCTTTCTCTATGGCTATGTAATGTCCAGTGCCTGCTCTGGGGTCAGAGATAGCAGGTATGACAGCATCTAGAGTGCATCTTGAAAGAAATTGCATGAATGAGGCCACTCATGTTCCTCATCTTCTTTTTAAATTTTCCTTGCATAGAAACTGTTAAAAATTCCACGAAATAGCCCCCCAAACACCTAGCTCTCTCATATTGGCTAATTTCCAATGTCTGGGGGCCAGAGCAGAGCATTCTTTTGGAGTTCGTTCTTTTGGCAAACCATGCCTTTCTAGATATGAGCAAGAAAGCAAGGCCTAAAGAAGTCCCCAGCTAAGAATTCCTTTCTTCTCCCTACTAGGGTGCAGCCCAGAGGACACCCAGTCTCACCAGCCCTACCCTTCCCTGCACCAACAAGGTGTAGTTGCCCCCTCCCCGCCATCTCCCAGGACAGACAAGGGCATTCTGCAAAGCATCCTGGACTCAATGGGAACCATCTGATGGTCATCCTAGAGTTTCTAGAAACAACTTCTGAATCCATGTGAACCCAGCAGGATGACAATCAAGGATTCTTTGACAATAAACTGGATTTTAGGACATTCATGTTTAAAATTAATTTCAACTTAAAAAATATTAACTTTTTTTTTTTGTAACCAAATAGATAAGCTGAAGTTTCAAGATAAAATCATGGAATAGAGGGTATACCTTTTAGTTATGTAGTGCTTAAAAGATTAGATTATTTTAATATTTTAAAGAGACATTTTACAAATAGGTCCCAATATGCACCTGACGCACTGGTTGCTTGTATTCTCCAGAGCTGGGCAAGGATCAGTATTTAACTGCAGGGGACATCTTGGCATCCAGCCGCATGAACGACTAGCTATCATCCTTTTGCAATATCAACTCCATGTGTCAAAGCTGAGAGTGAACATGTTAAGACACGGATATTTGCTGATGCATAATTTTAAAATGTCATCCAAGTCAACTAAAGCCACTTATCTAAACTTATCAGAATATTAAAATGAAAACCAATAGTAGTAGTATATTCTATTGACAGAAAAACAATACCTCCTTTCTTTAGACAAACTTATTCCAGATTAATCACTAGGGAATTAAAAAAACAGGGGAGCTCCTATTTCTTTTCCGGTCAATGGATTAACAGGAAGGAGAAAGTAAATGTCAAAGTAGCTGCATAATGAAAGACCTTAAGTTTCCGATCTTGATTATGTTTAAGCTGATTTGTATTTGTTGTTAATTTATAGAACCTGTGTATCACATCTATAACTAAAATACTAACAGTGCATTTGTTAAAATGTGCTTCTGTTGAATGTAAATGTTCATAATATATGAATATGTGATTTTAACCAAATACAATAATTTAAACGTCTATTATTTCTGTTATCTGTTATTTACCTAATGAAGTATGGTTTTTAAAACTTCACCAAATTATATATCACATCATGTATACTTGTTACATTGAAGATGGTTTGGCCTCTTAATTTTATAAATATCTGCTTCAACTTGTGCTAACATATTAAATTCCTAAAAGATTACTATATTTTCAGGTGCAAAATTAAAACTAGAAAATTAAGCAATTCTTTAAATGCACCTTTTAAAGCAAAAACTGCATCTTATTTATGGAAAACAAGGAGTTTAAATCCATTATTAAAATTATTTTTTAATTGAGAAAACTGAGTATAATAGGTGTTTAAATCATGCCTTGCATTGACCGTTGCTGTCAAATCAGTCTGAGAATAATGGAATCTAATTGTGCCTTGGAGGGATGCTCAGTGTGTCCACTGTGGCCACATGGGACTGGATGGCTGTGTCCAGCCAGATGCCCCGTGGACAGCTCTCCACGAGGGAGGGCCCATCCTCTCCCTCTCTTCAGATACCCTTTGCCTTCACTTCTGCCGTCAGATGGAGGGTCCACAGAAGGCACAAACGACTGACTGTGATACAGCCTTTCACTAAAACCTTATTTATGAAGAAGCTTGCTGACTCTTGGTAGTGTGCCAATCATTTCTATGTTTGGACCAAAAGAGCTCCCACGCCTGAAGCCTCCAATCTGTGACCAAAGGAGCCCACAGGGCAGGGAGACAGGAGCCCTGGGGTGAAGGAAATGACAATGTGGCGTCAAGAATGAATAGAGCCCTGGGAACCCCGGAAACCTTGACACCCTTTTTCTGCTCACTTTCCCAGACCTCCTCCTCCCCACTCAGGCTATTCCCTTCACAGAGACACCCTCAAGGATCAGGGGTCTTTCCTCTCACTGCCAACTCCAATATATGTCCCACCTGGCTTGATAAATCAGGTGCTGGAATAGACTTTGGAGCCAGACCGCTCTGGGCTGGAATCTTGGCTCCTGTTTTTTTTACTTGCCTTGAGCAAATCACTTCACCTCTCTGGTCTTCCGGGTCCTTATCTATAATGGGGAGGGGAGGGTGGCGGGGGAAGGGTTGTGGTCAAGATTCAAAACAATGGAAGTAAAGGCACTGGCACCATGCCTGGATGCACCATCTGCATCAGTAAATGTCATGTTCACATGTGCATATGCCTGTGTTCCTCACTACCAACCCCTCCACAGGGCTGAAAGTAGCAATCACATGGGCTGGAATACAGAATCTACCACCATTAAACACTGTCCAGTTCAGGGCAGGAAAGGGGTCTCCAGTGTTCTGACTCCAGTCCCACTGGGATGGAGCTTGTTTCTCTGGAGTTTCCACCACCTCCAACGCTGCATGCCAGCATTTCTCGCCTCAGGCAACAGCTCTGCTGAAGCACTATGATTAGGAGTGACACACCTGCTCAGATGTTAACACAGCTACTCCTGCAGTTACCTGGCCTCTGAGAGAATCAAGAACCTGATTCCCAGACACCTTGTGGAAGCCAAGAGAGAGAGACTGCCAACCCATTACACCACAGGTCCAGCCAACCGTGAGAGTGCGCCTCTAAATTACCCCCTGTTCACTTGACTGAGGAAGTAGCATTTGTTTTTATTTTCCAGGACAGACAGTCAATCACTCCTAGGTGACAGAAATAAAGATAAATACTACCCATTGAACTTTAAATCAAAATACTAATCCCAGGCTGACTTCTCTGTCAAGGTCTGACACTGAAATAATTCAGCAGGTTTTGATTATGCCCAAAATTAATGCTCTGGTGGAGATTATGTCTATTAATCACAGATTCTGATGGCATAACTGCTCATATTCATCCGCCGGGTGACATCCAACAATCTTCTGATGGCCAGGAGACCTTCACCTGGATGTCCTCAACTTACGGATTACAAGCCAACCTCTAATGAGGAGTATGAGCCAAAGGATCATAGGGTCATCCAAGAAGTAGCTGGAGGGAGCCATGTCCTGAACATAAAAAGATGTCAAAGCATTGTTCTGTCTTTGCTAAGGACCAAGCAACAGGAACTTGGCCTGGCCAACATGAGTCCCACAAAAGACCCAAGGGTGGCCCCTAGGGATGACACCCAGTTGTGATGTCACACTGCAGACAAGCCCAAACAGCCAGCTGTCACATTCCAAAAGCCTATCAGGAGTCAGGAGTTTGTTTTGTGTGAGGGGAAACAATTTTTCTTAACTCTGGAGATCTACTAGAGAGGAGAGTTAGGAATCCAGATCGGAAGATCACATGTGCGTTTGATCTCCACACTGCTGCACTCCTGAAATCTCCCCTCAGTCTGACCTCTCCTGCAACAAAAACGTATTTATCACTTACTATTTACCAGGCTCTGTTCTAGGCATTTGGGATACATCTGAACAAAACAGATCAAGGTCCTTGCTATGGGCTTGCATTCCAGGGAGTTTTAAAAGCCCCCTGGTCCCTGGAGCTTCTCATCTCCTGCCTAGTCTTCCTCCCTGCTCTCTAGCTGGTCTAGTTAGTCTTTTTCTCCACCACACCCCATCTTAGGTGCCTCCCCTCCACCATCCAAGTGTCAGGGCAGCTTTCTTAAAGGTAAATTTGCCTAAAATCCTTCAGTGGCTTCTCTGCCTAAGGTTGAGAATCCATCCTCTTATAATGCTCTGGGGCCTCCATAACTATCTCTACTTATTCCTATAGACTAAACTCAGCCAACTCCCCTTACAGAAAATGGTGCTCCAGAAATACAGGGCAGACAGTAGAATCTTGGCACACTCCGTGCTGGGTGACCCTCTGCCCTTCTGTTAGCTGTTCATTTGCCAGGCACGCCCTTTTTCCCTCATCCCTGCTCTTCACCTCCTCATGCCTGGAGACTCAGCCTCACAGGAAGCTCCTCCAGACACCCTCAGGCCTGGCCAGGCCCCACTCTGGGACCCCACAGCATACTCTACCTCCTTCACTCCTGGCACCCATCACACCGAATTGTCATCACCTGCTCATTTGCTCGCTGCTCACATCTCCCAAGAGACTGAACTCCATTTAGCCTGAAACAATGCTTTACACATTTTGTAGTCCCAGCACAGTGTCTGGAACATATTAGGTGCTCAATGAAAGTTTACTATCCTGAACCAATCATGCCATAAAAACTAACCACCCTTTAGTACATTGTTTCCATGGGAAAATTGTGTTCCAAGTTCTGCCTGGCCTGACGGGGACACAGCTCACCCACTCACAGTCCTAATGACAAGAATATGAGTTCATTCAGCACATTCTATTCCGGGAAGTCTTTCCCATCAAAGCAGAGAGCCTGGGGACAGGGGGGCAGGGGGGCAGGGTCACAGGGTCAGTTTTGCACCCCCAGCAGACCAAAGCTAAGGAGCCTAGGTGGATTTGTCCCTAAGGCCTCACTCATGGGGGCGCTGAGGGTCCCATGCCACCCCAGGATGGCTTTTGCCTGATGTTGACTCACGGTCTCTAGGACATTATCCCTGAAGTTGAGCACACAGGGCTGGGATCAGGTCACCAAGGGCATGCACTCCTGAAACTCAGACTTCCACCTGCAAATATTCAAGACTCTTCTTCTCCAACCAGAAAAAAATTCATTTATAAAGCGCTTTTTAAAAAACAGCGTTACTGGCCATGGCTAAGACCTAACCAATACCAGTACCTTCTAAAAGTGAGAATCACATAAACCATGAGTGACTGAACACAACATTAAATACGCTGAATTGCAGGGTTAGGAAGTTGTCTCCTTTTCAATTCTTTGTGGTTCTCTGATTATGACAGAAGAAAGTTTCAGCCAGAGACTTGTATATCATTAGCTCTTCTCTACCACTCGCTAATTTCATTTTTAGGAATTGAGAGCCGGTTTCAGACTCAGTCGAAAGTTAGAGTTCGATGACATCAACTTCATTGTCCACGTGTTTACTGTCACTTTCAATTTGTGATAAGTGAGATTGTTTTCCACTGACAATGATGGAATCAAGTTTCCTTCCAAAAATACCTGTATTTAAGATTTTCAGTGAATTAAGGAAAAATATTACATAATAATGGTACAGTTTGTATGTGGGTAAGGGGGAACTCATAGCAGTGATACTTGGGTGACTGAAGCCGGAAGAGAGAAGACGAACCATGAACAGGTCTCAGGGTGATGCAAGGACTCAGACACCTCACTTGAAAGTTTGGAAGTTTCGTTACCTCATGACCTGTCCCAGATTTCTTCTCAGTTCTGTTTGCCATTGCCTTGCTCCCAGCCTGGCTTTGGCTCCATTCGGTGAGGCCTTTGGTTACTTTCACAAATGCCCTTGTGCACCCCTGTTGAAGGCCCTCTACAGCCTTCCCAGCTCTGTCTTGCATGTTGACATTGGGTTGCCAGATTCAGCAAGCCAACAAGCAACAGAACACCCAGTTAGATGTGAATTCCTGATAAACAGTGAATAATTTTCTTAGAATAAGTGTGCCTCAAATATCGCATGCAATATGTCAATGTGTGTCCCACACAATATTCTGTGCTTAAAATACCTAAAACTAAAAAGTATCTATTGCTTACTTGGAATTCAGATTTACTGGGCATCCTGTATTTTATCCAGCAACCCCACCCTGCCATGATTCTGAACAACACTGCTTTCACAAGACGTTAGCACAACTGGACAATTTCTGAAAGCATCGTTGATATTTTTCTTTTTCAGAGTAGCAGCCCCACATTCTCTCAAGCATATCATAGAAACATCCAAACAGGTTCAGTTCTCCCTCAATAGGGTTGAACCAAGGAAGAATATAGAATCTCCTCTTTGAGAAATCAGAAATTCTCAGAAGCATGTATTGCTTCTGTAATCACAGTTTGCTATAAAACAGGGGACAAAAAGCTACCAGGCCAAGCCACAATGGCCTGAAGGCAGGGAAAGTAGCTGTCCTTCCATGTGTAGAGAAGCAATGTTTAGGAAAGTGAAGGGATCGAGAGTCAGCCTAACCACAGGGGGAAAAGGGTCTTTGAGGACATGGCGGCAGCTTGTGGGAACTTTTGTGGAGATGTTTGAAAGGAAGGAGGAGGCATCAGAGGAGTGGGATAGGCAGAAGCAAACTTCTATTATGTTTTTGGAATCAGATAGGGCAGAAAGGTCCCTAAATTTTGTGAACTTGAGGAAGGAAAGCTGGGGAAAGTGAGGATGAGAAAGGGTGAAAGGCCATGGCCCAAGAGTATCTAAGTCTGCCCAGCTGTGGGATTGGGCAGCTGTTCTAGAACTGAGGGATCAGAGTCCTGCTCAACAGGCCATAGCTCCCCTTGTGGGAATCTGTAATGCTGTGGACCCACTCTTGGCCTCCCAGTTGCCCTCCCCTGCTCCAGGGCAGGTTAGAGGCCACACTTGCAAGTGTTTTCATAAATGTGGGAAGCAATATGCCGGGGGCAGGACACTGGGTCCCAGTTATACCCGTGAATGGCCCCCTTCTGATCCATCTTCTAACCAGAGACTACTCTGGAATTTCTTTATTGGAAGGGTTTAGGGGAAGCACTCTGGTTACATGGAAGATGCTAGAAGCTACATATTCCTGGAAGTTTGCATGAGAGTAGGAAGTCATCGTCCATTTCAAGAACAGAGAGAAAGCTGATGGAGGGTAGGAGGAGTTTAAAATCCCTTCCTCGAGGCCCTTGCTGAGGTTTCCACTTGGCACTCATCATCCAGGGCTTCTACCATTTCTTTACTCGGTCTGTAGCACCCTCCTAGTGAGGACAAAGGTGTCAGACTCTCCAGGGCAGAAGGCATTTCAGCATTCTGTGGCCCACCAGACACCAGCTGGGAGGGCAAGGTTGCATCTGTGGCCCAAGGCCAGGCAGAGGTCAGGCCAGAAGGGAACCCTTGAACACGATCTAGCCCATCAGCCTGCCAAGGAATCCCAGAACACTCTCCTACACATGTTTCCTTTTTGAGAGGGAAAAATAATAATAAGCATCCCCTTCCCAGAAAAGCCCATGCTTTTTGCTAGTGGCTTCAACCATGCTGCCTATCTCTGAGCGCTTCCCTCACCTGTCATGCTCGTCAGCCCAGATTCCCATCTTCGGATCAAAATTCCCCAAAGTTCCTTGGAAAACTCCCCCGCCATCCTCAGGACAATGTGCATGTATGTTAAAAAAAAATTAAAATCTTAATTTAAAATGTTTTTAAAGATAAAAGAGATCAGAAGAAATATCATTCTGCAATAAAGGCAATAGTAGGAAAACTAGCGAAATGTGACATGCTATAGGTGAGATAGCACTATTAGAGTACTGGATGTGTGTTAATTCCCTGACTTTGATTATTGTACTGTGGCTAGGTAAGAGATTTTATTGCTTTTAGGAAACAGACACTGAAGTAATTAGGAGTAAATGGGCATATGTCTGCGACTTATTGTCAATCGATTCTGAAAAGAACAATTACATGTATATGGCACATATGTGTGCAGGGGAGGAATGAGTGCAATGTGTTAAAATGCTAACGCTGGAGAAATGCAGGTGAAGGGCTGTATTAGCTTCCCGGGGCTGCTGTAACAAAGTACCACCAACTGGTGACTTTCACAACAGAGACTTATCATCTCTCAGTTCTGGAGGCAGAAATTTGAAATCATGGTGTTGGCAGGGTTGGTTCCTTCTGAGGGCTGTGAAGCAGAATCTGTTCCAGGTCTCTCTCCTAGCTTCCGACGGTTTGCTGGCAATCTTTGGTGCTCCTTGGCTCACAGACACATCACTCTGATCTCTGCTGTCATGTTCTCATGGCACGCTCCCTGTGTGTATGTCTGTGTCCAAATTTCCCCTTTTTATAAGGACCTCAGTCATGCTGGAATAGGGACCTATCCTATTCCAGTATGGCCTCATCTTAATTTAACTGCTTATTCTGCACGGACCCTATTTCCAAATAAGGGCACATTCTGAAGTTCTGGGGATTAAGATTTTAACATACCTTTTTAGGGGTACACAATTCAATCTTTAAAAAGAATATACTGGAGTTATTTGTAATATACTTAAAACTTTTCTGTAGGTCTGAAATTATTTCAAAATTAAAAGTTTTTGCAAAGATAAACAGAAAGAAGCTCTAAGAAGGTTTGAAGGGAAGGTGTGCAGGGGAGGAAAGCATTATTGAAGGGATGCCTTTTCAGAGATGCAGGGTTCTAAAAGCCTACCAGCAAGACAGTTTTTGAGAGGTACCAAGTTGCCTTCTCCTGATAGGTCCTCACGGCCCCAGGACAGAGAGAGTCCTCTGCTCAACCACTCCCACCCCCAAGGTCTTACCTTGGAGAGGAAACTCTCACGATTTGGGTTGAAAACATGAATTTACTTTTTCCCTCCAAAACAAGCTTGGAGCAGAGCACACTTGCCCAGCATCTCAATAGATGCTAGTGGTGGTTAATTAAAAGAATGTTGCTAAACAAAGACAGCTAAATAATTGTGTGTCTCACAGAATTTTATTCCTTAACTTGTATCTCTTAAAAATAGCACACTCCATATGAGAGTTTTCCTTTTATTCAAATCATGTCTGAGAAAGAGTGCATTTATACAGCAGTACTTCATCTACTCAGCGGAGGAAGGAGCCCCAGGAATTGGTAAGCATTCCCCAAAACAGGGCATGACCTGGGTGATCAGAGGGCCCCAACCCCGCCAGCCTCCTGCAGCTCATGTCTCAGTCACTCAGACATCCTCCTTTATCATGTCCAGGGACGGGTCCCTGCAGATACAGGAAATCTTGGGGTGGCATCTTTTTAACTAGGAACTTCTCATACTTGAGAAGCATCACCAAACCAATCCAGGTGTCTATGCCCTGATTTGGTGCCCATACATGCCCAGGACTGCACTGAGCATCTCCAGGAAGCACCATTAGACCCCTTCCCTGGCCTGCCGCCTCCTTCTGGTTGGGGATGCCCTGCAATCCCCAAGTGTCCCTCAAAGGGCCATTCTCCATCCTCCATCCTTGCCAGTCACTGCTGGTCAACTGCAGAGAATGGAAATAGCAGTAGGCAGAGCATCAGGTAGGGTCTTCACTTCTATCTGTGCCCCAAACTCACTGCCTGACCCTGGGGCAGTAATTCAGCCACTTGGGATCTCAGGTTCCTGATCTATAAAATGATTGATAGAGGCAGATGCTAGGAATTAACACATATTTTTCGAGTGTAACGGCTCAACTAGGGACTAGGCTCCAAGAAAGTTGTAACTAACCAGGAAAAGAGCAAAAGGACAGTCTCTTAGCCTAAAATGCTCCATTTTTTTCTCATTCCACTTGGGAAGCTGAGAGAACCATGCCAAACTTCTCGTTACACTATATTCAAAGTCATATTCATCATGGGTCTATTAAGACTCCATGATCTTTTTTGGCTCCTACTCACACATTGTTGGTTTTAGCTACAACCTTTGCTGCAGTGATCTTCACCAACCCTTCACGAAAAGCCCCAAATGCCACTAACATGTGAATTTTGCACATTTATTCCAACTTCGTGGAAACTATCCAATGGGCCAACTTCCCTCAATGGGGCACCACAAAAGAGAAGGCAGGAGTCTATAGCACAGGATCTCAAAGAAGGAAGCCACCCGTGGACCAGGCGGTCCGGATAGCTACCTCAGTTCAGGAAGGTTTGAAATAGGCCAAAGGGTACGGAACGGTTCAGATGGAAAGGGTGAAAAATGAGGGCAGGAAAAAAAGCATAAGCAAAGAGATGCTGGTGAGGAGAGAGGATTGCCCATCTGAGGAGCAGCCCAGCAAGACAATGAGGATGCCAGGCAGAGAGGCGGGCAATGCAGGGGGTGTGAATGAAAGGCTTTGCAGGTCGGTTTCTGCCAGCCAACACCCACTCACCCTCCTTTTCCTAACTGTCTGTGTATTCTTGATTTGCAATTTCACCCCTCCCCATTCTCAGTCTCTACCTTTAAAGTGCCGCCTCCACCCCAGCTCCCCAGGGGAAGGAGCAATATAGGCCAATCAGTGAATTCTTGCCCCTACACATGTTGACTGGTTGAGAACTAAACATGCTACACACTGAAACTGGGATCAATCACAATAACCCTCAGGACTTGTGCAGGAACTACCAAGAAATTAAGTCTCCCTGTTTCTGCTGTAGTCAGAACATAAACCTGATGACCATGATGGGAGAGCTTTAGGCTAACCCAGAGGAAGTGGGGCTGAAGACAGAGGAACAGTCCCAACAGCATCTTAAATGCAGTCATGCCCGAAACTAGTATTGCACAGTACTTTCAATCACAGGAACCCATAAGAAGTGTGTATGTATGTGTATGTGTGTGTGAGCACACGCATGTGCATCTGTTGATTTTGTTTCCTATCACTCAAAACCAAAATAATTGTAATGGGAAGCTTAGGTTATAGAGAAGAAGCACTAGACTAAGGTGTTAGAGAAGCCTGGCCAGATTCCAGCATTACAATATAGTAATTGTGTGTTTGTGAAGTAATCCACTTAGGTTCCACAAACCTCCGTCTCCTCATCTATAAAATGGGCATAATAATTCAGGAGTTGACCCACATGACAGTGCAAGCTCCTTGAATATTGGAATCTCTGGTGTTTGTACTTGATGCAGGAGATGCTGCAGCATTCTAAGCAGAGAACTCACTGGAGAGAAGATTACTCCAGGCCCTGTACAGGCAGGATGGGGCCAATGGTCCCTGCCACCCAGGGAACCCATTGCGTGTGCTATGCTATCCAGGCTGAAAAGCGGTAACATACCCCATGGATGCTGCATCAGATGTTCAGAGAAGAGAGCTGAAGCATCTTTCACACTGTGTACCGTGCTCACCAGGGGGTGCCGAATAAGAAGTCACCTATGTTGCCCTGGCCTTTCCCCCTACAAAATAGAAAGATGACTCTTACCCTCTTCCCTCGGGAACAGGGCAAGAATTAACTATGAGCTCTACAAACTACTTTGTACTCCCTGTGGAAAAGCTGCTATATCGCTACAAGGGGGTGATTAATTTTATCTCTCTAAATGTCTCAGTATCATTTGCCAAAATGATGATTTATTATTTAGACAACCTTTATATTTCCAAGGGGCTTTAAAAATCATTTATAGTGGAGAATGAAATAAAACTGATTAGGGCCCTGAAAAACAGGAATGGTGAAGAAATGTACAAGGAACTGAGGGTTATTTATTCACAACCAGAGAAGGCAAATGAAGGACACAGCAAGATCCATTGATTATATGCAAAGCAGAACTGCTAAGGAGAGCCTCATATCTTCCCCCATATGATGACTGGAAAGAGAAACGGGAAAAGACAGCAATGCATCTGGACTGGTGTAGGCTAGATATCAAGCAGATAACAGGAAGAACTTCCTAATTGTATACTGACTCTTAGCTCAGCATCTAAAAAATGTTTTCGATTGCCTTTTTATTTATGTATTATTTATTTATTTATTTATTTACTGAGATGGAGTCTCGCTCTGTCGTCCAAGCTGGAGTGCAGTGGTGCAATCTTGGCTCACTGCAACCTCCACCTCCCGAATTCAAGAAATTCTCCTGCCTCAGCCTCCCGAGTAGCTGGGATTACAGGTATGTACCACCACACTTGGCTGATTTTTTTTTTTTTTTTTTTTTTTTTTTAGTAGAGACATGGTTTCACTATATTGACCAGGCTGGTCTCAAACTCCCGACCTTGTGATCCACCTGCCTCAGCCTCCCAAAGTGCTGAGATTACAGGTGTGAGCCACCACACCCAGCCTCAGTTGCCTTTTATAGATGACAGCTGAAGTAAAATAAAATGTAGAAAGACAATGCAGATATGATACAAGAAAGGGATCTTCAAGGAATGATAAAAGATGAGAAAGACAGTAGAAAACTAGGAGGGGGAAATTTAATCCTTCTTTCAGGAAGAAAAGGATCGTGAAAGGATGCCATGAGCCAAACCATGGTGGATGAAGGAGACTGGAGTATACCAATATGCAGAGAAAGCATAGAGAGCTCTGGAGGCATCATGGGTTGAGTAAGAACAAGCCCCACCAAACGTACTCCCTTTCCTTCTTGAAAATTTCCCTAGGACACAAGATCATGGTGTACCTAGATTTCAGCAAAGTACTTGATGAAGAACTGCAGGCCAGGGCAAGTACAAACCGGTGAATTCACAGCTGGCAGAAAAATGGTACCCAAAGAGGGTCCAACAGAAGGAGCATCCCCTGTGGGATATTACTTCTGTCCTCTCTGGCATTTTTATCAGGCTTGGATGAAACCCTGCAAGGGACACTCATTCATTCTCAATTGCTGGGATGCTTGGCTAAAACCAACCAGATGAAATGAACAGTTCTGCACACTTAGGTTCAAAACCATCCCATCAGAGCTACAATAGATCTGGCCTGACTGACATTTATGTCGCCAAACCGAAGGTTGGCCAAGCTTCTAAAACTGACAGACAGATGATCGTAACATCTCCAGCCTGCCTTCTTTAGAGCAGGATTTGCCAAGAGGTAGGCCTGCACTGGCCAACCCCTTCCCATTATAGAGGTCTTCAGTCACATGCCAGGACTGTGACTGCTGACCCTGGACCTGTCTGGGTTTTATCTTACATAGCAAATTCAAGGGACTGCTTGTGTTCCCGTTATCTATTGAGTTTAACAAATCACCAGCAAAATTTACTGGCTTGAGACAGTAATGTTTTATTAGCTCTTACAGTCCTGCAGGTTGGCTGGGCCCAGCTGGATAGTTCTCACTTTGGTGGCTCAGGAGGTTGCAGTCAGATGTTGGCAGGGGCTGCAGTCATCCAAAGCCTGTACTACTGCTTGATGCCAAAATGGTCCACTCACATGGCTGGCAGTTGGTGCTGGCGGTCAGCGGGAAGCTCACCTTGGGCTGTCAATTGAAGTACACATACATGGTGTCTCCATGCATCTTACAACATAGCAACTAGGTTCCCAGAGTGAGCGTTCCAACAGCTGGAATCCCTAGAGATCCAGGTAAAAGCTGTGAAGCGGCTTCTGAGCTAGCTTTAAAAGTCCCAGACTGTCACCTCTGCCACATTTTACTGGTCAGGCAAGTCATCAGGTCCAATCCATATTTAAGGGGAGGAAAGTTAGACTCTAGGTTGGCAAGTTCCCATCGCCAAAGAGCCTGTTGGATGGGAGATATCTGCTGTAGCATCTTTGAAAAATATAACTGGCCTCTGCTTCTGACAACAGGGAGCAACGTGATGAGAAGGATTCCAATTAGCAAAAGTATTGTCATCAGTTAGTGATGTGCTGCTGTGCGTCACACCCTAGGAACACAGGCCTAGGCCCTTCAAACCCAGTGTGGACCAACTGGCACTGTGCCCAGCACAGTCAACATCGAGTTTCTGTCTCCTATTCTCCTTCCAGGGACCCACATGCCTCCCAGTACTTGACCCCCAACAGGTTCCGCCCCACTGTCATCTCCACCCTGACATGCCATATCAATGGGAATTAACAGCCTCACCATGCTGGGCACACAAGGAACTACCACTTAGTCAATTGCAAGAGCTAGGATTACCAAAAAACAAAAGGCATTATCCTTTTTGTAAACATTCAGAGAAAACTCAGAGAAATCGTATTTGTTTTTGATTACTCTGAGTTTGCAAGCTGAGGCATTCACGGTTCCCAAAACCCATGTATTTGTTCCAAATGTCAGTGTGCTTCCCTTTGTGCAGCAGCAGATGCTGGGCAGGGGGAGGGCTGATGGAAGGCCTTCCGCATCTGTGCTAATAGATCATGTCTTACAGCCTCCCCACCTTGGCTCCCCATTTCCCTGCTTTCTTCTCACTCTGCTGTTGCAGGCATCTGTGACATCATAGCCTGTCGCCATGGAAACTGATGTTATCACAGACTTCTAACTTTAGGCAATAAAATTTCTTCGTATTGACAATTTCCTGAGAGGACATCAGCACGGATCTTCACGTGTATGAAGGAGAGTGGAAAACTTACCAGCTTCCTGAATATTGACTGAGATCCGCATGGCTAATTGCCTCATGGGAAGAGTAGAAAGAAACCTGGCTGGACCTAGAAGAGACTCTGGTGTTACTCTGCCAAGCTGGGCCTTGGTTTTCCTATCTGTAAAATGGAAATGCTAGTGCTTAACCTTTGGAGTTGTTGTGAGGGGTACATGAGAGTTTCCTGTTATGGAGCCTGAGGCAAGGCAGGTGCTCACCAGGCAGGTCTTCCTTCCCCAAGACCCCCAGACTTTAAACTTGGAGAGTTTGTGTGACCTGTTTCAGCATGAATCCTGGCAGACATTAGGGGGGATGAGAGCAACAGAGAGGACCACGATGACATGGACTCTGCTCCCCTCATTGTCACCTCCCTCTTTCTCCTGTCCTTCTGTCTTCACTGTCCACTGCTCCTGCGATCTGTCAGCTAAGCTAGTTCTACCTAGAAAGGGCTTCTCTCTGAACTGACTGCCTCCAATAAGGAGGCAGGTGAGTCATTTTCACACCTTCTCCTGAGTGATTTAATGGCTTTTAAGCAAAAGCAATTATCTGAGAGGCCTCGGGCCCATTGGAAAGCCAGTGGAGTTTTTAAACCAGGGTCTGGGCGCTTGGAATGTGCAGGGAATGAGTAGGCTGGGTGGTCCTGTGGTCCTGAGGGGTCATGTACCCCTCACAACAACTCCAAAGGCTCAGCATTATCATTTCCATTTTCCAGATAGGAAAATCACTTCTGCTTCCCTTTCCACCAGATCTGAGGCAAGCGTGCAGGTCTTGCCAGTCACCCACGCCTGATCCCTGTGTGAACTGCCTGGGTTATGCCAAGCCAAAGCTACAATCTGCTACCCCAACTCCCACAAGCAATCCCAGCATTTCTGAGACAGACACAAATCTCTTCCAAGGTGACCAGAAGAAAATTTAAATTGAACTGCAAAAGAATGCTATTTTAAAATAGAAGAGTCTCTAATGTAACTTAGATCTGTCATCTTTGCAAAATGAGGCAAAGGGCAAACAGAAAGCACTTTGGGGCAGGATGGTGCACAGAGCAAGCCTCTCCAGGGAGGGCTCGGAGTGGTCTTTGCTCACCAATAGAACAGAACTATATTCCACAACTTCAAGCAATATGTTAAATGAGAATTGTGGGCATTCCTCAAAAATGTGTAGGCAACTTCCTGACTTTAGGAAGTGAGTCCTTTTTGCAATGGGAATGAAAAATAAATAAACATATGTTGGTTCGTGCCCCCACCACCCTGCATACCACATCAGCCTATACCAGCTCTGCTTACTTACGGCCAAATCTGAGTGAAGGGTGGTTGAGCACGGGAGTTGAGAGAGGCCAGGGGCCCGGGAAGCCTAGGCTGGGGTGTGGTGTGTGGAGTTTGACCATGCCTGGACAGCAGCTACTCTGCTGAGTCACCGCTCAGACACAGCAACACAGGGCACAGTCAGTGTAGCAGCATGGCCAAGAGCTGTAGAGGCTAAAGCTGGGTCCCAGGCAGTGGGCAGGCAGAGGGAAGAGGATGTCTTTGCCAGTTGAGGCACTCCATTACAGCTGGAACACATCGCCAGCATTAGATATGAAGCAGGGATATCTGCTACCTCCTATACTCATCTCAGGCAGCAGAAGGACTTATGGGGGGCTCCCTTCCTCCTCCTCCATTTCAACATTGTCTTTCACTTTGTGTTTAACCAAAGTTATCCAGGGAAGGGCCACTTTGCTGTTAACCCACTTGGTGTGTGGCCTCAAGCTCTGACCTCCCCAGTCTCTTCCCCCTCACCAGCTGGACCAAACCCAGGCTGGAAAAAAGGGAGACTGAGAAGGGCTGTATCCCAAAGGCATCACAACAGCACAGGCTCCCCCAGCCTCCCAGTGTCGCCATTCCCAAACACGTTTCTATTTGTATTAGATCTTTTCACATCCAAGAATCAGCAGAGAAAGACATAGGAGACCTCCTCGAACATCAGAGCCAGGCTTCCGCCCTTCATCGCCTATGGTTTGGGAGTGTTTTCTTCTGAATTTTTCTTCTTTATTATACAATCTAGCCTTTGAGTATTTTAGGTTTCTGGATTTCAGGTTTTACCTGTTCCATAGGGGTTTATCCTTTTTTCACCACTAATTCTGTCTCCCCACCCCATCCACCTTTTATCTTTACCCTAACTTTTTCACTTTACTGGCTAATTCCTTTAAACAATTAATTGCCTGGATATGTTTTGTTTTTGTTTTTGTTTTTGTTTTACCATTTTATTATCATTTTTATTTTTACAGATTCTTAATTTTAATGTTTTTTCCCTTAACTTTAAAAATCCTGTGATGGTTAATTTTATGTGTCAACATGACTGGAACATGGTCGCTCAAGTAACTGCCAAACATTACTCTGTGTGCTTCCATGAGGGTGTTTTTGGATGAGATTAACATTTCAATGAGTGGACTGAGCAAAGCCAATTGTTTCCCCTTAATGTGGGTGGGCCACGTCCAATCAGTTGAAGACCTGAATAGAACAAAAAGGCTGACCTTCCCCAGAATATGCCTTTGGGCTGGGACGTCAGCTTTCTTCCCACCTTTGGACTCAAACTGAAATACTGGCTCTTCCTGGGTCTTTAGCCTGCCTTCATTCAGACAGGAATATACCATTAGCACTCGTGATTCTCAGGCCTTCAGACATGGACTGGAACTACTCATCAGCTGTCCTGGGTCTCCAGCTTGCCAATTCACCCTGCAGATCCTGAGACTTGCCTGCCTCCAAAATTATGTAAGCCAATTCTTTATAACAAATCTTCAACAAATACATAAATATCCCACTGGTTCTCTTTCTCTGGAAAACTCTGACTAATACAAATCCTTTCTCCCTTTTAAAGCTTATCTGGTTTTTGTTTCTTTTGACCAGCAGTGGGAACAGCAGGTGCAAACATTCTGGAGCAGGAGCAAGCATGGACAGTTTCAAGAAAAGAGAAGGCAGCTTGGGGCCGAGTGGTGGGAGTGTGCACTGTAGGCAATCCAGACTAACCCAGATAAATACAAAATAAAATAAAATAAAACATGGAGAACTTGCTATGAAAGAATCACTTGAGCTCTAATTACTCTGGTTGCTTGTCTCTGCAAGGAATAATATTAATAGTTTCATGCCTGCAATGAGAGGGCCCAGCCTCTGGGGGCTAAAAAGTTACCTTTAAGAATCTCTTCCCCCCGATTCTTCTCTTCATAAAGGCAGCCAGTTTCTGGTCCAAGGGGGCATTCTGTAAACACTGGAAGGAAGGGAGGGAAGAAAGGTGGGAGGAAGGAATTTTCTGAGCCCTCTGGTAGAGGCCTCCCTTAGGGGCACAGAAGCATGTGCCTCCATGCCTAGACTATGGAGAGGCTGTGGTTTTCCTGCAGGGATACTGCTAAGTGCTCTCTAAACCTGCTTTTCCCAGACATGGAGGCTCACTCCATTTCTCAGCTTGTGTCCAGGTGGCACCATGACGGTAGTCTTTGCCAATGGAATGGAAGAAAGAGGGAGTGATGTTTCTCTCCCAGGCTGAGGTAGGTAGGAAGGTAGGAGTACATGTGCCTTTTCCTCTGTCAGCATCCGTCAACAGGGTCTACCAGCACGGGTTCCCTGAATGACGGGAGCAGTGGGTGAGGGAGGCAAAGAGGGCAGAACCCCACCATGGGCTTCAGCAGACTATAATAGGAGTGAGAAATAAACTTTTATCGTGTAGGCTAAAAAATTTGGAATCAATTGTTACAGCAATTAGCTGTTACTGACTAAATAAGAAATTGGCATGACGCGTGTCCATGTGTTCCCTGAGCTGGGCCCACCCCAGCAAGGCAGCAGAGCAGGAAGTATGGGATGGGGTATCTGTAGGCAAGCCTGGGCTAGAAAAGAAGGCAACAGAGGCCCCCCAGGCAGACAAAAGTAAGAGAAGCTTTGGCTGTGGGAACATAAGATTCAAGGGCAACTACCTTTCCCACAAAAAGAAGCTGCAAGGGCAGTGTCTGAGCAGCCTGGGGAAGCACAGGGATAAGCAGGGTAGGGACTCGGCTGCTCCGAGCAGAACCCCACACTACTGCATTGAGAAGGGAAAGAAGAGGCACAGAGAAGGGAGGAAATATTTATTGAGTGTCTGCTACATACCAAGCCTTGTCTGTACCAGGCAATCCATCTATGTTATCTCAATTACTTATTCCCGAGCCCCTATAATGGTATATGATTTATTCCCACTTTATAGAGCAGGAGCTCCTTCCAAGGCATATACCTACAGACTGGTCAAGTGGAGATGGGAACCTGGTCTGGGAGATCACCACAGGGGCACCTCTCTGCCTCCCTCGTAGGAAACGGGAATTCACTAGCAGGGACCCCATACTGCCTGCTGGCCCTGTGAAAGACACCTGTGCACAAATGGGAGCCTGCCATCCCCCAAGTCATAGGGAGAGGGAGGACACACATCAAACGGGGGCTCCAACTGATTATGGAAGTGATGAGACAGAGGTACGTTTACGCCTGCCTAACATCCACTTCTCTATGCTCAGAAGTTCACCTCTGCATACAGCAAAAATCCCACCTGCCAAAGCATTCTCTTGTTTTATAACTCATGTTTAGACCCCTTTCTACGCTGCTTAAATGGCCCCCTTCACTCATAAACTGGCTACTAAGCTTCTCATTGTAGTCTGAAGATTGCATCAGCTCCCACCTCCTACCTCCACCTCCTGTTTCCAGCCAGGCTGCCCTCAGCCTCTGTGTCTCCCCTGCTCACCCCAAAACACAGTCCTGAAAGGGGAGGGGCCGGATGCTTGGAGGGCTCTCAAGAGACCCAGAGGGAAAAGTCATTATTTGAAAGAAATACTTGCACGTGCAAGTTTATAGCGGCACAATTCAGAATTCCAAAATCGTGGAACCAACCCAAATGTCCATCAATCAAGGAGTGGATAAAGAAACTGTGTGAGATATATATATATATTATATACATATATAAAAAACAGTATATTATATATATCACAGTATATATATCATATATTTTATATATATATATATATCATAGCTAAGCTATGAGGATGCAAAGGCCTAAGAATGATACAATGGACTTCGGGGACTTGGAGGGGAGAGTGGGAGGGGGCAAGGGATAAAAGACTATAAATACAGTACAGTGTGTACTGCTTGGGTGATAGGTACACCAAAATCTCACAAATCACCACTGAAGAACTTACCCATGTAACCAAATGCCACCAGTACCCCAATTACTTGTGGACAAACAAAATTTTAAAAAGAGACACTATGACTGTCCCCAGCAGCATGGACATACCATAAGGTCGCACATCCTAAGCCAAGGAGGCTGCCTGCCTGTCGGCCTCTTAAACAGGGTTCCAAGGACTTTCAACCTCATTATCCAAGAGCTGGCTGTAGGTTTCTCTTCTTGTTGAGTGAAGGGTCAAATGAAAGTGGGGTAGAGAAAGTGAATTCCCCAATCATTGCCTTACAATCACCTAGAAGTGTGAGATGGTCACCTAAGGGGCCTATCCTGGTACCTGGACATGCCTTCCCTCTTCACATCTTTCCTCTCCACATGGCTCTTAGGAAAGTCAGTGGAATGGAGAACTCCACAAGCTGAGCCAGGAATGGGGTGGGGAAAAAACATTAAGAAGCCACCTGTTTGAAGAGTGGGTAGGAACATAGGCACAGGACCTCAAGAGGTTCTGTGAACCTGGCTGCATGAGGCCGACAGTTCCCCCCGACCGCTGCTCATTGCACTTTCCCCCTCTGGGCAGGGGCTTGGGGTATTGAATCTGATTTCCCTCTATGGATGACCATTCCACCAGGCTTGGGCCAGGAGCTGTCCACCAGAATCAATGGTAACCACCATTATAAGAACAGCTTATGTTTCCAGAGCACTTCCCAGTGTACAAAGCATTTCCCATACATGGGCTCCAATTCCTACTCAACAACCTCTTACTGATGAGCTCAAAGGGGAAGGGGCTGGACCACATCATCCCCAATGGACAGGTAATGAAACCGAGCCTCAGAGAGATTAGGTAGCTTTCCAAGGTCACACAGCTGGTAAATGTGAGCCAGTTCTCTGACTCCCAGTAGCAGCCTCTTGCATGGATTCATACCTTCAGTTCTAAGGCCATGGTGAGGCCAGAAACTACAGAGCTCCATGTGCACTTCTCTGCCAGGACAGGAAAGCGTGCCACCCACTTCCGGCCCTCCACAAGGCCTCAGCTCTGCCACGCTGGCCAGAAGCCTGGGAACCAGGTGCTGGGAGAGCCATGGCACCCGGCCCTTTAAAGGATGAAAGAGCTGTGCCGACTAGAATTGCAGGCAATACTACATTGTTCTACTGAGGAAAGAAAATGTCAGTGGGTACACTGTCCAGTGCCCCCCAATTCCTGGGGCCACAGAGAGGGGAATGGGCTGACTGAGGCCTTCAAACTTTATTTTTAAACTTTATTTTTATTTACAAAAATAGGCAGCCCATAGTACATGGTTTACAGAATTTGATTTTTTAAAAAAATACTACATTCAAATATTATTAATCTTTGGTGCCCCCTTAAACTTTGCTCCAAGTGACTCCCTCCTTCACCTTACCCTAGTCCCTGTTCCTCCCTTTCCCCACAAACTGGAATCCCGGCGAAATGGGAAGTCCTGGAGACGGCAGCAGTGGTCCACAGGCCCTTTCCTTGCTCTGCTGGGTCAGCTGGGAATTCGTCCAGACCTGCTCACTCTGAGGGTGAGTGCCCTGGGAGGCCCTGCTGCCTAACCACTGGGACTCCTGCGACTCTTGGCCATGATGCGTCATGTCAGGTTACTGAACATCGCCCCAGCACACAAGCCTGAATATCAGCTTTTCCAAGCTGCTTGAACACTGGCCCTCCAAGCCTATGGGAGTAGGCAAGGACTACACGCCGGCAATAGATGGGCCAGACAAGGCATTGGCAAGCAGGGGAATGATTTAGGGATCAGTTCTCCCAGAGGAGGGGGCCTGGGAATCTGTTTTAAATGAAAAGAGAGATACAGAAGAAATGATAACACTAATAACTACCACAGGTTTTAAACACCTTATCTCATTTATCTCGTAACGATCATGTGAGGTGAGTACCACCATCCCCGCTTACGGGATGAACACACGGAGGCCAGAACTGGGAGGTTATGTAGTCTGTTCAGTGTCAGAGGTGGAATTCAAATCCAGACCTGTCTGAATCCAACACTTAACTGCTTCAGGAAAAAAAAAAATCCAGCCAGGCGTGGTGGCTCACGCCAGTAATCCCAGTACTTTGGGAGGCGAGGTGGGTGGAGCATTTGAGGTCAGGAGTTCGAAACCAGCCTGGGCAACATGGTGAAACCCTGTTCCTACTAAAAGTACAAAAAAAATTAGCTGGTTGTGGTGGTGTGTACCTGTAATCCCAGCTACTCAGGAGGCTGGGGCATGAGAATCGCTTGAACCCAAGAGGTGGAGATTGCTGTGAGCCGAGATCATACCACTGCACTCCAGCCTGCGACAGAGCGAGACTCTGTCAAAAAAAAAAAAAAAAAAAAAAAAAATGCAGTTCTATCTGTTCAGGAAGCCATTCAGAAACACCTCAGAGGCAGAAGGACAACGTGCTGAGGACACGGCGTGTGGCCCCAGCATTTACCTTTGGCGGTTACTTAATCTTTCTGTGCCCCAATTTCCATGCCCCCAAAAAAAACAAATGTTTACTGATAAATAAATATGGCACAATAACAACAACTGTTGAAACTAGGGGCGGGGGGTATGGCATGGGTGTTCACTGCAGCATACTTTTGACTTTTCTGTACTTTTGGAAATATTCATAATAAATAGGTAAAAAAACAAAATGTCCCCAGGTCAAAACTGATATATGACCCCATCAAAGAAAGTCCCTGGCATCAAAATAGCTGAATAAAAATAGCTACATTAAACAGCTGCACCAATCCTCCACAGCATTGTGGGAATATAAATTGGTCCAGCCTTTTTAGAGGGCAACTTGCAACATCCATCAAACTTTGAAACAAGGCACACTGTTCTCTTAAACTTTTTATTTTAAAGAAACAGCAGTCACACAAGGAAGTTGCATGAATGGAACCGGAAACCTCCATGTTCCTTTTACCCTGATTCTCCAATTTTTAACATTTTGCCACATTTGCTTTTTCATATTCTCTCTCCCCACCACATATATTTTATGGTAAAATAGGATATATCATAATATGATATTACATATATATTTTTATTATATACACATTTATTATATCATATACACACATTTATTTATTTTCGTCCCTGAGCCCTCTGAGAGCACGTTGCATACTTCATGTCCATTTACTCCTTAATTCCTCAATATTTGTTTCCTAAGAACAAGAATATTCTCTTATTTGACCACAGTGCAGTTAGAAATTTGGAAATATTAACATTTTGTTATAATACTTTCATCTAAGGAGACTCACTCCCTGAATTTCGGAAGGCTATATTCCAATTTTGTCTATTGTCCAAATCATATCCTTTAAAGCAATTTCTTAGTATAGGATTTGTTACATTAACTTGTCATGAATCTTAAGTATTCTTTAATCTAAGATAGTTCTTTTTTAAAAATACTCAAAATAAGTTTGTTAATTTATTTAAAGAGGCTGCTTCCCTGATGCAGAAATTTACAGACTTGGACTCTCGATCCGGGCACAGCCAAATTTAGTTGTTTTGAGATGAGGCCTGAGGGTCTGCATTTCTAACAAGCTCCCATGGGAGCCCAAGCCCTGGCCCAAAGGCCACACACTGAGTGATGACACCAAAGAAGACCGTCTGTGAAAAGGTGGTCCAGATAATCACAAGATGCATCTTGCTTTCCTCTGAATGAAGCTTTGTCTGCAACGGCAACTGGACCCTGGGACTTGGGACACAACATGACACAGAGCCTTCCCTCACAGGAACACCTCCTGGGCTTTCTGGAGCCAGGAAGTCCAAGACAGAGAGGCACAAGTCACTGAGGAAGGCTTTTCTGCGGACTCCCCATTTCAGATGATTCTGGCCCAGGGCAGGGAAGCCTGTTGAGAAGAGAATTCCTACGTCCTGCCTTCTCTATCAGCACCAATCCACTATATCTTCAATAGGTACCTCCTCCTCCTCCAGAAAGCCATCCTGGTTACCATACCCACTCTAAACTCTCTGTCCTCTGACCTCCTACAACACCGAGCCCCTGGCTATATCACCGAGCACTTACTTGAATGTAATTGCTATTCCAGGTACCTTTTCTCTCCTTTCTCCATGCTTCTGCTTCTGCTACTTCTCACTCATGATATGCATCCTCATTACTCTCCCCTCTATATGTTCAAGGCCCAGCTTACCCATAAGTGTACTCCAGCAAAAAGTCTCTTCAATGGCAGATTCCTTGCCTGAACCATCTTCAAGTATCTCCATCCAGCAGCAGATATATCAGTCTGATCTCCACAACCAGACATTCAGGTTTCCTACGCTTCCATTGCTTTCATTTGCTACAAGTCCCTGGTTTTCTTGCCACGGCGGCATGTGCATCGGCCTCTCCCTGAGTGATCCTGGGCAGTGTGACAGGAGTTCAGTCCATCCATCCGTCATTTACTAAGTGCCTACTCTGTGCCAGGCCCTGCGGTAGACTCTGGGGGCCCTCAGGGCGTCACAGACAGTGGGGGTGCCTGCTTTTCTCAGAGCCAGAAGTGATGCAGCGTTAGCATCAGCTGCATCGTTGCTTTTGAACACAAAAGGTGCTTGTGAGAAGTGACACAGGGCCCAGCTGATGGGCCTTGATGGCACCACTGCAGCCTTTGCATCCTTGTCATTTGTCACCTCCCCCATGATTACTGTGATCACTGACTGTCATCATGCAAATAACAGCAAACATGGCTGAAGTGCCTACATCCTCCTCAGTGTTGGAAAGCCTGTACAATCCTGAGCCTGTCATTGAAAGCTAAGAAATGAGCCAAAGGCATTCTCTATGGCTTGATTGCAACAAGAACCAGAAAAGCTGGAAATCTCCTGGGAGTCAGAGCAGCTGAGAAAAAGGTGATGAACAGCCTGGGACACTCAGTGTCCTATCAAATGGGCCCAGCCCTGAGAGTCAAGGGCTGGGCTTGGGGGTGCTTCTTGTGCATGATTTCAGACCACCATTCACAGGACACCCTGCGCAGAAAACTTACACTTTTCTCCTCTAAAAGAAAGCCCAAAACCAAAAGATACCTGTTCCTGGAGAAGCAGGACCCTTGGGAATTTCTAGCTGATTTCTGCTGCCACTACCACGGAGGTAAAACTGCTCCTGCAATGCCAGGGAGAGGCAGGTGCATGCCCTTCCTTCCTACTGAGGAGTGTGATGGAGATGAGATTGGAACTGGAGGGGAAGTATGGGAAATAAACACAGAGTAGCACAATCTCAGGTCATGTGAATTATGGCTTCCTGCTGAGGCTCACACACTGCCCTAACAAAAGCCCACTTTCTGAGGTCCTGGCTCCTGTTTTGGGGCACATTTCTTCCCTGATCATAAACCACCATCCATGCTGAGATGATCATGGCCCATCCCTACCCCGCTTCCAGGAATGAGACCCACCCAGCACAGCTACCAATTATGGTCTTCTCAGCACAACAGGGCAACCCAAATTGTCTGGAAGTAGTGCGAGTGAGGTCACTCTGTCACCTCCAGACAACCATCCACGTTGAAAGCATACCCAAAACAGAAAACCCAGCAAAAAAATATGGACAAAATATCTAAACATCCATTTCATTGGAGAATATATATGAGTGGCTAATAAACACATGAAAAGCACATTAGGGAAATGAAAATGAAAATAAACAATGAGATGCCATGACACACCCACCAGGGTAGTTAAAATTTAAGACTGACAACACCAACTGCTGGTGAGGATGTGGAACAACTGGGGGTCTCATACACTGCTGGCAGAAATGCAAGACGCTTCAGCCACTTTTGAAGACAGACTAGCAGTCTCTTACAAATTAAACTTACACTTGCCGTATTATCCAGTTATTTCCCCAAACAAAATGAACACCTATTTTTCATTCTGTGTTCACATAAAGACACGTACTCAAATATTCACAGTAGCTTTAATTATAAAGGCCAAAAACTATAAGCAAATGTCCACCAACTGTGAAATGGATAAACCAATTGGGATATATCTATGCAACAGAATACTACTCAGCAATAAAAAGGAAGTATAACACGCCACAAAATGGATGAATCTCAAATACTTATGCTAAGTGAAAGAAGCCAAACAAATAAAGAGTACATGCTCTATGATTCCTTTTCTATGAGCTTTTAGAAAAGCAAAACAATCGAACCAGAAATTCTATCAGTGGTTGCCAAGGGTGAGCAGCGAAGGGAGGCACATGACAGGGAAGGGACACGAGGGTGATGAGAACGATCTATATCAGGTGTGCAGGGTGGCTACACGACCGCACTCATTTGTGAACCCTCATGGAATTGTATTATATGTAAATTATGCTTCAAGAAAGCTTATTTTTTCCAAAAATGGACCCCAACTCAAGTAACTATTTTCACATCCCTTGAAGTCAGGGCAGACATTCAGCGAGCAGGCACTGGCATAGCCGTACTTGTTAAAATCCTGAAATGCTTCCACACCTACTGGCAAGTCATTCCTGCCCGAGGCTTCTGAGTTACTCCTGTGCTCTAGTCCTTCTCTGAGTTCTCCTGGATCTCCCTAGGAGATCCAACAGCAGGGCTAATACCTGCTCAATAGGGAGCCTCCTGGACCAGCTAAGGTGGACATCCTTTCTGACTGTTTAGGGCCATACCGGGTAAAACTGATTTGGGAAAAAATAGATGGTGCAGAGTTGAGCTCTAACTCGGCTGAGGGCCCACTAAGTCACTGCCAGGCTTATTGTGTTTAGATCATGCATTCTCAGCAAGGTGAAAACTGATTCTTGGCAAGGAGGAAGACTAAAAAGTCTTAGATCTTATAACGGTTTGTGGCCCACCAAAGGACCTCAGTACATCAACAGATGTCCACAAAATCTGTGCTATTAACATTCACAGGGTGTGGGGTGATCAGGAAAAAAGTGTCTTAAAAAGGCTCCTTAGGCCAGGCGCATTGGCTCATGCCTGTAATCCCAACACTTTGGGAGGCAGAGGCAGGTGGATCACCTGAGGTCAGGAGTTCAAGACCAGCCTGGCCAACATGGTGAAACCCTGTCTCTACCAAAAATATAAAAATTAGCCAGGCATGATGGTGCTTGCCTGTAATCCCAGCTACTCGGGAGGCTGAAGCAGGAGGATTGCTTGAACCTGGGAGGCGGAGGTTGTAGTGAGCTGAGATCGCACCATTGCACTCCAGCCTGGTGACAGAGCGAGACCCAAAAAAAAAAAAAAAAAAAAAAAAAAAAAAAAAAAAAAAAAAAAAAAAACCTCCTTAGTAGCAGCAACTATGAGAATAAGGAATCAGGTTGAGAAATGCTAGTTTAGCTTCAAGAACTCTGTGATAGTGAGAACCTGGACACCACAGCCCCAGCCCCCAGACCTGAGGGTGGAATTCCCACCTGGGAGGCTAACCTGTGCAGAGGGTGTTGTGGGCATGTCTAGGTGGGAAGTAGGAAGTAGGAGGTCAGTTGGGAATGTGGGAAAGGGGGAGGGGCCACACGAGCCCTCGCAGTCCTTTATGGGACTCCCCTTTTGGGGAAAAGCAGTTGTTCACTCTCCCTCCTATGAAAGCCTTTAACCCAACTCAACTCAGCAAATGCTCAGGAGGACCCCTGAGGATCAGTACCCTGCGAAGCTTAGGCTAAATATATAGAGAGAGATGGCTGCAACTAGGACGGCACACTCAAGTCTGTCAGAGAGACACATAGAAACCCAAGGACTCCTACCCTTTGCTCCCAACATCTTATCTTTCTGTTCCTATCTGGAGTTCATGATGGCAGAACTGCACCCAAAACATTTGGAGTTTTCAGCTGGTGTAAGTAATGAAGACAACTTCTAAATTAGAAGAAATTAAGTGCTGTAGTTGATTCCCTGGCTTTGTCAAGCTCAGCTGAACCAGAGCCTCCTTGGAAACACTTGCTTTGTACGCTGATACATTATGACAATACTGTAATTGTTCTCTCAGTCTTTTCCCAGATATTTAATAACAACGTGAAGTGGGAGTTGCAAAGGTCAGTCCTCCTGTAGAATGAGCATTCTTCTCATTGTCCTTTCCTGAATAGCATCTTCCGTTTGCCAGCCTGTTCTATACCAGTGAGCCCTGCTGGTGGAGGCCTGGTGCTGTTAAAGAAGCAGCACCACCTACTCAGGGCAGAATATTCTAGTTTGCTAAATGGTCCAGTGTCACTGTCTTTCTATATCATCTCCATAAATACACACATACACACACACACACACACACACACACACACACTCCTCCTGTGCTACCCAGGCTTCAAGCCCATGAATGGAAAAAATGTTAACTGCCAAAACCAAAGAAACCAGGTGATATACATATTTGCATACTCACTTGGTCAGTTACTCTTGTGCTTGGTTAGGTGAGAAGATTTATTTCCTAGGACCTCAGATCAACAGAGTCACATACCTATTAAAACCTTCTTTATGTTGAAAGCTCACAATAGTTGACAAATGGGTCTGTCTTAGCAGGATGCAGTATGTGAGCAAGGACTAGGAAGCAGCAGTGCCCTGAGCTCTCATCTCTCCTTGGCATGTTCCAATGGCCTGCCTGATCTTGTGGTAGTCATTCCTCCTCAGTGAACCTCAGCTGCCACATCCACTAAATGGACCTAATTCGCTGCCTGTCTGAAGACAGGACTCTCTTCCAATGCTGAGATCTGTGACTCTTTCTGAAAACATATCAGAGGGCAGCTTTCAGGAACCATTGGATTATCTGGAGCATTTCAGTGTGAGGGTTGCTCAGAAGTCTGCATGCTCAGATAAGGCAGGGAGTAATGGCATTATAATTCAGAACCTGTGTGATGCTGTTAGTGAATGTGCTTCATGTCTAGGCAGGGCTTGGTTTGGTAACTCAGGCACCATAAAAGAGGGCGATGTAGCCCTGGCAGTCTGTGTCAGAGAGTAGCTTTGTACCTAATCCTGAGGGCATGATAGTTGCTAAGGAACCATTGAAATGCAAATGAACTGGCAAATACTTAGCAGCAAGATATCAGAAAAGGGTGGGGAGGAGATGCTCTGAACAAGTTAGTCAGGTGAGTGAAAGGAAAATTACTTTCTCCTGATTGGGAAAAGAAAGCCAAGGGTTTTCATGCAGCTCAGCAGCATTGTGCTACTGGTTTTTTAAAAAAAAATCTGTTCTTTTTCTGCTTAGCTGGGAGTAGAAGAAAGTTGGAGCCAAGAGCAGGGAAGTTGGAAGGGCAAATGGAGCCTTCTTCTGATAAACTCTAAGTACATTTCAGATCACTCTCTCTCTCTCAAATGAGAAAGAGATACCTGAGGTATGAAAAAGGTAGTCTGCAAATGACTTTGAAGATCTACCATCTTATACAAGACTTAAAACCTAGCGGAAAAAGTACATCAAAAACTGTGAACAAATATTCTACTGATGCAAAATGGAAATTCCAGGTGAGACTAGGCCATGATTGACAATAGTGAAAAAGAAGGGAAATGAGCCAGCTCGTTGTACCTATGAGTATGCATTTCTTTCATTCTTGCTCTCCAGTGGATATCCAATTTAAATGCAGTGGTTAAATTCAGATGCTCTGGTATCTACATTGGAATCAGGGGATTACAGTGAGAAATTACGGCTCTTCACCCATCGTTTTTCTCATCTTGCCCCTAAATAGGAACCCTCCTCTTTCAGTCTAGTTGAGATGCCCTAATCTAAAGATCACTTTACCTTTAACCAAACACCCCTGCTATCGGCCTATTCATCACTTTAAATTTGATCATGATGCTCAGGAAGATAGAGGACATCCCATCAAGAAAGAACCTGTTTGTCCAGCTGTCTCCAGACCTCTCTTCCTGGATTTTTAACTTTGCCATCACTTTCTGTTTCCCTGCCTTTTCATCTTCAGGACCATCACAGCCACAGATAACTTCCTTCTTCTGTCCAGAATCCATATACTTTCCTTTATTGGACATACCATCTCTCTTACTTGGTTGCCTAATTTAGTTGTCCCAGGAAGATTGATAGGTGTGGCCTATCAATCACAAGAATGCCTTCCCAGCACCCATTCTTGCTTCTCCTGGACAAGTACCCTGACAGTTTTGTGACCAGCTCTCCCCTATCTCAGGCCAGGCAGCTTGATGGGTCTGAGCTAGCCCTTCCCCCTCCGCTATAGAATTGCATAGACACATGACCCAAGTCTGGCCAATGAGTGTATTTCAATCACCCTGGTAAAGGAGCTTGGTTCATGGAGAGGCTCAGGACCCAAGGGAAGCCCAGGAGGCAAAACTTCTTCAGCGTTTGCTAGAGCTACAAGGAGTGAGAATTTATCTTTCTGCTGAAGTTTCAAGAGAATATGAGTTTGAGGCTGCCAGCAGCCACATGACCATCCCGTGGGAAAGCCTGTCTGAGGATGAAGTGAACATAAATGACTGTGCTGATTAGTCTCCATTCATCCCTGCAGATCCATTCTCTACTTTTTTTTTTTTTTTTGCCATTTTCTATGCCTCTGACCTCTACGAACCACATCAACCAGACTTTCATGCCCTCTGCCTTCTTGTTGAATTCATCATGTGAGGTGTTGGCAGGAGATGATGTTTAAGAGGAGGAGAAAGGGTTCAAGGAATACAAACCCTCCTCCTTCACCCTCCATGCATGATCTGGGCAGCAGCTGCATTCCTCTATGTCTCACTCCTGTCAGGGAGCTGCTCTCTCATACTGTGGCTCTTGCTGGGTCCTGAGAGCACTGGGGAGTATCGGCTTCCCACTATTGTCAGTCCCTGGGTACATCCCCATCCTTATTGGTTCCCTTAATGTTGTTCACACCTCTGCAGAGTCTCTTCATTAAAACCTCTTCAGTAAACCCTGTGAGAGTGCTGTTTTCTGCCGGGACCTTGGCAGATGCAGACACAGAACTAAGGAATGAAAACAGGGAGTCAGTCTTGAGACAGCACTGGTGCCCTGGATATAATCATAACCAAAGTCCTAAACTTTTTTTTTTCTCTCTCTCTCTCTGTCTCTCTCTCTCTCTCTCTCTCTCTCTCTCTCTCTCACACACACACACACACACACACACACACGCACACACACTTCTTCCCCAAATCCTTCCCACTCTAAGTCTGACCCTCTCATTTGGTTTCCCCAAGCAGCTGATGTGTAACCGCTATACCACATCCATCAGAGTCTATCATATGCCCTATTACAGCCTGTAGTCTGCGTGGCTCTGTCTCCCCCACCAGTCTACTCATCAGTGAGCTCCCTGAAGGAAAGTCTGTGTCTTCTTTATCTTGCTGTTTTCCGTTCTGAGTACGCTTCTCATGTAGATGCTCAATAAATGTGTTCTGAGTGAGTACTTGTGACACTGGTGGCTCCTAGGCAGTGCTGACAGTTCTGTCTCTCTGCCCTCACTCCCCATTTGCCTCTGTAAAATGTGAGCTCTCAAGTCTAAAAGTGGCTCTGGCCTTACCTGGACACCCCAGAGATGGGGCTGCATCATCTCTCAAGGCAGCCTATTCCATCTTGGTTCAGTTTGACTGAAAAGAATTTTGTAATCAAGCCAAAATCTACCTCCCATGCAGAATAAAACCTAAGCCACTTGCTAAGAATGCACTTCGAGTATTCACAAAGAGGTCCTCCCTTCCCCTATTTTAAGTTGTCCAAGCCTGCACCCATCACTCTCAGTCACATCATTTGTTTACTCCCTTTATAGCTCTTTCCTGAAATTATATATACATTATTTGTCTTTTTCATGCCTGTCGGTTCCCCCAATAGGATGTATGCTCCCAAGGGTTGTAACATTTCTGGTTTTTTGCATACTGCCTGGTACATAGTAGGAGATAAACAATATTTGTTATTAAGTGTTGAATGAATGAGGTATCATATCTCCACCCCCTTCCCACCCTTCCCCTAAGTCCCTTTCTAGGTTTATCTAAATCATTGTTCTCCTACCTCTCCTAAAATATTTCAGTTATTAATTGTTCC
This sequence comes from Macaca thibetana thibetana, assembly GCF_024542745.1. Taxonomy (NCBI): domain Eukaryota; kingdom Metazoa; phylum Chordata; class Mammalia; order Primates; family Cercopithecidae; genus Macaca; species Macaca thibetana. Next base: position 37,420,307 of record NC_065579.1, on the reverse strand, counting down.
AACCCCAAACTTAGTGGTTTTCCACAATTACTACATTTATTTTGTTCAGGAATCTGCAGTTTGGACAGTGTTCTGTGAGGAAAGCGTGTCTCTCCCTACTCAGAGTTAGCAGGGGTGCCTGGAAGGATGGGGTTGCAACAAATGAAGACTCTTTCATTCACACTTGGCCTCTCATGCTGGCTGTGGGCTGGGACTTGAGCTGAAGCTGGCGCTAGAAATTCTACATGACCCCTTCATGTTACCTGGGTCTCCTGACAATATGGTAGCTGGGTGACAAGGGCAAGTATTTCAGGAGAAACAGAGAGAGTTTGGTGGAAACTGTGTTGTCTTCTATGACTTCACTCCAAAGTTATGCAGAAATACTTCTGCCATATTCCATTCATTACAGTGAGTCCTAACGCCAACCCATATTCAAGGCGGAAAGGAATGAGGCTCCACATTTTGATAGGAAAAGTATAAAAAAATTGCAGATATGTTTTAAATGACTACATAGGACATGATCTCAGGTTTTTAAGTGTTTGCTGATCTTTTCCTTCTTGTTATTTATTCGTTATGTCACACTTATTGACACCTCCTATGTGCCACGTGCTGGGGGTGCTATGTGCGGGGGATGCCATGACAATCAGGATAGAACTCATGCTTCAGAGGTTCATGGAGCTGTAGGGTATCCAGCAAAATAAACACACAACTGGAGACCAGTGTGGAATGTGATCCTATAGAGGGAAGCAGAGGCGGCTGTGGGGGCACGCAGAGGGCAACCCAATCCAGCGTGGGGCAGGAGAGAAAGCCTGCCAGGAAGAAGTGATCACTGTGGTGAATTCTGAAGAATGATTTAGGGTTAGCCAGAAAAGAACAGTAAGACTTGCAACACAAGCAGAGCAAGCAGGTGCAGACCCAGAGGCCCATGAGGCAGATGAGTCAGAATGGCCTCTGTGTGGGTGAAGGGAAGGAGATGCCCAGGGCATGTGTATCTGTGCAGCATGTGCACCTGTGGACATGTGTGTGTACACATGTACCTGTGTGGAGCTGGGAAAGGAGGTGCTGCTGGGCAGGAGGGCAGGAGGCACGGAGGACCCAGGTGATGTAGGGTCTTGTGATGATTGGCCCTGAAGGTGCTAGGGAGCCAGCAACGGATTCACACCTGTGGTGTGACCAGGATTAAACCAAATACTACACTATCGTCCAATACCCAAAGTGTGTTCTGACCAGTGCCTGCCCCAGGTCTCTGAGCACCTGTCCAAAATGTGGTGGATTTTCTGATACTAACACCTTGTTCCTTGCCATCTAGTTTACAGCCTGCATTCCACCATCCCAGACCATTTGGAGGCATTGTCAAAGGAGCTGAGAGCATCCCCGGATGGACTTTCGGGTCCTGTGACAATGGCCCCCAGGAGCAGACAGCCCTGGAGGAACCTGCACAGATAGTTCAGGAGCAAGAATTCACGTGAAACCACCTGGAATGAGGCCCCTTCCCAATCCCCCACCCCTAGCTCACCTCCCGGCTCCAGCCTCAGCATCAATGAGAAAGCCAAGGGTAAAGGTCCTATGTTGATGTGCTGGAAAAATACCAAGAGGAAAACAACAGAACAATTAACTGCAGGGCCCAGCTGCCTTTCACAGATAAGGCATTCTCTCTGCTGCCACCGTCAATGAAGCCACCTGCAATTATTCCTCATCCTCCTGCTCAGCCCTTTCCACTGCCACGGCTCCAAGGGGGCCTGGCCACTGTCCAGTGGGACTAGGATACTGAGGGATTTCTCTCCTCAACATCCCCCAACACGTTCTTCCATGCTCAAAGCTGATGTTAAATCCTAGTGTCCTCCTCTAATGTCATAAGTCTGCACCTGGCCAGACGGAAAAAAAGCAGTCAGAGCTCAAGAAACAACATGGCCCCACGTCAAGGGTAAGCAGGACAGAGTCCACAAAGAAGAAGTCGCAGAAGTGCCCAAAGACAAACAGCAGCAGCTCGCCCTTCCTCTGAAAGGCAAGCCTATGGAAGGGAGTACCAGAAGACCTGCACTGTGCCCTGATTCCCCCCGCCAACACACACCCACCAAGATTCAGGCACAGATGCCAACTGCAGCCATCTAAGCAACACAGCTTATCAAAGACAATATCTAGATGGACATTGATATGGTTTAGCTGTGTCCCTACCCAAATCTTAACTTGCGTTGTATCTCCCAGATTTCCCATGTGTTGTGGGAGGGACCTAGGCCAAGGGAATTGAATGAATCATTGGGGCCGGTCTTTCCCGTGCTATTCTGGTGCTAATGAATAAGTCTCATGAGATCTGATGCGTTTTTCAGGGGTTTCCACTTTTGCTTCTTGCTCATTTTTCTCTTACAACCGCCATATAAGAAATGCTTTTCGCCTCCCACCATGATTCTGAGGCCTCCCCAGCCATGTGGAGCTGTAAGTCCAATCAAACCTCTTTTTCTTCCCAGTCTCAGGTATGTCTTTAGCAACAGCATGAAAATGGACTAATACAGACATGCAGTAAAAAAAAAAAAAAAAAAAAAAAAAAAAAACAGGCAATAATGACCACAGTGGGGGTCTGACTGGCAGGCGCACATGGGAAAGGCAATGTGCAACAGGAGGAAAAAGTTTTCCTCCAGCTGTGGAATAGGTGGGACAGCTCCAAAGAGTGAGAAGAGAGTCTGGCCACAGGGTCCGAGCATTAACACCAGAGCAGGACTGTCTGTACCTTTGATGGCACCTGGCAGGACAAGGATAGACAGCTCCTGGTTAACACATGCTCACTGATTTAATTCACAAATAAGCAAAGTTAAATGGAAAAGGTGACTGAACTGGGAGGCAGAGAGGCCCAGGGAGTTCTGCAAACTTTAGTTTGAAACTTCACTCTTGAGCCAGTTAACTTCTCAAAGCCTCAGCTACCTCATCTGTAAAATGGGAGAAAGAATGTTTAGATGCGAAGGGTATGGGGACCAATACGTATAAAGGGACCAGCACACGACAGTGCTCAGTGAGTGGTTGGGAGCATAATCTAATCCTGGATCCTGCATTGCCAGCCTGTAGGGCTCCTGGAAAGTTTCCTCCCTTCCCTGAAACTGACCTCCAGTCCTGCTTCTGACATGTCAAAACTGTGCAGACAAGCCTGACCCCTTGCTGGCTCCCTCAGGCTTACACGGCCCCTGTAATCAGTCCCAGGGACCTTAGAAGCCACTGCCAAGCTACAGCCTTGGGCCCCTGCTCCCCTCGCTTGTCCCCTCCCTTTCTGACCACCTGCCTCTGCCCATTTCTCTGTTCATTATCACCTTCACAGGGAAATGGAGAAGCAGAGCAAGGAGGTTAAATTCAAATCGGTCATTTTGTCACTTGCCGCCAGGAAGTGGGAGGGGAGAGATGAGAGGCGCAAGGCCTCAGGTGCAATCTGTGGGCAGAAATGAGTCCTGGTAATTCTCAGAAAGTCTCCTATGTGTTTCTACATTGGCCCAGTTCTGCTACAGAGAACTCTGGGGGAACCTTCCATGAGCACCCTCCTTAAGCAGCTGCTAGTGGTGTTGTCTGCAGGTGCTGGGATTTCGCCTGATCTGGAGAAACATCTGTATTGGTGATGAGGGGTGGGAAACAGGACCTTCTTTATCCCCTTTTCCCTGTTTTCACAAGTAGATCATCTTGAAACTCGAATCACCAGCAGGGTCACTGTAGTGTAGTGAAGGGCCCCCCGGTCTTTAGCTTTGGGCATCCTCCCACAGAGCTAACACTCCATGCTTGCTGGAGAGTGAGTGAGCAGACGAATAAGATGCTTTTCCTGCCCTAGAAGGCTGAGAGCATAATGAACCATTTGCTAGGCTGTCGAAATGAAATCCTCTCATTCACAAAGTTGGAAGTAAACACACAAGTCAGTTACAGTGAGAGGCATCTGGCAGATAATGCTACATGGTACCAGTGGGGACCATGACCCCAATCCTGTCTGCACCACCTGCACAATCCTGGGCCTGCTGCCGGCCAGTGGGAGGTCCCTAGAGTACAGTCTTCCCCACGGAGGGCACTAGGCTTTCCCATGGAGGGCACTTAGCCTTCTTGATGTTGGCTAAGCTCACTCTTCCCTATCTCTGATACTTGAAAATCAGATGCTGAGCTGCCTCCTACAGAACCCTTGACAGGCTACGAAGATCCATGCCCCACCCATGATTTGCCAAAGGGTCACCATGCCTCAGATTGGACTTTATCTACAATTGTCAGCCCCTGCTTCTACAACTGCTTCTATCCTGGGGTGTGCATCCACTCCAAGTCCCTGCTACTCTCTCTACCATAACGATCCTTCCTCCAGTCTATTCAACAACGAGAAAAGCGACGCATAAGGAGGGACAGAGCTAACCCTGCACTTGTTTGCTTCCTGTACTTTAAGTCAGATAGAAAGTGGTTTTCCATCAACAAAGAAGAACCAACCCATCGCCCTCCAGGCCTCCCTGGAAAGTGTGTTATCAACTTTCTAACCCCCAGGGGAATGATCAACAAAAGCCAGCAAAGTGGCTCTAATACATCAGATATCAGGGACCTCTGATGGAGCAGATGGTCCGATCTCACCCCTCAATGCCCCCCACCCAAGCATAGTTAAGCATATTGACATGAGGGCCCCACCTACAGATACCGCTTGAAATGGAATCTGCAGAAGTTGAGGAATTTCTCATGCAAAATTTTGCTTTTAAATATGAAATCTTTCCCAAGGCATTACTTTATTATTACAGTAATTTCCTCAGAAGGGCAGACATCCAATGCTCTGTTTCTCCACCATCTTTGGAGACATCGAAATCTGACAGAAATATTCAAGTTGCTTAAGTGGCTAGTGCAGAAGAGGGAGACATAAAAAGAGCTCTTCCAAGGAATGCAGACTCCTGGAATCCAGGTGGAGGAAGACGCTCTCGACAGTCAATGGAGGATAGGTAAGGGTTTGGTGTGCCCCCTCCACCGCCCCCAGAACACATGGGGTCCCAGGTTCATCTCCTTTGGGGACACTTCTCTGACGATCATTTCTTCTTTGGGAGGGCTGGTCAGGGCAGAGAGAGGAACAAATATACCAGTCGTTATTAGAAAGTGTGCTGCAGGACAAGTCTCCAGCCCTGTGTCTAAGAATGTATAGGGCTGCAACAGGGGTGGGAATAGTGGGGTAGGAGGAAGGTGCAGAGAGAGAGCTATATAGAAACTGGAGCTTGATCTGAATTGTTGAGATTGTCTGAACATTTTGCTCATCTCTTCTTGCACGATCATGGAAACCTAAGCCCCCTGTAGCCAATGAAGTCCCCAGTGCCCAATGGCAGAGTCAGCGCTAGAACCCTTCCCACCCCTGGATTCCAGCTGATATGAGTCTTCCTTCATGCAAAGCCTTCAAAAGTGGTGGAGTAAGGTGACTAAAAATATAGACTACAGAGCCTGACTGCCTGGGTTCAGATCCAGGCTTGGCCACTTACTAGCTGTGTGACCTTATCAAATTACTTAACTACTCTATATCTCAGTCTTCTCACCTGAAAAATGGGAGAGGAGTTGATTATAATAATACCCACCTGATAGGTTTGGTAAGGCTTAAGTGAATTAGATCTCATTAGCAGTTTCCAAATATATTGGTGCCAGGCTGTCTGCATGTGAATCACTGGGGCCCTTCGGTAAAATGCAGATCCCCAGGCCATTCTGATTCAGCAAGTGCCGAGTTGGGCAAGACCTACCAGGACTTCTGACTGCAACTTGGTTTAGAAACATTCCCCTTGGCAGCGTTTCCAGGAAGCACATCAGGATCTTCAGGAAAGCCCACTTAAAATGCTGATTTTTAAGATCCATCCAAACCTGCTGAGCTTTTAGGGTTAGGACCCAGGAGTCGGTAGCAAACTGCCCAGGTAACATACTACCTGAATTCTGGGAAACACTACTTGAGCTGGTATTCCCCTCTTTGGGCTTCCAAAATTGCCCCTACCTTTTGCCCATGCTAGAAAAGCACTATGCGGCCGGGCGCGGTGGCTCAAGCCTGTAATCCCAGCACTTTGGGAGGCCGAGACGGGCGGATCACGAGGTCAGGAGATCGAGACCATCCTGGCTAACACGGTGAAACCCCGTCTCTACTACAAAATACAAAAAAACTAGCCGGGCGAGGTGGCGGGCGCCTGTAGTCCCAGCTACTCGGGAGGCTGAGGCAGGAGAATGGCGTGAACCCAGGAGGCGGAGCTTGCAGTGAGCTGAGATCCGGCCACTGCACTCCAGCCTGGGCGACAGAGCGAGACTCCGTCTCAAAAAAAAAAAAAAAAGAAAAGCACTATGCATCTAAGCCTTAGTGATACTAAGAACATTTAAAGATTAACTATATATTATTTTAAATTTAGTAATATACATGTATTTTTTATTTTAATAGCATCTTACTTTCTTTTTAATCTAGTACAGAGTGTGTCCTTATATTGGTTATTACTTGTCCCTACCCCTATAGTTAGAATAAGTGGGTGTCATGACCCACTCAACACAGAAAGACACTGTGGCCAGGTGGACTGGGTAATTTTTCCAAGCAATAGAGCTGGGAGATGAAAAGGCAAGTGGAGTACTCTGGCTTCCTGATGCTACTATCTGTCACCACCCATGTTGATTCCATCTCTATCCTCATGGCCAGACCTCCCTCCTGACCCATGTATTCCTTTCATTGCCCCGAGATCACAAAATTTATTCAAGCAACTAAAGAACATGTAGTTTCTACTAAATAGGAAGTACACACGCTAGATCTAGAGGAGGGGGTCATGGTGCTGTTCTGTGTCCCCTAGCATTGCCCTTCTTCTTTGGTCCTATTTGCTTTATCAAAGATTACTTCTCAATGGGTAAAATTAAATGAGAGCCATACCATGCCTCTGCCTCATGGGCTTTTCTTAAAGCACATCTTGGTCATCGGTACCCATTCTTGTAAGTAAACAAAGTAAGGGCTCTGAGATCTGGATCTGAGTTGCACAAGTCAACAGAATGCAGAAGGGGCTGGAGCCGGACACTGTGTGACGTAGCAGGCCCTCCCCATGCTCGGAAGCATCACAAGCTGCTGGCTTCCACCAACCCAGAAGGTTTGAGCTGGGACTGAGTCTGGGCCTCTGCAGTTGTTTACATTGCCAAGACTTTTCCCAAGCCATTGCCCAGAGCTGCATTGCCCTCCCTCGCCAGCATTACATGCTTGGCTTGAGGAGGCAGCTCCACAAATACTGAGTAATGGTGATCATTCCACGTTGCACAGAAAATAAAATCAGCTAATACATGGAATTTTCTCAAATTTACTTTTCTTTCTCAGACATTTTAAAAAATCTTTGGTGCCTGCTAATGCTTACAGGCTCAAGCACGTTCGTGGACACCCAAAACAGATGCATACACAGCAAACAAATATTAACAGAAAATGCAGAAACAGCCAATCACTGTCTAGCCTTGTGGCCTGTTGAAGACACGTGGGCTTAGTTTGGGGTTTTCCACCACAAACAGGTAATGGAAATGTAACTGTGTCCAAAATGTGTGCAGTGAAATTCAGCGCCCTAGCATTTCACACTGGGGCATGCCACAAAGGGGCACAGTAATTTAGTCATGCACTCATGCATCAACAATGCCTACTGGGAACCCACTACTTGTCAAACCTTGAGAAATCTACTACCCAAATACATGTGGACATCCAAGGGTGCCAGGGCCAGGCCTTCACTCTAGGCTACACAAAAGAGCAGGTCTCCTGGGAGTATTCCCATCAGCCAGTGTGCCGCACTCTGAGGCCTTCTGCAGGTGCATGGGTACTCCCTGGACACAGGGAGAGGGACTGGGAGACTGCTTCAAGCAGTTAGCAATTCCAGGTTGCTGCCTCCCAAGACGGACAATGTGCTTAGTCCAGGGATGCCTCTCTCTGAAGGTGGGTGTCCTCTGCTGCTGTAGCAGAGCCTCCAGAGAAGCCCATGTTTCCAGATCCTATCCCAAAGGGCACAAGACAAGGGGCAGCTCAGAGAATGCAAGCCGTTGCCTTCACTTCACAGACACCAGCAGCCCATTCTCAACAAGCTCTCAGAGCAGGTGGGAAAAGGCACCAGTGGGCTTGAAGAGGCAATTGTTTGTCAGGACGCTGAGCAAAGAGGCCTAGCTTTGTGTCCAGGAAGCAGAAGGATGTCAGCATTCTTGCCAGCACAGCCTGCCTTACTCCCTTCTGAAGACAGACTTAGCCCCAGCGAACCTTTTCCCTGTAGTGGCATCTCCCTCCTCACAGAGCAGAACTGGCTGGAAATGCGGGAGTGTTGGGGGGAAAGGAGGAAAGAGGATCTTTCTTTCAGTCTGCGTTTCCTACACCCTAAACCAACAGTCCTCCTGCCTGATGATGGGAATTTGAGCCCCCTCCCCTACCCTCCTCTGGCCCTCTGGCCAAGAAACAACCAGACCCTGTCCTCCTGCCTTCCACCCAGGCAGGGGGTGTCTTAAGGCCCTGCCTTCCTCTGGCCACATCTCCTCACCTGGCCCATGACTGTCACTGTCCCTTTGTCCCTGCCCTGGCCTGGGCTGAGGACCCGCCAGACTTCAGAGCAATTTGCCCTGGGTGCCAAGGCCTCACTGAAATTCCACCGCAGACCCCAGGAGAAAGCAGACACATGAGTGTCTGAAATCTGCCGGGAGAGGCGCCCCCTGACCACAGCCGAGTTTGGGAAGGATCTGCTGTGCGTAGGCAGCTCATTGATCCACTTTCTAATCACTATTCCTCACTCATCACGAACCAAATAACGCTGGCCCCAGCCCAGTCAGGCAGGCGGGAAGGCGGCTCCGTGTGTAGAGAGTAGAAAATGAGCCTGCCTGTGTTCATTCTAGGAGAGGAGGGAGTGAATGGTACGTAATATCCCTGCGTACTGAGTAGGGACCAGGGGGCTGCTTTAATATTCTGCTGAATGTGGCGTTTCTTTTAACCCTTGCTGGAGATATTTTCAGCCCACAGAGTCAGGCTCCTTACTGTCAGGCCACTGGCAAAGTTTCCCGGCTGCAGCAAGAGAAGCCACAGCACCAGGGGTAAGTGGCTCCGGAAGGCCTGGGCGTCAGGGCCCTGCATACCTGGTTGGGATCCGACACAATGGCACCCGTGGGCAGCTTCCGGCAAACAGACAGGGATCTCTGGCTAGCCAAGAAGAGGGGCAGGGAGGAAACTGCCCACGTCCTGATGCCTGCTGTGCTTCCATACGTTTGCTCTCCAAACTATTTCGCTTGCATGCACAGGAACCCAATGCCGACAGCACGCTCCCCAAAGTGGGCACCCATCTCCTCTCAGAGACCCGGCCACTGAACCTCTGGGGGCGCAAAGAGCAGCGGGCCGGACCCAGCCTCGGACCGGCATGACGCCGCCCCAACGCTGTAAGTCCAGTCTGGAATTGGCCTTGCAAATGCGCTCACCGGGCTTTCCTGCCCGGTTTGGGGGTATATATCCCCTTGAATTTCCAATTTCAACTGCTCCCACACGTGTCTCTCAATAAGTCAAACCCAGGCATCCCTGCGCCAGGGTGTTGACGGCGCTCCACACGGCTCCAGTCTCCTCCTGCACGTTCCAAAAAGCAAACCCCTCCTTGCTCCCCTCCCTACAAAGCCCAGCAGTCCCTGAGGGCAGCAGGAGACGGAGGGCAGACAAAAAGCCACCTTCGGAAAAGCCAGCGAGAGCTTTCTAGGCATTAATCCCCGCACCCCCACGCCGCCACCAGAACAAACGTGGGATGCGGTGGTCTTCGCCAAAAGGGTAGGGAATCTTAGCCGCGCCTCGGGGCCCGGAATGCCCCTCCAGCTTCCCTTCCAGAAGGGCAGCGCTTTCCGGAATGGCGGAGGGCACCAAACCATCGTGTTTGGGGGAGTTTACACTGGGCAACCGGTCATAGTTTTGCGAGGAACGGGTAACAAGCGGAGCGAGCTACCAGATAGGAACGCTGTACGGGCGCCAGGAGCTGCGTGTCCCCGGTTTGGAGTCCCCCAGAGGAGTTCCACCCGGCGCAGGACACCGGGAAGTGGGGCTGCTAGCCGGACTGCGGCAGCGCATCACCCCTAGAGTTGGTTTTCTCCCGACAACTCCAACTCCGCTCTCCCACGGAGCTGTGTTCCCAGGAGACTGCCGCGGCCGCTGCTAGGCTGCGAAGAATGGGGGCGGGGGAAGGGGCGGTAGGCGGGGAGCTGGGCCGGGATTTCCCACAGGGATTCGCGAGCGCTACCGAGCGCCCAGGCTCCCCGCTGCGCTGGGCACGGTGTCTTTGGAGCGCGCTTTCCAGCCACCGGCCGGAGGCACCGCCAAGTCTGAGCTGGCAGAGAGTGAGGCTGCCCGACGACTCCCGGCCGCCAAGCCTCCTCTCCGGCGTGGTGGAGAGGCTGGGAGACTTTAGGTAGGACCGACCACTCACCCCAGCCCACTCCTGTTCCAAGGCTCAAGAGGCGAAAAGGCTGTCCACCTCTCCCCGAGTGACCCTGGAAACGCGCAGTCCCGCAGGCGCCCGGACCTCCAGACTGGTCCCCAAGGGTACGGCCAACGAACTCGACCCCTCTCCTTCGGCGGCCACTTGCGGGGTACCAGGGCAGAGCTTCTCTGGCCCCCGCGCGCAGTGCTTGCACGCCGAGCAGAGTCCACGAGCCCGTGGACCGCGAGCTGGGGAAAGGGAGGTGGCGCGCGGCTGCTCAGAAGCGCATCCGTGCCTGGGAGCAGACAAGCGCCAGTACTCCAGGAGCCGGATGGCAAGAGGCACCCCTTTCTCCCCAACGCCTAGCTCCGGCTCTGCCCAGAGCTAAGGAGCATGCACCGCAATGCAGCGGGCTCCGCGCTCTCCGAGCGGGGGCTGCGGGAGACCGAGACTCGCTGCCAGCGAGTGCTGGGGCGAGGAAACCGGGAGACTCAGCGAGTCAGTTTCGGGCGCTAAGAGCCAGTCGGGGGCGCGCTGGTGGGTGCCGCCCAAGCCCCGCGCTCGGCAGCGGCCGAGGCTCCCACACCTCCTTGCCCTCGGGTCCGGCACTGCAAAGCAATTAGAGAAACCCCGCGAGGCGCGGAGCACAGCAGTCCTGAGGCGGCAGGTACCAGCAGCCAACTTGCTCCGTGGAGGGTACGTTACCTTCCATCGCGGCCACTGCGGAAGCCAGGAGGAGCAGTAGCAGACAATCCAGGGCCATCGCTGGCCGGCGGCCCCCAGGCCGAGCCCGAGCTGAGGCAGCAGCGCCGGGAGAGCGCCGCGTCCCGGGGTGCCGCTGCGCTCCCCGCGGGTGGTTTTTCGGTATCCTTTCGCGCTCTCGCCGGGACCGGACTCCCCGGAGCGCTGCGTGGGCGTGGGCAGGAGTGTGCGCGCGTGGGGCGGTGCGGGCGCGCGTGGGTGTGGGTGTGCATGTGTGTGTGTGTGTTTATGGGAGAGGTGGGTGTGTGCGTGCGTGTGTGAGAGAGGGCGAGGGAGAACGAGCCTGGGAGAGCGCGCGAGAGCGAGTGCGTCCTGGTGTCACATTGCGAGCTACAGCGGAGCCTACGGGAGGACGGAGCCGGCCAGACTGACGCGGGAGGGAGCGGGATCCCCCACCATCAGCTTTCTCCCCACCCCTAACACCTCCTGTCCAATCAAGGAATCAAACCTGCAAAATTCCCCCGGCCAATCAGGCGCGAGCACCTCCTTACACTGGCATTGTTAGTTTAAGAAAAACTTTTGCTTGCGAGGCTGTGCGGGAGGGCTCGGAAGGCGCTAGGAGGGGTCCGGGCTCCCCCTCGTGGTGCTCTCGGAGAACCGCAGCGGCCCGCCCAGCTCGCTCTGTCCCCACCTAGGGGGCCCAGCGAAAGAGCTGTGGAGGCCTCGTGCCCTTACATCCCACCCAGGACCGAATGCGCTTTAAATAATCAAATGAGCCGTCTTTCCTTTTCTGTGTGACAAAAGCACCCTGCCTACCCTGTTTATAGCAACTCCAGGGACGCACCAGTGCCTGTCCTGCAGAGCTCTTAACTGTCTAGCACGGGTTGGTATTTACTAATCAATTTTGTTTATCGCTGGGTCTCCCCCTTATTAAAATGGGGTCACCGTTTTCGGATTCTTGCCTATTTTGTTCACTACAAAATCCCCAGTTCACAGAACAGTGCCTAGCCTGTGGGAGGCACAGTACATGTCCGTTGAAAGAATGAATACTGTTCAGATAACCTGTGGGCCCTTGCTCCAGGGTCCACAGGGAACCGAACTGGCTTCCTGTCCAACATTTCGCAGTTCTTTTTCTGCAGAAACCTCTGGTTTCCTTTAGTGTTCACTTACCAATGCATTGTGAACTTCCACAGAGGGCCCTGACCCCAGAGGACAGCTCAGCGGGGGGAGACCAGGAGTCACACAGCTCTAAAACAGCAGAGCCGGCAAGAGGGCTCTCCCAGGCCTGCGCAGGGCGAGGTGTACTGTTGCTGCGGGCCAGGCCTTCAGTGTGGCTGGGAAAGACTTAGGCAGCAACCCGGGATGCAGTCTTGGAGATAGGAGCAATTCTCCCAGGCTCAGCTCTCACAGCTGCACTTTATCTTCCTGTTTCTGGAGATGGTCAAGGATTCTAAATCAGAAACTCACCTTGAGGCTGTTATATGTTATACTGGAGATGTGCCCTTCCTTCCTCCCCCGCCCCCCTACAGACCTGATGATAGTCTGGTCCTACAGGGTCAGGGATGACCCGTTAGGTACCCCCCTCCTCCTCCTAGGCCTCTCACCTTGGAGGCACCAAGCCTTTCCCCGGTCTGTTAATGAGTTAACAGCGGGCAGATGTGATGGTTCTCTTTGGGATGACTCTCCTTTCTGGGCATTTCTAAATCAGTTCCCCACCCCCCCACCCCCGCCTCTGCGTGTCTAGTCTCTCCTTTGCTGGGACTGCTTCCTCTCCACCACAGCCAGACTCAAGTCCCCCAATCCTGACAATTCTTTCCTTCCCTGGCTCTGACTCAGGCTGCCTTCCTCCTCCCCTCCCCTCCCTTCCACCCCACCTCTGTGCCTGAAGGGAAGATGTCATCAACCTCCACCTCCTCATCATCCACCTTAATGCCAGGTTAGCTGCCCTCTGCGCCTCCACACCACCAACTGTGTCCTGATGTCCCTGGAGCCACTTGATGTCACCCTGGGCAACAACCTGCTCCTAGTTAGCCATCATCCTCCTGCACCGTCAGCACCCACTGACACTGGTGTCCAGTAGTTCTTCTGGGGCTCTGGCCCCAGTTTCCATGTTCCTGCTTCTCCTCCTACCCATCTTGTCTCTTCTTTCTGTTCCCTCTGTTACCTCTTCAGCTCCCAAGAGAGGTATCCCCCAAACTCCATCCTTGGAGTTCATCCTCCTGGGGTACATGGGCAACTCCTTGGCAGCTTCACTTGCTGTTTTACCCCCAGCCATCCTCTCACGAATGGAGAGGGGAATGGATGGATGGGTGAGTTTCACACTCTTCCCTCCCCCTTTCACTACATCACAGTCACTTGGCAGGCATGTCTAGCAAAGTCCCCACTCTGCGACGTCCTCCTTCTTATGCCCTTGTCCTATGCCTGTGCATCTGACCCAGTGTGAGCCCATGCTACCTTCCCCTGGACAACTGGAGGGTCTCTGAACGATGGTCCAGCTTCCCTCCCTCCCCTTAATCCTTCCACTCTGCTGCCAAACTCATCCTTCCCAAGCCAAGTTTGATCTTATCTCTTCCCTGCATAGCAACCTAGTGGCTCCTCACTGTCTGCTGAAGAGAGACTGACCACTCTAGCATGACATTCAGACTGCTCTGTAAGCTCCCTGAAACCTGCCTTCTCAGCCCAGACTCTGCTAGTCTTTCTCTGGGCCTAGGATATTCTCTTGTCATCTCCACAGCCACACCCAGGTCAGTCATGTGCCCACCCATGTATTCAGGCAGGCCCTGTTCTAGCTATGGGAACACAGTGGACAGACCTTCTCTGAGGGGTCTTACCGTGTGGTGGAGGGATGGCAATAATAAGCAAATAGGCAGTGGTATGTCAGGTGCTGAGGAGAGCTCTGGAGAATCACAAAGCAGGAAGCAGCGAGAGAGTGACAGTGGCTAGTTAGACATGCTGGGAAGACCTTCTGTTTACTGAGCACCTTCTGCCACAAGCGCTGTACTGGATGTTTACTTGCACAACTGAAATGAGTTGAATTGAATTTCCTGACCTCTATTCCTACCCAAATCCCACCTCTCCTAGGAAGCCTTTTCTTCTATCCCTCTCCCTGATACCCTCATGTTATATTTCTGTGGGTACTGAATGCCTTTCTCAGACATGGCTGAAGATAGAACTGACCATTATCCAACTAACCGCAGAATGTCACACCTGGGTGGGGGGTGCTTGGAGCCCACCAAGTACAGGGATTTCAAGTACAACCCTGCTAGGAACTTTGAACTTGTGCCAGGATAATTACAAGAATGTCACCAACTAGGCCCTCTAAAAATACTGATCCCTAGGCCTTTCAGTAAAGATTTTAAATCAGTAGGGATGAGGTAGGCCCGTGATATGGTTTGGCTGTGTCCCCACCCAAATCTCATCTTGAATTATAGCTTCCATAATTCCCACATGTCTTGGGAGGGACCTGGTGGAAGGTAATTGAATCGCGGGGGAGGGGGAGTTCCCATGCTGTTTTTGTGATAGTGAGTAAGTCTCATGAGATCTGATAGTTTGATAAAGGGAAGTTCACACACACACACACACACACACACACACACACGCTCTCTCTTGCCTGCTGCCATGTAAGACGTGTCTTGCTTCCCCTTTGCTTTCCATTATGATTGTGAGGCCTCCCCAGCCATGTGGAACTGTGAGTCAATTAAACCTCTTTCCTTTATAAATTACCCAGTCCCGGTTATGTCTTTATTAGCAGCGTGAGAACAGACTCATACAGCCCATGAATGTGATTTCATATCCTCCCCTCCCCAATTGACTCTGCTGCATGATGAGGCTTGGAAGCTGCTGTTCTTGGTCCAGGAGCTTACAACTGCCCTGAGGCCTCCTCAGGGGATACTCATGAAAGTGGCCAAGGAATTGGGGCTTCAGACCTCACCTCTACTCCAGTAGCTTTTTTATCTTTTTTACTGGGCATCTATATCAGGTTTTGTTTGTTTGTTTTGAAGGAAGTGTTCTTTAGCAGGAAAAGAAGGAGGGAGGGGAAGAGTAAAAGGAATTCAAGGAGAGGATTTGATTGGGGTGGGGTAGGGAACATTAACTCATTGATGACTTCTAGAACATGCTGATGGCTCAGGCAAGAATAGTGTCAGTTTAGGGCTGCTTGCTAATTTCCGTAATAACTCAAGGGATTGACTTTTCTTGAGCAAGTTAAATATTAATTTAGCTTTGCAGAAGATTGATCTTTCTCTAGCAATGGGTTATGATTTGTAAATATCCCTGAAGACACCATTGGTTTGGGATTCCAAGCCCGGGTGCCTCTTTTCCCCTAGAGCATCTCCTTGGCAATTTTTTTTGTGTCTGATGTCAAATGCTCGCTTATTTTCTTGATTAATCACTCAGCTATTTGATATCACTAAATCACTCCTTCAAAGCGACAGATGCTTGCTGCTAAGGCCAGCAGCTGAGGGCTCTCAGGCACCCAAGGGTGACTGAACTCTTTTGCTAAGACTCAGAGGCCCATCTGACTAGAAGGCTTTGGGGCAGTCAACCAGTTCACTCTCTACCTCTAAACAGTTTTGTGTCTAAATGTTTGGAAAGCATTTCTAGTGAAAACAATTGCACAATTTCCCCCTGATAATTCTACTCAATATAAAGCTATTCTATTAGAATGTTCCTGCTCACTTATAACCCAAATCATATGTATGTGTATATATATATATGTCCATGTGTGTATATATGTGTATATATGTATATATATATATATAACCTTTTTTCATTCACTACTTATTAGTGAAAAGGGTACACAAACAGCATCCATCCTGAGTATGATCACATGCATATCTTGTACATGAAAAGACTTTGTTGCCCCGTCCTATCCTTTCCTTTTGACATATTGCTTTACTGCATAAATAAAAGGTTCAGTTACACATTCCATGACCCAGGTGACCTTTAATTAGATTCTTAAGCTGCAAAACATATTTTCATCAGTTATTTTTTTATCACTTCTCAGCCTTTTGGCTAAGATCAAATGTAGTTATTTTTTGAGAGGCAGGTGAATCCTTTAAGATTTATTTGAAACACTTTAATATGGATAATAGGCAAATAACAAAAAGCTTCCTTTCCATCTTTTGTTCTTTCTTCCAACATTTATTCAGCAGCAATTCTGTGCCAGTTGTCGGCGAAGTGCTAGGGACCCAGTGATGGCTGGGACCCAGTCTCTCCCTTTAAAGATCTCATGGTCTCCCAGTGGAGATGGGTTAAAAAGTGGAAGGTATTATGGGACTTGTCATCCAAAATGGTCTCTAACTAGAGGCCTCCAACAAGCCTCTCCTTGCTTCTCAGGAAAATACCCCAGCAAATGCAGACAAATATGAAGAATTATAAAACAAGGTGAACAAACACTGATAGACAACCTAATTGCCAGGATGTGGAAGAAACTAACAATACTTAAAAGGTCTATCAAGCTGGATTGAGAAAAATCTATCAAGCATATGTATGACATATGCCAAGTTCTCTTTTTTAAAAGAGAAACTGCTTTAAAGACATAGCTAGGAAGGCATATTGTCATTCCCTCTCTGTCGATACTTGACTCAGACACTCAGGATCTCTACTAACCAGAGAATGGAGTAAATATCTGTCATCACCATTGTTGTTCAGTTTCAAGCCAAACAAAGAACAGTTTCCCTGGTCTTCCTCTTCCCTTCCTTAGTGTCTTCTACATCTAGAAGAGCTTAAAAATGAAATACACAACTGGATAGATGGATGGGCTGATGAAGACACAATGCATTCTTCAGGTAAAAAACAGTCAAGAGGCTGGAACAGTCATAGTAATGACTGTACTGTGACAGTACAGCCTGCTGACTAGAGTTTTTCCTGGGATACAGCAGGTCAGAGCACCAGAGAATTGGGATGGTGGTTGGAGAAAGATGCTACTTCAGTAGAGAAGACATACACTAGATGAAGCTTGCTGGCAACTGGCAATTAAGCATTGCCATAGGTTTATAAAGGCGATTCAGTGATTAAGCAAGTAGACAGCTAGAGGATCAAAGGCCAACCCACTCATCCTGCCTACCAAAATACACTGAGAATTAATGAGTCTTTGCCTTCTCAAGGAGGAGTGAAGAGAAGTCAGGACACTTCAGGGACCTATTAGAACACTGCAAAACCAGGCGCAGCACCTTCAAGACCCAGATGAGAAGCGTCCTTTTGAAAATGACGTTCTGCAGAATCTAGAGACATTTTCAGAAAACTTCTTGGCACACATGAAGATGTAAATTTGAATATAGAGAAACAAACTTATGAGAAAACAAGTTAAACAGAAAAGACAACAGAATAAAAGAAGAGGGGAGGAGAAAGGGATAGGAAGTGTTTTAAGGAAGCAAAAATGCAGTGTCTGAATTCAATTCCGCATTGGTGTGTCAGTCAAGACTACATTTGTTGCTGCTGAACATTAAATGGATGATATAAAAGATAAACTGGAGAAGCTTTCCAAAAATGCATACAACATAAACAGAAAAGAAAACTGGAAACAGAGAATACAAAACAAACAAGATAGAAAATGGGGAACCAACTTATATAAAATTGTGCTAGTTGCTTGCAAGGTGCTGGGGACCTTAAAGGGTTCCCAAAAGAGTTCCAAGAAGAGTTCAGAGTTATTTAAAAAGAAACCAGTACAAATGCTGTGAAAGTGAAGACAAAGCCATGAAAGCATAACATTTTTCTTAGCTGAATAAAGACGTGATAGTCTCATCTAGATAACGTTTTTGAACCATATGGATTTTTTAAAAGAAATTTTACATCTATTCAAGAACACACACAGACACATTCACGGCCACATAGAAAAACAGGATATCTATAGTGGAATAAATATTAATTTCAGAAAACTAAATTCTAGGGAAAAAATGAAGCAAGAGCTATAGAGTTTGGGTTTTTCTTGGTTTTGTTGGTTTAGTTTGGTTTTTTAGCAATAAAGTTTTTAAGAGGGAAAATTTGTAGCACAAAATACATATAAATCCAGCAATTTGAAAACAACAAACATTTTCAGGTCTCAGAAAATTTGCAACACTTTAGAAAAAAATTACTTAAAAATATATTCCAATTGATAAAGAGATAAAATTTGGTGTCAAGCAATAAAATCAATTAAAAGAGATGTCTAAATATTTGCAGATTGCTTTTTAATTTTCTTTTAATTCATCCTGCATAACTGCAACTTTGTACCATTTGACCTATATCTCTTATTTTCTCCCCCCTCTATCTGGTAACCACTGATCTACTCTCTGTTTCTACATATTTGACTTTTAAAAATAGATTCTACTGCCGGGCGCAGTGGCTCACACCTGTAATCCCAGCAATTTGGGAGGCCAAGGCGAGTGGATCACCTGAAGTCAGGAGTTCAAGACCAGCCTGGCCAACACGGTGAAACCTCATCTCTACTAAACATACAAAAATTAGCTGGACTTGGTGGTGGGCACCTGTAATCCCAGCAACTCAGGAGGCTGAGGCAGGAGAATCACCTGAAGCCAGGAGGCGGAGGTTGCAGTGAGCCAAGATCATGCCACTACACTCCAGCCTGGGGGAAAAGAGCGACACTGTTTCAAAAAAAAATATGACTGAGACGATGCAGTATTTTTCTTTTTGTGTCTGCTTTATTTCACTTAGCACAATGTCCTTCAGGTTCAGTCATGTTGTTACGTATGGCAGGATCTTCTTTTTTAGGGCTGAATAATATTTCTGTGAGTGTGTGTTGTGTGTGTGTGTGTGTGTATCACAATTTCTTGTCAATGGATCCACTCATCCATTGATGGACACAGGTTGTTTCCATATCTTGGCTATTGTGAATAATGCTGCAGTGAACATGGGAGTGCAGATACCTCTACAAGGTTCTGATTACATTCCTTTGAGTATAAACCAAGAAGAGGGATTTCTGGTTCATGTGGTAGTTTTATTTTTAATTTTTTGAGCAACCATTTTTCCATAATGGCTACACCAATTTACCTTCCAACCAACAGTGTATCCTTTTCTCTCATGAACACTTCCCCCTTATTTTGTTTGGTAATAGCCATTCTAACAGGTGCGAGGTGATATCTCACAACTTTTATTTCAATTTTCCTGTTGATTAGTTGAATACCTTTTCATGTATCTGCTGGCCACGTTTATGTCTTCCTTGGAGAAATGTCTGTTCAGGTTATTTGCCCATTTTTAGTTGGGTTATTTGTTTTTTGGTTTTTGGAAGTTTTTTAAATATTGAATTGTGTGAGTTCCTCACATATTTTGGATATTAACCCCTTATCAGATATATGGTTCATGAATATGTTCTCCTGGTCTGTATGCTGCCTTTCTATTTTATTGATTGTTTCTTTTGCTGTGCAAAAACTTTTTAGTTTGATGTAGTCTCACTTGTTTATTTTTACTTTTGTTGCCAAAAGTTTTTGTGTGATGTCCAAAAAATCACTGCCAACGCTAATATCAGGGACCTTGTTCTCTGTTTTCTTCTAGGAGTTTCACAGTTTCAGGTCTATGTTTAGGTCCTTAAACCGTTTTGAGTTGATTTCTGTGTGTGGTATAAGAAAAGTGTCCAAATTAGTTTGTTTGCATGTGGATATCCAGTTTTCCCAATACCACTTGTTGAAAATACTCCCTTTTTCCCTTTGTATCTTCTTGATGCTCTGTCAAAAACTGGTTGACCGTATATGCTTGGGTTTATTTCCAGGCTTTCCGTGTTGTTCCATTAGTCTGTGTGTCTGTTCTTATGCCAGTGCAAGACCGTTTTGATTACTATAGCTTTGTAATATCATTTGAAATCAGGAGATGTGATGTCTCCAACTTTGTTCTCCATTCTTAAGATTGCTTTGGCTCTTCAGGGTCTTTCATGGTTTTATATGAATTTTAGAATTGTGTTTTCTATTTATGTGATGAACGCCATTGGAATTTTGATAGGAATTGTGTTGAATCTATATATTACTTTGGGTAGTATGGACACTTTAACAATATTAATTCTTCCATCCAGTGAAGATGAGATATCTTAGCATTTATTTGTCTTTTTCAGATTCTTTCATGGATGTTTTATAGCTTTTAGTGTACAGATTTTTCACATTCTCAGTTAAACTTATTCCTAAGTATTTTATTCATTTTTTTTTTACTATCGTAAATGGGATTTTCTTGATTTCTTTTCCAGATAGGTTGTTACTGGTGTGAATATATACAACTGATTTTTGCATGTTAGTTTTGTGTCCCTTTAAATTAAAATAAAATGTAAAAAGTAATCTCAATAAAGAACACTCATATTGTTAAAATTCTAATTACTAAAGCCTAGATCCAGTGCTTTAAATTACATTAATTAGGACCAAAGAGAAGAGGAATATGGGGAGAAGGAAAAGAAGAGGAAAGCTATCTGACATTCCTTGTTTACTTAGGAGGAATTGAGACTCTTAGAAATACTGATTTAAAATAGCTAAACTTGGTTTAAAAGTGGCTTGAAATACTTAAAGGCTTTTACAAATATACTCTGAAGAAGTATATATATACCTTTGAAAATACTAGAGAAAATAAAAGCAAAATATAACTCCTATTTTTAAAATTATTTTATTTATTTATTGTTTTTAGAAGCCAGGCTGTAGGGATGACTACTGCCACCAGACAGAGCCCGACCCCAACCCCTATTAAAAAAAGAAAAGAAGGAATGAAAGAAATTTAAAAAACACAAATAGAAGGAAAGTTACTATTTATGCAATTAAAATTTATAAGAAATTACAGAATCACTTCCAATAAGAAATATGAATGAATTGGGTCAGGTGCAGTGGCTCATGCCTATAACCCCAGCACTTTGGGAGGCTGAGGTGGGTGGATCACCTGAAGTCAGGAGTTCGAGACCAGCCTGAGCAAGATGGTGTAACCCCATCTCTACTAAAAATACAAAAATTAGCCGGTCCTGGGGGCACACGTCCATAATCCCAGTGACTCGGGAGATAGAGGCAGGAGAATCGCTTCAACCTGGGAGGTAGAGGTTGTAGTGAACTGAGATGATGCCACTGCATTCCAGCCTGGGCAACAGAGCAAGACTCTATTAAAAAATAATAATAAATTTAAAAAAAGAAGAAAAAGAAAATAAAAAAAGAAATATGAATGAATTGAATCTTGATTAAAAGATAAGCAATTTTTGGCTAAAAAATAATGTCATTATGTATCATACCTCAAAGGAAAAATAAATAGTAAAAAACAAAAAAACAAAAAACCCTTGCATTTGTGCTAATATTATAGACAAAATAACCCACACAACTCTTAATAAAAACATCTAGAAAAATTCAATAACATGTGAAATAGCTTCTTGTGAATGTATTGCAGAGCCATAAGAAGTATCCCCAAGAGCACAGAAACAAAGAGGTACAAAAAGCTAGAATGACGAATCTGGGAGCTTACGCTGCAGGGATTGATCCCCAATCTGGGAAACATAATGACTTAAATTTTAATAGATACAAGGTTTTGAATGAGTACAAGGCAGAAAGTTGGAACTGAGACAACTGCATAAATCTGAAGCTTTAAATTGCAACACCTTCACTGAAAGAATGGAGGAAAGGAAAAGTTTACTCACTGTCCTAAAGGAGAACAAGGATGCTTGCCACTCTTGGCTTGGGTGGAGTGGGTAAGATAAAATAATCTCCGCTCAGAATTCTTGTCATATGCCTTCACTCATATGGATTTCAAATTCAAATTTATGCTACTTGAATAATCTCAGATCTCCCAAGCCAAGAACTCAGCTGAAAAAAGCACTTATAAGTAGATAATACCCTGGGAACATTAAGGGGAAGAAAATGCAAGAGGCACACAACATCCACAGAATTCCCAAAACGAGATTAGACCCCTATTATAAAACTATCAAAGAAAGACTTTTAGATATCAGTATTTTAAATAATAAAGGAAGACACTATAAAAAGAATCTATAGATTTGGGAGAGAACCACATAGAACAGGAAAAATTTTAAATAGACATTGCAATTAAAAACTAAATGAATAGGTTCAAGAGATTAAATATGCTTGAAGAGTGGTCTACTGAACTTTGAATTAATTTTTCCAAATTAACTATAATGTAAGGCAGAAAAACAAAGAGATGTAATCTTAAAAACCATTGAGAAATATGGGTGATGTTTAATTTATTTAATACTTAGGAGAAAATAATGGAAGGAATGGGAGGATAAGGAATACTTAAAGAAACAATGGCAGATAAATTTTTGAACTGACAAACAAATGAATTATTCAGATTCAAGAAGCAGATTTAAGAAGTTCTGAGCAGAATAAACAACAACAAAAAAATTCCTAACTAGACAAATCATAATGAAACTAAAGGACATCAAAGATAGAGAAAAAAAACTTTAAAGCTATCAGAGAGAAATAAGAAGTTGCTCACATGAAATGACAATTAGACTTCTCAGCAGCAAGATGTATATATAGAAAGAAAATAAAATTATACATAAAATTTTAAATTCTAAAATTGTATATACCTAAATTTCTATATCCAGATAAATTTGTATTCAAGACTAAGAGCGAAAAAAAAAAAAAAAAAAAAAAAAAAAAAAAAAAAAAAAAGGTTGTAAAGACACTTTAAAGGAAGACTGAGGGAATTTACCACCAAGATACTATCTCTAAGAGATCTACTAAAGGAACTATTTCAGGAATGAAGGAAATAATTCAGAAGAGCAAAGTTAGAGGAAAGTTTACTTGTTTGCCCAATGGTAAACATGTGGGTAAATCATTAGCGTTTCTAAAAACAAGATAACACTAAAATGTTGAATAACAGTGTTTAAGATGGGAGCTGGAAAGCTGAAAGTTTTCTAATACCCTGGTACCATTCTGAAAGCAAGCAGAAACACTGAATAATTTTAGATGTTGTCAAATCAACCATGCTTTAAACTGTTAAAAGTGGCCACTGCTAGATAAGCAGAAGAAAAAAAGAGGATTAACGAAAATTAATCAGTACAATAGGAAGTAGGAATAAAAAAGCATAGTATATATAAAGCACAAACAGAGATAATGGAAATAAATCTAAAATTACTAGCAATCAGAATAAATAAAAACAGAAATAAACTCATCATTTAGAAGCAAACATCAGATTGGTTAAGAATAAATCCAGTTGTATACTGTTGGAAGAAACACATCCAAAAACATAATGACTCACATGTGTTCAAAGTAAACAGATAGGAAAAAGAAAACAGGCAAATATTGTTTTTTAAAACTGGGATAACTAGACTAATGCCAAGCAAAATAAATATTAAGATAAAAGCATTATTAATAATAAAAAGGATCATTACATAATAGTAAATGGAATAATTCTTTTAGGAACACAATAAATTCTGAGTTTCTATGTACCTAAGACACAGCCTCAAGTTATGTAAAGAATAAAAAGGCAGAATCTCAAGAAAATGGACAAATCTATCATCAGAAAGTGATTTTAACATAATTCATTTTGTTATTTATAAATCAGGCAGATGAAAATTGGTAAGTAAATGGAAGAAAGCAACAACTTAATTTAATTTAGTGGGTTTATAGAGCCCTATCCAACCGCTAGCAATTATGCTTTCTTCTCCAGTAGATGTAGAACAATTGCAAAACCTGACGACTTACCAGCCAAACAGCAAGGCTCAATAAAGACTAAATAATTTGTCATACAGATCATATTCTCTGACCTCAACACAATTTAATCAGAAATCAATAACCAAAGAAACTTTGAAAAATGCATTTAAATAAACTTTAAGTAAGGAATCATAATGCATACGGAAAAGTATTTAAAATTTAATGATAATTAAAACACTACCATTCAAAACCTTGGCATGCAGCTAAAGTGGTATCTACAGGAAATCTGTACCTTACCTTGGAATATTAGAAAGAATATTAGAATAGAAGAAAATTCATAAGATAAATATGTAAACACGGGAATGAAAAATAAAGAAATTATCAACAAGGCCCCCACATCTCAAAGCTTACTCACTGAAAAAAATAAATTAATAAAGTACAAAAAAGCTTCTGACAAGACTGTGCTAGTTTGCAAGAGGTGGGGTGGAGTGTATAATGGGACAAAACAAAAATAAATAATATTATGGGTGGAAAAGAGGGCATATGGCTAGAGTAAAACTTTAAAACAGTAGAAAATACTGTGAGCCATTTGAATGAAATAGCAATTTTTCTTGAGAAGAAAATACAATATATCAAACCTGATTCACAATAAAAAATAGAATATTTGAGTAAACTGATTATCATGAAAGAATTTGAATTGGTAATTAAAAATCTACCCACCAAAAAAAGAAACAACATTAACTCTAAACGGTTTTGTTAATGGTTTCTACTCCAAACACTCAAGGATGTATTTCCCGAATGATGTTAGGAAGCTGACATAATCCTTGTCCCAGGATTGAAAAAGTTGTCTAATTTTAGAGAAATCTATTGTCTCATTTACTGATTAAAGGACAAAACATATATATGATCATCTCAATAGGCACAGACAGAATATTTGATTAAAAATCAGAACATTTTCACAACTTAAAACTATTTAATAAAATAATAGAAATGGACTTGAGACACGGTATCTATCCAAAGCCCAGAGAAAACATGACATTTCATGGCAAAACATCGGAAGCATTCTCTTTAAAGCTGGGAAGAAGAAAGGATGCCTACTCTCCTCGTTTCTAGTCAACGTTTCACTGCTGGCCCGAGCTAGCACTGTAAGACATAAAAGAGACATGAAAAATATAAGGAGAGGACAGAAAGAAAGAAAACTACATTAGGCCACAGACAGCAAAATTTTGTAGAAAACTCAAGAGACTGTACAGGCAAATCATTAGACCAAACATAAATCATGAGCAACTTTGCTAGTTACAAAGTCAATATATAACAATCTGTTGCTTTCTTAAACATCAGCAACAAATAAGAATAAGTAATTTTTTAACAATACAGCATTTTTTCTCCTACTACTTTTACTTTAGGTTCCAGAAGTACATGTGCAGGTTTGTTACATAGGTAAACGAGGCTTGGTGTACAAATGATCCATCACCCAGGTAGTGAGCATAGTACCCTGATGGGTAGCCTTGCAACCCACCACTGCGTCCGCCTTCCTCGCTCAAGCTGTCCCCAGTGTCTGTTGTTCCCATTTTTGTGTCCATGTGAATAATACAGCATTTTTAATGGCAATACAAACTCTAATATATCTTGGAACAAATCTTAAGGAAGTTTTTAAAGGACTTATAAAAAACATATAAAAATTTATTAAACAACATTTAAATAACTGGAGAGATATACTATGTTTATGGGTGAGAAATCTCATGACTATTTTCCCCAATTTTTCCTATAGATTCAATACAAATACAAAAAAATGCCCATAACATTTTTGAAGGCTGACAATTTGACCCTAAAGTTCAAAGGCAAAGGCAAGAATAACGAAGACAATTTTGAAGACAAAGAGAATGGAAGGCCTTGCCTTATCAGCTATCAAAACTTATTATAAAGCTACCATAATTAAAACAATATGGAATTGATATAGAGATTTAGGACCAATGTATAATGAAAAATAGATGTCAAGGGAAACATTACAAAATGGTGAGAAAGGATAAACTATTCAATAAGCGTTGCCAAGACAATCTGAAAAATAAAATTAGATTCCTTTCTCACACAAGTATCAATTCCAGGTGGACTGAAGACCAATACTAAAAGGAAGACTTCATAATCTTTTTGAATATAACATAGGAGAATAGCTAAATGAACTGGGCTGTAAGGAGGAGAATGTCATAAACAGGACACAAAAAGCACAAACTACAAAGGAAAATACAGATACACTTGACTAATAAAATGAAAACTTTGATGCAAAAAGACACCATAAACATAGTTAAGCCACACACTGAGAGACAATATCTGCAACTTAATTTAAAAAGTATTAGTATCTAGACTATATGAAGAATTTCTACAAATCAATATGAAATAAATGTGTCAAAAGCACCCAAGTGCTCGCTTTGATAGCATATATACTAAAATTGGAATGATACAGATTAACATGGCTCCTCTGCAAAGGTAACATGCAAATTTGTGAAGCACTCCATATTTTTATACCACATACAAAAGGACAAAGGCTGTATGTCTCCACTTACATGAAATATCTAGAGTAGGTGAATTCACAGAGATAGCAAGTAGATTAGTGGTTACCAGGGGACAGGGGAAGAGGAATTGGGAGTTATTGCTTAAAGAGTACAGAGTTTCTGTTTGAAATGATAAAAGGGCTTTGGAAATAAATAGTGGTGATGATTGCATAGCATTGTGAATTATACAGTTAAAATGGCTAACATGAAAATTTTATATTATATAAATATATATATTTATATATTATATATTTTGACTACAAAAAAACACCCAGTGTTAAAAAGTGTTAAAAAGAGGACAAAAGACATTTCAGATATAAGTAACTCTGAATAAGCTAACAATATCTGAAAAAGTGTGCAACCTCATTTGATAATGAAAACAACACTGAGATAATGCTTCTCACCCCCATAGGTAAACATAATAAAGTCAGACAATAGCTAGGGTTGGTAGAATATAGAGCAACAAGAGCTGTCATAAAATGCCGGTAGGAGTGTAAATTGCTTCAAAGGTTTTGGGTAGAAGTATGGCATCACTCAGTGAAGTTTAACATGTGCTTCTTTATGTATTAATTAGACATAATAAAGACACTAACAATAAATGGCTTAAAGGTAAAGAAGTTTACCTTATCTCTCTCACTTATCAGTTCCAAAGTTTACAGCCTGGTCAGTGAGACAACTTTGATTCTCACAGTCGTTCAGGTAATCAGTTCTTTCCAAGTCAGTTTCTGCAAAATTGAAGTTGGCTCACCACCACATTTTGGTTTTGTCTAGTGAGAAAGAGAAGAAAGCATGGAGGAGGTACACCCACCACCTTAAGGCTCTGATCCTAATGTAGCAGAATAGAAAGCTGCTTAGATTCCACTAGTGAGGACTTAGTCACATAGCCATATCCAACTAAAAGGGAGACTGGGAAATGCAGTCTAGATGAACACCCATGTGTAAGATGGGGAAAATGATTTTGGGTGGACAAAATTCATTTTTGTCAGTCTCCACTACACCTAGAAGTCAGCAATTTCATGACTGGGAATACCTTAGCACATGTATGCCAGGAGACAGACATAAGAAAGCTTATAGGCTCACAATCCATAATAGGAAAAAACAGGAAATAACCCAAATGTCCATCATTGTAAAACAGAAAAATAAATCATTGTGTATTCTTATACAGGAGCAAAAATGAGTGAATTATTGCTGCACAATTGGAAAGGATCACAATATTCAGCTGAGTGGTAGGGACTTGGGTGCCTGTTTTATTATTAATATTTGAATTGTGTATTCATATATATGTATACTATATTTATTATTTTGCACATATTTACCATAGAAAAATTACCTTACCAGTATAAAATAGATATAATTTTTCACACAACAGGCTGGTAAAAGCAAATGTTCACTAATATTAAATGTAGACAAAGATATGGATAGCAAAAGTATGAATTGTAGTAGAATAAATTTTTACTATGTAGGGCATTTTGGAAGTATCTTCAAAAGCTTAAACTGGGCACATCTATAAATTACAATTTTGCTGCTCAGCACCAACTTAGAAAAACAACCATGGAGCCACTAAGAAGCCAATGTGCAAAGGTGTTCAGTCTAGCAAATCTTAAAACAGCAAAAACATTGAGAATAACCTAGATGCTACTTAAGCCACTGACTAACTAACCTTTAGTCATTGACACTAAGGCAGTGACTGAACTATGATTCAGCCATACTACCAAATATCATGAAATAGTCAAAAAGAGTGATGTGGGCCAGGTGTGGTGGCTCACACCTGTAATTCCAGCACTTTGGGAGGGCGAGGTGGGCAGATCACCTGAGGTCAGGAGTTGGAGACCAGCCTGGCCAACATGGTGGAACCCTGTCTCTACTAAAAATACAAAATTAGCCGGGTGCGGTGGTGTGCACCTGTAATATTAGCTACTTGGGAAGCTGAAGCAGGGGAATTGCTTGAACCCAGGAGACAGAGGTTGCAGTAAGCCGAGATCACGCCACTGCACTCCAGCCTGGATGACAGGAGGAAAACTCCGTCTCAAAAAAAAAAAAAAAAAAAAAAAAAAAAAAAAGAGTGACATGGAACTATTTGTGCTTAACATAAGTGGGTCTTCAATACAGCATTCTGTGAAAAGGCAACTTGCAGAACAAATGAGAGAAGACTGTAATAGTTCCTATAGTGATTGGGGTGTGTGTGTGTTTTATTTATTCTGAATTTCCTCCAGAAAAATAATTTGTGGTTTTTAAAAGCCTAAGGCCGTGTACGGTGGCTCATGCCTGTAATCCCAGCACTTTGGGAGACTGAGGTGGGCGGATCACAAAGTCAAGGGTTCAAGACCAACCTGGCCAACATGTTGAAACCCCATCTCTACTAGAAAAATTCAAAAATTAGCTGGGCTTGGTGGCATGCGCCTGTAATCCCAGCTACTTGGGAGGCTGAGGCAGGAGAATTGCTTGAACCCAGGAGGCGGAGGTTGCAGTGAGCCAAGATCGCGCCACTGCACTCCAGCCTGGGTGACAGAGTGAAACTCTGTCTCAAAAAAAAAAAAAAAAAAAAAAAAAAATCTATTCTTTCAAATGTTGAAGTCAACCAAAAGTGAAAGTTAGAAACCACAATACTCACCATTTCCGTGTATTTTTAAGTGAGTCAATTAGACAAGTCCAGTAATTGCTGAAGGCCCCTCTGAAAAATGAGGTGAGTATATATTTTGCTCAAAAGTCAGGTAATAGGCATTTGAGAGTAAAAAAAATATGATCATTTTCTTTATGGAGCAGTATGTGTGGCTGATCAAAAGAAGAAATAAGGGCAATTTATCTTCCTTTTCACAAAGAGTCTAAAGTATGAAATGCTAATCATTAAAACAAGAAATACAGTCCAGATCAAAACACTGTTAGGTGATCACATAACTAATTGGAGAGTGAGAACCAAAGGCGACTTATTAATGGTAAAATCCAGAAGTGCTTTTCAAAGAGGTCAATACCAAACGTGTGCCTTTTTTAACACCTTCACTGAGGACTTCACTAATGCAATAGAAAGCATGCCGGTTAAATGTGTGTTTGTCACTTCTTCCCTTTTGAAATCTTCCTTTTAAAAAATTAGAATTAAGAATGGTTGGCTTTCCTAATATTTAATAGACAAGCCACAGATCAGCAACATTTGCTGTAATCTGGCTTCACATGAATGAGGCAGTCCTGGATCCCCAAAAAGCATCAGCCTCAGCCTAATAGTTTGTCCATCTCTCCCAACCCCTGCTAGTATCTTGGGATGGTTTCAAAAGTGTTAAAAACACTGGTCTGAAAGTTCCTCTAGCACCTCAGGTAAGTGTCATATCTTCACCACCTCTTGAATGCCACCAGCATCAGAAACTGCTTGGCTCCCAGGACCTCCAACTCTGGAGAATCCCCATTGGACAGGACTTCCAGGCCTCCAGCACCTGTACCCATCACTATACCTCAGCATCATCATGACCTCAGCCTCAGCCAGCTGCCCCGAACCAAGAAGAGCAGGTACTCCGGCTTCACATGATTTCTAGTCCAGCCTAGACCCTCTGGGTAGGCCACGTCAACAAAACCAAGTTACTACCAGAGACTAGAACCCCTCTCTGTTCACACACACAATGCAGCAGCCATTAGCCCCATGTGCCTATTAGGCACTTGATATGTAGCGAGTCCAAATTGAAAGGTACTATCAGTGTAATACACACCAGATCCCAAGGACTTAATACGAAAAAAATTAAGTATCTTGTTGATAATTTTCGTATTGACATGTTGAAATGGTGGTTTTTAATACATTGAGTTAACTAATATTGAAATGAATTTCACCTGTTTGTCTTACCTTTTTAATGTGCTTACTAGAAAATATGTGGCTTGCATTATATTTCTATTGAGCAGAATTTCCCCAGAACCAGCTGCTCACTGGAACTACTGGAAACAGAATCTGGCTGTCTGCGGCCAGGGACTAGCAAAAATTAGGTGGATGTCAAGGCCCCATAGAGATGGGTTGTGGTGCATGGTATCCCAGAGGGGCTAGGCTACAGGAAGAAAATGTAAGTCAGAGACACAGTCCTACAACACCACAGATATCTCTTCCCACAGACTAACGGGTGGGGAGGTGGCTTTCTGAGAAAGCAGCTGGCTATATTGGTAATACCTGGCAATTTTTGTCATTTCTGCTATTAGTGTTCAGTGTGTAGACCTGATGCAGTGACCAGGAGGGGTGCATGCAGGCAGAAAGCAGAAAGCCCCACATCCACAGCTGATTGACAATGAGAATGAGACGGCTGAAAAGAAGAGGCACCATTCCACACCAAATGAATGATGGAGAGAGAAGGGTCACTGACTGGGTAACTCCCCGAGTTGTCCAAAATAACCCCTGGAATCAGATGGACAAACAGGAACTTGAATATAATGTCAAGAAATCTGAGGTTTCCCTTCTCCTGAATATCTGGATAAACCTGTCTCCCATTCTCTATCCCAGAATCAGACCCTGAGACAGAGATTAAGGTGCAAGTTTAGTGGGGGGCATATTGAACTCTGTGAGGCTCCTTGGGATCCCCTACACTGGCAGGTATATCCATCCTCCAGCTGTGAGTATTGGCCGCCAACACTTCACAGCTGACCTCTTTTCTGGAGAATTGCCTTTGGCCAGACGGGCGCTGCCTCAGCTTGGAGGCTATATGCTACTTCACTTCAGGGAAAAGCCTCAGAAAATGTCCAACTGAAGTAGGGGTTCCAAAGGCTGGCCCCCTTACCCGAAGGGGACACTAACTGTTACAATTTTTGCTCTGGAAGTTCCCCCAAAGGATTGGGCTGAAGCCAGGCCCCAGCCAGGACTGCATCCTTGTTCAGCTCCTTTCCCTGCCCCATCTTACAGCCCTCTCTCCTCTTCCCTGAGGACACTCCTCCACTAAATCACGTGAACAAGACCCTTGTCTCAGGCTCTGTTTATGGGGACCTCGCTGTGACCGGAGGTGAGGGAAACATAGGTAGGTGAGTGGGGAAGTGAGATAAGGAAGAAGATAATAAAGGTATGTTATTAAGACAGTCACCACCAGAGGTGACTGGAAATTAATCCTGTGGCAAAACTGGAGGCCAATGTAGAACACAGATCTCTGAGTTATCCTATCCGATGGGCTGGGGTATTTATACATCAGTTCTCACCAGACATTGGTCAAAAGCTGCCAGACTACATCAACCCCGCAGCACTCCAGCCTGCCCAAGGTGGACAGAGAAGCCCTCCTAGGTTTCAGAGAAAGCCCTTGGGCTCCAAAGCTGGCAGTTGGAAGTCAGATAACTGGGATTGAAGGGGGAGGTAATATGGGCAGGGTATATGAATTCTCAATTCTAGCCCCAAATTTCTGTGTCTGCTTAATGAGTTCAATGCATGGACCGCTAAAACATCTCTATTAGATGCCATACTGACGCAAATGGGCTTGAACCCCCTCTCTGTTCACACACACACTCTCTCACACAGCATTTATATATGAGGTTGGCTTCACTGAGGGTTCAGGTGATCGAGATATTTACTTTGCTGAGAT
This sequence comes from Macaca thibetana thibetana, assembly GCF_024542745.1. Classification (NCBI taxonomy): domain Eukaryota; kingdom Metazoa; phylum Chordata; class Mammalia; order Primates; family Cercopithecidae; genus Macaca; species Macaca thibetana. The sequence continues at coordinate 37,388,619 of NC_065579.1, read as the reverse complement.
ACACATATCTTCAAAGATAACATTGCACGTTTCTATTCCTAAAAGTCTTCCAGCTGCACCACCTGGGGAACCCTGTCTGGCTGCCTCATCTCCAGGCTTCCCATGTGGATAAGAGCCCATCAAGGCATTCAGTGGAACAAAAGGGTCTTTTGTTTTACAAGATTCTCCTTAGAAGGTATTTGTGGATCAATAGGCAATTTTACTCTTTGTTACATTAGTATCACGGTATGCCGTTGTATTGCCTTGAGTTAAGAGTTAAGTTTGTATGCTAAATTGAGGAGTAAAGTGTTCATTATGTTGTTTCCTGGCCGTGTGACTGAGCATAGTAGAAGGAACATGAATGCAGATATCAGCATCACCCAGAGAGACCCCACAGGAGGAAATAAGAGGAAGGTGAGGAGGGGAGCCACATAGGGGACAAAGAGTCAGTTAAAAAATAATGCCCCAGGGCATGTCAATGGGACCCCCTTTCCTTCTCTCTGGCCCCAGAGGGATGTGCTTCCCACCCCCAGGAAAGCCTCTGCATCAGTAAGGCAGGGCTATTATTGCTGTTACTCAACTGTATTCAGCATCTATCTACTGAATACCTGTTGCTTGATGGACACTGGGAAAAAGGGGACATGCAAGACAGCCAAGGTCCCTGTTCTCAGGAATGTTAAACTCTAGTGAGAGAGACAGACCTTCCCCATAAAAACAAGCACAGAAATACGATGAGTAAGATCATTTCAGATGATTCCAGTAAGGCTATGAAGAAGAAACGAAAACACCTGGTGACAGGAAGGATGACTGTTGGAGGAGTGAGGGATACACCTTCATCCAGAGCCATTTGGGATGGCATTGCTGAGGAGGCAACATTTAATCAGGGGATGTAAACAGAAATGTCAGAGAAGGTTGGAGGGGGTGGGCTGTGGGGCTGAAGTCTAGCTTCCTAGAAGAGCAAGTTGCTGAAAATGTAAGACATGAGGTTGGAGAAATGGCAAGGCTCATTTCTGTGTCCTCTTTATTCTGAGTTGTGATTTAAGAATGATGTTCACGGAAATGGTTTGCTCTGAGAGAGAACCTGGGTCAGAGGTAACATAGCAGGGTACACTTGAATTTTTCCTCACTCCTTCCCACTAGTAATAGCTGTGTCTGGAACTTAATGCTTAGAATAGACTTCATTTCTATGCGTGCCATTTTGCCTGTGCTAAGTGGATAGCTTGAGTGGCCTCCAAAGGTCCTTCCCAGCCATGCTATAATAGAAGACTCTGCCTGCTCCAAAGGAGTCTGGCTCCAGCTCCTCCAGGAAAGAAGTCCAACATAGTGCCCACCCATAACTGAGGGTAAGCGTACCATCTTTCTGAGGCCTTGGTCCCATGTTTGAGTGCTGGTGGCAGCAAACAGAAGCAGGATCTTGCAGCCTTGGATCAGGGAGGAAAACCAGGAAGGAGATGTATTACTCTCCACCTGGCCAGCCGGTGATCTCTGCCCTGCTGCCTCTATAAGCACAGGGCAGCTGATGGGAGGCTGAGACTAGCAAATAACGCTGCAGGCACCCTCGGCAGATCAGGAGGCCTGTGACAGAAGAGGTCATGGGTTCCCATGCTTTGGAATTTGTAGAACCCCTCCCAGGAGGTGTTAACTGACCGCAGTGCCTTGGTAACACCAGCCCAAATAGCTCTCCCAACCTACCAGAAGCCAAATTCCCTTCTCCTTGCCCCAGAGGTCTACAAGTGGCATAAACTGAATCACAGGCAAGTTGAGCTCCCGGGAACCCCCCTTCAGCTCCTGTGGCAGCCAAGCTCTCTGCTTCCTCTTGGGAGCAGTCAAACTCCATAAGGAAAAGCTTGCACTGTCCTGCAAGCCTGAAGGCCATCTTGGAATATCATTGGGAATGTGTGGGGAGGCCCCTACTCTGGGGTGTGGCAGAGACTCCTCCCCTTTGTGCAGTTGGCAGAGACAAATGGAAATATCTAATGAGAGAACACACTGGGTCCAAAGCCAAGGGGGTCTGAGTCCTAGATACATGGAGCCTTTCTAGACCAACAGGAAGATAATGAGGACGAGAAAGGGAAAAGAAAATGGAGGAGAAGAGAGGAGAGGAGGTGAGAAGATCAAACCAAACATCTAGAAACCTTGCCTGGCTCACCCCCAAAGCGACTGGCACCTGTACAAGGTGTCCACGAGCCAAATGTCTCCCTCGCAGCCATTATAGTCTCCCATTATGGCCGGCTAACAGAAATCAATCTTCTTAATGCTGCTTCGAACACAGAGGGAGGCCAGCCAAGTCTGGCCAGAGAATCCAGCCCTACATCAGCTGCACGGGGCGTCTGGCATTAAAGGGTCAGGTTTCTCCCACCCACCTCCTCTCCTGGCACGAAAAGAAGATAATGCTCATGGTGCCTCCAAGGGAGAGGGCAATGGGGCAGCCAAGACTGACGTTTCAGACAGGCCTGGCTGGGATACTGCTGCTCAGCCTGCCTGTGTCTGCTGTAACCCCACCCACTCTGGGCAGCAAGATCTAGTTTCCAGCGTGAAGATGTCTGCAACTTGATCTTACCTGCTTGTTTGTAACTAACCCCTCATCCAGGGCAATTTTTACCCCAAGCCGGAGATACAACATATATGGCTTTAGGAATATCTCTTAAGAATAATCTGGTTATTTCTCAAGGGTCAGTGGACAGCAGCTAGAAAATCGTGATCTAGTCAGTACCTTCTGAGGGTAAAGATGGGCAGGGACTCCTTTTTTATTTTACATTTTGTTTTTTTATGGGGGTGTTTTCTCCTTTTTTAAAAAAATTATACTTTAAGTTCTGGGGTACATGTGCAGAACGTGCAGGTTTGGGTTTGTTACATAGATATAAGTGTGCCATAGTGGTTTGCTGCACCCATCAACCCGTCATCTGCATTAGGGATTTCTCCTAATGCTATCCCTCTCCTAGCTCCCAACCCGCTGACAGGCCCCAGTGTGTGATGTTCCCCTCCCTGCGTCCATGTGTTCTCATTGTTCAACTTCCACTTATGAGTGAGAACATGTAGTGTTTGGTTTTCTGTTGTTCTTGTGTTAGTTTGCTGAGAATGATGGTTTCCAGCTTCATCCATGTCCCTGCAAAGGATATGAACTCATCGTTTTTTATGGCTGCGTAGCATTTCATGGTTTTTGCTAGTCCTTTCAGTCCTTCTACCTCCACTCAGCCTAGAGAAAGGACAGAAAAGACTCTCTTCACTGTATTCAGGAAGCTAGCAAAGTGGATGCAGAGAAAACAGGAATCTGAGTTGCCCTGCGCTGAGAACCTCATTCCAGTGAGGTAAGGTCTCGGCGCCCCTGAATGGAAGTAAGGACATCAATTACCCTCCTTGGCATCATTCAAATGTATTCTTAAGGTTACCTTCCTGACAACATGGATTGAAATTTCCTGTCAAATTTGGAGATGGTTGCTAAGGGAATCGGGAGAAAAGTATTTGTTGTATAAATCTTATCATTGTTTTCCAAATTAGCATCAACACAAGCTGTAACTCTGAAAGACTTTGAAGCTAGTCAGCATATGTACTAGTGATTAAGTCAAAACAGACGCAAGAGAACTCAGGAGTGGGCCTGATGATACTGTTACTTAACCATTTATATTTTTCCTTTGCCACTTGACAAGAAGAAGGTGGAATCTCAGAGGGGGAATGGCAAAAATACTGTGAGTAGGGAGATCAAGCTATCTCACCCCTCATCAACTATAACACAGGGAAGCGATGATTGCGGCGAGGGAGTAAAAAAAGGTAAAAGCAATTTGAATGGTATTTGACAATAAACTAGCTTAATGTTTCAAAATCACAAGGAGAAACAAGATAAATTGTGAAATCAGAGACTCATTTAAGAAACACCACCAAATCCTGAGAATTGAATCAAGTGAGTGGGGGGAAAAAAACCAGAAATAGAGAGAATTGCCCTTCCAAAGTGTTTATTTAAAAATTTCTTTAATTTTTACTTAAATTATTTGTGCAGTCCTTTTGCTAATGACAGCTTAACAACCTCAAGACTTCTTTTCCTAGAAAAAGCATAACTGTGGAAAAAGTATGTTAGGATTCAGTGATCCCCAGACTCTCATGGACTGGCTACCTCAGAATCACCTGGGGTTCTATTAAAAACATAGATTTGGCCGGGTGCGGTGGCTCACGCCTGTAATCCCAGCACTTTGGGAGGCCGAGGAGGGTGGATCACGAGGTCGGGAGATCGAGACCATCCTGGCTAACGTGGTGAAACCCCGTCTCTACTAAAAATACAAAAAATTAGCCTGGCGAGGTGGCGGGCGCCTGTAGTCCCAGCTACTCGGAGGCTGAGGCAGGAGAATGGCGTGAACCCGGGAGGCGGAGCTTGCAGTGAGCCGAGATTGCGCCACTGCATTCCAGCCTGGGCGACAAAGTGAGACTCCGTCTCAAAAAAAAAAAACAAAAAAACAAAAAAACGTAGATTTGAGATTCCTGCTATTGAATGTCCTGAGTTACAGTCTGGATGGGAAACAGTAGTAGGAATTGTTACCCTCTTCCCAAGAGATTTCAGTGGGCAGCCAGATCTCAGTCCCATAATCTGGGCCTCTGTTATTCACCCTCTGGAGAACCCTGGCCATTTGGACTACAAAGACAAAGACCCACCACGCACTTGCTGGCAGCTTAGCTTAATGGAGGAAGCATCCCAAGAGAAGAAAAGTAGACTTGATGTGCCAGTGCTGCACACCAACATAATGACAGAGAGAAAGCTCTGGGCATGATACAGGAGCTGGCCTGGTAGAGATCCCCCAGGTCTAAGAAATGAGCCTATTTACCTTCCTTGCCCTTAGGCCTAGCACATGATGTGAGAGGGAAGAGAAATAACCATAAGCCCTTGACATACACCTGTATGTCATTTCTGCCCTTTCAGGGTAAGCATAAGTAGGCCAGATTAGAGATCAGAATAGGGCTTAGAGGTAAGATGACAACCAGGACTAAGGTTGTAATCTTCCAAAAGGCTGGTCCCGCCCATAATGCATACAGCTTCTTGGGGCCTCTTAGGGTTAGGCCTTAGGGTTACTCCAATGGGAGAACAATCACTAACATCAAGGAGTTTCAGAGTAATTATTAACTGTCCATCCAGACAGAAAATATTTATCAAGCTTCAATTATGTGCCAGGCACCTGGCCAGTAATTCTCAGTGGATATTGGAGTCCCTGTGGAACTGTTTAAAAATTACAAATATCCAAGCCTCGCCCCAGAAATTGTAAGTAAATTGGTTTCACATACAGTCTTAGGCAGCTGTTATTCTGAGAACTTCCCAGGTGACCTGAATGTGTGGCCAAGGTTGAGACTCACCGTGCTAGAGTTAAAGCAGTGACCCTCAAACAGGAGTGACCACCAGAATTACCTGGGGTTGGGGGACCTTGTTTAAACACAATTCTGCCTCCACCACACTTTCTGATTCAGTGGTCTGAAGTAGGACCCAAGAATTTGCTGTTTTACAGATTCCCAGGTAATGCTGATCCTGATGGTCCCGGACCATATTCAGAATCACTGAGCAACTCGGTACTGCGTCTTTTGAGACATGCAGTCAATTAGGAATGTGTTCTCTTGCCTATTTGGAGCCCACAAAAAAATCACACTTCCTTCACTACAGAGCCACCCAAAGTGATTCTACTTTGTGAGTCTCAAAGTCTGAGCTCCCTGGCCTGACCAGTTCCTTCAGGTTGTAGGACCGAGTCCCCTGTTTCCTTGCTAGATGTCCGCTGGAGTGCTCCTCTTAGCTCCTAGAAACTTCTCTCTAGTCCCTTCTATCTTAGAACCAGCAACAGCACATCAAAGCCTTCTCATGCTTGAAGCTCTTTTGACCCCTCTTCTGCTATGGAGGAGCTCACGTGATTATATTGGGCCCACTGGGCCAAGTCTGGATAGTCTCCCTATCTTACAGCCCAGTGATTAACGATCTTACTTGCATCTTCAAAGTTCCTTGACAGCAGTGTCTAGATTAATGTTTCATTGGATGACCAGGGGATAGAATGTTAAAAGACATCTTTAGACTTCCACCTTCCACACCACCCTACTTGTTTAGTCGTGCTTTCCAGTGAGCAGGCACTTGGAGAAGACGTTCCATTTTAGAGTCAGCCATACAAGTAGTTGGTACTTGGACATCTGAAATCCCAGTGTTTCCCATGCCTGGACCAGCCCGGACTTGAGAAGGTATGCCAGTGCTGACTGAGAAGGTAGAAGGGTTCTCAGTGCTTCTGGCATCGTGAAGAGGAAGAAAGGTAAAAATGCCTCTAGTCACAGTGAAAGCCTTTCGTGGCCTTAATTAGAGCTCCAGTAACTTTAAAATGGAGATTGGGACATTCAAATCTGTAGGCAAAGTCTGCAGCAGGACAAATGATGTCCTTGTTCCTGAAAAATTCGGGCCTGCCTGACTAAAGATAATCCCAATAATGGAGTCACATGTTACAGACACCCCCAGGCACACTGCCTTTAGTCCATTCCCATACACAGCCACTCGAGGAATCTATCCAGTACACAAATTTGATCATGTCCCTGCCTGTTTCTGAGCCTTTTGTTGTTCCCCATTTGATGCTACTGATTCCACTTTCCTTGAGTGTATAAAAGGCCCTGTGATCTGGACCCCATTGGTCCCTCTAGCCTCATCTCCGGTAACTCCTGGTCTCATGCTATGTCCTCCCCACGTGTGTGAAGCTCCTGGAGCACACTCTGACACTCTGCGTCCCCAGCTTTTTGTTCTGGCTGTCTCTCTGCCTACAATACTTTCCCCTAGTTTTATTTGACTGATCAATAATCATCTATCACTCAACTCAGTGTCTTCACCTCCAGGAAGGCTCTTATCTCTCTGTAGCTAGGTCAGAATAGCTGCTCCTGAATTTTGATAATCCAGTTCTGCAACTATCTCCTCCCTTAAAGGAAGAGCTCCCTGAACAGAGCATGGCACCTGGCACAGCATAGACACTCAAAAATGTTTGCTTTCAAACAACAAAGCCTTCAGCAAGAACTTAGAGTAACCAGACCCAGATTTGTGCATCTGAAGTTACCTTGGAATAATCAGTGTGGGAGTCAGGAAAAGGCCAGACTAGGACTCCATCTGCAGGACTTGCTAGTTCACCTACAAGTCCCATTGCAAAATGAAAATGTAGGCCTCCTTGCAAAACAGCTATTCAGAATTTTTAAATGGCAGAGCATAAGTGCAGAGCCCTATGTGACTTTCCAGGTCCCATGCCCATAAAGTGAGACCTGCTAGTCTGGAATCTTGATATGGGCTAAAGTGTGGAGCCTGGAAGGCCAGAACACTTCCTTTCCATTTCCCCAAAACCCTCCAGCCTGATTGTAAATGTCTATGATATTAACCTATTGAAACAGTCTTTCAGTTGAAGGGAGAAGGCAATTCAGCCTCCAAATGAGGCCTCTTTCTTTGGAAAAGAGGAAGGTAACCGCCTACATTAAAATGCTAGCCACATTGTACAAAGCGTGTCTATGTCAACAGCCTTGGACCTGGGCACCTTGTGGCCCATTTTTTAATACATTGGTTTGAAAGGCCACATCACTCCAATGTGCACAGGCCAACAGCCAGCCTCTCTCCACAGCTCGGCCCAGGGAGTACCAGGTAGCAAGATGAAGCCAAGTGGGAGGGCTGGAGTGCAGACCAGATCCCCTTTCAGAGCAAAGCCTGGTCTATGTGGGTAGGGTGAGTATCCAAGGGGCTCTGTAGCCTCTGGACAAATTTAATCAATCCCAAGCACACAAGTGACAGAGAGAGTCCCACTGAGGAGCTACAGGGACCTCTCAAGCCAGTTGTTAAAAATAGAGTTAGTCAGGGGGTTTCAGAGCTCTTGGAGTGAAATGTGGGTGCCAGGTCATGGGCAAACTGAAACGTAAAGGCTATCAGGAGCAAAGAAACAATGAGTACGGCTTTCTCCTTCATTGCTCCTCTTTTCCCTGGAGCCTGCTCCATCTGCCCTCCCCTCTCCTCTGACCAGCACTCTCCACTTGCATGTGATTTCCATCTGCCCTTGGTGTGGACTGCACAAACCTTGTGACTGTTCTGGCCTCACTCTCCTTACACCATGGCTCTGCTTCTCCAGTTCCTATGTTCACAGCCCAATTCTTTCTGTCAGTCCTCCGCTAGGAGAAAGTGGGCAGGCAGATGGTTAGGAACCTTTCTACTACAAGAATAGTACAAGTCCCTACAAGGTAGCCCTGACCAAAGATCCAGGCAGACAGGCAGGCCAGGGAGGCCTGGCCATGAGCTGCTGTCCCAGGCAATGGGCTGGGGCTCATGTTGGAGGATGCAGGGAAGTAGTGCCAGGGGTAAAGCAGAGTCCTAAGAATCTGAGGAAGGTTCCCAAATCAGAAAGCAGGCACCAGAATTGGGCACAGAAAAAGGCAGAGCAATACCTGACTCACAGCCCCAGAGACTGCTGAATCCTGGAGGGTTACACACATCTGCAGCATTGACCCTCTACCATCAGAGCTATCAGAAGATGAAAGCCGTGGGGAGAGGTAGATCCTAACATTAAAGTAAATGGCAAGGCCCTGCGCCCAAATACATTCACGGTATGAGCATGTTCAAGCCCCACCTCAGCTGTCCAGAACTTTTCACTACCAGAGCACCCTCCTTCTTCCCACACAAGTTGATTGAGTTTATTCTGTTGTGTTGATAAATATATTTGGAAATCATGAGGAACCAGGTTCAGCTAATGCCTTTATCTCTGATCCCTGTAAATACAACGCCTTCAATGAAGAAACAACGCTCCCTGTGTTTACTGGGAACTGATTCTGTGCTGTGGGCACTGTAGGATCAAATCCAGATGCCCTAGTATGTCTTTCCTGGCCCTACCTAGAGAGCTTGTTAAAACACGGATTGGGCCTCACCCCCAGAGTTACATTTCCAACTCGTTCTCAGGTGATGCTGATGCTGCTGGCCAAAGGACAACTTGGAGAACCACTGCCTAGCCTCACCAGCTGTCATGGCCAACCCCAGCCTCCAGTATCTCGTTACGCGCCCCCACTCCTCTCTCACACAGACTCTCTCCCCACTAAGTACTGAACTCCTTCCAGTTTCCATATGACACCATACCAAAGCCCTCCCAGATCTGTATACATGCCGTCCCCTTTACCTGGAATACGCTTCTCCCTCACTTCCTCTGGTTCTCTTCTACTCTGTCTCAATATCTAGCATAGATGCACTTCCTCCAGGAGACCCTGCATGCCTCCTCCCTTCCCCCTTATTCACTCACTCACAGATGTGTTGGGGTCCCTGCCCTGGGCTTCAGGAGCAGCCTGTGCTTCCCCCGGGGTGCCTCTTGGTCCGTTGTATCCTCGTAGCTGCTCTGTCTCCTCCTCTGTAAGGACAGCAATCAAGTCCATCTGTTTACCACCTCATCCCCAAGGCCTGGTCAGTGATCAGCAGGTAATGAGTATATATTTACCAAATGAATGAATGAACTACACGAATTTGATCATTTGTCTTATTGGGACATTAGCCTACATTCTAAATAGGCAGAATATGAATACCTTATACATACACTATCATGGTCATTCTCAAAGTATGATTCTCCAACCAGCAACATCGACATCATCTGGGAACCTCTTAGAAATGCAAATTATCAGGCCCCACCCTGACCTGCAGTATCAGAAACTTTGGGGGTGGGGCCCAGCTATCAGGTTTTAATAAACCCTCCAGGTGGTTCTGATGCTCCTCCAAGTTTGAGAACCACTGTACTATCATATAATGAGACCTCAAAGGAGTGAAAATGCTAAAGGATTCTGAAGGTAATAGGACTCTCTGGTATTGGTGAAGTCAATGATACGTGAAAACTGCTCGGAGTATGCTAACAGAGGTCTTGGGGATGGTTTACTCTCCTGGGGGCTGTAACCTCAAAGTAGTTAAGCTGAGTTTATTCTCAAAATTATGGATATTTATAAAACAGAGCTCCAAGGATGAAGGTGTCACTGCAGACGACAGTTTGGAGGAGAGACAATTACTCTGTCAGGTGAATAATTTGAAGACAAAATTGAAAAGCGACAATAGGGAAAACCAGACGAGCTAAAAGTTAATTTGGTGACTAGCATAAGAAGCATTGTGATGGGGAAGGTGTCAATTTACTGGCAGGGTCCAGTGAGCAAGCTCTTTCCAAAGTCTATGTACTGTCCCATTGTGATCAATGAAACATCATCTGGGTGTGAGAGGCAAATGCAGCAGAACTGATGACTGACTGAATACAGGTGTCTCAGGTCTTCAGGGGAGGGGCTAGGACAGGATTGGAACCCACAATCAGAATTAACAAGGATCAGAATTATTTAAAAAAAAAAAATTAAACCTGGAAGAAAAACACAAGTTAGTGCTACACTGTGAGGCAAGAAACTGTCTGTTGTCACATCTTCTCTATAAAGCCAGGATGAAAGGATCCTGGGGCTGGAGTCCACTGGGAGCAGAACAAGAATGCCTCAGAAGGCTTTGGAAAGGGCAAGCCCAACCTGAACTTGGGAGCTGGTCCCCGAAATCCCACCATAAAGTACTCATTTTCTTTAAAGACTAGGAATGTGAGGACTCATGCAGCTACTTGGCATTGAGGCAAACTGGAAATACAAAACTAAACTTGTTTTCTAAACCATGACAAGCTACAGCCTATAGTTCTACCATATGCTTCTAAATTGCCCATGTCTTGTACAGTTTGCTCTTAGAAATTCTTCATGCCAACAGAATATATTCTACCCAGTAAACGAAGCTAGGTTTGGGCTATCCTTATGACCCAGGGAGTATAAAGGGGAGGCATCAATCCACAGTACTTGCTGCTCCTCCTTCTGCCCCTTGAGGTGGTATGCTGGGAAATGAGCAGCGAGTGGGTAAGAGGCTCCACTAAAAGCAGAATTGCCACATGGAGCCTGAAGAGCATTCACTGAATCACTAAGAACTAAGTGTTATTTAAAATAAGTACTTATCTTAAATCAGGCCGAAGGTCAGGGTGGGGGACACCAAGGTCAACATCTCAGATATCTAATGAAGACCCTTGATCTGAAGGAAATTTATGGTTCCGGAAAGAATACGTGCATTGGAGGAATACTCCTCCAAAACACAGCTAACTGGGTGAACTTGGGTGAGTTACTCAAGCCCTCTGATTCTCCATGATATCTTAAATCAAGGATGAAAACGTACTTGGCAGGGTTGCCTGGGGAATTAAACAAGATAAAAAAGTATTTATCCCTTACAGACACCTAATAAATGTGAGATGTACCGATCTTCTCCTACCTCTTAGATCACATAGGGCTGGCCTGTCCTGAATCCTATTTCATAAGAGCAAAGCAGATTTGGCATTCCATAACATAGCCCTGAACCACAGACAAGCCACAGTTTTTCATGAGCTTTGCTGATTACTTTTAAAAAATAATGATGCCACTACTCCCGCCCTCTGATTTGGTTTGGCAAACGGTCTCTTCCTTCTTATTCACAGTTAGAAGTGTTACCATTGCAGGCCCTAGAAGTTGAATGGTGAGCTTCTGGGTCCCCTGGAAGAAACTTTTTATCTCTACTTATCCACCAAGTCGTGAAATTTTGCTAGAGGTGTGTTTGGTTGTTCGTTCATTTGTTTTGTTATTTTTTGTTCTGTGGGGGCTTTTGGCTAAAGGAGTCCCTGGTATTCATTTGCCAGAACTGCTGTAACAAAGTGCCGCAAAGAGGGTGGCTTAACCAACAGAAATTTGTCTGGCAGTTCTGGAGGCTAGACATCTGAAATCAAGGTGTCAGTGGCGCTGGTTTCTCCCTCGAGGAAAGGATCTGTTTCAGGCCTCTCTCCTTGACTTGCAAATGGCCATCTTCTCCCTACACCCTTGTGTAGTCTTCCCTCTGGGCAGCTGTGTGTGTCCAAATTTCCCCTTCTTATGAGGACAGCAGTCAGATGGGAGTAAGGCTCTCCTAGTGAACTCATTTTCACTTGAATACCTTTGTAAAGACCTATCCTGAAATGCGGTCACATTCTGAAGTACTAGGTGTGAGGACTTCAACATATGAATTTTAGGGGATACAATTCAATCCATAATGTCCCCCAGCCCCACTCACACGCACTATTGGCATCTGGAGGATGACAGTGCAATGTAACCTGATACACCGCCCCGGAAAATAGCACATTTCCACAGCGAAGGGGAGAAATTCCCACTCTTGCTACACTATTCACCCTCAGCGAAGTCCATTCCAGGGTGGCCCACTAGGAAGGCATGCGCTTTTCCTCCCTCAGGCTGACTACCTTTCGGTTGACTGGTATTTTAGAGTCTGAACCTATAGTCTAGGCCTATCTTCATGGCCATATTAATCATCATGCTGGCAAAGACCTTCACTGCGCTGGCATTGATGTGTCTTCTGGTCTCACACATCAGATACTATATATAGCTGAGGGATTGATGTCAAGGTTTCCCACCTCTCATTCTGCCCAAGAAGCTACCAAATGTGGTGACTCTGTTAGATCTCAGGATAAGAACTGCTGGAAGTTTTTGCTCCCGCAGGAAGAAGAAGGAGCAGGTAAAGTAAATGAAGTCCAGTGTTGTGGGTAAAATGTGGAAAGAAAATCCTTAAGGTTCTGCTTGCTTTCAGGTTTAGTGGCTGGGCACGTCAGACAAACCTCCCCAGCAGCCTCTCCACCTGGGAGACAGAGGAGGAAAAGAAGTGAAGGGCTCTCCTCTCTTGAGATTAACATTCAGGAGAGAAAGAGAGACAGAGACATATTTACAAATTCTGTTGTGAATTTCCTAGACAAATTTGAAGTACCGTGTCAGGGCCAGGTGGACAGAGTGCCGAAAAAGCTGTCCTAGCGCTATCCCAGGGCACTCTCACTCCTCATTGCCCAGGGTGGGGAGTGGAGGCAGTGCCTTTGCTGATGGCCATGTCCGTGAAAACAGTAAGTTTCCTCCTTACTCTCCTGGATAAAATGATTTTTTCTTCCCTCGGCTTTCAGACGAGGCCAGGGGACATCTGCTCAGAGACATCCTCCCTGAATGCTCAAACCAAGGACTGCACAATGCCAAGGCGGTGTCCGGGGCTCCACGCGTGCCTTTCTCCTGGAGGGAGTCCACGTCCTGACCTTGCCCTCTGAGCTGCACCAGGCCTTGTTCCACACCAGGTTCTCTCCCAGCCTCCTTCATTTTACATATTCATGTGCATGAAAATTAAAAACCCTGAAGATTTAATTAGGGGACCATGTTGGGAGAACAAATGGGCAGAGCTTGGTAGCTGGCCAAGGGAAGCTTGCAGGCTCAGGGAGTAGGGGCATCTGAGCATTTAAATGAAATAGAGCAGTGAATGTGCAGAGGAATCACCCCAGTGACAATGGAAATTGCTTCCAGGTTCTTCCTCAGACACAAAGCTGAAGTGCTTTTGTCCTAGAATATATCATCTAACAGCAAAAATGATTCTTCAGCCTTTCTTTCTTTCTTTCTTTTTTTTTTTTTTTTTAAACAAATGTCTTTTGAGAAAACATGTTTTAGTCATTACAGAGGATTAAACCCGAATACCTGAAAGAGTCCTGGTGTGACAATTGAGTGGGGAGGTCAGGGGAAGTGCTTGGTGGGCACTGAGGTACTAAACAACTCTGAGCCCTTAGGACATGCAGAGGTGCCCTCCAACTCCAGAGGTGCCCCAGGACAGCACAGCCTCACTGACATCTGCAAGTAGTGGTGAGAAAGCTATTTGCATTGAGCTATAATGAAGCTTCTCTCAAGCCAAGAGCACGTGAATGTTTCTAGCTTTGGTGTGGCCACCAACTATTATAGCTATGTGACCTGAAACAAGTTCCTTAACTTCTCTGGTCTCAACATCATGACATTGTCGTGAGGATTGAGTACACAACAGATAGTGCATTAACACCAACCCTGGGGGACACATAGGAATTGCTCAATAAATGGTAACCCTTTCTTCTACCACATTTACTTCCCCATAACAGTAGCTTGGGACCATGCTGTCTGTGGATACACCACACAGACATTTAACAGGGATGATGGTGCTGACTTTTCCCTGGACCTTATCACTTGGCCTCCTTTTCCTTATCTGAAGAATGGAGATAAGGGTCCCTTCCTGCTGCGCTGTGTACCAAAGTGAAACCACAAATAAGAAAGTGCTCTGGTATCTGTGATGACACAGATTCATATTTTTACATTTGATTCGAGAGTACACTCCTTAGAATCAGACTAATCTAATCACGGGTTCTAATTCTGTTTTTTAGGCAATTACTTAACCTCTCTATGCTCTGGTTTTTCACCTGCAAAACAGGGATAAGAAAAGCAAACATCTTATAGGCTATTGTGAAGATTTAAAAGTATGTGCAAAATGCTTAGAAGAGTTCCAGGCACATTGCAAACACAATAAATAATATTTGTTACTCTTTTCCTTCTTTCATGATTACAGTTATTGTCGTCATTGCTATCAATAGCAGTATATGCAATAATTGTGGTCATATTTCCTCTTTAAGCATTGCTAGTCCCAGAAGTCCCTCATGCTTACACATCGCTGCCAGAGACCCCTGCCCCTTAGAAGAAAAACCTGGTTTTTCCTTTCTCCCATAGCAGCCACCACTTCAGCCAGGTTCTTTCCATGCCATAGCTCTACAAGCCAGGCTTTGCTGGTTTTGAGTTTCAAAATCCAGGTGCTGCAGGTCAAAGTCAAGGCCTGCCTATTTCCTGCTCACCTGGATGAGTTTCCCATTGTTGGGATGCTAGATTAGTCTTCTGTAGGTGGCCAAAGACAAGAACACGGTTTCTCTTGCCAGGAAAATCCAATGGGTGATGATACCAGAGATAAAGGTAAGACAGGACCAGTTTATGCAGAAATGCCAATGAACTGGCAAATGAAGGCCCTGATTCCTAAGAAGTCACAGGTCCAGCCTCAAAGTTCTAATCTTATAATGAGGCATAGGGTCAGAGACTGTATTAGTCTCCTATTGCCACAGGAACAAATTACCACACACTTAGTGGCTTAAAATGACACAGATTTGTTCCTGAATAGTTCTAGAGTCAGAAATCTAAAATCAAGGTGTAAGCAGAGCTGTATTCCTTCTGAAGGCTCTAAGGGAGAATCTGTTTCCTTGCTCTCTCCAGCGACTACAGGCCACCTGCATTCCTGGCCTGTGGTCCCTTCTTCTGCTTTCAAAGCCAACAAGTCAACATCTTTTCTGTCTGACCTTCCTGTTTCCCTTTTATAAGGACGCTTGTGATTACATCAGACCACCTAGGTAATTCAGAGTAATCTCACCATCTCACAGTCATTCATTTAATCACACCTGAAGAGTCCCTTTTACCATGGGAGGTAACACATGCACAGGTTCCAGGGATTAGGATATGGACATCTTTGGCAGGGCCATTATTTAGTGTACCACAGAGATTAATTCTGGACACCCACAGATCTCAACTCAAGTTGCCAAGGGCAGTTCTCATAGGAAGTGAACCCTCCGAAAGGTCCTGAGATGTGGACTTGAAGTGACTATCTCAGATCAGGGCCAATCTGAGGGGAGTTTAAGCATCCCTGAACAAAAATTCAGCAGCCCTAGATCAGGAGATGATCAATAAATACCCACAAAATGTTAAATGGCTAAGTGGCCTTGGCGTCGCTCCTTAGGCCTTACTTAGGTTTCGCATGTGTGAATTGAAGAACACCCACCCTACGTACCTTCTGGGCTGTTGAGACTATCTAGTCTCCAGAACAGTGAGAAAGCAAATGTTGCTGTAAGCCGTCCAGTTTTTGGGAGTTTGTTACAACAGCCACAGGAAATGACTACAACACCCGAAGGGCTGCCTTGTGCCAGGCATTGTGTTGGCTACTGATGAATCAAGACATGAGTCCCTGCCATTAAGAAGTCCAGAGGCTAAAAGTAATTGCAAGATGAATCGTTCATTTATTCAATGAATATTTACTGCATATGTACTGTATGAGCCGAGAAAAAGAGACCCCGGGCCGGGCGCGGTGGCTCAAGCCTGTAATCCCAGCACTTTGGGAGGCCGAGACGGGCGGATCACGAGGTCAGGAGATTGAGACCATCCTGGCTAACACGGTGAAACCCCGTCTCTACTAAAAAATACAAAAAACTAGCCGGGCGAGGTGGCGGGTGCCTGTAGTCCCAGCTACTCGGGAGGCTGAGGCAGGAGAATGGCGTAAACCCGGGAGGCGGAGCTTGCAGTGAGCTGAGATCTGGCCACTGCACTCCAGCCTGGGCGACAGAGCGAGACTCCGTCTCAAAAAAAAAAAAAAAAAAGAAAAGAAAAAGAGACCCCGTCCCTGACCTCATGGCACTTACAGTCAGAGTTGTTAACAGTCCTAGAATTTACATTTGCAGTTTACAATTGTGCGGTTTACAAGCCAGGCTTCAAATACGTAGTTATATGTGATAGAAGCCTGTAACAGGCATAATAATTATCAGTTCTATCGGAAGCAGGATGGACACCTTACATACATCATCGTGATGATTTTCAGGAGAGGTAACAAGCAGATTCTGATGAACACGTTGTGGTTTCCAAGGTGCTTTCACTGTATTCTCCACTAGATCGTCTCTGCCATCCTGATGCCCCACCTCTCACCTGGCTGCACCTTCTCTGCTTCCCATTCCCCCCAGATTCCCCTCCACGGAGGGGCACATGGAAGTGCCCAGAACTTTGCTCCTCTCCAACACTGACTCCTGAAGACCTAATGACTCCTGTGGCTTTAGCACCACTACCTTGGGTGGGGACCCCCAAGGTTTGTATTCCAACCAGACTTGTCGGTTACAATTCTGTGCCATGCACCTCCCCACCCAGGGCCCCTAGCTCCTCACTCCCAGTGTGTCTCCCCACAATCTCCTATACATGCATGTGTGCATCTGACTTAAACTCAGTTACCTCTCATCTCTTTCCTAACTTTGTACTTTTTTTCTCTCTTTAGGATGGAAAATTTTGGAGTAATTCTTGATTCCTCTTTTTCTACTCCTATCTCCAGTATTCTGCCAGTCATCAAATCCTGTGCATATTTAATAAATATTATTGAATTGCAGTACTGATAAAACAACCTTGTCCTGAGAGTCCACAGTTCTGAGTTTCAGCCCAGAGTCTAACTGTTTGACTATGAAATTATTTATGTAACTCATTTTGCTTGTGTGTGAAATGGGAGTTTGAGCTAGATGAGCTTTAAGGACTCTGGCAAACATTGCTGGTTGTCTACCCATTATCCACTCTCCTTTTATTCCTTAACAAAACCCTGATTCTTTCCTGGGAAGTGATATGCTCAGCCACAAACCCTGGTGCTCCCTAGCATCCAGTTTTGCCCTAAGGATGGCATTTGCTGCATCCTGTGTGTCCTCCTGGTCACAGAATCATCACTGACTGTGGGTAAGTAGCTGGTTCTTCATGCAAAAGATGAAAAAGGAAGGCATCTGCTTGCTTGATGTCTCCATGGGAACATGATGGTCTGTGCCTAGAGGCGCAGAACGTGAGAGCAGGACAGACATTGGGGTCCACTGGGTCCCTATTTCTGTCTGGCTCAGAGACCCAAACACGTGCAGGGTCTATGATTGCTACAAGATTCTCTGCCGTTGAACACACTCTGGGCCCTACTAGCCCTGGTCTCCCTTTTGGAGCTGGAAGAATAAGATGTATGACAGACCTTCAGATATGACAGGTGCCCCTGTCCCTGGAGTCTCCTCTTCTTCAGGTTCAGCTGGACCTTCAGCCTGTCAGGGCAGGACTGGTTTCCAGACCCCACACTGTACTGGTTTCTCAAATGTATTAGATAGCAGCCCTCCATCCCTGCACACCTAGGACTAGACTCCCCTCATGAGGCTGTCAATAAGGATACTTTGGGGCTGGGTGCAATGGCTCAGGCCTGTAATCCCAGCACTTTGGGAGGCCGAGGTGGGCAGATCACTTGAGCCCAGGAGTTTGAGACCAGACTGGGCAACATGGCAAAACCCCATATCTACAAAAATACAAAAACTAGCCAGATGTGTTGGCACACACCTGTAGTCTTAGCTACCCCCAGTTATTTGGGAGGTTGAAGTGGGAGAATCACTTGAGCCCAGGAGGTCGAGGTTTCATTGAGCTGTAATCGTATCACTGCACTCCTGCCTGGGCAACAGAGTGAGACCCTGTCTCAAAAAAAAAAAAGGAGACTCTTCATAACAATGTAAGGGCCTCCCCCAACACTTCGCCAAAGGTACAGTGCTGAGATGAAAGTTTCCCAGCTGTCTATGGAGAGTCCCTTTGGGAATGATCTCTACACAAAGGCCATAGGGAATTGTCTCCAATCTTAGCCTGAACTCAGGAAGGCTACAACATAGAAGTTCAGAAGTTCTGTTATAAGATGTCACTTAGACCCAAAATACTGAAGTGTTCCTGGGGTGCCACATGGAGAGTGCCCTGCTCAGGCTGGGCAAGTTCCCAGCACAAAGGGCTCGATGACTGCCAGAAGCTGCTCTACCCAACCTGCCTCCAGCCCCTCTGGCTGCAGCTTCCCAGCAGGGTCTAAATAAAGTTTCCCCTGTCCCCTGGATGGGGCTCAGGTCTTGCTATGGACCTGTGTGAGCGCCTTTCTCCAAACCAGGTGGACACCCCTCTGACACTATCCCTCGGGAGCAAAGTATGAGTATTATTTTGTGTTGTTTCCTCAGTCACTGGTTACCTAAGCATTGCTTTTGGAAAACTCAAAACACCAGTCAGTTCTCACAGCTCTTTCTGCCATCACTCAGAGGACCAGGTGATTTAACTTAATTATAAGTTAAATACTCAGTATTTTGGGTCTAAATGGCGTCTTAAAACAGAACTTCTGAACTTCTATGTTGTAGCCTCCCTGAGTTCAGGTCAAGATTGGAGACAATTCCCTATCGCCTTTGTGTAGAGATCATTGCTTAGCAACAGGTATCCGGGCTATGCAGGGGACTTACCAAGCTGTGGTTCCTCTCAGAATCTTCTCCACAGAAAGGAGCCAGGCTGGAGGAGGGATGGGGAGAGAAGCTGAGACTGAGCCCCAGTCCAGAAGATGCACCCTGAGCAAGGCTGGAGAAAACCCTCTGGAGTGGAGATGCCACAGCCTCAACAGCTGTCATGATGAACGAACAGAGTAGGGTGATTTCTCCTGCTCAGAGGCCAAATCAGCCAAGGAGGAGCCTTGCGGTCACCCTAGAGCCAAAGTGCCCTGTGCATATAATGTGGTAGACTCACCCCTTATCTCCAGCTGAGACCCCTGGAGATGCTTTCTGGGATCTGAGATGCTGATCACCTGAGAGCTGTGGCACCATTCACAGACTCTCCACTAGAGGTCAGCTCTGGGTGAACGCAGGGCTCTGCCCCTTCTCCTGGCTGGGAGCTGCAGGGCCTCCAAGGGGCTCAGGGCTCAGGGTTCAGGCCTCTGGCCTCTGGAAGGAGCTACGAGATAGGTGAAGTCTGAAGTGCTCCCATCTCCCTTCTTTGTACCTGCTCTGTCCTCCATAAATCAGCTCTCAGAGGCAACATGGTCTAGCACCCTTCCTCTGAATTCAGAATGACCTAATGACTCCTGTGGCTTTAGCACCACTACCTTTAGTGAGGAACCCCAAGACATGAAGCCCAGCTACCTAGGGACCCACATGTCTTGGCCAAGATACCTGCAGTAAAGAGGGAGCCCAGGGTGCAGCTGAGATAGGGAAAGTCCTGTTAGACTTGTCCATGCAACCCCCAAATATCCCTCCTAGCCCTCTGGAGGTCTGTTTCCCCTTTACTCACTGGGCTAGGAGGGAGGAGCTAAATGCTTGCCTGTCCCTATCTAAGAGTCATGGTTAGGAGTGGAGCTGATGGGCGCGTGGCATCTGGAACCCTTTCTAAAAAGACAAAGGGTGACGCACATTTGGGTGGGGGACTAACTGAGCTCTTACAAGAAAGCTCACTTTGTAGAACACAGAAAATTAGAGCTGCCCTAGTTAGAGGAGGGTAGACAGACTCCCAAACTCTGAGTATCCCTCAGACACCCACCCTCCCGACCCCAGCTTTGAGCAGCCACTGAGGCACCTCTTGGAGAAGCCAAGAGTCTCAGGTACAGTTTGAAAATCATCAGGCGAGGCATCCCGAAGCCTTGGGCATCACCGTAAGCCCAGGCAGCCCCCGCTCAATGCGTGTGTTCCTATCTGATAAAGGAAGGGAGTTGTGAAGCAAGAGGAGACCCTCCTCACATTGGGCAGCCATTTTGTTGACAAGATGAGCTGCATCATCTACCAAAACCCCAGAAGAGAACACTGGCCTTCTGAGTAGATTCCTGGCAGGTGAATATGGGCAGCCCAGGGCTCTAAGCATGAGCCCCACTGCTCCCATGGCTGCTTGGCCTAGTCAGGCAGCCTCAGGGCATTGGAGGACAAGGAAGAGAGTCCTTGAGGCATAGCACCACCTCGCCTGCTGGTGGTGTGTAGCGCCATCACCGTGTGTGTGATGCAGCCAAGCCAAGGCAGGAGGGCATGTGCTCCACCCCAGCAGGGGCCATTCACCAGGAAGGTCCTTCAGGCTCAGGGATGCCATTTCGTCATATTTTTGGCAAAGACTGAACAATGTATAAAGGGACATTGTAATTGTCCACAGGAACTTCTTGAAAAGAAGAGCCAGATCTTAAAACACAAGAGCAACACACATGCATAGAACCCCCATGTTCATGCACAAACCTCACAGATACAAGATGCGCACTAGTGTGGCTTACACATGTTTGTGTCCCACACTTCAATGCGCTGAGGCAGTATTGGAAAATGGTCAGGAGTGTGGATGCTGAGCCTAGAGAACTCTGTTCTGTCTAGCTGTGTGTCCTCAGATAAGTTACCCCACCTCTCTGAACTTTTGTTTCCTCATTTGAAAAAACGCATACATCAGAATTATCTACCTCCAAGGTGCATTATGAGGATGGGCTGAAAAACTTACCTGCAAACTCTCAGCCTGAGATTAGTGCCTGACCACTGGAATGTGACTGTGTGTGTTTTCCCAGCATGATAGGCTAAGCCGGGGAGGAAAGACTCTGGTAAACCAGGAGGTGCTTGCTTGTCTTATGCTCTAGGTGAGGGCCCTGGCCCTGGTGGCTGTTGCTGTCTTTATGCCAGTTTTGCAACTCCAGAAGTCTATGGAGAACAAGGATCCTTAGCTCACTATGTGTCCCAAGACCTGCTGCACGTGGGCCATCAGAGGGATAGCGTTGGGGCACTTTCAGCCCATATACTGCTTGCTGGGAAGGCCCAGGAGTCAATGACAAATCCCCATGGAGGCAGGCCCTGACCGCAGGGAGACAATAAGAGGGAAAGAGAGCTAGGATAAATATAGAGGAGAAACTCTAAATAGAGTGGTGACAGATGCAAAGAGAACGAGTAGACATGGTCTGTATATAGAGCCCAGCTTAGGAAGACCATACAGAGGCAGACAGCCAGAGACCCACTGACGGACAGACAGACACATAGTGAGAAAGACCATTCTCCAGGATCATGGGCTCGAGTAATTGCTCATGCACAGACACCCACACTTGAGGACAGAGGAAAAAAAGATGAAAACACAGATCCCCGTCCGCCTATGACCTTCGTGTCCACTTCGTGCCTGAACTCCCCAGAGGCCCTTTCTTCTCAGCAGCTGTGTTTCTGCCAGGCTGCTGGCCACCAGACCCACATCGTGCCCGGGCAGCAGTAGAGCCTGGAAGGGGTAGGCAGAGAGTGGGGCAGAGCAGGTCACCAGCAAGCTGAAGCAGGGGGAGGAGGAGACACAGCAGCTTCAAACAGTTCAGGGTCCAGTGTGGCCACAGGCAATTACCAAGGAGCCTTCACTTGTCAGCCCTGAATTTTAATGGTATTAATGAGACCTCATGCAATTTTCTTCCCGGATAAGGTGCTTTTCTTCTATGATTGCTGGTCCTGTGCACCTGTACCTCTCTCTTGTCCTGGCTTTGCCCACTCGGTGTCAGGGAAGGGGAGCACAGCTGACATCTTTTCTGCCTTCTTTTTATGATTGTAATTAATTCTTTGCAAGGGGGATAAATGAGTGTGCTGTCTATGTATGTAATCATCTGACATCCCATTGGTAATTTCCTGCAGGAGGAGTTGGCTGCTGTCCACCACTGCAAAATGAGGGTGCCACAGAGAGAGGGCAAAGCGGGAGAAATGAGGCTGGAGCATGCCCAGTGCAGCCGACCCTCCTCGGGCTTCCCTCTCCTTGGCAGGGAGGTCAGTCATGTCTCATGCACGCAGCTGGTATGTGTTGGACACTTTCCTCAGGCACAGGGCTGGTTGTGGTAATGGCCACATGTGGTAATGCCTCCATCATCCTGGGAATTGCTCCCAAATGTCCATATGCAAAGTGTTCTGGAGATGGGTTAACTCACCCAAAAACATCTCCTCTTGGGTTCTCTCTGGTTCCCTTTTGCCCTTTCGAGTAGTTTTTCTTGGTCTCTTTTACTGATTATGCTTTTTCACTCTTGCCCTTTAAGTGCTGGGGTTCTCCAGATGTCCCTCTTGGCCCTCTTCTCTGCTCACTGTAAAGCACTAGTTCAGGAAGTCCATCCACCCTCAACACATGTTGGGCAAGCCTGCTGGCTTGAGTCAGGCTCAGAGGAGCAGTGAGGAAAGCCCCGTCCCTGCCCACAAGGAGCTCTGTCTTCTAGGAATGCAGCCAGAAACACAACAGCAATAAAACCAATGAGCTCTGTCTTTGTGGACTATAAGAAATGCTGAGGGAGATCAAACGTTTTTTCCTTTTCTGGAAAATGAGGATTTTCGTAGAGCCTTATAGAGTTGTTGGGATTATTGAATAATGGAAAGTGCTTAGAACGGTGCCTGGGAAAATGGTGAGGGCTCAGTGAAGAAAGACACGTGAATATAATATCCTCAGCCTCTTCGGTCTCTAGCCCAGACCTTTCCTTGTGGTTGTAGATGAACATACCTACCTCTTCCCCCAGCCACGTCCATGTGGGAATCCAGCTGGCACCTCAAATCCTACAGGTCCCAGTGGAACTTGTCTCCCACCATCTACGAGTGCTCCCCACAGTGATAGCACTGCCATTCACCCATGGCTCCAGTTGCCTGAGCTAGAACCTCGGAGCCATCTCTCACCCCCACCTAAGCAGTTATAGTGCCCTGGGAACTCTAGTGGGGTCAGGCTGAGGTATGAAAACCCCTGAACTAAAAGCATGTAGGTTCATCAAAAACTTAAGCATCAAATTAGCCTATAGGCATATACTCATAGATATTTACTCAAAATAATTGAAAATAGGTACTCAAATCTTTGTGCACAAATACTCATAGCAGCACTATTCACGATAACCAAAAGGTTAGCCAGTGGATGAGTGGATAAATGAAAAGTGGTATGTACCTACAATGGAATATTATTCAGCCATAAAAAGGAATGAAGTACTGATACATTCTACAGCATGGATGGACTTTTAAATAATTATACTAAGTCAAAGAAACTAGATCGAAAAGGTCACATATTGTATGATTCTAGTTATATGAAATGTCCATATTTCATGATTCTAGTTACATGAAATGTCACCTATTGTATGATTCTAGTTATATGAAATAGGCAAATCTATTCAGACAGAAATCATATTGGTGGTTACTGAGGGTTGGGGAGAAGGAGAAATGGGAAGCAACCATTTAATGGGTAAAAGAGTTTCCTTTGGAGTAACAGGAATGTTTTGGAACTAGACAGAGGTGGTGGTTGCACAATATTGTGAATCCATAGGAATTCCATTCTGAATCCATAGGAAATCCATTTTGAATCCATAAATGCCGCTGAATTGCTCACTTTTAAATAGTGTTATGTCATAGAAATTTCACCTCAATTTTTTTAAAAAGCATACAAAGCTTTCTCTGGAGAATCTGTTGATTTTGAACATAAACCCCTCTCTTCTGCCAGCCTAGAAATGCCCAGCACTTCTAGGCAAGACAGGCTCATGGTATGGAGGCTAAGTGGGAAAGATAAGGCCAGAGGATCAATACATGGCTTGTAGGAAGTCCCTTTGTTCCCCAGACCCATGCGCAGATGAGCTGGCTGCCCCCACCTGCCTCCATGGGGAGGCTGCAGTTCTGCTTGTGTTGGGTTGGGTGCCGAGGAAAGAGGGCTTTCCCTGCATGTGTACAGACACTAGCACTGAGGCCTGACCCCAGCAACACAAAGGCTTAGAGCAGCCCTGCCACTCTCTGATCCTCAAAGCAGGAGGCAACTCCATCCTATCCTAAGAGCTGCTGAGAGAGACAGTTGGAGGAACCCTGCTGCCCTGGGCTCAGTTGCTTCCACTCAGAGTTCCAGAAGCAGCCCGACTCTAGAAGCTCCCAGACTTAGGAGCAGAAGAATGGGTTCTATGGGGCCACTCCTCTAGAATGTGCCTACAGGGGCTGGGACATACACTAGCAGGGAAGGAGGGGCTCTGGCCAAAGCAGCAGGCCAGAGACTACAGCCAGGGACCCTCCCAGCACACCAGACAGCCTTGCTCAACACCTAGCCTGATCACAGATAAAAATGCCCTGCCTGAAGAAGCCCTGAAGAGCTCACATTAGGAAGGTTGGTCAGGGGATGCTAATGATAATTCAGTCCCCAAAGCACGGCAGGTTGCAGAAGCCAGGGAAAGCAGCCCAGGAAAGGCAGGTGAAATGAGGTGTTTTTCAGCTCAAGGGAGCCTTTGCTTACCAGCGCCCCTTCCTTTCAATGCCAAGCTCACGTACTATAGGGGCTTGTAGCAAGGGATTAATTAACTTTCAAAAGACTGGACTCTACCCTGGGCGCTCACACCCATTAGCGACTCAGGCACTTGCTCTACCAGTGAGGCCCGGGGCTGGAAGCTCTGGTCTGTCTGTCCTGCTTGCTCCACCCCTGTCTGCCCAACTCTCCTAGCCTCTGGGTTCTAGATGATGATCGATTCTCTGCTGGTCTCTGATTTCATTTTATCATCCCACTTTACCTTCTTTGCAGCATTTTCCTTTTTTTTTTTTTTTTTTTTTTTTTTTTGAACAATCCCTGTTGTTATTCTGACTAGGGAGGGGAAAGGAAAGTTGCAAAGCAGTGGGGAGGGTCTATGCGTCTCTCTGTATAGTTCTTCTGATTGCACACACACAGACCCTTCATCTTGAGACTCTGGGATAGTGATAAGATCCACTCAGATTTTTATATTACGTTTTCCCAAACCATTGAAGTCTTATTGATTCTCCTCTTAAACATTTTTCCTTCCGTTCTCCTCCCCACCCCATACACCTGGTTCAGGCTCTTTTGACTCTCCGCTGAATCATTGCAGCAAGCAACAGCCTTCTAACCCACCTCCCTGTTGCAGCTGGTCCCTCCCCAGTCCACCCCAGCCAAAATCCGAGCAGTTCCCTTGCCTGCTCTGGTGGTACTCAGAGTGTGGCTCCTGGGCCACCAGCATAAGCATCCCCAGGGAACGGGTTAGAAATGCAAATTCTCCAGATACATCTCAGACCTATGGATTCAGAAACTTTGGGGGAAGGCCCAACAATTTGTGTTTCCTTAAGTTCTCCAACTGGTTCTGTTACCTGCTAAAATGGAAAAAACAGTGACCTAGTTAACAGTCTTCAGTGAGTCCCACTACCAGGGCCAGATTCCTTAGGCCAACCTGCAGGACCTCTGGGACCTACTCCGTGCCTGTCCTCTGAGTCCTGAGTCCTGAGTCCTCCTCCCTGCCCTTTCCACCAGCCCCTTCCCAGCACACCTTGCTTCAGCTATTCCCACCTGCAAGTGGTTCCCAGAACAGGGGCTGGTTTAAGACACTGTGCCATTTCCCTCATGCCCAGATGCCCTTGTCATCTGCCCACAGAACCCACTGGCCACTCCCTCTCTGGGTGCCCATCACCCCATGACTAGCCCACATCCCCGTTGTACTTAGCTGTCAGCCTATTGCTCTCTGTCTCTAGACTTCAGGCTCTTTGAGGACAGGGTCACATGTTTGCACTTCAGAACCCTAGTACCCTGCATATATGTGGCACCTGATTCAAAGCCAGGACTTCAGCACTGCCCATCAGTCATCACAAGATCCCTGGACACACACCAGCACACAGGCATGGGGGCTTCTTTTTACTGTTGGGTTTACTGTTACTACAGTGGAATTACTGGGCCCCTGGAGGTCTCATAGCAAGCTCACTGAGCTCACCTGGACCCATGCTCATGATGGCATGTCTTCTGCACAGCATTCAGTATATGTAGAAAGAACAGTAAAGTTGGAGTCTGATGACCTGTGTTGAATTATAGTTCTACTACTTTCTAGCCCTTTGATCTTAAAAAAAAAGAAAAAACACTCCAAGACTCAGTTTTATCGTGTGTAAAATGGGCTCTTAAGAAAACCTTCCAGGAATTGTTGTACTAATTTAGATAAATATACGTCTTAGTTTGAGCCTCCCTGAAAGCAGAGCCTGAGACAAGGATTTGGGTACAGGAAATTTATTTAGGAAGTGATCCTAGGGAGTAGGAGAGAGAAGATTTGGTAAAGGCAAGACAGAAAACAGGAAACATCAGTATAACTATTGCTGTAAGGAGTGGGACTATGTCTTGCGGAACCTCTGAGAAGTACACAAAATGCTGCCTAACTCCCACCCTACCCCCACTGAACTATCATCCAAAATATAGAAAGTGGGGGCCAAGAGTGGTGGCCCATGCTTGTAATCCCTGCACTTTGGGAGGCTGAAGCGGGAGGATCACAAGATCAGGAGTTTGAGACCAGCCTGGCCAATATGGTGAAACCCCGTCTCTACTAAAAAGACAAAAATTAGCTGGGCATGGTGGTGGGCACCTGTAGTCCCAGCTACTCAGGAGACTGAGACAGGAGAATTGCTTTGACCCAAGAGGCAGAGGTTTCAGCGAGCCGAATTCACACCACTGCACTCCAGCCTGGGTGACAGAGAGAGACTCAGAGAGAGAGAGAGAGAGAGAGAGAGAGAGAGAGAGAGAGAAGAAGAAGAAGAAGAAGAAGAAGAAGAAGAAGAAGAAGAAGAAGAAGAAGAAGAAGAAGAAGAAGAAGAAGAAGAAGAAGAAGAAGAAGAAAAAGAAAAGGAAGGAAGGAAGGAAGGAAGGAAGGAAGGAAGGAAGGAAGGAAGGAAGGAAGGAAGGAAGGAAGGAAGGAAGGAAGGAAGGAAGGATAAAGAAAGAAGGAAGGAATGAAGGAGGGAAGGAAGGAAGGAAGGGAAGGAAGGAAGGAAGGAAGGAAGGAAGGAAGGAAGGAAGGAAGGAAGGAAGGAAGGAAGGAAGGAAGGTCATTTATCACAGTTCCCACTTCCCATAGGTTAAGGGCTGATATGGCCATTAACTCTCTCCTTCTTTCTTCCAGACTGCACTTCAGAGTTGCTCTTGTTTGCAGGTGTGTGGGTTTCTGAAACTTCAGGGAAGGCCTGAAGCAGAGAAGCAGAAAAGTACAAGGTGCACTAAAGGTGGGACTGTCAGCTTGAGTCTGAGCTCACGTGGAACTTTTCACTACTGCTGCAACCAAAATCAGGTGGGCAAGGGGTGTGAAGTGGGGCTCTAAACACACCTGCCACAGTCTGTGAACATACACTCCCATAGAACATTGCGATTGCCTATAATGTGCTTTTCGGAATTAGGATTGCCTGTTTAGTGATCACTGCCTGCTACTTGGCAGTGGTTTCCCTGATGGCAGGGACAATGTCTGTCTCGCTCATCACTATATCCCCAATACTAACAAGGCTACAGTAACCAAAACAGCATGGTACTGGTACCAAAACAGAGATATCGAGCAAAGGAACAGAACAGAGGCCTCAGAAATAACACCACACATCTACAACCATCTGATCTTTGACAAACCTGACAAAAACAAGAAATGGGGAAAGGATTCCCTGTTTAATAAATGGTGCTGGGAAAACTGACTAGCCATATGTAGAAAGCTGAAACTGGATCTCTTCTTTATGTCTTATACAAAAAGTAATTTAAGATGGATTAAATACTTAAATGTTAGACCTAAAACCATAAAAACCCTAGAAGAAAACCTAAGCAATACCATTCAGGACAGAGGCATGGGCAAGGAATTCATGACTAAAAATAGCAATGACAACAAAAGCCAAAATAGACAAATAGGATCTAATTAAACTAAAGAGCTTCTGCGCAGCAAAAGAAACTACCATCAGAGTGAACAGGCAACCTACAGAATGGGAGAAAAATTTTGCAATCTACCCATCTGACAAAGGTCTAATATCCAGAATCTACAAAGAACTTAAATAAATTTACAAGAAAAAAGCAAACAATCCCATCAAAAAGTAGGCAAAGGATATGAACAGATATTTCTCAAAAGAAGACATTTATGCAGCCAACAGACACATGAAAAAATGCTCATCATCACTGGTCATCAGAGAAATGCAAATCAAAACCACAATCAGATACTATCTCACACCAGTTAGAATGGCAATCATTAAAAAGTCAGGAAACAACAGATGCCAGAGAGGATGTGGAGAAATGGGAATGCTTTTACACTGTTGGAGGGCTGTAAACTAGTTCAACCATTGTGGAAAGCAGTGTGGCAATTCCTCAAGGATCTAGAACTAGAAATGCCATTTGATCCAGTGATCCCATTACTGGGTATATACCCAAAGGATTATAAATCATAGTCCTATAAAGACACATGCATACTTATGTTTATTGAGGCACTAGTCACAATAGTAAAGACTTGGAACCAACCCAAATGTCCATCAATGATAGACTGGATTAAGAAAATGTGGCACATATACACCATGGAATACTATGCAGCCATAAAAAAAGATGAGTTCATGTCCTTTGGGACATGGATGAAGCTGGAAACCATCATTCTCAGCAAATTATCGCAAGGACGGAAAACCAAACACTGCATGTTCTCACTCACAGGTGGAAGTTGAACAATGAGAACACTTGGACACAGGGTGGGGAACATCACACACTGGAGCCTGTTGTGGGGTGGGGGGATGGGGGATTGATAGCATTAGGAGAAATACCTAATATAAATGATGAGTTAATGGGTGCAACAAACTAACATGGCACATGTATACATATGTAACAAACCTGCATCTTGTGCACATGTACCCTAGAATTTAAAGTATAATTTAAAAAAAAAGAAAAGAAAATGTGACACATATACACTATGGAATACTATGCAGCCATACAAAAGGATGAGTTCATGTCCTTTGCAGGGACATGGATGACACTGGAAACCATCATTCTGAGAAAACTTACAAGGACAGAAAACCAAACACCGCATGTTCTCACTCATAGGTGGGAACTGAACAATGAGAACACTTGGACACAGGGCGGGAAACATCACACACCGGGGCCTGTTGTAGGGTGGAGGACTGGGGGAGGGGTAGCATTAAGAGAAATACCTAAGGTAAATGACTAGCTAAAGGGTGCGGCAAACCAACATAGCACATGTATACCTATGTAACAAATCTGCACGTTGTACACATGTACCCTAGAACTTAAAGTATAATAATAATAATAAAGAAAACTCTGCAATGCAGACATTCTCAAAGATTTTTGTTGGATGACTGGATGAGTAAAAGTATCTTTCCCATAACGGATACTCAGGATGATCAGCCACAACATTGTTCAGACTTTATGAATTGAAGGAGAGAATGCACCATTTACTCATGAAATTACAGAGAATCATACAAGATGAACAGGTTGGAATTCCTTTTCCATTCAGGATGGAATACCAGAAACCAGGTTTGCTCTCTGAGCTGAAACAACTAAAAGTCCAGACAACATATACAAAACAATGGTACTTGGGACATTGGGCACTGGGTAACAAAGAAGGGCTATCCCTGAGAGGCCGAAAACAACTTTGGCCATCCTATGATCATCCAAGTTTAATGCTTGGAGAAAGTTTCCAGGCAACAGTGGGAAGTGCTAGCTGGTGAGAGGAGGAAAAGCAGAGAAGCAGGGGAGCGGAGAATTACAAAGGGACAGGAGGAAATTCTTTGGGGTGATAGGTATGTTCACTATCTTGATTGTGGAGACGATTCCATGGGTGTATACATATGTCAAAACATCAAACATCAAATTATATGCTTTTTTTTTTTTTTTGAGACAGAGTCTTGCTCTGTCGCCCAGGCTGGAGTGCAGTGGCCGGATCTCAGCTCACTGCTTTACGCCATTCTCCTGCCTCAGCCTCCCGAGTAGCTGGGACTACAGGCGCCCGCCACCTCGCCCAGCTAGTTTTTTTTGTATTTTTTAGTAGAGATGGGGTTTCACCATGTTAGCCAGGATGGTCTCAATCTCCTGACCTCGTGATCCGCCGTCTCCGCCTCCCAAAGTGCTGGGATTACAGGCTTGAGCCACCACGCCCGGCCCAAATTATATGCTTTACAGTATGCATTTTATTGGATGTGTTCATACCTCAATAAGGCTGGTTTTTTAGAAAAGATGAGGGTGTTGGTATTTCTGTCCAGGTAACAGAGGATAACGTGCATTAGACAAATACACAGAACTCGTTAAAGAGTATGTAAGTAGGCCAGGCACGGTGGCTCACACCACTAATTCCAGCACTTTAGGAGGCAGGGCAGGGAGGATTGCTTGAGCCCAGGAGTTCAAGACCAGCCTGGGCAAGAAGGTGAGACCCCATCTCTACAAAAATAATTTTAAAAATTAGCCAGGCATGGTAGCACATGCCTGTAATACCAGCTATTCAGGAGACTGAGGCAGGGGGATCACATGGGTCCAGGAGTTCAAGGATGCAGTGAGCTGTGACCATGCCACTGTACTCCAGCCTGATATTCATTCCTTTCCTTTCCTTCCCGATGCTTTGTCTTGAAGAGAGAGAAGTAGTGGAGACTACAGAGTTGCTTAGGCCCCTAGCAGAATGCTTCTTCCCAAATTGCCACTTCCCTAGCATGGCCTCCTATTATCTAAATTAAGGAATACATGGAATCAAGTTAAAACTGCATTGCAATGGTTGTACCCCTGCACGCACGTACACACACACACACACACACACACACACAGGTCTCTCAGATCTCTCCACAGGCCACTTGCTCACTGTTTCCCACTCCCCTTTGGAGTCTCTGGCTAGTCTTCCTCCAGCCAAGTGTGAGCTTCCTTGGAAAGAAACACAGATCCCCTCAGAGGGGCTGGGGTGAGGCTGAGCCCCTGAGGGTCTGAGGTGTACACTGCAGACGGGAGCAAACAATCCCAGAAATGGACACAAACATCCGTAAGGATTTAGATGTGTTTAATGGAAAAGCAAAACCATGACTGGAAAAAAGAGGTAAATATATCTTTTTAAAATCACTTGTTGGTTAAGCCTTTCTAAGCATGCAGTAAAGGCATAAACCTCAAAGGACAACGATTGTTTAGATCAATGCTAAAAATGAAAAAGGCTGGAGCAAGTATGAATGTTGAGAACCACACACACCTGATAGACATTTCCTTGAAAGGACATGGCACTGTTTGATTAATTGGATCAGAGCGAGGACTCAAGCATCCACAGGGGCTGGCCAGGCATAGGGGGAAGCAGGAGCAGGGAGCTGTGCACAGGTGTGTGAGGGAGACTGACCAGGGGGAGGACACCACCAACTAAAGGAGATAGTGCCTCACCCTCTACCCCTAACAACTGTGACTAAAGCTAGGAAGGAATGAGGGGGCCTCAGCTCTTCAGATCAGCTGTTAGATCTTCAGATGCTCGAGAACTGAGTGTAAAACCTCCTGGCTTATATTTTTCACAGGAGATAAAACAAGGTGCAGACCAAAGAAACCAAGTCTTCAGGCTGGACTATGGGTCTTGGTTGTCTTGGCCCTGTGGGGCAGAAGGGATGAAGAAGGGCAGAGAAGGGCAGAAATAGCCCTCTGAAAACTGAGTGGGGACATAGGAGTACACAGCCACCACCCATCTGTTGAGAGGGTTTTGAATGTTACAATATATAAATTGAAATTTGCGGCTGCCCTCAGCTTGCACTCCCCAACCCTTTCCACCACCATTCTTCCTTAAATAACACAGAAGGTTGATGAGTAACTTCCAGACAAGGACCAGCACAGGACCTTGACAAAAGTGCACCAAGAAACAAGATGAAAGGAGCAAAATATGATGGAAGATGTTGAAAAATATTAAATTATGTGTACACCCCTCCACTGCTGAACTCCTTCTCCTCTGAGGTGTACTCATTTGAACCTTTTCCCTGAGGTCGGCCCTCGTTGCTTTAGGAGAGTCAGCTTGGAGGGACCTGTGAGCAAAGAAGACAAAATCTTGGCTTTAAGTTCTAAATCAGTGTTTCTCAACTTTAATGTGCTAAGGAACAACCTGGGGATCAAGAGCTCCCAGGAAATGTTCAGGCTGCTGGCTGGCTGACCACACTGAGTGGTAAGAATCCAAGGTCGGATGTAGGACAGGAAAGAAGAGAAAGAGGTGGGGCACGGTGGCTCACATCTGTAATCCCAGCACTTTGGGAGACCAAGGTGGGCGGATCATCAAGTCAGGAGATCGAGATCATCCTGGCTAACACGGTGAAATCCCGTCTCTACTAAAAATACAAAAAATTAGCCGGGCATAGTGGTGGGCTCCTGTAGTCCCTGCTACTCGAGAGGCTAAGGCAGGAGAATAGTGTGAACCGGGGAAGCAGAGCTTGCAGTGAGCTGAGATTGCACCACTGCACTCCAGCCTGGGCGACAAAGAGAGTTCATCTCAAAAAAGAAAAAAAAACAAAAGAAAAGAAAAGATAAGAACATGTGCTCCTACCCCACTTTCCAAAATGTAATGGCAGAAGAGGAGACAGAAGAGCAAGATAAATATCAGACCCTGAAAGGGGTCACTGGACTGTGTACCCTGGGCACCTGGAAGGCAGGAGTGTTAGAGATCCCTAGGGAGTAACTTGGGGATCTGAGCCTCAAATGCTCAATGTCCTGGCCCAGGAGACAGCAATCTGCAGGCTAGTGGAGGACAGTGGATGGGGTATCCATGAGACAGCTGGGAGGTGCCTCTAATTTTTCCTTCTGGAAGGAAAGGGAAGGAGAAAAAGAGCAAGTGCACCAGTGTCCTCATCTGTCATAGGAGGTGATGGGCATTGTCTAACACTTGAAACGTGCTGTGGAAAAACACTTGACAATCCAGCTACTGAATTACTTAGTGCAGTTTTTGTACAATTTTTGTGTGACTTCCTGAGTGTCTGCTTCCACCCCTATAACCACAACCTGGATTTTGTATATGTCATTCTCATGAATCAATTTTGCTATGCATGTGTCCCTTAGCAAAAAAAAAAAAAAAAAAAAAAAAAAAAAAAGCATTGATTTGCATGTTTTTAAAGTTCGTGTACATGGTATCATATTGTACATAAATATTCTATAGATTGCTGTCTTTGTTCAACATTATGTTTATGAGAGTCATCCCTGTCGATGTGTGTAACTAGTTCATTAACTTTTATCATTTTATAGTATGTATAGTGCATTATCAATTTTTCTGTTGATGGACATACAGATTGTTTCCAGGTGTTTGCTATTATAAATATGCTACTGTGAACATTTATAATCTCCCGGTATATATATAAGAGTTTCTTTATTGCTGAGTGGAAGAATTTGATGGGCCATAGGGTACACACATCTTCAATTTAAAATAACTTGTCAAAGTGACTGAACTAATTCATACCTACAGCAATGACGCATAAGTGTTCCAATGACTCCACATCCTCAATAATTCTTTTTTCTATAGATATCACCTTTACTTATACATTCATCAGTTGATGGACTTTGGGCTGTTTCCACTTTAAGGCCACTATCAATAATACTGCTATGAACATCCTTGTATAAATTTTGTGTGAACATCTGTTTAAATTATTTGGGGTATATACCTAGGAGAAGAATCTCTGGCCCACATGGTAACATTATATTTAACCTATTGAGAAAGTCTCATACTGTTTTCCAAAGTGGCTGCACCATTTTACATTCCCACCAACAGTGTATGAGGGTTCCAAACTCTCCCTGGCCTCATCAGCACTTGTTATCTGGGTTATTTTTTATTATAGCCATCCAAGAGGGTATAAAATGGTATGTCACATGGTTTTGATTTTCATTTCCCTAGTGACTAATGATGCTGAGCATCTTTTCATGTGCTTTTTGGCCATTTGCACATCTTCTTTAGAGAAATGCTATTCAGATCTTTTGCCCATTTTAAATTGGGTTATATGTCTTCTAAGTTTATAGGTTCTTTATTCTTTTTTTCCATTAGTTATTGGGGTACAGGTGATGTTTGGTTACCTGAGTAAGTTCTTTAGTGGTGATTTGTGAGATTTTTGTGCACCCATCACCTGAGCAGTATTTGTGGTCTTTTATACCTTGTCCCCTCCCACCCTTCCCCCCAAGTTCCCAAAGTCTGTTGTATTATTCTTATGCCTTTGTGTCCTCATAGCTTAACTCCCACATATCAGTGAGAATATACGATATTTTGTTTTCCATTCCTGAGGAGTGTAAACTAGAACAGCCACTGTGGAAAACAGTGTGGAGATTCCTTAAAGAACTAAAAGTAGGACTACCATTTTATCCAGCAATTCCACTACTGGTTAAGAAGTCATTATTTAAAAAAGATACTTGCACATGCATGTTTATAGCAGCACAATTCACAACTGCAAAATCATGGAACCAACCCCAATGCCCATCAATCAACGAGTAGATAAAGAAATTGTGGTGTGTGTGTGTGTGTGTGTGTGTGTGTGTATACACACGATGGAATACTATGCAGCCATAAAAAGGAATGAATTAACAGCATTTCCAGTGACCTGGACGAGATTGGAGACTATTATTCTAAGTGAAGCAACTCAGTAACTCTTAATATTCTGTTTAATTTTTGCCATCCTGGTGGTGTGAAATTTTATCTGATCACAATTTCATTTTGTGTTTTTGGTAGACTGTCACTTTGGTGGCCTCCAGGGAATCACACTTTCCAGCATTCTTGCTCTCATTTAAACCCCTCTCCTTGAACCTAGGTGATCTCTGTGACCTGCCTTAACCAGTACAATATGGCAGAAACGACACAGGGCAAGAGCTGGGTCTAAGCCTTGAGAGACCGCATGGGAAAACCACAGTGAGAGGCCACTTGGAGAGTGACGTGGGGAAGGAGAGGCTCCAAGACCACGTGGAGAACTGAGGAACCTAACCCAAACCTCTAACAGCAGCCGCAGTCAAATACTTGCATTGAGCCATTCCAGCTGTCTTCCTGCTGCTAGCCATCCAATCTAAGGTGCCAGGCATGAGAAGAAGCCACATTGCCCCTGCAGACTCAGCAGATGTTGTGTGGAGCAGAGATAAGCTGTCCCCACTAAGCCCTTTCCAAATTTCTAACCCACAGAATAGTGAAAAAGAGTAAAAGAGTGGTTTCTTTGAGCCACTAGACAACAAGTGATAACTGAATGATCTGCCCTCTGGTATGGTGGAGCACCTTTTTGTATATGCATTGACCACTTGCTTTGCTTTACTCTTTTGTAAATTACTTATTTATATCTTCTTTTTTTCTTGGATTGTGTTTTGCTTTTCTGTTCGTAGAGGTTATTTATATAATCTGGATTTGAATCCTTTATTGTTTGGGTATATTACAAATATCTTCTCTGGCTTATCAATTCACCTTTGTATGATCTTTTGACAATCACAAGTTTTTAATTGCAATTGAATTGAAATCACCAATCTTTCTTATTAGATTTTGTGCTTATTGTGTTTTGCATCAGGAATCCTTCTCAACCCTAAAGCCATGAAAAATTTCTCTATATCTCCTTCTAAAATATTGAATGTGTTTTTTTTAATTTTTGTTTTAAATTGACCTAGAATAGTTTTTGGTTATATTGTCAAGTAGGAATTGAATTTCACTTTATTTCCATATAAATAACAATTGACTTCATATTATTAATTGAATAGCCTTTCCTTTTTCCATTGATCAAAAATGTCACCTCTACCACTAAGCAACTTTCCCATACATGTCTGACTGTTTCTGAGCTGCATGCTCCATCAGTCTATTTGCTCCGCCCCACACCAATAGCAAACTGTCTCTATTACTGTAACTTTTTAAGAATTATTGTTATGTGCTAGGATGAGTTGCCACCACTTATCCTTCCTCAAAATCAGTTTGACTATTCTTGGCCCATTCTTATCCCATTATCTGGGATGAATGTTCTTCCACGTAAATTATACAATCAAGCCGGCAAATTCCAAAGTTAACCCTATAAAGAATCTGATTTATAGAATACTTTGAGGATAATTTGTATTTATGATATTGAGTTTTCCTATCCACAAATGTGATGTATCATTCCATTTATTTAGGAACCTTTCAATGTATTTGAATAAAGTTTAATAATTTCTTCAGAAAGGTCACAAACATTTGTTCTTAGATTTATTCTTTTATAGCTTACATTTTTGTTGTTGTTCCCACTGAAATTTGTATTTTTTAAATTGCATTTTCTGACTATTCATTGCTGGTAAATATGAGTGCATCTAATTTTTGTACATTTGTGTCTAACAGCCATCCATCATATTAATTATAATGTTTTTATGTAGATAATTACATAACTTTCAAATAGTAATTTTCTTTTCTTCTGTTACAATTACCTTTTCTTTTGCTGGTCTTCATGTGTGAACCACAACCTCTTGTAAAATGTTAAATAAAAGTGGTGATGGGGCATCCTTTTCCCATTCCTAATTTTAAATGTATTGCTTCTAATGTTTCACCAGATTTCATGATGCTTCCAGTAGGTGTTTTGAACATACATACATAGATATATACATATTCTGTATGATTTTTGTAGGATTTTTAATATATGCATGATGATTATATGTTTTCACCCCTTTAGCCTGTGAGTGTAGTAAATTTCATAAATAATTTTACAACATTGTCAGTCACGCATCCTTGGGATAAAACTAACTTGATCATGCTGTATTTTTTCCTACTTGCCTTTGGGTTCAGATTTCTAGTATTTTGTTTAAATTTTCAACCTATTTTCTTGAGTGCTACTGGCTCGTAATTTTTCTTTCTTTTACAGTCTTTATCTTGTTTAGTATTGAGGTGATACCAGTCTCATTAATGAGTTGGGGGATTAGTCCCTTTTCCCCACCCTTTTCTCTGGAACAGCTGATGTTACAGAAAAGCTTGATAGACTTACTATAAAATCCCCTGAGCTTGGTTTGGCTTTTTGTTCTTAGAAAACTCTTAGTTGATAGATTTTAAGTTACTGATTCAATTACAGTCGATGGTCATTATTTGCAAACTCTGTATTTGCCAACTTGACTACTTGCTAAAATGCATTTGTAATCCCCAAATCAATATTTGTAGTGCTTTTGTGGTCATTTATAAACATGTTCAAAGTGGTGAAAAATTTGAGTCACCCAACACACATACTCCCAGCTGAAGTTGAACAAGGTGATGCCCTACCTTCTTGTCTCAACCGTCATACTATAAACAAATACCTTTTCTGTAATCAATTTAGTACCACATTTTTCACATTTGGGGGTTTTTGGTTGCTGATTTTGCTGTTTAAAATGGCCACTAAGCATGGCATTAAAGTGCTGTCTAGTGTTTCTAAGTGCAAGAGAGCTGTTATGTGCATTACAGAGAAAATACATGTGTTAGATAAGCTTCATTCAGGCATGAGTTGTAGGTTGTTGGCTGTGAGTTCAGTGTTACTAAATCAACAAAATAGTACATCCAAAAAAAAAAGGAAGAGGAAATTCATTGATCTGTGTGTGATGCTGCCCCAGAAAGTGCTAAAGTAACATCTATAATGCTTAATGAAGTTATAGGAAAGATGGAAAGCAGCTAAATTTGTGGATTCATGTCACTACAATGGATTTTTTTAAAAAGCTTAGTTACAGCATTGTTGTAAGGCTGAAAGGAAAAGAAAATATAGTCATGTCACCTATGTCAAGAAAATGTTAAACCCTTGCCATTGGATTACACATTTCAAAAGACAACACATTGTAAAAAATGTTAAAGTTGCAGATAAGGCAGGTTCTGCAGAGCAGGAACCTGTAGAAGAAATTTGAAAACACCTGCCAAGTGTTATACAGGAAAATGATCACCTGGCAGAGCAGGTTTTCAATGTTGATGAGACCAGCTTGTTTAAAAAGGACAATGGTGAATGAATGTATATACTGCAAATGGAGTTTTAGTTGACAAGAATGCTGGACCAAAGGCTCACAGGAACCTAACCCTCTGTCTTCCCTGTTCAGTATTCACTATTTCAGTGTTTACGGCAACTTTATAGAACACAAATACCATGACAACTAGAATTAGCTGAACTTCAATCATTATCAGACAATTTTGATTTTCTCTTTCTTCTTGTGTCAGTGTTGGTGAGTGCCATTTTCCAATAAATTGACGGTTTTGTCTAAATTTTCAAATCAATAAGAATAAAATTATTCATAGCATGTGCTTATTATCTTTTAAATATCTGCAGAGTCTGTAATTGTTCTCTTTTTAATTAATAATATTGTTTATTTGTGCCTCTTACTTTTTTCTTGATCATTCTTACCTAAATTTTATCTATTTTGGTCGTCTTTCCAAAGAACAATGCTTGATTTTGTCATTTGAAGAATACTATATAAGAAGAACCAATCTTACAACCTTTTAAGATTGGTATTTTCACATAACATAATGCCCTGGAGGTTCATTAAGTTGTTGCGTGTATCAATTGTTTGCTTATTTTTCTTGCTGAGTAGTATAAAGAGGTACAAATATACCACAGTATGTTTAACCATTCACCTACTAAAAGACATTTTGGCTGTTTCCAGGTTTTGGCTATTACAATCAAAGCTGCAATGCATGTCATGTGTAGGTTTTCATGTTAACACGTTTTCATTTCTCTGTAATAAATGTCCTAGAGTGTGATTGCTGTCTTAGAGTAAGTATGTATAAATATAGTTTTACTTATTTTCTAATTCTTACACCTTTAAATATTACTCATATCTAATCACATTGGCTAATACCTCAAGGACAATGTTAAATCATATTGAAGTTAGTGGGCATCTTTGCTTTAGCAGAAATGCCTCTAGTTTTTCCCCATTGAGTAAGATTCTGGCTTTTGGATTTGAGCTTTATATGGTTTATTATGTTAGCGAAGTATCCATCTGTATGCGTTTCTTGAGCTTTGTAAAAAAGTACCACAGTCTGGGTGGCCTCAAGCAACAGAATTTGTTCTGCAGGCTAGAAGCCTGAGATCAAGGTCTTAGCAGGGCCAGGATCCCTCTAAAATCTGTAGGAGTGAATCCTTCCTTACCTCCTTCTAGCTTCTGGTGTTTTGCTGGCAATCCTTGATGTTCCTTGGTTTGAAGCTGCATCCTTCAGTCTCTGCCTCCACTGGCACATGGCATTCTCCCCCACTCCTTGTGTCTGTGTCTCTGTGCCTCTCCTTTTTCTATAATGACACCTGTCATATTGGCTTAAGGGCCCACCCTACCCCAGTATAACCTTATCTTAACTGATTATATCTGCATTGATCTTCTTTCCAAATAATGTCATTCTGTTGCTGCCTCCCTTTGTATGCTGTTCTTAAGGATACATGAAGCTTAAATTTTTTGCATGTATTTGAATAATTTGATAGTTTTGCTTAGAAGCCATGAGGATTTGTGTGTGTGTGTGTGTCTTTAAAAGTCTAGTAGTAGTTTTACTAGTATATGTCTCAGGTTTGCGATTTTATAATTCTGGAGTAAGTTTCCAAGTATGTGTGCTGGCAGACAATTCTCCATGGATTGTTCATGGTTCCATCAGATTGTGAGTGAGGCACTTATTATTTGCTCAGTCTGTCTTTTCAAGGGAGTTTGTATAGCAAACAGCCTCAGAAGACAGAGATGGTATCTTGTCCAAAACCAAGGGAAGACAAGCTTACTGTGTAATATAATGGAGCAAAGGGAAGAAATGCTTCCTACCCATTATAAAAGATTTGGGTTCCCTAAGTGCAGGGCTCTCTCCTATAACATTGTGCTAATGTCCTCTGGCCCTCTTTACATCGCTCTGTGAACACTGGGGCTTGGGGAAAAAAGTATAAAAATGACATTACTTGTGTACTGCTATTGCTGTGAGTAATGTATTTTATTTTCTCTCTGACTCAGGAGTCTCTCCTTTTCTGCTGATATCCACACAACCGTGGCAAGCTCATTCGTTAGCTTATAAGTAGAATAAAATATAAGGCCCTTCACAGTTCTCGACAATATGATGGGCCATTTCAATTATTTCATTTTCTTTTATATCAGGACAACTTTCTTGGAAACTGTTTTAAGTTTTTGTTTTGCTCCTATGCTTTGTTTTTCTTTTTCCAGGGACTCCAATTATATGCAGACTGAACTTTCTTTGACCGTCTTCCATTTTGATCACTTTTTTTCAAAATTATTTTACTTCTTTCATTATTTCATTTTTATTATTTTGGGTTTTTTCTGCCCTTCAGTTTTTAAGAAATTTTTCATTCCAATGTATTTCTTCTTGCATAACTAGTAATGTATTCTTTATTTATAAAATGCTATTGCCTTTTTCTTCCATTTCTTTCCTCAGTTTAATCAACTCTTATTACATTTTATTCTCACATTTTATTCATTTCTGTTTTTAGTTTTTGAATTTCTGATTCCAGCATTTTGGAGTCTTCAGATGGCTTTTGAAGTGTGTTTAATTCAGAAGGAAAAATTTTGTTATTAGTTTCTTCTACTTGGTGGGTTTTGTCAGGAGGAGAATTTCTATTTGCTAGTAGTCTTGCACAGCATTGGTTTGATTTATTTTTCATTTTTTATTTTTCCCAAAGTATCATGTATACAGGTGCATAATTTAAGTGTACCCTCTTCTGTCAGTTTAGTGAAGTTCAGTTTCTTTATAGATGATGAGAGGAATGGAATATCTTGGTATATCTTGTTCAATTTTTATCTCTGCTGGATCAGTATTTTTCTTCTCTAACTTAAGCTTTTCCCTCATTGTCACAACTACAAAAGACATTATTAATCTCTATTTATCTGATTATCTAATTACCTTTTATAAGCTCTGCTTCTCTGAAACTGCCAATTCCAGTCTTGATCATTTTTAAGCCCCTTTCCCTTGGCTGATGCTATGAGCTACTATGTTCCAGATCTGTGCTCAGTATTTTGCACTTCTTGTCAAACTTTTTCTGGCAGTGGTTTTGTAGCGTTTTGTCTATGCCCTTTTCTCCCTTTTTCCCTTTTCATAGATTCTCTTGTCTTCTCTTTTTTACACTTTACCCTACAGATGTTCAGCAGCAGCAAGAGCTCTGTTGGAACGTGGTGCTTGTTTTTTAACTTATAGTTAAAGTTTTCGGTAGTCTCTGTCTCCTGGTAATATGAAGGAGTGGATCGTGGGTGGCTTTATTTGCTTGCCTTCTCAAATCAGTGATTTTGGAGATGAGGTATAAAACTAAACAGATTCAGGCAGCTGCCATTATTTTTCAGACCTGGAAATTCTCCCTTGCTCTAAGTATTTTAAAAGTCCAGTTTGAATTCTTTTTTGACCCATGAGTTATTTAGAAGTGTGTTTCTAAATTTCAAAATGTATGTAGTTTTATAATTATTTTGTTTGTTTATTTTTCATTTTATTGCATTGGGATCAAATATGTGGTCTCTATATCATTGATTCTTTGAAATGTATAGAGATCTAATTAATGAAGTGTTTTTTGGTTAGTTTTTATACATGATCCTTGTGTGCTTGAGAAGAAGGTATATGCCCCAATTTCTTGCTATAGAATTCTATGCATATGTTAACTGAATCAAGTTTATTGTATTATTCAAATATCCTTAAAAACACATGTTGGCTTGAGCGATTAATTACTGAGAGAGGGATGTCAAAAATTTCCCAGTGCGATGTGTTTTTGTCAATTTATCCTTGTTGATGTGTCAAATTTTGCTTTATATGTTTTGAGACTACATTATTAGGTATATTAATGTTTATAATGATTATCTCTTTCTAGTAAATTGAAGATTTTACCATTATATCTTGATTATTTTCATCTTTAAAAAATATATTATTAATATAGCTATACCAGTTTGGTTATGGTTATTTTATCTGGCAAATATCTTTTTCCATTCTTTTATTTTTTACCTTTTCAGGTCTTTTGACTTCAATGTAGCTCTTGTAGGCAGAATATGTATTGATTTTTCCCTGTTTAATTGAGGTATAATAAGTTTTAAAATTTAATGTGATAATTCTATCTCGTAACTAGAACTTGGTAATTTTATGTTGTGATTGTAGATATTTATATAGAATAATTTCCCCAGTGATATTTATATTATAAAGCACATTTAACCATGTGCTTTTAGAAGTGTGTTTTTAAATTTCAAAATGTATGTAGTTTTATAATTATTTTGTTTGTTTATTTCTCATTTTATTGCATTGAGATCAAATATGTTGTCTCTATATCATTGATTCTTTGAAATGTATAGAGATCTAATTAACCACGTGCTTTATAGTTACCTTGCTTTTACTATTTTCATTTTTTTAAGTTTAGAGTTTTTTTAAATAAACTGATTTGTTATGAAAAACATTTATCTAGAGTTTACTTGCTCTATCAATTACACTTTAGTATTTTCTTCTATCAGATCCAAATAACATTAAATGTTTTGATAAATACTTGTGTGTACGTATATGTATACATGTTATTTATATCTTTTTTTCTTACAATGAACATATTTTACTTCTGTATTCTAAAAATTATTTGGAGATAGTTTAATATAGACATGAACAAATAAATAATGCTTATATAGAAATTATGTTATTGTTACAACCAGGTGGACTTACCAACAGCCATACAGTGGAAGCGGTCTGAGGGCATGGCAGAATATCCCCAACCTGCCTCCCCTAAATATTGTTACCTGTGATGAGCAAACAGCTGCCAAGCAAGAATGGATGCTGGCAGGAGTGTCTGAGCTGAGCCTCTATGGTAGAGTTGCCAGATTTAGCAAATAAAATTATCATATGGAATATACTTTAAAATTTCACCTTGTTTATCCAAGTTATACATAGTTAAATATAACTGGGTGTCCTGCATTTTATTTGACCCTACGCTATGGGTAAGACCCCATTCATTTCACTGGAGAGTGCCGAGAAGCAAGGTGGCTCTTCCTTGCAAGCCCCTGACCTCTCTTGCTGAATGTGCCTGAGAAGGGTGAGAAATGTGTGCTCTCCTTTTAGACACCCAGCTCATCATCCCATTTTTGCCAGCACTTTCTCAGGGGCCCTTTCAGCATTTAATCTAGGGAATGAGGGCACTGTTGCCATGTGGTTTTCAAACTAATAGAGCTGACATCCTAGAACTCCCACCTGGTCCCTTGCCAACATTGTCACACAACCCACCCTACCCCCTCAGTACAGCTCTGACTGCGAAAAGACTGGCTTGGTGTTGAGGTCTAGAGCTCTCATTTACCTGCTGTGTAACATTAACCAATTCACTGAGTTTCTCTGAAACTTCTATGCGTCATTTATAAAATGGGACTTTTAAAAGTAATTCCTTTGAACCAGACCTTATTCTACGAGAAACCATTCAAACTAATGGGGGGAAAATGCAAACTTCATATTTCAACCAGATCTTACCCTTTTAGAGCCATAAAGATTAAAGGACAAAAATTGTGTCTGCTTGAGCTACAAACTTCTCTTGCAGCAGAACTAGGGACTGATAAGACAATTTACAGCACTCGCATGCAGTGGAATGCTATGCAGACATTAAAAATGAGCATGTTTCTTAATCCTCATGATTATAAGAGGTAGACTTTATTTTAGTGAGAAAAGAAAGATGGGAAACAGTATGTATAACAAGCTACCTTTTGTATAAGAAAGGGAGAATATAAAAGTATTTTTAATTGCTTGTTTTACATAAACAGTACACAAGAACTTAATAAAAGTGATTATCCCTGGTGTGAGGATGGGAGTTGTTGGTAGCAAAATATAGTGGCTTAGGGCAGGTCTGGAAATGAGATTTTTCGTTATATACCATTTTGTATTGTTTTGATTTTAGAATCATGTGAATATAAAACTCATTAGTTACAAAAATCAAAAGTTGAACATTTTTAAAAACTAAAAATAAACCCTACCACATAATGTTGTAAGATAAGTGAGACTGTGTAGTGTGTTTTTATTGTATGTGTGCATGTGTGTGTGTCTGTGTGTTTGTGTGTCTGTGTGTAGTACCCAGAATTGTACATGGAATATAATAAGCAATCATTAAATGTAGCATTCTTCTCTTTTATATAGTTTTTTCTAGCTATAAAATTATATTTTATATAA
This sequence comes from Macaca thibetana thibetana, assembly GCF_024542745.1. Classification (NCBI taxonomy): domain Eukaryota; kingdom Metazoa; phylum Chordata; class Mammalia; order Primates; family Cercopithecidae; genus Macaca; species Macaca thibetana. Next base: position 37,344,494 of record NC_065579.1, on the reverse strand, counting down.
TTTTTATGAGAGAAAATTTTGCAAGTTAAAGAAAAGTTTCAGGAAAAAAGAATAACCTATTATTTCAGCACTCCAAGATAAATCTGTTAATATTTTGTATATTGCTTATCAATCTTTATATTTTATGTAATGTTTACATAAGGCAACATACATAATTTTTTATCCTGTGTTTACCTTAAAGCAAAAGCATCCTTTGCAACTTCTGTTTTTAACACCTGCAGTATACTCCATCACATAAATGACGTTTGTCACCTGTTTCCTGTCCACGTGTCCACTGCCCTGCCAGCTCCTTGAGAACAGGAGCTATACCTTATTCATCTTTGTGTACCCTGTATCTGGTATGTAGAGAGATCTTGATCACTGACTGTTGAATAAACGCACAAATTAATTATCTGAAAATGATCTAGGTAGCTTCTGATTGTTGAGTATTTGGGTGATTTCGTATTGCTTTTAGTCCTGTAAATAATGCTAGCACAGTCATTCCTATACACGAATCACAAATTACTAAGCATATCTTTACTTGTTTCCATAGGTGAAATTTCTAGAAGTGAAATTCCTGGCTCAATCGTTAGGAAAAAAAATTAAAGTTGTTGAAATCACATTTCCAATTTGCCTTCCAAAAAGTTGTCCCAGTATGCACTCTCAGCAGCTGATTAGGGCAGGCTGGGTGCTGATGCTCACTGAAATTAAGAACTTTGCTCCTTTAACTTTTGCTCATCACATGGGAAAGGAAAGTGCATCCAACTGCCATCATTTAAATTTCTTGTTTTTTTTTTTTTTTCATTCTAAGATCTCTGTTTTAATGTTAATGCTTGTCAGATTTTCCTGAATTCCAAAGGGAAGTTTTAATATCAGTTATAGTTGTAACTTGGACATCAGTTATAACTTAAACTCCATTATAATAATTCTATTTTATTATTATTATTATTATACTTTAAGTTCTAGGGTACATGTGCATAATGTGCAGATTTGTTACATATGTATACTTGTGCCATGTTGGTGTGCTGCACCCATCAACTCGTCAGCACCCATCAACTCGTCATTTACATCAGGTATAACTCCCAATGCAATCCCTCCCCCCGCCCCCTCCCCATGATAGGCCCCGGTGTGTGATGTTCCCCTTCCCGAGTCCAAGTGATCTCATTGTTCAGTTCCCACCTATGAGTGAGAACATGCGGTGTTTGGTTTTCTGTTCTTGTGATAGTTTGCTAAGAGTGATGGTTTCCAGCTGCATCCATGTCCCTACAAAGGACACAAACTCATCCTTTTTTTATGGCTGCATAGTATTCCATGGTGTATATGTGCCACATTTTCTTAATCCAGTCTGTCACTGATGGACATTTGGGTTGATTCCAAGTCTTTGCTATTGTGAATAGTGCCGCAATAAACATACGTGTGCGTGTGTCTTTATAGCAGCATGATTTATAATCCTTTGGGTATATACCCAGTAATGGGATGGCTGGGTCATATGGTAAATTTCTTTAATTTTTTAGTGAGGTTAAACATGTTTTCAAATTTTATTAGACACGATTTTTTCTTTTTTGCTAGTTGTTTGCTCCTATACTTTGTCCATCGATCTACTTGGGCCTTCATGTTTTTTTCTATATCTCATCATTTTAAATTTTGAATCTCTCTGTTTTTCTCTCATTTTATATAAGTTACCTAATTGTCTCTAGGGGATTTTTTTAGATCTGCATGGTGGCCTGGTGGTGCCCAGAAAGGTTTTGAAAGGCTTGAGGCCATTACGAGGGTATGAAACCAGAGCTCTGCCTTTCCGTGGAAGATTTACAGCATAGAAAATTTCCAACAGACCCCAAAGTAGAAAAAATGGTACAACCAACCCCCATATTCCCATCACCCAACTTCAATAATTCTAAACCCTTAGGCAATCTTGTTTTATCTGTTTATCTGTTTCTTCCCTAACACATACATATAGACACTTTCTGTTTCACCCAGAGTATTTTAGGCAAATCCTAGACATCATAGCATCTCACCCATAAATATCCAAGGAATTTTTAAGCTACCGTATGAATATTTCTATTTAAGAAGTCTATAGATTGACTTCTCAACAAAGAGTTTATTTATAACATTTGAGAATCCTGCCCTCTGTCATGCCTCCACATTTAATTGATTCTTTTTTATACAAAATGTGGCCTTTATCCTTCTTCAGCCCACTGGCACATACTCCATGGTTATTGGTAAAATATCACAGCCATGCTGTCAGGACAAATGAATAATCAAGGCCTTGTCAAAGTCACCCAGATCTGGAGGAGAGGAGAATCATCTATTTGTGTTTGCCAAACACATAAACAACTAGTCTCCCAGGCCAGTGTTTTTGCTAACTGATCACCCACTTTAATCAATCTTATAATTCAATTGCACTAACACTATCAAATCTTAATTCATCTTCATTAAATAACAGTTCACACTGAGAGAGAAAATTCTCCTCCTTTCCCTGTTAAATGGGGACTTCTTTGCCATCCTCGAAGCAGTGAAACCCCTTGCCCTCCCCTTTGCAGACTGGGCTTGGTGTTCTAAGCAGAACTCCAAGATGGTGGCAATATTTTTATTTCCTCCACTGGAACCATTTATGCAATTTCAAATTTCAGTGGCAATCAGAATCTTAGCAGGCTGCCTCAAATGTGAAGACTTTGGGAGGGCAGCATGAAGGAGGAGGAGAAATGGGACAGGGGAGAGGGAGGGAGAGAGAGATCATGAGGAAGACATGTCTGCAAGAGAGCAAAAGTAGTTTTTAAAAAATAAGTGCTTGCAAAGACATAACTGCAGCCAGGCTGGAAGAGGAGAAGGCCATGCTAGCCCCGTGCTCCGGCCGGCAGTTCCCTGTGCTAATCCCAGTGAGAGCAACAGGAGCCGCAGGAATCTGAGCTGCCTGCCTGACTTCAGCATCTGGCACTGAAGGCTGGGACTGTGGATTGGGGGAAGTTATGTCGTGTGGGTGAAGAAATACCTGCTTGTCAAAGTCCAGCACCAGCCGTGACCGGGACCCCAAGCCTTCTTCAGAAAAGCCTAAATGCCCTTTATTGACCAGTACTTGCATTCAGGTCAAGCTTCTGCTCTGCACTAGCCCCTAGCATCTCCTGGGCTGCTGTGTTGTGCTGCAAGGAGGGAGAGAGAGGGAGGAAGGCAGCCCAGCCTTCCTATATCCGGGTACATTCTTGCTCTGTGTGTGTGTGTGTGTGTGTGTGTGTTTGTGTGTGTGTATCTGTGTTTGCCTGTGTCCAGCTTCAGGAGCTGGAAGTTACAGAGCACCTCATTCAAAGTAAAGCCTACTGTCAAGTGGTAAACAAGGAGGATTCTGGGGGATTAAAATGTCAAGCCCGACCCAAAGCCGGGCCTTTACTAATGTGCATGGTGGCCCGGTGGCACCCAGAAAGGTTTTGAAAGGCTTGAGGCCGGCACGAGGTGTGTGAAACCAGAGCTCTGCCTTTCCGTGGAAAAAGCCAGGAGAGAACAAGAAGGAGACAGATTCTCTCGCCATGGAACGTGTTTAAAGAAGAATCTTTTGAATTAAAATAGATGCACTCCCGAAATAATCTTGTTTTGAAACATCAGAAATCTTAGGAAGAGGAAAAAGGCTATCAATACACTTACCCTTTGAATCCGTTATGGCCCTTGCTATTTATAATATATTTTTCCTCCGTGTAGCTTAAAATAATCAACAAACATTATCACATTAACTCTTGCAATCCCCCTGTCCTTCCACAGACTCCTGTCCTTCAGGGCCACAGAGGACACCGTGCTGGCTCTGGTGGCTGTGGCCTCTGCTGCCCTTGCTCCTCTGAGCCCCCTGGTCTGCCAGGGCCTGTGAGCACCTCTTGACCACCACTGTTGAGGGTCTTTCCCTGTCTGCACTAACGCCAGGTAGCAGAAAGCCTGCTGGAGGGAGACACTGGAGCACCAAACCAACAAGACCCTAACAAGTCTGAGGCCTGTCTCTGCTGCAGAACTTTCTTATTATCAGCAATAAAGTTCTGGTGCTTACAAGTCAGTTAATTTTTACCAAGTAACTTAGAGCAAAGTAGAGTAATCTGAAGAGAGGGTGCAAAAAGGGAGCCCACACGATATGTATGTATTAACTTTTGAAACTCAGGAGAATGCACATAAAAATCCATATTGTCAGCTCGTTTTGGAAAAGTAAAAACCTGGCAACTTAGGACTGGTGCTCCCACATGTCAGCTCTTGTTGGGGGTTGGGTGGCCCTGCCCCTTCGGTGGGGAGCAGGGCTTTTCAAGAGGCACGTGGGTTCCTGAACAGCCACAGCACTCATATGTATTTGGGGTGAGACTTCTGTTAGGCAGGGGCAGAAGAAAATTTCCTTGGCTCTGAAACCTATACAGTTTGGGGAGCACATTTTAAAGAAAAAAATACAGAATTGTATCCCAAATTAGGTGCAAAGTGAATATTCATTTAGAAAGACAAAAGAAATTATAGATGATTACAAATTGGATGACAAATATCAATGACAATTACAAATCACAGAATGATGACACATTCACATAAGTTGCAAAATTCAGAAAAATTATATATTTTTTAAAAATTTCATTGCCTGACATACCTCTAGAATGCTTTTTTTCTTACAGGTTTTGGTTGCATACTCTTTGATTAATGTTTCCATATGAAAATGATTTTGCAGTATTTTAGATATTATATAGAGAGTAGATAGAAATGTATTATTTCCTCCGAATCAGCTGGCTGAACCTTGTTTTCAATTATTGAGAGTTTAGAAAGGCTTTTTTTAAAACCTTGCCTCTCATTATTGGTAAATCATGTGCATTTCGGGATTGTTGTCAAATTTAGGAGAACTTTAAGTTTTTTTCATATATGAGCTATTGCAGTTGTATTTGTGCTTTGAAAAACTGCAATAGGCCTGTACCTGTAACATAAGAATCCTACTCAATTCTATTTTACATTATTCCCTTCAAAAATGAAAAAAGGACTTATAGTACAAATATGACTTTATGTTCTGCCTTATTTAATATGCTCCTCTATAAATGAACTTCTGTTTTGACTAGGCATTCATGGGAGCTGAAGCTATCACTTAGGATTTTATATACCTAATAGCCAGAAGATAATCCCACAGAATGCTGCAGGTTCTGTACATTTCAAGGCTTGTTTTTACTGCATTACCCACCTACTTCTAGAGCTGGGTGCCAATGGGCACATTCATGTCACGATGCTGAGAGAGTTTGCAGAGTGGGCAGTGAGAATATTTTTGGAAGCCATTTCTATACCAACATGGCCAGCAATGACTTATCCTTGAGAGTGATGCAAGCCACAGAAATATATCCCACTAAACCTAAACTAAATACATCCCAACTCAAACCCCCTTAGCAGATACCAGAAAAGCCTTTGGCCATTCTAATGCCACCTGACAGAAAGAGAAGTTTGACAGAGCAGAAGAGAGAATGGACAGTGACAGTGGGGTCTTACAATTATATTTAAAACTTCTTACCTTTGCAAATTCAACAAGAAATGTCGAATCACACAGGCACATCTAATGTCCCTCCCATGGTCTTAACAGTGGCCTGGTGAGTGAGGGGCCTGAATTTGAAGTTTCACTCGCATCCCATGGAATCAGCCTCTGCTGGTGGATAATAGCAATCTCGCCCCACTGCCTTCTTAAATGGAAAATAAAGAGTTGGAAAAACCTGTAGAGATGCTGGATTTTCACCTCACCCACAGCACTTAGAATCTAAGCCACAGCCCTGTGTGAGCACTGTGCTGCAGTTGTGGTAGTGGTTGTCAATTATTGTAGTGACTTGGTTCTCCAAAATAGTCTTTTAGAGTTTTGTTCAAATCTGTGTCTTGTGGAGGAAATGCATCTTACATACAGTCATTGTCCACCAGATATGCCCCACACCCAGAAAAATGGCAGAGGACTACTGTGCTTGTGGGAGGCCTTTATATTACAGAGAGAGAGAGGTGAGAGCTTCTCCAAGATTGCTGAGCCAGGGTTAGATACCTCCTAAGACCTCCTTACCCCAAAGATCTTACCACTAGTTCAGAGCAGAGTCTCAACTTTAAGGTGAGACTCCTTCTCATACCCACTGAAATCCCACATGCACCATGCACAGCCTTCAAATGGGTCTTTCCTAGCATATTGGTCAGCTATTGCTCTAATAAAGTTGTGTAGCCCACTAGTCCAAACTCTTTGGCTTGAAACAATTATAATTTACTTTCAGGGATCTATGAGTGAACTAGATAGGCTAGTTTTGTGCTGCAGAATCATGGACCTAGTTTGTTTACATGTATTTCTTACCCTTCTTTGTACCAGAGGACTAGAAGTATGTTCTTCTCAGAGTGATGGCAGGGGTACAAGACAGTAACAGAAACAGGTGAAATCTCTTAAGTCTTAGGGCTTGGAACTAGCACACTATGGCTGTCATCCACATGCCACTGCTCAAAGCAAAACATATGGCCAATTTCAAAGTCAAGGGTGAAAAGTATACTCCACTCATAAGGAGACTACTGCAAGGGTGTGGACGCAGGGAGGGGTGAAAAACTGGGGCCAATAATTCATTCTACCATACCTCTGAAGAAGAACAGATGACAGATGAGTGAAGCCAACAGCCATAAGGATGAGGTAACTGGAAGTGCCACAGACAACACAGCTTTAGCAGGGCATTTGGCAAGGGCAAATGTGGACAGCCGAGTGGACTTATTGCTAAATGTTCACTGTGCCCAAAGAACATTGACTAATAGATAGTTGTCCATCTGGAAAAGGCTTGCAGTGGCATGCTATCAGCTTTTGCTCTGCTCTACTGTTTTCATCCACATCTTGGAGGTAGGCATTGGAATCATTTTTTATTGAATTTGCAGAGATACATAGCTGAGCAGCATGACTAGTGCCCTGATAACAATATCAAAATTCAAATTGGTATCAACAGGCTGAATATATGGGCCTAAAACAACAAGAGTGAATAAATAAAGAAAGGAACTAACATTTACTGAATACCTGCTACATGCCAGGCACACATTTTTAAAATCATTACGATGCTTTGAAGCAGATATTATTACTCTCTTTTCTCAGATTACATAAAAATGACATCCTAGAAAAAGAATAACAAACTACATCCTAATCAAGCGGAACAAAGGAAATAAAAATTAGAATGGAAATGAATAAAAGAAAGGTTAGAAAAACAATATCAACAAAACCAAAGTTGGTTCTTTAACAAGATCAACCAAATTGACAAATCTTTAGCTAGATTGATCAAGAAAAAAAGAGAGAAGATTCAAATTATTAAATAGGGAATGAAAGAGAGGACATCACTACCAACCTTACAGAAGTAAAGGGGATTATAGGAGAATACTATAAACAACTGTATGCCAACAAATTAGATAACTTGGGTGAAATTAACAAATTTCTATAAAGATGCACGTCTCCAAGACTGACTTGGCAAGATATAGAAAATCTGAATAGACCTATAACAAGTAAAGACATCAAATATATAAGAGTAACACTTCCCAAAAGAACAGCCCAAGCCCAGAGGGATTCACTGGTGAATTCTATTAAATATTCCAAAGGGAATTAATACAACTCTTTACAAACTCTTAAAAATGAGAAGAGATGGAAACACTTTTCAACTCATTCTATAAAGCCAATGTTACCTTAATGCCAAAACCAGACAAAGATATCACAAGGAAAAGAGAAACTTGTAGAACAAAATCTCCTATAGATGCAAAACCCTCAACAAAATACTAACAAACCAAATCCAGCAATATTTTAAAAGAATGATATACTATGCACAAGTGGGATTTGTCCTGCGAATGGTGGTTGTTTTAACATCCAAAAATCAACTAATATAAGACATCACACTAATAAAATAAAGAACAGAAAGTATCAGAGTATTTCAATAAATGCATAAAAGGCATTTGACAAAAATCAATATTATTTCATAATGAAAACATTCAACAAACTAGAAACATAAGGGAACTTCCTCAATCCGATTAAGGAAATTTATTTCTTTTTAAATCCACAGCTAGCATTATACCACATGGTGAAAGACTGAAAACGTGCCCTCAAAGATCAGGAATAAGTTAAGGATATCTGTTCTCACCACTTCTATTTAACATGTACTGCAGGCTCTAGTAAGGGCCACTAGGTAAGAGAAAGAAAAAAAGGCATCAAGATTAGAAAGGAGGAAGTAAAAATCTGCTTGTAGATTACATGATCCTGTATACAGGAATCCTAAGAAATCTACTAAAACACAACTGGAACTAATAAATGAGTTCAGCAATGTGGCAGAAAACAAGGTCAATATATTAAAATCAACTGTATTTTATACCAGTAATAAACACTCCAAAATCGGAATTTTTTTAAAAAAGGCTGTTTACAATAGCACCAAAAAGAATACATACTTAGCTATACATTTAACAAAAGAAATGCAAGACTCGTATGACTTGTATGCTGACAACTACAAAGTGTTGGTGAAAAAATTAAGGAAAAGCTAAATAAGTGGAAAGACATACCATGCTAATAGTTTGGAAGACTTAATATTATTCAGATGGCAATACTCCCCAAATCAGCCTACAGATTCAATGCAATACCTATCAAAATCCCAACTTCCCTTTTTTGCATAAATGAGAGCTAAATTCATGTGGAAATTTTAGAGACCCAAAATAGCCAAAACAATCTTGAAAAAGGAAAACAAAGTTGGAAGACTCACACTTCCTGATTTCAGTAGTTACTACGATGTACAGTAATCGATACGGTGTGGTACTGGCATAAGGACAGACAGATTGATCAATGAAATAAAATTGAGAGTCCAGAAATAAACTCTTATATTTATGGTTGATCAATTTTTGACAAGGGTGCCAAGTCCATCAATGGGGAAAGAATAGCCTCTTTTACAAATAGTGCCGGAAAAACTGGATTTCCATATGCAAAAGAATGAAGTTGGATCCTACCTCACACCACATACAAAAATTAACTCAAAATGGATCAATAGATCAAATGGATCAAATAAAAGCACTTAAACCATAAAACTCTCAGAGGAAAACATAGTGGTGAATCTTTATTATCTAATGCTTGCCCTGAATTGTTTACGTATGATACCAAAAGCACAAGCAGCAAAGGAAAAAATAGATAAATTAGACTTTGTCAAAATTAAAACCTTTTGTGCTTCAAAGGACATCATTAAGAAAGTGAAAAGACAAACCAAATAATAGGAGAAAATATTTGCAAATCATATATTTTATATAGAACTTGAATCTACAATAAATAATGTATCCTTATAACTCAACAGTAAAAAGAAAAGTAACCTATTTTTTAAGGGGAAAAAAAGGTTCGAATAGACATTTCTCCAAATAGTATGTATAATGACCAATAGGAATGTGAAAAGATGCTCAACATCATTGGTTATCAGAGAAATGCAAATCAAAACCACAATGAGATACCACTTTACACCCACTAAGAAAATATAATCAAAACACAGACAATTGCATTTGTAAAGAGTTGAAGAAATTGGAACCCCATGTATTGCTGGTTGGAAAGTAAAATGGTGCAGCCACTTTGGAAAAGTGTTTGTTCCTCAAAACGATAAATGTAGGGTTACCATACCACCCATCAATTTTACTCCTACGTATATACCCAAGACAAATGAAAACATATATCCTTAAAAACTCTTATGCATACATGTTCATAGAGCATTATTTATAATAACTGAAATGTAGGAACAACCAAAATGTTCATTCGTCGATGAATTGATAGACAAAATGTGATACGTCTATGCAATGAAATATTATTTGCCAGTAAGAAGGAAATGAAGTATTGACACATACTACAACGTGATGAACCTTGAAAGCATTATACTAAATAAAAGAAGTCAGGCATAAAAGATCACATACATTATGATTCCATTTCTATGAAATGTCCAGACAGGTATATACACAGAGACAGAAGGTAGATTAATGATTATTTAAGTCTGGGATAGGGTTAGGAAAGAAATGGGAATTGATTGCTACTAGGTACAGAATTTTTACTAAGGAGGACAAAAAAAAATCTGAAATTAGATTGTGGTGATGATGTCACAACCATGCGCACATACTAAAAAACATTAAGTTGTATACTTACATGGGTGAATTATGTGCCACATGACATACCTCAATAAAGCTCTTTAAAAAATAAACTTTCTACATGGGTGAGAAAATAATCTGTATCCTAGGAAAGTGCTTCTTATAGTTTAATGTCCACACGGATCACCTGAGGATTGTGTTAAAATGCAGATTCTAATTCATAGGTTTGGGATGGAGCTTAATATTCTGCATTTCTGGGCTGGGTGTGGTGGCTCACATCTGTAATCCTAGCACTTTGGGAGGCCAAGGTAGAAGGATCCCTTGAGCCCAGGAGTTCAAGACCAGCCTGGGCAACATAGAGAGACTCTATATCTATTTCAAAAAGAAAAAAAAAGATTTTGCATTTCTAACATGCTGCTTGATGAAAACAAGTCCTTGTACCACACCTTGAAGAGTGAGGCCCTATGGTAGTTTAGCAGCTTTCTCAGGATTACACAGTTAGTGAATGAAGAAAGCCTGGATTCAAATTCTTGTGGCCACAGAATTCATACCTAGTGGTTAAGTGAAGGACAGAGTAGACCTGGCTTCTCTACAACTGTTACGAAAAACAGGGGTTTTATATAACCGTAACCTCAATATATCACAGCCACTGAAACTATGAATGGTATCTTGGAATCTCAAACTGAATTACTAGAGTGTCCATCCCAGTGAGGAAAGTGTAGCCTTGTGCACTCCAGTCTGATCAAATCCCCTTCGGAATCCAAGGCTCAGATGTGGGAGCCACAATTAAGAGGGGAATTGGAAGGACAAGCCATGGTTTGTCTAGAAGAAGGTAACCTGCATGGTGAGGAGACTGGAAATCTTATCATAAGGTAAACAGATCAAAATCTAATGATTGGTGAGTTTAAAATGAAGAAGTAAAAATTCAGGCAAGGAAGCATGTCTTTAAACAAAAACTATCCTTTAAAAGAGAATGTGGATGTTTTCTGTCTAGTGCAGAGGACAGAAAAAAAATTGAATGGGTTAGGTTGTAGAGAAGTCACTCCAATAAATAAAAAAGCAATAAAATTATAATAACTTAAAGCTTCCTGATAACTCAGGACTCAGAAATCAAGCCCAAATAGGCTTAAGCCAGATGGAAAGTTTGTTTGTTCACCTAACATGAAAGTCCAGAGAAAGATTTTAAGCACTTCATCTTTCCATACTGTTTTTCTCCATGTTGGCTTCATCATTAGGCATGTTCTCCTTCAGTGGTGGCAAGAGGGCCACTGGCAGCACCTACTATAATAACCAGGAGAATGAACATGTCTCCTTCCCAAGGATGCCATCAAAACTCCCAAAACTGATTTTCACTGGACAGCTTGGGTTACATGCCCATTCTTGAACCAATCATATGAACATAGTGTGAAACATGATGATTTACCAGGCTTGGATTTAAGAGACTCTCCACCAAAGCTGGGAGGTGGGATCAGCCCTGACCAAACCACAAAGACTGAGACTGGAGGAGGGTGATTCTCCAAAGAAAAAGTAACCTGGGTGTTCATTCCAGAATGGAAACTTGTCAGTAAAGCCAACAGATTTCCACAATCTGTAAATTAAAGAGGTTCCTTTAGGAGAGAAGGATGAGTGGGCTGCTATCACCAAAGACATCCAAGCAGAGGCTGAATGACCACCATCACTTCTGCCCAGCAAGGTGTGGTGAAAGAAAGTCAAATCTTAAATCATCCGTCTTCTAAGGGCAATGATTCTCTATCGTCTCTGTTGTCTTCATTCTTGCTGTCAGGCAATTGCTTCTGCCTCAAAAATACTTTTTATCATAAAGAAGCCTCCTAATTCATATTGCATAGAAATTTTCAGGCCCTACGTGGAAACAGACTTATTTTATTTTGTTTTTCCCCCTTGAATCAGCCTTGTGGCCTAAATGTACACACACTACGTTACTGGCCTCTGTCTATGTCTTCGCCCTCATTAAAGACACACGCTCCTGGGAGACATTAGAATGAGGCTCCAACACAACATTATCAACTCTTCTACACTACTCTAGTAAATTACCACTTATTTGAGACAAGGCGTTTTGTTCTGCAAAAAGATAAGATCACTCAAGCTAACTAAAGTGGTGTGTGTGTGTGTGTGAGTGTGAGTGTGAGTGTACACATGCACATGTGTGGATGGATGGAGCAGGATAACACTATCCAGTTATGCAGTGTTTGAGGAGTTTGATGCAGAAATCACTGCCAACCTCGAGGAAGCTGAAAACTAACTGAGTTTCCACAGTCAGGATGGCCATGGGATTTTAACAATATGAGTTTAAACAGCCTCATCCAGTGCTCTGCCATAATTCACCTTCCTCAGCCATTGTTCACGTGTCTGAATCTCCATACTCAGTATCAACTGACCCTCTTTCACTGTCCCATTCCCATGTCCTGAAAGAAGCATCTCATTGGACCAGCTCCTGTGTTGCTCCAGACAATAAGCCAGACCTAGTTTAAGCCTCCGCCTTTTTTCCAATTATCCATGGTCAAAAGGGGAGGCATGACACCTGGCACAGATTTGACAGCCAGCCTTCCCTTCAGTAAGTTTATGCTCAGCACCTTTTGAAGGTGGTGCTCACCTAACCAGCAGCCTAAGTTTGTCACTTGCATCCGTCCTTTTGCACTTGAGTGTTGCAGAGAAGATTTGAGTGTCCTGCCTAGCATTCTCCCTGTAAGTAACTAACCAACTGAAAGAGTGTAAAGTAATTGGCCACCAGAGAAAAACAAAATTATTGTCTTTTCAAATGATAGAAGCACAGGAGGCTGGGGTGGGGTGGCGGCTATTGTGCATGACTCCGAAGACAGTGCCAAGAGAGGAGTCTGGATTGTGAAAAAGGATTTGGTGGCTTTGTATCAAAACACAGGTGTCCTCTGTACCTCTGGCTAATAAGAAGGGGAGGTTCAGGTCTACATATTCTTGCTCTGCCCAAGGAGGGGCTTGGATATATGGCAGACTAGACAGACCCTAGAAAACCCAAACTATGCATGACAGGAAGGGCACATGAGCCCCCAAATATCCACCATATAGAGATTGACCACCCCCTCTCAAATTTTACTTCCTCTTCCCTGCAAGACTTCCAGGGGATTCGCTGTGGAAGGAGTCATACCTAGAGAACTATGCTATCAGAAAGAGCCAGACCACAGAGCAATTCAGCCCTCTGCTTCTTGCTGAGAATAAGACTGAAAACGTTTGACAATATGAGCATCTGAGGACTCACTAGCCCTAACCTAAAGACCATTTCCATGAAAATATACAGCCACAGCAGCTACAGGGAATTCTAAGAGATGCACTGTTTCCAGGCACTGCAAGAGAATTGGACACAATAATTAATGGAATCTTATAAAACAAATTCAAATTGATCAGTCAGTAAATGAGAGTATTGCCACCCAGACTGAAACTGATTTAAAGGAACATAAATTGAGTCAATAATAAATGTGCAGGGAGACAAGAGTCGGGGAAAGTATCTGGTGTAGCATTATTGGAGTTGATGTTATTTATTATAGGGGATTAATAGTAATAAAAAAAAGTCTTTGAAAGAACCTACAAGGGAAAACTTAGATCTATAAGTAAGATCTGGTTTTAGGAGCTTAATTGAAAATATTAAATAGGAGACAACAATTTAATTAAATAAAAAGATGATGATAAATTTGTGGGGTTGTATCTAGTCGTGAGAAGAGAGATCTTGAACAAAGGGTTCTGGTGTGATCAGAGGGCTAGTAAACAGAAATTTTTGTAAAGGGGAAATTTGAATTGCATCAATTGTGAGCTTCCTTCTACCCCTCCCCATGAGGCTCCCTGTAAGATACCAGTACCAGGACCCCTTTGGGGCCAAAGCCCCCTTTAAAGGAAGACCTAGCCCAGCATTGCTCTCAGAATCTTAGGAGACTGCATTGAAATCACGATGTGCAATGCACTGTGAGACCCCAGGCCTATCTGCCTCCCACCCCAGTCCAGAGAGAGAGAGAGAGAAAAAAAAAAACCTTTCCTGGCTGCACAGTCCTTCTGGCATCAACGCCATCCCTGCCTGTGCAAGTGCACAGGAACCACCCCATGTCTATCACGCATAATGCAGACTACCCCAGAATCACCCAGTCAATACAGGAACCAGGAGAAGGTGTGCAATTCATCACTAGGTGACTCAGAGTAATAAGTGAGGAAATTCAGGATGGAGAGCTGTGATGCTTCATCCTGGAGTAGCTGACCTCCAACCTCTGGCTGACCCCAAATGATGCTATCTGATCACCCCACTCCACATGGGCTCATACAAGAGAAGGCCACAGCTGGATTTGGGCTCTGTGTGGAGGAGAGATGGACAGTAGTATCCTGATAATTGGACAAGAAGAATGCATGCAAATTACAGGAACCATGAGCTCAGAAGAGTTGGGACAAATAGCAAGAGACAAGGAAGCCCAGCAACAAAGATGTGGAGGGCTTCTCATCAGTCCAGAAACCATGCTCCAGCATCAAGTCAGGATGTCTTTCCTGGATGGCCTGCCTGCCTAACTGAGTTTGGGACACCCTCCTCTGTGGTCCCATGACACTTCATGCATGGGCTTTACCTGGGCATTTAGCCTGTTGTCTTATGGTCACCATTTACCTACCTGTCTTCTCTATTGCAGTGGATCATATTCATCTTAGTCTCCCCAGCACTCAACGTAGAACTGGACAATGTACTGTGGCTGATTGAATGAATGGCTGGCCAGGAGACTGGCTCATTTGGAAGAGAGCTAATCTTCAGAGCCCAAGACTGTGGTAGTTACAACCACCTGTAGTCTTAGACATCCAGCTGAGCGGCTGACCGGGGATAGCTAGATGTTACATCTGCTACCCGCACATGATGGGGTGGATAATGTTTGTGTGACTGATGAGTATCAAGAAATGCCCAGCCTTGACTTTCTTCAGAATCAGACTGACTCAGTCATTTCTCCATGCAGCTGGACCCCAGCAATGTGCCTCTTTCTGAGCCCTGGGAGCAGGCCTGAGGTAGGGCCAGGGCCTGTGCTGTTGCCTGTGGGGAGGAAGAGGGAGCACATTCAAAAGGCACAGTGGATATGAGATGTAACATGAATTAGCACATGTCGAAGCTGAGTGATGGGTGCATGAGGGCTCAGTATATTCCTCTCTACTTTTATGTCCTTTTGTATCTTCCACAGTAACAATTTTTAATAAAACAAATCTTATATTTAAAAAAGACATCAACCTCAAATGATTTTTCCCTCGGAGTCTTGTTTTCTTTGACCTCATCTAACAAAATGGTCCCCAGACTAGCAGTATTGATATTACCTGACAACTCATTAGAAATGCCAATTTGCATGCACAAGTTTGAGAACCACTTGTCTAATGTATTTTCTCCATAATGCAGTATCGTGACTTTCACAGCTTGGTGCTATTTCAAATTATTGAAAGCCCTCTCCCCACTGCCTTAGAGGGTGCCAGCGTCCACTTGGCCCCAGCCCGCTCTGGGACTCACCATCCCTTACACAGACAACTTGAGGCTGCTCTGGCTCAGTACCCAGCGGATCCAGCCTCAGACAGTCTGAGCACTTGTTAGGCACCAGGCACAGTTCTGAGGTCTGAACAGGTGTTATCTCATTTGATAATCTCAAGAACTTAGAAGGAAGTTATCATGATTACTTTCATTTTACAAACGAGGAAGTTATTACAAGGGGGGTTTAGATGCATTAAGTAGCTTACCAAGTTCACCTAGTGAGTAGGTGGTGAAGCCAGGATTTCAGAGCATTCCTAATCAGCAGGCACCACCACCTTACATTCTTGCCCCTTGTCTGGCTCTGACTATGTGGCCCAAGACCAATCTCATGCCCCAGACCAAGCTTGCACCTGGCTTGGACCTCTAAGCTCAAGTCCCTAAGAAGGTTCAGAGGTCCTCAGGTAGAGTGGCTGTGCAATGGGTTCACAAGAGGTTCCATGATGCCATCTAGGATCCAGGCTCCTTCCTTCTTTCCTTTCAGCTATTCTCAGCTTAGACCTTTCTGCCTCAGAGACCAGCTCCCCTCGTGGTCACAATGCGTCAACCAAGACTCCTGGCATTGTGTCCAGGTAGTAAGAAGAGAGGTTATTCCGCCTATTTAAGAGCAAGGAATCCTTTCCGAGCAGACCTCCCACATGTGTCATTGGCTGGAACTGGGTGACATGCCCATCTTTACACCAATAGCTGGCAAGGGGAAATGAGACTGACTTGATTGGCTTAGCAGAGTCCAGATGTCCCCCTGGGTTCCATGGTGGAGGTGTAGACACAAATAAAATTGGGACTCAGCCAACAAGAAAGAGGGAGAATGGTTGCTCCAAGTCCTGTCCCTGGAGCCCATGCCAGGACCTTGGGGTAGGAGAAGACTGTCCTAGTGTACTGCCCAAAAGAGGGAAAAGCAAACGTTTGTTAAGTTTTTGAGAATTCAGTGTTATTTGTTACAGATGCCTGTCCTGAGTAATACCGACATAGAATCCCTGCTCCTATGTTGCATAGACAGAAAACTGGAGCATTTTACTCCAGAGAAATGGAATCAGACATGCTGTGGCCTGGAACAGTCCAAGGGTACCAATGAGTGGGGATAAGGCCTCACTGAAAGTCCCAGCTCTCTCCTTGCCTCTCTTGGTTCTCAGGCAGCCAGGTTTATATTCAGGCAAGAAACTGCAAAAGTATTCACTGGAAAACTGCTCCAAGAGAAAACACTGTATAATTTGAGTTCCCCCCAGAAAACATCAAATACCTGCCTGACCTCCCTACAGCAAAGTCCTCTAGTCACCGAGCCACACACAGCCAAAGAGAAGCACCAGTCAAGGATCTCCGGAGTGGCAAAAGCCAAGACCAGATCAAATAACCACAAACAAACTAAAAGAAAAAAGAAAATGAACTTGGAGGAAACAGAGAATCCAGGGAGAGAAAAAATATTTTTAAATAAATACTTAAAGGAGAGAAAATGTTTCATACACAAATAAGAATATGATGTTATTTTTGAAAAGAGAAGAGAGAAAAAGAGTTTTACCAAATTTGTTAAAATAATTGAAATTTTAAAATGTAATGAAAAGAATAGAAGATAAAGTTGAGAAATTTTCCCAGCAGGTAGAATTTTTTTAAAAGACAAAAACTTAGGGGTCCCCTAAGAAATAAAATTACTAATTCAGGAGTTCTAAAATCCAACAGCAGGCGTTCCAGAAAGATAGGACAGAGGAAAGAGGGGGAAAAATTACCAGATAAAAAATACAAGGACATTTCCCAGGACTGAGAATCAGAGTTTCCAGATTAAAAGGGCTTATCCACTGCCCAACACAATGGATGGACTTAAAAAAACAAAGACAACAAAAACCTACTCTCACCAAGCACATGATCATGAAGTTTTAGAACATGGTGCAAAATTTTCCAGAGAGAAACAAACAAAAGTCACACGTAATGATCAAGAATGAGTGTCATCAGGCTGGGCTTGGTGGCTCACACCTGTAATCCCAACACTTTGGGAGGCCGAGGAAGGTGGACCACCTGAGGTCAGAAGTTTGAGACCAACATGGAGAAACCCCGTCTCTACTAAAAATATAAAAATTAGCCGGGCATGGTGGCACGTCCTTGTAATCCTAGCTACCGGGGAGGTTGAAGCAGAAGAATCTCTAGAACCCCGGGGGCAGAGGTTGCAGGGGGCAGAGGATGCAGTGAGCCGAGATCGCACCACTGCACTCCAGCCTGGGCAACAGCGTAAGACTCTGTCTCAAAAAAAAAAAAAAAAGAAAAAGAAAACAAAACAAAACGAAAGAAAAGAAAAGGAAAGGAAAGGAAAGGAAAGGAAAGGAAAGGAAAGGAAAGGAAAGGAAAGGAAAGAAAAGAAAAGAAAAGAAAAAAAAGAAAAGAAAAGAAAAGAAAAGAAAAGAAAAAAGAAAAGAAAAGAAAAGAATAATAGTGAGTGGCATCAGACCTCTCTAAACAGAAATTTCTAATAGCTAGTTAGAAGACAATGGTGCAAAGCCTTCAAAATAAGAAGGAAATATGATATTTAAATGGGAACTCCATAAATAGTCAAATTATTAATTATTATCAGTTACCAATAGAGACATTTTCAAACATTCAGAGTCTCAAAGTGGTGCCCCCTTTCTCAGGAAGCCACAGGAGGTCATGAGTCATCAAACAAGGGAATAACCTAAGAAAGTGGAATAAATCAAATACGGGGCACAAGGGACTTCTTGGAACGACAGTGAAGAGAGGTCACAGGATGACAGTCACAAGTATGCAGAAGGCCTGAAGGGAAACCAACAAACATAGAGGAATCCAGGGTGGATGTCCCCAAGGAAGCTGTGAAACTGATAGATTGCTTGCCACATTAGGAAGGAGACTTGGTAAATTTAGTGATAAAGACATGAAGATAAAGCAAATTAAAAATGAGACAATAATCCCCACTTCCCTACTCTCCTGGAAAAGAATGGGCAATAAGTTTTGGAGAAAAGTAATGTAACCATAGAACAGTAATCTGCTTAGTTGTCAATTATATTTATAGTCATACTAATGTAAATATTGAATATTGATTTAATCAAATCTGGTGAAATAAAAAGATTGGGGGAAGAGAAGAGTGGAGGGTCGTGTATATATATAAAATTTGGGGCTAAATCCTAATCTCAAAATAAAAGTCAATGGATAGGCCGGGCACAGTGGCTCACGCCTGTAATCCCAGCACTTTGGGAGGCTGAGGTGGGCAGATCACGAGATCAGGAGATCGAGACCATCCTGGCCAACATGGTGAAACTCTGTCTCTAGTGAAATACAAAAAATTAGCCTGGCGTGGTGGTGTGTGCCTGTAGTGCCAGCTACTTGGGAGGCTGAGGCAGGGCAATCACCTGAACCCGGGAGGCGGAGGTTGCAGTGAGCTGAGATTGCGCCACTGCACTCCAGCCCGGCGACGGAGCAAGACTTCGTCTCAAAAAAAAGAAGGCAATAGATAAATCTAAAACTGGAAGATAAAGAAACCAAAGTACGATTGTGTAATTTAGAAATACAAAGATGAACTGAAAAAGCAGCGGCAGCTCTTTAGGGCATGGTGCCTGGGGTGTGAAGGAGGAGATGGCTGTTGTTCATCATAAGCCAAAACCAGGCCACACTGTTTGAATTGTTCAACTGTGTTCATGTTATTTCTGTAAAAACATGTTTTTGAAAATAGAAATGATTTTCGCTTGTTCCAAGAGATTCCACTGGAACCTGGGCTTCTTGCAGTGAGCCTGTGGAGTGCTGGGTCAGGGTGGACGTGTTCTCATTGCAAACAGCATACAGCCTCCCTTCACTTGCTGCAGAACTCTTCATTCTAACAAATGACACTACTGAAGCTTTTGAAAACCCCAGGGAGGGACTGGCCAGCCGTTTTCCTGGTTGGCCTCAAACTTCCAGCTTGACCTTCCCTGGTCTCTGACACCTCCAGCAGCAGGCCCGTTGTGCTGGGTCTGAGAGCTGGTGAGGCCAGCCCCAGGATTTAGAGGCAGCCTTAGACCTTCAGACTCTCTTGAAAGATACTTGACTGTGGCTGAGGCTCTAGGCCAGCTGGGAACTGAAGCGTGGGTCCCCACCCCTCCATCTGGCCCCAGACCTCTGAACACCCAGTGGCCACAACAGTTTCCACATTGCCCCTGCTTCTTGCCAATGCAGTGAAGGGTGGAGGACAGGGGAGAAGACAAAACTGAATTTAGAGTGAAAAGACTCTGTTCAAATCTGTGCCCAATCTAACTAGATGAATAATCACAGATTGTTCATTTTTCTGCCATTAACGGATCACCATCCTACTCTATTAATGCCAGGTGCACTCTAAATATCTTACCTTTCTTAATCAAGATGTCAAGTGACTCATAATAACTGCTAACTCAGCTCTGTTGGCCCCAAGTCTGGATTCTTTCCACCATTCCAGACTGTCTCTATAAATGGAGAGGGACATATCTGATTCCCAGAAGGGATGCAAAGTTTCACTGGGAGAATATTTATGAGCAAGTGCTGCACTGCACAAGTGTCCATTTATTCACGTAAGAATTGTTTATGCAGAACCTATGGTAGGTGAAGTTTATGTCCTCAAAGAGGGCAAGTCCAATGTGGGAAGAAGACATCAGAATAAATAACTGTCACTCCCTGATAACTGTGTCTGACCACCGCCCCCTCCCCCCGCCAATTATTTCTGGGAGTCCTCAGATGTGTCTCACATGTGTTTATGAACATGTCCTATGACTGATCATATAGCAGCAGTCATTCCTCTCCTCTTCTATTCTTTATTTTCTAGGACTATCAACTTGACTATCTCCAAGCACAGTGTCATCCAGGTGCAATCACCTCATCATTTCCTACCTCCACCCCCACAGCAATGTCCAATGCTCTGGAATCCTGAAGTTGCCAAACTGGGACTACAGCATCTAGAGCCCATGAGAACTGAAGCCACACTGCATTCTGTGCCTAGAGGGAGGAAACGTTCCTCTTCCTCTGCCTCCTCTCTCATGGGAAGCTCTATCACCTGGTGCCAAAATGAGGTGGTTCCTACGCCAAAAGTCTATTAAGGTCTTCATTAAAAAATATCCTTTCATCTGTACCCTGGGTCTTATATGTGTTCACAGGACACTGAGCTGTGGGCAAATCCAAGTGACAACCCATATGAAGACAGTGGTTTTGTTCCTGAGCCTAAGTCCTGCCTGACTCCCTCTTCCCAGGAAACTCTTTAATCTCTCATAAAAATAATCTTCCCGCCAAGCGCGGTGGCTCACGCCTGTAATCCCAGCACTTTGGGAGGCTGAGGTGGGCGGATCACGAGGTCAGGAGATGGAGACCATCCTGGCGAACACGGTGAAACCCCATCTCTACTAAAAATACAAAAGACAAAGACTTGCTGGGTGTGGTGGCGGCGCCTGTAGTCCCAGCTACTGGGGAGGCTGAGGCAGGACGATGGCGTGAACCCGGGAGGCGGAGCTTGCAGTGAGCCGAGATCGCGCCACTGCACTCCAGCCTGGGCGACAGAGCGCAACTCCGTCTCAAAAAAATAACAATAATAACAATAATAATAATAATAGTCTTCCCCCACCCCCACTAGTCTTCCAGACACACACTCACGGGGCTGGACGACTGTGATTGGCTGGCCCCCACAACACACATAGACATTCGCATGGTGGCCCCACCACATCCTGAATCATCTTGCTTGGTCATCCCTCCGTGATCAAGGTTCAGCACTCTTAAACCTTATCATTTGGCGACAAAAGTGGGCAGGAAGGCATGTGCTTCTCTCCATATCCTCTCTTGTTACATCTCAGAGAAAGCCCTGAAATTTCAAAGGATACAAGTATTTAATAATTGATGGCAACAGAACATAAAACACCATAGTGTGGGAACACAAAGTACAATATGGAGAAAAATGCCAGAACTGGGCTTGTGCTGTGATGGAATAAAAGCTATATAAACTTTTCAACAGCTAGACAGAACTGCAGAACAGGGGAAGTATGGCGGCCCCTCCAAGCCTGGAGAGGCCTGACAGGGCCCTTCATGACCAATTCTATCACCACAGCCTGTAAGTTTCCAGACTTCTTGCTCATTTCCTCAATGAACCATCAAGGTAATGAAAAACTCCCCTCTGCAACCCATTCCCCTGGGACCCTGGTCTCTGCCAGGCAAAGCGTTATTGTTGTTGAAAATCCCTGACTAATTGAACAAATTAATCTCTGATAAAAGATTACTGCAAAGATGGCAAATGGATTTCATTTCTGCTGCCAACTGTGATTGATTGGCAGGGGCTTCTTAGAATGCTCATTTGAGAAGGACGGTGGCCAGAGCTTAGCTCAGCAAGCAAGGGTGCCAGGATTGATTCACAATGTCTGCCCTGAGCCCTCCAGGGACAATGGCATTGTAAGTGCTGCTTGTTTGCCATCCTAGGATTAGTGACTGCCCTAGGTTAACCTGTCCCTCCCTTGCATACACATGTGCATTTTGGCATGGTCCTTGGCGGAAGGAGGTCTTATCCCAGGCAGTGAAAGACCGTGAGCCCTTGAGGATATTTGTGGCCAGATGAACTCTCCCAGCTCTTTTGGGGACAGCCGTTTCCGTGCACTGGGGAGACTTGAACTACCAGCAGTGTCTCCGGGGCCTTCAACAGGGCTTCAACCCAGAGTAAGAGGAGGACTGGTCATCCATCAATTCCAGTTCACCTCAATGAGCATCATTAATTGTGTTCTCCAAAAAAAAGAAAAGAATCAAAGTGCACAAATACATCTTCTTTACCAGGGGTGCATTTATCCTGCTACTGAGGAGAAGCCTGCACTGTTCAGCATCACCGTTGTACAACCTGAAAGTCAAGTCTGTGCCTAACAGCTGTTGCAAACTCTACTCTCTCACTGCCGGGGGAAGAGCAAGAGGGGACAATAATAGTGGAACTAGGAGTAGAGCTGATTCCAGTGAAAAATCAAGGAACAGGAAGACATCTGAAGCCAAGGGGAAAGACACAGAGATCCCTTATCTCCTCTTGCTTTTGATCATCCAACTGCTTGTGCTATCCATTCAGTTAGGATTGTGTAGCCCTCTGGCTCCAGTACCTTGTACTCCTGGTAGCCTAAATCCTACTCAGCTATGTAGGATTTCCTTGTTTATCTGCCTTCCTTATTTGTCTTACATCTGAGCTCCTGAAAGAAAAAAAAAAAAAAAATCTCTGTATCTCTCAACCATTGCACTTAACATGGAGTTCTGTAGTTGCCTATGTATGTGTCTCCTTTTATCCTCTATAGGAAAGAGACTGAGTAGGACTTACCACTCTAGGACAGAACCTAGTGCAGATCCTGGCATACTGCGAGCATTCAATAAATTTTTTTTTGAATGAATAACAGAATTTGAGACTGTAGTGGTTGAATAGTGTCCCCTAAAAAGATATGTTCAAGTCCTAACACCCAGTACCTGTTATTGTGACTTTTTTGGAAATGGGGTTTTTGCAGATAAAACTAAGTTAAAGATCTTAGGATGAGATCATCCTAGATTTAGAGTGGGCCCTAAATCCAAAGATTGGTGTCTTTATAAGAGAAAGTAGAGAGAGATTTGACATGCAGAGATACACAGAAGGGAATGTCACGTGAAGAGAGAGGTAGAGAATGGAGGATGCATCTACGAGCCAAAAAAACACCATGGATTGCTGGAGCCACCAGAAGCTGGGAAGGAGGCTTGGAACAGATTCTCCTTCAGAGCATCCAGCAGGAACCAACCCTGCCAATATCTTGATTTCAGACTTCTAACCTACAGAACTGTGAGAAAATTAATTTCTGTTGTTTTAAGCCACCATGTTTTCATAATTTGTTAAGGCAGCCCTAGGAAACTCATAGAGAGACTTAGAGGTGAACTTTGAGAATGTCAATCATCAAGGGGAGAGTTAATGAGACTTGAATAGGGCGAGGCAGGGTAGGTCCCTAGGAGCAACCTTTAAGGAGATAGTCATTCTCAGGGTCATACAGGTACATCCTCCTAGTCTCAGTCCTAGAGTTAACAGTCCCCTGCCAAGATGTTCTTTCTCATCTTAGCATCTCATAGCTGGAGAGGCTTCAAGTCTAGACATACCCATTTTGTAGGAGAGGAAACTGAGACCTGTATAAGTAAAATGACTTGCCCTAAGTAATGAAACAATTTAATAGAAGATCCGAGACTACAAGCTGATTTTAAGCCTATAGATCTGCCAAGAACCCTAGAGATCAAAATTCCCACCCCCTCAATTCCTGAGAAAACAGTCAATAGCTTGCCTAAGGCCTCCCACTACCACACCAAATTTTTCATGACATGGTGGAAAGAAATGGGTTAGGAAAGTTAAGGAACTTCTAATCAACATGTTAAAATTTCTACCACTTAGTTCTATCCTCTCCCCTCTACCCACTAAGCCCTACTTCCACTTAACTTGTGACTTTGAGTTAGTGCCCCCCTCCACCACCACCAAACTTCTCTGAGTCTCTGTAAAATGGTGAGTTAGTGCTGGTGGCCTCTGGTTTTTCCAGTTCAAATATTCCTGGTTTATAACCAATTCTATGGATTTTTCACTGAAGAAGTCACTTAACGCACAGAAAGTTATGTAAGGTCCTGAATCAGAAGACTTCAACACTATCAAAATCATAATTGAAGAAAAGAAGAAATTCCTACCTCTTTCCATCTATATCCTGAGCTTGTCCCACCAACAGCCTCCAGGACAATGAGAGCCAACCAAATGTGGTAAATGTGAGCTCCCCATTGGCATTCAGGCCAAAGTATATACAAGCAGCCACCACCAGCTCTGAGGACTCGGCTCCCCAGAAGAAGGACTGGAGTCTGGTCAGGTACTCACCAAGGTGACAAGAAAGAGAATCAACCTCAAACATAAACCCTGGCTGTTTTGAGGCCCTGCACATTTAGATCTCACAGTGGATCCGCTATGGTTTGGAGATGGTTCATCCCCACCAAAACTTATGTTGAAATTGGTTTCTTAATGGGACGGTGTTGGGAGGTGAGGCCTGATGGAAGATGTTTGGGTCATGCGGACAGGTCCGTTATGAATGGCATGATGCCATTCTGGGAGTAGTGAGGTCTTGCTCTGTTAAGACTGGATTAGTTCTCATGGGAATGGATGATGTCCCACGGGAGTCTCCCCTAAGAAACCCCCTCAGGTTTTGCTCCTCCTCGTGTGTCTGCCTCACCTTTGACTTTCTCCACGATGTTATGACACAGCACGAAAACCCTCACTAGAAGCTGAGCAGATGCCAGTGCCATGCCTCTTGAACTTCCCAGCCCACAGAACCATGAGCTAAGAAACCTCTTTTCCTTATAAATTACATAACCTTTTGTATTTTGTTATAACAACACAAAATGAACTAAGACAGAATCCAGAAGGGTTGGGGACCCCTAGCCTCTGGCAGGTTATTTTTGTTTAATTTTGTTTGCTTTTCTAGGACTGCAGATATTCCTCCTAAAGTATTTTATATAAAAAGGAAGGCATACCCTGGGGATGCCATTTGGGACCTATGGTTCTTGGAAACTGGTTATAAGACCTAAGTTGTTAGAAGAGAATCAAGCTGATTCAGCTCTGCTTCTGTAGGTCTAGTTTCTCTCTTCAAGGAGAGCTCAGAAACCCCTGCCAGGCCCCACCTCTTCAGCAAGCCATAGCTCTTCCATTCTGGGATTCACACACTATTTGCAGAAGTTCCCAGCCCATGAGCAAGTCCCAGCTTGTCCAGCTAGTCCAAATAAAGCACATAGGGACCATGATGGCAGATTGGCTCACAGGCCCACAAGAGAGGTGCACTGCCCAGTGTCTGGGAGCAGACTCCCTCTGCAAATAGCAGGCATGGGCAAGCCCTGGATCCAGAGGAGAAAGACTGCTGGAAATGTCACCCCATGGAGAGGGCTGGGGCTGGAACAATTCCTAATCATGATGACCTCTGGATGTAAGTGGAACAAACTTCTAAGAATGGCTTCCATCATTTTCTCTCTCCCTCTTTTTCTGTTTTTCCTTCTTTATCTGACTCTGTCTGCCTTCTCTTCTTCCTTCTCTCTTCCTGCTTTCATTCTCTCTCTCCCTCTTTCCCTTCCCCACTAAATGTCTACCGGATGTTAGGTGTGGTCCTGGATGCTGGTGATGCATACATGAACGAGGTCCGATTCTTCCTCAGGGAACTCACAGACTGGAAAGAGAAATCATAAATTTGCATACACAGAAGTACATGGCAGTAGGGAAGCACAGGAAATGGGATACCCAAGCCTGTTTCAAAGGACATAGCATTTGAGTTGGAATTTAAAGGATTAATAGATGTTTGTAAGGTGTGAAACCAGGGAAAGGCATTTCAGACTAAAACACTTTAGGAGACAAAGTCTTCCAGGCCTGGGGGAATAAGCAGTGGTTGGGAAAGTATGGGCAACATGGTATTGCCAGAGTCAGTTATAGGATAAAAACAGGTGATGAAGCTGCACAGGCAAATAGAGATCACAAAGAGCCATGAGTGCTAAGGTAAGATTAATCCAGAAGCCAATGGGAAAGCACAATTTGAGCAGGAGAGCAGCCTAACCAAATTTATCTAAGAGAGGCTTCAGCATTCAAGTAGGGTTTAGAAGGCTTTGGCAGGCAAATACTTCTACTGCAACATGTAGAAGTAAATGGATACATTTAAAATATATATTTTTTTCTATTTTTAAATTTTATTCCAACTTTTAAGTTCAGGGGTTCATGTGCAGGATGTGTGGATTTGTTACATAGGTAAACATGTGCCATGGTGGTTTGCTGCACAGATCATCCCATCACCCAGGTATTAAGCCCAGCATCCATTAGCTATTCTTCCTGATCTTCTCCCTCCTCCCACCCCTGATCCTTTAACAGGCCCCAGTGTGTGTTGTTCCCCCCAGCCATGTGTCCACATGTTCTCATTATTCACCTCCCACTTATAAGTGAGAATATACAGTATTTGGTTTTCTGTTCCTGCATGAGTTTACTAAGGATAATGGCCTCCAGCTCCATTCATGTCCCTGCAAAGGACATGATCTCATTCTTTTTTGTAGCTGTGTAATATTCCATGGTGTATATGTACCACATTTTCCTTATCCAGTCTATATTGTTGATGGGCACTTAGTTTAATTCCATGTCTTTATTGTTGTGAATAGTGCTGCAATAAACATATGCATACATGTACCTTTTTTTTTTTTTTTTGAGATGGAGTCTCACTCTGTCACCCAGGCTGGAGTACAGTGGCACTATCTTAGCTCACTGCAAACTCTGCCCTCCAGGTTCACGCCATTCTCCTGCCTCAGCCTCCCAAGTAGCTGGGACTACAGGCACCCACCATCATGCCCGGCTAATTTTTTTGTATTTTTAGTAGAGACGAGGTTTCACTGTGTTAGCCAGGATGATCTTGATCTCCTGACCCCATAATCAGCCCGCCTCAGCCTCCCAAAGTGCTGGGATTTCAGGCATGAGCGACCGCACCCGGCCACATATATCTTTTTAACAGAATGTCTTATATTGCTTTGGGTATATACCCATTAATGAGATTGCTGGGTCAAATGATAGTTCTGCCTCTAGGTCTTTGAGGAATTGCCACACTGTCATCCACAATGGTTGAACTAATTCACAGTCTCACCAACAGTGCAAAAGCATTCCTTTTTCCCCACAACCTCATCATCATCTATTGTTTTTTGACTTTTTGATAATGGCCATTCTGACTGGTGTATTTTTTTGTGGTTTTGATTTGCATTTCTCTAATAAGCAGTGATGTTGAGCTTTATTTAATGTTTGTTGGCTGCATGTTATCTTCCTTTGAGAAGGGTCTGTTCATGTCCTTTGCCCACTTTTTATGTTTTTTATTTCTTGTAAATTTTTTTCTTAAACAAATTTATGAGATGGTCGTAGGTCAGATGATTGTAGGTGTATGGTCTGATTTCTGGGTTCTCTAATCTGTTCCATTAGTCTGTGTGTCTGTTCTTGTACCAGTACCATGGTGTTTTGATTACTGTAGCCCTGTAGTATAGTTTGAAGTCAGGTAGCGTGATGCCTCCAGCTTTGTTCTTTTTGCTTAGGATTACCTTGGCTATTCGGGCTGTTTTTTTTGTTGTTGTTGTTCCATATAAATTTCAAAATAGTTTTTTATAATCCTGTGAAGAATGTTAACAGTAGTTTAATGGGAATAGCATTTAATCTATACCTTGCTTTGAGCAGTATGGCTGTTTTCCTGATATTGATTCTTCCTATCCATGAGCATGGAATGTCTTTCCGTTTGTTGGTGTCATCTCTGATTTTTTTGAGCAGTAGTTTGTAGTTCTCCCAGAAGAGGTCCTTCACTTCCCTGTTAGCTGTGTTCTTAAGCATTTTAGTCTTTTTGTGACAATTGTGAATGGAAGTTCATTCGAAGTTCATTCGTGATTTGGCTTTCGGCTTGCCTGTTGTTGGTGTATAGGAATGCTAGCAATTTTTGCACATTGATTTGTCCCTCCATCACAGAGATATTTCCCAATAACACCTTTCCAATACAGTCACATCACAGATTAGACCAAACCCTGAGCCCAGATTCAGTAGCTTGTTTTTGTGGGATGGGGAGGGATGTGGGGTCTCACTGTCTCTTATCCTGAGAATTTGCTGAAGTTGCTTATCAGCTTAAGAAGCTTTTGGGCTGAGACAATGGGGTTTTCTAGATACAGGATTATGTCGTCTGCAAACAAAGATAGTTTGATTTCCTCTCTTGCTATTTGAACACCCTTTATTTCTTTCTCTTGCCTAATTGCCCTGGCCAGGATTTCCAATACTATGTTGAATAGGAGTGGTGAGAAAGGGCATCCTTGTCTTGTGCCATTTTTCAAGGAGAATGCTTCCAGCTTTTGCCCATTCAGTATGATACTGGCCATGGGTTTGTTATATATGGATCTTATTATTCTTGTCACTCGAGTACCCTTGATGTCCATAGTATTTTGCTCAATCATTTAAGAAAGAAAGAAGGACGTTTTTTAAATATGTGTTTGTTTGTGTGTGTGTGTTTGTGTATGTGTGTGTGTACATATATATACACACACATACATACATTTGGGACACTGTATGCCAAGCACAAATGCCTTACCTGGACTTCCAGTTGCTCATGGTGGATTGAACACACGTGTCCTCTTCAAACCCCAACAAAATGACACACACACAAAAAAAATATAAAAGCAGAACTAACCCATAGAGAGAAAAAGAATGGAGGAAGATGATAGCAAACAAGATGTGTGAGTGAAATGTACTATGGAAAGCGGGCAGACAAGGACAAGCACACTGGCAGACCAGCCAAGGGAGAGCAACGCACCTCTGATGGGAAGGGAACCAAGAAGGAGTTGGTTTCTTCTGCAAACCTGGAACTGTAAGAATGGAAGACTCTGAAGGTAGGGGACAAGTGGGGCTGAAAACAGGGGAGTGGGATGAAGATCAACCCAAGAGACAGTGAGCCCCCCATCTCCCTCCCCATCCCACACAAACAAGCAACTGCACCTGGACTAGGGGCTTGATCTAATCTGTGATATGACTGTATTGGAAAGATGTTACTGGGAAATGTCTGTGTGATGGAGGAGGATGATAAGGAAGATAAATCTTCATATTCCGTGGTTGGAATTCAGTAAAAAACAAAAAACAAAAAACAAAAAACTAAAAACCTAAAAATCAAATGCTAACAGTATAATTATTGAAAGCATTCACCTCTGGGAAGTGTGAATTGTGACTGAGGAGGGATGGGATAGGAACCTACTGTTTTTCATTATAAGCCTTATAGGACTATTTGTCTTTTTAAACTATGTCCATGTATTACTTTTATAAAAATAAAAATTGAATTTCTGGCTGCTGTGTGAAGAATAGATTGGAGGAGGACACGGATAGCACTGGGAAACCCATTAAGTGGTTCAGGGGAGAGCTGATGAGGGCCAGGGCCAGCATGGCAGGAATGGAAGTGGAGAGGACAGGATGTGTTCGCAATGTTTGGAAGACAGAGTCAACAGAACTTCCTGAAGGACTGAATATTGGCAGTGAAAAAAATCAGAAGAATCAAAATACAGTTTCTAGGCATTGGGCTGGAGGAATTCAGTACAGGCAGGGTGAGCACTAGGGTGGCACAAGCCAGCCACCAAGGGCACAACACGTAAGGAGGTGCTCATTCTTGGCAGCATGCAAGCTCAGGGCGGACACCTGAAAGTGAGGGCCTCTTGACATGTGCTCTTGGCATCTCATGGCCTCACCACGGGCCCAGCCTTGACTCAGTCAGTTCTGGTGCTATTTACTGAGCATCAGGGCTGGGAACAATTAGTGGCAAAGCATGGGGTTCACCAGGAAGGACAAAGAAGGAAAAAGTGTTCTTCTGGACAAGTCATGATTAAGACATTTGTTAATGATCCACATGAAGTTGTCAAGCATGACGAGTCTGCAGCCCAGGCTGACAGTCAAGGTTGGAGATAGAAATCTATCCTTGAATGCTTGAAATTATGAGCTAAGATTGGATAGCCTGGAGAGAGATTGTGATATGTACAGGAGGGACCAGGTCAGAGACATTCCCACATAGAACCGTGAGAACGACAAGACAGACAGACAGGGAGCAGCCATCAGAGCATAGGGAGGCCAGGAAAAGCTGATGTTTCAGAAGCCAAGAACAAAGTGTTTGCCAAGAGACAGCCTGTCCTGTGTACTTCAGCCCCGCCTCTCCTGACAGAAATTGTACTGTGAGGAGGAGCAAAATGCTTCCGGCTTCTGTCTTGCCCAAGTCTAGCCCCTTGTGTGTTCATCTGGGACTTGGATAATGCACTCTCTTTTCACCTATGGTGGCACCTTTCTGTCAATCCTGTCCCCTCCCAACTTCCAGGCCACAGCCTGTCCCTAGAGTTTGCAGCTTCTCTCATCCCAGGACCAATCCATCCAGCTTGGTGACTCCTGGTTTGACCCTGCTGCTTTCTAAGGACTGGACTTTAGTCATTCATTTAACAACTGTTTATTAAGCACATAATGTATCCAAATGGTGCCAGGCACAGGGGCTACAGAGGTGATTAGGACAGATATTGTTCTCCAGGGCAGTCCATACTCCCCTGAGACATTTCCTGCTCTGGGGCCCTTTAGATAAAATACCTCATCTGCCTGAGTCTGAATTTGGCCCAAGCCCACTGTCTAGAGCCCCAAGCAAGCCCACTGGACCCTCTCCAAGTCGCGAGAGGCCTGAGTATTTCCTCTCCTATGGGTACAGCCTCAGTGGAGCAAAGAACCATCCACTTTGGAAAAAGGCCTATTCAGGATGTGCCGAAGAAGAGCTAGCTGGTGACGTGCCCATCCAGCTCAGAACCTCATACAGTGCCTGGAATACGTATATATCCCAGTGATGTGTGAAACGAAGGATGAATGAAGTGCTCACCCTGTGTTAAAATACACATGATCTTTGGCAACAACAAAAAACAAAGACGTAAAAAGTCTTTTCATGGGAGAGACATTGATGGAGGTAGCCTGAGAAAGGAGAGAGCAGTATCAGACCACCTGGAGACAAGGTGTGGGCGAGGGCAGCCCGAGGTCATGTACCTGCTCCCCACTCCACCCTGGAGTTGGCCCAGCACCCTGTTCTCCAGAGCATGAGGCTTTAGCAGCAGTTTGGAGCCGCCTCTCAATAATCTCTGCCTGACAGGCAGCAGCTGCAAACTTCCAGCAAGAGATTGCATTCTTGGCGGGTCATTCCTGGCCTCCCAATCCCATCTCTATGGAAATTGGCCCTGGAGGTGGAGGATGGAGACAGCAGCCCCTCCATGCCCTCACTGGCAGCCTTTGCCTTTGCTCACATCCCGCCCCCCTTCACTCAGAAGCCAGAGAAGCTAGCTTATCTGATGAAAGATCCCATTTATTGGTCTCTGGCTCTACTGAAGTGCTGCTTGGCACGTCCCTCTGCCAGCTCTGTAGAACTTTCCAGAGTCAGCTGTCCAGGTACCTATATTTGGCTATCCTACTGAGCCCTAGAGCTGATCTCCACTGCAGCCTAGCTGCTTTGGGAACCTCTGCACGGATACACAACTTGCTGGTTTGAAAACAAATCCTGATCAGAGCTGCTGAAGGTGAAGCAGTTGGAAAGTGTGCCATCCATGCTGTGCCGTGGGGGGTCAGGCTGGCGGGGCATCTGCCCGTGTCCCCACCATCCCAGCACACACCCTGAGCAGAATGCAAGCCTGTACAGGCGGTCTTCCATGTCTGCACAACCTGCATGTTCATGCTGTGCATCTGACACCCCTGTCCTAACGGAGGGACACGTGTGCATCAGGGGACAACCCACATTCTGCTCCAGGCCCTGCCTGCCAGCCAGCTGGAGCTCTACTCCCAGCCCATCAGCTTCATGCCCCTTGATTTTCCCAAGTGGCTGAATAGTTTACTCTCGGTTACTCTTGTCATTTTCTAAAAATGACTGGGAAATTAGAAGAAAAATCTAAGTGCTAATGATAAGAACAGGCCTCAAAAGCTCAACACAGTTGACGTGAACGTGGGAATCAGTAGGCATTACTGAAAGAAGCAAATCTGCCTCCCATAAGCTGAGGCCCATTAGCTTAGGCCTGTGAGCAGTGTGTGTGCATGTGTAGGTACAATCATGAGGGAAGAGGGCCGAGCAAAAAGCATGAGTGCTGGGAACACACCGGCACCTTTGAACACTGTGTCTCATAGGAATGCCATGGAAGGTGTAGTCCTCCAGACACTTCCATCTCCCCATACCTCTTTCTAAAATGGGTTTCTGTTATAGGATCTGTACACAGCCCACCTACATGCATGTTTTCAGAAAGCCACGTGCCAAAACCAAATGTCAGAGGGTCTGCCGCTGCTTTAGAGGGCAGTGTGTGTATGTCTTGCCATTCAAAACACCCTGTCAAGTTTTATCCCACAGTGTTATGACAAAGCCTCCACCCAACACTAAGCTTATTATCTCTTAAAAAAATTCTTCTTTATGTTAGGCTGAGATGCTACTCTCTACACATCTATCCTCGATGCTAGTTTTATCGTATGTGGCATTCTTAAGAAATCCATTCCCTGTCTCACAGGAGAGCCCTTCAAACATTTGAAGACAGCTGCTGTGTTCACACCACCTCCCTTTTCCCACTCTCAATAATTCCTCAAGGGAGTTGGTATCTTGACCAGACCAATCACTTACCCCTGGACAGATTCTATTTTGTCAAACCTCCTTGAAGAAGGGCTGGTGCTTTAGCAATGTATGTCAAGGAACTTAACAACATTCATAGTTTTACTTCCATGATCTGACCTCCTGAAATTCATCCTAAGGAAATGATCACATAAACATCAGGAAGAGCCAAATTTTGCTCTGACAATTCCTTCCTGAATTACTAGCATTTATTATGGAAGAATATGCAATAATGGGAAAGTGGACACAAAGTATGTCACATCCATATCATGATGGAATATTGTACAACCATAAAACACTATATTTTTGACAAGTAAGGAAAGAAGCAATATACATATTTGAATACTCAATATTATACACATGCATACCCTCTTGCACACACTTACTCATATATACACACACACACACACACACGTGGGCACAGACACACAGGAAGGAAACGCCCTTAAATGTGAACAGTTCCCACCATAATACCACCAATGCTTAGTTGGTGGTATTATGGACGATCATTCTTTCTCATTTTGTCTGCATTTCTTGAATATTCCACAATAAACCTATACTACTTCTAATTCACACAAAGAAAAGTGATTGTTTAAAAACATGATACCCAGAACCAGACGCAGGATGCCCCATGTAGTCTGAGCAGCACAGGGTGTGGTCTTGTCCAGAAGTCCAACAGGCACTGTTGACTCCTCTTATACTCACTGTCAGCCAACAGCCCTGAGACATTTCGCAGGAGCTGCCCTTAACCCAGCACTCTCTGCTGGTGACACCGTGTGAGTGATGATTTTTGCCATAGTACAGAGCTTGTCCCAGGCAGAGAATGCACAAGCAACAGAAGATGAAGGCGGCAATTCAAGGGTGAATCATGCTTAGAGAGTAAGTAAAACACTGCCCACAGCAACAGGTCTGCTTTTCACATACTCCCCTTGGAACCAGACATTGCCAGGCCATTTTCATATATTAAGGGTGGCGAGGTAGACTAACTTCAACCACATGACAGGCTCCTCTGTGTCTCTAAAACAGCCTATCCAGGTGTTTGTCATATGAGGCAGGCAAGGTGAAAAGCAATGCCTGGTGGGCAAGGGGGGAGTACACCAGGGTGGCGAAAAGCCCAGGGCCACTTACTATCTATGTGCCCTTAGGCAAGTTGCTCTACTTAACCTCTCTCAGCCTCAGTGTTCACCAGTGTAAAATGGAGATACTACTAGGACTGTGTCCCCAGATCGTAGTGAGGATTCTCTAAGTTAGTACACGTAAGCACTTTGAACCGTAGCTACCAGCCATCTGCGTTCACAAACCACACAGGCAGACCAGGAGGGAGACCTCGACTGCTTGGGCCTACCTCCAGTGCTCAGAACATGATGCCCACTGCCCTCTAATCAGTTTCCTAGGTGCGGGTGAGTTACAGAAGTAGAGAGACATGTGCACCAGCCATTACGCCTTTCTCTGGGTACGGTCCAGAGCCCCTTCTTTCTCTTCAGGAGTCTGTAAGACTCGACTGCAGTGCCTCTGCCCAGCTTCACCACCTCAGCCAGCATGTGTGGCATAGCCATCAACTGCCAGGATCCATCTCCGTCTGCTCACAGAGACCAGATGGGCCACAATGTCCTCCTGTGAGTCGGGTGTCTGATGCAAGGAAGCAAGAAAGGTCATCGCCATGTATGGGCAGGCCCCCTCTCTCTGTAAACTCATCTCTCAATAAATGATGAGTGTTGCCACCTCTTACTCGAGAAGCCAGGCAATGTATGCTCAAGTCTTTCCAATCAGAGTTGTTTCTACAAGCCTTTGGCTTCTGTGGGAAACATTTGGTTTCAAAGGAAATGGGATTTCCCCTTCAATATTCTTCTTGGATGACAGGTCTGTGATTGGAATCAGGACATGAAAAATCATGCCCCAGTGGTTATTTCCATTAGTGGCTTTTGACTTTGCAAGGACACCCGCAGCACAGAGAGCCCAGTCCCTCCCACCTCCCACACCACACAGCTCAGGCAGGTCCCGGCCGGCTGGCCTGGAACTTTTTGGTATTTCAGATCCCTGTGCTATCTGGTCAGGAGCTTGACTAACTCATCTCTGCAAGAACCTGCTTCACAGTCACTACTCACATCACTTTCCCTCGAGACCCTGGTCTTGTCCAGCCTTCTTCCATGCCACAATGTGCTGGAACCCCTTACATGCACACACACACATGCAAACACCCATGCCCACACATGTGCGTACACCCACAGAGCAAATGCTTGGTTCTCTATCTGCGGCACCCAAACCTTGCAAAGTGCTAATTTGCCACACTTGCTGAGAATGAAAAACGTGTTTATTGTCTAGGTTGCAGGGCGTCAGAACCCAGCGGAGCCTCCGTGAAAGAAATGAAGGGGGAGCTGAATGCTCAAAAGAAGAGCAAAATGAGACCACACTCAATACTGAATCCTTGAAAAATGCTCTGTGAGAAAGAGTGCAGTGAAGCAGCAGCCCCTGGCATCAGGCTTGTGAGCCTGTCCCTTGTCCTAGCCTGGAGCCCTGAAGGACAGCGACACACTTGCATGTCCCTCACACCCAACACAGGCCCAGACACAGACAAACACTCAGGAAATGCTTGTTGACGCTGGAATGAAGAGAGAAGATGACCAAGGTAGATCAGTTCTGCTCAGGGACTCTGGGCTGCTGTTCTACTTAACTTGGGGAAGGGTTTGGGGAACAACAGTGACTTCACTGAGCAGGATGTCAACTGAAAGTAGGCATCGTCTGCAGCCAGATGAGGAGCCTGGACTGAGGGCTAGGAGGGAGGGTGCCTGGCTCCACAGTGCTCACAGGCCTATTCTGGACCAGGGGAGCAGGCGTGCAGCTGCAGCCTAGAGCACGGGAGTGCCTAATCCTGCCTGTCTGCAGAGTTGTCATTAGCATGGAGCCCACCTTACCCCCAGTAACCTCGAGGGGCTATTGAGAGCCCCCTGCCCTTCACAGTGAATGACAGCTATGCTCAGGGGCCTGGAGGCTGGAGGCTTTCCTTTCTGAAATGGGGCCAGAGGACAGTGAACTGGTGGAGAAGGTTAGTATCAGGGCCATGGCCAGGAGCATTGCCCACATGCCCGTGGGATGGCTGCCAACATTCCTGCAGGATGTCATTGCCTTCCACCCAGATTCCTGAGCCCAGAACGTGAAGAGTGAGTGGTAACACGTAGGGGCTGCTTCTCACGCACTGCCAGGAGGGCATGGACCCTGAACTCAACACCAGGCCCCCTGGAAATCGGTCCATTGCAAGTGAGGCAAAAAACTCCTGTGGAGAGCAGCCAAAGGACAACCCTGCCCCTGCAAGCCCTTGCGCTCAGGTTCTCTACGTTCTTCAGCCATGAGGCTTCTAAGAGTTTGGTGACCATGGACTGAAATCAGTAGCCTCCGAAGCCAGCCCAAACAAGAAGTACAGTTTCTCTACAGAGGATCCTGTCTTCTGGGAACGTCTGAGCCCCAATTGCAGCTAAACATCCGCCATAAATGAGCGCATATTTTTCTGTTTCCCTCCATTTTATATAAAGAATCTTTCTATCCAATGAAGAAAACAAAAAACATCTTGCATTGATTATCAATTGTGTTTGGCAACAGGAATCTGAAAGGCAGTGACTTAAACACAATGGGCTTTTTTATTTTTCCTTTTTTGCTTACAGAAGAAATCTGGAAATAATTAACCGAAAACTTTTTTGGCAGCTCCACAAAGCCATTAGGGAACCAGTGACTTTCTGGCCCTCAGCTTTGCTGTCCTATCTCCAGGTATGACTCTGGTCCTCATGTCTGTAAGATGACTCTGGAACTCCAGTCATCATAGGTGAGTTCTAGGCAGGACAGTGGAAAAGCGAAAAGGGCAAACTGTGTGTGCTATAAATGCACTCTATTCTAAATGAGCTTTCCTAGGAGCCCCACCCAACAGTTTTCTTGAACATCTTATTGTCTAGAACTGTGTTATATGACCATCCCATCTACAAGGGAGGCTTGGAAACACTTTTTTTATTCCTGAACACTGTCCCAACAAAATAGGGTCTCTGTTAATTAAGAAAGGGGGGAGAAAAGATATGGGGTAGGCAACTGCCAGTCTCCACCAGGCACCTGTATAACAGCTCTGGCTTCAACCAGTTGTTGAAGGGTATGGAAAATGGATTCAAGCGAGAAAGAGAAGGAAGAAAGAGGTGGAAGAGAAGGGAGAGAAGCAGAGTGGGAATGCCAGGCTAACCCAAATGAAAGCATGTGCCCAAAAGAGTGTCAGGGTGACCAACAGCCATAGTGTGCCAGGGACACAGGACTGTCAGTGTTGGAACCAGGACAGTCCCAGGCAAACAGCTGGTCGCCCTAAGAAGGGGGTCTTTTGAGACTAGATATCTTGAACAGGTGCTTCTCAAGTTGTTGTCCAAGGACCCCTGAAGGCCCCCAAGAGCCTTTCAGGGGACCTGTGATGTTAGACAAGTTTTCTAATAAACTAAGGTATTATTTGCCTATTTTACTCTCTTTTCTCTCGTGAGTAAACAAAGGAGTTTTGCAGAGGTTATATGGCGTGATATTGCAACAGATTGGATGCAAAAGCAGATATAAGAATCTAGCTGCCTTCCATTCTGTTAGAAAAACGAAATAGAGGCACAAACCACCAAAGGGATAGTCAATAAATGCAAAAGAATGCCAGCCAGATGTGGTGGCGCATGCCTGTAATTCCAGCTACTCAGGAGGCTGAGGCAGGAGAATCGCTTGAACTCGGGAGGCGGAGGTTGCAGTGAGCCGAGATCATACCACTGCACTCCAGCCTGGGCAACAGAGAAAAAAAAAATGCCATTCTCTTTACTATTTACTTTTGTTTTGGAAAATAGATTTGTTTTCATGAAATATATTAGCATGTAATGATTTGTTATGTCTATTTTTAATGAATTGAAAAATAATATTTTTGAGACAGGATCTCTCTCTGTCACCCAGGCTGAAGAGCAGTGGCATGATCTCAGCTCACTGCAACCTCTGCCTCCTGGGTTCAAAAGATCCTCCCAGCTCAACCTCCTGAGTAGCTGGGACTACAGGCATACACCACCACACCCAGCTAAAGTTTTTTGGTATTTTTTGTAGAGACAGGGTTTTGTTGTGTTACCCAGGCTGGTCTCGAACACCTGGGCTCAAACTATCTGCCCACCTCAGCTTCCCAGAGTGCTGGAATTACAGGCATGAGCCAACATGCCTAGCCAATAAATAATTTAAAAAATATCTTGGCCGGGCACGGTGGCTCACATCTGTAATCCCAGCGCTTTGGGAGGCCGAGGCAGGCAGATCACCTGAGGTCAGGAGTTCGAGACCAGCCTGACCAATGTGGCGAAACCCTTTCTCTACTAAAAATGCAAAAATTAGCCAGGCATGGTAGCGGGAGCCTGTAATCCCAGCTACTTGGGAGGCTGAGGCAGGAGAATCACTTGAACCCAGGAGGTGGAGGTTGCAGTGGCCAAGATTGCACCATTGCACTCCAGTTTAGGCGACAAAGTGAGACTCTATCTAAAACAAAAAACAAAAACAAAAAAAAACCTTGGTCTTCCTTTCTAATATGATAAATGTTGATATCTGTAACCTACATTTTTTAAAAGTTCTTTGGCATCCTCATTAATTTTTAAGAGTTTAAAGGGATCCTGAGACCAAAGAGTTTGAGATCTATTGTCCCAGACTAGACTAGGAAGGATATGGAGTGGAGAATTATAAGATAAATCTCCAGTCAGTTAAAGAATGGGAACAAGAAGAAGGCTGGACCCTGTGGAAACCGGCATCAGAAGGCAGAATCCTATGAGCCTCAGCAGCAATGTGTGTGAATAAACGCTCTATTGCAGCGCAGTTTAGAAAGTGGTTTGTGGGCCAGGACCAGGCTGCAAACTCTTCACCACAAGTTACTGTTGGAAAAAGTAAGGAAATACGGGAAGCTTTTAGAAACTTCCTTAACAACTTGACAGAGTAACTTCGTGTCTGTTGAAACTAATAAAAGTTCAGTTTTAACTTTTAAACTTTAAAAGTTAGGCTTATATTTTGTGTATCTTCTATCATTTTATTTTTCTAGCAATTTATTTTTACTGTGTTTTATAAAAGTATTCCATGATGCATTAGAAATTTTTAAAATATGGCCTTTTCAAGCTTGAGATTAATGTAAAGGATAAATACTAGTTATCCAAGGAGAACAAAGTATTACAAAGAAAGATTTGTGCTTCAAGGGAAAACTATGCATTGTCTAGAGTACATCTTTCCTGATTACCTGATTCTAGCCTTTTATTGAGCTATTTTGCAGTTTGTAAATTGTAAGTAAATAATAGCAATGAAAAATAATTTCTGCCTGTAGACATGCAAAAATTCTGTTAGGCAATTGACTTCCCATCCTCGCTGTGGAAGGGGCCAGCTTTGCCCCCACTTGCTCACTCTTTCAGTGTTCCTGATCTATAATTATACGTGATTTTGGATTCTCCATTGACTTAGTTGTAACATCTTACTGGCTTTTCCATTAATGCATTAAATAAAATCATTAGTACAGGTTCATTAATAAATAATATGGGGCTTGGCACAGTGGCTCAAGCCTGTAATCCCAGCACTTTGGGAGGCTGAGGTGGGTGGATCACTTGATGTCAGGAGTTCAAGACCAGCCTAACCAACATGGCAAAATGCTGTCTCTACCAAAAAATAACAAAAATTACTTGAGTGTGGTGGCAGGTGCCTGTAGTCCCAGCTATTTGGGAGGCTGAGGTGAGAGAATTGCTTGAACTCAGTAGGCAGAGGTTGCAGTGAGCTGAGTGAGCTCACGCCACTGTACTCCAGCTTGGGTGACAGAGCAAGACTCTGTCTCAAATAATAATAATAATGAATAAAGTCCTTTACATTATTTACAAACCACAGTTTGTGAAGCTCTGTTTTTTTTAGACTCCACCATTGATGTGACTCAATTGCCTTCTGGAAGTCCTTCAATTCTCATCTTGCTACCTGCTGACATCTGTATTCAGCTATGTACATTTTTTTTTTCTGTCTCATAGCTTTTCTTTTCTTTTCTCCTAGTTTAGGCTTCTTCATCAGTTTGGCTGTGGCATAGAAAAGAGGCCACAAGAAGTCATAATAAGCCAAAGATAAAGCACTGTGTTAGATGCTTTATAAGAATGAGAGAGAGAGAGAGAGAGAGAGAGAGAGAGAGAGAAATGAGGCCAACAGGAGATTGAAGAGCTGAGGACTACAAAGGAATCATTGCATGTGCTCTTTCATACACAAGCTGGAGATAGCTGTGTTGTGCCCAACCATCGCTAAACACCTTTTATTGTTTTTGGGAGCAAAACCGCACCTATATGAAATCAATGGCTCAATGCTCATCATTAGAAGAGATCACCAGGGTCTCCATACCAGAAGCCAATCCCAGCCCCAGGGGCTTACCCTTGGTGGACGAAGGCCTTTGTCATGAGGATCCAGATGCTGGGGAGGTTTCCACAAAGCCTGAGACTTCAGCTGCAGAGGAGAGCACCCAGTGGCCAGGGACCCTGACATTTGAGGAAGCCAAAATGATGGTCTCAGCCACTTGCCATCCTGGTGCTTGGTGGGGGGGCAGGAGGGGGAGTCTACGAGGTACCTATCTGTGCAGAAACCCTTCTTCCCACTTTTGCTCCTGATGGAACAGCGCCCAGATTATCTCAGTTCCCTGTGATCAACTTGGTGCACCTGTCAAATAAGGCACCACAGCAGGGGCAACACACGAGTCTACTCTGACTCACTACTGCAAATTCAATGCTTTTAAAAAATAGCTTTATTGAGCTGTAGTTTATATACCATAAAGTTCACTTGTTTTAAATAGGCAATTCAATGATTTTTAGTAAATTTATGGCACTATACAACATCACCACAATCTAATCTTAGAATATTTCTCTCACCCCAAAAAGTAGCCTTGTGTCCATTTGCAGGTACTCCCTATGCTCAAGGCAACCACTAATCTACTTTCTGTCTCTACAGATTTGCCTTCTCTGGGTATTTCATGTAGATGGAATCACACAATATACATAATGTCTTAAAATTCCATCTATGTTATAGTATGTTGATCCATACTTCATTCCTTTTTGTTGCAAAATAGTAATCTATTATATGGATATACCACATTTTGTTTCTGCATTCACCAGGTGATGGGCATTTGGATTGCTTTCACCTTGTGGCTATCATGAATAATACGGCTATGAACGTTCTCATACAAGATTTTATGTTAAGTTTAGGTTTTCATTTCTCTTAGATACTCAGAAGTGGGATTTCTTTATCACATGGTAAATTTATGTTTAATTTTTCAGAAACTACCAAATGTTTTCCCACAATACCTGTACTATTTTACTTCCCCACCAGTGTGAGGAATCCATTTGCTCCACAACCTTGTCAACACTTGGTATTGTCTGCCTGTTTCATTTGAGCTATTTGTGGGTTGTAAATTTGAATCCTGAGCCAAGTAGCACAGGGACAGTCCACAGCTGTGGCTGACCCATCCTGGGGGCAGTGCCCTGAGGAGGCTGCCTCCATCCTGCCACAGGTGTGGGGCTACCTGGATTCTTGTCTTTTTTGAAGCCTGATTATTCTACTCTCTGTGGGGTCTGTAGATTACCCTACATCCTGCCAGTAAAATTGTTTTCTAAAACTTTAGGTTAAGCAGAGTGGGGTTCTGTCACAGCCACATGCATTTGAGTAACACACTTCCCACAGCCCTCCATTCCTGACCTCTGCTAGAGCAAACACATCCAAGGTCTCATCTGAGCATTGCCTACCAGGGATGCACCAGCAGGCACCATGGGGGTCAGGATTTGTTCTTAACAGAGGTAGCCACTGGAGAAAATCCCACAGCAATAAGAATGGTGCTATCTCCCAGCTCTTCAGGCACCTAGGCAATAAGCTGCACATTCATCCAGGCTGAAGCTCGCCTCTCTGTGTTTGCTGCAGTCTGAGTCAAGTTAAAGTTAGAGTTTCTCCGTACATTTTCCAGAGAATTACATAAAGTTGTGAGAGGGGGTAGTAGTAACCTTTGAGAAATTTGATGAAGATAAAGGCACCCTTGCTGAGTATCAGAAAATGTGTGTTCTGATGTGTATTAAGAATGTCTCCATGGTGCGTTTTTTCTGGCGACCAAAGTTGGTGCAATGAAAGCACAGAGAGCTGCGTGACCTGGAGAGGGCTGCTTGACCTCTCTGAGCTATAGTTTGTAGGACCATTGTGAGGCTTGGAGATGAAGTGAGCACCAGCATGGTCAGCCACCTTTCCCAGCATTGTCATTGTTCTAAAGTTTACTGAAAGGAAGTGAAATGAAATAGTACTCTCCCAGTATTTTGCTCTAGGGGAAGACCCTTCAGCCTTTGCGTGGAGGAGGGAGTTTTCTGCCTCATGGTGCGGAAAACAAACTTCCATGCTAGATGTATTTAGTGCAAGTCATATTGTACATGCTCTGTGCAGTCAGGCAAGTTATCCCATC
The DNA here is from genome assembly GCF_024542745.1 of Macaca thibetana thibetana. NCBI lineage: Eukaryota > Metazoa > Chordata > Mammalia > Primates > Cercopithecidae > Macaca > Macaca thibetana. The sequence goes on along the minus strand of NC_065579.1, from coordinate 37,302,376 downwards.
TCTTTGGGCCTCGGTTTCTCCATCCCTAAAATGGTGTCATTGATACTACTTTACTCCATAGACTGCTTGTGAGGCTCACATGAGACTATAAACAAAGCATTTATGCACTGTTTCTGGTGCCGAAGAAGCACCCACTAGCATTCACTGTGTTTGCAGTTGGAGTTACTTGCATCTTTGTGACCTTTCCCTGGGTTGGGAGCAGCCCTTCTTACCACAGCTGATATGGAGCTGGCATGAGGATGAGTCACGCTTATGTCCGCTGTGGACAGTGGGGGATCAGGATAAAATAACGAAGTTTTAAGGCCCAGAGCAACACCCACTTCCCCTGCAAGGCTTCTAACTGTGGGATCCTGGCTACTGCCCCTGGCTGGAAGACTCTTGGCCAGTACCCCAGCCTGCTGACCCCAGCCCGGGACAGAAGTGTGCTTGGTCACCTGAGCTCTTCAGCCCCTCTGGGCCCAGAAAAACAGGTGTGCATGCTCAGTAACTTGAGCCTAACTTCTGAAGGCCTGGGAAATTGAGAGAGGACAGATAACTCTTTCTTTGGACAACCACAAGGCCAATAAACAAGTCTTCAGGGAGACCATGGCCAGCTGTAGGTTGTGCAGAGCCGGCTGTCAGTTTGGGGGATTATCTAGGACCTTTGCTTTTCATAGCAGCAGCAGCAGCCGCCACCACCATTTGTTGATCACCCAGTGAGTGCCAGGTACTGCGTCAGGTTCTTTCCACGCTCTTTCCCACTTCTTCCCGTGTGCAGCCCTGTGAGGAGAGGAGTTGCTAACAGCACAGACATCGGAGTCAGACAGACCAGGGCTTGGACCCCAGCCCTGCCACAAGCTGATTGACTTGCAGCAAGTCAGTGTTTGAGAATTAGAGGAGGAAATGTAGGTAACATTGGTAGCCCAGAACCTGGCATGGAGTAGGCCCTAAACACGTAGCAGCCAAATAAATCCTGGGAGAGGTGCCCCCACTTTATACAGGGGGCCACTGAAGCCCATTTGGCCAGACCCAAAAGTGGATCTGACGAGCTCCTGTTCTCATCCTCTGCGAACATGACATCACCCCTGCGTTGTGTTCCCAGCCCTGGTAACTGTTCTGGTGGAGAGACTAGGGAGAGGGGAACTCCTGGGTTCAGGAGCTAAAGTTAGAGTTTCTCCATACATTTTCCAGAGAATCACATAAATCACCAGCCAGAGGAAGGTGAAAAGCACCAGCTAAGATGAGGGTGGCATCATCTGTGGTTTCTTATTGCCCGAGCTCTTCTGTCCCCAAACCAGGACATTCTTCAGAAAGGGATAAAGATGGGCACATAGAGATGAAACCTCAAGTTGTTTTGTTCCAACCACTAACTATAATCCATACACACAGAGCTACCAGCCATATGCCTATACCCAGACTCTGGAACAAAAAGAAAAAGATAAAAACAGATAAGAATCCCATACAAGGGGTGAGATGGGCATCCCCAGAGAGAAGCCTTCGGTATGTTTGTGCGCACGTGTGCACTTACCTGGATGCTATGGGTCAACAGGGTGCTGCCCAAAGCTCTGCAAGGGGTCTGGGTGGCCAGAGTTCCCCCAAAGTCTTAATTATTTTCATCATTGCTTCATCTCAATGTAGTTTAAATTGGTATAAATACACTTATGAATAAGATGTTTGGCATGAAGATATGTATTTTCTCCAAACAAACAACTTTATACATGATGTTTAGGTTATACGTTTAATCCATAAAGTTCTGTTTAAACCATAAAGTCAGAAATACTGTCTTTTAATGAAAAACATATTTATGTTAGAACATATGAAACATGTACAGCCTAACTAAACATAATATAATGTCTACCCAGCATCCATCCAATCCTTCTACCCTCCTCCATCAGGCCATGTGACCCTAGGGACCCTGAATTCTCCCTAGCCCCAGCAAGGATCCAGATTAGAGAAGCCATCACAATAAGCACATCTCATGCCAACACTGGGTTCAGGGATCCTTCTGACAACTGTCAGAGTCCAACGAGGGATATGAGGCCTAAATTGGTCCAGTTGAACTGAAGGTGAACTGGGAGCAAAAGGTTTCCTTGCTGTGTTGCCAAATACAAACCCAAAGGCACGTTGTCCCCGTTGCTGCAGAAGACCACCTTGCAAGCACAGCTGAGGTCTGCCTGGGGACAAAGTTGCAACAGATGGGCACAAAGCCAGGAAGACCATGGGGAAACCAAGCCTGACTTCAATGTGCCTGGCCCAGTCGGCGCTACCTTTGCACTTCCTGCTTTGCAGGATGGTGAATTCCTTTGTTGAATTAGAGGGAGTTTTCTATTATCTGCAGCAGGAAAGCGTCCTTGTGATGGCAGGAAGTATGTCCATAGATGAATTGAATGAGAAAGGCTCTCTTAAGATAGCTAGGTGAAAGTCAAAAGAGATAGTGGAAGAAGACAAAGGATTAAGAAAGGAGCCTGTGCTTAAGCAAGAAAGACATGACCCCATGTGGAATTATTTGGCCAGAGAACCATGGAAAAGATGGAAAAGAAGACTTTATCTGGGCTGCATGCTCTCAGGGGAAAAGAAGGAAGGTTGAAATAGAGAGATAGTTTCCTGCAGTTGGAACCATACACTCAGCCCGGAACAGCTTAGTCCCCTCCTTAGTCAGGGAAAAGTTCTTTACCCTCAACCCAAAAGATGTTCTTAACTCTTCATCACGGCCTCAGTCTACACTACATCTCTTTCCATTGCAAAAGCTAAAGAAGAACAAAAAAATCTTAGGACCATTTGCTCTCATGAAACCTTGCAGTGCACATCTGTGGTTTTACCTCCCAGGCATCCACTTCTCCTGGGATTGTTACTATGCCCCCCATTTTTCCCTGGAGTATATGATTTGCAGTGGGCCTGACCCCACATGCTCACAGATCCACAAGTGAGCATGTGGCTGGGTTCTAACCCACGAGAATACCACATCTCACCACTAACAGTGCTCACTTCAAGAGTGAGCAAGTGACCCCAACCCAGTCAATCGACGCTAATGAAATGGAACTGGTAGTGGTGGGAAGGAGGAGGGTCTTTTGTCTGCTAAACCTATAAAGATGGGAACCATCTCATAGCTGCTAGGGCCATTTTGGTGGCTTGTGAGAACATGCTGGAAAAGGAAGCAAACATGGAAAGAAGCAAGCAGAATGAGAGGCAGACTGAGTCCTGATTACATCATTCAAGCCCCATGTCTGAAACCAGTGTCCTGGACTTTTCATTTACATGAATGAGGAATATAGTCTTGATTTTTGACTTAACCACTGTAGATGGTTTTCCTATCACTAGTAACTGATGGAGTTTGTGTTGATAACAAATCTCAACCTTAGAAAAGAATGATGTTCCTTCTCTTATTACTTAGTTCTTGGCCCTATATAAAATACTTAAATCATTCCTAATGTACACCAAATTCATGCTGTTTGACCTTGAACAAGTCACATCCATGTCCTTTTCAGTAAAATGAGGATGTTGGACCCAATCTCCCAGGTCACTTCCAGCTCTGAAATTGTATACTTCTATGAATAGTCTCTTAGCAACCTTCACACTCACAGAATTAGATACAAAACTATTTTCTTCAAGAGCATGGATTCAAAACATTAAAATATAACTTTACAAAGTTTAATCATGTGTCAGATGATGAAAACCATGCAAGGCCTCTTTGCTTTAGCAAAGCATATAATAGCATTCATGGTGCAGATACGTCATTTGCTAATTTCTTCTGGTGCCTAAAAACTTCCATTCCCACTTCCAATGAGTAAAGTCCAGTTGTAGCTGCAGCTAGTCTATCTCATCGTTTCCACAAACTCTTTCAGAGGTAGGGGAGGCATAACAGTTTAATAATCTTCAGAAAAAGTTTAAAAGCAGAACTGTGGTTGCTTTGTTCATAGAACCTAGGGTCACTACTAAATGCCCTTTAATGACGCTCTGTCACTCAAGACTCCAAGTCTGATGCTTGCCCACAGGTTCCCATCCATTCTCCCATTCCTGCTGCCTTGAGCATGATAGGTGCATCACTTAATTTCTTTGTGCCTCAGTTTCCTTATCAGTAAAATGAGGATAATAGTACCTTCCTCTGAGTGAGGATAATAGTACCTTCCTCTGAGTAGTGCTGTGAGCACTGAATGAGTAAAGCACTCAAAATAGTGCCCAGCATGAAGTAAGCATGGGACAAATGCCAGCTCTCATCTTCATCAGTAGCATTCCTAACAGACTCCTCAATGCAGGCTGAATGGTTGCTTGCGTGGGTGGATGAACAAATGGATTAAAGCAAAAGTATTCAAAAATATTTCATATCCCACAGGTTATACTTATTAACAATAGTGTTCCAGAGATACAGAAGTAGCAATTCAGAAAGAACAAATCACACAGCGGGCTCCCCTTCCTGCATTCCTGCCCATTCCCTAGTCCCCAACAAATTCCTTCTTTTAGAGCTTTTACTATTGGCTTACAGGGCCCTAGGATGTCTAGTTAATGATTTGCAGCTCTTAGTAATTTACTTTTCTTGGTATCCGATGTGAACACCTCTCAATACGATTGCAGACTCATTTCTCAATTATATTTGTTTTAGCTAAAAAGGTACCCAGAGTGACTGGATAACCCCAGAAGTCAATCCTCCAGGGTACTCAGAAGTAACAGTCTTTAGGAACTAATTCTCCTGACCCGCTCCAAAATGAAACTAGCTGATGGCTCAGAAAGACCATTTATCAGGTGTAATGGAAGATACATTAGACCAGAGCCCCAGTTCATGGCATTGCTCAGAGAACTCCTCGCAGAGGCTTAGCCACTCAGAAAATTCACCCTCCAAGCTCTCAAACGGTTGCTCTCTGCCTGCAGAACTAGAATAAGGGGAGCTGGGTGATCCAGAGGCACAAACTCTCCAGATGGCTTGCAGAGTGTAACTAGAGCCGCCAAGGGGGCCAGCGGGGCTGAGTTGCTACTCCAGCAAGATTTGTTTGTTAGCTGGTTGACTTTGGGCACATTTTTAACTTATCTGAGCCTCAGTTTCTTCAAATATTATAAGATGAGGCAGTGATACTCACATCATGGAGTGGTTGTGAGGACCGCATGAGATCATCCACGTGAAATGCCTGCCACAACAACAAATGGCAACATCTGTTTTGTTTTGAACCTCTTTCCTCCTCTTGGAAGTGTTTCTGTGTTAGGAGCTGGCACCAGCCCCTGGATCTACTCGCTCTTTCCCGCCCCCACGCCTCCGCAGGAATGGATAAACTCCAAACAGTTTTCATACTAAACCCCTTTTTCCAGGCTCCTCCATCTCCTGCCATAGTCTCACAGTAGTCCTTCCACTAACAAACAGTCGAGCAGGCTCTGGTTTAACCTTCACTGTATTTTACTACCAATCACAGCTTCTTAACATGCTAAGTCATCAAGACCACACATTGCATGTGGGGGTCAGAGCCTCATAGACTTCACGATGCCTCCCCATGGGCCTCCTGGAGCACCATGTACCCTGAGATTATGGTTCTCTGCCTTAATTAACCTTCAGCAGCTCCTGGCCTTCTTATCTGTACTTGGGCCAGTGCTCCTGTGGGTCACGTGTTCACAGGTCATCTCTGAAGGTGCCAGGCCACCGTCCCTCACTTCACAGTTTACAAAATGCCACTGAGCAAAGTGACATGTTCCCACTTGAATAGCCACAGAAGGCTAATTCCACTCCCTCCCCCCGCCCCCACCCACCCACCACACCCAGCTCTCTTTTCATGGCGTCTGCTTTCCTGGCTCTCTCCTCAAAATCAGAGGGCCTCTTATAGGAATGGGGCCCTGTGAGGGTCCACCCCTCCCTCTTGGCTCTCTGCAGCCCGTGAACCTTGTCCTGTTCCAAGGCCTGCCCGGGGTGTTCAGAGGCTCCTCTCCCAAGTGCCACCTGTCTTGTGGCTTCACTAACAAGTGCCACTGTCCTGCAAAGCTCCTCTGGGCTCAGCTGCCAGGGCAGGAGGCAAGAATTAAGACACCACAGTTGAAAGATATCAGGCTTCAGAAGCAAGTTCTAAACAGACTTGAATAGCAGAAAGTTTCAAAGGCCCTCGTTGAAGTCCTTGTAAAACTGCCACCCACTCCATCAGCTGGCAGTTCTAGGCTCTTTCAGATCTCTTTGAGTTCTTTTCTTATCGAGCCACTAGCTCGACAAGGAACTATCCTGCAAAGGAACCAAAGAGCCTTTTGTATCTAAGTTTTTCAATAGGAAAAGGTTGGTGGGGGCTTTAGACTTCCCCAAACTAAAACCTGTATGCTTCACAGCATCACTAAGCCAGAAATTTTACGCCCTCTTCCATCAGAGAATGGTTGGAAAAGACCTCAAAGTCACATGTCTCAACTTGAAGTTGAGGAAACTGAGGCTCGGTAAAGTCTACTTATTGCCCCAGACCCCTCGGGGAGTGATGGGCCCAGCTAGATGTGCACATGGTTGTCCAGAATTTTTGCCTCATCAATGTGCTTCACAGTGCACAGCCTCCTCAATGGCTGTTTCAGTCAACAGTTACAGGCTCCTTTCCCCAATGGCCTTTGTTTTGGTGAACTTAACAGTGGTCATAAGACTAGGGCTATTAAAAAACTGAACATAAATTAATGATCACAGAATTAAACTGAGTTTAAAATGTATGTGTGCATTAGTTTGCTAGGGCTGCCAGTATCACAGGCTGAGTGGCTTCAAGAACGGAAATTTGTTTTCTCATAGCTGGAGGCTGAAAGTCCAAGATCAAGGCATTGGTGGGGTGGGTTTCTCCGGAGACCTCTCACTTTGGCTTGCGTGTGGCTGTCTTCTCCCTGTGTCTTCACATGATCTTCCCTTTGTGTGTGTCTGTGTCTTAGTCTCCTTTTATTATAAGAACACCAGTCGGCCAGGCATGGTGGCTCACACCTGTAATCCCTAGCACTTTGGGAGGCCAAGGCGCGTGGCTAGCATGAGCCCAGGAGTTCCAAGACCATCCTGGGCAACACGGTGACACCTCGTGTCTACAAAAAATACAAAAATTAGCTGGATGTGGTGGCGCACGCCTGTAGCCCCAGCTATTCTGGAGGCTGCAGTGGGAGGATAGCTTGAGCCTGGGAGGCAGAGGTTGCAGTGAGCCGAAGTCACACCACTGCACTCCAGCCTGGGTGACAGAGCCAGACTCTGTCTCAAAAACAACAAACAAAATTGCCAGTCATGTTGGATTAGAGCCCACCTCATTTTAACTTAGTTAGATCTTGAAAGACCCTATCTCCAAATACAGTCAAGTCTGAGGTACTGGAGGTTAGGACTACAACATATTAAATTGCAGGGAGATACAAGCCAGTCCATAATGGTATGTATGCTCTTAAAGAGAAAAACCTAACTAACTTGGTGAAGTAAGAGCATGGTGAGAAGCCCTTCGTGCTGTTCTGCAGTGAGATGTGCTGCTGGACTGCTCCTGAGACTCCTAAGGACTGCTTCTGCCACCCACCGCCTGCACGATGCTCCACTGCAGCTCCGCTCTGTGGCCAGATATTGTTCAGATACTTACATCAAGCAAGGAATATGCACAAGTATTAGAAGTGGACAAACCTGGGTCCAAATGAGCCACGGGGCCTTGAGCAAGTTACTTAGTGTCATTAATATTCAATTTTCTCTTCAATAAAATGGGTTTAACCTGTCCTGAGCACTGCACAGGAAAATATACAGGATTAAATAAGATAAAGCAAATAAATGGCAGCATTATATAAACTATAATTATATCAAATAAATGAAAAATATTAAAATATATATTTTTTCATTTTTGAGTAAACTACCATCCTCCAACAAAAAAGATGACATCTCCAAAAGCATGGATGTCAGTGGTGATGTCGCTCAGCAGCCAGTATGTAATGGGTCTATACATCACCAGCTTTCTTTGTCAGGCTGCAAGACAATTTGTGCTGAGACCTGAATGAGCTCTGGGGGAACCGTTCTTTGTTATAATGAATGTCATATGTTAGGGGCCCATTTGCACTGTGCCAGCACTGTGCCTACCTCCGCATGGCTCATGCAGAGGTAGGGCCTCAGCTGGGTCTTGAACCAGGTAGAGAAAGTGATCAACCACTCACATTCCAAGTGGAGGGGGTGCATGAGCAGAAGTCAGCGTGGGATGCAGGCAGAGCTGTAGCAGCAGCACAATGAGGTGGGTATGGGTCAAGCCCCTAGAGCCGGGTTTGAATCTAGCTATACTACCTTGGGTAAGTTGCTTAGCCTCATTGTGCCTTGGTATCCTCATCTGTAAAATGAGGACAATTATAGTACCCACTTCATAAGTGTTGAGGGATTTAAATGAGTTAATATATAAAGAGGTTTTGGAGCAGTACCTGAAACACAGTGAGTAGCCGGAGAGTATTAGCTGTTGCAGTTCACTCCTGCATTCATTAAACACTCACTGAGCAGCTGGTGAGGGCTGAGCATTATACTAGGCACTAGCAACATACACAGCCTTTCCTTCCAGAAGCACACAGCACAGATGTGAAGCCTATTTAAACAATGTTATAGATTCATAGAGACAAGTCCAGAGGGTTGTAGAAACCGGAGGAAGAGCACATGACCTGGCCTGGGTGGGGGTACAGAGAGGATGGACTTGGAGTGGGGTGTCCAGAAAAGTATTTCCAAGAAGTTGCCACCTGGCCCAGTCATAAGGGAAGTAGGAACGTGTCAGGAAGGAGCGGAGGGTAGGAGAGCACCACATCACAGAGAGAAACAGGGCAGCATGTTCCCTGTGGCTACCAACAAGCTGCTCTGGGCTGGAGGAGCACAGCATGAGCAGAGGCAGTGGGAAGGCATCTGAGAAGCAGGTGGGAGCCCAGCACCAGGTGGCCCAGGTGCCCTGCCGAAGGCTTGGACTTGAACCCCTGTGGGTTGGAGCAGAGCAGAGAGTGGCATACTCAGATTTGTGTTTTAAAATCAAGTGCAAGAAGGGGAACTGGAGGGGAGAACACTGGAGACAAAGAGACCAGCAAGCAGACGGGCATAGAGGGTGGTAGTGATAGGGACATGGAGAGAGAGGAAGCATGCCAGGAATACTTGGGACACGGCGTGACTTGGTGACTGCATGACTATGTGAAGGGAAGGAGAGGGAGGAGGCATGTTGCCAGCATGAGTGACTGCGTCCATGGTGGTGCTTCCAAACAAATGGGGAACAGGGGAGGGCTAATCTGAATCTCAGGCAAGGGATTCAGTTATGAGGAATGGAGCTCAAAGTCCTGAGCATGGAGGCAGCAGCCCAGGGAGAGGGAGGAGAAGATGAGAGCAGTTATGGTTAACCCGAACCCTAACCCTAGCCCTAGCCCTAGCCAAAGTCAGTGAGGCACAAATGTCCAGGAATGAGCAGAGAAATCAGGGACCACAGAGGAAGCTGAGGAGCAAGGTCAAAGGGATGCCCAGAGAACTCAGAGCTCTCCCATATGGAGGTAGGTGGGCACCAACTCTGTGGGACAAGCCCAAGAGGACCATGAAGGGGCACCTGCTGCATTTGGCCACAGGGGGGCAGTAGAGTGCCCATGCAGTGAGGCAGGACCTAGAAGGAGAGAGTTCAGAGGTAAACACATGGAAACAAAAATAGCATATGTGGACCACCACTCTTTGGGAGATTAGAGTAAAATGAGGAAGAGAAAAGGGTGCGAAGTAAAGTCAGGGGAGAACTTTTTTTTTTTTTTTTTTTGAGATGGAGTCTCACTCTGTCACCCAGGCTGGAGTGCAATGGCGCCACCTCTGCTCACTGCAACCTCTGCCTCCTGGGTTCAAGTGATTCTCCTGCCTCAGCCTCCTGAGTAGTTGGGACTACAGGCACACGCCACCACACTCGACTAATTTTTTTGTATTTTTAGTAGAGATGGGGTTTCACCATGTTGGTCAGGCTGGTCTCAAACTCCTGACTTCGTGACCACCTGCCTCGGCCTCCCAAAGTGCTAGGATTACAGGCATGAGCCACCGCACCTGGTTGGGAGAACTATCGTTTTAGTGGAAGAAGCATGAGCGAGGAGCCAATACATGGAGATGGAAATGCAGAAGGAAACAACATTGCCTGGAGGAAGACACAGGACATGTCTGCCAGGTTGGGTTCCTTTGGGGGTAAGCAATAGAAAACCTGACCCACCCCAACCTAAGAAGCAGGGAATGTGTTGGCTCACATAACTGATACATTCCAAGGTAGTCTGGCTTCTGGCACAACTGGTTATAGGGGCTCAAGTGATATCACAGGATCCTGTTTCTCCTTCTCCATCTCCTGTCCCCAATTCCTCACTGTTGACCCCATTCTCAGACAGACTCACTTTTAAAATTCTCTTTATAGAAATTGAGATGTGGTTCATATACCATAAAATTCACCCTTACAATTTGTTTTTCTTTACAAACATTATTTATTATATTAACAAGTTTGTGTAACTATCACCACCGTCTAATTCCAGAACATTTTTGTCACCTCCCAGAAAACCTGCACACATTGGCAGTCACGCTGCCATTTTTCCCCACCCCGAACCCCTGGCAACCAGAATCTATTTTTCTATCTCTTTGAACGTGCCCATCCTGTACATTTCCTACAAATTGAGTCATACAATATGTCATCTTTTGTGATTGGTTCTTTTTACACAGCATGATTTTTTTTCAAGGTTCATCCATATCATGGCATGTATCACTGCTCCATTCTTCTCTATGACTAAATAATATTCCATTGTATGGGTATACCATAGCTTGTTTATTCATTCATCAGTTGGTGGGCATCTAGGTTGTTTCCACTTTAAAGCTGTTAAGAATAATGCTGCTATTTATGTATATATTTTAGGATGAACTAACATTTTCAATTCTCTTGGGTATATACCTAGGAGCGGAATTGCTGAGTAATACATTTTCAGTTCTCTTGGGTATATACCTAGGAGCGGAATTGCTGAGTAATGCATTTGGTAACTGTTTAAATTTTTGAGGAACAGCCAGAAGTACTCCAATGTGGCTGTATCATTTTACATTCCCACCAGCAATGTTTGAGGGATCAAATTTCTCTGCATCTTTGCCAACACTTGTTATCATCTATCTTTTTTATTACATATACCTTCTTAGTGGTCATGAAGTGATATCTAACTGTGGTTTTAATTTGCATTTTCCTAATGACTAATGATGCTGAGAATCTTTTCATGTACTTACTGGTCATTAGTATACCATCTTTGGAGAAATGTATATTCAAAGTCTTTGCCCATTATTTAATGAGATTGTCTTTTAGTATTGAGTTGTATTCGTTATTTATATAGTGTAGGTATGAGTCATTGATGAGATATATGACTTTAAAATATTTTCTTCCATTCTATGAGTTGACTTTTCACTTTCTTGATAGCGTCCTTCACAGCACAAAACACATTTTGTTTTTAGAAAGTCCAACTCATTTATTTTTTCTTTGATTGCTCATGCTTTTTTGTGTTATATCTGGGAAATGATTGCTTATCCAAGATCGTGAAGATTTACGCCTATGTTTTCTTATAAGAGTTTTATAGTTTTAACTTTTACATTTAGGTCTATCATACATTTTCAGTTAATTTTTGTTATGGTGTGAGACAGTTGTTCAACTTCATTTTTTTTTCCATGTGGATATCCTGTTGTCTCAGAATCATATGTTGAAAATATTATTCTTTTCCTGTTTGTCTTGACACCCTTGTTTAAAATCAATTGACCATAGATGTATGGGTTTATTTCTGGACTCTCAATTCTATTCCATTTATCTAAATGTCTATTCGTATGCCAGACTACACAATATTAGTTACTGAAGTTTTGTCATAAGTTTTGAACTGTAAAGTATGAGTTCTCCAATTGTGTTCTTTTTCATTGTTTTGGTGGCTCTGTGTCCCTTGGATTTCCATATGAATTTTATGCTCAGCATTTTCCAGTTTCTACAGTAAAAGGCAGCTAGTTTTGACTGGGATTGTGTTAATCTGTAGATCAGTTTGGGGATCTTAATATACATTCTTTCAATCCATGAATATAGGATGTTTTTCATATTTAAAGACCTTTTATTTCTTTTGAAGATCTTTTGAAGTTTTCAGTATCAAGCCTTGTACTTCTTCTGTTGAATTTATTCTTAAGTATTTTATTAATTTTGATGCCATTTGTGAATGGAACTATTTTCTTGATTTCAATTTTGGAATGTTCACTGCTAGGGTATAGAAAATGATTAATTTTTATATATTGATCTTGTTTCCTGCTACCTTATTAAACTCATTAGATTTAATGATTTTTCATGGATTCCTTGGGATTTTTCATATATAAGATCACATCATCTTCAATTAGTTCTGCTTCTTGCTTTCCAATTTGGATGTCTTTTGTTTCTTTTTCTTGTTTAATTTCCCTGAAAAGAACCTTCTTTAAGTAGCAATGGTAAAAGCAGATATGCACGTCCTGTTCCAAATGTTAGGGGGAAGGCTTTCAATCTTTTACCATTAAGTTTATGTTGGCTGTGTGATATTCATGGATTTTTAAAATCAAATTGAAAAAGTTCCCTTATATTCCTAGTTTGTTGAGTGTTTTTAATATGAAATAATGTCAGATTTTGTCAAATGCTTTTTCCTAACAATTAAGATGATCATGTGGTTTTTGTCCTTGTTCTATTAATATGATATATTACATTTGTTGCTTTTCTTACGTTGAGCCAACTTTGCATTCCTAGAATAAATCTGACTTCTTCATGATGTATTATCTTTTTATATGTTCCTAGATTTGGCTTGCCTGTATTTTGTTGATGACAGACTCACTTCTTGACACTGTGAGATGACTTCCTACACCTGGAAGTTTGTGTTCTATAAGAAAGACAGTACACCTCACCCCAACAGTACAATAAAAGTCAGGGCCAGATTCTCATTGATCCAAATTGAGTCATATGCACAACCACAAGTGTCCAATGGAATGAGTTTTGCTGAGTAGTTTAGACATGCACCTGGACATAGGATCAACCTCAGCAAAACCTGGGATCAGAGTAAGAGATCGTGGGCCCCCAAATAAACCCTGGGGCTCTGTTTTACCAGAACAGTGATTAATAGATGATAGGTAGCAAAAATACAGGTGCTCACCACAGAATGGGGCCAAGGAGCCCAGGTGGGGGGTTGTCCTGCAGGAGGGAGAGAATGGTGTGCCTGTGCATAAGTCTGTAGGTGGTGTGCAGGAGTAGTAGGAGATGAGGTCATCTGCTGGTGGAGGGGGTGGGGAAGGGGTTAAATTGAGGACTCAGAAGGAAAGGGATGAAGGTTTGAGGTGTTCCAGAGAAGAATGGAGATGAGACAATCCAGGGTACGCAAAAGGACAAAGGGCAGCCCCAAGGGCCCAGCTGCTACTGGAGGTCCTGACCCTCAGGGCAGGCCATGCTCTGTTCTCCAGGCTGGCTGCCACACTGAGCCAGGATTGATGTTTTGTCAGGCGTGTGTGGCAGAAGGAGAGATATGAGGGAATCCTGGTAGGTAGTGAGAGAGCCATTTGGATGGACCACTGAAGGCACTACGCATTGCAGGGAGGGAAGAGAGGCCAAAAGGAGCTGATGGCCGGGGAAAAGGGTGGGACTTCGGACTGGAGGTCTCCAGGAAGTCCAATGGCTTCTATGTGAGGCCATGAGACAGTTGGAGGGGGTATCTCAGACTGTGGTTGGAGAAGATCGTAGAGAGGAGGTAGTTCTAGGACAGGATGAGTGAAAAAGCACCTGAGTTAACAGAGGTCAGGGTTTCTGGGATGAGGTTATTGATGGATGATGGCATTTCCTTAATGATTGCAGGTTTCAGGTATGAACAAAAGCACAAAATTTACTCCTGAAGACCTGGTGAAGAGTAAAGGAGAATGTGATCCACTTCATTCAGGGCAGTTTAATCCTGGGAGTTTGCACAGAGGGGTGGAAGTACTATGAAGGATGAGAGAGCTCAGGCTTGATGCTAAGACCATCCATGCAGGGCCTTACAGGCCCTACCAAGGATTGGAGCTTCATCCTATAAGTAAAGGGAAACTATTGAAACAATGTAAGCCAGGACATGACATGATTAGAGCTGCATTGCTAAACACTCACTCTGCTGTGCTGTGGAGAGAGGTGGGGAGGGAGCTACTACGTGGTCCAGGCAATGGTTGATGGAGGCTTGTGCTGGGGCAAGGGGCCAGGTATACAACACATTAATTGGAATTGAAGCCAGAAGACAGAATGAGTAGGTAGAGAGCCAGAACAGAAGGGACCAACAGTAAGAGGAAGACAAGAGCCAGCACGGAGAGAAAGCAAGGGAGAGATTGGGAAGAGAAGCTGTTTATGATGGAACTGGGAGCCCCCAAAATGAGAGTAGTTCAAGAAAGAGGTGCAAAATCAGCTGCCTTTTGCCAGATTTCTGATTATTTGCCTTTCCCCCTTTTTCAGAGGCATAATTATAAAAGCGACAGAATATCTAATTAGGAAGAAAATAAACCAGAATCATGACAATTTTGAATTTAGCAACCATATTCTCCTTGGCCTTATTTTCAAGTCATAAATATCACTGAATCTAAGCTAGCAAAATGTTTCTTGGTAGTTGTTTTTAGGCTCAGACCTAGAAGTAACAATGGTCACAATAACCAGTTAACATTTTCTCATGACTTACTAAGTGCTGAGGTCTGCGCTAAGCACTTTATATGTGAAATCTCATTTATTCCTCAGAATAACCTAACGAGGCAGATGCTACTATTATTACTCATTTTTAGCAGCAAGAAAAAACTCAGAGAGGTGACACATGAACACATGGCAGTGACTGGGTGATAGTATGAACTCAGTCTGACTCTGGTGGCTAATGATGTAATCAGTGTACCCCATTTTTTACAGAGGGGGTTTAGCAGTCCTTGGAGAGGTAGGGGAGTCATTTTTGAAAGTGATTTCAACACTCCACCCTACACACTTGTTAAGGTATTACTTGACAACCATCTATCACTGCAGGCTTCCGGGGGACAGCTCCGGCCAGCCCAGGTCCTCACCCTCACTGTGTGTGACTCACTGTTCCCTGCCCACGTCAACACACATTGTCTCCCTTGGCTCACAGCAACCCATCCCCACCACTTAAAATGTCCCACAAGCCATGAGAGTCAGGGCAAGGGCTCAAACCCTCTTTCTGGTTTTTCAGTCATTCAGGCCACCCCCACCACTCTGCCACCCTTGTGTAGAAAGCATTTGTTCACTGCACCCAGCAGACACTCCTACAGCTTTTTGTTTAAACACTTCCATAAAAGCAGGACTCTGGATTTTCCTATTTCTTTGCACATTTATTATTTTCCTTATGAAATGTTTCAAACACACAGAAAAGTACCGTTGGTAATATCACAAATACCCACATGCCCGCCACTGCAAGTGAACAAAGGTCAACATTTTTCTTCTATGTTTGCTTCAGGTTTTCTTTTAATTTTATTTCATTTTAGATTCAAGGCATACGTGTGCACATTTGTTACATGGGTATATTGCAGTACTGGTGGGGACTGGACTTCTAATGTACCCATTACCCATATAATGAACATTGTACCCAATAGGTGATTATTCAACCCTCAGCCCGCTCCCACCCTGCCCTCTTTTGGAGGCCCCAGTGTCTATTGTTCCTATCTTTATGTCCATGTGTGCTCATTGTTTAGCTCCCACTTATAAGTGAGAATATGCAGTATTTGCTTTTCTGTTTCTGAGTTAGATTGCGTAGGATAATGGACTCCAGCTGCATCCGTGTTGCTGCAGAGGACATGATTTCATTCTCTTTTATGGCTGTATAATCAGATCTTTTTTAAAAAGTAAATATGACACATGTATTGATGATCTCTATGAATACCTCTCCAATGCCTTCTTCTCCGTTCTTCCCCAGAGGAATCACTATTCTGAAGTTGTGGTGCATTCTATTCATTTTTTAGACTTTTACCACAAATGTATGTATCTGTAGACAATACATATTGTTTTGTGTGTTTTAAAACTATAGGTAAATGATGTCATATTATAATATCCTTCTAACTGTAGTTTATCCATTGAGTTTTGTATTGTAGATGTTCATCCACACGTTTCCATGTAGATCTAGTGCATGCATGGTAACTGCTCTACAGTATTCAGTATGAGAGGACTCCATGATTTATACAATACCTCCTGCCATAGACATTTCCATGTTTTTAAGCTTTATAGACTCTGCTGTGATAAGCAACCATGTACATGATCTGACCTGGTTCCTGAGGTACATACTTTTCAGTTTTATCAGATGTTGCCAAATAGCTCTCCAAAATTATGGCAACAGTTTATATTCAGTTTATAAGTAGTCCGTTCATCCACAGCCAACCACGGTGTCATCAGACTTCACTGTCCTGCTAATATAAGAGTTAGTAATTTACCATTATTCTCAGCAGCACCGTCTCTTGTTCCATGGCTGGCTGACTCCCTAAGGAACTTCCTTCTTGCAATAATGGAACACTGCCTTATTTTCTCCATTGATCCCCACTCTGTTCTCCTCACACTGGAGGCTCTGATTATGGCCATCTAAGATTCCCCCAGAGCATTTCCTCAAGTGTTTCCATCAAGTCAGGGACCCCCATATAGTTAGCAACTCTTTTTTTAATCAGAATTTAAATTTTATATGCAGAGGGGCTGTGTGTGGTTTGGGGAAGAGTGTGTTCATATTGGAGGCAAACAGCTTGTAAAACTTTCTGTGAAAATAGCTCAGAGAGCCTAAAAAATCATATTTGACTTGGACTATTATCTTAATTTAGGCTGCTATAGTAAATTATCATTGATCGGCATATAAACAACAGAAATTTATTTTTCATAGTTCTAGAGACTGAAAGTCTGAGATCAGGGTCCCAGCATGGTGGGATTCTGATAAGGGCCCTCTTCCAGGTTGCAGGATACTTTTCACTGGATCCTCTCATTGCAGAAAGGGCAAGGGGGTTCTCAGGGTCTCTTTTAAAAGGGCACTAATCCCATTCAGAAGGGCTGTCCTTATGACCTAATCACCTCCCAAAGGCTCCATCTCCAAATATCATCACATTGGGGATTAGGTTTCAACATATGAATTTTGAGGGGATATAAGCATTCAGTCTATAGCAATAATCCAGTTGGTAACCATTAAAACATTTTCTTGTGCACAGAAACTATTTGTCATACCCCAGATTCCATCTTTTTAACATGCACTGGCTCTATTTTTACTTAAAATCTGGATTCAATTAACCAGACACTTTAGTCCTACAGAAACCATGGAGCTAAAGAGCTTTGCCATCACTGAAATCACCATTAGCCTCCTCAATAAGTAACATAAACTGAGTCATAGTTCTCATGGGGTAGCACTGGTGTTGTGCAAAATATTTAATGATCCACACCATGCAGAAGCTGATCAATCAGAGCTGATAGTACCCGTCAACAGCCTGAGGCAGCCATACTATGCCAACCAGCTGAAGAGCAACCTGGGCCCAAGACCTTCCTCCTCATTACTGCACTGCCAGACTTCTGGATTATATGGGCCACAAGGGTCAGGGCAGAGTGAGAGGATGAAGTCAGGACATCACATCAACACAGTATCTGACCAGAACCCCAAGAACTGGCTCACAAAGAGTGGGGCCAGGTGTGGTGGCTCACACCTGTAATCCCAGCACCTTTGGAGGCCAAGGTGGATGGATCACTTGAGCCTAGGAGTTTAAAACCAGCCAGCAACATGGCAAAACTCTCTCTCTACAAAAAAATTTTAAAAATTAAGCCGCATGTGGTGACACACGCCTGCAGTCCAAATTCCTTGAGAGGCTGAGGTGAGATGATCATTTGAGCCCAGGAGGTCAAGGCAGCCATGAGCCGTGACCACCATGCCACTGAATTCCAGCCTGGCCCGGGTAACAGAGTAAGACTCTGTCTCAAAAAAAAAAAAAAAAAAAAAAAAAAAAAAAAAAAAAAAAAAAAAGAGAGAGAGAGAGAAGAAGAAGAAGAAGAAGAAGGAAGCATACTGCCCTAAATCCATCGTCTGTGCTCCTTAGACTGCACCAGTCAGTTTCCCTTTCATTGCTTGCTACTTTGAAAATTGAGCATCTCTCTCTGAAATATAAGACGAGTTCTCTGAGGGTTGGGGTTGAGAGTGAAGGTGGTGGAGGTAGTGGAGATGGCAGAGGTGGACATGGTGGCCTTTTGATGGAAATGTGATAATAAGATGTACTTTACTAAGAAACCAATCCAAGGGAAAAATGGAAAGTGAAAAATGGAAACGTGGAAATCTACAAGATGTGAGTCAACCTGAAGAACCATAGAGTTCAGTTAAAAGAAGAAATATAAGTGATTTTATCAGGAGGGTGAACTGGACACCACCCAGACAGAAAGTGACTTGGAAGATACTGAAAGTCTGGTTTGCTAAAAGCAGCTCCATGATATGTTCTTGACTTGTCTTGATGGTCAAGGAGGTGATTACCTTATAATGCCACCTCCAAGTTCTGCTTTCAACTCTAGGTGGGCTCAATTTCTGGGGGCCAAGGGCTGCCGGCAAGCTCCCCTCCTGAGCAGCTCACACCTGGACAGCCTTTCTCTATCCTCAGCTTCCTCCTCAGGCCAAGGTAGACAGCTTGGCAGACAAGGAGTTCTCATGACCATAGGCTTCACGGCTTCCTCCCTCCCTAACCTGGCCAGAGTTGCACAAGAAACAGTAGGTCAGAGAGACTCAAGAGTTCTCCAAGTATAGACTTGGGTTTACACAGTTTTATAGGCACCCAACTCCTCCTTCCGGGGCAGCATCTCAGTGCAACCCCCAGACTGACCCAGATTGGTCCACACTTCCAGTTCCAAGTATTTCCATCAGTAGGATTTGAGCAGAGACCTGAGGTCTGATGTAGGGCAGTTCCTGCAAGTCTGTCCTCAGTCAGAACCCCAATGCTGGTTGGAGCATGAGGCATGCCATCCACCACACCTGGAGCCAAGAGTCCCCTCCCAGGACGTGTCACCAGGGCAGATACATCTGGAGACAGACCTGTGAGGGTTCCACTGACCCTGTTGTTTTCCTGTTATCAAGTCTATATATCTTTTAATATAATTTGAACTTGACCAAACTGATTTATATTTGTTGCCTACTTTACTCTGTATCATCTTACTCACTGATAAAAGATGCCCTCTTGTATCATACTCAGTCGATGATCCCCAGCAGAGCTGCTTGGCTGTCTTTGCCCCAGGGCCTTGGTTGCCTGCCCAGAAGAGAATCTGGCCACTGGCTTCCTCACTTTATCTCCCAACAGACCAGCCATCTCCGCCTTCTCAAGGGGTGAGGGCTGGGCATGGCACAGCCACCATCATGCCCACCACCGTGGGAGTGGCCACAGCTGAACACCCAGCCAGTGTGTCTCACGGTTGCCCAAGCAACAACCCAGAAGTGCAGGGAAATTAATGTCTCCCCCCGGGTGAACTTTCACTAGTGCCAGTTAAGAGATGGGAAGGAGGGGATAAATTCCTTGTCCTTTCACCCCTACACACATACTGTTTACATGATTCTTTTTCTGGAAACAACCCAAGTGTCCAAAGAAAGAAGCTTTGTTCTGAAGACTGTGACCAACTCAGTAATGCACCCCCTGAATTTTACTCTCCTTCCACCACCTCACAGCATTCCCCTCAAGTTTGCTGCCCTGAAATTTCATCCCACCCTGACCCTTCCTCTCCTGTAAAGTGTTAGCATGGAAATTTACCTCGGGCTCTGTTTTGTTAGAGTACCTGGAAAGATAGCCACT
The DNA here is from genome assembly GCF_024542745.1 of Macaca thibetana thibetana. Lineage (NCBI taxonomy): Eukaryota > Metazoa > Chordata > Mammalia > Primates > Cercopithecidae > Macaca > Macaca thibetana. The sequence goes on along the minus strand of NC_065579.1, from coordinate 37,282,695 downwards.
TAAAATCATCTCACTCACTAATGTTGTTATGTAACAACATTAGTCGGTGGGGAGTGAGCTGCAAGATGACTGCCAAGGTCTGGGCCAGCGGTATGAAGGTTGAATCTGGGAAGAGGCATACCATGGAAAAAGATGGTGATGAATGAGAGCTGTTGTGGAGCTGGCACTGGTATCCTCGGACACTGACTGGATGGGGAGGACGTGGGGAGGAGCCCAGAGCTGAGTTTGGGATCTTAGCCTGAGAGGCAATAGAGCCATTAATAGACACAGGGGACAGGGGAAGTTGGGAGTGAGCGTGGGCTTTCCGGTAAGACAGACCCAGATTCTAGTGCAGGCTGTGCCACTGACTAGCTTTGTGACCTTGGGCATGTTACTTGCCATCGCTAGACCTCATTTCTTCATCCCTAAGGTGGCGTCAATGAGGATCCCTCACCTATTTAAGAGAATGAAATGAACTGATAGGACAGAGCCTGGCATGTAACGGAGCTGGATAAATGAATGTGGCATGTGTCTTTTTTGCCTTGGCCCGGCCAGAGACTCCTCCAACAGTGCAGAGTGGCTGGGACTGAGTCATGACCTCTGAGGTGCCTCCCAGGCTGCCCATCCAGGGTTGATGGAGGGCCTCCACCCCTTCCTGGGGGATTGTTAGCTGGTGAAATAAAAGGTGTAGGAAGTCTCCAGCAACTGTGGAGAAAGTACCCTCAGAGCACCTCGTGCCCTGGCTCCTGCCTGCCCCCTGTCCACTCAGGGGCTCCACAGTGTGGGGAGAGATGAGAGGGAGATGGGGGACCAATGCTTGGCATATCCTGGTGCAGCATTTCTCATTGTGATTGGTACAATCCCTACGAAAGATTTTTTTTGGGAACAGGTTAGAAATACAGATTTCTGGTCTCCCAGACCTGTGAGTCAGACTCTGGGTTGGTCCCGGGCACCTGCATTTGCACATGCCCCACAGGTGAGTCTGCTGACTACTAAGGTCTGAAAACTGCTGTCAGGACCCTGGACCCAGAGGCTGTGATCCTGTGTGGCTTCTTCCCTCTGAACGTGCTGAGGCTGGAAGGGATTTGGCTCATGAGGGTCCTCCTTCCATCAGAGAGCTTGCCCAGGACATTTTTGTCTCTCTACCCTCACTTTGATGCCAGCCATCACCACAAGCACCCTCTCTATCTGTCTCAGGGAATTTCCTTGTCTCTCTATCTCTCTCTCATCTCTCCCTCACTTTGATGCCAGCCATCACCACAAGCACCCTCTCTATCTGTCTCAGGGAATTTCCTTGTCTCTCTATCTCTCTCTCATCTCTCCCTGTCTCGCGCTCTCTGTCTCTTGATCCCTTTGATTCCCTTTGTTCCGTTTCTGTTGTTCTCTCTTTCTTTGTCTCTCTCTGACTGTCCTGTCCTTCTATTTCTTTCCCTATGTCTCTATGTCTGTCTCTTTCTGCCCCTCGACTTCTGTCATCCTCAGTCTTAGTCTCTTTGTTCCCTTCCTCTGGCTATCTTTCCTCCATATTTGTCTCTCTGCCTGTCTGCGGTTCTTTCTTCCTGTCTTTATGTCTCTGTGTCTCTCTGTTTATCTGTCTCTCAGTGTCTCTGTCTCTCTCTCTGTCCCTATGTCTCTCTCTCGCTGTGTGTGTGTGTGTCTCTGTGTGTGTGTGTCTGTGTGTGTGTGTGTGTGTGTGTCGCCTGTTTCCCCCCTTCTCTCTTCCCCTGTCTTCACCCTTCCTGGAGGATTCCAGGCTGGCGGCCGGGAACAGATGGCTGTCAGGCCTTGGCCAGAGGCCCCTGTGTGTGTGTGTGTGTGTCTCTGTGTTTTCATCGTGGAGGTTTCCCCCCCTCCCACAGTGGTGGCTTTTCAGCGAGGCCCCTTTTCATCGTGGAGGCCCCTCCCACAGTGGTGGCTTTTCAGCGACCACCTGGAGAGTGCAAACTGTCCTGTCACAAACAGGTCGCTGTCACCACTGTGATCCAGGTCCAGGCCCAGCCCTGGGCCCGCCTGCCTCCAGTAACCCGGAGACAGGCCAGGCTCCCGCCTTGCTTGTGCAATAGGGGGGCAGAAGCCTGACCTCAGGGAACTGGATGGGGCAGGGGGAGCCTTGCACGCAGTAGCCTTTTCCCAGGTCCAGGGCAGCACCAGGAGGTAGAGGTCCCTCATGGACACCAGGCCAGCCCTGACCTTTCTCACTGAGAGGAAGTGGTCACAGCAGCGTAGATGCCCTGGACCCATTCCCCCAGCCCAATCCTCTTCAAACCAGGAGATGGGGAGAATAAGCCAGTCCGGAGTGCCGTGAAGCTCCCTGCCTGACTTCTCCCAGACCTACAGGGTGGGACCAGAAGTAGCCTTGTGCACCTGTCCTGAGGGTGGCTCTGCCCACCTCAGTCTACAGAGCATGTGAGCGTCTGCTGAGAAGCCAGGACTCCCTCCCCTGCTCCTGTTGCCCCCACCATTCCCTTCTCTTCTTTCCTGGGTCAGACCCCAGAGCAACCTGAGAAAAATCTCTGCACTGGGGGATAGGGGAAACAGATGTCAAGGAGCCCTTTATTTCCTGCAGGCCATGCAGCGGGCCAGTGCTGAATTCAGAGCAGCCACTTCAAGCGGGAATCAATATACCCATTATTCAGATGAGAAAACCAAGGCCCACAAAACGGGAAATACTCTTCCAACATCCCATGGCACTAGTAGGGTAGGTATTAAAGTTCGAATGGCCTGGTTACACACACACACACACACACACACACACACACACACACACACACAGAACTGCTTAAAGAAACACCTGTCATGTGCCAGGAGGTAGGCTGATCTAGGAAAATGCAAACAAATGGCCCCATCCTTGCCATAGAGAGCTGTCGCACACAAATGCCTGTGCACACATCACCACCCTGATGTAGGTGGGATCCTAGAGTGAGGTGCATGCACACGGGGCTGTCTCTGTCTTTGCTCTTCCCATCCCAAATGCCAGAGATGCCCTGAGTGTGAGATCAGCCACAGGGCTGCATGTCTGCGCTTGTGTCCTAGGTTCAGGTTTGGGCTGGTGCTGCTTGTGAGCAGTCGCTACTGTGGGCCTGCCTGTGTGCTGAGGGCACACTCTGCATTGCCTCATTTTGCCTTCCACCCTGGGCAGAGGGCATGATTGCTGCTGGGTTGCAGATAAGGAGGCTGAGGCTCTGACTCGCTTGGGAATGCTGCGACTTCAACTCCCTGGTTCCTAGATGGCCTTTTTAGGATGAAAATAAAAATACCCAGCAGGGGCCCTCCAAGACACAGGGAAGCAAAGGGCAAGCGGCAAATTGAAGCAGCCTAACAGGTGTCCTGATGCTGGAGGAGGCCAGGGCAGCCCCTAGGCGCAGGCTCCAGAGGGAAGGCCCAAGTCTTGTGGTTCGCACACACCCCACAGTCTGCCCACCCCTGCAGCGGCCCAGCAGCAGCTAGGCCTAGAAGCTCTCCCCAAGCCCTGCCCTTCCCTGTCCCCACCCCGTCCTACTCTCCCTTCTGGCTGTAGGGAGGACAGGATGGCAGGATGCAGTGTGAGAAGGCCTGGCTCAGGTTTCCCTCCCCTCTTCCTGGCAGGGATTACATGGTGAGCAAGGAGGACAGCTGAGCTGGCCAGTGGGCCGCCCTGCCATGCCAAGAGGAAAGCTGGGGAGGAAGGACGGCTGAGGTAACTCAGGCCTGGTGCAGCCACTCTCCTCATCCCCATATCCCTCCTTCCTGGCCCCTCTGGGCCCCCGCATGCCAGGGAATGATCCACTGGACCCAGCACCAAGACTTGAGAACCTGCACTCCCTTTCCCCCAAACGCTGCTCTCTGGAATTGGCAAAGACAAAGCCAAGTAGGTTTCTGAGCAGACGGACAGACTGACTTCAGAGAATAGAAGGCCCCCAGGGTTTGTGGGCAGCAGCGGGGCTCACGTGAATGAGATCTCTATGATTCTAGAATATCTAATTAGCACTGACACTCTCCCCTAGCCTCTGCCATATCCTTACTCCACAGGCTCTACAGCAGTGAGAAGGCGTCTGTCTAGTGATCTGCTGGTCTGCCTCACCTCAACCAAGCCCTTCCCCCTGGGATGTCACTAGAGCTCTTGGTTACTTGAGCCACCTACCTAACCATTTGTGAATACTTCAGCCATGGGCCAGCGATTGTCAATCAATAGTCCTCAGAGGCTCATCAGAATGGTCAGGGTACAGTTTGGTGGTACCAAGCAATGAGCATGGCGTGGACCTAGAAAGTGCCAGGAATGATGTACCCACAGAAAACCATGCACATCCTGGGTGCCAGAGGGGCCTGTATCTGGGGCACATGGAGCCATGGCTGAAGCTTTAGCAATGGGAGGCAAAGCTGACCTCTCCTCTCTAGGGCTCTGCTCTACCTCCACTCCCATCCCCAAGAGGAGATCCTGGATCAGAAAAGCGAAGCTGGACATTCAACTGGCTGTGTGAATGCCCACAGATCTGGCCTGAGGTTACCTGGCAAATTCTGGCCAGAGAGCCCAGGGTCAGGAATCGTCCAGTAGGACCCTGGATCGATACAGCTGCCAAGGGATGCTTTAGTTCCCTGTCAAACAGGCACAACCTGGCATCAGACTCCAACAGCTGTGCATGCCCACCACCTCCTTCTCACTGAGTGATAGACTTTGTGGTTCCTATCCACGTACACCTTCAGGCAGCACAGCCCAGAAGCTATCTGTCAAGTAGCATGCTTTTCGATTGTCCTAGACATGTTTGCTTTCAACTCCACTCTGATGCTCTGTATTAGCAAACATATTTGAACTAGCCCTGCTCTTTGTGTTTTATTCATGCTGAATAGCTGCCTTCTCAGAGCCCAGTTCCTCATCTCTAAAATGCAGGCAACTAACCACCTCAAAAGGTTGTTGGGATGATTAAGATTGCAAAGGCACCTAGCACAGGGCCCAGCATAGAGTGGGTACCCAATACACATTTTTCCCTCCTTCTTTACCACTGTCTTAATTCGTTTGGGCTGCTATTACAAAACTCCATTAACTGAGTGGCTTATAGACAACAGAAATTTATTTCTTACAGCTCTAGACACTGGGAAATCCAAGATGAAGGTGGCAGCAAATTCTGTGTCTGTTGAGTCTGTTGAGAGCACACACTTCCTGGTTCAAAGACGGCACCTTTTTTTTTTTTTTTTTTTTTTTTTTTTGAGATGAAATCTCACTCTGTCTCCCAGGCTAGAGTGCAATGTCATGATTTCGGCTCACTGCAAGCTCCGCCTCCTGAGTTCAAGCGATTCTCCTACCTCAGCCTCCTGGGTAGCTGGGATTACCAGTGTGCGTCACCACACCCAGCTAATTTTTGTGTTTGTAGTAGAGACAGGGTTTTGCCATGTTGGCCAGGTTGGTCTCCAACTCCTGACCTCAGGTGATCCACCCGCCTCGGCCCCCCAAAGTGCTGGGATTACAGGCATGAGCCACCATGCCCAGCCGGCACCTTCTTGCTATGTTCTCACACAGCAGAAGGAGCAAAGGAGGTTTTTTGAACTGCTTTTACAAGGGCACTAATTCCATTTATGAGGGCTCCAGCCTTACGACTTAATCAATTCCGAAAGGCTCCACCTCTTGATATTATCACCTTAGGAGTTAGGATCTCAACATATGAATTGGGGGGGACACAAATATTCAGCCCATAGCACCTTCTTTCCCTACTCCTTCCTTCCTTCCTCTCTTCCTTCCTGCCTCCTGCCTTCCAGCTTTCCAGCCTAGCTTTCCTGCCTTCCTTCCCTTTTTCCCCTTTATCCTCTCTCTCTCTCTCTTTTCATAATATCTTCCCAGAAAGGAGAGTGCCAAGCATTTCAATTGCTCCTCATTCAGCTCTCTCTCTTCTCCTTCATCCAGATTCTTTGTGTTTCTTCTCTTAGGACCCGCTTCAATTCCATTGTTATCTTCATAAGTGGATCTACACGCTCTCTTCTAGGTCAACTACAAGAAAGAGATTCGTTCATCTGTGTGTCCCCACAACATCAGACACAGTCTTAGAACATAATGTTGGTTACAGATGGAATGAAGGAATCATAATTGGATGGGAATGGGGGAGGGGGGAATCTGAATGAATAAAGAATGGGTGAATGGACAAAGCACATTAGATGGAAGGTATAGAAGGGTGGGGTTGGCTGATGGTTTGCACAGTGGTGTCTAGGTTGCAATGGAAGGAATAGCTAAGTGGGATGGATAGGAATAGATGGAGTGGATGGATGGATATGAAAGAGCATAGTGCTCAATCAAGTATGTGGTAGAGTGGAGGGATAAACAGATGGACAGAAGCACATATGCCATGTCTGGCTTTGGGCTGGGCAGGAAGGCTGCAAGAAACTCACTAAAATGTTTTCATCCCCAAATCACAATTTTCATTCTCTCTCCCATTGCTCTCAAACCACAAAGATGGGGGTGGTGAGGAAGTGGGTAGTTGACAACAGCCGGGCCCGGGTGCTACCTGCCTTCCAGCCTTGCCCATACCCTCACTAAGGGAGTCCTGCCGTAGACTCCAGGCATCACAATGCTTAGAGCCACAGGAGCCAGAAAAGGGCTGAGGACTTACTTGCCCCTTCCTAGCCCTCTTTCCACTCTCACCCTCAGAAGAGGCTATACTGAAGGAAAATTGACTGTACTGGTGGAGCCTTGACTGTCCTCACACTCAACACCAAAGGTTGGAAAGCTGCCAATTTCACTTCCCAGTCTGCTTTGCCCACAGGACAAGCTTGCACACTCACTGCACCAAAGTTCAGCTGGGAGTCGATGCTATGTTGCCCTCACTAAATCAAGAGCTCCCTGGGAGCAGGAGTTGTATCATCCTCACTGCCCCATTCCAGTGATAGAGTTCCTGGTACAGAGTTGGCACAGAAAAAAAAAAGATGTTTGTGAGTTAAGTAAAATGAACAATGAGTCTTACACACAACTGCCTGTTGTTGGGGGCAAATAGTGATAGACCTTTGTCTAGGACACTGAGTGTGAATCCTAGCTCTGCCACTTCTGAACTATGTGACCTTACCAAGTCCCACACCTCCCCGAACCTTTATTTCCTCATCTGTGAACTCAGGATAATAGTTGATACCACTCAACTATCCCCTGTGGCTTTGAGGATCATATTAGGAACTGGCTTCTAATCTAGTCCTTTTCGAAGCCCCCACCACCACCCCAGGAGCCTTGACAGCCAAGCCCCAAAGCCGTTCATCCCTCCATGTCAACCTCCTTGCCCGGAAGACAGAGCGGAGCCTTGTGGGGAAGGGAAGGGATCGGCAGGCCACAGGACTTGAACATGCCCCACTTTCAGGCTTCTGCTACTAGGCCTGCGCATAATCACCCTGACCTCAATATTTCTCTGTGAATTATGGAAAGAGAGTTCTCTGAAAATGAGACGTGTGAAAAGTTCCACCAGGCTCCCCCTCTTCCCCTCATTTCATCATTTCCAATTTAATAAGGACCACGGCTTATTAGCTGTTCCTGTCCAGCTCGCCTTGTCCTGTGCCTGCACACGTGAGACTAAAAATACCCGCGGCTCCTATTAGAAGCTCTGCCCCAGGGACGGGCAAGGCTGGAGTCTGCACTGACACTGAAAACGCTCCTGCATGCCCCCTGGGATCCAGGCCACTGGGCTCCTCCTGCTTGGGGCGGAAGAACACCAACATCCTCCCACCAGGCCCCTGGGGGTGGACAGTAATCATCAAAAGGCCGCTCTTAGCTCATCTCATGGTTTTGTTGAGATCCGCCAAAGCGCTTTCCTGTGTTCCTCCTCACCACCTGATCAGACAATCTTGAACCACTAGGAGAGGTCCTCTCTCAGGGGGCTCCCACCACTAGGAGCACTCACTGCCTGGGCCCTGTGAGTGGCTGGCCCACATTTCAGCCTGCTCCTGGAAAAATGCCTTTTCACTGAAACGTGCAGAATGGCAAGCACATTAGGCTTGGGGGAGGACTGGGCCCATCCGGAAGCTACTGGGGAACTGTGTGAACCGATTTCTCAATCCTTTCTCTGTCAGTAAAATGGGCTTAAAGGCATCAGCCCGGCTTCGGGCTATTGTGAAGACTATGTGAATTCATGGAAATGGAAATGCAGAATTCTGCACAGAAGGAGGTGACTGGTATTGAGCAGACTCTGAAGCCTGACCTGCAGAGGAGTGAGTCCTTGTTTACGTCAGAGAGAGGGGCGGGTCAAGGAATATGCAAGGAGCATTTCAATAGCTGGGTAATCAACACTTGGCTAGGTTAAAGAGGTAATCTCTCCATGCGCTCTCATGTGCCACTGGATACCTCTCTTGGCATTGCCCAGGATATTTTGGAAGTGGTGGTGAGAGACAGATTGATCTTCATCATCTCCCTCCCCAGCAAAGGGCCAAGAATGCCATGGAGTGTAAAGACTCCAAAATTCAAAGTACCCGAAATTTGGAAAGCAGTGCTTCCCACACTTGCACATTATTATATGCAAGAGGATGAGATTTTAATGAGCTCTGGACAAAAAAATATGGAAAGTAAATTAAGGTGTCATGAACAGAAATACTTTGAGAAAGGGAGTGGCTGACAAACTGATCAGGAAGAGACGCACCAGAAAGGTTAAGAATGAAAATTGCTCTTAACAGCATGAATCACGGCTTGTGACTTCTGATGGGGGCAGGGGGCAGGGCTGGTGTCTGCATGGGACTGAGCAGCGCTGTCTCAGAACCAAGCTCTCCCCAAATTCATGCTCCAGATGGTTCTGTCAGTGTGGAGGATGGTGCCTTCAGAGCTGCTTGTCCTCGTTTAACCTTCTTCTTCGTTCCCTGCAGGTCTGTGCGAGAGACACAGAAGAGCAAATGCTACACATCTCTGGAAAGCTCAGTTCTAGCTCCAGGCTAAAGGAAGAAGTCTCAGCTTGCTGGGAGGATTCATTCTGTCCAATTTGATTCAAACATTTGTTGAGCACTTTCTGGGTGCAACAAACATAGGCACAAAGTGTTGGGGGATTCAGGAATGAGTAAGACCATGACCTGGCCCCCTGGCCCTCAAAGAGCTTTAAGTAATCAGAACTATGAGCACGACTCTGCCATAGACTTTGCTACGAAATACAACAGATCTGAGGTAGGTTGGAAGAGTATTTTTTTCCAACCAATATTTAAATATTTGTGCCGTTAAAGTAGGAAAAAGAACTAAGGATATGAATTTTTTAAATACACACACATGCACACACACTACACACACACAAGGTAAATTTATGCTTAAAAATTGTTCAATCTCCATGGTAATAAAAATGAAAATTAGAAAAGGTTACTATGTATCGGCCGGGCACAGTGGCTCATGCCTGTAATCCCAGCACTTTGGGAGGCCCAGGCGGGTGGATCACACGGTCAGGAGATCGAGACTATCCTGGCTAACACAGTGAAACCCCATCTCTACTAAAAATACAAAAAATTAGCCAGGCACGGTGGTGCACACCTGTAGTCCCAGCTACTCCGGAGGCTGAGGCAGGAGAATGGCTTGAACCCAGGAGGCGGAGGTTGCAGTGAGCCGAGATCGCGCCACTGCACTCCAGCCTGGGCAACAGAACGAGACTTCATCTCAAAAAAATAAATAAATAAAATAAAAAGAAAAGGTTACCATGTATCAATTATCATAATGGCAAAGGTTGATGTACCGATAGTTTTCAATGCTTGTGGTAGTGTATGGAGAGGTTGACATATACAGCTAGTGAGTGTAAATAGGCACAATCTTTCTGGTAGGTAATTTGACATTTCATATATATATATATCTCAATCCTTAAAATAGTCATAGTCTTTGACTCAGTAATTCCACTTCCAAGAATCTATTCTAAGGAAATAACCAGAAATGCAGTCAAAGATATTTATTATCACATTATTTATAAAAGTAGACAATGCAAAACAAACTACGAGTCCAACAATGAGAAAATAGAAAAATGGATTGTGGCATGTCAGTATAAAAAGTGACTAAGCAATCTTCTTTTAAATTAGCTTTTGAAGAGTTTTTGGTAAACTATTCATTACATGTTCAGTGAAAAAAAAATCATGATACCAAACTGTATATGGTGCAATACCAATTATAGTTTTTAAATAAAAATATTCATTTTTATTTTACACCTATTGATTTGGTTTGGCTGCGTCCCTGCCAAAATCTCAACTTGAATTGTATCTCCCAGAATTCCCATGTGTTGTGGGAGGGGCCCAGGGGGAGGCAATTGAATCATGGGGGCCAGTCTTTCCCGTGCCATTCTCCCGATAGTGAATAAGTCTCACGAGATCTGATGGGTCTATCAGGGGTTTCTGCTTTTGCTTCTTCCTCATTTTCTCTCGCTGCCACCATGTAAGAAGAGGCTTTTGCCTCCTGTCATGATTCTGAGGCCTCCCCAACTATGTAGAACTATAAGTCCAATTAAACCTCTTTTTCTTGCCAGTCTCAGGTATGTCTTTGTCAGCAGCATGAAAACAGACTAATACACCTATATATAATAAATGTTCATTTATTTTACCCTATGTGGTAGTCATAATGAAAGGAAATAGTAAATAACAAAATGTTTAAAAGTGATTATCTCTAGTTGGTGGCATGATGGGATTTAGGTGGCTTTATTTTCTTCTTTACATAGTTCTTGCACTTTCTAAATTGTTAGTAATGAGCCTGAATTTGACACAGTCTCTTGTCTCCTGATGCCCTGTGGGACTTTATGACCCAGCTCACCCAGAGGGGTCTCCTGAGTCTGAGGACTGAGCTGGGCCTGGCCCTTCAGCTTGGGTGGAGGCCCTGTGTCTCCCCTGCCTGTCCTCTCCATCTGAGCCCAGTTCCCACCTCACCCAGCACTCTACCCCACACTACCCCAAAAGATCCTCCTTTTCTTACACAGCATCTGTATGTGGTGTTTGACTGTCTCTTCATACCATCACCACCCTTGCCTAGCATCTTCCCCAGAAGGCCAGTCTCAGGTGACAGTGGTTTTGATCATGCCTAGGACAACCGTGGGACCTGCACCCTCGCCCTTGTGAATATCCTTGCCCCTGCTCTCCCATCCCTGCTGACCAGGACCAGCATCACCGCTCAGATGGGCAGCTGAAGCTTCACCCACAGCAGACTGGCCCTGGCTGCTCTTCTGCTCCTCTCAGAGCTCTTCCCCTGCACCATAGTACCAACCAGACTGCCCTGGTTTCACTTCCTGAGACACGCCGTTTTCTCTCTCACCTCCAGCACTCCTTCCAGCCCCTCCTGTTTCCTGCCCAGGCTCCTCCTTGCCTGGAAAGCCCGGTCCCTCTCTCCTACTCATTCATCCCTAAGGACACTCTTTGGGAATGTAGCTTTCTTGGCCTCTCCTCTCTGGGAGGACAGGTGCCCCTCCCCTGTATTTACTCTTTCATTTCATCCTATGGCATTGCACACAGTGGGGTCTCAAAAACAAGCCGTCATCTGTGCTGGGAAACATCTTCATGGCAAACCTAGCAGAGGTGGAAAGCTCTCTTTACAGTGTAACCATCCTCACCCCAGAATGGTATGGAACTATCACAACACAAAAATTTCTTTTCCTGTCTACAAAAATCGTAGTCTTCGGCCTTCCTCTCCATCCCTGGCAGGACTACCTCACTGCTCCTGAAGACTGCTGAATGCTCCCAGCCACCAACTTTTCACTACTGCCACTGCCACCAGTTCTCTCCCCACCCAAAACAACTCATGCCACAGAGACTGTAAAATCTGTCCCCAAAAGCCCAGCTCAGGGCTTGAGCTCAAAGAATTTTTCCAAGACAGAGGTCTTGAAACCCCGGGTCAAGGTGTGTTCATCATGATTCTTAAGACCACCTTCCCCACAGGCTGACAGCTGATCTTTTCCCTGGCTTGGGCACTATGCAGCCTCAGCTCATGGGCATGTTATGGTCATATAGGTTGGGGGGGGCAGGTGTTGTTCAGCACATGAGCTTTGGAGCATACAGAGTTGGGTGGGGTGTCAAGGGTTGGGTGTCCCCTGCTACCTGTAAGACACATGTGGGACCTTGGGTAGGTCACATTACGTTTCTAAGCCTCTGTTTTCTCATCTATAAAACGGAGATGATGCAAAGGTTTATCCTACTGAATGCACACAGAGAGTTCACAAGTGTCATCGGGGTGGGAAAGAAGCAGAACTGTGCTGTGCCGTAACTCCTGCCAAACAGGCTGCAGCCACAGAGATCTGATGTCAGTTCTTCAAGGAATGGATTCTGTGACTCACTGAGTTTTTCTGTGATTGTAGAACAGTGGCCACAGAGCAGTGATATGGGAAGGAAGACAACGTGGAGGTCAGAGATGGCTCTGTTTCCTTCTATACTCCGTCTCCAACTGTGAAACCACATCCATGAGACCTTCGCCAGAGCAGGACCCAGCACGGGGTCTGACCGGAATACAGGAAGTTGCCATAGCTATAACTACCCATAGCTAAGTACCTTATCTCATTTAATCCCAGCAACACTCTCACCCACTTGACAGATGAGGAAAACTGTGGCTCAGAGAGGTTAAGTACATTGTTCACTATTACCCTGCTGGGAGATAGTGTCTGGAAACAGGTTTGCCTGGCATAATTGTTCCAGAGGGGATTGATATGATTTCCAAATTTGGTGGGTGTGGGACAAGAGCAGGGGTGAGCTTCCAAATTAACTATTGGGATTGTAAAAAGAGGCACCACAGAGAACTGGCATTCCCCAGAACCTCCAAGGTCTGGGGTACCCAGGAAGGCTTCAAAGTAGAGGGAAGGAAATGGCTCCAGTTCCTTCTATACCTGCCCTCCAACTGTGAAACCACATTCATGAGACCCTACCCACAGGATCCTGAAGGATGCCTAAACTGTACTTGCCAGGGAAGTCCAAAGGGGTTTTCCAGGCAGAAATCATAGCAATAGCAAAGGCTCAGAAGCAGAAGCAAGCTAAGCCAGGCCGGCCAAGAGGCCATGGGAAGCCTACACTGGCTGTGGAAAGGTTTCTAGGAAAGGTATCCCGTATCCCATGTAAGGATTCACTCATCTCAGGGGAGGCTGAGGGAGTTAGGAGACTGGAATTTGGTCTGTTACTCTTCACCAACCCACACCACTCTCTGTATGCCTCTTCCCCACATCATCAATGGAGAAAATTCCCTGCCAAAAGCCTTTCTTGCATTGGCTTACTTACTCTATCTCTATAGGGAAGAGAGAAACTTGCCTCTTGGAATCCCAAGAGTGGTAAAAACAGTTATGACTGATGGTCCCTGCAAAACTACTTCTGAGGGAACTGTGAGGGTCAAAACACACTCCTCTCTGGTGACAGCTTCAACTGCCAGGTTGAAGCTGCCCCTGGTGAACACTTCTCATCTCCAAAACAGCAGAACCAACTCAGGGCCCAGAACCATTCAGACAACTGACAAATCTCACCTTCTAGCAAAGGAGTGGATGCAGGGCTGCTGACAGCTGGATGTGTCTAAATGTTGAATTTGACGAAGGTGACAATACAACTATTTTGACTGCTCTTTGTCTTTTTGGATCCTGGAATTTCCCACTCATTTTGATTAAAATAAAGTTTTGCTCAAGAATGGAGAAGGCCCCTGGTTTGTCAGATCCTAAGACAAGGAGGCAGATTAATTATTTAGGTCAGAATACAGAGAGCCTTGCATCTTTTTTATTCAAGATAGTGGCAGGATGGAGGGGCTAGTATGGTGTGTCTGGGGTGTAGAGGACATGGTTTTTGCTGAAGCGTGTGTGGGTTTGGTAGGGAAAAAGGAAGAGATGGGTCTGGAGATTTGCAGGTTGGGAGTTCTGTCATTTGTCCCATTGACTATGTGAGCAGCTGCAGGGAAGATTTGAGCAGAAGGGACAGAGCCTCTACTTGAACGATATCCCAGCCACCTCAGTCTTCTCTTGTCTCTCCTTCCCCTGTCCTGATCTATCCAAATGCCTTCAGCCACATCACCTTCCCCATGGTGTCTCCCTCTCCGCCCAAGAATGGATAGTGGGGAAGAGGGGAGGCAGCTAGGTCAACCCAGGCCAAGGATGGGAATAGAGTTGGCATTAAGAGGAGCATCTCATCTATGCTCCTGGCAGGCCCCAGAAGCTGGGCTGTTGGACTGATGGCCATGGGTAAACCTCTAGGAAGAGGGTCTAGGTGTCAGGCAGCATCAGGATCCAGGGGCAGCAACATCTCCCAGAGCAGTCAAGGTGACTCCAACTTCAGGAGTTTGCTCCAAAGCGGTGTCCACACTGCAATTCTTTCCAAAGGAAACATTGGTCAATGTCTGGAGGCATTCTAAGTTGTCGCAATCGGGAAGTGAATGTGATTGGCATCTAGTGGGTAGAGGCCAGGGATGCTGCTAAACATCCCACAGTGTACGGGAAAGCTCCGCAAAAGAGAATTATCTGGCTCAAAATGTCAATAGCACCAAAGATGAGAGGCCCTGCTCCAAAGCTGTCTTCAGACATAGCAGAGAGACATGAGGCCTCCACACCATCTCCCCAGACCCCTGGCAGCCCATTCCCAGGTCAGAATGTCCTTCTCCAGAGGCAGTTCTGGGAGGGGGCACCAGAGTTTGCGAGTTCCTAGCAATGACACTTTCCAGCAGGAGAGCAGGGGTTGGGAGATGGGAATGCAAGTGTAAGGAAATGAGACTTCAGCTCCCCCCACCATCACCACCACTCAGACCCATCCAGCAACCAGGGGTGCTGCACACGGGCTTCTCGTTGGTTTCAGCACTTCAGACAACCTGACACTTGAAGGAGTTAGGCAACACTGACTGGCCCAGGGTAGCTGGGGGAACTCTGGGACCTGAGATCTGCCTCAGCAATCTCCAACACCCCAAGAGCTTTGCGTAATTCATAGTTCTTACTTCCCCAGCCACACAGAGAGCAAGTGTCAGCCAGCCTCCCAGGGGGGTGTGTGTGTGTGTGTGTACCTGCACACATACAGATAGGACAAGACTCACTTTAGCAGAAGGAAACCTGCCTTGGGAGTCACCCATCTCCACTTGTCTGTCTACGGCCTCAGCTCTCTGGGGACTCCAGTTCAACATTTCTGGAAGCCAATAACCTCTCCTTTCATCAGATGCCCAGTGGGTGAGGTGGGGGCAGGGTGGCAGGGGGCGCTGGTAATGCAATGAGACAACAGCCTTTACATGCGACCAAACTCTGAGCCACTGTTATTGGGGGAAGACCTTCAGAATCTCAGGGTGTGGCTGTGACATGTCTCCTGCTTCTCTGCTCCACCAGTCACTTCTCACTCCCTCTGTCCCTTTACTTATCCTTAAAATGAAGTAAGGGTGAAGTATTTCCTACCTACATGTGAAGGTATTACCCACCATGTGAAGACCACTTTCTGTACACCAGGTGCCTTATATTCATGCCATTCTCACAAGAGCCATGTGAGAAATTTTTACCAACCCAGTGATAAGGGTAAGAAGGTGGAGGGGAAATGGCTGGTCCAAGGTCACACAGCCAGGAAGTGATGGAACTGGTACTGGAATGCAGTCTATGTGACACTGGCTCCTCCAAGGAGGATCTGGGAACTCTCAGGGCCATGCTACAAGGTGGGGTCCATACACTCCAATGTGGGGAGGGCTCCCAGAGCAAAGGCCTCCATGTGGGGGGCATTTATTAACAGTAGAAACTCGAATTAGAGGAACGCCCCCAGCAGGGTGGGCCGTTAGTGCCCCGGGGTACCGGGCAGAAGCCTATGTAAACACTCCTGAGACCTACAGCCAAACCCCTGCTGCTGTTGGCTGGGCAGGCCAGGCCGGGCTAAAAATAGAAGGCTTCTCAGGTCCAGCTCCCTGTGCCCAGCCTCCTCCTCTCCCCCTCCCTCCTTCCCTACAGGGCAGGAGCCAGGCTTCTAGAAGGAACAGAGACTTTAAGACTTTCCTTTCAGATCAAAGAGGATCGTTAGCTTGATACTCAATGGGCATGTTCCAAGTTCTAGAGGGGCCGTAACTGGGGGGAGCTCCTGACTCCAAAACCCCACCCAACTCCCTCCTAGGGAGAGAGCTGTCAACCTCCAAAACCCACCCGGGGAACGAGGGAGGTCGAGGCCAAAACTTGGCCAATTTCTGCACATCTTGCAATTCAATCTGGAGCCCCTTTGCTGTCTTTCCTTCTCCTGAACCTACTCTCAATGTTGACAGCACTGGGCGATTTCTGTATTTGCCAGAGTCTTCTCGTGGGAGGTGGGCTCCGGGCCCTCTCGGAAACCCTCCGGAGACCGTGGGGATGAGGCAGCGCTCAGCCAGAGAAGTCTTGGAGCCCAGGACCAGCGCTTCAAGTGCACCGAGCGGGAGGCAGGGGCGCAGGGAGGGAGGCTCTGGACCGGCCGCCTCTGCCGACTCTGGCCCCGGTGCAGGTCAAGGCTTGGGCCTGGGGATTTCCTTTCAAAGGTGACTTAGAACAGCTTCATTAGGGTAGCGCCCTCCCAGGAGGGCCCTAATGGCGTGTTTGGCAGAGTCAGCGAAACGCGGCGCCCTGCAGCTCCAGCGGCGGGGGAGCGCCCTCTCCCGCGCCCTCGCCCTCTCCCGTGTGGGGCAGCTGCGCGCACGGGGCCATTTGCAGCGCAAGCAGCCTAGTGTGCGGCCGCGGCGCCCAGGTCGGAAGGGAGGCGGCATCATGGAGCTGAAGAAGGACATCAACGCCGTATCTATCGACATGCTGCTGATCGTGCACTCGGAGAAGCGGCGCGCCGCACAGGGTACGCACTCAGACCAGCAGGCGGACCCGAGCGCGCTGCTGCAGCGCCGAGGAGGTAACGCGCGCCCGACCCGGGTACCCGGGTCCCCCGGCACCTCGGCCTCCTTGCCACAGGGCCCGCCCGCCGGGGGGCGCCCATTGCTCCCCCGAACGAGGTCTGCGAGCCCGACCCTCTCCCCCATGGCTGCCGTCGCTTCCCCGCAGTGGCACCGGCGTCCCGTGGCAACGCGCAGTCCCGTGGCAACGCGCAGCCCCGTGATTGCCCCAGTTTGACTCCCTGTGCAGGCCTGTGGGTGCTTCCGTCACCCCTGGGAGTCTTTTTCCTCCCAGCCACTCCCTGACGGGGAGAGCAAGACTGGAAGATACCCTGGAGGAAGGCGGCCAGAGCCTCAGAGCTCACTCACGGGTAGCAGAGGCCTGCTCCCCTCCCGCAGCACACTGCAGGGCACAGGGGACGCTGGGAAACCTTTGTGCTGAGTCAGCCTTTGAGATGGGGAGCGCCCTGTGTGGCCCTGCACAGTTTACAGCCTCAGTTTCTCCTTTCTTGAGACTTTCTCCTAGCCTTCTATAGATGGCAGGCATGAAAGGCGTAAAAGGAACGCAGTTTTGGATAGGGTAAGATTTGAAACCTGCTGTCTCCACTTGAACTTATCCATCAATTTTACTTGTCCTACATATTTTCTGGGTAAATTTATAAATTGTAGATTGGTAAAATAAAGTGACTGTTTACAGAGTGATTGTGGAAAGCAGGATCCGGGCCTCTCTGTTCTCCAGACGACAGAACACAATGTGAATAGAGTGCAGATGGATGGTAAGGAAGGTTAAATAAGCCCCTGAAAAGCCAGAGAACCTCAGGGTCCTGGATGGCAAGCTGTCTCCGAGGCTGGTGTGAGGATGCACTAGGCGGACTGTGGGCCAGTTCTTTAGAAGTTAGGCCTGACAGTCCATGCAGGAGAATGACTTCTGCCTCTCTCCTCCCCTCCAGCTCTGGAGCTCCTTGGAATTCCTGCTGCTGCTCTGCCCTTGGTTCTTCTGTCCCCAGAGCCTCTGTGCACATTGAACATCCACCTTCCACCTGCCTTGCTAAAGTAATGCTGCTGTGGATGGCCTTGCCACTACCAGCCACATAGGCTAGAGCTGCCTCCGGAGCCCTGGGGACTTCCTGGGAAGGCAGGCAGGGGAAAGAAACAGAATCTGGAGGGCTGAGTATGTTGACAGGCACTCTAGTCTCAGGGCTGATTCCTGACTGAAGCAGGAGTTGTTTGGATTCATTGGCTCTTTAGTTCTCAGAGCTGCTCTTGGGAGAAGGGGAAATGGCCTGTCCAGGGTATTTGTAGTTAGAAAATCAGCAGAGGGCATCAACTTCTTGATAGAAATGAGACTGCTCTGAATACATGTACCACAGTCCAGAATGCCTTCTCCAGTGTATGGTGAGGCCTAGTTCCAGGTCAGCCCACAAGTCCCACGATCCTCTCTGATCACGTCACTTCTAAAGACTCTGACACTAGAAAGGGCAAAGAATGCAGAGAAGCCCAGGAAATACCAGGCATCAGGACTGTCCTGAGAGGTGCCCAACACCCAGCACAAACTCGCCATGACTCCAGACTAATGGATGCACACTTGTGACTGTGACAGAGAAAAAAAGACCCCTAATGGCTGGGCCCTTTCTGCTGAGCTTTTTCTCCAAATATTTTCCTGATGGCCGTTTCTCACAGATGCTATGAGTGACAGTGTAGAGATCTCTGTCACTTATTCACAACCAGAGCAGAGAGGAGGGAAAGTGCATGACTTTTGATGCCTGGTGGTCAACAATGATATTCAGGAGACCCCAGGGTAAGCCAGCCTGCAGACCCCCTCCTCAAAAAACAGCCTAAGGGAGGAAAATGCCCAACAAGATCAGCTTGGTCCAAAGCCTCCCATGGGTGCAAAGATCTAAAACAAACCCATGATCACTTTCAGGTATCTCCTCCTTTCTCCTCCGCACTCCAGGTCCTCCACTGGAGAGTGGATCTTCCTTGGCTATGTAAAAGAGGGCCTAGACTCCATGTCAGAAAAGATCAAGGCTCAGTTATTGTTGCAATGAAGAGGATGGAGTAATCTGTAACCAGTGGCCCTTCTGCTGGTGGCCTTGTGGAAGAAAAGAGTCAGGGGGACAAGAAGGCAAGGAGAGTGTGGACAGGCTAGATCACTAGGAATTTGGGCTACAGAGCCAGCAGATGTTCTCTCCCATTTCTGTAAGGCATCCTCCCAGTCATTTCCCTCAAACAGTTCTTCTCCAAAACGTGCCTGAAAGCCCTCAACTCCTATCAGAAAGTAAAGTGCATATATTCCTGCGGCAGTAGAGGATATAGCCTATAGCTGCCTGCAGCAAGACCCAATGAGCTTCGAAGTTTCAGGCCTTATCCCAAAAATCTATGTGATTTGTGTATTCTACTCCATAGGTGTGTCATGAGGGTTCCAAGTGGTAAGTCACTGGCCCTGGCTATGGGGGACTCTGCAGAAAAGAAGGGTGTTAAGAAGGGAGTGGCGGCCCCTGAGTGGTTGAGAGGGCTGGAGAATGAGACTCAAGGCTGAACTTCCAGGAACAGTGCCATCAGCAGTACCACAGAGCTGGTCTAGTGAGGAAACCTCCTCGGCCACCAAGGAGCCCTGAATACTCCTTCCGCGCCAGAATCTCAATTTTATTGCAGCAGCACCCGCTGCCAGAACGTATCCCCGTGCTGTGCCAGGAACTCGACCTTGCGGCTACCACTTGCAGCCGCAGCCAGAGTGAGAGCTTTCCTTCCCTTCCCTGTTGCATCACCAGGTCCCAAGGCAGAGTGAAACACAGGTACATCAGATTGGCCATGGCTAGGCCATACGTGTTTACCCTCTAGCTGCAAGGGAGGCCAAGAGAACTGGCAACTGTCATTTTCCGTTCCCATTGGGATTGACGGTCTTAGCCCACTCCTCCCACTCTATATCAAGACTCTAAAAGTGAGTGATTCACCACTTACAGAAATAGGCAGGCAACATGGATAGCAAATGACTTCTAAAATAATGCTTTCATGTGTATGCAGAGGAGAGGTGGAAGTGGAAAATGGGCATCTCTACTACAAAAATTCTCCCCAAATGATCCTGATAACCAACCCCACTGCCCTTGAAAACTGTTTTAACACTTTTTAGATGTTTTGAATTTTGAGAGTTGCATTCATTTCCTCAGGGGCATCTGATTCATGGGTAACCTCTCTCAGATTCCAAGAGAGCCAAGATCCACCTGCTCTACCATAACCCAGATAAGTCTGCAACTGGCACATCACTCTTTTGCCCTGGGTCTCCCGCCTCAGAGAAACTTGTTATTTTGCAGGATTCCAAGGCATTGGAAATGGAGTCCGAAGATGGCAGAAATTAGAAGGAAATGACCTTCACGGTAAATTCTCTTTTTCCTTTCAACCTATAGGATTTAATACATTGAATAATAACTGGAAGGATTGGGTTTCACTCATTTGAAGACTGGCCCTAGATATCTAACCACTGAACAGAAAGTGGCTGCTCCTGACCCAGCCAGGCCTCTAGGACCACTGTGACTGTGGGAAGTGGTCCCTGGTGTCAGGTCCCCTGCTCTCCTGGAGGCTATGGCTGAAGAACAGGAACTTGAGCACCCATTTGTTTGCTGGCTGAGCTGTAGGGGAGGACTTAACATCCCTTGGGATGGTGAGGTTTGAGTGTGCTCCTATGAGAGGCAGCCATCTATGTTTTGAAAATGTTTCCCAGCAGAGAGGACAGTGGTCTGCCTTGGGACGGTATGACTTGAGGCCTGAGAAGATGCCACTTAAGGGTTCTATAGCTTCCTGCTGGCCTGGACCCAAAATACAATAAGAAGTCAGCTTCCAAAGCCTCTTTTTTCTGGTGCCAGGCATCTGCCACCCCAGGCCCAGGATCTCTTTGGGAACACTAAGGGGCCAACTATAATAGGCTTTATTCTATTCCCTTTAGAGTTCATTAGCCCAGCCTCCAGGGACAAACATCAGGGACATTGCACAGTGGGCACATGAGGGTTCTAGTAGAGACCAAACCTCTACTCCCAGAACCCCAGTAGAGAACTCCATCCACTCCCAGCTAAGTGAGCCCTGGGATCAGATGACTGGTTTATCAAATGCCAGTCTAAAGGAACCACCCTCCATGACACAAATGTGGAAATAGGATTGCAGATGAATAGGACTAAACTGCTAGGTTCTACCATCCTTTTGACAATAATGAAAGGGAAAGATGAAGTTCTAAAAGTGAATTCATTCACTCATTCTGTCCACAAATGCCTAGAGTGCTTACTTTGTGCCAGGCATGAGTCTAAATATTGGAAATGAAACAGTGAAAAAGACAACCAAGAACACTGCCCTCAGGGGAGCTGTGTGAAAATGATTGGAATTGTAATGCACTGCAGGTGAGTCTCGACACCCTGGAGGTGAAGAGTGTTCCTATGTTCCCTGCCTTTGGTAGGAGTCCTCAAGACACACCCTCCACCCCTACCCTGCCACTGCCAGGGAACCACCCCCTCTGTGACCTAACCTATAGACATGCATGGGTGCAATGGCTTCCCTGTAACCTTGCTACAGGGGCCATCAGTTGGTAGACATGCCAGTTTTAGCTCTACTGAAGTAGACACCAAAGCTAACAAAACTCTGCTATGGGCTACTGAGAATTTTGATAAGAATCAGACCCCCAGAGACCTGTTAGCCACAGAAATGGCCATGCAGGGCATGGAAGGTATGCATGCTCGGCCCATGTGTGAGTGGGTGAGCGGGCAAGCAAGCCACAGGTGGAAGCAAAGAAGCACAGCATCCTTGTTGGTTGCAGCTCTCTCATACCTTGCCTGAGTTGTCTGACACTCATCTTAGGGCTTCTCAGGCATGTTATTACATCAGGAGAAGATTGAAATATACTGAATTCATTCTATTTTTACCATCTTCTGGGTTTCTGATTTAGGAGAAGGTTAGTGGAAAAATATCACAAAACACAAAGTGACACATTGACTATTACAAGACCATTACAAGACTCTTGTAAAAGACATGAAGTGAGTCTTAGCACTATGTGTCAGCTGATAGAAGATGATTAAAATAGTCCTTACAAAACCACCATGAGAACTGGGAGTTTCAGGTACATGCAGGGCTGGAGAGAGGCTCTCCAGAGGCCCTGAGCCCAGAAAAAAATGACACTTCTACCATTCCACCAACATGTGTAAAGCAAAATTTCATTTATTTTTCAAATGGTACGTTTACATGCATGCAGAAATCAAAATTAGTTTCTCTCTGTGTTTTCTGATGCTGAGATTCTGAGTGCAGGTATTGAAGCTGACCTTTTCTCATACCTGTCTTACCGGTGCCCAAGGCACCCAGCCCTGGTAACCAGCAGGCTGCCCAGCCCTGGTAACTGGATGGCTTCCATCTTAGAAGGAAGTGGCTGATGGCATGTGCTGGTGGAGTGCACACAGACGCTGCTGAGCATGGGGTTGATCCAGAAGGGCGCATATTCCCCCTGTTGCTACCCCGTGCACTGCTTGGGCTGGGGCATTGGCAGGGTGCTGAGACTAGAGAGCTCCAAACTTTTCGAAGCAGCAGGTGTTTGGGCCCAGCCGCCTCCTCACCCCCGCCACCCCACCCCGATAGCTTGCCCAGCAACGGGCTTCCCCTGCTGTGATTGGCTACTTTCCTTGGTCCTGGACAAAGTCTGCCTAGTAGCACAGGGACTGACGCTCCACAGCTAAAGGGAAACCAATTGTGCAGCCTTGACTATAAATACCCCACAGCAGCTATGCCAGCCAATCACCCTCCTTGAGGATTCCCTTCCCGGATTTTGTTTCCTCCCTCAGGCAGCCGAGGCACTGCCAGCTGTGCCTGCAGGAGGCGGCCCTGGCCTCCCTGTCCTCGCCTGGTCTGGGGCTCCAGCCCTGCATGCCACATCACCCTGTATTGGAATACACAGTGGACCTGGCCCTCGGCTGACTAGTGTGGGGCTCAGGGACCTAGCTGCGCCTGTTCACAGGAGAAGGCTGGAGCAGGCAGGCTTTCCAGGGCAAGACCCTGTCAGGTGGATCACAAATCCAGCCTGGCTCAGTACCTCACCCCCTACCTTGATTGGCTTCTGCGTGGGCCCAGGCATGGGAACCACTGAGTGGCTCATCTGCACAAGAAGAATCATCTAAATGGACCTGTTCAGGCCAATGCCCCAGAGGCATACTTGTTTCCACACTGAGGCACTGGTCCCAGTGGTCACCTCCAGTGACAAGCCCACTGCAAGCCAGCAGGAAGCTATAGAGAGAAGATGGCAGGCCAGGGTGGTAGTGGTGGGTGAACCTCCAGCTGCCACCATCCTCCCCTTGCCCAGCCTTTCCCCCACCCCTCTGAAGCAGAGGTTCAAGGGCAGCCTCACTAAGAGCAGGCCACAGCAGCAACTGTAAAGAAGGGAGGAAAGGTCATGCTTCCCGTAGGAGGGCAAGTAAGCCTGTGACCTCCCACTTCTTGGCCAATGGCAGGAACTAGGCATCACTCCATGGCAGCCTGACTCCACTAGGCACTGAGGACAACTCTGTGTCCCAGGGACAGAAATATCCCAGCATGTGGAGAGAATGTGCGTAGAGTGCATGCCCTGCAAATGCTTGTGAAACAGAACCAAACTACACATCATCCCGTCTCCTAGGCTGCTTCTTCTCATCGAGAAGCAGGAGGCTCAGCCGGGCGCAGTGGCTCACGCCTGTAATCCCAGCACTTTGGGAGGCCGAGGCGGGTGGATCACGAGGTCAGGAAATCAAGACCATCCTGGCTAACACGGTGAAACCCCATCTGTACTAAAAATACAAAAAAATTAGCCAGGCGTGGTGGCGGGCGCCTGTAGTCCCAGCTACTCGGGAGGCTGAGGCAGGAGAATGGCGTGAACCCAGGAGGCAGACAGAGCTTGCAGTGAGCGGAGATCACGCCACTGCCCTCCAGCCTGGGGGACAGAGCAAGACTCTATCTCAAAAAAAAAAAAAAAAAAAAAAAAAAAAGAAGCAGAAGGGCTCAACTGGGAGTCAGAAGACCTGGGGTTTAAGTCCCAGGTCAGAACCTCCCAGCCTGCTCCACAGAAAGGTGTGAGGATCAGTGGGGCATCTGTGTATGGACAGTGCTTTTGAAACTGTGCCTAATGACGCCAAAGTTGGGAGTTATGGCTACAAAGACCGTGGAAGACTGGTAGCCTGTTCCAGAAGAAACCCAGCGTGTGCTGGCACATGATAAGGGGCACAAGGGGTATGTGCACATGGGCTTCCAGGCATTTGTCTCCATGCACAGTGTCATTGTGCTGGTTTGCACATGTGCACACTGTGAGGGTGCACACACATTTAGGCCTGGGGATGTGCTTGGCCCTCGCCGGCCCACCTTTCCTGCAAACACATACAGCCCTTTGCTCTGCCTGGGGTCAATTCCCCAGTGGTCACTGCAGGCCTCTCTGTCTTCCTTAAATAGAAAACTTGGTGGAGAAGCAGCACCCTCAGCAGCCCCAGGTGATCACTTCCTACAACAGCCAAGGTAAGTGATTCACTGCTAGCCATGACCTCCCCTGCAGACGTGTGCCCCGACCTGATGCTCTGGCCAGTGACAGCCCAGGATGTGGAGCTCAGACTATGGGGAGCAGGGTCCTCTCTGCGCCCATGGGTTTTGGAAAACCCTTTTCCTCTCCCTGTGTCTCACGGGAAGCAGCAAGAGGCTGCACAGTCTGAGTCTTCCCCTCACCATGAGATCAAGAAATAAAGCCCATGGGCCTCAGAGCCCGCTGCTGTCATCATCTTCACTATTACTGTCATCACTATTCAACATTCAACATTCAGCATTTGTTGAATGCTAACCATGTGCCAGACTTGTGCACTTATTCTCATGTAAATTAAGCTTCACAGTAATCCTGTTTACCATCCTCAAATTACAGATGAGTAAACTGAGGCTTGGAAAGGCTGTCATGTGTCCAAGATCACATGGCCAGCAAGAGTCAGAGCTGTGCAGCCTGACCCCCAGCAAGTCTCAGCTGTTACCCTTCACACATCTCTGCTTCCTCATCTCCCCTGGAAACCAGTCTCCCTCCTGCTGGCTCATGGCATCCAAGCCCTCCCTTGTCCTGACCCATAGCAGTTATTCGGCCTCTCCTGCTGAGACTGAGCCTTCCGAGGGCATCCTATCCAGTGAGTTTGCCACAGCAAGGCAGAGTGAGAGGCACCGTCATTGGGAGTCCTCACTTTTTGGGGACAGACTCTGGGGACTCGGGGAAGGCAGGCAAGAGCATCACTGACTCTACAGTTGACTGGATCTGAGCACATGACAAGATAGAGACAGGAGGGCCCCACAGCAGTGGTGGCGGGAGGCCAGGTTAGAGAGTCTCACTCCCACCGTGGTTAACTGCTCTGCATTAAATACTGGGCCCTGGTGTCCGTGTGCTCTCACAGGCTCAGCCGTAAGAGTTCATCACGCTTGCTCTGAGAGTTGATGTCCTAACCTGCAAGGAAATTATCTGATCAAATTCAGAGGCAGTGACTTCCCCCATGCCCCACATGAAGCAGGAGGACTCTGGAGGCCCTGGAGGATTGGAACCTCTCAGGGAATTGCTCTCTGAAATACAGGTGGACCAGCTTCTCTAGAGGAAGGCGCTGGCAGGTAGTGATGAAAGGCCAGCCAACTGGGGTTACCAGCATGGGGGAGCTGGCTCTCCTCACAGTGCAGGCCAATGTCCCTTTAGGCCAGAATTCCTGAGAGTGCAGCTCTAGGACAGGCCTTAGAGACCTCTGTGGGCCCAGCAGGACCTGCCACCAGCCCTAGAAACCACAAGGAAAAGCCCACATGCTGTTGCTTCTCGAAAATGAACTCAACTACACATGGCTCAACACAAAAAAAAGGACTCAGAGATATCTGGCTCTAATGAGAGTGGATTAGCACCACTTACCTCACTTAGTGAAGAAGACAGACAAAGGCCGCTGTCCTTGTGGAGCTGACATCCTAGTGAGGAGACACAGACAATCCTGACAAGTCAAACACCCTGATCCAGATAAAGCATGAGGGGAAGTGAAGCAGGAAGGATGATAAGGAGTGTATGTGGGAATGGGGGTCTGGGACTGTGCAGGGGTGTGTATTCATTTTCTATAGCAGCTATAGGAAATTTCCACAAATGAGGTGGCTTAAAATATCACAGATTTGTTCTCTCACACTTCTGGAGCCCAGAAGTCCAAAATCTGTTTTACAGGGCTAAAGTCAAAGTGTCAGCAGGGCTGGCTTTTTTTAGAGGCTCTAGGGGTGCCTTCGTTACTTGCCTTTTCCTGCTGCTAGAGGCTGCAGGCCCACCATGGCTTGTGGCTGCCTCACTCCAATCTCTGCTTCCATTGTCACATTGCCTTCTCTGCTTATAAATAGCTGAATCTCCCCGTGCTCCCTTGTATAAGGATATGTGTGGTTGTATTCAGGGCCCAGCCAGATAATCAGGATGGTCTCTCTATCTCGAGATCCTTAATTTAATCACAACCGCATAGTCCTCTTTGCCGTATAAGGTAACATTCACAGGTTCCAGCGATTCTGGCATGGATATCTCTAAAGGTCATTCTTCAGCCTATCCCAGGGGACAATTTAAAGTGGAGTAGGTGAGAACGGTCTCATTGGGAAAGTGACATCTAAGCAAGGAAAGAAGTGAAGAACAAATGATGTGGGTATCTGGGGAAGGGCTTCCAGCAGAGGGAGCAGTGAGCGTGAAGGCCCCCGGGTAGGAGCGTGTCTGCGTGTTCAAGGAGCAGGCAACTGTGCTGTGGAGAGGAAGGGAGGGGCATGGGCAAGGTGGGGGTAGCAGGAGAAGAGTCAGAGAGGACACAGGGCAGAGTTGGCAGGGCCTGGGAGGCTTCTAATCTGAGTGCGATTGGAAACCATTAGATGGTTGTAAACATGACAGCCTCCAACGCGTAGAGAATAAACAGAGGGGGCAAGGTTGGAAACAAGACAACCCTTAAGAGGCATCATGATAATCCAGCAGGAGACGTTCCCCCACGGTGTGAATTTGGGGTATACGAGAAAGAGAGGAGTCAAGGCTTGGGACCTGAGCAATGGGGAGGATGAAGGTGAGGGAGATGCAGGAGGAGCAGGTTGGGAAAGAAACATGAATTCAAATATGGCTTTGTGGAGGTTGGTGCCAGCACCTGCCATTTTGGAAAGCAGTGGCCAGGGAATCGTTACTCCATGTGCCACTTTCTTATTCATCCCATGAGCCTTGACAACCTTTGGGCTCTGTTCTGAGAACCACACCAGCCCTGAGAGAAGCCTTCTTGGAAGCTCTATCACAGTAATAGCGGTGACCAGAGGCGGGACACTTGGTGTGTGCCAGATATTAAGCTAAGCCCCTCTCATGGCTCACCTCATTCAATCTCCACACCCACCTTCTGTGGAAGGTTCTCATCCTCATTTTACAGATAGAGAAGCTCAGAGAGATTTAAATAACTTGCCTGAAGTCGCACAGTTAGCACATTCCAGACCCAGAAGTGGAACCCATGTCTGTGTGCTCTCGAAACCGGCGGGCTTAACTACTCCACCATACTGTCCCTTCCATACAGGGCAGGGACCGATCTGGTGGTGTTGATCTGGGTGCAGTACCCCCACCCAACCCCCACCCTCAACGTGCAGCCTAAGGTTTCAGTCTGAACTCGTTGCTCAGAATGCTTCAACATTGTCCCTCCTCCTCAGCCTCTCTTTCAATGATAGACTTTATGCAACAGGTGACAAAGGAACATTGGAATCCTGGGTCAGGGAAGGGGCTTTGGAGATGGATCTGTAGTGGGTGTGTGGGTTGAATGAATGGAAGGTGGGTAATCACAAGGAGCCCCTGCAAAGGACTTTTATTTTTTTTATTTTTTTTGAGACAGGGTCTCACTCTGTGGCCCAGGCTGTATCACAGCTCACTCCAGCCTCAAACTCCTGGGCTCAAGTGATCCTCCTTCCTCAGCCTCCCGAGTAGCTGGGGCCACAGGCGAGTGCCACCACATGGCTGGGTTTTTTTTTTTTTTGTAGAGATGGGGTCTCACTATGTTGCCCAGAATGGTCTCAAACCCCTAGGCTCAAGTGACCCCCCTCCCTCAGCTTCCCAAAGTGCTGGGATTACAGGCATAAGCCACCATGCCTGACCCCAAAGGACATTCTTGGGGAGTCAGTTTTCTGTTGGGGCTTCTGTCCTCGAGGTCATCAGCCCTTATTCCCATGCAAACACTTTGTAGAGTAGCCTTCTTTGATCATGCGTGCACTGGGGTCAAAGTGCCATGTTTCCAGACCTCAGACCTCCCTGTGGAGCTCCAGCCCATAGAAGGAATCATGAACAGTCCTTTGTTTTCAGTTCCTAATGGAAGCCAGGGGCAGGGCTGCCAGTGATGACCTTCATCATGCACACCAGCAGATGCCTAGTCGCAGCCCTGAGCTCTGGAACACTAGCTTGTCATCTCACAATGAGAGCTGCTGAGCGGGGTTTTCATGCTGTGTCTGGCAGTACCCCCTAAGGGTGGTGTTCCAGCATGTTATACAGAGCTAGATAGTCCCTGTCACCATCTAGCATGCTCGTTCCTGGGATGTCACTGCTCTCCACTTCCTGACTACTGCATCCTGGGTGGAATCACAGCATGTCTCTGTTGAATACCTAACCAGGGACTATTTAAGGGTATTTTTTTTTAAACTACCAATGCTTTAGCTGTTTTTCTGACTCTAAGCTACTGCAGGAAAAAAAAAAAAAAAAAAAAAAACTCCAAGGTAGAAGAAAAAAGGCTGTAAATGTGCCAACCTGTTATAGAAAAAGTTAACAAACACCTTAAACCAATGATGGCAAGTATTTCACATAAATCCCATGACCCCTGCACACATATATACACCCGTGCACATGCACACACACACACACCTGACAGTCTTTGTTAATTGATCCCTTCAGGCAGCCACTTCCAATCAGTCAGAGTTAATGAAAAACATGAAACCTGTTTGCCATACTGCGTTAGGTGTTCTGAGCCAATTAGGCCTTTAGATAAATCCTGATTGAAACCTGAAGAGATCTGGAGAGCAGCTGTCAGGTAGGAGAAACCTGACTGGGTGAAAGGCAGGTGCAGGGCAGTAAGCATGTGGACATTCTCATGCTTGCCTGTGTGCTCTGTTCCTGAGAAGGTGGGGGAAAAGCAAGGAGACCTGGCGGGGTCTAGGAAAGGGGCCAGGGAGCCACTTCTGAGGATTAGCAGAAAATAATCTCTAACAAGCTCTTAACTAAGATGGTCAAAACTGCAGCTTCAGAAATGTGACTTTGTTGACAGCTGGTGGAGCTGGGGAGGGGTGCATGAGAGAGGTCAGCCAGGCAGCCTGGAATCCCAGGAAGGGCCTCCTGTAGGTTTGGTTGTGATGGTTCATAGTCAAGATTAGAATAATGTACTGTGCTGTACTTAGGCTGTACTTAGGGTTTAGATCTGACTGCAAATTTTGCTCCAGATGATCTACTCTCTGTTAGAGATTGGCCACGTTAATATTGTTTCTTAAATTAAGAGTTTTATTTGATCCAGGAGTGTCATAGCCAGCAAACTCTCTCCACTCCATGCCCTAAGGAAGCATGAAGCTATATTGTGAATGCTCTTCCCCTTGAAACAGCGTGTCCAGCCCAGGCCCAGTTCCTGGAGCCAGCAAAGCCTCCCAGTGGTGCCCTCACACACCTGTAAGTGAGAGCAGGAATCACACTCCTACGAAGATCAGGGAGGCCGAGAAATGGGCTGTTTTCCTTGAGGGAATGCTAAGCAGCAGCACAGCTTTGGGGGAGAACCAGGAAGTGGGATTCAGGAAAATATTGGACATTGACGCCTGTCCAAGAGGGAAGAGGAATCACAGAAAGGAGAGAAGGGATTAGAAATAGTGATGGCTGGAGCTTCTGGGCCAGGGCCATGCTCCGAACATGAGCCCACCTCAACACCCTGCCCTGGAGGGACTTTAACAGCAGTTTGTTTTTCAGCTTGATCTCTCTTTCACAGAGAGACATGGCAGAAGTGGGACATGGCTAATACCCATGGAGACATGGCTCAGGACACCTAACACAGGGTGGCAAACAGGTGTCATGTTTTTCATTAACTCTGACTGATTGGAAGTGGCTGCCGGAAGCAACTAATTAACAGACTGTCAGGTGTGTGTGTGAAAGTACCTGGGCATTATGAGAAGTTTGGGGAAGAGATTCATTGTTGAACCCTAGGCCGGTAAGTTGTTCACTTTTGCAGTTTCTCTAAGCGTATGGAGATTGTTCCAGTCCAGCATTCTCCAAATTGTGTTTGACAAAATAGTATTGGGTCAAATCGAGTTCTTTACTACAGGACTACTCAGATCATTGTGTATTGTGACCTATGAGAGGGGAGAGAGTGAACATGTTTCTCAATTCATTTTTCACAAGGCATCTTGAAGTCAAGTACCACTTAGCACCCGCTTTAAAAGACACCTCAGAGGGTTTGAGGTGGAGAAAGTGGAAAGGAGAAGAACAGGCCCATGCCTCACTCATGATGGGAAGACACACAGGAAGTATTTGCTGATGGTGACAGCACCCAATCCTATGACCAGAACTGAATTATGCCTTGAACTCTGAAATACTTAATGTTTTAATTATAAACTCACAAGCTGATTTTCTCTCAACATGGAATATGCTAGAAACTACACTTCAAAATGAATGTTAACCCCTTCAAAGCTACGCTTGGCAGAGGCCACATTGTATCTTTTCAAATTGTTTGAGAATGACCCTCTTTGGCATGCAGAACAAGTTTATGAGTTACACAAAAAAGACAGTATTGTTATTCTACGAAAAATAATTGCAACGCATTTAGCAGGCAAAGGGTTATAAAAGGAGGTTTTACAAAATCAACGAGGAAAAAATAATACTTCAATAGGAAAATAGCCAATTCACAACATAAGAATTTAAAATGGTAAATAAGTATATGCAAAGAATACTACAATAAAACTAAATGTACAAAGCAACCAGGTATTATTATTCATTGATAAAAATTTAAAGG
This sequence comes from Macaca thibetana thibetana, assembly GCF_024542745.1. NCBI lineage: Eukaryota > Metazoa > Chordata > Mammalia > Primates > Cercopithecidae > Macaca > Macaca thibetana. The sequence continues at coordinate 37,252,029 of NC_065579.1, read as the reverse complement.
GTTGATAAAACCAAACATCAGTGAGTGTATGTGTGATCTACTTTTGCGTTACAAACCACCACACAACCTAGCAGCTTTAGACAATAAGCATTTACGAGCTCACCAATCTGCAGTTTGGCTAGAAACTCTCATTGGATCCATACCCAGCTGATCTTGGATCTTGGGTGGGCTTGCTCATGTGCTTGTTGTCAGCTGGTGGGTTGGCTGGAGACCAGCTGGTCTGGGATAGCCTCACCCGAGAGGCTATGCTCTGCTCCATGTGAGCTCTCATCTACAACCTGGCTCATTCACATGGCAGTTATGGCTGGGATCCCAAGAATGAGAATGGAAACCTCAAAGTCTCTAGAAGCCTAGACTCAGAACTTGTGCAACATCACTTCTGCCATGTGCTAATTGGCCAAACCAAATCAAAAGCCCAGCCCAGATTCAAGGGGTGGAACAAAAGACCTCTCATTGGGAGGAAGTGCAAAGTATTGCACTTTGTGACCAATTTTGCAATCAAGCACAGCGAGAATGTGCAAAATGGGCATTCTCTTGCATAGTACTGATGAGCTCATAAACTGATAAAATCATTCATGAGAAAAATTCGCCAATATCTAACAAAAGCCTTTAAAATATCCATATTATTTGATTCATACTTAAGAATTTATTCAAAGGAACTGATTTGCAATGTGTGCAAATCACTTTACATACATACAAAGATGTATGTACCAGAGTGTTCATTGCATCGTTTCTAATAGCAAAACTGTGAAAAGCTAAATATTCAACAAATAGGGATTGCTTATATGGATTATAAACCATCTACAAAATAGAATACTATGCAGCCATTTGAAATGATAACATATGGCTATGCTTACTGACATGTAAAGATTTAAATGAAGAAAGCAGATTATGAAAAATATGTTTACTGTAATCTGCTTTGGATTTTTAAATGTAGAAATGAAGTCTTAAAGGAGTTTCACTTTCTACTTTATATCTTTCTGTGCCATCCAAGTTTTTGTTTTAATTCTGCTTGGTTTTTTTTGTGTGTGGTTGGTATTTTTGCTTTTATTTTTATTTTAAATTAACATACAGTAAAATTGAATTTTTGTAGTGTGCAGTTTTGATTGCTAACACATGCATAGATTTGTGTAACCACCACCATGATGGTTACCATCATCAGAATATACAGAATACACCACCATCAGAATATACAGCAGTTCTATTACCCTCTTTAAAATTATCTTGTATGGACTCTAATCCTCCCATCACTCTTAAGAGTTCCCTTGTGTTGTTGCAAAGTACTTTTTTTTTTTTTTTAGACAGACTCTCGCTCTGTTGTCCAGGCTGGAGTACAATGGCACGATCTTGGCTCACTGCAACCTCTGCCTCCCAGGTCCAAGCGATTCTCCTGCCTCAACCTCCCAAGTAGCTGGGGTTACAGGTGCCTGCCACCACACCCAGCTAATCTTTGTATTTTTAATAGAGATGGGGTTTCACCATGTTGGCCAGGCTGGTCTCAAACTCCTGACCTCAAGTGATCCAACCACCCCGGCCTCCCAAAGTGCTGGGATTACAGGCGTGAGCCATCATGCCCAGCCGAGAACTATTTCTTGATACAGATGTACCACAGGTTGTTTATCCAGTTCACTCACTGAAGGACTTTTCAGTTGTTTCCAGTTTGGGGTGATTATGAATAGAGCTGCTATATAAACATTTGTGTACAGGTTTTTGTGTGAACATAAGTTTTCATTTCTCTGGGATAAATGCCCAACAGGGCAATTTTTAGGTTGTATGGTAAGTACATGTTTTGTTTTATAAGAAACTGCCAAACAATTTTCCAGAGTGACTGTTCTATTTTACAATCCCACTAGCAATATATGAGATCCAATTTCTTTGCATCCTTGTCAGCATATGATATTATCACTATTTTTAAATTACAGTCACCCCTCAGTATACATGGGGGATTGGTTCCAGGACCACCCACATATAACCAAATGTGGGCATACTCAAGTCCCACAGTCGTCCCTGCAGAAACCCCATATAGGAAAAGTTGGTCCTCTACATGCGAGTTTTGCACTCCACGAACAGTACTCTGCATCTGCATCTGGTAGAAAAAAAGGACATATGAGTGGACTTGTGCAGTTCAAAACCATGTTGTTCAAGGGCCAGTTGTATATTATTGCTCTTCTAATAGACGTAATGTCTCATTTTGGTTTTAACTTGCCTTTTCCTAATGGCTGATGATGCTGAACATCTTTTCATGTGCTTATTTTCCATCCATAATCTCTTTTATGGTAAAATATCTGTTCTTTTTCCCTTTTTCCAATTGAATTGCCTTTGCACTTTTGTAAAAATTTATTTTGCCATGTTTGTGTGAGTCTATTTTTTATTATTGTTTATTGATCTGTTTATCCTCTTACCAATATCACACTGTTGTGATTACAGCATCTTCATTAATGCATCTTAAAATCAAAGAGTGGGAGTCCTCCCATCTTTTTTTTCAAAATTAGTTTAGTTATTCCAGTTCCTGTGCCTTGATGTCTATATTTTATAATTATGTATTTGCACAGTTCCCCCAAAGTGTTTGGTTGAACTTGTATTAAATCTATAGATCAATTTTGAGAGAACTGCCCACTTGACAATTCTAAGTCTTCCAATCCATAAACATGGTATGTCTCCCTATCTATTTAAGTCCTCTTTAATGTGTTTAATCATATTTTGGAGTTTTCAGTACGCGATTATTACCCATGTTTGGGATTTTTGTTTGTTTTAGATTTAGAACTAATATTTTAATTTTGGAACTATGGGAAATGGTTATTTTTAAATTCCATCTCCAATTGCTTATGGCCAGTATACAGAAATACAATTGATGTTTGTATGTTAACCTTGTATACTGTGACCATGCTAAACTAACTTACTAGTTCTAGGAGCTTTTTCTTGGAGATTACTTGGGATTTTCTATGTAGACAGACATATCAACTATGAATAAGGACAGTTTTATTTCTTCCTTGCCAATCTGTATGCCTTTTATTTCTCTTTCTTGTCTTATTACACAGGGTGGGACTTCTAGTACAATATTATTAGGATCAGTGAAAGTGGACATCTACGACTTGTTCCCAATATTATTCTAAGTTGTAGAAATTATGTACACATAGGTTTTGTATCATTCCTTTATTATTATTTTAATACTTATGAGGGCCTACAGTGATAGCCCTCATTTCATTCCTGATATTGGTGTATTTACCCCTGATTTGTGTCTTACCTCTTTTTTTTCTTGGTCAGATCAGTAAAATCTTTACTGATCTGTTTATCAGTATTATTTTAAAAAGAACCTGCATTTAGTTTCATTCATTATTCTCTGCTGTTGTTTTTAATTTCAGTGATTTATTCTCTCATTTTTATGATTTTCTTCCTTCTGCTTGCCTTGGATTTAGTCTTCATTTCTCTACTTTCTTAAAATGGAAGCTTAGATTGTTGATTTGAAACCTTTCTTTTTTCTGTAATAAGAATTTAATGCTACAAATTTCCCCTTGAAGCACTGCTTTGGCTTCATCTCACACATTTTGATGTGTTTTATTTTCATTTTCAATGAGTTCAAAATATTTTTGAATTTTCCTTGAGACTTCTTCTTTGATCTATGTGTGATGTGAAAGTATGTTAATTTTTAATATTTGGAAATTTTCCAGTTGCTTTCTGATTTTTACTTCTAGTTTAGTTCATTGTGGTCAGAGAAGAGTTTTGTATGATTTCAGTTCTCTTCAACTTTTTAAGGTTTGTTTTGTGACCAAGGATGTAGTCCATCTTGGTGACTATTCAATGGGCATTTGACATGAATGTGTGTTGTGCCGTTATTAGATGGAATCTTTTATAAACATCAAATAAATTTTATTCATTGTGTGGTTCATTTCTTCTATATATTTGCTGATTTTCTTTCAATTAATTCTTTCAATGACTGAAAAATCAGCAAATATATAGAAAATAGATTTGTCTATTCCTCCTTTTCGTCCTATCAGTTCTTGTTTCATGCATTTTAAAACTTTGCTGTTGTTTGACATAGGTATATTGAAGGTTGTTATGTATTCTTGCTAATATTCCTCTGTCCCCGATGTTTTCCTTTCTCTGAAGTTTGCTTTGTCCGATATTAATATAGCAACTCCAGCTTTCTATTATCTTTTCACTTAACCAACCTATATCATAGTAGTTAAAGTTGGATCCTTGGAAACTGAATGTAGTTTAATCTTATGTATTTACCCTTTCTGACAATCTCTTTTTTTAATTAGTATGTTTAGACCATTTACACTTAATGTAATTATTGATACATTTGTATTTAGGTTTTCTACTTTATTATTTGTTTTCTGTTTGTGCCTCTGTTTCCTCTTTCCTGCTTTCCTTTCCTTTCAGAATTACATTTAAATTTGCCTATTAAGTTTTTTACTATATCTCTATATATACCTATTTTTGTATGTATTATATGTACTTAACTTTTCATAGACTAATTATAGTTAATATTAATATTTCAAGTAGAATGAGGAAATCTTACCTCCATATAGGTACATTCACTCTCCTACTCTATGTTGTAGTTGTCATATATTTCACATCTATCAAAAACCTATCAGATGTTATAATTATTTCTTTCAATTATTATTCATATTGTCAAGAACTTGAGAGGAGAGCAGACTAATATATTTATCTAGATATTTACCATTTCTATCCCTCTTCCAAGTTTTCCTCTGGTATAATTTCTCTTCCATCTGAAGAACTTCCGTTAGCATTTCTTTTGGAGCAAGTGTGTTGGTACCAAATTCTCTTGGCTTTACATCACTTTTCACTGGCTACTTTCCATATTTTTTTCTTTAATAGTTTGATTATGCATCTGGACTTGGATTTTCTTACATTTATCCTGTTTAGAATTCACTGAGTTTCTTGAATCAGTAAGGTTTTATGTCTTTTGCCAGATTTCAGAAGTTTTCATTATTTCCTCAAATATTTTCTCTGCATCACATTATTTCTGTTTGCCTTCTGAGACTTCAGTGACATGAATGTTAGACTTTTAGGTATGGACCTACAGATCCCTGAGGCACTATTCACATTTTCTGTTGTTCAAACTGGACAATACCTGCTGATCTATCTTCAAGTTCTCTGTGTTCTCTGTCATTTTCATTCTGCTATTGAGTATATCCAGAGGATTTTTAACCATATTTTTCAGTCTAAAATCTTCACTTACTTCTCCTTTATATCTTCTTTTTATTGCTGATACTTTATATCTTTCCATTTATCTCAAAACTGCTTGCCATTACTTGTTAGAGCATGTTATTGTGGCTGGTTTTTTGTGTGTGGAGTTGGCATCTGTTGATTATCTTTTCCTTTTCAAATTAAGATTTTCCTGAGTCTTTGTAGCTGAGTAATTTTGAATTGTAGACTTTGCAATGCTATACAGATCTGCCCTGCATGTGCACTACCCAGTGGCCAGTCTGGGACCTGGGCATTAATCTACCCCATAGTTTACTTCCTGAAGACTGTGGTATGATGTTTAGGATGAGATCCATGCATGCACAGTTCAGAGGTGACCACAGGAGTCCATCTGCAACTTTATGGAATTGCCTTCTTGAGCTCCCCCCTCTTCATGACCCATTTCTCATTCCTCTACCCAAAAAGCTGGAGCTTCAGTTTCCTCACTCTGCCATATGGGCCTCACAACTGTGTCTGCATCTGGGGCAAATCAGCAGAAAACAGAGAGAAAAAACAATAAATATTTGCCCTCATTTTCTTGGGACTGTAACTTTTCTGGTAGAAGAAAATAGTTATCCTTGCCCCAAAGTTGTAGGTGCCTGCATGGCCACCAACATCACTGCTGCCATTGCTACCAACAGAATTGCCTGGGGACTGAGTTGGGAAATAACAGAATAAAGAGGGGGAAAACGAACAAAAGATTTCTTTCGCTCTCTCTGACTCTTAGGGGTTCCCTTTCTCACTCTGCAGGCCAGAAAGAGAGGATTTCTCTTGTGTGCTCTTTTTCTGCATCCACTGCACCCTTCTGGGTTTGAGAATGCCTTTAAGTTCAGTCTAGATGATACCAGAGGGGGAAGAAGAATGGTAAATTCACTGTCAATTTGCTAATTCTTTAAAAATTCTTCCCAGTCTTTGCCAGTTATTCTATTATTTACTTTGCAGAATCCTCTAATAGTTGCCCCTTACATTCAGTACATTGTTTATAATTGCATTCAGTGGGAGAGACAGGGCTGAGTTTGCTTTACTCCATCTTGCCTGAATTTGGAAACTATCTGCTTGGTTTGTTGTTGTTTTGATTTAAAGAAAAAAGCAAGGATGATTTGTACACACAAAAGAAAGTTCTAAAACTAATTGTTTTGTTATTCAATCATCAGTCATGAGGCATTTACCCTTTCCTGGCAGCATCTGGTTGAGAATGTCATCTCTTTTTCCTTTGTAGGGACACAACTGACTGTGGAAGTCCACCCTCGAGATGCCATGCCCCAGCTACTCAAGAAGTTCTCCTTGGCTAAACGTATGTATGACAGAGGTACTCATGGTGGAGGGCTGGCAGAGAGGATTGAAGGCAGCTGGTTGGGCCAGATCCCAGCGCAAGCATCTTCTGAGGGAAGGAGAAGAGTGACATGGGCCTGCAAACTGGGAAAAGGCAGAAGCATGACAGCTTCATCCTTGGAGACTCTTTTCTCCACACCCAGCTACCACTGATTTTGCATCTCTGGAATTAGTCATAGGTAACACAAGACATTTAGCTGAAGACACATTGCATCACAAGAGTGTTGTTGCTGTGGCTTTTAGATACCATTTGTTTACTGCCCAAAAAGTGGCATGCAAAATGCTAAGTACTTTAACATTTATTAACTTTTTAACCTTTTCATGTATACTAATATTATCCCCACTTTTTAGATCAGCAAAGTGAGGCTTAGAGAGGTGAAGTGACTACCCATGTCACCCAGCTAGGAAGTGGGTCAGAACCCAGGTATGACTCTGAAGCCTGTGGTCTTAACCAGCATACTTTTCAGCCCTCAGTGCAGTGCACATAGGCCCAGGCCCAGGACCATGATGTCTCCCCAACTCCCTTCTCAGTCCCCTCCCTGCATCTGTCCACCTTATTGCTAAACAGGGACCTCAGGAGGAATGCAGGTTAAGTAACAGCGGCTGCAGAACAACTGAGGCTCAAGTCCTTTTTAGGTCCATGCAGTGAGCCACAGTCCTCCAAAACTGTCTGGTCCTGTAGTTGTCAGCAGTCAGGATCTCAAGAGAGTAGTCTACTGTAAAGAGGGCAGGCTCTAGGGTCGACTGTCTTGGTTCATGTTTCAGCTGTGTGACCTTCCGCCAGTGGCCTAACCCCTCTTTTAAACTCAGTTTTCTCATCTATAAAAGAAGGAAAATAAGTGAAGCTGCCTCATAAGATTATAATGAGTTAAATGAGAGAGTAAATGTAAAGCCCAAACCAGGCAGAGTAAGTGTGTAACAAATGCTAGCTATCATTTTGAACCTTTATCATTCTATCAAAAACTTAGGTGGGAAAAAAATGTAGGTGTGAAATACAAAATGCAGGTGTGAGAAATAAATGGAGCACTGTTTCTCAGAATGACCTGTGTGTGGTTGCAATCTTCTTTGTTATATTTATAGCCTAAAGTGGCCTTCAGGGGCATAAAACTACCTGCTTTGGCATCCCCACCTTCAACTCCTGCTGATCCCATCAGGGACCCAAATCTTCCTGACCTGATTCCAGATCAGCAGGAAAAGTTCCTTTCCTTTTGCCCAGGGAGTCTAATAACTATTGGCTATGATTCTGCCTTTACAGTCTTAGATTTATGGGATTCAGTTGGCCTTTAATCCTCCCAAGGAATAATTTAATTATGACCTGACCCTTCTAGGTTTTGACCTCCATTAGAACTGCTTTCCCCTTTCTGCATCTTTGTTTCCATCCATGGTCAGTTCTTATCCCAGCATTATCTGGCAGTGGATTCAAGAAAGCAGGAAAATCCAAAAGAGGGCAGGAACACCAGGTTCCAGGAGGACCCACTGAATCATCCAAAGTGTTAGGTCAGAGCAAATACTAATTCCAGTTGCAGAATGCAGCTCCCTTTCTTGTCAGCCACTTCCTGGTTCTTAGTCTTCCTTCTGCCATACTAGGAAGTTCCTGGCAATTCCAGCAGCAATTCTGTGGTCAGTGGGGTGGGAACAAGGAGGCTATGAAAAGGAGAGTACAGAGGAGGGGTCAAAAGCAAGGACCACCAGAAGATGAGTCATCAGTGCTTGCATTTCTGTTTCTTCTGAAGTATCTATACTTCTAATCTTTGGAATATTGTAGGTTTACAAGGTGATAAAAATGGAAACACAAGACCCCGGCAACCTGGAGGGAAAGATGCCCATGGTAAGTTCCAGAGTCTTCCAGGAGAATTCTCAAGAGAGCACATGGGGTTAGCCCATAGACTAATCTCCAATTGGCAGTTGCTTCCTGGGTCACTATGCTGAGAGGCTGGGGCCACCTTTGGGTTCAGGAGGGGAAGAGTGTCATGATTGATTAGCAATGTCTGCCATGGATACAGGTGGAGAAGGAAAAAGCTCATGCACCAGATGTCATCCTAAAGCTAAAGTGTACCTCCGCCAATAACAAGGCAGACCATTATAGGAAACATATTAAAATCATAATTCAGGATTATGTTAACTTTAAATGGAATGCCAAATGTCTGTAAGGTAGGAGGCATGTGAATAAGCAGAGTGAGGCAGAGGAATGAGAGGCATGATAGACAGCCTGTGTTGGAATCCTGCTTTTGCCCCTCATTTGCCTTCCCTTTGCCTCAGTTTCCCCCTTAGTAGACCAGATGTTATCTAAGGCTGGTGCAGCGCCATACTTCTTCCTATTGTTTTGCTTTAAAATCAGAATAATTTAATGGCACTGATATATTAAATGTATTTATGTAGAATCATATTTAGATCTTATATAATCTCCTCACAGGTAGATTTAATGAGGCATAAATCATGGGCATTTTTAATGTTCAGATATTGGAAAATGGAACCAAGAAAGGGGAAAACTAGTAATAGGGTTTTTAATAGCATTTTAGAAATGCCACCTTTATTCTAAATAGGAGTGCAGGGAGGCCTCATTTGCAGAGCTATACTGAGTGGAAATCTGTTGGATGTGTGAGTCCACTTTGAATGCACTTAGGTCACCCTGATAGCTCTTGTGAGAGAATGATAGGAACAGATTCTGCAGAGGGAGAGGGCACTGAGAAGGGGGAAGGCTCAGCAGGGGCCTGCCTGAGTATCCCGTCTTCTCTGGCTGCATTTGGACCACACAGGGCAGGGGTTGATGACATAAGTCATGGTGGCCAGGCAAGAAACCCCTGGGCCCAAATATTGGTCAGCTCCCCAGTAAGTGGGCATTGCCTCTCAAACCATGCTGGCCCAGAAGAGGGTCACAAAAGGGCTGGGGCGAGGTCTAGAGGTGACACACACCCCTCCCCACATCTTTCAGGTCTAATAGCACCAGATTAAGCGACTCTCACTGACAGTGGCAGCCCTGAGGATGTGTGGGCAAATGCACCTGCAGTGTCCCCCACCAGGCAGGGAGGCCGCATGTCCTTCCCTGCATGTACTTGCAGAGGAGCCCCACACCCTGCACCCTCCCAGAGAGCAGTGTGTCACTAACATCACATGATTTGCCATCTCATTCATGCTCCCGGGAATCCCACAGATGTGTACCTGAGGCCGGGGAGCTGGGTCCAGTCCCTCCCAGCAAGGTGGAGGTCAGAACCAGACTGGAACCAAGGTAGAAGTGCAGGCCCATCCGGTGCTTTCTCACATGGCCCTACTCGTCCCAGACTTCCTACCATACCCTGGGGCCTCTCCAACACACCTCACTTGCCCAGCACCCAGAGGCTCCGGACATGGAGGCTGAAGGTGGGTGGGTCCACCTGGGTCAGGGGCTGAGTTCCTCTTTGGTCCCAGCTTCTTCCTACTCCTATCCTGTCTTCCCACCCAGCCTCCCTGATTTTGATCTGCCTGACTCAGGGACCCTTGGTTAAGAAAGGATCTGCCAGAGCCCAGGCTCTCTTCTGGGCTGGGACAGCGGTCTGCTGTCCATGCATCTGTTGGTCTAACCATTGGCCAGGCAGCCTTGCAGCAGCCCCCCAGCAGCAGCTGATTATAGCTGTCCTGTGTCCAGTGGGAAGCTTGCATGATTGCTGGCCCTGCATCAGCACTGGTCTCGAGTTTTCTCCCCTCCCTATAGCTCTGTCTCAGAGACCTGACTCATGGCTTGGTCTCTGGGCAGGAGGCTCCCTGTGAGTAAGGCTAAGCATAGATGAGTGATTTGGAGGCCCAGCCTTTCTCAGGGCCCTGTTACCAGAATGCCATCACACATGGTTGAGATGCTCAAGTCTCCAGTTGACCAAGGGCAAAGGAGGAAGCCTATCTGGGTGCCAAACGCACCTTACCCTGCAGGACCCAGATGGCCCGGCCTTTCCATGCCCTCCTTCTCCACCCAGGTGTCCTTTGGCACCTCCACCCCAGCGCTGTGGTTGTGGCACAGACCTCCCTCCTTGAGCCTGTGAGCATGAGCAGCACTGCCTGGACACTCCCCAAAGAGCATTCATTCCCGGGAAAAATAACAGGGAATCCACAGAAAACCAAACGGTGGGAAAAAGGAGATTCCATCATCAATATGTCTGGGAACTGCTGGGTTAACTGAGGTTAAGCCTGTTTCCTACTTCTGACTTCTCAGAGTCTGCAGTAGGCGTATGTTCCCTGTAGGCCTCTAAGAGGACTGTGGGAGTTGCCATAGTTCCCAAACTAACTTGATCAGGGGACCCTTCTAGGAAAGTTCCCATATAGCTCTTAGGCTCAATGTTTCAGGCTTTGAGAATTGTCTTAAAAGTTGGACAGCCACAGCTCCTCAAAGAGACAGCAAGGCCTAGGCCAGACAGCCCTCCTCAGTGGGTCTCAGCTGCTGACCAAGCTGCCCTGTGTTTCCAGCCTACCCTTGGGATCGATCCAGCCTGAAATCCATGTCCCTGGACCTGCGGCAGTTTGAGAAACTGGATCTTCACGCCTCACAGGTAGGAGAGCTGGCTGCTCTGACCATGGGCCCCTTCGAGGTGGCTCAAGAGTTCTAGCAAAGCCTCTCCCCAGACACCTCCTGAGCATAACCTGAGTGGCTTGGTTGGATGGCCCTGGAATGCCTTTTCATAGCATATGGATGGGGACAGAAGGCACAAAGCAGCAGCCCCTGCCCAGGGCCAGAGGCCCTTCCATCCCCCACCCCACCCACGATCCTGTTGCTCCCACCCAATACCGCACACCCTGGAGCGCTTCATTGGCGGGCCCCTCTGGCCAGCCCTGACCTGCCTTCTCCATGCCCCTTTTGGCATTTCTGCTTCTAAGCTCTGCCCACCTCCAGTCCATGGAGGAAGGGAGGAGAGGATGGGAGGACCATGGATGTAGATGGCCATGACCACTATAATCACAGCCGTGCTCACCTCCGAAGTGCATGAGCTGCCAAGCTCTCACGCCTCTGGGCCTGAGCATGTCTCAGGTGCAGGTGGGAGGGGCAGATGAAGAGCTGAAACACTAGGGACATATGGGAGTCATTGGAGCCAGGCAGGAGCTTCAGCACGGAGAGTCTGATAGGAGGAACAAGGTGCTGAACACTTTTGTGAAGTTAGGACATTAAGTGATCTTAGAAAGGCCACCTTGTAGGTACTCAGGAACCTTGTTTTTTGAAATAATGAGTGGATGGTGGGTGCATGGATCAAGAAAGCCAGATGAGAAGTAAGGACATGAGTTGAGGGCATCCTCCTGTCCTGGCAGAAGACATGACCTGGATTAAGTGGAGACATTGAGGAAACAGAGGAGTGGAAAGGCCAATCCTAAGCTAGGGGCAGAGGGGAAGAACTCCATCACCAGTAGGTGTGGAGTGGGTGGGAGGTGGGGGAGAGGGACTCCCGGACGGCTGGATTGACTCCTGGAGGGTGGATCAGTGCCTCCCCATGAGAAGCAAGGGAGAAGGAGCAGGTTTTAGGGGGTGAGTGTGTTTGGGATATGAGGGGCCCTACTCTCTGTGGCACATCCGGGGGAATTGCCCCCTGGGCAGCTGAATATACAAGCCTGGAAAGGTCTGGGCTGGAGACACTGATTGGGAGTCATCAGATTTCATTAAGAGCTGAAGCCATAGGTTGGGTATCATATTGCAGGGGCGGAGGAAGCCCATAGGGCGTGGAGCCATCAAAGAGGCTGGGGCAAGGCCAGGAAGGGTCAGAGTTCTGGAAGGTCTAGGGAGGGGCTCCCTGGGGCAGGCGTGGTCAACAGTGTGAGCTGTGCTATCTGCTCAAGTGAGATCAGGGCAGACTCATGTTGGCTACTGCAGCATCAAAGTGCACCTTACCTCCAGAGGGGCAGTGCACAGGGGCTGGAGCCTCAGGCCTCAGACCTCAGGTGGGTGGAAGAGCAAGCAGGAGGTGAGTAGTGGGGAGTGAGGAGAAGATCCCACAGGAGCCTGCAGAGAAGGGGAGGCTAGACATGAGCAGAACTGAGGAGACTGGGAGGGCATCCTAAGGTGGGGGAACAAGGAGGCATGGGGCAGCCAGGAAAGGAAGGGAGGAGGTGAGGGCATAGGAGAAGGAGGCCATTGATTGAAGAGGGGAAGTCCCTGCAAAGGCTGAAGATCTGAGACATAGAGATAGTTGAAGCAGGAGGGAAGGATGAGGCTCTTAGTGAGGAAGTCCCACCTGGCCTGCTGTGAAGTGGAGGCCAGGCCATTCCCTGTGACTGAGGGAAGTCGGTGGGGTCAGGAGTCTGCAAAGGGCCCGGACTTTTGTAATGGCCATCAGAAGGGATGGGTCAGGCTGCTAGCCATACTCAGAAAACAGTGCCAGGAAGCCAGCGGAGGCCAGAGACCCAGCCACAGAGCAGGGAGTGGCCAGAGCAAGCCAGGCCCAGGTAGGGCCAGGAGGTGGGGACCAAAGGACCAGAAGCCATGGCATTGAAGTAGAAGGCTAAGTCAGGACGCCAGGCTGCAGTGCAGGCCAGCAATGCTGAGTACCATTCGGGGCCCTGGGACAGGGATAAGGACAAAGTCTGTGGCGTTGGAGCTGGACATAGAAGAAAATGAAACAGAAAGCGGCTGAGAGAGTAGAACAGGGACCCAGAGGTCTCCAGAGGTCAGGGTGCCAGTGTGCTGGGCCAGTGGTCAGCAGGTGGGTCCTGGAGTCCCTTGTGAGCAGTGAGATGGTTCCAGCTGAAAACAAGGTCCTGGAGTACCCTCAAGGTGGGGGCTGCAGGGAATGTGGGCACCATTGCAGGACCCATTGCCCCAGCTTCTCTATAGAGATTAAACATGGTCAGGGCCACCTTTCCAGCAACCTCAGCCCTGTTTCCCTGAGGGCCCCTAGGAAGAAAACTAATTTGTTCTTTTTTATCATAAAATAACATAAAATGTGCCATTTTAATAATTTTTAAATGTACAATTCACTAGCATTAATTATATTCACAATGCTGTCTACTCATCACCCAAAACAGAAGCTCTGTACCCATTAAGCAATGAAATTCCCATTTCTCCTCCCCCAGCCCCCAGTAATCTCTACTTACTGTCTATGACCTTTCCTACTCTAGGTATTTCATATGAGTGGAATCATACAATATTTGTCCTTTTGTGTCTGGCTTATGTCACTTAGCATCATGTTTTCAAGGTTCATCCGTGTCATAGCATATATAGAACTTAATTCCTTCTTTTTATAGTTGAATAATATTCCCATTATATAGTATACATACTGTATATACTCTATTTTATTTGTCCTTTCATTCATGGATGGATGTTTTTTAACCTTTTGGCTATTGTGGATTTGTTGCAATGAACACTGGGGAAACAATGTCTGTTTGAGTCTCTGCCTTCAGTTTTTTGGGGTGTATACCTTGGACTGAAATTGCTAGATCATATGATAATTCTACATTTAACTTTCGGAGAAACTATCAAAATGTTGTCCACAGCAGCTGCACCATTTTACCTTCCCACCAGCATCGTACGAGGGTTCCAATTCCTCCATATTCATGCCAACACATTATTTTCTGGTTTCATTTTTCAATAGTCATTTCATTAGGTCCGCAGTGGTATCTCATTGTGGTTTTGATTTACATTTCTCTCATGACTAAGGATGTTGAGCAATTTTTATGTGCTTATTGGCCATTTGTATATCTTCTTTAGAGAAATATCTGTTCAAGTCTTTTGCCCCTTTTTGAATTGGGTTGGTTTTGTTTTTGTGGAGTTCTAGGAGTTCTTTTTATATTCTGAATATTTAGCCCTTATTGGATATATGATTTGCAATGTTTTCTCTCATTTTGTAAGTTATCTTTTTGCTTTCTAAATGATATCGTTTAATGTACAGAAATTTTTTATTTTCACGAATGGCCTTTTATCTGTTTTTTTCTTTGTTGCTTGTGCCTTTGGTGCCATATCTAAGAATTCATTGCCAAATCCAAGGTCATGAAGATTAACCCCAGTGTTTTCTTCTAAGAGTTTTACGGTTTAAGCTCTTATATTTGAGTCACTGATCCATTTTGAGTTGATTTTTGTATATGGCATGAGGTAGAGATCCAATTTTATTCTTTTGCATGTGGAAACCCAATTGTCCCAGCATCATTTGTAAAAGAGACTCTTCTTTCCCCACTGAATGGACTTGACACCCTTGTCAAAGATCCGCTAACCATAGATATGTGGGTCCATTTCTGGACTCTCAGTTATATTCCATTTGTCTATATAATCTTTATGGCAGTATCAAACTGTTTTGATTACTGTAGTTCTACAGTAAGTTTTGAAAATGGGAAATTTGTGTCCTTCAAATGTGTTCTTTTTTCAAAATTGTTTTGGCTACTTGGAATGTATAGGAATTTGAGAACTGATTTTTCCATTTCAGCACCAAAAGCTATTGGAATTTTGATAAGGATTATGTTAAATCCTTAGTATTGACCATGACCAGGGGCTGCTACAGCTGTCCAGATGCCTGCCTGGCTAGCCCCCAGATCTGCAGAGAAAAGCTGTGGTGGCTCTAGTGCCTGTGATTGAGCTGGTCAGCACCACCTGCCCTGTCCAACTTCCCCCACCTCCTCCCAATTGGTCCTCAGCCAGCCTTTGCCCCTCAGGGCCTCTCTTCCAGCTTCTCTGCCTGGGGGAAGAGCAGCACGGGCTATAGGTGCAAGGTATTGGGCTGTCAACAGCCCCTCCTTGAGGCCCTAATACAGCATCCCCTTCCTGCTCCCCAGGTGACAGCCAAGAGTGGCCTAGACGAACTGGTGAGTGACCTGCTCCAGGAGGCCCATACTGACCTGGAAAGGGTCCGTGCCATCTGGATCTGGATCTGCCATCACATAGGTAGGCCCACCTGTGGCACTGCTGGCTCTAGAATCCCTTGCTTCCTTTCCCCGCAGGCCTCTGCTCCTATCAGGTTATTCACTTGTGCAGAGTGACATGAAAGGTGGGCGGGGAGAGGGACCCAGGAGACTGGACTGATGAACCAGAGAGTTACCAAGGAGGATAAAATTTACCATGTGCTATTAGTCTCCATGAAAGTTAGTTGGAGGAGAATCCCTTGCAGCCTTCTGCCCATAGCCAGTGCCCAGAGCTGGAAACTTCATCCAGCAGCAGCCTTCCCTCTGTTCCAGCCTTCCCTCTGTCTCATCTCCACAGAGTTGAGAGCCCGGAGCAGCAGGTCATCTCAAAGAAGGATGATCATTGGTGGGGAGAATTTGCAGCTGTTTGAAAAGTGATTGCAATATCAGAGGGTTCATTAAATACCAGAGCCAGGAAAAGTGGGTTCTCCACTTCCTGCTCCTACACTAGCAATGTCGGCCACTAGTCCCAGCTCAGTCTCCAAGGTTCTTGGAGCCACCTGAGGGACGTAGGCCTATGCAGCTGCCCACAGCTCTCCACAGGATGGCCTTGGGAAGCTCCCAGGTCAAGCAGAACTGCAGAGGTGGTGGCTAAGGGATGCTGCCCCTTGCCCCCTTGCAAACACAAATGAGAGTGGACAGGGCCAGATCACGAGGTGGACTCCTAGTCCTTTGACATAAAGACCAGCTGGGTCTTTCTCAGCCTGCTGCCACTGGGCTTTTCTTTTGTTCTTCTGGAACAACAGTTGGGAATGCAGCTTAGAGAATGAGCTTGCCAGGCACAGGTAGGAGGTCCAAACTGAGGATTTGAGAGACCCCCAGCTCCCATCCCAACTCCACCAGCTGTGCCTGTGCCTTAAAGAGGCAGGGTCAGAAACAGGACATTTATAGGACTTCGTTACCGCTCCTAGCCCCATGCCAATACACACATGCACAGTCCCTTTGGGTCCTCAGTGGCTACAGAGACTTCTGCCTTAGGGCCTCACCGCAGGCCTCAGGCTTCTCTGCAATGTCTTCATCCCCTCCTTAGTGAAGTGACAGGCTGTGGGAGAGCAGCCTTCTCCACTTGGGGACGAGCTCTGTGTGCCCTATGGGTCAGCGTGAGGCCTCCGGGCTGCAGGAAGACGGGATCAGTGATTTCACTGGAACTGTGTGCAGAGCTGTGTGGTGGGGATTAGCAGAGAGAGCCCCAGGCCCCTGCACTGTCCTACTCCCTTCTCCTCCTAGCCCCTCCTCAGGGGTTTGGGGAGCCAGGTGGCACCCTCTGCCAAGGCCTGCTCCTCCTCTCACCACTTGCAAAAAGAGGTGACAGTTCCACAGATCCCATGTGGGCTGCGGCTGTAGTTCCATTCAGCCCACTGTGGTTTCCTGGGGCTGGTGGCGGCCAGAGCACAGCTAGGGGTAGGGGTGGAGTCTTCTCGCCTCCCAGGCTCAGGTTCCTCATGATCCCCTCACCCGCCCTGTAGAGTACGACATTGCAGCTGCTCAGGAGAAGGACCGCCAAGCCTTCAAACCCACTGACATCCTGCGGACCCAGAAGACCAACTGTGACGGCTACGCTGGCCTCTTTGAGAGAATGTGCAGGTACGAGAGACAGGAGTCCCCGTGCTGACCACCAGATCCATCCCTCTCCCTCTTCCACAGTGCCATGTGCCTTTGCCCACATGCCAGGCCTGAAACCTGAGTTTGCAAACTCTGCTCTGGAACCCAAGTGAGTCCTGGAAAGGTCAATTTCTCCCTTTTTAACACCAGCATAATTGACTTTGTACCATCTGCCGGGCTTCGCGATGCATTAACATAATGGCAGATGAATGCACAGAGATAATTTGGTTATAAAAAGCCTTTTTTCCGCCTTCTCCCATCTCTATGCAGCTGAAGGGTAAAAGAATAGCAGGCCTGGGAGCGGGAGGACAGTGGCTGCAGATGCCAAGGGGACTGTGAAAGGCTGTCCTCAGGGCTGACACAGGGGGCCTCTTTTGGGGGAAACAAAAGATCTCCCACCTGAAAAGATTTGTCAGTTGGACAGCTGAATCACTAGGAAGCAGCTTCTCTTGGAGTCGCTGGGCTCCATTTTCAGCACTCTGGGAGTGGGCATATGGCCAGGTTGCTGGGGTGGGAGACAGCTCTGGCCTGAGCAGGAGAATGGGCCATTGCCGGTTCCCAGTGACTCAAAACAGGCTTAAGATGTGGGGTGGGGGGAGGGGATGGCCACTGACCTCCACAGCTTCCTGAGCCTACTCTCTGAGGTCTGCTGGGTTCCCCCAGAAAACAGTCAGCTAGCCCTGGGGCCATCAAAGAACCCCTCCCCGGGGGTGGATGAACGGCTGCCCACTGTCTCTGTAGGCTTCGGGGAGTGAGTCTTCTCAGGCACCCAGATGTCAGTCCACCAGAACTGCAGGTGGCAATTCATCAAAACAAGCGTAACACTTAGTCCACAGCAGGCAGTTTTGATAGCCTCAGCGGTGCAGAGGCGGCAGCTGCTGGGCACTGGGTGCATGCAACCTATTCCTGGCCCAAACCCCCTGTTGTGCTGCCTCCTGCCCCCCATCACCACTGCCAAGAACAGGCACCCACCCGGCTGCTGAGTTGCTCTAACGACCTCCTGCTCTGCTCCCTGTTTTTCCCTTTTCTCACTTTCAAGGCCATTTCCTGAGACCACAGCCCTAGAGGCAGCCACGGTGGGTCAGGGTACAGAAGATGCCACCCTGGCTGCTTCCCACTCCCTACTCCAGACCCAAGCATACCCCCTGCTGCCTGTGGGCCTCTCCAGGAGCCTGGATCCTCACTGGCCTCTCTACCCAGGCTCCCCTGGTCCTGGGTTCCTAACACCGCTAAAGGATCACACTGTCTGGCAAAGTCCTCCAAAATCTGACCTCAGCCAAGTTTCCAGCCTTGCACTGTGTGACACCACCTTCCCATCCACCTCTGCATGCACACCTGCTCCCTCTCCCCAGTGCTCCTCCCAGGCCCCACTCCAGGACAGCCCACAACCTTCCCTGTCATGTAGAAATGACAGGAAATGACAGGATATTCCTAGCAGACTTACGTGGAATGGGGCTTATTCTCTTTTAACTGATGAAATGGCCACAAGTCTTAGCTCCATTTGTGCCTAGCATCTTTCAGAACATAATTATTTTCATCTGATTTTGCAAATTTGAAAATGCTTAGCATTTTTTCCAAGTTCCAGGATATATCCCCCTTTATCCAGTATAAGCTTTCTAGCATACTGTAGAAGGAATGCCAGATTCGAAGCTAGAAAGACCTGGGTCTACCACGTACAGTGGTATCGCCTCCTTGATCCAGTATAAGCATCCTAGCATCCTTTAGAAGGAGTGCCAAAGTTAAAGCCAGAAAGACCTGGCTCCCAGTGTTTAATTTACCACCTATTCGTTTTGTTCCTTTGGGTAAGGCACTTAACCTTTTGCAGCCTCAGTGCTCTCATCTATACCTGGCAGGGCTATAGGACTCAATGAGACTGCAGTTTTGGGGTTTACCAACCCAACTTTGGGGTGGGTGTTTTTTAACCTGTCTTGTCTTTCTTGAGTATTGATTGGAGTTCTTTTGCTCTGTGGAACTTTCCTACAGACTCCGCCAGCCTGCATAGATTCAGAAAATTGACACTTGCCTTGAGTGAAACTGTCAGCTTTTTGCCCAGGTCCAGATACTTAACAATGGCCCCATTCTGGCCTGCAGCTTATCATTGAAACTCTCGCTAACATTTTGCATCATTTAAAGTTAGTTCCAACATGGTGATTACCATGTGCAAAATTCCTCACATCGCCTGAGATACGTAACAATAGTTCACAGTCCCCTGAATTCCTTTAACTTTTTCTTTAAAGATCAGTAACCTATCTATGCATCCCTCTACTAACTCTCTTTACCTTTAAAATAACTGCCAAAAGTTTGGTAAATTAATTAGCTAATTCTTTAATAACTGAGGACACGTAATCCACACTTGCCGATTTATCCCTGCTTGGTTGTCAGGGTGGCTTCTTAGAAAGAGTTGTACCCACACGGACATCATTACTTTATGCCAGTCCATTCTACCTCCCTGAAATTGCCTCATTAAAGACTGATTTAATAAAGTAATTTGGTGGGAAATTCAGATATTTTCACAACTTCATTCATTTCCTTCTGTCTTTCCCAAGTCACTGATGTGGGGTTTTTTGGTTAGTGCTATAGCTTGTAACTGCTGGTCCAGTTTCCTTCTGACTTTCTATCATCCAATATTAATGTCTCTTTGCCTCAACTGCCCGCATCCTTAATTGATTCTGCCTAATTTCCTCGCAGGAGCCAAGCTTAATTCCCCAGACTGCTGCCCCTGAGTCAGCCTCCAGTAAATTCTCTTCCCGTTAGCATGGCTTTCACATCACCAGCTAGCAGGTTTTTCAGACTTTGGATAAAGCCAGGCGCTTATTACCAGTTTGAGCCCTGACACTAAGGGAGCTGGTTGTCACCAATCAGATGTCAGCTGGCTTTCCACCCATCCTCTAGCTGTCACCGAGAGCAGGGGCAGGAGTGTGTACAGTCAGATGGCTGCTTCTGGTTAGCAGTATGTCCCCTATAATCCTAAAACATCACTTGGTTCCAAAGGCCCCAGAAGATAGGGAGTGGCCATCTAAGCCGCCTTCTGGGAAATGCAGATTCATTGGATAACCTTAAATTATCACCAAATCTGATGCTGGTGTATGAGGCCTCTGAAAGGGATATCTTCGCCCCCCACTCTTTTAGCTACCCCAAAGGATGGCACTCACAAAGATAAGCTATGTCACTAGTGCAAACCATCTTTTCATTTCACTCTCTGTACCACCTATAAATGTACAGACCAAAACAAAATCTTGATTTACAAAAGAGCTGGTGTAACACAAAGTGCATCAGGACAACTGCATCCACTGCTGCTTCGGCCACCGGCTAGCTGTGTGTCCCCAGGCAAGGCAGCCTCTCTCTCTGAATAGCTGACTCCTCCCTCACCTGTCGGAGAGGAGGCCTCTGAAGTCACGTCTCATGAGGTTCTGCACAGGGCCCTGGAGAGAGAATTATTAGCAAGATTACTTGTTATTGACCTAGCTGTAAGGGTAATGTGTAAGAAAAGGGAAAAGAGAGCACATGGGAGAAATATAAACACACTGTCAGATTTTAAGAAATCAAGTACATAAATTGTGAAAGATAAGCCATGGTTTGTTTGTCCTGCTGCAGTATAGAAACCACAGTATTTTCAACAAAAGAGCAAAAGAAAAGCATACTTCATTGTCTCTCCTACAGGCACCTTCCCTCCCTTTTTCCCCCACTTGGCTCAGACATTCTGGGAGAGGCGATCAGATTTGGGAGAGTCTACCATGGTCAGAGCCCATTGGTGGAGGGTGCACCTGCCCACCCAGATATTTCAGCCACACTGCTGCTGGGGCCTGGCATTGGTGCTGACTGTAGCAGCATCACACAGTTCCTACGGCAGGGCCTGGACCATCTCAGTATAAAATAATACCAAATTAATACACTAGGATACACTGCACCAAACTGGAACACGCAGATCTTTTTAAATAATAAGGATAATGCATTCATAGAAGACTCAGCAGCTTCAGGGTTCATCAAGGGTACCCAGGTAATGACATTGCCTTCTGCTTGGCTGCCCCTCTGTTCAGTCTCTTCAAATCAGGTCACATTTGGTGGCCATGTGGTTCTTTGCAGCCCTCGGGGCTTCTCTGATTGAGTCCCTGAGCCCTGACGTTTGCTGGAGAGGGGGCTGCAGCTTTCTCCAAATCCTCCAGGGTGCTCCTTGGAAGCTTGTTCAGGGCATCTTACATCCATGTTTTCATTGTGGCTTGGGATACCTATCAGCCATGAACTATGGAGGTGGAATTGAGGTTGTCAGTTCTGTAAAGTAGAAGCGAAGATTCTGCAGTCTGAGGTCATTAAATAAATCTCCTTGGGTGATATTTTAGGCTCTGGGGTGGCTGGTCGGAGCTCTTCAGGAGGTGGAAATGTTTCTGTGCTCTGCCCCTCCTTCAATGCTCTCTGAGCTCCTGCCTGCAAAGTTAATTTCTCCACCTTTGGGCTCTCTGGGACTTTGCTTATAGACTGGCATTTTATAAGCAAAGTTCTGGAGACAGTTCCAGTGACAGTTCCCATATCCACGCTCCTTCCAACTGTCAGCACATCTAGGGCAGCCACTGAGCCTTATTTTTGGGATATCATATTTTATTATGTTGTTACATTGTGTTACATTGTATGGTGCCACGTCATGTTATAGTATTCCCTGCTACAATGCTTTATACACAGCGTGTACGGCCAGTGATCTTTTGATGACATGAAAGAGTTGTGGTTCATCCTGGCTAGCGAGAGTGGCTGGAGACGAAACTCCTGTGAGTTCCACAATCACTGTCTTATACATACAGATTATTTTGCACGAGAATTATGGCATATTTACAATAATGCTTTACATTATGACCTTCTTTGTCCAGTTCATCTGGCACATTGCTGCCAGGTAATAAAATATCCTCATATCAGAGTCAAGCATGGCATAAGCTTATAGCTGAGTTTATATTTTCATCTTTTTTCTGCCCCAGGCATTTCCCACAGCCTTCCAAGCTTCTCCTCAGCCTGCCAGAGAAGAATCAACCCCTGGAGATCATTTAATGCCAACCTTTGTCACTGCCCATGATGAGCCTGGCAAGGCCACCCATGAGGTGACCATTAGACCTGAGAGGTGACCTTATTTCCTGGCTCTGGGGCCACCACCCCCACTCAGAGCAGTACAGGTGGACATCCCTGCCCCTCGCTTCTTCCTCCTCCTTTCCTTTCCAGGACTGGGGCACACTCTCGCTGCTGCTCCCTGACTTCATTCTTCCAATCTTGCCTCCACTTCACCCCCTTGAGGGCAGGATGTCCCCCTGGACACATGGCTTCTCCCAGAAGGACATTCCATACCCACTCTGATTTACCCCACCACCTGGAAGCTGCACAAATGCTAAATTCCTCTCCTTCCTTCCTTGACTCCAGGTGGCTCTGAGCAGAGGACAAGCATCAGTGGGCAGCGTGTCCAGAGGCCCACAGCTCCACTAAATCAGTTCACCTTAATGCAAAATGAGCCATTCTCCAAGCCCCATTGTTCCCAGGACTCCCCTTATCCCTCCACATAATCCTAGAAAGTGATATGCACAGACATTCTAGGCAGCAATGGAAAGTAATTTCCTGAAGAATATAATTTTAAGTAGTATTTATGGGTTTTTTTTCCAATTCTCAAAGTAACACATAATCATTATTAAAAATTTAGAAAATATAGAGAAGTTTCAAGAAAAAATTAAAATCACCTATAATCCCATTGCTAAGAGACCAGGTGCCTTTTGTGCCATCTCTTCCCCTCTCGCTCCCTGCCCCTCCTTCTCTGTGCATGCAGGCAGCGCGCGCACACACACACACACACACACACACACACACACACACACAGCATCGGCATGACATCGCACTGACTGGAGAGACTGACATGCTGTTGTCAGTTCACGTTGTGTCAGGGGCACTGTTTAGCTCACTAAGTATTTTTCACATCATTTCTTTTCCTCACCCAGTCTCTGAGTAGATGGGACCCCACCTCCTATCGAATGTCTATCCCACCCCTACACCTCCACCCACTCCCCTGGCCTTGCTTTCCACTGGTCCCTCTCTGCTAGCTGTTTCCTCTCAGACTATAAACACATCCAGATTTCCTCATCCTGAGAACAACCCCCTCAGCCCTGCATCCCCCAGCACTCCCCACCACCCTCCACTCTCTGCACTGCAGAGAAATGAGGAGAGGGCACTCCACGTATGCAGGCTGCACCTGCTCCCCTTCCTTCCATGGTCTCCTCAGCTACTGCCTCCTTCTGCCCTGGAGTGGCTTATGGCCTTTGCCAGCAGAAAATCATGACACCAGGATCTAGTTTCTCTTGCAGTCTGTCCCCATGCCCCCAGGTGCTCCAAGAAGCCTTCTCACAGAGCCCAGCTGGTATGTTCTCACGGGATTCTTTAGAGGGCTTAGGAGGCCTGAACCTCCTTTTGTGAAACAGCAGGCAAAAGGGCAGGGTCTGGAAAACTTCCAAGCCCCTAAGGAACCTCAGCACTAGTGACCCGGACTTTCCGCAGGTGAGCAGAGGTTAAGGCAGACATTGTAACACGTCCTCATTGCATGCATGTGAAGAAACAATGAGGGCAGGGAAAGTAGAATCTGTTAACCCTCAGGACATCACATTTGATCCCAATTACTCTCTCAGCAAGTGATATATATTAGTAATATTTAATTATTAGTAATAATTAAATAATTAATTAGTAATATTTTGCTAATTTTAAATTACATGTTCATTTTTACTGCGAAGATTCCCCCTATTCCTATAGTAGATGCATGGCCATTTCACCCCATTACCCTGGAAGGCTCCATGGCCCTCTTGCTTACAGCAACTGAGGCTGGAGCCCTGGTCTGTGGAAGGGCACTGCCCCCATGGGCCCATCTCGCTGAAATAGGTCCCACCAACATCCTGGTCTGCAGACTCAGCTCAGCAGAGTAGAGCACAGGGTCAGCACTGAGTTGGGACTGAGCAGCTTGCGTGGTGCTCAAAGGAGCCCCATCAAAGGGGCATCAAGCACATCCTTGGCTTCACAGTTGTGTATCTATTACACCAATTTTCCATGAGTGCAAGGAAAATGTCTTGAGGAAGCGGCACCTTTTCTAATTTATATAAAGGCCCTAGAAGGGCTAGCATGGGATGTCCCTAGGTCAGACTACCAGTGAAATTGTCTGCACAGTCCACCCCCTTGGCTGTCCTCGGGGGAGCAGGGCTGCTGAGGAGCAAGACTAGCTGGCCATGAAAGGATACCCGGGGTCTTGCTTTGGCCTTGGGCTGGTGCCCACAGGGTTTCAGCTCCAAATGTCTAGTTTTATGTCATCCCCAGAGATGACCCATGCCCATCTTCCCACCCAGGTTCCCAGAAAGCGGTGCCATCTCTACCATAAGCAGTGGGGAGCACAATGTCAAAAGGACCCCAAAGCTCAGGTTGACTGGTCAGCGTTTCCATTCCCCTCAGGACGGCCACAGAAGACTCCAGAATTGTGGCCAGGGCAGGCAGTCAGCAGATGACCTGAATGCACCATGATGGCTCTTGCACCATGTTCACAAAGGACAGGCCCACCAGTAAGACCTGAGCAAGCTGGCAGCTGGCCAGTCCTCCCTGGGCCAGGACTGGAGACACCCACCGCCTGCCCCTGGGTTCCCGTGCAGGCTTCCTTGGGAGGAATAGCAGCGGAGTAGGGCTTGGCTTCTGTACCCTCACAACCAGCAACCCCCCAACATCTCACGCGTGTCACGAGACCCATCTCTTCAGTCACATGTCCAGAGTGCCCTGGTTCTCCCAGCAGCTGTGCTCACCCCTTGCGTGTAGGTTTTGTTGCAGGAACATTGTCATTTCCCCAGCTCCTATTTTCTTGAAGCCAACCTCACGCTTGCCCCCATTTTTTCCTGCTGAAGAGCTGCTTGAGGAGCGTGTCGAGCAGGCTCTAGGGATGAACATTTCAGAAGTGATCTGAATGGTGTTGGTCTCAGGGGAGGAGCAGACAGCGGAGACTGCAGCCAGTCTGTACCGACAGGACCAGCCAGCACTGTATCTCCCTGTCCCCCATGCCCAGAGATAAAAGTCCTCAAGGCTGTTTATATGTGAGTATAGGAAGCAAGAAAAAGGATAGGCAGGGAGGAGTGATGGGCAGCAAACATGCCTGAAACCTGAGACCATGGACAGACTTGGAGGCAAGTCGCAGCAGGATCCTCCTCTCAGACCCCCTGTCCTGCCCCCAGGATCGCCGGAGTGCAGTGTATGACCGTGCCTGGCTACTCCAAGGGCTTCGGCTACCAGACAGGGCAGAGTTTCTCGGGGGAGTTTGACCATGCCTGGAATGCTGTGTACCTGGAGGGAAGATGGCACCTGGTGGACAGCACCTGGGGCAGCGGCCTGGTGGATACCACCACCTCCAAATTCACCTTCCTGTAAGTACTTGTCTCAGTTCTGCTGGGCGTCTAGCAGGTGGAAGTGGAGGAGGTGCCGGGCTGCATGAAGCAGCAGGTAGAGAAGGCCAAGCGGGAGGGGAAGGAGAGCCAGGAGGCCCCACGCCCACCCCTCCCCGGCTCTGAAGTGGGCTGGCTCCAGGCCAATTGTGAGGACCCACACCCTTTTGTCACCTCACCCTCCACTGACAAACACCCCCCTCTGACTCCCTGTAACTCCCTCCACCAAAGCACTGAAAGCCTGGAGCGTTTGCCCCCAGGTCACATGTGAGGAAAGGCAGGGCTAATAGCCTTCTTTAGTTGTTGGCAGGTTCCCTTCCAGACTTTGGCCATTGACCGCATTACCAGGCACAAATGCCAGAATGTTCTCTTACTACTTTGCCCAGACACCAGGCTCCTTCTCCTCTCTGGTCTGCGTGAGACCATATCACATTTCTGAGGAAAGGGCTGTGGTTTTGGGGGAAGGGGAGCTATTGGCGGTGCAGGGTCACTGTGAGGCACAGTGGGGCAGGGCGGCTGGGGTGCAGGGGACTGGAGCATTTCTGTCCTCTGGGGCTCTGGCCAACCCTGGCCTTAACCTGAGGCTACATACAATATTCTTCATGGATCATGATGCTATCAGCAGCTCAGATCCCTTTTTATTCAGAAACATGAGTGTGCTCTGTCTGATTTTTGCAGCTTAAATCTTGACACTCCCACACATGGGACAAATACAAGCCATGTGCACACACATCCTACACGCAGGGCTCACGCACTCACAGATGCCCTCTTTACCACTGTTATTCTCAACACTGCTCCTCTTAGGCAGAGCAAAGCCTCCCCCGTCTCAGGAAGGGCCTCCCTGTTCTTCTCTTGATCCCCATTACTGACACCCGGAGAGTCAGCACTCCAGTCGGTCCTGGAGAGCCACAAAAGGTCCCCACCAGCACAGCTGCACAGCACAGAAACAGGCTGTGGTAGATGGAGGCAGTGAATTCAAGCGCTCTGTCTCCCTGTCTTCCCACAACCCCACTGCGTGTTCCACAGGCTATGCCTTTGCCCCCTTTGAACTTCGGATTGTCTTTGAGCATGAGGGAGTCCATTTTCCCCACGACACCCTAGGGCACTGAGGGCACTGTGGCTTCCCTTAGAAGCGACCTCAGACCCTGCCTTGGCTACAATTTCTGGAAGCATCCACTGAGGAGGAGTCTCCAGTGCCCATGTTAGAGTTGGAGATGGCACCTCTTCCCATCCAGGGTGTCCACAGGACCGCTCCGGTGGGTGTGTTGGGCCCCTGCCTCCTCTACACAGAGCTGGCTGCTAACCAGTTTGTCTCTGCCCCAGCTACAATGAATTCTACTTCCTCACCCATCCTGCACTGTTCATCGAGGACCACTTCCCAGACAACAAGAACTGGCAGCTGCTAAAACCTCCTCAATCTCTGAGGCAGTTTGAGAACAACATGTATCACAAGAGTGAATTCTACAACAAAGGGATGCTGAGTGCCCACCCGGAGACTTCCATGATCAGAACAGGTGAGCCCGGAGCAGGTGCCTGTGTGCTAGCAGCAGGGATGGAGCGTTTCGCACTGTCCTCCAGGAGCCCGCCTGACACTGTGCTTTCAGGGCATGCCCTTCCAGGAGCATGGCCTGTGAGCTTAGCACAAAGCTTGTGTGTGCATGTGGATGTGTGGGGGCTGCTGAGGCAGCCCAGGCCATCAGGGCAGGGAAGGGCCATAGGCCACATCAGCAGGGACAGAAGCTCACTCACACTAGCATAAACCCAGAAAGGGATGTGTCTGAAGGCTGAAGGTTTCCTAGAACTTGAGGGCTGGACACACAGCCTGGCCTGTCACAGAAGCCAGGGCTGAGTGGTTCCTAGCTGGGTGAGTCTCTCTCAGCTCACAGAGCAGGGAAAAGGACTGCATCACCCCCACTACACATAGCTTCTGGGCTCAGGTGCCCAACAGAAGCTACTGGCCTGCTGTGTTCTCTTCCCCAACTCCTGCTGGAGAAAATACATGGCCTCAGCAGAGCTGCAATCTGGGTGTTGGTGGTCCAACCAGCAAGGGTGGGGAGCAGCAGGGGTCTCCCAGGACAGGTAGGGGCAGTCCCACCCAAGACAGAGACTTGGGGCAGACTTCCTTAGGGAGGTGGCCTCTGAGCTGGGTCTTGGGAGAAGAGAACAGGCATAGTAGCTAGACAGAGATGGACATGTTTTAGGCAGCAGAGGAGAAGAGGGGACACAGTAAGCCCCCAGCCTCCAAACTCAGGCACCCCTAGATGAGGGCCAGGCTCCAGACCTCTGTCTGGCTGGCTCAGTACCCCTCCCTTCTGGAGGCGGGACCCAGCGGTTTCCAGCCCACCCCCTGGGGCAGTATAGGATACCCAGCTTAGCCATCTCCCATGGCTGGCCTGGGCTGACATTTGCTCCCCCAACCCTCACCATGGAGCCATAGCATCTGAGTATGTTTGCATACTCTGAGGCATATGGGGGCTACCTTGGGGGGGCCAGAACTGGTCACAAAAATGCAGGGCCTTCTCTGGAAGATTGTCTCTTATGCCTTTCCAAGGCCTTGGCACCTGATCCAGTGCTGGGCACACAGCCTGGGGACACTGCAGAGCCCTGTAAGTCAGGTCAGCCCAGCCTTCCACACCTCAGCAAAGGACTGCCTGGCGGCACTGTCTCTGCCACTGGGGACGCCATCCACCCAGGACAGGAGGTCTGAGATCATGCTGACTATTAGCACAAAGGGCCTGTGGGTGGCCCAGAGCCCCTGGGGAGCTCCCACCCACACTGCAGGGCAATGGGGCAGCCGGAAGCACAGGTGCCCCCAAGTTAGTTCCAACTGACTTGTCCCTTCCACCACACAAGAGCTTCCTTTGCCAGGTTGCTGAGCTCTTGCATACTCTTCCATCTCCAAATACCTGGCAGCTCCTGTGGCTAAAATAACAGCCTGAAGTTGCTCACTTTGGGAATCCATTTCCTGCACTTACAATAGATGGAGGGCTTGTTCAATGTATCATAGGCCATTGAACCATCGGAAAGAACTGACCAGGTCAAAGCAATACCAAACTGATGCCATTGAGTGGAGTTTGCCTTTTTAAGAGACATAAAAATATAAACACCAGATTCCTTAATTTATAGAAATCTAAACCTAAATATGATTCCATATATCTGATACATATTTACAGAGTATTTCTTTGTGGTAGCTAGTTAAGAGTGGGGAGGGGAAGGAAGCAAAATAGGGAAACTGAGGTGAGCAGAAAGGAAGGGAAGGAAGAGGGCACCTAGATAAGGGGGTGGAAAGCTGCCGGGCTCCAGGAGAGCGCCGCGGAGGGGAAAGGAGAGGTGGAGGAGGCGGGGGGACTGGAAGAGCCCGTGGGCTCCCACAGAGGTCTGCAGGGGTGACCAGTCCTTTATTTCAAGTCTTCCCAGTCATTCAACACACCTTTGGCAAGAACCCTCTGGGTGAGACACCGCAACCAGGCACTAAGACATGGCAGGAAATGAAGCAGGCTGGCCCCTTCCCCACCGAGCCCACAGCCCGGCAAGGAGTTCAGACACTACACAGAAGTGCTCACGTGATGAATTACAGCAGTGGAACATTCTCTGAAGGAGAGCCAGGGCTAGGAGAGAGCTTGCCAGGGAACTCAGCCTCAGCTGAAGGGTCCGGGTGGGCTGCTTTGCCATCGGGACATTACCACGAGGCCTTATCCAGGTTTGAGGGAAGTGGTGGGGAGGGAGGAGTGGGTGGGAGGACCCTGAGGCATGAAGGGTGTGGCCTTGGAGGATCTACCAGAGTGCTTGATACTGGCGAGGCAGGAAGAGACAGGTCTCTGCTTGGGTCTCCAGCTTCAGGGCTCTGCCATGAGCCCGGGAGTAGCCAGGCAAACATTTTCAAAGGAGCCCTGGGGCTGCTCTGTGGGGTGCTGGGTGGTGCTCCACAATCAAAAGTGAATCGCAGGGGGATCTGGGCCTCACTGTGCAGGACTCACAGCCAGTTGTGAGATGGAACAGGACAGGGGCCATGCGCAGTGAGGAGCTGAGGTAGCTTCTGCCCACTGAGCTAGTTCAGAAGTGAGGGGACAGGGGGTTTTCACCAAGAGGAGATAGCAAGTCTGTTGATCTTGGTCACTTTCCTTTGGAGGTTACCACGGGACAGATGTGGCACGCAGTGGCTGAAGGCAGTAGAGAAAGCAAGTAGGCAAATAAAATAGCACTCAAGCACCAAGAGTCACACGATTTCAGTGTAACAGAAGGGGAAGCAATGGCATTGGGGTTAAGCAGTGCTCAGAGAGTGGGATGAGGGCCAGGCCTCAAAGAGTGGGGGTTGCAAAGGGAGGAGAGGACTCCGAGGAAGGCGTGGAGGCCAGCAGCCTAGGTCCTCCAAGGTCTGAGGGGCCTCATTATTAGGAAGTCACTGGAGGGTGGGGGCAGAGGGAAGTCACTGGGGTGCCAGAAAGCTGAGGGGCAGAGAGGAAACGGAGGCAGTGGGGGGGACATGTGGGAGTGCAGGGCAGGTGCAGAGTGGGCAGCATCTGAGAAGGCTGGGACAGCTTTCGAGGTAGAACAGCCGTGAAGAAGGTAGAGGAGCTGTCTAAGCAGCCTCCCCATCATGCTGGCCCGTGTGGGCTTCTCCCATTCCTGAGGTGGGAGTTGGCATGGAATGCACATTCAATGGGAAGTGTATTCAGGACGTTATCCTAGAGCCCAGGCACAGTGTCCTGCCTCCCCCACCAAGAGCCCAAGCTAGGGGAACGTTCCTGGTGACGTGGATCAGACAGCCTCTCTCCTTCCTTTGCGCTCAACTGTGAACAGGGCTGGGGAGGTTGCTGGGGCTGGGAGCAGATGACCAGTTTCTGAGAGAAGTAAGGCCAGGCTCTAAGAAGCCACTGCCCCTCCCTGTGGCCCTGGGAGCCAGGAAGGACCAGGCAGGTGGGTCCTCATGGGCTACAAAGACTAGAGAACTGACCAATTCTCCCTGAAAAATCAATGACCAGGACAGATGAAGATGAAACTGCAGAGCAGTTTCAAAGGGAGAGACGGCGGTGGGGGTGGTGGTGTGTGGCAGTGTGGGGGTTGCAAAAGACCCTCCTGTGCACACACCGGCTTTTCAGGACCCATTCCTGAAACATGGCTAAGATACACCTATGTGAGAAGCATGGGGTGGGGGAGGTGGGGATCAGGGAACTGCCCCACCCCAACCTCCTGTGCACAGTCTCAGGGAGTGAACCCATTCTCACTAGTTTTAAGGACAATGTGTTGACATGACAGCATTGACACTTAGATAGATGCTGGAGGGAGCAAGGTGAAAGCTAGACCTGAGACTTGGGGGAGAAGGTGCCCCTCCTGCCCCATGATCCTCTCTGGACATAGGCAACCTTCATCTAATGTGAATCAAATGGGCAGGATGCACACATACCGCTGGCGACAAATTTTTCTAGAGGCTCCTTAGCTTTCATTTATCTCAAAGAAAACTACCTGAAGGGAGTAGGGAACCCTTCCAGCGGTGCGCTGCCACTGGCTGCTGCCACGCTCAGTGAAGTCATATTGGGTGCTTGAAATGGACTGTGGTGAAAGTATTGACACCATGGAAATAGGCAAGCACTATAAGTCAAGACGTTTTTCTCCCAGGGAGACAGTTGTTAGACATTTACCAGCACATCAGCACATGCTGGACCCATCTCTGTTGACCCCGACTTTCTCTCCACAGTGAACGGGAAGGCCACGGTCACCATTGAGAGCTGCGCCCCAACACTGTTCATGTTCATGCTCAACGGCAAGCAAGAGCATGGGCTGCTGAGCCTCAGGAAGAATGGGATGAAGTTGGAGGTGTACCCTCCAACCATGGGCACTCACAAGCTGCAGATCTTTGCCAAGGGCAACTCCGACATCTACAGCTCAGTGCTGGAGTACACGCTCAAGTGCAATTATGTGGACATGGGTGTCCGGCTGCCTGCTGAGCTTCACCAGCCCGTGGGCCCCAGCTGGTTCTCGGAGCAGATGGGCATCATGAAGCCCTCCCACCCTGACCCTATCATCCACACCAGCGATGGGCGCTGCTCCATCAGCTTCAGCGTAGAGGAGGGCATTAACGTCCTGGCTTCCCTCCATGGGGATGATGGCCCCATCACTGAGGAGACACAGCGGCGCTACATCTTCCAGCTGCACTGGGAGAAGCGGACCGAGCTGAAAGTCCAGCTGCCCCATGCCGGCAAGTTTGCCCTCAAGATCTTTGTCAAGAAGAGGCAGGAACCAGGAAACTACATCTTCGTCTTTAATTACCTCCTATGCTGTGCCAACACCAAGGTGAACTGGCCCATGTTCCCTGAGAGCTTTGGCAACTGGGGGCAGGACAATGAGCTGCTGGAGCCTCTGTCGGGTGTGCTTCCTGCCAACCGGAACATCCCATTCAAATTGAAGCTGCATGGTATTGCCAAAGTCCTGGTAAAGGGGCAGGCCACATGGCCCCTGACCCTGAACCACGAGGGCTACTGGGAGGGCAGCTGCAGCACAGCTGGCTGCCAGGAAGTCTATGTCATGGTGCTGGAGAATGCCAACCACAACTTCTACTCCTACATCCTGAAATACAAGGTGAATGCCCAGTGAGGCCTGTGCCCCGGTCTTACCCTCCCAAAGGGCCAAGCCAGACCTCCCCAGGGAGGGCTCAAGGGAAGTGCAGGGAGCCCTGGACACCACTGAGTCTGCATGAAATCCCTTCTAGGCCTCTGCCTCAGTGTCCCTCCTCTGAAACAGGAGCTGTGATCTTTGTGTTCCGAAGGCTTCACTCAGGTGTGGCTGTGACTGAGGGGACAGAAGCAGTGGCTCTTTAGAAGAAAAAGGTGCTATGTAAATCTAAGGTATTGTAAACTGTACACCTGCATCCAGATGCCCCTTCTCGTGTTAGTGCTGCTGTTGTTGTTGTTGTTGTAGGGCTGATGTGGGAAAGCAGGGATATTGCCCAGGTTGACAGCTTTTCACATGATGCTTAGAGAATTCTCTTCCGTGCCCAAGGGGACATGATTTGCAAGGCTGAGTTGTCCTTGAATCACAGAGCCCCTTTCAAGCAACATCACCATGCCTCTCGACAGCTCCAGGCCCCCAGGGAATCTTGGACTATCTTCTCCTCCCAGACCTGATCATCTTCCGCATCCTGCTGCTTCTTCATTAGCTACTTCTTGTTCTTCGAGAGCCCTAGTAAAAGGGTGTGGTGAGGAATCTAGCTGCCCCACAACTGGCTGGAAGCTGATTATCTCCACCATCCCTAAGTATAGTCAGGAATGTGACAACCAGAAAGTTGTGAGGAGACTCCAAAGCAAAGAGCAGCCCATGCCCGCTGTGGCTGTGCAGGTGGGAGGGACACTGTCGGCAGAGCTGCAGCCTGTGTCTGAGGGTGTAAGACCTCCAGCTCTGCTCTGAGAGGAGTGCACAGGGTAGTTAGTTCAGTCTAAGGCCTGGAGTGCCCTCCAGGCCCTCGCAGAGCCTGGGTCTCAGGCCCCTGCCCCGCCTCCACAGGGAGCCTCCAGAGGCTGGCCAGGCCCTTGGGGAGCCTTGCAGATAGCCGTGAATAAGGACCTGGCCGCAGATCAGGTGAGTAGTGCAGTGCGGCAATGCCGAGGAGACTCACACCTTAACAGGGCTCTGCCTGCCCCCAGCGTCTCTACCAGCAAAGCCAGGGCTGGGAAGACTTCCAGCTGCACGGGAGCAGCTTTTGTGCCTGTCTCAGAGCAAACGTCCCATCCCATCTCCTTTCATCCCTTCTCTGAGAAGATACCCACCTCCAGTCTCACCTTGCATGGGGACAGCTCAGGGCCCCTTGCTTGCTCAGGCCAGACTGAGAGGCCTCGGCTGCCCAGCTGGCCCTCAGCAGCGCCTCAGGCTGCCGTTGCCATGGCAACGGAGGAAAGGCTGGCTTCAGCGAGGGCACATGAGAGGGAAAGGCGAGAGAGGCCCCGCATGGCTACTGCAGAACCATCCTGGCACACAGACACACTCCCTGCCGAACTCCTGGATTCTCCAGCTCCATGACCCCTGGCTGTCCCAGTGCCCCCCACCCCTGAGAGCCAGCACTGCCTGGTACCTCTCCCCACTGCCCCTCCTCAGGCCTCCAGGCTCAGCCACAGCCAGGGCCAGCTGGGACCCTCACAGCTTCCTCCGTGGCATTCACCCTCACATCCCTGTATCCAACAAATGTCCATGGGGTGCTTTGGTAAGTGCCAGATGCTTGGGCTACAGAGGTGAACAAAGGGGGCCTGGCCATCCAGAGCACAGGGTGAGGAAACTGCCAGGTGGCAGCAGCCTCCCTTGCCCAGGTCCTGACTGAAGATCCAGGCTCCGGACACTTCTGTTCATTATCCCACGGGATCCCTCCCCTAAAAGTCCCCACTGCCACCCAGCAGGGTGGCCTAGCCCAGAGCCAGCTCACAAAGGTGCCCATCATCCAACAGACCGGGGGCATCAAGCACAAGGGGTGTCGCCCCTGGGGGACTGAACTGTCCTGGGCTGGTCCTGCACCCTCCGCAGTCTCTGCCACCGAGGCCACCCAGCCAGCCTCGTGTCACTTACACCTGAAAAATGCACAAAGGCCCCGGAGGCATAACAGCTATGCACCACCACAGGGAAACAAGGGGAGTTTTACACCCTGAAAACAGCCTTCTTGCACACCTCTGATTTTATGGGCTGAAAGAAATGTGTTTGTTTCATCAAAATAATAAGTGCCTTGGATGACGCATGTCACTCACTGGACCCCGCGCTGGCTGTCTCGCCTAGTCCTGCTGGAGACCCCATACCTTTTCGATATGTAATATAATTAATCAATACATCCTGGAGCATGCAGAGAATGCCACCCAGCAAAATAGGAGCTGTCCCCAGCACCAGAGAGGGAGGCCCCGCCTCTCAAAGCACCGCAGGGCATCGGCAAGCCCCTCCCTCTCATTTAACCAAGCACCCCCTTTGTAAAGACAGCTGTAGGCGCAGTCAGAAAATCACCTGCATTTCTTTCCACTGAAGTAAAAATACATGAAATGAAATCTAATCTTCATGAATTTTTACACGCATGCTGCTCAGGGTAGACATTCGGAGTTGCATTTTGAAGGCTTTTCTCCAAATCCCCATCTTTGTTTCCCGGGCGACGAGTCCCAGTCGCCGGCGGAATGGCACGGGCGCCCCCAGGTGTCCGAAGTGCGGAGCTGCCGGCTCTGTACGCCGCGAGGCCGCTCTATCACCCGGCTTTTTACGCAGAACTTGAAAATGCTGTGGAAATGTTTATGTTAAAATCACTAGGTGCTTTCTCGTGGCTTCTCAGCGCTTCCTCATGGGTACACGGAGAACATCTTTGTCACGCACAAGCTGTGAAGGCATCCTGGGGGGCAACCTGGTGTGTTGAAAAGACAAGGGATGTGATGGGACGGTTGTGCCTGGAAATCACTTCTTGAAACAGAAGCACTGGACGTAGGACTGGATGGAACAGCTGTGACTACACTCATTACTATACCAATGAAGGATTGGACCGATCAAACTCAGAGGGTATCTGCTTGCAATTCTCGGGATGGCAGCCCCCAGGCCACAGGGCAGAAGGGAACCGAGGGTGGAGGAGTGGTGGGCAGAGGCACTACCACCATGACTGCAGTTCACTTCTCTACAGCTTGTTTCAGAAGTGCCACCAGCTCAGCTGGACTCCATTTTCAATCCGATTATGATCATTGTGAGTTCCCCATATGTTACATTGTCCTACCAGGACAGCCTCCTCACTGCCTGCTGAGATTAAAAGGAAATAAATAGACTAACTGAAGCATGAAGGATTTCGGCTAGACATAAAGAACTATTTCCTGTTGTTAAGCAGGAGGGACGAGTTGCCAAGAAAGTTTGTGAAATCCTCTTCTCAAAGGACTTGAAAAGGAGAAAAGTTTTCCCAGTGGTCTGAGGTTTTAGATGCCATGTTCACTAGAAGGAGTGGGTTTTCTCTTCTCGAAACCAATTAATTCCTGAGATATCCTGGTCTGTCTGCAGCAAACAGAGAGTTAACAGCATCACTACATCATTTGCTATTGGCAAAATTTTCAAAGATGGTGTGCCTCTATAGCCCACCTCAGTTTCTCTTAGGTCTATAATTTCTTTTCATTTGGAGTAAGTAGTCAGCAATTGAAAGAGGTGATTACTTCTCATAATGTGTGCATTGAGTTGTGTGGGCCGGTGGCTGTTAAGTATGCTTTCCCCACGTTGTTGCTGGTGTTGTTTTTCAATAAAATTTATATTCATTTTTATCCAACAATGTAATTATTGATTCATTCTTATCATGGATCTCACAAGGTGGGGAGTGGAGAGAAACAGGAAAAACACTTTCATGTTCAAAGGAAGCCTTAGAAAAAAATCAATGTCCCAGCCAGTTGAATGTGACGGTGAGATGCAAATGGAATGTCGGGTAAATAGCTATTTCACATTAAAGAAAACATAATTAGGTTAGCTTCAGCCACTCTATGGCTCACATGCCTTTGAAGAACATGAAGGCACTGTTTCTTTCATTGAATCTTGTTTAACTTGAAAATTTTAAAGTCAATCCTAATTTATTTTTATAGTGGGAGAAAAAAATTTACCAAAAATGCCTATCAGCCTACTTTTCTTTTATTTTGAATGTATATAAATATGTATTTCTTGATATTCATATACATGCAGAAACTTTCCAGGGTTCACCTAAGCAGATTATTCATAAATTAGATATTTAGAGAAATACAGAAAATGAAAAATCCAGACATTTCTGAGAAGCTGCTGTAACCATGGAGACCATTCTCGTAGCTGTAGTGTGAAGGACAAAAAGAACTTGTGTTCCCAAATCTGGCTTCGTCATGTCTCTCGCTGCTAGATCCACAAAAACGAGGCCCAGCATGCTTCTCCTTAGGAAGGAGACCTGACAGCATATTAAGAGGAAGTCAGAAGAAACAGTCTTCCGCACAAAAGAAGGAGTAACTCTTGAGTTATTAGAACAGTCTGAAAATGCCATCCCCAAAGCTGGAGTGGATGACCTCCAACGTCCCTTCCAGTCCGGAGAGTTTGTGATGCCGTGTCTCTGTGAACAGGTGCTGGCAGGCAGTGGGCCTGGGGTTGTCAGTTACAGAACATCTGAAGGGCCCTGCTGTGGAACAGCCGAAGGGCCCTGCTGTGTTAAGAGCCTGCCCCTGGAGCCCCTGGCAGACTGCACTGCTGGCTCCTCTCTTGCCTGAGGGCAAGGGGCTGGAGAAAGCCCAGCAGAGGGACCAAAGGGGAAGAACAGCCTCTGACAGGATGTTGCTTCTGTCTGATTTTGCAAGCAGAACTAAAGGAAACTGAAAGTTAACTGGAATGTCCTCTTTGGGACATCTCAGGCATCTCCGAGTCAAAAGATGCTAAACTGGAGTTACTTCTCTTCCTCAAATTACTCCCAACTCCTCCTGGGTCCCCAGTTCAGTAAATGCATCCCTATCCAACCAGATAACTAAGTTAGACTCATGGCAGTTACTGGTGATGAAACCCAGTCCCTTCTAGATGTGTCCCACCTCCCACCTGCTCTCCCAACTCCACTTTCTCTCCTTTCCCACGACCCGCTACAGCCCAGGTCCTCATCATCTCAGCTATACTGTCTGTGTCTTATACTTTCTATGGGGAGATGAAGCCTCTCGGCCCTATTACTGTCCACACTGGCCTCCCATTCGTATATTCTTATCGCACCAGGATGATCGGGTTATTAAGACAAGGTTTCCAAGAAATCCTACCAGAAGAAGCTCACCATCTCTGGAAAGACATAATTGGTATTAGGTACTAGTGGGAAAGGTAGGTCTTCAAAGAAAAACTGGTTTTTATAGGGAATCGGGAAGAAGCCCTGTCTCCTCCTTTTTCTCTAAAGAAACAAGATGCCAAGGCCACCCAGTCAGCCTCGTGTCACTCACACCTGAAAAATGCACAAAGACTCCAGAGGCATAATAGCTATGCACTACCACAGGGAAACAAGGGGTGTTTTATACCCTGAAAACAGCCTTTTTGCACATCTTTGATTTTACGGGCTGAAAGAAATGTGTTGTGTTTCATCAAAATAATAAGCACCTTCGATGATGCATGTCACTCGCCGGACCCCATACTGGCTGCCTCGGCCTACTCCACTACTGGGTGAGGGTATGCAGGGTAGCTCTTCGTACCACAGCCAGGCGGGGGACTCAACAGGGTTCAGGAGTGGAGCCCCACCTGCAGGTAAACAAGCTCCATCTCGAAGCCAGACTCTCCACATCCATGGCTTCCAGTTTATTTCCCTCCTGTCCTCCTGCACCAAGAGCAGCACAGATCATATGTTCAGGTGGGCCAGCTGTATTCCCAGGAAAACAGATGCTGAGACACAGTAGGAATGCAAACAGTGTGCTGGAGGCAATACCTGTGGAAGGCAAAAGGGAGGGGGCAAGCAGGAGGAGGCAGACAGAAGCTCAGACAATGGTGCAAGTCTGACCAAGTCCCAGCCAACCCAACAGGGAGTTCCAAAACAAAGATTTTTATTAGAGGTGTCTGAAGCTGTACAGAAATGGCCAAGCCCTAGAGAAACCATCATGCTCAGTCATTTGCAGGGGCTGCCTAGCAAGAGCTTGGTCTCAGTTCAAAAGCTCAGGCAGACCCTGAAGGTGTTAACAGCTGGAGACTCTCCGCTACCTACACTCCTTGCAGAGAATCAGCAACTTCTTCCAGAAGGGAGACCTGTGCAGCACACACAAGTTAACTTGCCTATGCTATGGAGGGCTCAGGAAAGACTGGGTGAGGGTTCTATGTGTGGAGTCAGCACACCCAAAGCCGTCTGGGATCCGGCAGTCACTGAAGGGGCTTCACAAGATGGTTTGTGGAAGGGACAGGGGCTTCTACATAGGATAAACATGTACTCCAAGGGCCACCTGCAAGGTGCTGTGGACTAATTTGATGAAAGGCAGCTTCTTTCTTATTTCTCCTTCTCTCCCTCCTACCCCTGCCATCCAGGAAAACCTCAACACAACAGCCAAGAGGATCGTTCCACGCTCCACTCTTACTTAAAACCGACCAATGGTTCCCCATTGCTCAGGGATGAGACTAGACCCTAACTCTGGCCTCATACTGCTTTCTTCACTTTGTCTCCTATGACTCTCCCTGAGAGCCCCTTAGAATCATCAACCATGTGACACCAGGCAGGCCATGTACCTCCCACCAGCGTGCTTTATATGTGCTGTCCCTTCTAGCCAGGACGCCTTTTCCTGCCTGAGGAAGCCCTGCCTGGCCTTCGTGGCTCAGGCCAGCCCACCACTCTGTCAGACCTTCCTAGTCCTCCCACTGCCCAAGCCATGGGAAATTATCTGCCCATCTTCCACGTTCATGTCACACTTTGTTACTCATCTGTTAAGCCAGAACCTTCTACAAGATTCTGGGATTGAGGAAATACTTGGAGGTTCTGCCCCTTGGATGTGAATTCCTTTAATACACATGCTTTGGTTCTGCCCCTTGGCACACAGTAGGTGCTTGGTAAATGCTTGGCAAGTGTTTCACTGGGAAAACTAAGAGAGGTTAGGAAGACAGGGCCAGAGAAGTACTATGGCCCAGCAGTCCATAACCATCCACTGAGCATTTGTCAACACGTGTTCCCATTTCACCAGGGCTGGCCTGTGTGCTTTTTGCCCAACTCTGGATGCCACATCCTGGACATTGAGGAAGTAAACTCAAGATTCTCTCAGAGGAGGGCCACATCCTGGGGAGGGCTGGGAATGTGGGGTGGAGTAACCACCCTGGAGGAGGCTGAGGATGCAGCTAATGGTGGTCTTCAAAGGAAGAGGCCCTTTACCAAGTCCAATATCTAAAAGAGGACACGTACTGACTATTTGGAAGATAGAACAAATCCTGAAAGTAGGACTTGGTCTTGACTAGAGAAGGATGGCCATCCTGTCTGTAAAGGTGGGTAGCAGAGGGTGGTCAGGGATTCTTTGGCTGTGAACAGTTTTAATGGAATTTTCTTTCCTTTATCTAGATTTGTTCCTGCTCCAAATTTCCCCCATGGCCCTGTTTGAAGATTATATCACCTAAGCTTGATGGTTCTGTTTAACCCAGAGTGACATAAACATTTAGCTGAGGGCACCTGCTGATCCCACTCCCACCCAAACAGAGACCAACAAACAACGGGAAAGCTTCTAAAGCCCAGAAGAACCTGTTTTCTCAGGAAAGAGTTGCAAAATGGCAAATACAGCTATTTAGGGTCTAAAGGCATAAACATTTTCTATAGCAAAGCCTAAGTATGTGGGACTGTCTTGAAGCCCGTTGATATGCTGGAAACTAATGCTCCAGGGAACACTCGAACTCGTGGTTTCTTTGAGCGCAGTTATCCTCAAGGCTGGTCCTCTGAAGAGGAGCCCCTGCAGGACGAGGTATAAAAAAGACAAAGAACCACAAAGTGCTTGGTGTATCCAGTGGCAACGCCAAGCCATGAAGGTTTGAGAATGAGAAGGCCACCTAGACAGGTCCCACCAAGAGATTCCCTCTCTCCAATTAAACCAGCACTCTAGACGTTTAGTCACCATTGCCTGGGGTACTGGGTTTAGACAGATTCTGAGGCCACATCTGGGCTCAGTAGGAAAGAGGGTCATGACTAGCTAGTGATCCACAGACAATGAATTGAAGGGTAAGGTGTGCCATGTATTTGCCAATCCCATCTTAAATGTAGCCAAATCAGGGCTCAGACCAAAATAATGAAGGAGACTGTTCAGTCCGTTCTCGCACTGCTAATAAAGACATACCAAAGACTGGGCAATTTATAAAGGAAAAAGGTTTAATTGACTCACAGTTCACCATGGCTGGGGAAACTTACAATCATGGCAGAAGGGGAAGTAAACACATACTTCTTCTCACGGCAGCAGCAAGGAAAAGTGCTGAGCAAAAGGGGGAAAAGCCCCTTAGAAAACCATCAGATCTTGTGAGAACTCACTCACTATCATGAGAACAGCATGACGGTAACCACCCCATGATTAAATTACCTCCCACTGGGTCCCTTCCATGACACGTGGAGATTATGGAAACTACAATTCAAGATGACATTTGGTTGGGGACACAGCCAAACCATATCAGAGGCTATTCAGACCAGTGGGGAGCACTGGCTTCCCATAAGCTAGCCCATGGACTGACAACCAGTCAGCTTTCAAACCAAAGGTCTCAGGATGTGCTGGGGGCCTCCTGACCTCCCTTGAGCTCCAGGAGGATTCCACTCAATATGCATGCCACCCAGCTCAGAGGACACAAATGCGCACAGGCATATCAACTCCAGGGAGAAGGAGCCCAGGCTGAGTGTGTTTGCTCTTTTATCTCCATGATTAAACAGTGCCTTGCATTTAGAATAAGTGATCGGTAAATTTTTGAAGTGAACATTGCCTTGTCATTTCAAAAACAAAATGATAGATCTCTGGGTTGTTTACATGGCTGTTGACCAAAACAGCTGTTGAGTTACAACATCCTAAATAGTCATTTCCTTCTTTTGCTCAACTAGGAAAGCATATGCACAGCAGTGTGCTCCGTTGCCCCTGTGGGAAATGTATATTTACAGAAAGAGAAAAATTGCCACCTGACTGGGAGTGCTCATGGTGTTTGCCTCTGGGAAACAATCAGGGCATAGGCAACCAATCGATGGGAGGAGTGGCGTTCTTCTCGAGGGAATCCACCCGCCCTAAGCATGTGCCGAGATTGCTTTGTTTCTAGCAGGGGGAATGGCTGACTGCCTCTGTGACACAAGGAATCAGCCATCATTTCGCCCCAGCTGTGCAGGGACCAAGGCAGTGACGTCCCCCTTTATGGTGGCAGGGGCAGCTATGGAGAGGCTGGTGGCATGAGGGCAGAGGGGCAGCCACAACTGTGAGTACACAAGAACAGCTGGGCTGCATGACTGATGAACTGCAGATATTAGGAGTGGGGAGCCCCTGGCAGCTCCCATCTGGGGAAAGGATGGTGGTGAGGAAAAATGAGGAAGCGTTTATTTAAAACAAAATGACAGCGGGATTACAGATTGCCTAGTGAACACTTTGCTCATACTTATATTTGTATTTGAATGTATATGAACACCAAGGAGATCTGGAAATTAACATCCATCATTTTATTATATTTAAAAAGTTAAATGAAGCCAAGATACTGGCAGCACTTGAAGGCTGTCTCCTCCTCCTATGCCCTTTGGGATAGCCCCACCCTAGGGACTGGGCAAGCATGGGCACCATGAACCTTTTGGTATTCATTTCATGAGTATCAGATCCCTTTCTCCATCTCCCAGGAGCCACACAGTGGAGAGAACACGTTAACCTGATTGTGGGAGGGCATCCACTCTGGCAGTAAAAGCTTCACTTGACATTTTTAAAGCTCAACAAGAGTGTTAAAGTCTATCTTTAAAAGAAGAAAATGGGCTTCTTTCTGGGAAGATGGCCTCTTAGCCACTGGTCCCCTGTTTGACTGAAATCTGTCTTGTGTGGTCAGGAGCCATTAATGTATGATTGAAGCCTTGAGTTTTCCTCTATACACATTGATTTCACTTGGAGAAGCTCTGTGGACCCCTCCTCCTCCTCAGTGTTGGCTGTCATGAGGGTGGGGAGGCCTGTGGCTCAGCCCCTGTTTGACAGCTGGTAGGAGAGTGTGCCAGCTAAGAGCACACACTTGGAGCTGACCGCCTGATTCCTAACCCCAGCTCTGCCCCCTCCCAACTGATTTGTGCAAATTACTGAACCTCCCTGTTTTTGTTTCCTCATCAGTAAAATAGGGATACTCATAGCACCTACTGTGTACACTCCTTATGGGGATTAAATGAGCTAACATATGGTACAATGACTAGAAAAGTCCCTGGCACATAGTAAGTACTCAGTAACTTTTGGCTACCATCACGACACATCAGTCACTGTCAGCATGATGAGGATGACATTGATGTGCTGCTCCCTAAGGAATCCAAAAGTCTCAAGCCCCTCATAAAATTGTAGCAATCACTGATTTCAATGCAGAAATCCATATCCAATATGCAACCACCCAGTCTTTCCTAGAATCCTTCCAGGGACCAGGAGTTCTCCACTCCATGAGGCAGCCGTCCATTACTGGACACCTATGTTAAGGCCTTACCTATACAAAACTGCCTTAAATTAGGGCAGCTGAGCCAACCCACCCACTAGGCTCAGTGAGTTGTCTATTATATGCTGGGACAACCGTGTAGCGGGAGCCCCAAGTCACCAGTACAAAGCCTGGCTCTAGTCTGAGGGTTCCGGGGACTGGGTAGGAGCAACTGCAAT
The DNA here is from genome assembly GCF_024542745.1 of Macaca thibetana thibetana. Taxonomy (NCBI): domain Eukaryota; kingdom Metazoa; phylum Chordata; class Mammalia; order Primates; family Cercopithecidae; genus Macaca; species Macaca thibetana. Next base: position 37,209,377 of record NC_065579.1, on the reverse strand, counting down.
ATACTCAGACAAGGAAGGGAGCCCAAAGAGCAGACAAAAAGAAAAAGAAAACCTCCCACTCGAGACAGCTGTAAATCAACATATGAAACCACATGAAGAAAATTAATGGTTAAAAAATTAATGAATGGTTTTTCAAAAATACAATCTGCATACTGAATGGTGAGACCACCTCAAACCCTGACGTTACTTAACTCCCCAAACCTGGCTGTCTGACTTTGGTCCTCAAAGCAAAAACTGGAGGGTATCACTCTGAGAAAACAGATCAACCCAAGAAAAAAGGCCTACAGGTACCATCGGTGACCACCACCCCAGTGAAAAGACCAGCACCCCATTTTCCCATCTTTGGGAAGCCAGTCAGTCAATTCTTCCATACACACACACACACACACACACACACACACACACACCCCACAGTTTGCAGATAGCATTTGTGGTTGTTTGAAAAAATGTCCATGGATTCTTTGGTGCTCCTACATTCAAAAGGTAGAGCCTAATTCCCATGCTCTTAAGTGGAGGCCATACTTAGTGATTCTCTTCTGACAAATAGAATGTGGCAGAAATGAATGATGGTGTGTGACACTCAAGAGTAGGATATAAAAGGCATTATAGCCTCCTCTTTATTCTCTCCGGATCACTTGCTCTCAGCAAATCCAGCTGCTATGTTGTAAAGATGCTCGAGCAGCCTCTGGAGAGGCCCACATTGTGAGGAACTGAGTCCTCCTGCCAACAGCCATGTGAGTGAGCTATCTTGGAAGCAGCTCCTGTGAGGATTTTTGCGGCCCTGGCCAGCTTCGTGACTGGAACCTCATGAAAGACCCAGAGCCAGAACCACCCACTTTAGCCATTCCTAAATTCCTGACCCCAAAAAATTGTGAGGTCATAAAAAAACTTATTATTCGAAGCTGCTAAATTTGGGGATAATTGTTACACAGCCATAGATAGCTAATAGAGCATTTTAATATCTCACTCAGTCCTTTTTTTTTTTTTTTTTTTTTTTGAGACAGGGGCTGGCTGTGGCTCTCTTGCCTAGGCAGAGTGTAGTGGCATGATCTCAGCTCACTGACACCTCTGCCTCCCAGGCCTAAGCCACCTTCCCACCTCAGCCTCCCAAGTAGCTGGAACTATAGGCATGTACCACCACACCCGACTAATGTTTTTTGTGTGTGTGGGAGGGGTTTTTTGTTTGTTTGTTTTTGTTTTTGTTTTTTTGTAGAGATGGTGTCTCACTCTGTTGCCCAGGCTGGTCTCGAACTACTGAGCTCAAGCACTTCGCCCACTTCGGCCTCCCAAAGTGCTGGGATTATAGGCATGAGCCATTGTGCCTGTCCTGTATCTCAATATTAAAAAGGACTTTGAGAGGACCTCCAAAGATCCCCAGACCTGAGGAAAATGTCTGACATACAGGAGCTCCACAAAGAGAATGATAACACCAGCAAACACTGTCACCATGCCTAGTTTGTGCCAGAATCCGCTGAGAATTAAATTATTAAAGACATAATTCAATGAATTTCCCAGGATTGTGAGACACTCAGAGCAGTGAATGAAAACAGACCCACTCTAAGGCTTGTGATTACGAATTTCAGATCACTAGAGACAAACAGGTCCTCCAGAGAAGAAATAAAGCAAGTAACTTGCAACAGATCAGGAATCAGAATGACTTCACACTAGCAATGCTGGAAGTGAGGAAACAGTGGCACCATACCTTCAACATTCTGCAGAATAATTTCCAACCTAGAGTTCTATCCTCAGTTAAAATCTCAATCAAGGGTGAGAGTAGAATAAGAACATTTAGAAACATTCAAGATCTCAAAGAAAATCTGCCTCTCATGAGCCATTTCTCTGGTGGAGTGCTCCACCCAGTGAGGGACAGAGACCAAGAAAGAGGTCTGCTTGGAACCAGGAAGCTCCTTCACACAGAAGAGACAAAGGAAATTCCTAAGAGGATAGTAATAGGATGTGTCTGGAGAACAGCTGTGCAGTGAACAGGATGAACACAGTCCAGACAGGAGCAGGGCAGACCCGTCCAGGAGGCATGTCATAGGGAAAAATAAAATGGGACTGATGAAGTGGTTACCTGATGTAGTTGACATTACTGAGGGAATTGTATAGTGCCATTAAGGACTTTAGAGGACCATTTGGTGAAAGGTATGCAGAAAACTAAGCAAATGCAAGCTCCATGGGGAAAAGTTGTACAAAGAAAGTAAATGTAATTGTAGTGTACTATATGTTGACATTTACATGGCCATAATAATGTAAATGCCAAGTATTGATGTGTTAGGCACTGTGTTTGGACGTCTGAGAGCCATTCCAGTCCCATTCTCCCTTTCCCATCTTCTACTCTAGAGTGAGCAAATTCCCACTTTCTCTTAATAATGCTTGGTAGATTTTTGTGGAGTCTTGCATATCTTTTATTAGATATGTTTCTGGGTATTTGCAGGTGTATTTTTGATAATGTGGTAAATGGTATAAATTTTTAAGTTCATTTTCTAATTGCTTATTTCTAATGAGTAGAAATAGAACTATTGTCATGCATTCACCTAGTATCCAATTATCTTACTAAATTTACTAATTAATTCTAATCATTCATAGGGAGGTCCTTTTGGATTTTCTGCACACAGAATCATGTTGCCTGTGAAAAATTATTTTTTTCAACTTTTGTCTTAGGTTAAGAGGTATATGTACAGGTTTGTTATATAGGTAAATTGAGTGTCATGATGGTTTGGTGTACAGATTATTTTGTCACCCAGGTGATAAGCATAGTACCCAACAGGTATTTCGATCCTCACTCTCCTCCCACCCTCCATCCTCAAGTACGCCCCAATGTCTGTTGTTGCTTTCTTTGTGCTCAATCTTTAGCTCCCACATATAAGTGATAACATGTGATATTTGGTTTTCTGTTCCTATGTTAGTTCACTTAGGATAATAGCCTCCAGTTCCATCCATGTTTCTGAAAAGGCATGATTTGATGCTTTTTTATGGCTTCATAGTATTCCGTGGTGTATATGCACCACATTTTCTTTATTCAGTCTACCATTGATGAGTATTTAGCTTGATTCTATGTCTTTGCTATTGTGAATAGTGCTATAATGAACATATGCATACATGTGTCTTTATGGTAGAACAGTTAATATCCCTTTGGGGATATACCCACCAATGAGATTGCTGGGACGAATGGTATTTCTGTTTTAAGTTCTTTGAGAAATCATCAAATTGCTTTCTATAATGGCTGAAATAATTTATATTCCCACCAGCAGTGTATAAGCATTCCCTTTCTTCCACATCCTTGCCAATATCGGTTATTTTTTGACGTTTTAATAATAGCCATTCTGACTGGTATGAGGTGATGAATAAGTGTTTTTTTCTTCTCTGTCATTCTACTTTTATTTCTTTTCCTGATATGATTGTGCTGGGTAGAAGTAATGATGGTAGTAGGTATTATTTTCTTGTTCCCAATCTCAGGGTGAAAGTGCTCAGTATTTCGCTATTCCAGATGATGTTAAACAAAACTTGCATGCTTGGAATAAACTCAGCTTGGTCATAATAGATTATTCTTTTTATATATCACTTCTTATAAATCATTTGATTTGGTCATAATTTGTTTAGGGTTTTAACATCTATATTCATAAGAGAATCTGTACTTTTCTTTTTTTGAAATGTCTTTGTCAGATTTGGTTTCAAGGTTATGCTGGTCTTATAAAATGAGAAGAGAATTATTTCCCCTTTTGTCATTCTCTGAAAGAGTTTGTTGTGTAGGCTTATTTCTTCCTTAAATATTTGGAAGCATTTACTGGTGAAGCCTGATATTTTTGTTGTAGGAAGTTTTTCAATTAAGGATCAGTTTTAAAATTATATATGACTCTTCAGATTTTCTATTTCTTCTTGTGTCCATTTTGGTATGATGAGTTTTTAAAAGAAAGTATCCATTGTGCTTAAATGTTTACAGTTGTTGCCAGAGTTGTTTATGCCTTTTTGTTAGTGTCTGTAAGATCTGCACTTGTTTGCTTTTTATTATTTTTATTCCTGATATTTGTAATTTGTATCCTTACTTTTTTCTCAATAAATCTAGTCAGAGGTTCAGTCAATCTTATTAGTCTTTTTAAAGAACTAACTTTTGATTTTGTTGTTTTCTCTATTGTACATTCATTTCCTAATTTATTAATTGCTACTCTTCATAGCTTCCTTTCTTCTATTTTCTTGAGGTTTAATTTGCCCATCGCAAGGAAGCTAAAAACCTTGAAAAAAAGTTAGAGGAATGACTAACTAGAATAAACAGTGCAGAGACGACCTTAAATGACCTGATGGAGCTGAAAACCATGGCACGAGAACTTCGTGATGCATGCACAAGCTTCAATAGCCAATTTGATCAAGTGGAAGAAAGGATATCAGTGATTGAAGATCAAACTAATGAAATAAAGCAAGAAGACAAGATTAGAGAAAAAAGAGTAAAAAGAAATAAACAAAGCCTCCAAGAAATACGGGACTATGTGAAAAGACCAAATCTACATTTGATTGGTGTAACTGAAAGTGACAGGGAGAATGGAACCAAGTTGGAAAACACTCTTCAGGATATTATACAGGAGAACTTCCCCAACCTAGCAAGGCAGGCCAACATTCAAATTCAGGAAATACAGAGAATGCCACAAAGATATTCCTTGAGAAGAACAACCACCAGACCAATAATTGTCAGATTCACCAAGGTCGAAATGAAGGAAAAAATGTTAAGTGCAGCCAGAGAGAAAGGTCGGATTACCCACAAAGAGAAGCCCATCAGACTAACAGCAGATCTCTCAGCAGAAACCCCACAAGCCAGAAGACAGTGGGGGCCAATATTCAACATTCTTAAAGAAAAGAATTTTCAACCCAGAATTTCATATTCAGCCAAACCAAGCTTCCTAAGTGAAGGATAAATAAAATCCTTTACAGACAAGCAAATGCTGAGAGATTTTGTCACCACCAGGCCTGCCCTATAAGAGCTCCTGAAGGAAGCACTAAACATGGAAAGGAACAGCCACTGCAAAAGCATGCCAAATTGTAAAGACCATTGATGCTATGAAGAAACTACATCAATTAACAGGCAAAATAACCAGCTAACATTATAATGACAGGATCAAATTCACATATAACAATATTAACCTTAAATGTAAATAGGCTAAATGCCCCAAGTAAAAGACACAGACTGGCAAATTGGATAAAGAATCAAGATCCATAAGTGTGCTGTATTCAGGAGACCCATCTCACATGCAGAGACACACATAGGCTCAAAATAAAGGGATGGAGGAAGATCTACCAACCAAATGGAAAGAAAAAAAAAAAAAAGCAGGGGTTGCAATCCTAGTCTCTGATAAAACAGACTTCAAACCAACAAAGATCTAAAGAGACAAAGAAGGCCATTACATAATATTAAAGGGATCAATTCAACAAGAAGAGCTAACTGTCCTAAATATATATGCACCTAATACAGGAGCACCCAGATTCATAAAGCAAGTCCTTAGAGACCTACAAAGAGACTTAGACTCCCATACAATAATAATGGGATTTTAACACCCCACTGTCAATATTAGACAGATCAATGAGACAGAAAGTTTACAAGGATATCCAGGACTTGAACTCAGCTCTGCACCAGGCGGACCTAATAGACATCTACAGAACTCTCCACCCCAAATCAACAGAATATACATTCTTCTCAGCACTACATCACACTTGTTCTAAAATTGACAACATAATTGGAAGTAGAACAGAAATCACAACAAACTGTCTCTCAGACCACAGTGCAATCAAATGAGAACTCAGGATTAAAGAACTCACTCAAAACCGCACAACTACATGGAAACTGAACAACCTGCTCCTGAATGACTACTGGGTAAATAACAAAATAAAGGTAGAAATAAAGATGTTTTTTGAAACCAATAAGAACAAAGACAAAATGTACCAGAATATCTGGGACACATTTAAAGCAGTGTGTAGAGGGAAATTTATAGCACTAAATGCCCACAAGAGAAAGCAGGAAAGATCTAAAATCGATACCCTAACATCACAATTAAAAGAACTAGAGAAGCAAGAGCAAATACATTCAAAAGCTAGCAGAAGGCAAGAAATAACTAAGATCAGAGCAAAACTGAAGGAGATAAAGACACAAAAAACCCTTCAAAAAATCAATGAATCCAAGAGCTCGTTTTTTGAAAAGATCAACAAAATTGATAGACCACTAGCAAGACTAATAAAGAAGAAAAGAGAGAGGAATCAAATAGACGCAATAAAAAATGGTAAGGGAGATATCAACACCGATCCCAGAGAAGTACAAACTACCATCAGAGAATACTATAAACACCTCTATGCAAAAAAAAAAAAAAAAACTAGAAAATCTAGAAGAAATAGATAAATTCCTGCACACATATACCCTCCCAAGACTAAACCAGGAAGAAGTTGAATCTCTGAATAGGCCAATAACAGGCTCTGAAATTGAGGCAATAATTAATAGCCTACCAACAAAAAATGTCCAGGACCAGACTGACCCACAGTCAAATTCTACCAGAGGTACAAAGAGGAGCTAGTACCATTCCTTCTAAAACTATTCCAATCAACAGAAAAAGAGGGAATCCTCCCTAACTCATTTTATGAGGCCAGCATCATCCTGATACCAAAGCCTGGCAGAGACACAATAAAAAAGAGAGAATTTTAGACCAATATCCCTGATGAACATTGATGCAAAAATCCTCAATAAAATACTGGAAAACCAAATCTAGCAGCACATGAAAAATTTTAGCCACCACAATCAAGTTGGCTTCATCCCTGGTATGCAAGGCTGGTTCAACATATGCAAATCAATAAACGTAATCCATCATATAAACAGAACCAATGACAAAAACCACATGATTATCTCAACAGATGCAGAAAAGGCCTTCGACAAAATTCAACAGCCCTTCATGCTAAAAACTCAATAAACTGGGTATTGATGGAATGTATCTCAAAATAATAAGAGCTATTTATGACAAACCCACAGCTGATATACTGAATGGGCAAAAACTGGAAGCATTCCCTTTGAAAACTGGCACAAGACAAGGATGTCCTTTCTCACCACTCCTATTCAACATAGTGTTGGAAGTTCTGGTCAGAGCAATCAGGCAAGAGAAAGAAATAAAGGTATTCAGTTAGGAAAAGAGGAAGTCAAATTGTCCCTGTTTGCAGATGACATGATTGTATATTTAGAAAACCCCATGGTCTCAACCCAAGAACTCCTTAAGCTGATAAGCAACTTCAGCAAAGTCTCAGGATACAAAATCAATGTGCAAAAATCACAAGGACAGAGAACCAAACATCACATGTTCTCACTCATGGGTGGGAGTTGATCAGAGGGAACACTTGGACACAGGGCAGGGAACATCACACACTGGAACCTATGGGGGGATGGGGGGCTGGGGGAGGGATAGCATTAGGAGAAATACCTAATGTAAATGAGAAGTCGATGGGTGCAGCAAACCAACATGGCATATGTGTACCTATGTGGCAGACCTGCACATTGTGCATACCCTAGAACTTAAAGTATAATTGAAAAAAAAAAAAAAACCATCCACTGTAGTTATAATTTCCTTTTCCTTCTATTTCTTCCAGGTTTTTTTCCCTGAGGCTGTATTATTAGTGGCATATAATTTAGAATTTGATATCTTCTGACAGATGGACACTTTATCATCATTAAATCTCTCCTTTTTTATTTGATCATGCTTTTTATCATAAAGTCCGCTATTTCTACTTCTGGTTTAAAAAAATGTTTTCACCATGAATGTGTATTGAGTTCTGTCAAATGCTTTTTCTGCATCTATTAAAGTGATTATATAATTTTTGTTTGCTTGTTTGCTTGTTTGTGTTTTGAGACAGAGTTTTGCTCTTGTTGCCCAGGCTGGAGTGCAATGGAGCGATCTCGGCTCACTGCAACCTCCGCCTCCTGGGTTTAAGCAATTCTCCTGCCTCAGCCTCCTGAGTAGCTAAGACTACAGGCGCCCACCACCATGCCTGGCTAATTTTTGTATTTTTTAGTAGAGACAGGTTTCACCATGTTGGCCAGACTGGTCCCGAACTCCTTACCTCAGGTGATTCACCCGCCTTGGCCTCCCAAAGTGCTTGGATTACAGGTGTGAGCCACCGCATCTGGCCTATATAATTTTTTATTTCATTAATGTGGTATATTGATTTCTTACTGCTGCTGTAGCAAACTACCACAGAGCTAGTGACTTAACACAAATTTATTGTATATTCAAAAGTACAAAATGAGGTTCACTGGGCTATACTCGAGGTGTTAACAGGACTGTGCTCTTTTCTGGAAGGTCTATGGGAGAATTAGTTTTTATACTTTTTACAACTTTTTACTTTTATACTTTTTACAACTTCTAAAGGCTGCCTGCATTCTTTGGCTCCCAGCCCCCATCCATCTTCGTAGCCACCAATGGCCAGTGGAGTCTTTCTCATACCACATTACTCTGATACTCTTCTGCCTCCCTCTTCCACACTTGGGTCTCTGTGATTACATGAGGCCCAACTAGGTTAATTCAGGATAATCTCCATATTTTAAGGTTAGCTGACTAATTACATTTGCTACCTCAATTTTCCTTTGGCACCTTAATTTCCCTTTGACGTGTAAGATAATCACAGGTTGCAGGGATTATCAGGGCATAGACATTTTTGGAGGGCTGTCATTCACATGTTGTGAACTCTGTTTTTTCTCAAATGTTACATCAACCTTGAATTCATATGAGATAAACTCCATATTGTTATGATGTATTCAGCTTGTTCTTTATTAATAGACTTAATTTGCTACTATTTTGTTAATGACTTTTGTATTTGTGTTCATGAGGAATATTTGTCCATAAATTTCTTTTTTAATAATGTCTTTGTCAGCTTTTGGTATCATGGTTTTGCCAGCCTAATAGAAAAAGTTGAAGGGAATTCTCTTCTACTTTCTTCATGAATTTAGTTATGGTTGGTATTACTTCTGTTTGTCTGTTCATTTTTAAACAGCTTTACTGGCATGTAAATTTTAGATCATAAAATTCACTCTGTATAAGTTCACATCTTAATAATTTTTATAAATTCTTAGAGTTGTAGAGCCATCACCACAATCCAGTTTTAGAACATTTCAATTACCCCAAAAAGCTTCCACATAGCCACCCACAGCCCCAGGCAACCACTACTTAACAGATTTGCCTTTCTGGATTCATACAATATATAATCTTTTGGCTTCTTTTACGTCGTTTTTTGTTTTTTTTGTTGTTGTTTTTTTTTTTTTTTTTGAGGCGGAGTCTCACTCTGTCACCCAGGTTGGAGTGCAATGGCGCAATCTCAGCTCACTGCAACCTCTGCCTCCCAGGTTCAAGCGATTCTCCCCTCAGCCTCCCCAGTAGCTGGGATTACAGGCACTCACCATCATGCCCAGCTAATTTTTGTATTTTTGTAGAGATAGGGTTTCACCATGTTAACCAGGCTAGTCTCAGACTCCTGACCTCAGGTGATCCGTCCACCTTGGCCTCTCAAAGTGCTGGGATTACAGGCATTTGCCACCACACCTAGCCCTTAGTGTGTTTTAGTGTTTCATCCATGTTGTAGCATGTATGAGTACTTCATTCCTTTGTATTGCTATATAGTATTATTTGCATGGATATACTATTTTTATTCATTTACCAGTTGATAAACATTTATATTTTGACTATTATGAGTAATGCTGCTATAGACATTCAAATGATGTCTTCATATCAACCTACATATATGGATACAAATTCTCACTTCCAGGTACCTAGCAGTAGAATTACTGGGTTGAATATACAAAGAACTCTTACCCTTTCAAAATAAGAAAATAAACAACCCAATTAAAAACTGTGCAGAAGTTTTGAATATACATTTCACCAAAGAAAATATATGAATGGCTAATAAGCACATGAAAAGGTGCTCAACATCTTTAGTGATTATGGAAATGCAAATTAATACCACAATGAGCTATCAGTACACACCCATTAGAATGGTTATAATCTAAAAGACTAATTGCTATCTAGCATTGGTGAGGTTGTGGCTAAACCAAAACCTTCAAATGTTGCTGATGAGAACGTAAAATAGCTTAGCCACTTTGGAAAACAGCTTGGTATTTTTAAAAGTTAAACACAAACCCAGCAATTCCTGGGAAAGCACATTATTCCCGGGAAAGTGCAAAAACCGACTCTGTATAAGCCAAACCTACCCCAAGGACAACATATACGTTACCCTGTAAGGTTCTCATTTACTGGTTGCAAATTTTATGTATGGTATTGCCTTATATACTTCTTATAATACATGAAATCACACTATGTGTTGTTTGTGAATATGTATACATACAAAAATACGGTTGTCAAGTGTTAACACCATCACCAGGATAGCAGTTGTTTCTGCTAAAGAAATGGTGTGGGGGCCGGGTGCAGTGGCTCACACCTGTAATCCAGCACTTTGGGAGGCCAAGGCAGGTGGATCACGTGAGGTCAGGAGTTCGAGACCAGCCTAGCCAACATGGCGAAACCATGTCTCTACTAAAAATACAAAAATTAGCCAGATGTTAAACTAAAGGGCTTCTCCACAACAAAAGAAACTATCATCAGAGGGAACAGGCAACCTATGGAATGTGAGAAAATTTTTGCAATCTACCCATCTGACAAAGGTCTAATATCCAGAATCTACAAGGAACTCAAACAAATTTACAAGAAAAAAACAACCCCATCAAATAGTGGTGAAAGAATATGAACAGACACTTCTCAAAAGAAGACATTTATGCAGCCAGCAAACATGAAAAAAAGCTCAACATCACTGAACATTAAAGAAATGCAAATCAATCACAATGAGGGCGGGGCACAGTGGCTCACGCCTGTAACCCCAGCACTTTGGGAGGCCAAGGTGGGTGGATCACTTGAGGTCAGGAATTCGAGACCAACCTGGTCAACATGGTGAAACCCCATCTCTACTAAAATACAAAAATTAGCCGGGCGTGGTGGTGCGTGCCTGTAGGTCCAGCTACTCGAGAGGCTGAGGCAGGAGAATCATCTGAACACAGGAGGCAGAGGTTGCAGTGAGCTGAGGTCGCACCACTGCACTCCAGCCTGGGTGACAGAGCAAGACTCTGTCTCAAAAAAAAAAAACTAACACAGTCAGAATGACGATTATTAAAAAGTCAAGAAACAATAGATGCTGGCGAGACTATGGAGAAATAGGAATGCTTTTACACTGTTGGTGGGAATGTAAATTAGTTCAACCATTGTGGAAGACAGCATGGTGATTCCTCAAGGATCTAGAACCAGAAATACCTTTTGACCCAGAAATCCCATTACTAGGTATACACTCAAAGGAATTTAAATGATTCTACTATAAAGACACATGCACACATGTTTATTGCAGCACTATTTACAATAGCAAAGACATGGAATCAACCCAAATGCCCATCAATGATAGACTGGATTAAGAAAATGTGGCACATATTCACCATGGAATACTATGCAGCCATAAAAAGGAATGAGATCATGTCCTTTGCAGGGACATAGATGAAGCTGGAGCCATCATCCTCAGCAAACTAACACAGGAACAGAAAACCAAACACTGCATGTTCTCACTCATAAGTGGGAGTTGAAAATTGAGAACACATGGACACAGGGAGGGGAACAACACACACTGAGGCCTGTTGCGGGGATGCACGGAAAGAGAGAGCATTAGGACAAACAGCTAATGCATTTGGGGCTTAAAACGTAGATGACTTGTTGATAGGTGCGGCAAACCACCATGGCACAGGTATACCTGTGTAACAAACCCGCACATTCTGCACGTTTCTGGAACTCAAAATAAGAAAAAAAAAAAAGTTAAAAATAAATAGGCATGGTGGCGCATACCTGTAGTCCCAACTACTCGGGGAGGCTGAGGCACAAGAATTGCTTGAACCTGGGAGGCAGAGCTTGCAGTGAGCCAAGATTGCAACAGCTTGGGTGACAGAGCCAGACTCCATCTCAAAAAAAAAAAAAAAAAAAAAAAAGTGGATTAGAAAAGGCCACAAAAAAGTTTTTGGTAAGCTTTTCTTCCACACAAGTGTGAAGCATATATGATGAAACGCTGACATTTGTTAAATCCAAGAGAAAAAAATCATCCATGCTACTATTTTTTAAAAAGAAGCTTTGCCTAACCCAGGGTCACAATTTTCTCCTATTTTTTTTTTTCCTAGAAGTTTTTTGGCTTTGGTTCTTTATAGATGGCACTCTCTTGCAAAATGAGCCCCATTCTGGTTGAAAGGACATGCGATGGGTGGCCAGTTTCTGTGGCTCCAGTCTTGTTTGGAGCCCTGCAGACAGGGGAAGGTGATTCTCCTCCTGCTGGGCCCCCACTCCCTTTCCTGGAAGTCTCACCTGCAGTGATGCATCATGGTCCCAGGTTATCTTTATTACCCCAACACCAGTGTGAGCAGAGGTTACAAACTTTATTGTTCGGCCTGTGCAGTGTTGTTTTTTATTTCTTTAATTGGTGCTAACATTTGAAAACCAGGAAAACGGCATTAAAAAATTGAGTAGCCAGCTTTTCATGAGAAGCCTTTGAACACAGGGAGCCACGTTTTATTTTAGTTCCTCCCTTTGGATGGGCTGGCTCTCCAAGTCACCCCACATGTGCCCCTCTATTGTCTCCCAGATTCTGAGGCCAGGGTCAACTTCCTGCCCTGATGCCTTCCTACAGCTGCCCGCTTGGGTGGCTGATGTTACATGGGGAGTCCCACCTACAGGTTTTCTATTGTCTTCCCTTTTCAGCATATCGCCTGGCCTTGTGACAGCCTTGATGAATTAGGATCATAGTCCACATTCTGCATATGAAGAAACTGCCCAAGGGCATACAGCTGCTAAGTGGTAAGCTGGCTTTGAGGCCCTACCTCTCTGCTCTCAGTCTCATTTCACTGGGTCTCACTGCCCTGGGCACTTCAAGCATTGGTGATGCAAATTGCTAAGGGCACAGGTGTGTTACTAGTCCTGCCATGCGCACTTGTCAGAGGTTCTTGGAGCAGGAAGGAAGCTGGCATCTGTGTCTTCTGTGCTGGCATCTTCAGGGAATAGCAGGAACTCAGTCTTCTAAGATGAGGGCTTTGCTTGATTAATGTTTGATGAATGAATTAATAAACGGATAAACTGTCATTCTGAGTAGCCCATGTATGTTTAAGCATTAATCAAAATAAATTTTAACTGCAGAAATACTTTAGTGGAAGCATAAAGGAAAAGGAGAAAGGGCTGGCCTGCAATGTCCCAGAAACCATACCAGGGCTTCACCCCAAGGCTCTTTCATCCAAAGGCCCAACATTCAAGAGACGACCTCCCGTGAAAAGCATAAACAATTACATTTACACCTGTGGGGTAAACTGGAGAGAATTTAAGGGGGTCTATACGTAAAAGTCATTGCATTTCTCTGCAATATGTAATTATGATGATGAAAATAAAATGCAAGTATTAAGAAACATTGAATTTATATGAAACTTCTAATACAACCTTTGCAAAAATATTTGATGAAAATCCTATGGCCCGGCACAGTGGCTCAAGCCTGTAATCCTAGCACTTTGGGAGGCCTAGGGTGGATTGCTTGAGCCCAGGAGTTTGAGACCAGCCTGGGCAACATAGGGAAACCCCATTTCTACAAAAAATTAAAAAATTAACCGGATGTGGTGGCAGGTGCCTGTAATCCACAGCAGGCTAAGGTGGGAGGATCACCTGAGGCCAGGAGGCCGAAGCTGCAGTAAACCATGATTGTGCCAATGCACTCCAACCTGGGCCACAGAGTGAGACCCTGTCTCCAAAGACAGAAAGAAAAAAGGAAAGAAAGGAAGAAAGGAAGGGAGGGAGGGAGGGAGGGAGGAAGAGGGTCACAGAGTGACCCTGTCTCCAAAGAAAGAAAGAAAAAAGGAAAGAAAGGAAGAAAGGGAGGGAAGGAGGGAGAGAGAAAGAGGGCCACAGAGTGAGACCCTGTCTCCAAAGAAAGAAAGAAAAAAGGAAAGAAAGGAAGAAAGGGAGGGAAGGAGGGAGGGAGAAAGAGGACCACAGAGTGAGACCCTGTCTCCAAAGAAAGAAAAAAAGAAAGAAAGGAAGAAAGGGAGGAAGGGAGGGAGGAGGAAAGAGGGAAAGAGGGAGGGAGGGAAGGAAGGAAGGAAGGAAGGAAGGAAGGAAGGAAGGAAGGAAGGAAGGAAGGAAGGAAGGAAGGAAGGAAGGGAGGAAGGATAAGAGGGAGGGAGGGAGGGAAGGAGAGAGGGAGGAAAAGAGGGAAGAGAGAGAGGGAAGAGAGAGAGGGAGGAAGGAAGGGGAATGGGAGGGAGGGAGGGAGGAAGGAAGGAAGATCTTAAGCTTTCTAGCATGAAAATTCCTGATGTTTTTAGTGACAGTCTTTAAATTCTTCATAGTCCATATTGATGAAAACCTTTGGCAAAATACTGTTAATTTTCTTTACAATATTTATTTGAAAGTTACAAGAGTACAGATTGTATATAAAGACTCTAACTGAGATTCTACTTCTTTCATTGGAAAATTGTTAAAATTCTTAACTGCCAGTGGTGGTAGCTCACACCTGTAATCCCAGCACTTTGGGAGGCTGAGGCTGGCGGACTGCTTGAAGCCCAAAGTTCAAAACCAGACTGGGCAACATGGAAACCCCACCTCTATTAAGAAAAATACAAAAAATTAGCCAGGTGTGGTGGCACGTGCCTGAAGTCCCAGCTACTCAGGAGACTGAGGTGGATCACTTGAGCCCAGGAGGTGGAGGTTGCAGTGAGCCATGACTGCACCACTGAACTCCAGCCTGGGTGACAGAGTGGGACTCTATAACCAAAAAAAAAAAAAAAAAAATTCATAGCAATATTATGGATAAATTTTGAATCTAATCAAATATTTTTAGATCCAATGTTTAAAAATAAAGAGAAACCCTAATTTAAAGAATTATATTTCTTGTTGGAGCAGGCACCCTGTAGCTTGGCATGAGAGGCAGCAGAGCATGCCAGCAGCAGACAGACATAATTGTCTGACACATCACTAGATAATACTTTTGGCCTTGTTTGTAGTATTTAAGTTTAGGCCAAGGATCCAAAATGCATCTTGAGATGTCAGAAAGAGTCAGAAACTGTTAGATTGTTTTGTAAAAACAGATTTGGGACTGTGGTCTGGAGTTGTGCCCACCTGAGCTCTGTCTGGTCTCCCTGCAGAAGACCCTCCTCCATCTCTCTTCTCTCCCCAGTCCTAACGGGCTGCACTTTGGCAGTGAGCAGTTATCTTGGAGCACACAGAGCACCAGCTCCTCCAACAGTGCTATAGGCCTCTTGTCCACAGAGGACAGCAGCATACTCTGCAACTTTGCAGAGGAAATGGTTGAGTGGTCCAGCTTCTCCCTGGTCGTATGCGGCCAGTTCATGAGGCTGCATGTCAAGCATTGGGATTGTGACCCACAGAGACTGTGGTGTGCTTGTTCAAACCTGGTCTTCTTCCAAGAAGCCCCAGAAGAAGGGCACTCACCATCCCAGGCTTGACCTCACTGCCCTAAATGCTGAGGGCTTCCAAAACCTCAGGGCCTAACCCTAACACAGGTAGAATGCTCTGATCTGTCAGATGCAGAACAATAGTTCTCCAAAATTCCAAAAAGTATGTCATGAATTTAAAAAAATGAATATTACCTTGCTTGGGTAAGTTGATTTATTATCTCAGCCCATTTAAAGGCTAAGCTCTTACTTAGCCAGAATACCCAAAGCAATCCTAAGCAAAAAGAACAAAGCCAGAGGCATCACACTATCCAACTTCAAACTATACTACGAGGCTACAGTAACCAAAACAGCATGGTATGGGTGCAAAAACAGATACATAGACCAATGGAATAGAATAGAAAACTCAGAAATAAAGCCACATGCCTACAGCCATCTGATCTTCAACAAAGTCAACAAAAATAAACCATGGGGAAAGGACTTCCTATTCAACAGATGGTGCTGGGATAGTTGGCTAACCATATGCAGAAGATTGAAACTGGACTCTTACCTTTCACCACATATGAAAATTAACTCAAGATGGATTAAAAAGTTAAATGTAAAATTTCAAAGTATAAGAATCCTAGAAGAAAGCCTAGGAAACACCATTCTGGACATCAGCCTAAGCAAAAAATTTATGACTAAGTCCCCAAAAGCAACTGCAACAAAAACAAAAATTGACAAGTGGGACCTAATTAAACTAAAGAGCTTCTGTACAGCAAAAGAAACTATCAACAGAGTAAACAAAATGGGAGAACATATTCTCAAGCTAAACAATCTGACAAAGATTTAATATCCAGAATCTATAAGGAATTTAAACAACTCAACAAGCAAAAAACAAACAACCCCATTAAAAAGTGAGCAAAAGAGATGAACAGACACTTCTCAAAAGAAGACATATAAGCAGTCAACAAACATATGAAAAAATGCTCAACATCGCTAATCATCAGAGAAATGCAAATCAAAACCATACTGAGACACCATCTCACATCAGTCAGAATGGCTATTATCAAAAAGTCAAAAAAACAACAGATGCTGGTGAGGTTGCAGAGAAAAAGGAATGCTTTATACACTGTTGGTGGGAATGTAAATTAGTACAGCCACTGTGAAAAACAGTTTGGAGATTTCTCAATGAACTTAAAACAGAACTACCATTTGACCCAGCAATTCCATTACTGGGTATATACACAAAAGAAAATAAATCATTCTACCAAAAAGACACATAAACTCATATGTTCAGCATTATACCATTCACAATAACAAAGACACAGAATCAACCCAGGTGCCCATCAGTAGTGGATTGGATAAAGAAAATGTGCCACATACACACCATGGAATACTACACGGCCATAGAAAAGAACAAAATCATGTCCTTTGCAGCAACATGGATGCAGCTAGAGGCCATCATCCTAAGCAAGATAAGGCAGGAACAGAAAACCAAATACTGTATGTTCTCTCTTACAAGTGAGAGCTAGACATTGTATCCAATGGACATAAAGATGGCAACAATAGACACTGGGGATAGAAAGACAAAGAAGGGAGGGGAGAAAGTGTTGAAAAACTACCTATTGGGTACTACGCTCACTACCTGGGTATTGGGATCATTCATATCCCAAACCTCAGCATCATGCAGTACACCCATGTAACAAACCTGCACATGCACCCCTTGAATTTCAAATAAAAGTTGAAAATATTTTTTTAAAAAAGACTAAGTTCTTAGAGGCATGATTGACATTAAGCACAAATACTGCCCCCTGTAAACAATGGAATGTTCACAGGGAACCAACATGACCGGCATGAGATAAAACATAAGTAAGCCTCTAAATTCTTAACCTGGAGTCCACAGACACTTCCCAAGGGATCCAAGGATACAATTTAGGGCTCCGTGAACTTGGGTGGGAAAAACTGACATCCTTACTTTCAATAACCTCTGACTGAAATGTACTTTTCTTCCATTATGAGTATAAGCCACAGTGCTAGCAGTACCCATAGCTTTATTCCAATAGAAATCACAGATACTTTCATAGCTCATTACAATTGTCGTGGACATCTTAAAACATTACTTTCATGCGTCCCCACTTCAAAAGCATGATAGGTGATATGCCTGCCACTCAGTCTTGTTATTTAATGCATTAACCGGAGAAATGCATATAATACTACATCACAAATTTGTTTTTTCTTAGGTTTTCATAACTAAATGATGATGTAATTTATTTTCCTTTTAATGATTTGTATCTTATTTTATGCACTTAGTCATTATTCTGAGGGGTCCATAGGCTCCTCAACTCTGCCAGAGGCGTTCCTGACACACAGAAGGTAAAGAACCTCTAATTACCTAAGCCACCAGTTCCCATTCCATTGGGGTGCAACAGAGGAGGCTGAGGCAAGATCATTGCCAGTGGGAGGGAGAGAGGGCTCTCCTAATCACATTCAGAGGCTGACCTGGCTCTGGGGAATTTGACTTGCCATTTTCCATTCTGTTTTGGCACATTCTTCAAAAACACTTGGTGTGATTTGGTTGTGTCTCTGCCAAAATCTCATCTTAAATTCCCACATGTTGTGGGAGGGACCCAGTGAGAGGTGGTTGAATCATAGGGGGAGGTCTTTCTCATGCTGTTCTCGTGATGGTGAATAAGTCTCAAGAGATCTGATTATTTTAACAAGGGGAGTTTCTCTGCACAGTTTCTCTTTTTGCCTGCTGCCCTCCATGTAAGATGTGACTTGCTCCTTCTTGCCTTCTGCCATGATTGTGAGGCTTCCCCAGCCACATAGAACTGTAAGTCCATTACACCTCTTCTGTAAATCACCCAGTCTCAGGTATGTCTTTATCAGCAGCATGAAAGCAGACTAATACAGTAAACTGGTACCAGTAGAGTAGGGTGTTGCTGAAAAGATACCTGAAAATGTGGAAGCGACTTTGGAACTGGGTAGCAGGCAGAGGTTGAAACAGTTTGGAGGGCTCAGAAGAAGACAGGAAAATGTGGGAAAGTTTGGAACTTCCTAGAGACTTGTTGAATGGCTTTGACCAAAATGCTGGTAACTATATGGACAATGAAATCCAGGCTGATCTGGTCTCAGATGGAGATGAGGAACTTGTTGGGAACTGGAGCAAAGGTGACTCTTGCTATGTTTTAGCAGAGACTGGAAACATTTTGCCCTTATCCCAGAGATTTGTGGAACTTTGAACTTGAGGGAGATGATTTAGGGCATCTGGCAGAGGAAATTTCTAAGCAGCAAAGCATTCAACAGGTGACTTGGGTGTGTTAAAAGCATTCAGTTTAAAATGAGAAACAGAGCATAAAAGTTTGCAAAATTTGCAACCTGACAATGCACTAGAACAGCAAATCCCATTTTCTGAGGAGAAATTCAAGCCAGCTGCAGAAATTTGCATAAGTAATGAGAAGCCAAATGTTAATCCCCAAGACAATGGGGAAAGTGTCTCCAGGGCATTTCAGAGGTCTTCACAGCAGCCTCTCCCATCACAGGGCTGGAGGCCTAGGAAGAAAAAATGGTTTCACAGGCCGGGCCTAGGGTCCCCATGCTGTGTGCAGCCTAGGAACTTGGTGCCTTGTGTCCTAGCCACTCTAGTTGTGGCAGAAAGGGCCAACAAAGAGCTCAGGCCATGGCTTCAGAGGGTGCAAGTCCCAAACCTTGGCAGATTCCATGTTGTGTTGGTCCTGCAGGTGTGCAGAAGACAAGAACTAAGGTTTGGGAACCTCCACCTAGATTTCAGAGGATGTACAGAAATGCTTACATGCCCAGGCATAAGTTTGCTGCAGAGGTGGGGTCTTCATGCAGAACCTCTGCTAGGGCAGTGCAAAAGGGAAATGTGGGATCAGAGCCCCCACAGAGTCCCCACTAGGATACTGCCTGGTGGAACTGTGCTAAGAGGGCCATTGTCCTCCAGACCCCAAAATGGTAGATCCACCAACAGCTTGCACCGTGCACCTGGAAAAGCCACAGACTCTCAATGCCAGTCCATGAAAGCAGCTGGGAGAGAGGCTGTACCGTGCAAAGCCACAGGAGTGGAGCTGTGCAAGACCATGGGAAGCCACCTTTCATATCAGCGTGACCTGGATGTGAGACATGGGGTCAAAATAGATCATTTTGGAGCTTTAAGATTTGACTGCCCTTCTGGATTTCGGACTTGCATGCAGCCTGTAGCCCCTTGTTTTAGCCAATTTCTCCCATTTGAAATGGGTATAGTTACCCAATGCCTGTACCCCTATTGTATTTGAGAAATAACTCACTTTCAATTTTACAGGCTTATAGGCTCAGATTTGCCTTATCTCAGATGAGACTTTGGACTATGGACTTTTGAGTTAATGCTAAAATAAGTTAAGACTTTGGGAGACTGTTAGGAAGGCATGATTGGTTTTGAAATGTGAGGACATGAGATATGGGAGAGGTCAGGGGTGGAATTATGTGGTTTGCCTGGGTCCCCACCCACATTTCACCGGAATTCCCACGTGTTATGGGAGGAATCGGGTGGAAGGTGGTTGAATCATGGTGGCAGGTCTTTCTCATGTTGTTCTCGTGATGGTGAATAAGTTTCACAAGATCTGATGGTTTCAAAAAGGGGAGTTTCTCTGCACAGGATCTTTATGCCTGCTGCCCTCCATGTAAGATGTGACTTGCTCCTCCTTGCCTTCTGCCATGATTGTGAGGTTTCCCGAGCCACATGGAACTGTAAGTCTATTACACCTCTTTCTTTCATAAATCACCCAGTCTCAGGTATGTCTTTATCAGCAGCACGAAAATGGACAAATAAAGCACTTAAAACACTTCAAATATTTTGAATCTCTGGAAAACAGCTTGAGAAATGTGGATATAAGGAATGACTTTGCCTGGGGAAGAGTCTGGAATTGCTTGGTGTTGTTAAACAATGTGTTAATGTTAAACCTTTTTGGAGCAAAATAAACAAATCAGGTGATGCCTTCTTAGTCTACAAGCCATGCAGGAGGTGGCAGGTTGAACATATCAGCAATCTGGAACCTTACCCGTCCTTTGCTCATGGTCCAGAATTTATTAGTATGAACAGGCTACTGCTGGGGTTCCATGCTGGGCTGAGGTGCCTGTCTTCCAGAAGAGGGGATCCTTGGAGAAGCACTGAGCTCCTACCCCAGCCACTGCCCTATTGGGTTACACAGGGACCTGCAGGGTTGCAGTGCATGCTACTGCTGGGACCAAGGGCTGTGCTTGCCTGTGGCTGAAGAAACTAACTGGGAGATAACACTTGTGGTCTTGTTTATTGTATTTCATTTAAGTTGGGGATCAAAAACACATGTCCTAGATTGCAGAAAAGTCAGAGACTGGTGGGCTGTTTGGGTTTATGCTATACATCAACGGCAAGACAAATCCAAGAGCTGACCCACTGAGAGGCCCCCACTGCCTCCCAAAGCCAGTGCCACAGAAATCAGGACAGCTCTGGGAACTGGGGATTAGCCCATCCACACTGGATGCCTGTCAAAGGGATAGCCACTCCAGAAAGACTAGTTTCAAAGCGTATCTTAGCTGATCTGTTTCTCACAGCCAAAGAAATAAAGTAGGTTTAGGTAAAGTACTTGGCTTTTCTTTCTCTACTTTGCCCAGTCATGCTTGTAGAGATACTGAGGGACTTGCTAAGCAGTCTTAGGGCAAAACTTCAATATGCTCACATTTCCACATCAGTGGTCTGTAACCCTCTCTAAAGTGTTCTGTAAACAGTCTTCCTCTAAGCACTGAGGTTAGTGCCAAGCATTCCTGCCACTTCTCCTTAGAACACACTTAGCCAAGACACTGCCTGGCTGATGAGTGGCCTTTGCTGCCTGCACCCTCACCTAGCAGGCAGCAGCACCAAGACTGAACTCCCACCTGGAGGAGCAGGAACCCCTGCGGTGTGCAGGTCCCTGGCTTTCTGCCCCACAATATTGCACAGTGCAGAGCCGCCCCACACCACAAGTGATGCTTGACAGAGCTTGATCATCCACTCTCTCCAACAAAGGTACCACTGTTACTCCTGAATGTGAACTGAGAGTTGAAAATAGAAAACTTTAGAATAGCTTGTGTTGTATGTGAAGTGATATTTCCTTAATATAAACTTGATATTTTTAAGGAGCTGCCATGCATCAGAGGTTTTTTTTTTTTTTTGGTAACAGTTAAGATATAATTTACATAGTATATAATTCACTCATTTAAAGTACACGATTTAGTTGTTTTTAGTTGTTATATTCAGATTTGTGCAACCATCACAATCAATTTTAGAACATTTTCATAATCTCAAAAAGAAACCCCATACCCTTTAGTCTTCACCTCCCAATCCTATCCCCATTCCCCACTCCAACCTTCTGCCAACCCCTAGCAACTACCAATCTACTTTCTGTCTCTATAGATTTGTCTATACTGGGCAATTCATATAAATGGAATCATACAATATGTGATTTTTGTTTGTTTGTTTTCTTCCTGTCTTCAAGGTTCATCCATGCTGTGGCATCAGTAGTACAATAATACTTCATTCCTTTCTGTTCCCAAATAACATTCCATTATATGGATATACATTTTGTTTATCCATTCATCAGTGATGGATATTTAGGTTGCTTCCACTTTGGTGCTATCGTGAATAATATTGCTAAGATCATTTGTGTACAACTTTTTGTATGGATATGTTTTCATTTTTCTCAGTCATAGATTTAGGATTGGTATTGCTGGGTAATATGGTTAACTCTTTTTGAGGAACTGCCAAACTGTCTTCCAGAGTGACTGCACTATTTTATTTTACATTCCCACAGCAAATATGAGTGTTCTAATTTCTCCACATCATCTTCAACACTTGTGATTGTCCATCTTTTTTATAGTGGGTGTGTAATGGTATCTCATTTTGATTTTGATTTGCATTTCTCTGATGACTAATGATGTTGAACATCTTTTCATTTGCTTATTAGCCATCTGTGTATCTTTAGAGAAATGTCTATTCCAATCTTTTATCCATTTTTGAACTGAATTGTCTTGTTATTATTGAAAAACTTAAATTTTGAATGAGTATTCAACTGCACTTTAAAATTCAGCCCCGGAAGACATTTTATGTCTCTCCCCAGGAAACGGGATACCATTCTGGGAGAACTCTAGTCCCTAAAGCTATGGTTTTTAATCTCTTTTTGATTCACAGACACCTTCAAGATTCTAATGAAAATTATGAATCTTCTCCCCAGAAAAATGCACACATGCACATTTTTTGCATTTAACATTATTAATATATTATTAACATTAATAAATGTTTTGCATTTAATACCAAGGAGTTCTAGACCTTCCCCCATCAACTACTGCCTTACGTTCTTTTTGTAAGAGGAGTGCAAAAGTTCTTCTGATTGGATGATTGTCAAATAATTGAACCTGGCCTTAATGGGCAACATAAAATTCTCAACTTCTAGTTCCTCACAGAGAGAAAAAAAGACATGTGAACTGTATTGTCTGAATTATCAAAACTGCACCGTGGAGAAATAGCTTTTACAAAAGATTGGTTTAAAGCAGTCCATCATCCCTCTAAATTTTCCCTTTCCAGGCCATGAGAGCTTTACACCATCATGTTTGGAGCCCTCTCAGAACAGTTTCCTCTGAATTTGGAAGTCAGCCTTATGCCATCAACCCACAGTGAAGCACACTGTAGGGGGAGCTGTGCAGATTATTATTACCAGTTATGAAAATGTTGGACTTCTCTTCTGGATGCTCACACACTTTACAAAACGCTTATTCAAACACGGAGAAAAAAACTGTGCTTTTCATAAGTCTATGATTTTTTTTTTATCTTATGAGTACCATAAAACTTTTAGGTAAATGTTTTCTTCTCTGCTTTTCCCCATCTGAAGCTCAGAGGTAACTTGGCTGCCTTCCTCTGGCAACTGAACCGGGTAACTAGATTCATTCGGTACTGGACTCGAGTGTTCTGAAAACAGAAAATCATCACCCGCAGTTTACCAGGTGTTATGTGTATGTAAGACAGAGAAGGTAAGAATTGTTTGGGTTTAAGCAGATGTCATAGAAACACAGAGTGCTGTAGTATTTTTTCTACACTTGTTGAGATCAAATGAGGCTGCAAGGGAAGGTAACGTCCAGCCCACAGTGGGAAGTTAACTTTGCCCTCTTCAGCTAAAATCTGCATAGGAATACAGATGAAAATTCATTGGGAATCCAGGACAAGAGGAATGAGATGACTTGCCCAATAAAACATTATCTGTAAACACCAAAAGTAGACTACTGGTCCCTAATCTTTTCATCTCATTTGGGTACCCTGATCTCTGAGATTTTGGAAAATGTGTGTTAAGACACTAACTCAGATTTAGTCTTGACACATTTTAATATTTGGTATTAATATATCTTTTTGAAAAATGAAGGTGAGACATTAAATTACAGTTGAATTTTCTGACAAATTTGGATAACCCATTAATTACTAAATACTTCAGCTTTAAAAAACAGTACAAATTTAAGGAAATACATAGTACCTCATGATTCCTTAAGTATTTCTCGTGACTACAGAGTCTGTCATTGTTCCTCCTAGTCAACACGTAGTACAAACATCTCAGAAACGGGTTGCAGTCTACAGATTTTAAGCTGAAGCTTGGGACTGTCTAAAAGTAAAAATCTCCTGAATATAATAGCAATGCACACAGCTACAGTATTTTTAGAAAATCTGCAAAGCCCTTTCAGATACATATTTTCAGTAAATGTTCTCGACGCCATTAGATATTATTTCGGTTTTACTGATAAATACAATGAAGATTTGAACAGTAGTGATTTTCATCCACCCAGTATTTGCTTAGGATGTTACGTGTTAGGCAGCATGCTGACTGAGGATGTAGGCAGGACCTAGCCCCTGAGAGATAGAAATCAAAGAGGATAGCACAGTCTGGTCGCGGCCACACACAGGGTGCTGTGAGAGCAATGAGGAGAAACGTTCCCTGATGTGGGTCAGGGTATAGGGGAAAGCTTTGCCAAGCCAGATAAAGTAGCCAAGTAAATGGGGAGTTTCAAGAGCACATGACAGGGTATGGGAAGAGGAGGCAAACTGAAGGACAGCATGCACACCAACACGAAAGAAATGATGTGGTGCACCTCAGGAATGGCATTTTCCATTGGTTCGAACTAGCTGAGCCTCTCCTAAGTGCTGGGCTTGTGCCGGGTAATGGGGATCCCACCATGAACCAGATAAGCAAAGTCCTTGCCCTCAAGGAGTTTTAATTCTAACAGCAGAAATAGACAATACAAACATAAATCAAGTAATGAAATGATTTCAGATAGTGGTGGGCACTATGAAGGAAATAACGCAGGCCAATGAGCTAGAGAAATGGGGAGAAGCAGGTTTGGGAGGCAGCAGTCAAAGAAGGCTTGCTCATGAGAAGATGCCAGAGTGCAGGCCTGCAAGGGGAAAATGCCAATCACAGGTGAGGTAAGAGAAAGGGAATATTCAGGGTAAACTGCAAGTCAAAGACCCTAAGAGGTTAAAGCTTGTTGTACTCAAAAAACAGAAAGGAGGACAGCATGGGTGGAGCACAGTAAAGGATGATGCAACGGGAGATTAGGCCCAGATTATTGAGGCCCTGTAGGCTATATTAATTCATTTGGATTTTATTCTGAGTGGAGTAAGAAGCCTTTGGACTGGGCACAGTGGCTCACGCCTATAACCCAGCACCTTAGGAAGCTGAGGCAGGTGGATCACTTGAGGTCAGGAGTTCGAGGCCAGCCTGACCAACATCGTGAAACCCTGTTCCTACTAAAAATACAAAAATTAGCTGGGCCTGGTGGCATGCACCTGTAATCTCAGCTACTCGGGAGGCTAAGGCAGGATAATCACTTGAGCCCGGGAGGCAGAGATTGCAGTGAGCCGAGATCCTGCCATTGTACTGCAGCCTGGGCAACACAGTGAAACTCCATCTCAGTCAAAAAAAAGAGAAGCCTTGGAAGAGTCTAAAGGGAAGCAGTGGTGACACTGTTTCATTTACTTTTCTAAAGGATAACTCCAGAAGTTCCCTGAATTATTGGTGTGAGTAGTAATCAGTTAGGCTACTGCCAGAATCAGGGTGAGAGAGAAGTAGTCTGGATCAGGTGGTAGAAGTGCAGGAGGGAAATGGTTGGGTCTGAGATAAGATTCTGGGGGAAGATTCAGGACCTCCCAAATGACTGGATATGCAGACGTGGGTAAGGAAGGAATTATCAGCAACTCCTAGGAACAGGCAAACATAATGCTGTGTCCTGATATGGAATCTTAGCAAGAGGGAGAATAAAGAGTTCTCTCTTGGAAACAAGATGTTTGTCAGACATCCAAGTGAAGACATCGCATAAGCAGCTAGGTATCTAAGACAGCAGCTCCGGGAGAGGTCAAGATTAGTAATAAATGTAAGGGTCACTGGCCTATAAGTGGCATTAAGAGCTTGAGATTGGAATGGAAACTTCTAGGGAAGAGAATGCTGAGGGAGAAAACCCATGACAGAGCTCCAGGGGGCCCTCTGACTTACAGGTTAGAAGAGGAAAAGCCATGAGATGGAGTGGAGGATGAGGTAGAGATGAAACCAGAAGTTCCAGGTCTTAGAAGCCAAGAGAGAGTCCAGCTGTGCTGAATGATGCTCAGATGGTGATTAGGTCACTGGTGAACTCAAGAGCAAGAAAGCAGTCTGGGGATGGAAATGGTGGTGGAGAGGGTTAGGAAGAGAACTGCGGTGGGGCGAGGTGAGAAACTGGAAAGAGTCACTGCAGACACCTCTTTTCAGAAGTGTTTGGGTGAAGGGAAGCAAATAAACATACAGAGCAGTAGATAGAGAGGTATAAAAAAATGAGGTTTTTTTTAAAAAAGGGGAAATAACAGGATGTTTTATGCTAATGGGAAAGATCCACTAGAGAAAGAGGATTCACAGGGGCCATACCCTTAAGGTGGCAAGTACACTACACTGACCTGTCTCATCTGTAACTGCACAATCTAGTTCCTTTGTTAGATCTATTTCCTGTGATTCTCAGATGCTGGCATCTTTCAGGGCCCCAAACCCAGCCTCCTGCTCCTCTCTCTCTCCACAGCCTCCCTGGTGGATCTTATCAACTCCCATGATTTCAAATGCTTCTGGCATATCAACATCCAGATCTTTATCTCCCATCTAAACTTGTCCTCAGCAGTGCAGACGCTGAACATTTATTTCCAATGGATATTCCATGGGCACCACGCACGAAAGCCAGTCCCTTGCCCTCCCTGCCTCTCTCCTCTGCATAAGTGCTGAGCAAGAGAGGACTGCTTGCTAAGGTTCTTTAGCCTACCCCGCTTATTCACTGCCAGCCTGACTTTACACACCACCAGCCCCTTGGCTAAGAGGGGCTACCAGCCTAGTAAATAACCAGCCCAGTTGGATGGCAAAACCAGTCTATCAATCCAGGTAAGTTTGACCCCTAAATCCATGCTTCTACACATTTCCCTTAAAGAAAGTTCCTGCAGTTACTTTATTTTCAACATGTATCATAAAATCCTTCTTTCAATTAGTACACAGCTATTCACATTTAAGTCAGCAAGATAAGTATCACTTTATGATAATACATATTCGTATGAGAAAAAAGTCTAGCAAAGTGGTTTATTCTCACAACTTATCACTGGAGGAAGTCCTTCAAACAAACTAGTGCAGAGAAAATGCCTATCAAAAGTATTGGTTTTTCAGCTTTCTTCACCACTGCTTTAGATGTATCATTTTTATCATTTTATCTCTTCATGTTTTTAAAGAGCTGCTACTTCAGATGACAGTAACTCTTTGGTGTTTATTTTTATTTCCAAGATTGTGATTTTTTAAGAGGCTACTTTAAGGCTGTGAATTGTCTCACTGTCTTTTCACTCTCTCTTTTTAGTTCTTCAATATGGGCATCCAAGCGCTCTAGAATGTGATGAGACCTCAGTTCCTCCTCTTCCAAAAATCTAGTAGCTATTGAACCAAGGGGAGAAACAGGCAAGGAACACTGGAAGAGAGACAAATTTTGACATGTGTAAATAAGTAGAATATTATATTTCTAAGACACACTGTTCATGACATTTTCTAACTAGCAATATTAAAAGCTGATTGTTTTCCTTTGAAGAGACTTTTTTGGTTTTCATCCTAATAAGAGCAATAAAAGAACAAAACTCAGTAAGTTCTGTAAAAATTAACACAGATCTGTCCCTTTCTGACCCAAGTTGTAATCATGTAAAGTATCATATATTAGTTATTGGTCTGAAGAACGTTTCAGTTTAGACTTATATATCCTTCCATAGTTAATGCCTATTATTTCAAACTCACTTTAAAAACCTGAGTATGTCACTTTCATTTTAAAGCACAGACAATTTAACAAAAATAAATTAGATGCCAGCTAAAATCAATATTTTTTCTCCTCCAAATTTTCAGTCCACAGTCCCTTATCTGAAACCCTTGAGGCTAGCGATGTTTCAGAATTCTGATTTTTAGAAAGGTAGTACAGAACATATGCCATATGCAGTCAATACTCATTCACAACAGCAGTCGTATTCTATAAAGTCACCCAGAACACTGAATTAGCAAACACAGAATTTTTGGCCCAGGGAAATATACACATACAACAAATACACACACACACATACACACACCCCACACAGAGAGTACAATCCTAAATCCTAGAACAACTCATTCTGGTGGATTCTGTATTTTTTATTTCACATGAGAGACATGAGGATCAGAAGTGGTAACTCTCCTGAGGCCGCCCCACTAACTGGTGCCGAGGCTGGAATTCAGACTCTACCCATTCCTCTGTTTGGCATGGAGCTGAGCTTCTTCCCTACACTGCGCTGTCCCATCCATCTCCACCCTCTGGTGGAGATGCCTACTTCAACCTTGGCTTAGATTGTGCAAGTCGGCACTCAAATTTTTGGCCACTCTGTATATGTCCACGAATGACTGTGGAAGTGCTGCGCATACTGATTTGGGAGTTATAAAGCTGAGGGAGTAGACAAATTCACAAATACAGAATCTGTGAATAATGAGGATCAACTGTATTACCCCAGTGGAGTCTGAGGGAACATCCCATAACCAAACACATTGATATTTCTGAAGCAAAACACATGGATATTCACACTAAGTGGAACAGAGAAAGTCTATACAAATTAACACATCAGTTCAGGCCAGGGAAAGTTTTGGTGCCAAAATAATTTTGCTGCTAAACTTAGGAAGAAAGTGAAGTGAGGACTTATTTTGAAAAATAAAAGAAAACCTTTCCACGGATTTGGTGGCACATTAATAAGTCAAAAATACTGCACTTTCATGGCTATACAGCTGCAGCTGGTGATAGGAAATGAAGGGCCCATGGCAAGTGCTTTGGTGCAGAAGGCAAAAAGATGGTGCAGGCTGCACAGCAATGGAAGGAGCAAGGGACCGGCATGGTGTCCAAGGCACATTCTGCTCTGAGGGCCACCATCTGTGACACCCAAGCCATGCTCTGCACACATCAGAGGCACACACTTCCTCCACCTCTGAACTCCCTTTCTCCTTTCCAGCAGCTTCTCTTTTCTTCCTTCACTGCCTGTGCCTCAGGACTATGTTGGCATCCAGAGACATTTCTTGAACTAACCATTCCAGAAGAAAATTGAGCATCTCTTAAAAGGGCAGGAAGGGAATTTCCAATAAGTGTTAAAGACAAATGAATAACTATAACACATTTCAGAACATTTTGAAAAGTAGTCTTGGCTGAAAGTCTCTTCACAAGCAAAAACTGTATGACAGGGATATACCTGAGAATAATGAAGAGTACTTATGATAAAAGAACCAGTAAGGAAAAAAAAAATCACCCTCTTCACCCTTAAAATAAAAAATAAAATCAAACTAAAAAACTAATAAATTAATAAGATCAGAAAGTTTCCATACCGAAGACATAAACTCTTCTTGGTCATTCATACTCTCAGACACAGTGTCAGAAAAATTGGCTTCATTTGTATCTAGCGCTGAAGGCAAAGAGTGACTTTTACACAGAGAGTAGGAAGTCAAAGACCTGGTGGAGCTGCAAGGGCTGATTTGAGGACTCAGGGGGCTTAGCACCCTAGACATGGGGTCTATACTATCCGACGCTTGTCCTCTTGGAGAATGAAGACCTGTTTTGTAGTGCTCAGTCTTTATTCCATCATGTCTGTGCTGGCCATGGGTTGGCCTGGATGGTAGATTAGAAAACAAAACAAATAAAAAATTGTAGCAACTTTTCTTTCTCCAACAGAAATGTAGGAAATTTGCTTAAGCCAACAGCCTAATTAATAAGGCTAGAATTTACAAAATGAGCAATCTATTGAGATCAGGTGTTCTTTCATTCATTCAGGTCCCAAATATCCAATCCCCACTACCAGGTCCCTGCCCTCACACACTTATGGTATAGCAAGAAAGACAAACAAGCTGCCAGGTAATCTAGTGTGGTTAGTGCTGGGACAGGAGAAGTGCTGTGCACCTAAGAAGGCACCTAACCTCACTAGAGGGTTGGGCTGGTGTAGGAGTAGAGGTGAGTGTGTCAGTGAAGGCTTTGGGTAAGAAAACATGTAAGCCATATAGTATGAGCTGAAGCCATGTGGCTTTTCACTGAATGCTTATTTCTTATGGTAACAGCCTATAACAAACTGACTAAAAACACAAAGGAAGCTGTTTATAAAAAGCCATATTCTACTTCTTATGGGCAAATGGGGTTGAAGAGGTGGAAGGCAGCATGAAAAGTCTCAGGTAATACACATGTTGTTTACACTGACACCCAGAGTGTATAAAACAAAAGCTTTAATGAAAACGCTATACACCTCCCCCACCCATTTTTTAACATGATCATTGCTTTACTTGTGTACACTATACTTCAGAATTAAACATGGAGTCCTTTGATGAAGATTTAATTTCTGTAAGTCAGAAATTATTCTCAAAGAAATGAGAATTATATTGTACCAATACACATTTTAAATAAACTTTTAAGAAATTTTACTTGAACTCTGTATTCTTGAACTCAGTTGTTCTTCTGTGTGTTGGTTTAAAGATCCTGTCATTTTGTTTTTTGCACATCTGAGTGGAAATCTCCAGCTGAGATTTGGTATTCATCAAATCTTTCTGTAGTTGTTGATTTTCAGACACTAATTTATTTAATGCCTCAATATAATTCTCCTGGAGATCTGCTAGTGAACTCTCTTTTGCCTAATAAAAAAGAACACTAGAGTCACTTAATCTGTACAAGAATACTTGTGATCTGTGATACTGCTGGTTGGAAATTTCAGTATTTTTTAGTTGTAAGTAGTTAATCTATGGCTTTAATTTAGAAAAAGTGAAGATTTGTTTTTAGGCCTCTAAGACTAACAGAGATAAAGAATTCTTCAAGTAAATGCTGGTGAAACGCTAGAACCACAATGGGCTTCCTTGTGTGGCAAGGAATTCCAAGGAGGTGGAGGAAGGATGGAACCAGGATGGAGGAAAGTTGTAAGAGGGAATCAGAAACAGGGAAAAAGAAGGAAAATAGCGGCCATGTTTCTTCTGCAAGAAGGTGAAGGTTGAATAGCCCCAGAATACCAGTGGAAGAAAACAGAGACCTAGTTCAAGGAAAGAAATTTGAACAAAAAGTTCTAAGAAAAAAATCTGGCTGGCAGGGACTTTAAAATAAATACTCTCTAATATTAAACACTTTTCTACAACTTTGATATCTACTCATATATAAATTTGGACATGATAAGGCAGGATTCAAGTACATAGTGGGAATTACTATTGCGATCTGGTATCATATATTTGATTGCTTTTCAATTCGAGGTGTTTCCTGGTAAGACACTACTTGAAAAAATGGTAGTCTGGGTGATTTTTTTTCTGATGACAAAATGTTTTAATTAGTATTATGCAAAGTTATGGTAATCTTTGGAGTTTAATACCATGGTTAGCTTGGTCTTTTCTGCAAAAAAAAAAAAAAAAAAAAAATTCTGAAAGTAAGCTCGTCAAGAGTGGTCTAACAAACATAATTTTCCTAACAAAAACATAAACTTTAAAATATATCTGTGAACTATCTGTGTACAAGTAGTGACTAAGAGCTACAAAATCTTTCAACAAGTTGTAAATGCCAGATAAAATACCAGAGAAGAACATCTGCAGGACATATGAGTTAAAATGAAACTATTATCAGTTTTTAAAACATGGTAAATAATGTATTTTATCAGAGCTGTTGCTTTCATTACTAAGATAATTAGGTAACTTATTAAAATAGACATTTAACCCAAACATTCATTTGTACAAGTAACTTCAGCTTTCTACATGGTAAAATGCAAAAGGGCACTTTCTAATAATTATTCTTCATAATATGTACAACATATTCACACTGTATGTAATTTCAAAACTAGAGAAAGCTTAAACTGCTGATACGGTTTTCACCAGTTTGATGTCTGATGTCATTAAACATACTTATTAAAAAATGATGATGCTTACCTTTGTTCAGGTATGTTTTAAAAATTTCTCTAAGTTATTATTTTATAAACAATTACTATAGATAAATGAATATGAAAGGTAATATGAAAACTGAGTAGCAAGCACACATCTAGCTGTGTAAAGAAAGAACAGTATTACCACTATTATTGACAGCTGGAAGTTTCAGGAGAAATTAAGCTGAACAGCATCTCTGGTCATGGTCTGGCTAAAGTTCCCCAAGAGTTCTCAATTCTTAAATATGAACAGATAATCACTGCATAAGAGTCTCTCAATCAAGTACTGCTGAAACCTAAGCCTTTACAGAATTCTGTGGTGTAAATCAGTTTAGTTCTTAGAGTTCTCCACTACTAGCTTAATATTGGCTTTATTAGGGGATAAGAAGTTCCCTCCCTCCCTTCCTTCCTTCCCATCTTCCCCCTTATAAAATGTTTAGCTATTGTCTCCTCTCCTATTATTCCCAACCTTGTGGATTTGTGCTTTAAAAATAAATCCTTTCATGATAGTTTTAGAGGGATTTGAGGATACAGCAAGATCAGATGAGTGTTTTCACCTGCCACCTTCCATGACAGCGTAATATTCATAAAATCACAAATTAACCACTGAAATAAATATTTAGTTTACTTCAAAATTTTGGACATTGCAAACAATACTGCAATGACCATTTTATGCACATTTGCTCCTAGAGAATGGTTTCTAAGGGAATGTAAAAAGATTAACACCATTCTGAAAACAATTCAGCAATGACTATCAAAATCAGAAACACACATGACCCAGGAATTTAGAGGCTATACGTATTTACGCATTTGAGGGATATTGCTAAGCTGTCCTCTAGAAAGGCCATATCAATTCACTTTCTCATTGACAGTGCAATCAATCAGTTTCCTTACATCTTTCTAACATTGGCTATATATTAGTTTTTAAAGGTTATTATCAAACCAATTAGTAAAAGAATGTCTATTTATTTTGCTTTATTAGAGAGGTTGAACAATTTTCTTTGTTTACTAGATATTTATATTAATTCTATGAGGTATCTATTTACATCCTTTGCCTATTTTTCTACTGGATTATCTTTTCCTTATTATCTTTGTAGGGAATTTTTATGTATTAATAATTTACATTAACCTTTTGTCTGATTATAAATTGTTTTCTCCCTATTAGCCTTTTTTAATAGGGCCTTTTACCTTCCAGAAACTTCACATTTTTATGTTGTAAAATCCTCTATGACTTCATGATGTTTACAGAATCTTACCCTTCTGAAAGATTACAAAAATAGTGCCCCGTTTTTCCAGTTGAAATAAGGTACTCTACAATAGTCTTTTGCACATTCTTCCACCCCAGTATCCACAATCCTGGATTGTGAAATTAGAACTTTTCAGAGCAAACAGGGAGCACCTTGGAATTATATATCTTTTTGGAGGAATACTCTCTGGAAATCCAGGAAAAAAGCATTTATACAATTTTCAGACATTTGACCTACACCAAGAAAAGATGGGTCAGAATAGATGAGTCATTTCACAAATTATAGGAACTTTGTAACAAAACAGTTAAAAGAGCATCTATACTGTAACTCACTGTTGGCTAATCATGTTCTCTCTGGTTTCACAGAAGCTTGTATGCATTTCTTACCCTTGCTACTAGATTACTCTAGTCTCCTAAAGGCTAGAGTAATTTGAGTGATTGCAGCTGATCCAAAATCTCTCTTAAAGGCAAGAATGCTATCTTATTTATCCTGTGTTCATTATAGCACCTACTAAAAGTCCTTGAATATAAAAGATTCTAAAATATTTTACTATGTGAATATCTTGCAGAAAAAAAATTAAAGCTAAATTATTTTAAAGACAATATACTTTCTAAAAAGATAACATAAACATAATAATCATTAACGATAATAATAAAAATACCACCATCTAGCATGTATTGCATACTTACTAAGTGCCAGGTACTATGCTAAGTCCTTAATATACATTCTTCCAACTAAGAACACAGACTGTAGGTATATTTTATCACATACATAATATAAAAAAAAACCTTCATGGCCGGGCATGGTGGCTCACGCCTGTAATCCCAGCACTTTGGGAGGCTGAGGCGGGCAGATCACCTGAGGTCGGGAGTTCGAGACCAGCCTGACCAATATGGAGAAACTCCATCTCTACTGAAAATACAAAATCAGTCGGGTGTAGTGGCGCTTGCCTGTAATCCCAGTTACTCAGGAGGCTAAGGCAGGAGCATCGCTTGAACCCGGGAGGTGGAGGTTGAGCCAAGATCACGCCATTGCACTCCAGCCTGGGTAACAAGAGCAAAACCCCATCTCAAACAAACAAACAAACAAACAAACAAAAACCCTTCCTGCTGCTGGAGTGGAGAGTCATATTTTGCTCACTTCCAGCATTTTGCCTTCATTTCCTTGAGAAAATTTCTGCAAAAGGATCTAAGTTGATCTTAACTCTCTGTTTATAATGTTAATATTTACAAAGTAATTTTTTTTAAGGCATGGATAGTAGAAAAACTTAAGTTTCTATTTATGTACCTCATGTAAACCCAATTCGAATTTCATCACCATTTCAGAAAGATGACGATTTTCTAATTTGAGTGACTCCAGCTGATCCAAAATCTCCTGAAAAGGGGAAAGCAGAAAAAAATAAATATAACATGTAAATCAAATGCATCTTACAAAATTTTCCACATGGAATTTTCATTAGGCTAAGTCATATTCTTCATTTATATATAAACATATATAAATATACATATATATATGGACTTTCTAAAAAGATTTATAAGGTGTTATTAAGCTGAATGAACATGAATGGGATGAAGATATCATTCTAATAGGATAAATCAGGTGATAAAGCAGCAAAGTTTCAATTCACTGGTAAATCCCTTAAATCCCTACCCATTCTCCTGTGTTGGACTCCTCCAACTTGGCTTCTACCTGCAACGTCACATGGAATTGTACTTTATTCACAAAATAATAACTTATTTTCAGTTCTCATTCCCCTTAGCTTTTGTGCTTAACCATTCCCATTTGAAAATATTCCTTCTGGCCGGGCGCGGTGGCTCACCCAGCACTTTGGGAGGCCGAGATGGGCGGATCACAAGGTCAGGAGATCGAGACCATCCTGGCTAACACGGTGAAACCCCGTCTCTACTAAAAATACAAAAAAAAAAATTAGCCGGGAGTGGTGGCAGGCGCCTGTAGTACCAGCTACTCGGGAGGCTGAGGCAGGAGAATGGCGTGAACCCAGGAGGCGGAGCTCGCAGTGAGCCGAGATCGCGCCACTGCACTCCAGCCTGGGCAACAGAGTGAGACTCCGTCTCAAAAAAAAAAAAAAAAAAAAGAAAATATTCCTTCTTTCCTTGGCTTGGCAAAAACTATCTGATTTTCCTCCTCACTGCTCCCTTTTTTTAAGCTTCATTCCAACATCTTTTACACGCTAAATGAGAAGTATCCTAAGTTTGGTTTCAGTCACTTCTCTTTTTATGCTATGCTTTCTCACTATAATCATTAAGTCTCTCAGGGGGTTTCAAATGTCACCATGAAGAAAGGACAGCCACAGCTAAATACCTAATCCTGATTTTAATCTTTAACTCCAGGCCTTCTGTGGAAATGACTATTATCCACACAAAATTCCAGCCTTTATTCCAAACAAATGTGTTAAACCAAAGTCCTCTCCACCAGTTTCCCCAGTCTGTGTACTTTTCACACAAATTCATTATCCTTCGCCAAACTAGATCCCTGTCTTTTCTCTATTTATTAAAGAGCATCACTTTCCATCAGTTGCCTAAGCTTAAATCCTGTGGAACACCATTTCTTAACTCTGCCTACCTCACCCTCCCTGCCAATCAAATATAATGCCCAGTCATTTTTACCAGCCCAGTATCTCCAGAATTCATCCATTTATCTCTCCCTCCCTTACCCACTGCTCAGGCCACCATCTTACCACTGTAACAGCATCTGGGTGCTCTGTCTCCCTGCTTATTCTCCATTTAAAGACCACTGAATTTTACTCCTGCTTGTGGCCATTCCCTACTGACCTCAAGGTCACAGTATAACTCCTTTATGTGGCTAACAGAGCCTTTCAGCAGCCAGTCTCTGCTTTCCAGTCTCATACCTTCCACTCATCCCACGTGTACTCTAGTTTCAACCACAGCAAGCGTGTTTCAACCACAGCAAGCGTGTTCTACTATCTCTTAGAGACCTCTGTATTTTCCTGTGCCTGAAATACTTTTCCTTCCCCTCACCCAGCTCGCTCCTAACTTAGCTTTGCTATCACACCTTCTGGAAGGCCTTTGCAGCGAGTGGTCTAGATTCAGGCTGCTTGTGATCTCTAGTGACTCTCATCATACACCACTGATATAGTCACTTTACTTGTCTGTGTCTACTCTCACCTCTGCACCACCCTCACTAAACTCTCTGTTAACCAGCATACCCTCAGCTCAAAGCAGGTATCTAATAAAAATTCACTGAATTAAATATTATGAAAATTATGTCTTTAATCAATTCCATCTTTAAAACAAATTTCAAATTTAAAAAAGTTTTTGTTCAGGCTTCACCTTATGCTCTACTGCTTTTTCTTCTGCCTTTTGCATCTCTGCTTTGAGTCGCTTTTCCATGTCTGAGGAAGAACCTTTGGTGGAAGCAATAGAGATATCTCGCTGATGTAACTCCTGAGTTAGATGGGAGATTTCCATCTTCATTCCTTCTAGTGCAGAACTGTAACTTTGTTCACCCTGTAAAATCTGTTCTTTCAACTATAAAGAAAGCAGAAAAGAAAGCACCAAAAGAGAAAGCATTTAGATAGAATAATATGTTACCAGCTAATAAAATAAAAGCTTACCTTATCTCAAGACATTAAATTTCTCCTGAATTAAATCTGCAGAAAAATTAGCAATTTACCAAGTTGCATATCTGTACTGAAGGTCAGGTGGTTATACCTACAATCATTTATTATACCTCAAAACAGGGAGAGATGGGTTATTCAAGTGCTGAGAACCACAATCAAGGTCCATGCACACTATTTAGAGGACAGTACTTGTGACCTTCATTCTTTTTTTTAGTTGTGAATCTAAAAGTTTTGCTCATATGGTATCTTGGTCCACAGGATAACAAACAGAAAGAACAAGAGGAAGAAACAAGCGAGAAGTAATCTTCAAGAAGTAACAAAAAATACAAAACAACAAATAGGACAGTTAGGACCCACTCATATAGACACAAACAGCTCTGCATACCTCAATAGCTGACAAGGATACCAACCACATCACAGCACAGGAGACAATCCATAAATACTATGTTTAGGCAATAAGAAAATATTAAATGACAGTTCATATTTTTTTGCAAACACTTAGTGTATGTCTTTTAGAAAACTTTTCATTAAAACATGTTTAAAATAAAGTTTTTAAGTTCAAAGGGAACAGCCTTCAATTATCTTAAAAATATTTATTGGGCATCGGGGGGATGCCAGAGAAAGAAGGCACTTTCCCTATGCACATTCCACGTACTCTTCCACTCCTAAATATCAAGTGGCCCCTTGAACTACATTTTTCTCTCATTAAAAATAACCCCTATAATCTCCAAACCCACAGCTCAGTCCATAAACACATACAATTTTGCAATCCTAGGTATGCATATTTTTACCTTCTTAATCTCTGCTCTGTATTCATTGTTATGTGCTTCCATCCTCTTTAATTCTTCGTATTTTTCCATTAGTTCTTGACTCAGCTGTTTACATGTTGCACTCACAGATTCCAAACTGTATGACAAAAATAAGATCCCATATTTAAAACAAAACCAAAATCCCGAAGCCTATAAATTGGACTATATAATTTACATTCTTGATGTCCAAAAAATATTCAGCCAATATCTTAAACATCACATCACTCATTTAAATATTACTAAAAAGCCAATCAATAAAAAAACTGTGATAAAAATGTAAATTGTTGTCCCAATGTCAAAAATAATAAACTTAATTTTAGTCAAATGGAAGAGTACACATATACTTCAATGATAACAAAGATTATCTCAAGTACTCCAAGTATTCCAAAAGGAATAAAGCAGAAAATATGTGTGTGTATGTATGTTTGTGCATTTAACATGTAGATAAAAGAAAATACTTACTGGTTTCCAAAACCAGAAATAAATGTAAAAACAAAAAATGTATTACTTAAAGATAACTTAAAAAGTGTAAAATGATATTTCTCTTGTTGTTTGCCTAAAGGTTAACAGTTCATGTTAAAAGTAATTTTATCTTTTACATACAGAAAATGCCAGTGTACAAATGATAATGAGTCATGTGTTTAAAACAAAATATCACACTCTTCCCAATCCAAAAGTTGAGAGGTATGAAAAACCAAAAAAAAAATTATAAGTACGACAATGACAAGAGTTTAGGTAGGTATGGTATAGCATTAGTCAGGATTCAATTAACACCCAAGGAAGTAACACCACCACAGCAGAACAAAAAGGAGGATCACCGTGTGTCAACTGTTACCCCTTCCTACCCTGCTTCCAAGGTGGCAGGGAGGACAACCTAAGTGAAGGGCTGCTAAACAGGTGAAAGGTAAAGAAGTAGAGTCAGTATAGACAATTCTTTTGAAGAATTTGGTCTTAAAGAGAAGTACAGAAATGTGGAAGTAACTTGACGGAGATATAGGATTAAGGGATGGTTTTTCCCCCAGATGGGTGACGTTATAGCATATTTTATACCAGTGGATATAATTCAGCGGAGAGAAAGAACTTGATGATGTAGAAAAGAAAGGATATAACTACAGAAAAAGGACACAAGTGGAGTAGTTGGTCTTAGAAGTGCAGAAAGGCACAGGTGTGGGAAGACTGGTAGTTTTGATGACAGAAAGATTAAGAAGTTCTCCTTTAATTGCTGCTGTCTTCTCAATGAAATAAGAACTTAGGGCAGGGCGTGGTGGCTCACACCTGTAATCTCAGCACTTTGGGACGCTGAGGCGGGTAGATCACCTGAGGTCAGGAGTTCAAGACCAGCCTGGCCAACATGGTGAAACCCTGTCTCTACAAAAATACAAAAATTAGCCAGGCGTGGTGGCGCACGCCTGTAATCTCAGCTACTTGGAAGGCTGGGGAGGAAGAATCGCTTGAACCGGGAGGCAGAGGTTGCAGTGAGCCGAGATCGTGCCATTGCACTCCAGCCTGGGTGAAAGAGTGGGACTCCATCTCAAAAAAAAAAAAAAAGAAAAAGAAAAAAAAAAGAAACAAGAACTCAGGCAGTTTGTGGATGCTAGAAAAAAATCTTATTTTTTTCACTATGACTACTATATTCATTTACTTTATCAATATGATGATCAAAAATTCATTTTAACAACTTGAAATTTTTGAAATGTGTGTATAATTATGTACCTGCCTTCAAGACGAGTCACCTCTGCCTGCAGAAGTTCCTCACTAGTATGGGTAAAATTCAACTGCGAGAGCACACTGTCTAAGTCCCCCTGCCCTTGAGAGGTGTACTTCTTTTCTGCCAGAGATTCTTCCCGTAGCCTATGGAAAGACATATGATGACTGTTAAGGCCTTTATCTCTGCAAACACAAACAATGCACATCTAGTTTGTGTTTCCCAACCATTTTTGATAAACTCTTTGGAACTCTTCAGTTTGTCTCCTGCTTTATAAAAAGAATATTGGGAGAGGAAAGACAGTCAAGAGATGCTAAAAGTTATAAAAGCAGCAATTTACTCCCTTCTTAACTGGGATTTGGCCTATTTTTCAAGGGAAAAAGACAAAATGACAAAATCACTTCAGTGACACTTGAAACCTTGTACCAAAAAAACTGAAAAGTTACAGGAGAATTCTGGCAAAAATAAAAATGTACACCAGACTTACATCAAGCAAGAGGGTTAGCCCAATGGCTGGCTGCTATTATTGATAAGCAGCTACTAATCACCACCTACTCCACCAAGAAAGTGAGGCCTCCAGGAGACGTGAATGACAATTCCCTGCATGTTTGGATTTTCCCAAAGCATGCAAACTGACCTTGGCTTCTAACTTTCTAAACATGAGAGTCTCTGTTAGGGACCCAAACTGGTGGCAGAAGAAAATTAACCACACAAAATTTTATAACACTTTAAAAACCTAACTCAGAAGTTAAAGCCAATTAAGAAAATCCACAATACGATCAAACATAAAATTATGAATATGCAATATTAAAACCAGTGCTTGGGCGGGCGTGGCAGCTCACACCTGTAATCCCAACACTTTGGGAGGCCGAGGTGGGCAGATCACCTGAGGTCAGGAGTTCAAGACCAGCCTAGCCAACATGATGAATGGCCATCTCTAAAAATACAAAATACTAGCCAGGTATGGTGGCGTGCACCTGTAGTCCCAACTACTCGGGAGGCTGAGGCTGAAGAATCGCTTGAACCTGAGAGGTGGAGGTTGCAGTGAGCTGAGATTGTACCACTGCACTCCAGTCTGGGCAACAGAAGGAGACTATCTGAAAACAAAATAAAAATAAAATAAAAATAAAAATAAGCCTAGTGCTTAATGCCTAGCCATTAAGTGGCTAAGATGAATAATATTTAAGATTAAATTGACCTTATAGCTTCTACAGCATGTTGAGTGTCAGTTGCCTTTACTTTTTCTTGTAACTTCTCCTTTTGCATTCTTCCCTCATGGATGAGATTTTCTTGAGACTGAAGAGCTGCCCTTAATTCTCTCTTTTCTTCCTGCAGAGCCTGCGAAAAAGTCAAATATGATTGTAATTTTCCTTCAATTCTTTTTTCTTCCTGCAGAACCTGCAAAATACCCAGAAATTTCTAAGCCAGCTATTATTACAATTTTTCTATTTCATAAGAAGCCAGGAAGTCAGACTATAAGTTATGTAACAGTCACAATATTAACAAAACTATCAATATCTGATCCATCATTTATAAAGCAGGGAAGAAAGTATAGATTGTAGAACCTAGTTCTAGCTTAATAACACTCTCTTATAAAACACACATACACACGCTTCCCCCAATTACAGTGATTTTAAAACAGACCTCTAATAGTTTTTCAGATTCCCTCAATTTTTCTTCTTTTTGCTGCTGCTCCTGCAGGACAGTCATACTGGTTCCAACCAAGTCATTGACCCTCATGGTGAGGCGCTCTATTTCCAACTCATTGGCACAGATAGTGTCATTGGCCCGCTCCAGTTTACTGCTTAAGTGTTGAATTTCTGATTGGCTGGAAAGTTCCACAGACTCTAATTTCTGTTTCCGATTGGCGAGCTGAGCCTAGAAACACAGACTATCAATCAATAGGTAAAAGGGAAATTATAAAATAATCAATGAATAAGACTAAAATGAAACTATTATTTCCATAGAAGCATAAAGCACTGGCTCACTAAAATATATATACATTGAGAAGGGGTAAGAAAGAATTGAGAGGCTGGGCATGGTGGCTCATGCCTGTAAGCCTAACACTGTGGGAGGCTGAGGCGGGCAGATCGTTTGAGCTCAGGAGTTGGAGATCAGCCTGGAAACATGGCGAAACCCTGTCTTTATCAAAAATTGGCCGGGTGCGGTGGATCACGCCCGTAATCCCAGCACTTTGGGACGCTGAGGCAGGTGGATCACGAGGTCAGAAGATCGAGACCATCCTGGCCACCAGAGTGAAACCCCATCAAAATACAAAAATTAGCTGGGCGTGGTGGCGCGTGGCTGTAATCCCAGCTACTTGGGAGGCTGGGGCAGTAGAATCACTTGAACCAGGGAGTCGGAGGTTGCAGTGAGCTGAGACTGCACCACTGCACTACAGCCTGGTGACAGAATGAGACTCTGTCTCAAAACAAAGAAACAAAAAATACAAAAACTACCCAAGCATGGTGGCATGAGAGGATCACTCGAACCCAGGAAGCGGAAGTTGCAGTGAGCCAAGATCATACCACTGCGCTTCAGCCTGTGTGACAAAGTGAGAATCTGTCTCAAAGAAATAAATAAATAGAAAAGAATGGATAAAGTAAAGGGATTCCTCAGGAGAAGAGATGCTACAGTATCCTACCTACTTACACAGAAATTCAACTGCAACCTGGCTGGAATTATTTCCTATTTAAAACATAGGAAATAGGAGCTATAATGCATTATTATATTTCTGATGGAAGTTTAGAAATTAGATTTCAAAATCACTAAATTTGTAGTTTAAATT
The DNA here is from genome assembly GCF_024542745.1 of Macaca thibetana thibetana. Classification (NCBI taxonomy): domain Eukaryota; kingdom Metazoa; phylum Chordata; class Mammalia; order Primates; family Cercopithecidae; genus Macaca; species Macaca thibetana. Next base: position 37,167,299 of record NC_065579.1, on the reverse strand, counting down.
CCGCCCCCCGCCCCCGCCACCTGGAGCATGTTGTAATTATTCTGTTTTAACATTATAAACATTCATATTTAGATTAGTCAAAGTAACCATAAAATGCTCTTTAAATTCAGAGAAATGGGGAAATTGTGGATTTTTGTTTATTGGAGGAAAAGGTGCTTATAAGGGAGGAGAGATTGGTTCTGTCATCAGTTTTTGGACACTTCCTGAGTTAAAAGAGGTAGACAAATATAGTGCATCTCAAATTGGTTTCTCTCAATGATATATCTACTGACTACTATGTTTTAGGCTATGCATTCCAGCAATATTGGGTTTTAGCTCCAAACTTTTTAGTATTTACAAGTTTTAATCCAGCATCCTGGCTGGTACTTCATCTACACACTGAAGATGAATATAAATAATCTGTGGAAGTAAACTTCCCTTATTCTAAATATTTCTAAAGGTAAAAGCACACAATTTTATTTTAGAAATACAAGTAGAAATATCTCTGGGAAATCTATCTGTTGCAGATTTAAAGATTTTATTATTTGCAGTACAGGTCCAAATCCTGTACTGTATACTGTAGTCAAATAAAGTAGATGCTAAAAACTTCCCATAAGCCAGAGAGAGGGTAGAAGAGAGGTGAAGAGACAGACAAATACTGTTTGTATAAATTACTGATCAAGATTTCAGTGCAAAGAGCCTTTTTTTTTAAACCAGATTCCTACAATGGTATAAAGGAAGAACATCAACATTTAGGTTTAGATTCACTAGAACAATTGCTAAGCATGGAACTGTCTCCAAACTTTTAAATATAATATAAACTTTTTTTTCAAAGAGGAAAGGTTTCCTGTGCAGAATAAATAAATGCAGAGAATGGGTGAGGGTGAGAAGGAGAAAAGGGTTAGAGCTCAGCTTGCTGAAACATCCCTTAGTCCTACCCTTAATCTGTACAGCAGCCCTGGGTCTTAGCAAAACACAGCTAGAAACCCACTGCCCAAATGGGCACTCAGATAATACATAATTGCAAAACACTATCTTCCTAATACTGCAAGAGTTACCTAATACTATCAACTCAAATCTGTGATCTTAAACTCAGTATTGATATAATAAACTAATAGTCAAACCAAGGTATACTTTAACCAGTGATTCTAGATTTGCTAAATACTAAAAAACTTCTCAGTTTTGAAGAATGAAGAACATAACCTTCTTTCACTGATTTACTATTTTGGTCACACAAAAATACAGTTTTTTTTAAGCATAGTGAAAAGTACATAATCAACTCAAGTACAAACTCTAAATTTTCATTGCCTAGAATACACTAGGGTTACACTACCATCGCAGTCACCCACATGCGGCTACTGCACAACTAAACTGTGGCTAATCTGAATTGAGATGTGCTCTTAACTGTAAAACACAAATTCAGTTAAAGATTTCAAAGACTCAGTTAAAAAATGTAAAGTAACTGTTGTAATATTTGATATATTGAGTTATTAAAATTAATTTCACCTTTTTACTTTTTAATGTGACTAGTAGAAAATTTTAAATTACATGTGACTCACCAATATCTATTAGCATTACAATAATCTCAAGAATACCTCATCAATACTAAGAAAGTATTATTTTTATTTTTATTTTTTTTTTAATTTTTTTATTACTATTATACTTTAAGTTCTAGGGTACATGTGCATAACGTGCAGGTTTGTTACATATGTATACTTGTGCCATGTTGCTGTGCTGCACCCATCAACTCGTCAGCACCCATCAACTCGTCATTTACATCAGGTATAACTCCCAATGCAATCCCTCCCCCCTCCCCCCTCCCCATGATAGGCCCCGGTGTGTGATGTTCCCCTTCCCAAGTCCAAGTGATCTAAAAATAATTATTTAAAATACTTATAAAATAATGATTATTTCTGATAATTATCTGGCTTTAGAGGTATTTTAAGGTTGGCATAGTTAAACTTTTTTTTTTTTTTTTTTTTTTGCAGTAACCACTAATTCTTTGAGCCAGAAACAGGCATTCCTCTTATTAATCTAACATTTAGCATTCTATTGGAGTGGGTAGAGAGTTATTTCAACAATACAAATCACAGCAGAGGTGGTTAAATGAAGCAATCAAGAAGGCAATTTACATCAGGGAGACTGAAATTGAAACTGAAACAAATGGCCAGTGTGGGCAGCTAAAGGGTGAAGGACAGTGGAGAAGAAATTGGGGACTGGGGGTTGAATTCAAATCCTCTTCTGGATGTGTGATAGGTACTTCCTGGTGCTTCAAGAAAAGGACTCTCCCAGATAGTGAGATTACTATGAACAATGTGATATGAAGCAACAGGGCTTTTTATTTTCCAAAGAATCCAGTATAAAGGTATGGCCATTGTAAGCATCAATCCCTTACTAAGCTCCCCATCACTGTCAACTCCAAATGCGCCAGTGCAGGCCACAGCCTTGCAGCATTTCCACTAGAGAGCAGCCTAAAGAGCCTGCTAACAACACAGCTCCCACTAAGATCCTGTTATCACTGCTGTGTCTATGCTACTACGAACTTTTAAACAGTAAGTCTAAGTCAATTCAATTAACTCTGATATTTCTACCAAGACAACAGATTAACATTTGAGTTAGGGTCATTTTTTTCTTCAGAAGTTGTGACAGCAAAAGGATGCTTTTAAAAATATAACATATATACTTATAAATACATTTATATACATATAATTAACAGTGGATTTAAAATTAACTTGAAGAATATCTTACAGCTCATCTAAGCATTTCAAAAGGAAAACATATAGAGCAACCTCTACTTTTTTCACATACTGTTTATCAGCTAAATATTTTATATTTTATGTTGGCTTAATATTTTAATTTTTTTCAAATGTTCCTAATGTTCACTAAGTTTTCCTTAAACATTTCCTTTGCATTATGTAGGCAAGAGAAAAAGTAGCAGGTAATTTGTTGCCTTCTAAACATAAATGACCTTGGTTTTAGACTGTACTGATCCTTTTCTTATACTATATAACCTCCATTCTGTTATTACATCTAGCATTATAGTTTAACAACTGTACTTTTAAATAAAATACATTTTAATATTTGATAGAACAAACATCCCCCATTACTCTTTTTTAAAAAATGTTGGTGGCCAGGCGCGGTGGCTCACACCTATAATCCCAGCACTTTGGGAGGCGAAGGCGGGTGGATCACTTGAGGTCACGAGTTCGAGACAAGCCTGACTAGGATAGTAAAACCCCGTCTCTACTAAAAACACAAAATCAGCTGGGCATGGTGGTGCATGCCTGTAATCCTAGCTACTTGGGATGCTGAGGAGGTGGATTGTTTGAATCTGGAAGGCAGAGGTTGCAGCGAGCCGAGATCGCGCCATTGCACTCCAGCCTGGGCAACAAGAGCGAAAATCCACCTCAAAAAAAAAAAAAAGTTGGCTAGTATCATTCATTTATCATTCCATATGAATTTTAGAATCATTTTGTTCCTGAAAACGTTATACTCAGTAAATTATATAACCATTTAAAAAACAAATTTAGATCCCTATCAAATACTTTACACTAAAATAATTTTTAGATAAAATGCATTAAAAAGAAATGATAAAGCATTAGAAGAAATTTGACTTAGGTAAGACTTTATAGTATGACATCAAAGATAGAAACGCTGAAGAAAAAATTGATAGAATTAAGTAATTCTAATTAACTGTTTAAAAAACAATTGTATTTCCATAAAAAAATTAAGGTAAATTGAGTACACACACACAACTGTAACATAATAGCAAAGGGCTTATACTTCATACTTAAGTGTATGAAGAGCTCTTTCAGAATAGTAAAATATAAACATCTGGCCAGGTGTGATGCTAACACTTTGGGAGGCCAAGACGGGCAGATCACTTGAGGTCTGGAGTTCAAGACCAGCCTGGTCAGCGAGGTGAAACCCTGTCTCTACTGAAAATACAAAAATTAGCTGAGCGTAGTGGCGAGCACCTGTAATCCCAGCTACTCAGGAGTCTGAGGCAGGAGAACTGCTTGAACCCGCAAGGCAGAGGTTGCAGTCAGCCAAGATCAGGCCACTGCACTCCAGGCCGGACAACAGAGACTCTGTCTCAAAAAAGAAAATAAAATAAGATTTTAAAAAAAAATCCTAAAAGAAAGGCGAATAAAGGACACAAATAATTTATAAAAAATGAAGATGGCCATAAACAGACGAAAAAAGTGCTCAACCTCACTCATATTACAATATATATTAAAACAATGATATCATTTTTTTTCACCTATAAGATTAGCAAAGGCAAGCCTAAAAGTGGGGAAAGTCAAAAGAAATAATAGTGCTTAATGTAGGGAAAATATGAGGAAATGGATATTCTCACATACTACTAAAGAAAGTCTATCAATCCATCATTGGAGAAAACTTTGGCAATGTATATTAAAATATTTGAATGTACTCTTATACAGCAAATCCAATTCAAGGTCCATTTCCTAAGAAAATAAATATTCCTAAATGTTTATATAAGGATGTTAATCTAAGCACTATTTACAAAAGTGAAAAGTAAAAAACTAAACGTTCTACAGTAAGGGACTGGTTACAAATGTCATCATACGTTTGACGATAAGGTGGACTTCTATGTAATCATTATGACTACAAATTTGTTGACATATCGTATTTAAAAAGGAAAAATTTTAAAGCTGTGAAGTGCTTAGCTGCTTAGCATAGTATCTGATCACATAGTAAGCATTCTATATATTTTAAAGTTATTACTTCATGGAAAATTTCAAGCATACACAAATATAGAGAGAGTAAGATGAACCCCTATCACACAACTTCAAAAATTATCAACACTTTGCTACTGTCAGTATTTTTTAAAGTTTGCAACTACCACTCCCTTCCCATTCACAGTGCATATAGTTTTTTCCTACCAAAAGTACATGAATGTATTGCACACTGTATGTAAGCATACACAAAGTCAGAAGAAATTTATACCAAAATTTTATTCATGGTAAATCTCTAAACGGTAGAATTATGGGTGATTTATTTATTTCTCATTTTATCCGCATTTTCTCATTTTTCTAAAATAAGCATGTATTATGTAATTTTAATAGCTTCTTAAAAGAAATGAATTCAAGCAAATATATGTCAAAGAATGAGAAGTTGTTTCTGAATTATACTTTTAGATGTTAAAAACATACAAGAAAAAAATTATACAAAGATTTTTTTTAAATGAAGGGTAGGTTAATATCCACTTAGTCTCCCAGGTTTTCCACTGCTGTTGTTCAATGGTGACCCACATTTCAACCAAATGCAATCTATCAACCTTGACAGGATTCTGACTCAAACATCCGATTGTAAAAAGATAGTTTTTTGGACAACTGGGGAAATGTGAACAGACTGGATATTAAGTTATATTAAGAAGTTATTATTCTATTAATGTGATACTGATATATTGTAGTTATTTTTTAAGTCCTTACTTGTTTGGAAATAAGATGATATCTATGATTTGCTCTGTAATATTCCACCCAAAAATAAGAAGTAGTGAATGGTATAGAGTTTCAGTTTGACAAGATAAAAAAGTTCTAGAGATCTGTTGTACAATGTACATATAGTTAACACTACTATACTATACATTTAAAAATGGTTAAGGTGGAACATTTTATGTGTATTTTACCACAATTAAAATAAAGATTTACAAGATGACAACTATTAATGCTCGTTAATGGATATAGATAAGTTTATTTAGACGTTTAAAAAAATGATGATCATACAGCACTGGTATATACTGAATCATTGAAAGATTTAATTTTATTTAGTTTGCCAAGGGAGAAAGATAAATACATTTATAGGTAACATTTTTATTAAACAATCAGATAGTTTTAGGTTAAACAAAACTATCAGAAGAATAATTCAAACACCCTTAGTAGGAAAACAAATGTTGGCTGTTGAAAGACTTCTTACTCTAGCCGTAGCTGAATTACAGTAAGTAAAAATCCCATTTTTGCTAACAATGAAGTTTTTATCATGTAGAGTCAATAATCACAACAGTAATTTGGAATAGAATAACAGTAATGTGAAAAGAGACTCTATAATCAATAATACTCCATGGATAAATAATTGAGAACTGTAAAAATTAAGACTCAATTTGTTTTTTTGTCAATCTGAACCCTACAACTAGAATATAACAATATCTTGGTCAAGTGTGGTAGCTCACACCTGTAATCCTAGCACTTAGGAGGCCAAGGTGGGAGGATAGCTGGAGCCCAGGAATTTGAGATCAGCCTGAGCAATGTAGCGAGACCTCATCTCACGAAAACCAACAAATTTTTTTGTTGTTGTTAAGAAAAAAAAAACATGTATTATATATAAAACAATACCTTATAGTTATTAGGTCTGTATAGTGCTTTGGCATTCAAATAAAAAAACTGGTCTAGACATCTCATGATTTCACTGGTCTGTCTGGCTGCGTAGCTTGCTGTGGCCTAAAAAATAAATTTCTTCCTTGCAGTTGTTGTGAACTTTTCCTATCATTTTGAATGAAGTTACTCACAGCAGAGCCACTGTCGGTAGTTTATCAGACAGCTGATATTTCAGGGAGACGAACAAAAAGTTAATGCATTATTGAGACTTAAAACAGCATATAAATGCAGATTATTTTAAAAAATCCAAAAAGCCAAAAAAAGCAAAAAACAAAAAAACCTCCCTTCTAGCTATTTCAACTTACCCAGTCTGTTGCCTCATTCTATAAAACTAAGATAACTACCAACCTTGACAGATTATCATAATATTAAACAGAGAACACACACAAAAATTGTCTAGAAGCACTGGGTCAATGTCTAGCACATAACAGATGATCGCAACTTTTTTTAGTTTCCTTTATGTTCTTGATTCTAACTGAAAAAGGAATGAGCTGAGTAGGTTCTTACAAGACATATTCCTAAAGTAGGTGTCTGGTTTTTGGTTTTGCTTAAGCCATTAAGAGAAAAGTTTCTATCAGTGTTCTAAAATAAGTATTTTTGTTACCACAAAGACACCACTTTTAGTTAGTGTGCACACCATTGCCATGTGACTCTCTCCACATCTGTCCGCACGGGCAAACAAACTGAAGCTCCCCAGCTGAGGCACCTCGGCCAAGACACCCCAGTGACCATAGGGATGGTGCAAGGCACGGACTATAGTAGAGCTGAGAGACCTAACAAGAGACAGAAAGACATGGAAAAGGAGACAGAGGGAGGAATGGGATTGTGGTAAGGAAGAAAGAGAGGAGAGGAAGAGAGGGCGACAAAGCCAGGGACCAAGATGAGGACAGTGAACATGGATGCAAGCATAGAGCCTCAGTAAGCAAGACAATGACAGAGAGTGGGTGAGCAAGTCAGAAACAAGCAAGGAGGCAAAGCGGCAAGCCGGCACAAAGACATGAGCCTGGACAGGAGAGTGAATACACGCATGTGTGAGGGCAGGAGGGAAGGAGGAGCTGGGTCTAGATGCTGAGGAGGAGAGGCTACCTAAACAAGAAAGAGAGCAGGGTTCGTGGAGAGAAGCTGAAAGAGGCTAAATGGTACCAGGACACTGCATTAAGGTAGTTCAAACTTGATCAAAACCTATCTGCTTCTCATTATTTTAAAAAGTCTTAGGCCTACCTGAATTATCTCTGATTGTTCAGCCAGAGCCTTCCTTTGTGCCTCCAGTGAAGATACCTGTTGCTGATAAATCAAGCGTTGCTTCTCCCAGTCCAGCGATTTCTGACGGAATTCCTGAGGAAGCAATTAGAGTACTTAATTTCTGAGTGCTTCTCCTCACTGTCACTACTTCCCAGACTCCCTTTTACTTTAATTTCTCCCCATGTCCCTGGGTACGCTCGCACCTTTCTCCACAGCAGGAGACCCATTACTCACTTAGCTAACAGAGCTAGAGAGTAACACTAAATTCCTCACATACTGTGCCTCTGGATATCTGTCTTTCTAAATTTAACACCCTAATGGTGAGGAGTATGAAACGCAGATGCTAAGCACTGGATTCAGATGTTTTTCATTGATTTGCTGCCACCTAAGGGTTGTTATAATTTTCTAGTGAATTTTCAGAAAACTGACGCTAAGATAACTAAAATTTTAAAGTATGATTACAGATATCCCTCGCTATCCAAATTCTTGATATCCAGACCCAGGAATTGAACAGATTAAATTTTCAGATAAGTCCTTTGGTAACCCAAATCTTACTTCTCAGTATCTAAAACTCAAGAACCAAGTAGATTCAGACAATACAATATCCTTTGATGTCCAAATTTTTATTATCTCAACAGAGGAACTGCAAAGGCTTGAATAACAAAGAAAATCTGTACTAAATTTTAACAGATATTTGTAACCCAAAGCCGAACAGTTCAAAATTAATGATGGATCAATAGTAACATCAAATTGCATGATCAAGAAAATGATTTCAATATTTATGAAAATGGGGCAAATTAAAGGGAAAGGAAACTCAATCTTTCTATCACTGTCTTCCAGGATCCTCAACTCCAGAAGTCTCAGGCTCCTTAAGATAACTGTTGTTAACCAAATTTCTGATATTCATTCATTCATTCATTCATTCATTCATTCATTCAATCATTCTACTATATATGCCAGGTACTGCTTTTGGTGTCAGGGATACAATACTTAACAAAACAAACAAAAACCCTAGTCCCACTCAACTGGGGGCAACAGATGACACATTTCTTGTATGGTATAGCAGACGGTAATACATGATTTGGAGAAAACAGAGCATGAAGTCTTCAGAGTTGGGGTTGTAATTTTTAAAAGGGATGGCCAGACTGAGTGAAAAACATTTAAGTAAACACTTAGGGAGATGAGGGTGAAGTTACAATATTCTGGGTGGAAAGAACAGCCTTGAAATAAGAGCATCCTGGTGTGTTTAAGGGTGAGAAAGGAGACTAGTGTGGCTGGAACAAAGTGAATGAAAGCAAAAATAGGAGAAGACAAGGTATGAGAATGAGACCACGTAGGCCATTAGGATAACTTAGGTTTTTTTTTCTTTTTAATACTTTAAGTTCTAAGGAACATGTGCACAACGTGCAGGTTTGTTACATATGTATACATGTGCCATGTTGGTGTGCTGCACCCATTAATTCATCATTTACATTAGGTATATCTCCTAATGCTATCTCTCCTCCCCCTGCTCCCCACAATAGGACCCGGTGTTTGATAATCCCCTTCCTGAAGCTGCTGGAAGGTTTTTGTATAGGAAGTGATATAATTTGATTTACAGAATCATTCTGGCTATTGTGCTGAGAAAAGAGAAGTCTAAGATGACTGTGAGGTTTTTAGGTCGAGCAAACTGAGTTGCTATCAACTAAAACATGAATCAGTGTTGGGGAGATGAGGAAGAGAAAGACAGGACCTTTAGCTTGGACATGTTAAGTCTGACACATTTCACACATCATAGTGGAGATAGGAAACAGGCAGTTGAAAGTTATTCTGTCATGAAGAGGCAAGGTCTCGGCTAGATATATAAATTTTGAATTGTCAACATATACACAGTGTTAAAGCTATGAAATTCAATGGGACCAATAGGGGAGTGAGCGTAGACAGGAAAAAAAAAAAGGGAAGGTCCAATGACATGATCCTAGGTTAAGGAGTAACGGAGACTGAGGAGTGATGAACAAGGAGAAAAATGAGAGAAATGTGGTTTTTCTCAAGCCAAGTCAAGAAAGAGGGTAAGGAGGTGGGAGAGACCAGCTCTCCTACAAAGCTGTAGGTAGGATGAGGAAGATGAGGACCAGCCCACAGGCTCTGGGAATGTGTAAGTCACTGGTGACCTCTATGTGAACAGCTTCTGCAGTGTGAGGGGACAAAAGCCTTGAGTGGGTATAAGAAAAATGAGACAAGAGAAACTGGAGACAAGTATAGATAACAGAGGTAATTTTTTAGTTATAAAATGAAAGAAATAAAATGGGGCAGAGGAGGAAGAGACAGGTCAAGAGAGGATATTTAAGAGGAAGGAAATTTGGATGCTGGTAAAAAATATCCAGTAGAGAGAAAAAATTAATGCAGAAAAAGAGAAGTTGAACTACTAGAGTAATGCCTTGGGTAGAAAAGGGGGAGGGCATGGGTAGTTCCTCCAGGAAAGAAGGCAGGGTACATGGGCACAGATGCAGATAGGTGGGTGGACACAGAGCTGGAAGTCTATACACAGAGCTGGAAGTCTATATATCTTTGGGTTATAAAGATATAACCCAAAGGTGAGGATGTGGGGATAGGTGTTGAGAGTTTGAGGAGAAAAGCAGAAGTCTGAAATACTCATTGTGGAAAGTAGGAGATGAGAGGAAATACAGTACGATTCCAGGTAGCATTAGGACCCATTTGAGGTTAGGGACCATGAATTTAAAGTGAGATCAGACAGTATAGTTAGGGTTTTCTCCAGCCATGTTCAGCGATACATGACAGGTAGAGAGTGGGCAGAAAGGTGGACTTAAGCAGATCTGTGATTCTGCCAAGCAAATATGAGGAAGCAAGAGAGGAGCACACGAGATGAAAGGGAAAGTTAAAAATGTAATCACAGAATTTAAAAGCTGGCTAAAGACCAATAAGTGAGAACACTAAGTAGATAATGGAGCAGTAAAAAGGCGGCAGAATTCAATCATTTTAAGGGATGGATAATGATTACTGAGAGGCAAAGGACTAGAGAGAGTTAGCTGAAAAGATAGGGATTGGTAGTCTGATAATTAAATGCTTGAAAATGAGATTCTAGAGGGGTGGCATATATTGGTAATGACAAGAGCTGAGGAATGGCAATGGGAATAAGTAGATGAGACAGAGACATAATCAAACCATCTGTGGAGGAAAGAAAGACAAGAAACTGTAAGGTCAGAGTATTATAAGCATCATCCCTCCAGATCCTGAGATCCTCAAAGTTATGGTAAGAGTAATGTTGAAGAGAACTGACAGTGAGCTGGGTGCTGAAATCAATGAGCCAAGGAAATAACCCAGAGATCAGAAGATGACTACTTTGGTTGTTATGTACATTGGCTGGCAGCATAGGCTGGTAACATGAAAATCAAAGATGGGGTTTTTGAGGTAGCAAGGAAAGAAAATAGTCAGGAAGTGGCAATGTGAAGCAAGAAGGATATAGGGTTTGGGGGGAAAAGGTATTGCTGAAAAGGGTGGAAGGGAAGCAGTATCTGCAGTCTTCTGATTCTAAGCTCTTCAAATGTAAAAAAATTTGAGATATAAAGGAATATTAAACACAGAAATTATAATTTTAAGTAACAATAATATACTGGCATTTGTAGGTGACAGGTCACTGAGAGTAAAAACTTATAAGTGATCACACAAAGATGTTGAACAATGTTTCTCAAATCAGAATAAGCTAGGGGAGCTGGATACAATGCAGATTGTAGGTCCTATGCCATCCTAGGTCCTATGCCATACTGCTGGATCAGCATTTCTGAGAGCCTAAAAGCACCCTGGGAATTCTTATGTCCACTGAAAAACTAATGGCAAGGACAAAGGAAGAGAGTGACAACTTTGTGCTGCTCCTTCATCTACTCTTGGTACTATTAGCTCACCACCTCCCCTTAAGTTCTCAATATATACATCAATCATGTAGTTATTCAGTCTTAATAAAAACAAAGTCAGCAGAGAAGGAAGTGAATGCCTTACTACATCTAAATGGGAATTGAGAATAATCTGATACAGAGATTACTTTGTACAAAAAGTGCTATGTACTTTCCACATTTACTAAGCCCCCACTTTATTAGGTGCTTGAGATACAATGATATATAAGACAAGAACAATGCCCACAGAGGACTGTCTGTAACTAGTGGTCAATGTTTCCCAATGGGAGAGATACTGGCATTTGAGGTACAATAATCCTTCCTGTGTGGAACAATCTTAGGCATATTTAGTATCCCTGGTCCCTGTCCCCTAAATGCCAGTTTTATTATGCTCAGTCATTTTGACAACCAAAAAAAAAAAAAAGGCCTCCATACATTTGCAAATGCTCCCCAAGGGTGGTAGTGCCCTGTTGAGAATTATTGATGGCCAGTAATCCTGTTAACCATAGGGAACCAGATGATGATAGGATGTATGGTGGATCACCCTCTCACCTTTGAAATAGCTTAGTGGCAGTCCTAAAGATGGTAGAAAATTGGTTTCAGAAAATAGTGCCATTAAAAAAAAAAAAAAGAAAATAGTGCCATTAGAAACAGCATTTTCCTACATGAAGGCTGACAATCACTATGAACAAATTATTACTATGAACATACCTCTATTTTTGCAGTTAACCTCTCAATTTCAGACCGATCTTCCCTGTGATTTTTGGTATTTCCTCTGAATTCCCTCATTTGCTTTTTCTGAAGCTTTTCGTAGCTTCTCTTCAGTATGCCTAACTGTAGAAACAGTTATTTCTATACTTAAAGTTTAAGAATTTGAAAAGAGTAGTGGTGAGAAAAATTTGTATTATGAAAACAAGAGCAGTGCTAACCAGTATTACTGAGAACATGTTAGATTTCCAAACTAAAACACAAAAGGAAACTAAAAATTAAATATGTAAAACAAACATTAGTAAAGAAATACAAAGAAAAAATTTTTTAAAAATTTTAAACAAAAGTTTTTGATTACAATAGCCTTGCACTTAAAGACCCTACCACCTAGCCCCACAATAAAAGCAGCAAATTAAAACTCTTTTTCTTTCCTCCAGGTCTGTGATTCTCAAAGCTATGCTCTTGCAGAGCACTGATATTTAGGATGCAGGAGAAGAATACTTTGCAATTAAATCAGAATAAAAGCAGTTTTTTCCAAATCTGAAGAATAAAATTGAGTTAATGGACAGAATTTTCTTACTTATTTATCCCAAAATGCTTCTTAAATTTTGGATCCTCCATTGTTTATAATCTAGTAACTGATAAAAATTAAAATATTAAATGTAATTTTTGGTATCAAGTATTTCACAGTATTACACAAAAACAGCCCTAACTTCTTTCAGGTACTCAACCAAGAAACATATTTTACCATCTCTTCTAGGTAGCATCAAACCTACAATTAGGCAAACCTCTTTACCTGGATTAAAGAACAGAGAAATGGATTCCCACTCCTGTATCTTCCATGCACTATATATTTCCCACTTCACAAAGTAGAAAGTGGCTTTCGTTAACAAAGTTCTCAAGGGTGAAAGAGAGAGAACTACATATACGACATTTAACAAAACTAAAATCTCACTTCTTCATGTAGTTTCTTCAACTCCTGCTTATACTCCATGGTCATCTCTTGCTTGATTTTTTCATGTTCTTCTACCTGCTGATGCAACATTCCAACCTAAAAGCAAAAAAGTGGTAGTATTTTTCATTAGCATTGAAACAACATCCCTGAGGTATAAAAATATAAAATAATCTCTGTATTTATTTGTAAATTCAAGTTCTCAAATGCATATATATGGTTACCCCACTTCTTAAGAAGTCAAATACCTAGTTATTTAATAATTCTTAACATTGCCAAAAAATAGTGAACAAACAACTAGTTTTTAGAATTTCTAGATTTAGATGAAAACTCTTTCTTTATTTTTTGTTCTTTTTGAGATGGAGTCTCGCTCTGTCACCCAGGCTGGAGTGCGGTAGCACAATCTCGGCTCACTGCAACCTCTGCCTCCCAAGTTTAAACAATTCTCTGTCTCAGTCTCCCGAGTAGCTGGGATTACAGGTGCATGCCACCACACCTGGCACATTTTTGTATTTTTAGTAGAGACGGGGTTTCCCCATCTTGGCCAGGCTGGTCTTGAACTCCTGACCTCATGATCCATCTGCCTCGGCCTCCCAAAGTGCTGGGATTACAGGTGTGAGCCAGCGCACCCAGCCGAAACTGTCTCTCTCTGTCTGATTATTCTACTCAACCCTTTTCATAAAAAAAAATCTCATGAAAATAAGAAATATAAAGTTTTGAGAGCCCTGGAAACCAACAATACTTCATAAAAAATCTAGAAGACTTTAAGAATAATTTCTCTACAATAAAGTACAGAATAGTAATGTCAGACAGGGAAAAAAAAGGAGGCCTGTGCCTGCTTTACCATTTGCCCAACTTCAGAGAAACAAGTTCCACCAACCATGGTAAGGAAGTTATCCTAACCCACTTTTCAATGATTTGATACCAAAGACATCTATTTTCTGCCAAGCCTTCACCTCCACAAGTATCCAGAAGTAGTTCTTTTAATAACCAGCTAGAATTTCATCGACTGATAAGTAGGAAGGGAGAGGGAAAACAGGGAACAGGAGGGAGTAAACAAACACCATCTAGAACAGTAAGTTTCTTAAAAGTACTAGAAATAAACTACTTATAAGAATGAGGAGTTAATGCAATTCCAATAAAAAATTATAGTGGAATTTATTTTTGTAAGAGAACTTGAAAAAGTCATTCTAAAGTTCAAACTGGAAGAATGGGTAAATACAGGCAATAAAATGGAAAAGTCTAGTTTTTTAAAAAAAGATGTAAGTGAATGATGTAACTGAATTTCTGGATGAAAGGAAACTTTCTGAGCTTAAAACTAATGAAAAAGTAATTTTAAAATGATACATTTAACCATGTAAAACTTCTATTTAAAAAAAATCCAATTAACAAAATTAAAAGGTAAATAAACAGAAAAATATTTACAAAAAATCAAAGGGCTTTTAACTTTTAGTATACAAAAAACTCTTACAAATTTGTAAAAAGTATTAAGCTCTCAACAGAAAAATAACTCAAGGACAAGAATGATTCCCACAAAAATATAAATGTCCAATAAACATGAAAAAAGACTTAATTTCACTAGTAATCAGAGGAAAACATCCAACGGCATTTTACATCTATCAAATTAGGAAAGATCTTATAAAATAAGACTTGTGTGGGTAAGTTATTTGGAATCAAAGACCCATAAAGTGTTGAAATACAAAGCACATGATTTCCAGAAAGCAATGTGGGAGTGTATATTAAAACACTCATAAATATTCTTAACCTTGACTTAGTAAACACTACTTTTAGAAATTCATGTAAAAAAAAAATAAATGTAGGCCGGGCACGGTGGCTCAAGCCTGTAATCCCAGCACTTTGGGAGGCCGAGGCGGGTGGATCACGAGGTCAGGAGATCGAGACTATCCTGGCTAACATGGTGAAACCCCGTCTCTACTAAAAATACAAAAAACTAGCTGGGCGTGGTGGCGGGTGCCTGTAGTCCCAGCTACTTGGGAGGCTGAGGCGGGAGAATGGCGTGAACCCGGGAGGCGGAGCTTGCAGTGAGCCGAGATCACGCCACAGCACTCCAGCCTGGGAGACACAGCGAGACTCCATCTCAAAATAAATAAATAAATAAATAAATAAATAAATAAATAAATAAATGTAGAGCCAGGTAGAGCAGCTCCCATCTATAATTTCAGCACTTTGGGAGGCCAAGGCAGGCAGATCACTTGAGGTCAGGAGTTTGAGACCAGCCTGGCCAACACGGCAAAACCCCATCTCTACTAAAAATACAAAAATTCGCTAGACCTGGTGGCAGGTGCCAGAAATCCCAGCCACTCGGGAGGCTGTGGCACAAGAACCGCTCAAACCTGGAAGATGGAGGTTGCAGTGAGCCGAGACGGCATCACTGCACTCCAACCTGAGTGAGACTCAGTCTCAAAAAAAACACAGAAATTGTCAATAGGGATTTGTTCTTTTATAAAAACTGGACAAACTGGAAAAAATCTAAATGTTTATAAATAAATTGTGAACGAATATAATGAATGAAAGTACATAATAAAATATGCAAACATTAAGCTGTATTAAAACAGTTAACATGCAAAATGCTTACCACTTAAAAAACATATGGATATAAAAAGTATACTATACTAAAATCCCAATTTTGGGAAGGATTTTTACTGAAGTTTATTTACATAGCTTAAAGGAAATACACCAAATGTTAATACAGATTAACTCTGATTCAAGGTATTATGATTATTTTTTGCTTCATAGTTTGTCTTTTCTAAAATTTCTCCAATGGCTACTGCTTTTACCAGCAAGAAAAGAACATTTTAAAAAAGAAAAGACAAGAGGCTGACCCTAAGTCTACCTATTTTGCTTTGATAAAGATCACCAGGACTCATCTATTTGATTAAAACAAGTTGATTAAAACAAGTTGAACAGTCTTAACTATTCATATTTCCTAGCCCACAATCCACCAGAAGATGCAAAATTAGAAAGTATGGTAGGTAGAAGGGGTAACTACAATGATCAGTAGAAATGAGCAATAGCTTTTAGCAAAGACAGAAGAAAAAGGGAAACAGATTATCCCAAAAGTAGACTCGTGGCCGGGCGCGGTGGCTCAAGCCTGTAATCCCAGCACTTTGGGAGGCCGAGACGGGCGGATCACTAGGTCAGGAGATCGAGACCATCCTGGCTAACACAGTGAAACCCCGTCTCTACTAAAAAATACAAAAAACTAGCCGGGCGAGGTGGCGGGCGCCTGTAGTCCCAGCTACTCAGGAGGCTGAGACAGGAGAATGGCCCGAACCCGGGAGGCGGAGCTTGCAGTGAGCTGAGATCCGGCCACTGCACTCCAGCCTGGGCGACAGAGGGAGACTCCGTCTCAAAAAAAAAAAAAAAAAAAAAAAAAAAAAGTAGACTCGTGTCTACACTGCTATAACCCGTAAAGACAAAGCACATCAAGCACATCAGTATGTAATAGCCATTACTCCTAACATACCACAACCAAGAGAAAAGTCAACCCTCAAAACACCACACCCGCACCCACACACACACCCTTCCTTAAATTTTCAGAGTGTGGCCTTTTGGCCCTCTATCACATGTTAGACAAGACACACCTGCAGAATCATAAAAACTTTAAATGATTTCATAAGGTCCGCTGACAGCATGGGAACTGACTAGGGAGTTCTCAAACTTAGCCTAAATAGTTCTTTGACCAAGGTTTTTAAAAATTGAAGACAAAGAGGGAGAAAAAAAATAAATAAATAAAAAAAAAGCAGGGGGAGGACAAGATGGCTGACTAGACACAGCCAGGAGGAAAAGCTGCCAATGAGGGACTGAGACAACTGGTGTGCTCCTAACAGATCTTCAGAGGCGGACACTGAGAGTGGAGAGAAGACACAGAAGCTGAGATGAAGGGGGAGGAAGCTGGGAACTGTACACGAGACGACTACTAGGCACCTGGACTCATTGCTGGCCCAAACAACTCTGGAAAAACAGATGAGCTGAACTAGCAAGAAGCAACCCCCTTTTCCCACAGGCCTCTGGAACCCTAGCAGGAGGGGACCCCTTGACCACCATGAACACTCAAGTTGACAGGGTGAGCCACTTAGAGAAATGATAGGAGCAGCAAGCCAGCTGATATGGAGCCCAGAGAGTTTGGTGCGGGAGTATCTGTGGTGGGGTGGTGGGGCATGGCCAGGGATAGCCATCCCCTTAGGCTTAACTGGCTCCCATAGGAGACTTTAGCTCTAAGGCAACTGTTGGACTCGAACTGTGCAGAGTGGTCTTGCCCATCATATGGGGCCAGTCTCACCTGAACACCCTTTGGCCTGCTGGTGGCCTCTCCCAGGGCCCCAGTGTGGCCACACATGCTTACAGGGCAGCCTTGGGTGGCCTGGGGGACTGCATCATAGCTTCTGTGCTAGCAGACTATGCCTGACCAGCAGAGAGCTCCAGAGGAGTGGCCCCCATGGCTATGCACCAACCTGTACATTCTGTCCCCATACTGCAGCTTCTCTGGGCCCACAGCAACTCCCCACATGGCTTTGCTGGCATGTGCCTACGCCAGCAGGTTTTGCTTTTCTTGCCCCACCAAGAGGCAAGTGTACATGTATCCACCTTGCCACTGCTGTGGCGGGAGTGCAGTTCATCCCCCATGTCCCCACTGACCACCACTGCAGACAGAACCTTGGTGGGCACAAAACCAGCCAGTCTCGCCTCTGCCAGTGCCCCTTTCTTGCATCAACACTGCCGCAGGAGTGAAACTAGGCACAGAGAATAGCAGATCCTCCCCTGCACAGAGCAACCACTCCTGTTTGCAGTACACAGAGAAGGCACACAGACCTGCAACCGCCAGTGCCCTGCCCCCAAGCCAACACCACCACCAGTGCCACTGTGCAGTTGCCAGCAGGGGCCCCCGCTCACCTTCCAGCTGTGTTCCCTCCTCCACTGTGGTGAACACCTTCAGGGAGGCAAGCACCCTGGCACCCACTAGAACCCTGCCATAGCTGACCAGTGTGTCCCCCACTGCACTGCTGCTACCACTGCTGCCGGCACATGCAAGCAAGGATGAATCCCACTGTCATCGCACTATGAAATGCTTTGGCTGACACCACCCATTGGGGTGTAGTGACCAGCAGTCCAGGAGCACCCTGAACCCCCAATGCAGTGGATTCCTAACTTCAAGGAGCCAGAGAAAAAAGTTAGGGCCCAATACAAACCCCTCAGAGTTACACCACATAGTCTAGGAGTTGGGAGCTGAGCAATGGTCCCCTAAAATCTTCCAGAGACAAAGCCAGTTGGCTGAATCCACCTTATACTACAATCAAATTCTCAAGGACATCAAATATGATAAAAGAAAAAAAAAAACTCATCCAAGGGTCAGCAACTTCAAAGATTGAAGGAACGTAAGCCCACAAAGATGAGAAAGAAATAGTGCAAGAACTCCAAGAACTCAAAAAGCCAGAGTATCTTCCTTCCTCCAAACAACCATATCACTTCTCCAGTAAGGGTTCAGAACTGGGCTAAGAGGGCTAAAATGACAGAAATATAATTCAGAGCATGGATAGGAGCAAAGATCATTGAGCTACAAGAGTATATTGAAACCCAATCCAAGGAAGCTAAGAATCATGATAAAACAATGCAGGAACTGACAGACAAAATCAGCAGTATAGAAAGGAATGTAAAGCAACCTGATAGAGCTGAAAAGCACACTACAAGAATTTCATAATGCAATCACAAGTATCAATAGCAAAACAGACCAAGCAGAGGAAAGAAATCTCAGAGCTTGAAGACTGGCTTTCTGAAATAAGACAGTCACTGACAGACAAAATAGACAGTATAGAAAGAAATATAACCAACCTGTTAGAGCTGAAAAACACACTAGAAGAATTTTATAATGCAATCACAAGCATTAACAGCAAAATAGACCAAGCAGAGGAAAGAATCTCAGAGTTTGAAGACTGGCTTGTCTTTCTGAAATAAGACAGGTAAGAATAGAGAAAAAAAGAAGGAAAAGGAATGAATAAAATCCCCAAGATATATGGGATTATGTAAAGATGCCAAATCTACAACTCACTGGTGTCCCCTGAAAAGATGGGGAGAATGCAACCAACCTGGAAAACATATTTCAGGATATCACCCATGAGAACTTTCCCAACCTAGCTAGAGAGGCTAACATTCAAATTCAGGAAATGCAGAGAACCCTAGTAAGATACTTCACAAGATCATTCCCAGGATACATAATCATCAAATTCTCCAAGGTCAAAATTAAGGAAAAAAATGTTAAGGGCAGCCAGAAAGAAATATCAGGCCACCTACAAAGGGAAGCTTATCAGACTAATGGTAGACCTCTTGGCAGAAACTCTACCAGCCAGAACAGATTGGAGGCATATTCAACATTCTTAAAGAAAAGAATTTCAACCCAGAATTTCATTATCTGGCCAAACTAAGCTCCTGCAGGAAGCACCATATATGGAAAGGAAAGACCGTTACCAGCCACTACAAAAACAGACTAAAGTACACAGACCAGTGACACTATAAAGCAACCACACAAAAAACTGCAAAATAACCAGCTAACATCATGATAAGAGAATCAAATCCATACATATCAATACTAACCTTGAATGTAAATGAGCTAAATGTCCCAATTAAAAGGCACAGAATGACAAGCTGGATAAAGAATCAAGACCCATTGGTATGCTGTCTTCAAGAGACCCATCTCACATGCAGTGACATACATAACAGAAGATGAGAAATAACCAAAATCAGAGCTAAGCTGAAGGAGACTGAGACACAAAAAACCATTCAAAAGATCAACAAATCCAGAAGCTGATTTTTTGAAAAAATTAAAACAGACCGCCAGCTAGACTAATAAAGAAGAGAGAAGATTCAAATAGACACAATCAGAAATAAGGAAGATATCACCACTAATCCCACACAAATATAAACAACCATCAGAGAATACTATAAACACCTCTATGCACATAAACTAGAAAATCTAGAAGAAAAGGATAAATTCTTCAACACATACACCATCCTAAGACTGAACCAGGAAGAAACTGAACCCCTGAACAGACCAATAACAAGTTCTGAAATTGAATCAGTAATAAATAGCTTACCAACCCAAAAAAGCCCAGGGTCAGATGGATTCACAGCTGAATTCTACCAGATGTAGAAAGAAGAGCTGGTACCATTCCTGCTAAAACTATTCCAAAAGCTTGAGGAGAAGGGACTCCGCTCTAACTCATTCTATAAGTTGTGCATCAACCTGATACCAAAACCTGGCAGAGACACAACAAAAAAAGAAAACTTCAGACCAATATCATTGATGAACACTGATGCAGAAATCCTCAACAAAATAATGGCAAACCTAATCCAGCAGCACATCAAAAAGCTTATCCACCATAGTCAAGTAGGCTTCATCCCTAGGATGCAAGGTTGGCTTGACATATGCAAATAAATAAATGTGATTCATCACATAAACAGAACTAAAGCCAAAAACCACATGATTATCTCAATAGATGCAGAAAAGGCTTTTGATAAAATTCAACACCCTTCCATGTTAAAAACTCTCAATAAACTAGGTAATGAAAAAATGCACCTCAA
Organism: Macaca thibetana thibetana; assembly: GCF_024542745.1. NCBI lineage: Eukaryota > Metazoa > Chordata > Mammalia > Primates > Cercopithecidae > Macaca > Macaca thibetana. The sequence continues at coordinate 37,146,537 of NC_065579.1, read as the reverse complement.
AATAATAAGAGCCATCTATGACAAACCCAAAGCCAGTATCATACTGAATGGGCAAAAGCTGGAAACCCTTGAAAACCAGCACAAGAGAAGGATGCCCTCTCTCACCACTCCTACTCAACATAGTTTTAGAAGTCCTGGCCAGAGGAATCAGGCAAAAGAAAGAAATAAAGGGCATCCAAATAGGAAGAAAGTAAGTCAAACTATTCCTGTTTGTAGACAACATGATCCTCTATCTAGAAAACCCCATAGTTTTGGCCCAAAAGCTCCTTAAGCTGATAAACAACTTCAGCAAAGTCTCAGGATATAAAATCAATGTACAAAAGTCACTAGCACTCCTATACACCAACAATAGTCAAGCTGAGAGTAAAATCAGGAATGCAATCCCATTCACAAATGTCACAAAAAGAATAAAATACCTAGGAATATAGCTAATCAGGGAGGTGAAAGATCTACGGAAAAAATAAAAAACACTGCTCAAAGAAATCAGAAATGACAAAAACAAATGGAAAAACATTCCATGCTCATGGAAGGAAGAATCAGTATCATTAAAATGGCTATACTGCCCAAAGCAATGTACAGATTCAACACTATTCCTATTAAACTACCAAATGACATTCTTCACAGAACTAGGAAAAACTATTTTAAAATTCATATGAAACCAAAAAAGAGCCTGAATAGCTAAGGCAATCCCAAGCAAAAAGAACACAGCTAGATGCATCACACTACCCAACTTCAAACTATACTACAGGGCAACAGTAACCAAAACAGCATGGCACTGGTACAAAAACAGATACACAGACCAATGGAAGAGAATAGAGAACCCAGAAATAAGGCTGCACACCTGTAACTATCTGATCTTCAACAAAACTGACAAAAACAAGCAATAAGGAAAGGACTCCCCATTAAATAAATGGTGCTGGGATAACTGGCTAGTAATATGCAGAAGATTGCAACTGGACCCCATCCTTATATCATATACAAAAATTAACTCAAGATGGATTAAATACTTAAATGTAAAGCCCAAAACTATAAAAAACTCTGGAAGATAACCTTGGCAACACCATTCTGGACATAGAAACAGGCAAAAATTTCATGACAAAGACACCAAAAGCAACTGCAACAAAAGCAAAATTTGACAAATGGGATCTAATTAAACTAAAGAGCTTCTTTACAGCAAACAAAACTATCAACAGAATGAACAACATATAGAATGGGAGAAAACTTTTGCAAACTATGCATCTGACAAAAGACTAGTATCCAGCATCTATAAGGAACTTAAAGTTGCAAGAAAAAAACAACCACCCCACTAAAAATTGGGCAAAGGATATGAACAGACACTTTTCAAAAGAAGGCATACAGGCAGCCAACATGCTCAACATCATTGATCATAAGAGAAACACAAATCAAAACCACAATGAAATACCATCTCACACTAGTCAGAATGGCTATTATTTAAAAGTCAAAAAGTCAAAAGGCTATTATTCAAAAGTAACATGCTGGCAAGGCTGCAGAGAAAAGAGAAAGCTTATACACTGTGGGTGGGAGTGTAAATTAGTTTAACCACTGTGGAAGACGATGGTGATCCCTTAAAGTTATAAAAACAGAAATATCATTCGACCCAGCAATCCCATTACTAGGTATATACCCAAAAAAACTAAGTCGTTCCATCGGAAAGAACATGTATGTTCACCACAGCACTATTCACAAGAGCAAAAACACAGTATCAACCTAAATGTCCATCAATGGTAGACTAGATAAAGAAAATAAGGTACATATACACCATGGAATACTATGCAGCCATAAAAAAGAATAAGACCACGTCCTTTGCAGGAACAGAAAACCAAATACTGCATATTCTCATTTACAAAAGGGAGCTAAGTGATGAGAACACATGGACACATAGAGGGGAACAACACACACTGAGGCTTACTGGAGGGTAGAAGGAGAGAATCAGGAAAAAATAACTAAGGGGTACTAGGCTTACTACCTGTGTGATGAAATAATCCGTACAACAAACCCCCGTGACACAAGTTTACCTATATAACAAACCTACACATGTACCCCTGAATTTAAAATAAAATTTAAATTTAAAAAAAAGGAAAACCATCACCTTTCTGACTACAACGCTTCACAATCACTCTCATTTGGCTCTCTTCTTTCACTAGAATCACCTATATCCCTTGAGAACCCACAGCCAGAAGAAAACGCTTTGCCAGAATGACCCTGTGACCCACTTGAATATCCCTGTTCTTGAGAGTCACACCTAATGATTCCTCCTTCCTGGATTGATCTGAATTTCCCTGATCTCTTGGCACTTTGAGTCTTTTCATCCATCACTAACAGATTAGATAAATCCCAAATTACATATATCCTGTTTATTGATAAGAAGAAAGGTAGGAAGTAAAATGTTTTTAAGACAAGGAGCAGTAAAAATGATCTCCAGGCATATTTGTTAATTAATAAAGAAATGCAGATGACAGTACCAGATCCAAAAGAAACAAGGAGAAGAAATACAATGAAAAGAGACTAAAAGATAGAGTGCATGTTTGATTTGCAAATCAAAATGCCAGAACAGCTCCTCCAAGTCTGGCTGAAATGTCATTTGTACACACTACATAGTTAAAGTGAACTGCAAAAAGTCCATCCTCAAAAAGGTAAAAAGTATTCCGGAAAAATGATTCTGAAAAAACACTAAAAACAATAATATGGAATTCAATATCCCCCTCCCAGAAAATAAAACTTCAGTAACACTGAAAGGGAGAAATAAGAGCTTCAATTTACAGTTAGTTAGACTATTGATTCTTATGCAATACTAAGTCACTGATCATTAAACAGAAATGAGAATATTAGCTGTTAATGAAGGTAACAAAACTAAGACATTCACAGATCTTCTAGTACTTCCTACTACAAGAGTTCTAGAATAAAACAAAGTGGAAAAAAATATGCATGTAAACAGAATAGATTAATATAAAAGAAATAAGCGAAGTATAAAAATACAAATGCACTCTGTGTAAATGTAAAAAGATAAATGTGAAAAGACAAGGACTTTTAGTGTTTAAAGCAGAAAGCAAACATGCTAAAGTCATGTTCAACCATTTCCAAACTTTCAGGTCCAAAGGGGAAAAATCCAGAATACCCATGGGAAAAAATACACAAAATGTATATTTTCTACTACTCAAAATGGGAACTGACTGTTGCTTTTTAAAATAAACTTAAATTGAAAGTAAATATTTGCACAGAAAACTACAGTTCTCTTTTTGATAAAACATTGAGCTGTTTCATACCCCTATAGTAACTTAGTATTATTAGTCTTTTAACTTTTAGCCATTCTGGTGTATAAAATAATTTGCATTTTCCTAGTAACTTGTGAAACCAAGCACCTTTTCACATGCTCACTGGTCATTTTAATATCTTCCTTTGTGAAATGACTATTTGTCTTTTGCCCATTTTTCTACTCAGTTAACTTAATAATTTATAGATGTTCTTTATCTTTTGTTGGTCACATGTTGTAAATATATGAAAAGTTTATTATTTTAATATAGTCTAAATTAGTAACCTTTTATCATTTTTTTTAAGAAATCTTTCCCTACTCCAAGATACTTTCTCTTATGTCGTCTAGAAAATTGTCAGCATTTCACATTTAAATTTATAATCCATCTAGAATTGAATTTGGTGTATGGTATAAAACTAGAAGTCAAAATCTTCCTTTTTCCCGCGTGTTGTTACTCAGCTGGTCCAGTGCCATGTATTGAAAAGACTCCCCACCACCCCGCAGTGCCATCTTGTCATGAATCAAATGTTCATATATGTGGGATCTCTGTTATGGGACTCTTTTACTCTGTTCCACTGGTCTGTTTTTCTATCCTTGCAATACCACACTGTCTTAATATAGTTTTTAATAAATCCTGTTTTCTAGTACCCTAAGTGCTCCACCTTAATTGATCTTCATCAAGATTGTTTTGGCTACTGCCATATAAATTTGAGAAACAACCTTGTCAATTTTCACTTTAAAATATACTGGAGTTTTAATTAGAATAATACTGAATTAATAGATCAAAATTAGAGAAACCAATACCTTTAAAATACTGAGTCTTTCTATCCATGAACATAATCTATTCTTCCATTTATATCCGTTTCAATTTCTCTCCATAATTTAGAGGTTTCTGTATAGAAGTCTTGTACCTCTTTCATTGGATTTACTGTATTTGGTGGTTTTTTTGATACTCTTGTCAAGGGTATCTTTTTTAACTTCATTTTTAATTGCTTTTTGCTGGTATAAAGAATCAATAAATTTTTGTATATTAACCTTTAACTCAGCAAACCTACTATTTCATTTGTTAATTCTAAGTTTGTCTACATAGGTTTTTTGGGTTTTCTGTGTACACCAACAAAGCACATGCTAAATACTGTGGTATTTCTTCCTCTCTAATCCTTATATCTTGTATTTATTTTTCTTGCTTTATTGCACTAGCTACACCTCCACTACAATAACAACAACAAAAAAAGTGGTGATACTGGGCATCCTTGTCTCATTCACAATCTCTTAAGGAAAGCTTCTAATGGGTTATATTAATTGCTACCTGCTAAGTTTTTTATATACCATTTTACTAGATTAAGGAAATTCCCTTACATTTCTAATTTTCTAAGGGATTTTAATATTTTTATCACAAATGGATAACTGAATTTTATTAAATTTTTTTCCTGGATTGAGATAACTATGGTGTTTTTTCCTCTGATAATGTGATGAATTATATTGATTTATGAATGTTGAAACAACCTAGAATGCCTAGAATAAACCTAAGTTAGTATGTAATATCTTTTCTAAATATTGCTGGATTTAGTTTAATATTTTGTCTAACAGTTTTATATTAGCATTCACATAAGACTGGCCTGTAATTTTCCTTAACTGCTATGTCCTTGTTAAGTTTTGAAATGAAGATTATGATGCTTCATAAAAGGAGTTAGGAAAATCTTATCTTTTCTTCTGTTCTCTGGAATATTTTATAAAAAGTTGGTGTTACTGATTTCTTAAAATATCTGGTAGAATTCACCAATGAAGGCTATTGAGCCCAAGAGATTTCTCTATGAGCAGGTTTTTCAATAACAAATTCAATTTAGCCGGGCATGGTGGCTCATGCCTGTAATCCCAGCACTTTGGGTGGCTGAGGCAGGCAGATCACCTGAGGTCAGGAGTTTGAGACCAGCCTGACCAACATGGTGAAACCCCACTTCTACTTAAAAAAAAAAAATGCAAAAATTAGCCGGGCATGGTGGTGCGCACCTGCAGTCCCAGCTACTCGAGAGGCTGAGGCAGAAGAATCGCCTGAACCCAGGAGGCAGAGGTTGCAGTGAGCCGAGATTATGCAACTGCACTCCTGCCTGGGAGACAGAGTGAGACTCCATCTCAAAACAGAACAATCAAAAATCAATTTAATAGGGTACTGTTCACATGTTTCAACCTTTCTTGTATGCTGTGCTTTCCTTGGGATTTTTCTATTCCATCTAAATGTTTTACTGCGGGGAGGAGGTACATGGTCATAGTATCTTTTTATAACCCCTTTACTATTCAGAGGCTCTATTATGGTTTCTCATTTTAATTGCTAACATTAGTTATTCTCCCCTTTTTTCTTAATTAGTGTTTCCAAGGTTATCAATTTAATTACTTTTTTTCAAGGAGAATAGCTTTGTTCATCTTCTTATACATTTGTTTTCTATTTTATTAGTTTCTGTCTTATCTTTATTATATCTTTTCTTTCTCTTTTCTTTGGTTTTAATTTGTTGGGACTTTTTTGTTTTTCTTGAAATGGCTACTTAGATCACTTTCAGCCTTTCTAATATATATAATTTTAGCTATATATAAAATGTATAAAATGTAGCTATATGTATACACACACAGCTAACATTCTAGGCACCACATTAGATGCATTCCACAAGTTTTGATACGTACCATATTTATTATCACTCAGTCCAAAGTATTTTCTAATTTTCATTGTGATTTCTTCTGATTCATGGGTTATTTAGAAGCATATTGCTTAATTTCCAAGCTTTTGAGGATTTTTCTGGTTGTCTTTCATTGTTCTGAGTTCTAGATTAAATCCATCTTGGTCAAAAAACATGACTCCAATCCTCTGAAATATGTTGAGACATGCTTTATGGCAGTAGTGGTAAATGGTCCATATTCACTTGAATGTGGATTCAGCAGTTATTAGGTACAATGTTCTATTTAGGTTAATTAGGTCAAGTTTGTTAATTAGGTTAAGTTTGTTAATCTTGATCAAATCTTCACCTTAACTGAGGTTTTCTCTGCTTGTTGTATTAATTGAGAGCTATGTGTTAAGTCTTCCATGATTACCACGTACTTAATTGTTCCCTTAATTCTGTCCATTTTTCTTTGTATATTTTAAGGTTATGTTATTAAGTATTTATAGAATTGAATTAATAAAGCAACCTGGGTAATTGATCCTTTCATAATTTTTAAGTGTCCCTAGATCTTTAGTATTGCTTCTGGCTTTGATGTTTACTTTGTCTCATGCTAATACAGTTACATCGGTTTTCTTGTGGAAGTTTTCTCATGTCATATCACTTCCAAGCTTTTACTTTCATTTTTTAAAAATGTCCTTCTTTTTACATTCTTCAAATTTAGCAAGTTCTTTTCCCAATCTCTTGAGATGAATCATTACCTTAATGATTTTCAGCCCTTCCTCTTTTCTAATATATGCTCTTGTGGCTATAAACGTCCCTCCAAGATATTTTATCTGCATTCTGTAAGTCTGATGTTGTATTTCCATTTTGAATTCAAAGTATTTTCTAATTTCCGTTGTGATTTCCTCTCTGATCCATGAATTATTCAGAACTTCATGTCCTAATTTCCAAATATATGCAGATTTCCTAGTTATCTTTTTCTAACTTATTTCCAGTATGTTCAGAGAACATACCTGTGATTTCAAGCTTTTGAATTGTATCAAGATTTACTTTATGGCCCAGCATACGGTCAATTTTGGTAAGGGTTTTGTTTGTGCCAGATAAGAATGTGTACTCTGAAATTCCGTTGTATTATATTCTATATAAATAAATTAAGTCAAGTTTGCTGATCATGCTGTTCAAATCTATATTCTTTCTTATGTTTGTCTCTTATTCCATCAGTTGCTAAGAAAAATGTGTTAAAATTCCCCCCTATAATTGTGGCTTCATCTGTTTTTTCCTAGTTCTGTCACTTTTCACATACAGATAAAAGACAAAGAGGATTTTCTTTTAAAACTATTTAATTAGATATTTACATTAGATACTCAGATATTTTCATCTTGGTTTGAGTCCCCCCCGCAAAGTGTAGGCTGAGACACGGACTTCAGGGTAACTGAAGGTGACCCCAGGAAGCACAGTGAGGACACAGGGAGAGCAAGGCAGAGAAGGAAGGAAAGCTAATAAAGGGTATGCTATTGAGCACAGTAAGCATATTACTGAAGTAAGCAGCTGGTGATGAATTCCACTGGGAACCCACTAAGGAACCAGATGGTATGTTTCAGAATCGTCCCTCTGAGGGATGGGAAGTTGGAGAATTCACCTAGTCCCTCAATTACTTGAACCTTCACCTAAGACCTAAGAGTGTAAACTCCCTGACACTTCCAGATTTCATCTGAGCAGCTTTCCAAGGCCCCAGAGAAACATAATATACGACAAGCTTGTCCAACCTATAGCCCACGGGCCATATGCAGCCCAGTACAGCTTTGAATGTAGCCCTACACAAATTTGTGAACTTTTTTAAAGCATCACAAGATTTTTTTTTTTCTTTTTTTTTTTTTTTTTTTTAGCTTATCAGCCAGCATTAGTGTTAGTGTATTTTATGTGTGGCCCAAAACAATCCTTCTTCCAATCTGGCCCAAGGAAGCTAAAAGATTGGAAACCCGTTATAGTACATACTGGCAGCGCACAAGGACCTATATGCAATAGCTAAAATGAAATCAGGAGGCAAAGAGGACATACTACAGGGCACAAAGAATGTCTGCTAAAGTTACATATCCTGAAATTTCACATTTTCTCATTATGAAGTGTTTTTCTTCACCTTGAGTAATGCTTTTGGCCTCTGCTCCAATTATACTTTTTCTGATAAGAATACAGTTATACCATCTTTCTACTCAAACTGCATGTTATATATTTTACCTTTTAATTTCAATGTTTTTGTATTTCTATAAACATTAAATAATAATTGCATTTGTTTATCTGACCCAGTTCGACAGTTTTTAATCTTTTAATTAAGCCAGTTACTGCATTTACATTTAACAAACCTATTTTGATTTAAAGCTGTCATCTTGTTACATAATATTTTTACTAATAAGCTCTGTTCCTTTTTCTCTTCTTTCTTGCCTTCTTTGGGACTGATTACTTTTTTTATCATTCCATTTTTCTCTATTAGCATGTAAGATATTCTCTACTAATATATATTTTTAATGGTTTCAAGATAAAAACATGGATTTGTGATTAACAAGGTCTAATGTTAATTAGTAATTTTACCAATTTCCAGGCAACCCAAGGACTTAGAAATACTTTAATTCCATTTATCCCAACCTGACTTAAATATAACACCATTGCCACCATAATTTTATATATACGTTAAACTCAAAAGGCAATTACCGTTAGCTGGGCACAGTGACGTGCACCTGTAGCCCCAGGTACTTGGGAGGCTGAGGTAGGACTGCTTAAGCCCAGGAGCTTGAGTCCAGCCTGGGCAACATAGCAAAACTCCATTTATTATTGTTGTTTTGTACAATCAATATTCATTTAGATTCACCCATAAATTTACTACTGCTTTTCATTTCTTCCTGCAGATCTGAGGGTCAATCTGGGATCACTCTCTTTCTTCCTAAAAAACATTTTTTAATATTTCCTTAGTGCAGATCTGCTTGTGACCAATTCTCTCAATTTTTGTTCATCTGAAAATGTCTTTATTTTACCGTTATTCTAGATACAGAATTCTCGTTCGGTAGAGGAAAAAGTCATGTTCCTTCTTTATAGATATTTTATTGTTTTCTGGCTTTCACTTTTTTGGCTGACAAGTCAACTGTTAAGAGCTATTTGTAGATAATCTTTTTTGTCTTTGATTGCTTTTCAGATTTTTCCCTTTGTCTTTAGTTTTCAACCATGGTAACTGTTTCTTTTTACTTATCTTGCTTGAGATTCTTGGACTTCTTAAATACATGGCCTTCCTCACCTTTGGCAAAATCTCAGCCAGTTATCTCTTCAAATATTGCTTGTGCCCATTCTCATTCTTTTTTTTCCTTCAGGGATTCCAAAAACACGTATATTAGACTTTCTTGTTGTATCCTCTTTCTCATATCCTTTCATCCATATTTTCTATCATTTTGCCTGTGCTTTATTCTAGACATTTTCTTCTGTCACATCATCTAGTTCACTAATTATCCCTTAATCTTTAAGCCCTTAATTTCAGTCATTCTATTTTTCAGTTCTAAAATTTCCACTAATTTATTTTTACGGTTTTTAATTCTTTTTTGAAATGCTCAAGCTTATCTTTCAGCTCCTTGAACGCAATAAACATTGTAATTGTAATCTGTGTGCATGATGACAAATATCTAGATTTATCATGGGTCTATTTCTATCTTCTGCTGCTTCTACTATTTTTCATTTGTGTTGTCTTGTCTCCTGGTCCATGTTGTCTGAGGTTATTTTCTGAGCAAGTACCAAGCATTATATTTGCAAAATTATTTGAATAATCTGAAACCTAGAATGGTAATTTTTCCTTTGGAGAAAATTTACATTTGCTTCTTCCAGGTTCCTGGAAGCCCTAGCACTTTGGAGATGCCTGGGGACAGTAGCACTCTTAAGTTTAATTTAAACTGATTTCAGGGATTTAGATGTTTGAAGCTGAGTGGTTTTATCAAGAGGGCCTGTTCTGGTCCACCTTTACTCCTAGGATGCAGCCTTTCAGGGTCTTTAGCCAAACTGAGGAGGCGTTCAGAACCATCACGGACCCTTAGCCCCTTAAAGTTATCAAAAATACCACTCAATCTTTTATCCTCTTGGCTGTTTTCTTTACTTTCAGTTAATAATGGCCCCAAACCCTGGACACACCTCCCTGAACCTCTTGCCCAGCCCAGATCCCAGCCTGGTAATTGTTCACCATCCTGATAGCATTTTGCTTCAAGCCAAAATTTTTTTAAATCTAACGTAGTATTTGTCCTCAGTGAGTGGACTGGCCCAAATTACCTACTCTGCCATTACCAAAAATTAAAGTCTGAAATAATTCATATTTAACTGTAAACATCCTGAGGGAAATTTACTTCTAAAGCTGATTTCTACAGCCAGTCAAACTTCCAATCAGGCCTGAAAACAGAATAAAGATTATTTTCAGATATACAAGATCTCAAAACTATGCTCTATCAAAATGGAAATGTAAACATATAAATATGGTGACAGAGAATGCAAAGAAACACAAATAGAGGAGCACAGAAAACTTCCAGAATAATAGTGAAGGGAGTTCTCACGATGACAGCTATATCCTTGAAAGCAACCTATGCACATTGGAGAATGGCAAGCTCCAGGAGAGATGTCTTCACAGGGAAAAGAAATGAAAGAAAAGAAAATGGACAGATTACTTGCCATGTCTAAACACAACGACAGAAGATTTACACCTGTGTCAGAGTTCAGAAACAATCAATGGTAGGTATGTTTAAAAAACCAAATGAAAGTGAGACAATTAGTAACTTCCAGGAAAACAAAAAAACAGTACAAAAAACAAGTCTGCTTATTACACTACCTGACTCAACTGTGAATACTATTTACCATTTTAATGATATAAATGCTGAATACTGATCTAACAAAAAATTAAGATATACACTCCTGGAAGGATGAGGGGATGATAATTGTATGTAAGACAGCAAAACCCCTCATCTTTCATAGTACCAAGTCATTAAACAGCTAAAATTATAAATGAAAATATAGCAGTAAAAAAGGTTCCTTGGAAACATAGAGAAAATGCCAAAAGAAAGAGTTAAAGGCTTGAAATTACTCCTCACAGAAGTAAGAATCCTAGGTTCAGAGGGGTGGGGAAGATTACTATTTTTTCTTATGAGCCTTGTAGAATTATTTTTCTTTTTATTTACTGTGACAAGTATAAATATTAAAGGTGAAGAAAAGTTCAGGAACATTAAATGCTAATAATGATGGAAGCTACTTGTCCAAGGTCATTCAGCTGAAAAGAGGCAGGGCCAGGACTCCAAATTTCTTACTCATTTCATAAAGTCAACCTGCCCTGTAGGGAGCTAGAAGATAATAACTGCAGGAATGTCCATTAAAACCAACCCAGTGCCAACACTGTAACCAGAAACACAGAAAGCCTTAACTTACAAAATAAGTTGCTTATATTAGTGATCCACCAAGTATGATTTGCAGGTGGGCTGAAGTTATTCACAGACAGCAATCCCGCATAAGAAGCCTGAGGCAAAGTGTAAATCAAGTATGTCATGAAACACACCGTTCAGTGTAACTGACATTCTTACAAGCAAAATTTTCTCAGCGTAAGATGGATATACACTGATTTACATTCCGGTGCAAGCTTTTAATCTCATCAGGGACCTGTCATTTGATTAGCAGTGGTTTACACCGTAGGACTAACTGCTTCTAGGTCTGTACCTTTCAAACAAATAAGAATGACTGATGTGGTTTGACTATGTCCCCACCCAAATCTCATGTTGAACTGTAGTCTTCAGTGCTGGAGGGGCCTGGTGGGAGGTGATTGGATCAGGGGGCAGACTTCCCCCTTGCTGTTCTTGTGATAGTGAGTTCTTATGAGATCTGGTTGTTTAAAGGTATGTAGCACTTCCCTCTTTGCTCTGTCTCCTCCTCTGACATGTGAAAATGTGCCTGTTTCCTCTTCACTTTAGGCCACGATTAAGTTTCCTGAGGCCTCACCAGCCATGTTTCCTGTGCAGCCTGTGGAACTGAGAGTCAATTAAACCTCTTTTCTTCATAACTTACCCAGTCTCAGGTAGTTCCTTATTGCAATGAGAGAATGAACTAATACAATGACAAAAACATAAAGCCCTATTTTCTAGTTCCTATATCATATACTGCTTAAATCGGAGTATGAATGTGTTATAACACATACTTGAAAGAAGTGTTTTGATTCTGGAAAAATTTTATCAATCTCCACCTCTTTTCTGAGTATGGAGAAGTCAAAAAGGCAAAGAGTAGAACTCCACAGAGAAGTCAAGGGAAGAAGATCAGCAAACTTCTAATTAACCAAGCACAATTGCTTTGCCAGGAACATCAGCAAAGGGGACCAAATGAAAATACCTGTCAAAGGTGACAAAGTGCTCTGCCCAAAGAGGAAGGCAGAGTTCAGTGACAACAACCTAAAACCTCAGAAGATACCAATCCCTCCATTACCCTCTAAACTGCTACCCATTAACCTGATTCGCCAGAACATTCTGTGTCCCTGGTGTCAACAATTAAAGCTGAGCACCAAAGGCCAGAAATTAGATGCACATAAGCACCCGTGTGCCTTCGCCTACCCAAAACAAAAGGACATTCCTAGCACAGCGAAAGAGGCCAGAATTCGGAAATCATTACAAAAAAAAAATCAAAGGTGGACAAGGGGTAAACATCCCTGAAAAGTTCTGAGGAGACACATCCTCCTGAGGTGGCTCTTCCTCCTGGGGGGGTGCTGCCTGCCGTGGAAGTCTGCTGCTCTCCTTGAAGAAGTTAATACGGCTGTAAGACAACTTCTACCCCAGGTGCTTTGCTGGCCTCCAGGGCCAGAACTGCAGCCAGGGTGGGACACCAGAGGCAGAGGAATCTCCACAAGAGAAGACCATGGGAGAAGTCTCCCTGTAGATACAGATGGTTGTGTTCACCTCCAGTTTCATGCTAGACAAGCCTGGGCTCCAGAAGAGTAAGAACAGAGAGTGAGTGCACTCTTCTTGCTTACTGCCTCCCAATTTTCCACCTGCACCTTAAAGACAGTAAGTTGTGCTCCAAATGTGTTCACAGGTATAAGGTCTTAATAAAAAGCATCCAGTGGGAATAAAATACCAGAAAAAAGGCACATATATGGTAATTAATAGTAGAAAGACTCAACAGTCAATTCCATGGTCATGTTGCTGATAAGTGAACTCCGGTTCTCTCCACACCTGCTTACAGTCCATGCAGACTGGTGGACTACAGGTGCTAGATTATGACACGCAGTAGTGTCTGCTGCTTCACTGGCTGAGATATAGATTCTAATTTTTAAAAATGATAAAACATTTCACAAATTACCATTAATTCTAGTTAATACATAGAAAAAGTCATTTATACTAGACTTCTAAAATAGAAATGACTTCAACAGCTCTTTTAAGTGAAAACTTCTTCAGCTGAGCACTAAGAAACAGTAGTTTGCTCCTGTGCTCAATTTCCCTCCCTAGCATACCAACAACTCTAGGAGCGCCTCCATTCCAATTGTAAATTTCATAAAATGCAAAGTATTTTAAGGCAGAGAAAGGCTGTTAATTCTCTCCCTCCCCAAAACACATGATTTTTAATATTCAAAACAATATTTGTTTTATTAATAACCTGAGACTTCTATGATTTGATTCTAGGACAGAAACACAAGGCACTTTGTGTTACTTCCACCTAAAATTGTTTTGTGTATCTCTGCTGTTTAAAATGTTTAAGGTTGTTCTCCACTCATAAATACATATTAAATGTATATACACTCAAAACCTGTTGGTGGTACAGGTTGAATCATTTGCTTTTAAAATCACTTTATTTAGGTATGATTGACATACAAAAAGCGGCACATATTTAATGTATCCAACTGAGTTTAACTTTTAATTTTCTGTGTATTTCCTAAATTGATAGTCCCGTGTGTCTTGGAACAGATCTGTTTTTTACTTGTCCTGTGTTTTAATGGCAGTCTCCAATATTGTCTTATTATTACAAGTAGGGGATTTGCTTTGCCCCTTTAATGAAGATATAAAAATAATGCACTCGAAAGAGTGGTAGAACTGGAAAATTTGTAACCATCATGATTACTTAATAGGTTTGGGAAAGAATCCCAAAAATGTTAAAGCAAGAGAAGAAAGTTTGTTGACTTTGTGTCAACAAAAGTCATGGTTTGGGTCTGTGTCCCTGCCCAAATTACATGTGGAACTGTAACCCCCCAATGTTAGAAGTGGGGCCTAGTGGGAGGTGACTGGATCATGGGGACAGATTTCCTCATTGGTGCTGTTCTCGTGATAGTGAGTTTTCCTGAGATCTGGTTGTTTAGAAGTGTGTAGCACCTCCCCCTTCACTCTCTCTCTCCTGCTCCACCATGTGAAGACAGGCCTGCTTCCCCTTTGCCTTCCACCATAATTGAAAGTTTCCTGGGGCCTCCTCAGAAGCCACTATGCTTCTACAGAACTATAAGCCAATTAAACCTCTTTCCTTTATAAATTACCCAGCCTCAGATATTTCTTTATCACAATGTGAACAGACACAAGAAGCAAGACATTTTCATGATCTCATAGTGTTGTTCCTTCCTGCCCTTTACTGGTTGTTGGTGGTCATAATTTTTCAGCACTATAATAAACACATTTGTTCCTTAAAAAAGAAAGAAAGAAAAAAGAAAGAAAGAAAGAAAGAAAGAAAGAAAGAAAGAAAGAAAGAAAGAAAGAAAGAAGCGTTGTAATGCAACACAATCTCCCAGACGAATTCTATGGAATAGATTCCCATTACTAGATTATCTTCAGAAACCTACTTCTAGAAACTTAATCAACTTTCAGCAGCCCAATCAATGAAGTAGCAAATTGACCAGACAGCTGCAATTCTAAATCTCTTGTATGTCCCCAGGCCAAACTTAAAATCTTCAAATCCTTACCATGGAATCTATCCATTTAATCCCTTAATCTCTCTGAATTTCTCTTTAAGAGAAATTTTGATGTCGAGGGCATTAAGTAATGGCAATAATGCCCATGACATTAAAACTAAGCCACAGGAATAAGTTCAAATTTAGCATCACAGTGACTAAATATTATCATAATCACAATTCTTTAATGAGTTTCTAACAAAATAAACAATCTATTTATCAACCAGAAAACCACTTTCATTTCAACTTGCTAAACAGAATTTTGTTTTGCCCTAGGAGAAACAAAGTGCTAGCTAAGTAGCCTACCATAAAAGGAACACTGACCCTGCCTAAATTATGATTTTTTAAAAATCAAACATGATTATTCACTGTACTTTTGCATCACCTTCTGTATTTTTGCATTGTGTGTAATTTAAAAATATATTCTCAAAGGTCTACTCAAATTTTAAATTAATTGCAATTTAGCAAACAGCATAAGCAGAAAACTTTGATACAGTCAGCGTTACCATGTACTACTTTGACCAAAAGTACAAATGGCCAACCAAGGAGAAATTTTCTGGGTAGGCGTAATAACATTTTTATCAAGTCAAACTCTTTCCTTGTTACGGGAAACATTTCTAAAGTATTCTTAATAAGTTTTCTCAACAAAATCACAATCTCAGTGTGTACCATTCACAGAAGTGTACCTGAATAAGCTGATGACAGCCTTAATGAATGGTGATCCTACTGGTAGGAAAGGTCTTCAGAGTGAGAAATGGGACCAGTGCTCCCCTATAACTCTAACTCTTCCAATCCTTCTGAGATTGACATCCACACCAAAAATTAAGAGGCAACCCTCACACATAAATGCTTTCTACTTCCCTTCCAATATTCAGAGTACTCCTCCTAATTTACCAGCTAAATTTATGAGAAGGCAACCAGCAAATATTATTAAACTTTTCCCCCAAATTACCAATATCAATGAGTGGTGGGACTGCAGGTAATTTTTATTTTCTTCTTTTCTTTCTTCTCCCCTAATTTTCAACAGGGTAAACATGGTTTTTTTTTTTTAAAGGGTTCTCTTAATTTTACTTCAAATCTAACCAAAAGAGGCAAATTCTTTAATCTGGAACTTGTTGTGTAATACTAGCCACACAGTGAAGCCAAAAGCAAGTTTCATGAAACTCAGTGAATGTTAATATGAACATGTAATATGATGAAGGTTAGACAAACAATGTGTGGTACCCTTTTACACTTTCTTAAAGAAGTTATGGGCCGGGCGTGGTGGCTCAAGCCTGTAATCCCAGCACTTTGTGAGGCCGAGACAGGCGGATCACGAGGTCAGGAGATCAAGACCATCCTGGCTAACACGGTGAAACCCCGTCTCTACTAAAAAATACAAAAAAAAAAAAAAACTAGCCGGGCGAGGTGGCGGGCGCCTGTAGTCCCAGCTAATGTAGTCCCAGCTGCTCGGGAGGCTGAGGCAGGAGAATGGCGTAAACCCGGGAGGCGGAGCTTGCAGTGAGCTGAGATCCGGCCACTGCACTCCAGCCTGGGCGACATAACGAGACTCTGTCTCAAAAAAAAAAAAAAAAAAAAGAAGTTATGTATATATTACATGTAACCAAGGTAAAATGATCCTTGAAATAAATGCTAATATTCTTACACATTTTCACAATGAATTTTTCCTCTAAAAGAAAACAGCAAAAGTATAATAAAAAACAATAAAGAAACTAACTTGGTATACAAATTATTTCTTCAACAAATATTTAAGAAACACATTTAATATAAAAGACAACATAAAAATATCAAAAAGAAGAACAAATAAATAGCTTTACCTCTTTATGTGTCACATCCAACTGACCCCTAAGAGTCTTAAGTTCCTGTTCACGGATTTTCAAGCAAGTTTCTAGAGCATGTGTCCGTCCTTCCCATTCAGATTTTTTATGAGCCACCATTATGTCAATCTGTTTCATGAGCTCCTGTAGTTCTGCTTCACACGATGTCAAAAATCCCCTATAAAGAAGAACAGATCATTAAGAAAACAGAAGATATGTTCAAGTGGCTTTTCATCTTTTTCCTGTAAACATATAGCAGATGTAAATCTACCTGAAGTAAATAAATGACATTAATAATGTCAATTAATAAATTACCAGAAGCAAATAATAGGATTTCTGAGCTTTTGCCTTTTATTTATTTATTTATTTATTTATTTATTTATTTATTTGGAAACAGAGTTTCATTCTTGTTGCCCAGGCTGGAGTGCAGTGGCACGATCACGGTTCACTGCAACCTCCACCTCTCAGGTTCAAGCAATTCTCCTGCCTCAGCCTCCCGAGTAGCTGGAATTACAGGCATGCGCCACCATGCCCAGCTAATTTTTGTTTTTAGTAGAAATGGGGTTTGCCATGTAGGCCAGGCTGGTTTTGAACTCCTGACCTCAGGTGATCCGCCTGGCCTCAGCCTCCCAAAGTGCTGGGATTACAGGTGTGAGCCACCGTGCCCAGCCTAAGCTTTTACTTTTAATGCTCATATTAAGATGATTACTTATTTCACAGAATATCTTGTCTTCCCCTCATAGCCAACCTAAAGCCCAAGTTGTTTGGTTAGGCACAAGACTGATGTTTTAAGTCTGGTTTGTGGAGCCAGGCTGCCACAGCTAACAAGCGCCTCTGTAATATATTAGGGAAGCTTTCAGGAAGGATCCAGACAAGCCTATATGTCACATTTTCATCTAGCTAAAGGAAAAAGCCTTGGAAGAAAGTAGACTATCATGCAGGAAAGTGATAATACAATTTTAAGAGCTGCTTCAAGAAATTCATCCTTCAGCCAGATTTATTTCAACCATTTCTGCCCATCTTTTTGTCAGAAACTTATTGTAGTCTACCTTACTATTGTAAACTTACTGATATCCTGGCATTTCAGGAGATGCCAGATGTTGCTGAGAAACAGAACTGGACACGGACATACTAGATTCAAACAGGTTTCCAGAAATGGCCACAGACAACTATCAGTAAGGCTTAAATACTTTCAAAAACCACCTTTCCTTAGTGTGACAGAACCTTTGTACTTTTGCTTCTTAAGAGTAGAAAACTCAAGATAGGATGTAGGCAAACACCTAGCTTCACACTGCTGTGATGAGGCAAACAACCCAAACAAAGTCCCCCCAAAATACTGTGACCATGACATGGATCAACTTAGCTTTTGCTCAACACTTTTGCTTCTGTACCCAAAGCACAATATGGTCAGAGACATAACTCAGATAAGCTTTTTAAACTGCAGTGAGAAGCTTAAGGTCAAAAGAAAACTTACCACTGGGAGTCCACACACACCACTTAGGGGCCCACCACTACTACCACACACATTGTCCGAGGCACTGGTGATCGGCCTGGCCCCTCCTTCCACCACTAGGTGCCCTGGAAAAAAACCCACCTTGACCACTGCCAGCACCTATGCACATCATCCAGGGACCTTGGAGAGGCCTGCCTCACTCACTACTGCCACCACTGGTGCCTGTGCATGTCATCCAGGGGCCTGGGGACTGATCTGCCCTGCCTGCTACCACCGGTGCCTGTGCATGCCATCTGGGAAGCCTGAGGACAGGCCCATCCCGCCTGCCACTGCCATCACTGACTGGTACGTGATGACCAGTCTGCCTGGTGTCCCTATCCCCAGCAGAGCCTTGCCATAGCCTCCACTAACCACTACAGTCCAAGTCACTGAAGAACTCATAGAAAACAATGATACTGATTATGGCTGGAAAAATCATATAAACTACACTCCTGCACCCACTGAGAATCAAATCCAAAGCACCCTACCTGACCAACATTATAGATACACCTACAGGAAAAAAATTTTCCCTATGAAAGCCAATCCATATAACTGGAAGAAGTGACTATTACACCAGATACACAGAAATCAATATAAGGACACAAGAAAAATGAAAAAGGAAAGAAAAATAACACCTCAAAGGAACACAATAATTCTCTGGTAACAGATCCTAAAGAAAAGGAAATGTATGAAATTCCTAAAAATAATTCAAAACAATGTTATTAAATAAACTCAGTGAGATACAAGAAAACACAGATAATAAAAACAAATCAGGAAAACAATGTATGTTCTGAAAAAGAAATTCAACAAAGAGATGGATATCATTAAAAAGAGCCAAACAGAAATCCTGAAACTGAAGAATTCTACAAATGAAATTTAAAAATACAATTGAGTTTCAACAACAGAGTAGAACAAGTAGAAGAATTTCTGAACTTGAAGATGGACCTTTTGAAATAACCCCATCAGACAACAACAACAAAAGAATAAAGTATAAAAAAGAATAAAGAAAGCCTACATGGCATATGGGAGACCATAAAGTGACCAAATATTCAAATTCTTGCAAATCCAGAAAGAGAAAAGATGGGCATAGGAACAAAAAACCAATTTAACAAAATAATAGCTGAAAACTTCCCAATTATTGCAAAAGATATAGATATCCAAATAAAGACAGCTCAAATATCCTCAAATAGATTCAACCTAAAAAGGTCTTCTCTAAGGCACATTATAGTCAAACTGTCAAAAGTCAAAGACACAGAATTCTAAAAACAGCAAGAGAAAAATATCAAATGTTCTGTGAGTTCCTCACATATAAGGATATTGCCATCAGACTAACAGCAGATTTCTCAGCAAAAACCTTACAGGCCAGGAGAGAATGGGGTGATATATTCAAAGTGCTAAGAGAAAAAACAAACAAAAAAAACTGGCATCTAAGAACACTATACCCAACAGAGCCATCCTTCAGAAATGAAGGAAAAATAAAGTTTTTCCCAGACAAGCAAAAAACTGAGATAATTCATCATCACTAGACCAGCTCTACAAAAAATGCATATGGGAGTCCTACATCATGAGGCAAGAGGATGATATCTGCTATCGTGAAAACACACAAAAAGTGTAAGACTCACTGGTAAAGCAGAAACACAAATGAGAAAGAGAAAGGCATCAAACATTATCACAAAAAAAAAAAAAAAAAAAAAAAAAAAAAAAAAACAGAGAGAGAGAGACCAAATTATACGGGTAAACAATAAAGGAAGAAGAAAGGAATAAAGGATATACAAGAGCACCAGAAAGCAGTTAACAAAATTACAGGAGTTAAGTCCTTACCCATCTACAACAACCCTGAATGTAAATGGTTTAAATTTCCCAATTAAAAGATACAGAATGGTTGAATAGATAAAAAGCAAGACGCAACTATGTGCTACCTAAAAGAAACTTACTTCATCCGTAAAGACACGCATAAACTGAAAATGAAGAAATGGGAAAAAATATCCTACACAAATGAAAACCAAAAGCATGTAGGAGTACTTATTCCTATATCAGACAAAATAGACTTTAAGTCAAATAAACATAAAAAAGTGACAAAGAAGGTAATTATATAATGAAAAGGGATCAATTCAGCAACAAGATATTACAGGCTATAAATATACATACATCCAACACCAGAGCACACGGACATACAAAGCAAATATTATTAGAGCTAAAGAGTGAGAGACAGACTCCAATACAATAATAATTGGGGACTTCAATACCCCACTTTGAGCACCGGACAAGTGATTTAGACAGAAAATCAACAAACATCCAGTTTGTTCTACACTATAGACCAAACAGACCTAAAGACATTTATAGAACATTTCATCTAACAGCTGCAGAATATACATTCTTTAGCACACAGAACATTCTCCACGATAGATCATAGGTTAGGCCACAAAACAAGTTTCAACAAATTTTTTAAAATCAAAATCATATCAAGTATCTTAAACCATAATGGAAAAAAGCTAAAAATCAAGATTAAGAGAAACTTTGGAAATTGTAAAAATACGTGGAAATTAAACAACATGCTCCTGAATGACCACTGGGTCAGTGAAGAAATTAAAAAAGAAACGCAAAAATGTCTTGAAACAAATGAAAGTGAAAATACAACATACTAAAACCTATGGGATACAGCATAGGCAGTGCTAAGAGAGATGTTTATAGCAATAGATGCCTACATCAAAACAGTACAAGGACAAAAAAAAAAAAAAAAAAAAAAAAAAGATCAAAATCACACCAAGCATCTTTTCAGACCACAGTGGAATAAAAATATAATACCAAGAGGAATTCTCAAAACCACAAAAATACATGGAAACTAAATAACTTGCTCCTGAATGACTTTTGGGTAAACAAAGGCAGATATCAAAAAATTCTTCACAGTGTTAAGAGGGAAGTTTACAGCTCTAAACACCTACATTAAGATCTCAAGTCAACAACCTAAAACAATGTAATGTCACATCTAAAGGAACTAGAAAAATAAGAACTAAACCCAAAGCTAGCAGAAAAAAAGTAGTAACTAAAATCAGAGCAGAAATAAACAAAATTGAGACCAAAACAAATGAAATAAACAGTTGATAAGATTGATGAATTGCTAGCTAAATTAACAGAAAAAAATATCCAAATAAATACAATCAGAAATGACAAAGGTGACATTACAACCAATTCCACAGAAGCACAAAAGATCCTCACAGACTACTATGAACATCTCTATGCACACAGGCTAGAAAATCTAGAGGAAATGGAAAAATTCCTGGAAAACACAACCTCCCAGAATTGAACCAGAAAGAAAGAGAAATCCTCAATAGATTAATGAGTTACAAAATTGAATCAGTAATAAAAAGCCTACCAACCAAAAAAAGCCCCAGACCAGACAGATTCACAGCCAAATTCTACCAGACATATAAAGAAGAGGTAGTACCAACTCTACTGAAACTATTCCAAAACATTGAGGAGAAGGGATCCCTCTCTAACTCATTCTATGAAACCAACATCACCCCGATACCAAAATCTGGCAAAGATACAACAACAAAAAAAGAAAACTACAGACAATCCTCAACAAAATACCAACTGAATCCAGCAGCACATCAAAAAGATAATCCATCACAATCAAGTGGGCTTTATTCCTGGGATGCAAGGATGGTTCAACATAGGCAAAAATCAATAAATGTGATTCATCACATAAACAGAATTTAAAACAAAAACAATATGATAATCTCAATAGACGCAGAAAAAACATTCAATAAAATCTAATATCCCTTCATGTTAAAAGCCCTCAACAAACTAGGCATCGAAGGAACTGACCTCAAAATAGTAAGAGCCATCTATGACAAACCCACAGCCAATATCATACTGAATAAGCAAAAGTCAAAAAGCATTCCCCCGAGACCTGGAACATGACAAGGATGTCCTCTCTTGCCACTCCTACTCAACCTAGTACTTGATGTCCTAGCCAGAGCAACCAGGCAAGAGAAAGAAATAAAAGGCAGTCAAATAGGAAAAGAAGAAGGCAAATTATCTATCTTTGCTGATGATATGATTCTTTACCTAGAAAACCCTGAAAATTCTACCAAAATGTTCCTAGACCTGATAAACAAGCTTTGGTAAAGTTTCAGAATGCAAAATCAAGGTACAAAAATCAGTAGCATTTCCATACACCAATAATGTTCAAGCTGAGTACTTAATCAAGAACACAATCCCATTTACAATAGCCACACATAAAAAAAAAAAAAAAAAAAAAAAAAAAACCCTAAGAATACATCTAACCAAAGAGATGAAAGATCTCTACAAAAAGAATTACAAAACACTGCTGAAAGAAATCAAAGATGACATAAACAAATGGAAAAATATTCCATGCTCATGGATTGGAAGAATCTATACAATTAAAATGGCCATCCTGCCCAAAGCAATCTATGGATTCAATGCAATTCCTATCAAATTATTGTCATTCTTCAAAGAACTAGAAAAAAACTATTTTAAAATTTATATGGAACCAAAAAAGAGCCCAAATAGCCAAAGCAATCCTACCCAAAAAGGACAAAGCTAGAGGCACCATATTACCTTACTTTATACTATAATGCTATAGTAACCAAAACAGCATGACACTGGTACAAAAATGGACACACAGACCAATGGAACAAAATAGAGAACCAGAAATAAAGCTACACACCTACAACGAACTGATCTTCAACAAAGTTGACAAAAATAAATAATGCAGAAAGGATACTCTATTCAATAAATGGTGCTGGGAAAACTGGCTAATTGTATGAAGAATGCAACTCAACCCCTACACCTCCTCACCATATGCAAAAATTAATTCAAGATGGATTAAAGATTTAAATGTAAGATCTCAAACTGTAAGAATCCTAGGAGAAAAATCTAGGAAATACTCTTCTGGACACAGGCCACGGCAGAGAATTTATGACTCAAAAAGTTATGTCCTCAAAAGCAAATGCAACAAAAACAAAAATTGACAACTGGGACCTAATTAAAGAGCTTCGGCACAGAAAAACAAACAAACAAACAAACTACCGACAGAGTGAACTGACAACCTACAGAATGAGAGAACATATTTGCAAACTATGCATCCAACAAAGGGCTAATATCCATAAACTACAACGAACTTGAAAAATGTTCAACATCACTAATCATCAGAGAAATGCAAATCAAACCACAATGAGATACCACCTCACACCAGTCAGAATGGCCATTATAAAAAAATCAAAACATAACAGATGTTGGTGAGGCTTTGGAGAAAAGGCAACACTGTTGGTGAGAATGTAAGTTAGTTTAACCCCTGTGGAAAGCAGTTTGGAGATTTCTCAAAGAACTAAAACTAGAATTAGAACTACCAGTTGATTCAGCAATCCCATTACTAGGTATATACTCAAAGGAAAATAAATAATGCTACCAAAAAGACACATGCGCTCACATGTTCATTGCAACACCAATCACAATAGCAGACACGGAACCAACCTATGTTGATGGTGGATTGGATAAAGAAAATGTGGTACATATACACCATGGAATACTACACAGCCATAAAAGAAAAACAAAATGTTATTTGCAGCAATGTGGATGCAGCTGCAGGCTATTATCCTAAGCAAATTAACACAGAAGCAGAGAACCAAATACTGCATGCTTTCATTTACAAGTGGAAGCTAAACATTGACTATACACAGACATAAAGATGGGAATAATAAGCCAGGCACGGTGGCTCACACTTGTAATCCCAGCACTTTGGGAGGCTGAGGCAGGGGGATCACCTGAGGTCAGAAGTTCGAGACCAGTCTGGCCAACACGGCGAAATCTCATCTCTACCAAAAATACAAAAAAAATTAGACACTGGAGACTCCAAAAGAAGGCAACGGCAGAGGGCGGGCAAAGGATGAAAAACTATCCTTTTGCGTACTATGTTCAATAAATGTGATTCGTCACATAAACAGAATTAAAAACAAAAACCATATGATAATCTCAATAGATGCAGAAAAAACATTCAATAAAATCTAATATTATCCCTTCATGTTAAAAGCCCTCAACAAACTAGGCATCGAAGGAACCGACCTCAAAATAGTAAGAGCCATCTATGACAAACCCACAGCCAATATCATACTGAATAAGCAATATCTATCTTTGCTGATGATATGATTCTTTACCTAGAAAACCTGAAAATCCTACCAAAATGTTCCTAGACCTGATAAACAAGCTTTGGTAAAGTTTCAGAATGCAAAATCAAGGTACAAAAATCAGTAGCATTTCTACACACCAATAATGTTCAAACTGAGTACTGAATCAAGAACACAATCCCATTTACAATAGCCACACATTAAAAAAAAAAAAAAAATCTAAGAATACATCTAACCACAGAGGTGAAAGATCTCTACAAAAAGAATTACAAAGATGTAATACATAGGGTGATAGGATACATAGAAGCCCAAGCTTCAGCATCACACAATATATCCATGTAACAAACCAGCACATGCACCCCTGAATCTAAAAAATAAAAACAGTACAAAGACTTCAAATAAAGAACCTAACGATGCACTTCAAGTACCAAAGCAACAACAAACAAAACCCAATTAGTAGAAGGAAAAAAAACAAAGATCAGATCAGAAATAAAAGAGACTAAAAAACAATACAAAGAATCAATGAAACAAAAAGTTGGTTTTTTAAAAAGATAAAATCGATAAACTATTAGCTAGACTAACCAAGAAAAAAGAGAAGACCCAAATAAATAAAATCAGAAAGAGAAAAAGCAACATGACAACTGATACCACAAAAATACAAAGGAACATTAGAGATTATTACAAACAACTATATGCTAACAAATTGGAACACCTAGAGGAAATAAACTCCTGGACACACATAACCTACCAAGACTGAACCAGGAAGACCAATAATGAGTGACATGACTGAACCAGGAATAAAAAGTCTCCCAAGAGAGAAAAGCCCAGGACCTGATGGCGTTACTGCTGAATTCTACCAACTTCATAAAGAAGAACATCAATTCTTCTCAAAGTATTCCAAAAAAATTGAAGAAGAGAAAAATTTTCCTAACTTATTCTACAAGGCCACCTTTACTCTGATGACAAAAGCAGACAAGGACACAACAAAAGAAGACAACTACAGGCCAATATCCCTGATGTACACAGATGCAAAAATCCTCAACAAAATACTAGCCAACCAAATCCAACAACAAAACAAAAAGATAATACAGCATGATCAAGTGGGATTTATCCCAGGTATGCAAGAATGATTCAACATACACAGATCAATAAAAGTGATATATCACATCAACAGAATGAAAGACAAAAACCATATCATCATCTCAACAAATACAGGAAAAGCACTCGATAAAATTCAACATCTCTCCCTGATAAAAACTCTCAATCAAGCATAGAAAGAACATACCTCAACATAATAAAGGCCATATATGACAAACCCCCAGCTATCATTATACTGGATGGGGAAAAGCTGAAAGCCATTCCTCTAAGAACTTGAACACAACAAGGATGCCCACTTCCACCACTCCCATTCAACACATAACTGAAAGTCCTAGTCAGAGCAATCAGGCAAGAAAAACAAATACAGGCACCCAAATTGGAAAGGAGGAAGTCAAATTGTTACTCTTTGTGTACAACATAATCTGACATACAGAAAAACCTAAAGACTCCACCAAAAAAGTCTTAGAACTGATAAAGAAATTCAGTAAAGTTGCAGAATACAAAATCAACATACAAAAATCAGTATTGTTTCAATACACCAATAACGAACTAGCTGAAAGAGAAATCAAAACAGCAATCCCATTTACAAAAGCTACAAGAAAAAAAATAATACCTAGGATTAAATTTAACCAAGGACATAAAAGACCTCTACAAAGAAAACTATGAAACACTGATGAAAGAAATTGAAGAGGATACAAACAAATGAAAAGACATCCATGCCCATGGATCAGAAGAATTAATATATTCAAATGATTATATCCAAAGCTATCTACAGATTCAATGCAATCTCTATCAAATACCTATGACATGCTTCACAGTAATAGAAAAAATAATCCTAAAATTCACACTGAACCATAAAAGGCCCTGAATAGCCAAAGGAATCCTGATCAAAAGGAACAAAACTGGAGGTATCACACTACCTGCCTGACTTCAAAATATACTACCAAGCTATAATAACCAAAACAGCACGGTATTGGTATAAAGGCAGACACATACACCAATGGAACAAAATAAACAACCTAGAAATAAATCCACGTGCTTACAGCCAACTGATTTCCAACAAAGGTGCCAATAACATACAATGGGAAAAGGATGCCCTATTCAATAAATGGTGCTGGAAAAAATGGATATTCACATGCAGAAAAATGAAACTAGACTCCTATCTCTCACCATATTAAAAAAAAATCAACTCAAAATGGACTAAAGACTTACATGTAAGACCCAAAACTATAAAACTACTAGAAGAAAACAAACGGACTGGGTACGGTGGCTGATGCCTGTGATCCCAACTACTCAGTAGGCTGAGGCAGGAGGATCACTTGAGGCCAGGAGTTCAAGACCAGCTTGAGCAACACAGTGAGGTATCATCTCTTAAAAAAAAAAAACAAAACAAAAAACTGTTCTTAAATTAGCCAGATGACATGTCTATGGTCCCAGATACTTGGGACACTGAAGCAGGAGGATCACCTGAACCTAGGAGTTTGAGGCTACAGTGAGCTACAACTGTGCTGCTGTACTCCATCCTGGGCAACAGAATGAGAGGCCCGTCTCTACAAAAAAAAAAAAAAAGAAAGAAAATATAGAGGAAATGCTTCAGGACATTGGTCAAGGCAAAGATTTTATGGCTTAGACTTCAAAAGCACAGGCAGCAAAAACAAAAACTGACAATTGGGACTTAGTTAAACTAAGAAGTTTTTGTATAGCAAAGGAAACAATCAACAGAGCCAAACACAACTTGTAGAATGGGAGAAAATATTTGCAAACTATTTATTCAGCAAGGGATTAAACATCCAGAATATACAAGAAAAACAACTCAACAGCAAAAAAACAGAAAACCCTATTAAAATGTGGGCAAAGGACTTGAATAGACATTTCTCAAAAGAAGACACACACATGGCCAAAAGGTATATGAAAAAATGCTTGAGACCACTAAATCACCAGGGAAATGCAAGTGAAAACCACAATATCATCTCACCCCAGTTAGAATGATTATCAAAAAGACAAAAAATAACAAATGCTGGGGAGGATGTGGACAAAAGGGAACTCTTACATGCTGTTGGTGAGAATGTAAAATTAGTACAGCCATTATGGAAAACTAAATAGAGTTTTCTTAAAAACTAAAAATAGAACTACCATATTGTATATAAAATCCTTAACATAAGTAACTCCATTTTAGAAAGAGACTGCATCTCACATTTCAAAAGACACCATGCCCACAGGGACCTAATCAATAAAGACTGCACCCAATCACATAATGACATAAACAGGCAAAATATTTCACTATCAGTTCTCACCAGAAGACTCTGTGGCCACAAAAAAAGCAAGACTTTGCCAGCTCAAAACAGCTGTCTTGATAAGACCCTGTCTTGCTGTCATCTGTGATCAGCACCTGGCATCTGTCGCCAAAGGCTCTTCCTTGCAAGATGTTGACAACCGTCCAGATCAGGCCAGAATACGTTCTTTGTTCAGTTGCTCTCTTTGGACTAGTTCTTTAGCACCCCCCCTTTTTTTTTCTGTCCTTTTCTCCTGTTAATTGTTACTCTGTTTGATGTGGAATGTTTACGCTGTAACATTTACATATATTAATTAAATACGCTATTATGTGTGGTTTGCAATATTGACTGACTTGTGGAGAGGCTTGAGCCTGTAGGCCCATGGCTCTGACTATCAAGTGAACTGGTAGTACTAGGGGGAATTGCCTCCTTGGGAACTCCATGTAGACTGTGGTTTTTATGACTGAAATAGCATCACTAAAAGTTTGCTCTTGTAGAAAGACACAAACATGTATGGACCTGGCTATGTCTGACTTTGTACCACTCATAACACATATGATCCAGAAAGCACACTATTGGGTAATCTATTCAAATGAAAGGAAATCAATATGTGAAAGGGATACTTGTACCCCCATGTTTACTGCAGCATTATTCACAATAACCAAGATATGGAAATGACTTAAGTGTCCAACAGCAGATTAATGAAGAAAGAAAATGTCAGATATATATCCATCATGGAGTACTATTCAGTCACAAAACAGAATGAAGCCCTGTCATTTGCAGCAACATGGATAAAACTGGAGGTCATTAAGTGAAATAATAGGCACAGAAAGACAAATATCTCATGTTCTCATTCATGTGTGGGGTCTAAAAAAGTTCACCTCACAGACGTAGAGAGTAGAACGATGGTTACCAGAGGCTGGGAAGGGGTTGGGGGTGAAGAATGTTTGGTTAATGGGTACAAACCATACAGTTAGGTAGAAGAGTAAGCTATAGCGTTAAATAGCACAGTAAGGTGACTAGTAAGTAACTAGTATGTGACTAGTTAAGTAACTAGCACAGTAGGGTGACTAGCACAGTAAGGTCCCTTAAACTTTAAAAATTTACTATATATTTCAAAGTAGCTAGAAGAATTGAAATGTTCCCAACACAAAAAATGATAAATGCTTGAGCTGATGGGTATATTAAATTCCCTTATTTGATCATTACGCATTATATGTATGTATCAAGGTATCACGTGGACCCTATAAATATGTATAATTATTATGTATTAACCAAACAATTAATTTTTATAAAAGCAAACTTACCCACCATGCCCTCGATTTTGCATTCTTTCTAACAAAGCCTCCATCACCAAATCCCCTTTGTTCTGGAAACTGACAAAGAAAAAATATCAGTCATGAGAAAATTCATTTCTTCAGTTCTAACATTCTAACTTACAACTTAAGAATGTGAATGAAAGCATACATAACAAGGAAAAAATGCAGCACTTCTTAGGATGACTGTAGAAGCAGTCAAAGAACATCACTTCAGGAAAACTAGGAACAAACATATTTCAGATTAAAACAGAATAACTTAAAAATATCTGAATTGCTGTTGATACTCTCTCCGTATAACTATTAAATACCTCATTGTTCTTTGTCTAGTTCCTAATGTCGGGTGGGCGGGGGTGGAGTTGGGATCTCTCTAGCAGAGGGATAGTACACAAACCCCCTTACAAAATGAGAAAGAAATTGGGTTCACACATGTCAGAGGGAAAGCAGAGCTTTTTTTTAAATAAAGAGATAGTATAAAAAATGTGAAGTGCACCGAGATTAAACTCTTTAGTCTACCATGGGAAAGCCTACTCACCCCTGAAGACAGGCATAGAGGTTCCTGCATGCAACATCCTCTCTTCACCGAAAGGCAGCCACAGGGCCCTCCTGCCTCTGCACTTGATTTGCTCCCAGTGCTTAACAGGTTCTTTCATAGGAGTTACACCACACTGGAAGTGAGTTTTTTACACACTATTTTTCCTTACTAGACTATTCATCCCTCCAGGGCAGAAACCCAATTTTATTCATCTCTGCAGCTTCAGAGCTCAATGTAGCATTTCAACATGGTACGTGGCAGATTCTTTTGGCTGAACTTAACTCCCCTCTGTCTTTTACCTACCCTCTCCCGCATGCAAACTGGTCATAGCTAGGGGACTACATGAAGAGTCTAGCAGAGAAAGAGGGAAAGGGAGATAGAAGACTGCCATATAAATGGCAAGATACAGTCAGGTGCAGTGGCTCATGCCTGCAATCCTAGAACTTGGGAGGCTGAGGCGGGCGGATCACTTGAGGTCAGCAGTTTGAGACCAGCCTGGCCAACATGGTAAAACCCCAACTCTACCAAAAAAAAAAAAAATTAGCCAGGCATGGTGGTGTGCACCTGTAGTTCCAGCTATCGGGAGGCTGAGGCAGGAGAATTGCTTGAAGCCAGGAGGCGGAGGTTGCAGTGATCCGAGATCATGCCATTGCACTACAGCCTGGGCGACAGAGAGAGATTCCATCTCAACTAAATAAATAAATAAATAAATAAATAAATAAATAAATAAATAAAATAAAGGGTAATATATACCATGAAGAAAGGTGACAGTGAGAAAGGAAAGAAGACCCTTAAACTCAGAAGTGTTGATTAATATGTGCTGTATGCTTCTCGTCTTTTATAATAAATCTTCAAAATGTTCAATGTCAAACCACTTTTCATTCCAAAACGCTTTTTCCTTAAACCTTTAGACAATAACCAAAGATTGTGGTGTAGACATTCTGCCCCTGGGCTAATCCTCATCTAAAAATTATACTGCTGTAAGAAGTAGATTATTTTACTCAACACATAATTCAGTGTTGTACTAACAACTAGATATATAGTGATGAACGATATGGCCCTTTTCAAGGTATTAATAGTCTAGTATGGGACAGAAAAAAATGAGACAAAAAGGCTTTCCCAGTGTGATACAGTGAGAGGCATGCCCAGGGTGTTCCAGAGACACAGAGGAGAATAAGAAGACTGGAAAATACAACCACTGTATCTTATTTGCATCTATTTCTAAAGATACTAACAAACTGAGTATTAAACTATTCGTGCACAAACATGACAGGGAGGATTTTTTTTCTAGTTGGTTTATCCTACATATTACACTAAAATTGCAAAAATAAAAACCTAAAGAAAAAGGTTCCCATGTTTTACTCCACTTTCAAATCACAATACAGTCAAATTACAATACAACCAAGATTCCATGTTTTGGTCCACTCTAGGAGAACTGAGAGGCAGTACATGGTCCATACCGCACTAGATGGAGACCCAGGATACAGTCCTACTCTGCAACTAAATAGCTTTATATTCTTGGACTTGTTTTAACATCTGTAAAATGAGGGGCACGAACAATATTTTCTAAGGTTTCTTCCAGCTTTTTCATGGGTTCTAATAGCCAATTAAGTGTCCACTGTAAGTAGCAAGCTCCTGACAACCATACATGGACACTTATTAACATGTAGGAAAGTGCTATTCTTATTGACAGTGCTATCACAGTTACTCAAAATTATCGTTAGTAAAATTATACTTATTTAGGTCATGTTATTCTCAAACAGTATATTTAGTAATATACACGAATATATTTTCTATATGACTATTATTTAATAATATATTTATAATAGAAGTTACTGAATGTTCAATAGCTGTCTTGTACACATTGTCTAAATCAATCTTCACAACACTCATAAAAGACAGATACTAGCCAGGCGCGGTGGCTCAAGCCTGTAATCCCAGCACTTTGGGAGGCCGAGACGGGTGGATCATGAGGTCAGGAGATCAAGACCATCCTGGCTAACACAGTGAAACCCCGTCTCTACTAAAAAATACAAAAAACTAGCCGGGCAAGGTGGCGGGCGCCTGTAGTCTCAGCTACGCCGGAGGCTGAGGCAGGAGAATGGCATAAAACCCGAGAGGCGGAGCTTGCAATGAGCTGAGATCCGGCCACTGCACTCCAGCCTGGGCGACAGAGCGAGACTCCGTCTCAAAAAAAAAAAGAAAAAAGACAGATACTATTACTTTGAGAAAACTGAGGCTGAGAGAGTTAAATAACTTGACTATGATAAACTACAAATTATAGTCCTGGATTCAATCTAGACAGTGTGACTATCGAGTCACAATCAACGTGCAACCTTTATGTATTTTACAGTATTCTATATCTTAAAATATATCAGCGTATCTTTTGGCTTAATAGTGTCTTTGCAATAAAAAAAGAAATTAAACTGAAGTATGACATCACTACCATAGCCACCAGGTGGCAGCAGCACAATAATGAAATAGTCACATAACAAATATTGCTATTTTAGAAATCAAAATGGTCTAAGAGAGATTCCTGTTTAAAAAAAAAAAAAAAAAAAAAAAAAGAGAGAGAAGTGGACCAGTAATATCCTCTGTGATAAATAAAGTAAACTTACTAATGTGCAATGTGTTTCTGTAATTCCTTCACCATCTGCCTTAGTGCCAAACACCATGAATCCTCAGGATCAGGCAAATAGTAAGGGCTGATTTTATCTGGATGTTTGTCATCTGAGTTGCTCATAGTTATATCACGGATTCTTTTCCTAACCAACCTGACCCTCATTCAACTCTATGCACTATGTCACTTTGATTTCTTCTTTGCATGTGCCATATAATTACATAAAATTAGATATTCTTTGTAAAATTTTAAATACAAATTAAAACAATGTTTGATAATCTGCTACTCCTTGCCACTAACATGCAAAGCTAATGTGATTAAATGGAAAATGTATACCTCTACCATTGGTACAATCTTATTCATTTCTGCAGTTAGAACAAAACATCAACAAACAAAACTTATTAATTATAACTCTCCTTTGGAATGAAGGCTGTTTTAAATCAATGAAACCTGGAATTGGATAGTGAAAGGAAATATAAGCTTTTACATCAAGTTTGGGGAGCAAAGAAAACACACTTTAAATTTAAGGGAAAAAGAATACAAATAGAATGTCTTATAGGCAAATCTCTGAAATTCATTAACATCGACTTTATGAGCTAGAAAACACTTCAGGCCTCTAATTTAACCTTATTTTACAGATCAGGAAAAATATCAGAGTATATGCCCAAGACCAAATTATTAACAAAATGGGACACAGGAAGAAAATAAAAACTCCAGACAGAATTATGAATAAATGTGTACATACTGAGAAAAGGGATATGCCTAACCTTCAAGTCTAAAGGAGGATAACAATGCTCTCTGTCCCTTTCCCTGCTTAGTGTCGTTTTAATTACAAAGCTCTATGGTTGTGTCAAATATACCATGGCCGATAAACTATGGCTGTTGCAATGAACAATCAGTATTACTAAGCATTTTCCAGAAAGGGTCCTAATTAAACTGATACCAGTAAAAAGATATTAGAGGAACTTTTCAAAATATTAACGTTTTTAAAAAATTGTCCAAACTATAGTTCAAAATCCAGGAAGAACAATGAAAGTCTGAGAAATAGGAGTACATAAAAACAAACTTTTATATGAAAAAACGCCATAAGCAAAGCTAACAGACAAATGACAACAGTACCTGAAAGTTTTACCACAAAAGGTTAATTACCCAAAATATATAAGGAGCTTATAAAAGACTAGGGAAAAAAATCTACAGAAACATGGGCAAGAGGTATAAAGAAGCAATGCACAGAAAAATACAAATGACAGTAAAAACATGAAAAGGTAATCAACCTTGCTCATAAGAGAAATATAAATTAAAACTACACTAAGTTACCCTTTCTTCTGTACCAGATTAACCAAAAATTAAATGTTTGATAATATACTCTGATGACAAGACTGTGGGACAACAGGCACTCATATACATTACAGGTAAGAATGCAAAATGAATACAACTGCTATAGAGGAGACTTTGGTAATACCTAACAACTGATGTAGGCATTTACCCTTTTATCCAACAATGCTACCTTTAAGAATCTATCCCATGGGCTCATTGGCAAAAATGCAAAACAACATATCCACAGGGATATTCACTGCAGGACTATTTGTAATAGCAGAAAATAACACAAGTGTCTATCAAGAGGGGACAAGTTAAATATTCATCCACCAATGGAGTACTATGAAACTGTAAAAAGGAATAACAATCTCTACATACTCCTACGGAGGGGATCTACAGGACATATATTACTAGGTGAAAAACCCAAGATGGAAACAGTATACATAATGACACATTTTACCTAAGAAAGAAAGGTGTGTTTGTCCATGTACATTTGCTTCTAGGTATGTGTTTTTTTAATGGAAGGATAGACCCAAAACTAGTAAAAACAGTATCTGTAAGGAAGGAAAATAACCAGAGTGGAAGAAACAGAGATGAAAGCTAAATTGTTTTATGAGTTCTTGTTTTATGGGTACTTGTTTTATGGGAATTATGCTAGGTTTTGCATATAATAAAACAAATCAAAATGGGGGAAAAAGCAGTACTGAAAAATTGGAAACAAAATAAAATAAATCAACTACCAACTAGATATCAATTTGACAGGCTAACTATACAATAAATTACTTCATATGCCTTTAAAATACAATAATTTTACTATACACTTCCCTAGAGACATATAAAATAAGGATAAAAGAGAATTGCAAAGAAATCCTAAGCACTGTTCAGGAATCATACTGATAAAAAAATAGGCTGTTAACTTGAAACCATTATATATAACATAGGATGAGGAAAAAAACTAATTCTATTAATGGCACTAGGTACCAAGATTCAGCAAAAAAGATACAAACATAAATCAAACGTGAAAAAACTGAAAAATTAAATTTAAATTTTGGAAATTTAAATGTTAAATGTTGGAAACAATGTGAACTCTGCATATTTGTGGTTTTTTTAATGTATATTTCCTAACTCTGGCCACTATAAATCCTAGAACCAATGATTAACATAGTAGCAAGAACACTTCTCCTACCTAGATAGACTGTGGTCTCCAAATACTATCTCAGACTCAAAAGAACCAGGGTTCTTTGGAGACCAGAAATCTATAAATGAGCCAGGAAAATTATTTATCAGAAAGCAAGGAAATTAACAAAGCTATTGGTCATATCAAATGGAACAGGAGCCAACTTTAAGGAGCTCTCACTGGCCAAAGATGAAACAATTTGAGCATTAAAAATACAATTGCCATATGTTGAAACAGTTTAAATATATTATAAAGTCTATAAGTTCATGATGATAGGTTTACAAAAAGGCAAAAACCCTCATGGTTACCTTTGGAGGTTGCTAGGCCACCAACTCATTACTGTGGTCTGAAAATAGAGGGAAAGAATTAAGCATTTTTCTTGCCTTTCCTGTGCAAATTGTATTTCAGGGTAGTCAAACAGCTGGTAAGGGAAAGTTTTCATAAAAGACTCTCAGCTAACAAATACTGAAGAAACAACAGAAATAGATAATCACCACGTTGCATCTCTAATGCAGTAACGGATACAGGCAATATAACCCCACAAAAGAACTTCACCATTAAGTGAAAGAATCTTGGGGAATTTCATTATGGGTGGATGGAGCTAACTACACCTAAACTCAAAATAATGTTTAATGTTAACATCATTAAAAAAAAAAACAAAAAAAAACCTCAAGACACTGCTTCCCTGATAATTAATGAAATAGGAAGTGTATTGCATTGCCTATGAAATTTTCTGCCCAACCCCCCAACTACCCCACCAAAAAACAAAACAAAAACAAATATAAAGGTGAAATCTGATCAGGCTTCTAAAGCAGGGTGCTCGATAGAACTTTCTGCAATTATGAAACTATTTTATAACTGCACTGTTCAAAAAGTAGCCACTAGGCAATCTGTAGGCGCTTGCCACCACGCCCGGCTAATTTTTGTAATTTTAGTACATACGGGGTTTCGTCATGTTGGTCAGGCTTGTCTCGAAACTCCTGACCCCGTAATCTGCCCGCCTCGGCTTCCCAAAGTGCTGGGATTACAGGCATGAGCCACCGCGCCCAGCCTAGGAACTGAATTTTTAATTTTATTTCACTTTAATTACCCACAGCTGGCTGGTGGCTACAATACTGGACAGTGCAATTCTACATCTAACTACTGGTTTAGAGCAGTGGTCCCCAGGCTTTTTGGCACCAGGGACCTGTTTCACGGAAGAAAATTTTTCAACACGGACAGGGTGGAAATAAAAAATTTTGTAAATATCTTTTTGTTAACATTCATATGAAATGTTTTGGGGGAGGAATGGCCAAACCACTTTTTATTTATTTATTTATTTTCTTTTTTTTGAGATCCAGTCTCACACTGTAGCCTGGTCTGGAGAGCAACGGTGTGATCTCAGCTCACTGCAACCTTCGCCTCCCGGATTCACGTGATTCTCCTGCCTCAGCCTCCCGAGTAGCTGGAATTACAGGCGCACACCACCACACCCGGCTAATTTTTTTGCATTTTTAGTAGAGACGGTGTTTCACTATGTTGGCCAGACTGGTCTCGAACTCCTGACCTCGTGATCCGCCCGCGTCAGCCTCCCAAAGTGCTGGGATTACAGGCGTGAGCCACCGCACCCGGCCAACCACTTCTTCAGTAATATGAATAATACACATGGCAAGGGTTAGGGGCATGGTTTCATGATGAAACTGTTCCACCTCAGATCATGAGTCATTAGTCAGATTCTCATAAGCATGCAACCTAGATCCCTTGCATGCGCAGTTCACATTAGGGTTCATGCTCCTAGGAGAATCTAACCCCACAGCTGATCTGACAGGAGGCAGAGCTCAGGTGGTAGGTAATGCTCACTCGCCTGTCACTCACCTCCTGCTCTGTAACCTGGTTCCTAACAGGCCACGGACTGGTAGTGCTCTGCAGCCCCGGGTTTGGGGGCCCCTGGTTTAGAAGCCATAAAGGCAACAGAGATACCTGTTAAAGGATACTGTACAATGTAATCTGCTAAATTTAGAACTGTAAGGAAAAATAGGGGCTAATCCCATAGCTATAGCTATGAGGGAACTGCTATAGATTAAAAGATGTCAAATGTGCATCACCCAAACACAACAGGCAGATCCCTGTGGGATTTTGGTTCAAACAAGCTAACTGCAAAAAAGACATTTAAGAGAGAGTTGAAGAAATCGTAATCTGACTGGACATTGACATTAGAGAATTTTTATTAATTTGTGTATGTGTAATGACAGTAGTGTGGCTTTGCAAAACTGAAAAACCTAGCTCCTGACGGGGGCGGGCAGGGGACTAAAATAACATAAAGATCGGAAATTCAGTTCCTGAAACCTTGTGTCAATGTTGGCTTTAGCTGAATTCCAAATCAAGTTGACATTTTTTGAAAGCAGGAAGCAATGACAGAGTGGACTACTGATGCTGTCACCATCTGCCAGCACAACGTAAATTAGAACAGAAAGGACTAAGCAAAGGCATTCCACCTTTTAAAGAGAGAAAATGGCATCAGTACAATCAACATATACAATTTTTACAAACAACTTTTAGAGTTGCATCTACATACATTTTAAAAGGCAGTGTGCCTGTTTATAAATCTCTACCCCATTTTAGTTTCAGAGCCTTTTTTACTACCCTGATCACTGATCATGCCACAGTCAAAAGGCAATCTCAAAAATTAATCTAAAAATGGTACTGCATTCCAAATAAGAAAATATATATACTTTGTTTTACTATTAAGCTACAGCTAACAGAAATCTAATCAACGATCCTTATGATTTTCTCTTACCTAAAAAATAAACGCAAGCACGTGAGGAACTGTATAAATACAGAGCATCTACCCTACAATACTGCTTTATAAAAGAATAAATTCTTTTAATAAGTTTAACCGGACATAAAGCTCAGGGAAAACTACTTTGTGCATATTAGTGTACGGTGCTTAAACTATACAAGATGACTAGTCTCTGACATCATACACATCTTTACTCTCCTGATGTCGTATACGACATAAAAAAAAACCACATTATAAGCCTAAATGTACTGTCTTCAAGTATCTCCATGATTAAAGTGTTCCTAAGAAACCGTCCTTGTTTCTTTCTATCCCTGATCTGTGTGCATGGAGCAGTTAGTTCAGGGTTCTCCAATTTCAGTCCACGATTTCTGCCATATTTCCGTACCTGCTGTACTAAACATAACCGTTTACACCAACTCACTATTTTAAAAGCTGCCAACCTTAACATGCCACCCTAAATGAGCGGGTCCCCTTGTGCCGTGAATGAAGTAGTCCTAACAGCGCTAGCTAAACAGCAGCCCTGGCCGGGAGGCCGCACAGGGGTCCCTCCGCTGAAAAGAAAGGTGGGTCCGCCGGGAAAGGTGAGTACTGGGCGCAGCTCGCCCGCCCACCTGGCCACTCTCCGAAGCGCCCCCAGCCACCCGGCCTCCGAGGAAACGCTGTGACCACCTGGCGGGGCCGAACCGCGCGCCGGGCTGCGCCATGCCGGACTACGCCGGTGTGCAGGGCATAGCGGGCCAGGCCGAGGGACGGGGCTCCGGGGCGGACGCGAGCCGGCGGGGAGGCGCCTGGTGGTTCGCAGACTGTTGCGCGAACCGGCCGCAAGCCATGAGGCCGCGAAGCCAGAGTCACCAAGGCAGCCTGGGCCGCCTCCAGACCAGGACGCGCTCGCCCCTTGCCCTTCCGTCTTGCGCACGGGCGGTTACACGGCTGCAGCAAGCGCATCCCTCAGCCTTCCCGCCGTTACCTCGGGCGTGCACTGCGCACGCGCGCCACCACTAAGCTTACGTCCAGCCTCAGCAGTCGGAGCGTTCGTTCCGCCCACTGCCCCCACACTTTTAATAATTGAATCAATGTCTTCTCCAGACTTCCCCTGCACGCGAGCAAATGGACTCACCCACATCCGGGAATCCGAGAAAGAGCGTGCAGACACGTGATGCGGGGCGTGGCAGGAGGAAGCGTCTGCCGCGCTGGGCCGCGTAACGGTAAGGGTTTGCAGCGCCCCCGGCCTAGGTTTTGGAGGCGCGGGAATGCGTTCGTGGCTCAGTGTCGGACTTCCCCCTATTTCCATCGGCCGAGGCTGTCACTTTACGCTCATAACCGTTTTCTTTACTGCACGCTGTGTCGGGAGGAAAGGGACTTGCTTGGCACCCCAGACCTCCCCGTCTCCGCTTCCACGTTTGGTACATCCTGCCTCAGGCCGGAAGCCGCGGCTGAGGGGCGGCCTCTCGTACAGTGTGGTGGCCTGCGAGGCTCATTTCTAGCAAGGAACAATATTTTCCCGCTTTGACCTTATAAATACATGTTTACAAAGCTATAATGTATAGAAATGGATAAGACATGTCCCTGTCCCGGGAAACGCAGGCACTGCGTGTCTGGAAAGACATACATCTGGGCTGTTTGACAGGCTCCATAGTTGGTGCCATGCTCTGTGCTTAGGGAACTATGAGATCCCCGGTGGGTACTGGGACCGCGCTCAGCCTGAGGTTTGGAGGCGGCCTCCTACAGGAAGCGACTTGAGACCTGAGATTTTTAGACTGACTATGGGTTCGCTGGAATAAAAAGGAAGAAACAAACAGCATTGCAGGCATCGGGACTGTCACGTGTAAGAAAAGTTTGTTCAGGAAACAGTGGTCGTATTGTGTGACGAGTACTTGGGACGGTGGCTGTGCCTTGGGCGTTGATTATCTTGTTGCTTTCCATCCTTCCAGCCCCTTAAGAGTGAAGGCACCTTCACGCCTAACCCCGGAAATGGGATGTTGACCTCCAAGAGCTGACGCCTGCGTTGATCTTGAAAGGAAGAGTGGCATTAGTGATGTGGCAAGGGGGGTTTTAACTGTCAAGGCTGGAAAATGTGACAGGGTTTGAGGTGTTTGGAGAAGGGACAGGTGAAAAAGATTGAGGCCAAATTGTAGAAAGATCTACTAAGGAATCCTGGGTACAAAATGTACACATAACAGTTGGAGACAATAATACCTGAGCAATTGATCACAAAGCTTGTTTAGTAGATTTAAGTTAGGACAAGAAGCAAGAGTTCAAGGATAGAAGGCCTACTGAAGCTCGAGTGATCTGAGAAAACCTTACTAAAAGGTGGAAAACCTATGTGGGCCTGGGAAAGTCAGGTTTGGATCAGCTGAGGAAAGTGAAAAGGGTATCCCAGGAGACACAGCAGCAAGGACAAAGGAGTAGCAGCAGGAAAGTGGGGAGCTCTTATAAGACAGGGACTTCAAAAGTATAACCAAAACTTCGTCTTGCTTTGAGTTATCCACTGGGTAGTAGGGGGTTAATTATTGAGTACTGGATTAATTAAGCCCTCACCTGGCTCACCGGTGACAGAAGTAGCAGGGCGCGTTTTGCTTAAGTTTTGCCCAGATCTTTTAAACCCTTTCCTACACACCAATCTGTGTATAATTTTTGCCAAGGTGTTGGGAATATCTTGCAGTTATCCTATGGGGGACATCTGTGAGCCTTTTTTTTTTTTTTTTTTTTTTTTGAGACCAAGTCTTTTTTTTTTTTTTTTTTTTTTTTTTGAGACGGAGTCTTGCTCTGTCACCCAGGCTGGAGTGCAGTGGCCAGATCTCGGCTCATTGCAAGCTCCGCCTCCCGGGTTCACGCCATTCTCCTGCCTCAGCCTCCCGAATAGCTGGGACTACAGGTGCCTGCCACCACGCCCGGCTAATTTTTTGTGTTTTTAGTAGAGACGGGGTTTCACCGTGTTAGCCAGGATAGTCTCGATCTCCTGACCTCGTGATCCGCCCACCTCGGCCTCCAAAAGTGCTGGGATTACAGGCGTGAGCCACCGCGCCCGGCCATGTGAGCCATTTTTACAAAAACTTCCACCTGCCTTGGCCCAAACCTCAGCATTCTTAGGCACAGGAGCTCATGAACATACTGAGATAACACTAAAATGGACTATGGGAAGGGACCAACTACAGACCTGACACAAATCCTCAAGGCAAGACGATGTCTGAAGTTGACCTTGTAAAGGAAAAGGCTTCCTTCCTTAAAATAGCACCCAGGCTGAGCTCTGAAAAAAGCACCTCAAGATGGTGGGTTCCACCCCGCCCCCGCCAAAATTGCTTATTGTGTGAGTCTCCATAGTCTCAGAAACTGAGAATAACTGAGAGTACCTTTGATGCCAGTGGCTTCTGGGCTTTTTGGATTGTGACTTTGTAACAGGGAGCACCCATAGGATGACGCCTATGATGAATCAGGGCCCAACCTTGGAAACAGGGAATCCAAAAGTATCCTCCAAGCTAGCCAGCCTTTTGGATTAGAAAGCATACCACAGATAGGATGAAATTAAGCAAGGTTGTCTGCTTCTGAATTAAATAATTAATTAACTAAGGACCTATTTATTCTTTGTTATCTATAAGTAATTATTAAGACTGAACTTTTTAAGTTTAAGATAATATATTATTGCTTTACAATAAATCATAGCTCTTTTCAATCTGTTCAAGTATGTTTGAATCTGTCTTGTAGAACAAGATGTATGTGATTCAAATATAGATAAGTAAATATCATTTAATATATATTGAGCATAATTTTAGAGGGGAAAACATGTTCACATACTACGAATTAGAATCCAGCGGAAAATTTTAAGTCTGGATATTGCATAACAGTTTGCTAAGCATAAAGCAAAACATAAATTAAGGTAATTGAAAAGAAATATATTGGTATCTGTGAACTCTGGTACAAAGCAGAGTTCAGTAGTAATACATTTAAATTTAAAATACAAGTAAATGATCCCAGATCCTACACTAAGTGTGGCCCATGACTTACCATTTTAAGAAAATTGCTGGTAGGGTGTGAATTGGTCATTTGTTGGGGTTTTTATTGCAGCTTCAGAGAAAAATGGGGAATCAGCCATGGTCAAGGAGCTAAATAAGTATCCTGGCCATTTGGGCCAGAAATTAAAGGGAGTGCAGCATTAAGAATTAGAGGAAGGAACCTCCAAGGAAGGAGCTATCCCAAAGGGAAGCAGAAACTGGAGAAACCAGCAGTATGAGGTTCTACCACTGGTGTTCACCTAGAAGTGCTTTGTTCAGATCGCAGCCTGGGTACTATTTTAGGGAAGGAAGTCATTTCCTTTACAGTATGTTCATGTGACTCCTGTGCCTAAGAATGCTGAGGTTTGAGCTAGGGGCTAGAAAGGAAACTTAGCAGGCCATTATGAATCAGGGACTCATCAAAGGCATCACAAACAGGAAAAGGTGAATGTTCAA
Source organism: Macaca thibetana thibetana (assembly GCF_024542745.1). Lineage (NCBI taxonomy): Eukaryota > Metazoa > Chordata > Mammalia > Primates > Cercopithecidae > Macaca > Macaca thibetana. The sequence continues at coordinate 37,104,680 of NC_065579.1, read as the reverse complement.
GTTAGAAGAGAAGAGCTACATTGAGATGCAACATATTAATATTTGAGGGCCTCATTTAAGAACATGTTTCTCTCCTGTCACACTCTATGACACTGGTCTGTCAACTGGCCATGCCTGTCCAGTATACACTATAAAATATGTATCAGCTGGGGTTGTAGAGAGGAAGTATGATCAAAGTAGTCACCCAGCCCATATGAGAAAATGAACCTTTTCCCAAAAGGTAGCCCCAGACTATAAAGACTATAAAGCCTGGAGAATCCTTATAGTGGATTATAGCATCGCTTCAGTCATTGTGTTTAAGAAATAACCTCTTTGGCTTACAGATTTGATAAGATCAAAGCTGCAGGAAAATGGACAGTGAGGTTCAGAGAGATGGAAGGATCTTGGATTTGATTGATGATGCTTGGCGAGAAGACAAGCTGCCTTATGAAGATGTCGCAATACCACTGGTAGGTTATGATTTGAGCTGAGGGTGGGTTAAAGGTATTGATCTGGCAGTAACTAGTGGAGGAGGGATATCAATGGAAGATAAACTAATGTGGCAAAGAAATCAAAGCTGTGGAATTCTCTAACTCTAGAAGCCTCTGGAGATCATCTAGTTGTATGTTTCATTTGAAGAAAGATGTGGTTCAGGGAGCTAGCATGGCCAGGTCAGTTAGGAGTCATGCCAGGACTAGAGCCCAGATTTTCTGAGCCATTGTCTGTCCACCACATGAAAACCAGAAAAACCAAATAATGAGAGTTTAATGCACAAGATGGGGAGGAACGAGAAGCAGCAGCATATGAGCTCTGTTTCTTACTTCCCTGCCTGTGGCTCATCAGTCTTGGCATTTTTAGAAACTCACATTCTTGGAACATACACCTATCTTGTGTTCCCTGGAAAATATTCAGAATATACCTGGGTATTCTTTTGCGTTTAGGCCAGAGGCCTTCTAGAATACTCTTTTCTTCCCTATCTTTGGAAAACTCTGCTGCAGGGAGTTTGTTAAACCTCATGTAATAAGTGATCCAAAAGGTTTGCTTATATAAATGTTTATTTACAATCCTATTTATGTCATAGAGGCCTAAAAAAGGGAAAATGGGACTGTTTTTCTTTAAAGCATGCCAGCTGCCCTGAGAAGAGTAGTTAGTATTAAATGAAATATAATTTATAGTTAGAATATCTGCTGCTGCTGTTTACAAAGAAATAAAATAGTTCATCTGTATTTTCATTTACGAATAAGAGATAGTAATATGTTCAGTGAATAATATACATATCAAATAACAAGTCATAGCTTAGTTCAAGCTTAGGGAAATAGTCAAAAGAAAGAGCATAATAAGAATTATAGATGTCATTTATTGAATACCAGTTTTATGCCATGGACTGAGGTTGGAAATATACATTATCTCTAATTCTTAAACAACCTTGTGAGGGAGTTGCTCTTAGTCCCATTTTATAGGAAAAGAATAGGATCAGAAAGGGGAACTTGCCCAAAGTCTGGTAGCAGATAAGTAGGGCTTCATATAACATATACTGAGGTCTGTGAAGTTCCTGATCCTGTCTTGTGAACTTTTGTTCATTCATTCCACAAGCATTTTTTGAAGCCTACTGTGTGCCATACGACTATGTGAACATAAGATACAGTTCCTGCTCCTTGAGGGGTCTAGAAAGGCAACACTTATAGATAAGTAATTGTGATAATATTCTAGGTGGGGGCATAAACAGCCACATCATATAGGAAGTGACTGATTGCCTGGTGGGCATCAGAAAGGCTTCTGAGAGAATGTCATGTTTAAGCTGGGTCATAAGGAAGGACCAGAAGTTTAGTGGAGATAGACAAGGGTACTGCTGCAGAGGGGCATAGATGTGTAAAGGCCCAGAGGTTTGAAAGGTTTTGGGACATGGTGAGTCATTCACTGTGGATGAAGAATACGTTTGTCACGTAAGTAGGCTGAAAAGTTGGGCTTGGATCAGACTGAGAGAGGTATTTGATACCACACTTAGACCTCTTCCTCAGGAGATCCAGGAATGAATGATCTTAAAAGCAAGACTGCTATGCTCAGATTTGGCTTTTGGAAAATCGGTTTAGCAGCATTGTTAGAGATGGTGTGATATGGAAAAAGGGGCAAATGAGATGAATTGGCAAGCTATTGTGGTGGTCTAGGCAAGGGAGGAGGGCCTGAACAAAGTCAAGAAAATAAAGGAGACGTCCATTTCTGGAGAATGTTATGGCTCAGATTGGAGAACATTTGTGTGGCAGGGGATGAAGGAGAGGGAAGTTTCCCTGCTGACTTCTAGGCGAAGTTGGCTTGGCCCTGCTGCTAATCCATACCTTTCGCTTGTCCTGTCATTCTAAGGCAGTGTGTATGCCAGTTAGGATTTGCTGCATAACAAATCACCCCAAAGCTTAGTGACTTAAAAGAGCAACTGTTTATATTTCATGATTTCGTAGCTCAGCTGGGAGGGACTTCTAGTCTGTGCTAGCTCAGCTGATCCCTGCCAGGCTTGCTTGTGTTGTGCAGCCAGCCAACAGACTGTCTGGAGGCTGGGTAATCAAGGACTGTCTCACATGTCTGGCAGTTAACAAGCTGTCCGCTGGGTGATGGGGTGACTATGCCATGGTCTCTGGTATCCAGCAGGCTAGCCCGGACTTCGCAGTCTCAGGGTTCCAAGAGCAACCTGAGAGGAGACCACAGAGCTTCGTGGAGCTTAGGCCAAGAACTAGCCCACTGGCATGACAGCTTCATTCTGTTGGCCAAAGTAACTCCCAGGGCCAATCCAAATCCAAGATTGGGGAAATCAGTTTCACCTTTTGATAAGAGTAGCTGCAAAGAACTAAGGGCATTTTACAGTACACCATAATGGATGGCTGGGTTTATGACACTTTTGTTTTTGTTTTCCAGGCATATATGCGATTTGATGTGTTGGCATGTATTGAACGGGACGATAGATACCAAACAAAAGACACATTATTTTAGAAAGCATACCACAGATAGGATGAAATTAAGCAAAGTTGTCTGCTTCTGAATTAAATAATTCATTAACTAAGGATACTATTTATTCTTTGTCATCTATAAGTAATTATTAGGACTGATTGCTTTACAATAAATCATAGCTCTTTTCAATCTGTTCAAGTATGTTTGAATCTGTCTTGTAGAACAAGATGTATGTGATTCAAATATAGATAAGTAAATATCATTTAATATATATTGAGCATAATTTTAGAGGGGAAAACATATTCACATACTACAAATTAGAATCCAGTGGAAAATTTTAAGTCTGGATATTGCATAACAGTTTGCTAAGCGTAAAACAAAACATAAATTAAGATAATCGAAAAGAAATATGTTGGTATCTGTGAACTCTGGTACAAAGCAGAGTTTCAGTAGTAATACATTTAAATTTGAAATACAAGTAAATGATCCCAGATCCTATACTAAGTGTGGCCCATGACTTACCGTTTTATGAAAATTGCTGGTAGGGTGTGAATTGGTCATTTGTTGGGGTTTTTGTTGCCCTGCTCCACCACTAGGGAGAGGTATCATCTACTAGTTACATTTTCAGTGTTTCTTGCCCTACCTCCATTTTTATTATAATATAGACATGTTGGGCCAGGCGCAGTGGCTTGCACCTGTAATCCCAGCACTTTGGGAGGCCGAGGCGGGTGGATCACCTGAAGTCAAGAGTTCGAGAGCAGCCTGACCAACATGGAGAAACCCCATCTCTACTAAAAAAAAAAAAAAAAATACAAAATTAGCTGGGAGTGGTGGTGCATGCCTGTAATCCCAGCTACTTGGGAGGCTGAGGCAGGAGAATCACGTGAACCCAGGAGACAGAGGTTGTGGTGAGCCGAGATCACGCCATTGCACTCCAGCCTGGGCAACAAAAGCGAAACTCCATCTCAAAAAAAAAAAAAAAAAAAAAAAAAAGACATGTTTGGTCCAAGGTCATTTTTTGGATACATTTCTTGTATCTAAGGAATATGCCAGCAAACTAGTATTCTTTTAAAGCACGCTCCCCCAAAAGAAGATTTAGGATTGGCTCATCTCAGTGTTCCTAACCGCTAATAATAATAGCAAATATTCCTTGAGCACCAGATACCCCACACAGTGCTCAGCACTTGATCTAACCTCACCTGATCCTTACAGTAGTCTTGTGAGGTGATGGCTCTTTTTTTCTCCCATTTGCCAAGGAGGAAACAAAGGCCCCAAGGGTTTGCATACCTTGCCCAAGTAACCCAGCAAATGGGAGAGTTGTGGTCTTGGATCCTAGTTGGCTTCCAAAAGCCTCTGCCCTTAACCCTTCTGCCACGGTGCCTCCTTCACAAATGTCAGAGTCAAAATGCCCATCACTCCCTATTGAAGAAGGCCCAGGCCATGTTTGAGTGATACTTCTGATCGTTTCCTCACGTGTATGATTTTAGCTTTTTTAGAATACACATATCAGTTATGTTGCCTGTTCCTAGGAACTCACAAGCTTTAATTCTAAGTGTTCTTGAGTTCCAAGAAAATACAGAATATATTACTGTTCTGAATTTCTATTGTACCTTTTCAGAATGAGCTTCCTGAACCTGAACAAGACAATGGTGGCACCACAGAATCTGTCAAAGAACAAGAAATGAAGTGGACAGACTTAGCCTTACAGTACCTCCATGAGAATGTTCCCCCCATTGGAAACTGACACTTGGCTCCTTTCTTGTATATGGATTTTCTAAAAGCACACAGATAAAGCATGTTTTGTTTCAGTCTCCTAAATCAAATCTTTGAGTAATAAATCAGCACTCAAAAATGTATACCCATTTAGTTTGTGGTAGCAAAGTGCGATGTGAAAATGTTCACCAGAATGACAAACTGAGATTTCTCAGTAATGGTGAATATTTGGCTCTTTAAACCTAAAACTCTTCATTGAGTAGCTTGTATTTGAACAAGACTGGTTAAACATTTGCCTTTACTTCTGATTTTGCTTTACTGTCAAAGTTTAACACCTTCCAACTACTCATGTGTGTCCTGTAACACAGGGGATTGAACGTATGAGAGGGAAAGGCAAAGGAAAAAGGAAGCCAGATACTGGGAGAATTACTAACTTCTCATACTTCCCCACATTGAGAAGCATTCGGAGTGTATTTAGCCTGTAGGTGTTGTGATATGCAAATATTCCATTCCCTGGTTACTGGCATTCCTAAGATTCTTCGTGGTATTTTCAAACTTTGGATAAATTTACAGATTAGAAAGATATCTGACAGTTACCTCTGTTCTCCCTACAACTTCCTTTTGTGCTGCTGGAAAGGATCTTTGGCTAGGTGGACCATTAGTTTTATTCAGTAGTGGCATTTCCTATTTTCTCAAAGCCCTTTCAGTTATAACCACCCCACTATGGAATCAGTATTTAGTTACACATTTGTATAAGAACCTGTATTTTGAAAAACACATTTGTGTATATTTCCTGGAATTATTTGCCTGTTAAACAGTGTCTTTCGTGTGCTCTCCCCAGATTGTAAACGCTGTAAGAAGCAGCCCTGGCTGCCTGTATCTGTATCCCTTGTTGAAACTCTGAAAACACTGAATAACTAAAATCTCTTCTCATCCTTTTTATGCTGGGTCTTTTTGTTTACTTAGCTTTTAGGAGGAAGAGGTACGTGAAAAAACAAATTAGCTTATTTTAGATTTTCAATCACAAACATGATTTTAGCAGCTATCCTATAATCCAAACACATCCAGGCTGATTTCTTCTCTTTGCATCAGTAGTTCTACCTCGAAATCATTGATCTTCAGAATAAAGACCCCAGTCCCTTCAATAAGCAAAGAAAGACAACCTAATACAAAAGAGAATTACAATATTTCAAAAAAATTATACAAGAGAAAAAGCTTTTCAAAAAATTAAAGTGCCTAGAATGCCACAGTTCTTTCACATTCTTGTTAAATGAGGATTTTACAGCTTTCTTGTGGTATGTAATCTCTGAGACACATCTAAGAACTTGACAAATGTTCATGTGAATGCTGCCTAGCCTTTCCCTGGAATATTAGTAGACCAGTAAAATATGAAAGCTATTCTTGATTTCTGCTGAACCAGAATATGATGTCTGGAATACAGCTGTTGGTTTGTGTCTATGACACTCATCTGAGAACTGCCCCCACCCCCACGAATAGCCTCTGGGCAAGTTCATAAACTCATTGTATCGGGAATTAGGTGACCTAATCTGGGCTAGTCAGATTTTTGTCAACTAGGGCTTCGAAATCTTTGTCTAGGACTGGCTTGAGGATGATGGGCACAAGAAATGCTAAGTTGCTGTTACAGGGTAGCTTTCTTCAATTGTCTCTACCAAAACACTCAAAAAGGGAAGTATCTGGAGAGGGAGGCCGAGAGGCTGTGTGGCCTATTGGTTCCTGCCAGCTTTCCAGTTTAGAGCCTGCATATTGCTTTTCTCTGTGGGAGGCACCATGGCTGGCACTGGGAATATAGCAGTGAACAAAGTAAGTATGGCTTCTCCCTTCGTGGAGCCTTTAGTTGGGGAGACAAGCATTAAACCATTAGCCATACAAACACATAATTTCAATTTGGGGCATATGCTAGGAAGGAGAAATAGAAGATGTGACTTAGGTTGGGTTCCCAGAAACGAAGCCTGAGGCAGAGATTTCTTGTGCAAGTGATTTATTGAGGTGCTTTCAGAAGAGTCCTGTGAGGTAAACAGGATAGGGCAGGGAAAGAAGCTGAGCCAAGATGTGGTTTGAGCTGAAGTGTAGCTTCAGTCTGATTCGATGAGATTTCTGGACCATGATGACACCAAGAGTTTTCAGTCTGATTCGATGGGATTTCTGGACCATGATGACACCAAGAGTTTTCTCACCTTGAGGCAAGGGGTTAGGCCCTTGTACTGAGTATGAATTGGTCAGTCATTGGCTTGACCCCTCCCACAATCCCCCAGTGACAGCGTAACCTCCCAGGCATTGCCAGGCGACACGCCTCTGCAGAGTATACTACAGCTGTGAGCCTTTGACGGCTCCCCAGTAGCTGGGGAGATGGGTACTGACAGTGCTACTGCAGTATAGGATAGTGTGACTGGAGGGGATCTGATTTATATTGAATAATCCAGGGGAGACCTTGTGATTGGCAGCTTTTATAACACATAATTTGAAATACTAATTTTGTCTCTGATTTTTTTTCCACTCTCCAAGAAGTAACCAGGTCCTGTGTGCTTCCTGTTGCACAGCAGGAAGCAGACATGCTTAACAGTAACCCTAGCGCTTGTTTGGGAAGCAGGGGAGGGTGGGAGAGAAGAGGGTCTGCAGACAGGAGCCTCTAAGGAGGAGTGGAAAGCTGTGTGCCACTCGGTACCACAGTGAGATGGTGAACTTCAGAGTTTCATGGTTTGTTGGGTGCTCCAGAGGAAACCTGCATCTCAACACTGAGTCTTCCAGACGAGGCCAAAACCTCCAAGCTTGGAGCCCCCTCCTACAAGGGCCCCCTCAGACTTGGCAGTGAAGATAATAGCAACGACCCAGATAGACTGAAGAGTAGAGGTCTTTACCCATTTTTCCAGGTCATTCATGAGTGTCCTAAATGCTTGCAAGACCCTAAGAAGGGGAAGGGACACCCCAGTGACCACAGAATTGATTTCTGTTTGCAGTGCAGCAGAGTGAGGCCAAATGGACTTAATTTGCTCTGAAGAAAAGAAATATGCTATCTCTTGTACCCTCCTTGAGCTTGTGAGCCAACACCTGAAGGATGAGTAGTAGTAATAAGGGAAAGAATTGGGAGATGAGGATTGCTTACAGAGAGAGCTAACTGCATAAAGCCAGGAGGTAGAACTGGCATTATAAGCAAGGTGGGTAGGCAGATGTCTGGTTAAAAAAAGTTTTTCTAAGTCATTGAAAGGTTCTAACTAGAGAGAGTGGCCTGATCAGATTGGATTTAAATATATATATGTGTATGTGTGTGTGTGTGTGTGTGTGTATCCCTTTGGAGGTAAGAATAGAAGTAGAAAGACAAATTAGAAGAGCTTTGCATTGGCTCAAGTGAGAGATGATGGTAGTTTGGATTGGCAAGACAGGTAGAAGTAGAAGGACTTGAAATGTTTGTTCGAGGTGGAATTGTCCAGACTTGCACAGTGTGAGCACTACCCTCATGACCCAGGGGTTAGATCTCTGAGCTAGACACAGGACTAAAGGTACAGGCCCTATTCTCTGGAAACAGGGTCTGAGTCCAGGGGCTACCCATCCTTTGAAGCCCAACTTAGACTCACATTGTAATAGTATTGTAACAATGACACGATGGTTAATCAAGCACTTCTATGCACTTTAAACACATGAGTTCCAGCCCTGACATTCACTTTTTAAATGGATAGCATTGTCCTCGTTGATCAGGAGATGGTGACTTAAATGACTTGTTCCAAGTTAACATTAGAAGACTTATTCCAGGCTGGACATGGTGGCTCATGCCTGTAATCCCAACACTTTGGGAGGCCAAGGTGGGCAGATCACCTGAGGTCAGGAGTTTGAGACCAGCCTTGCCAACATGATGAAACCCCGTCTCTACTAAAGGTATATTAAAAACAAAAACAAAAACTAGCTGGGCATGGTGGTGGGCACCTGTAATCCCAGTTACTTGGGACGCTGAGGCAGGAGATTTGCTTGAACCCAGGAAACAGAGGTTGCAGTGAGCTGACACAGTGCCACTGCACTCCAGCCTGGGCCACAGAGTGAGACTCCGTCTGAAAAAAAAAAAAAAAAAAAATAGACTTATTCCAAGTCATTCAAATAGTAAATGGATTCCAACCGAGGATGTCTGATCCCAAAACCCGTGTCCTCTCCCTGGACCTGTTACGTTTCCTGTAAAACTTTCTGCGACATGGGAGGAAAATCCTACCAGAATACTTAGAACTTTAAAGTATGTACCTTGTTTCTAAAATTGAGACAGAGCTAGAAGCATTAATAGGAGCATGGGAGTCATGAAACATTTAAAGGTTCAACCTTTTATCAAACTCATATATAATGTCACCATGAGTCCTGTTGTCACCGGATTTTATACGAGATTAAATCTCTGTAGTTTCAGATTTTTGGTGCATTTGAGAGGATGGTTTAATGTCAATGCTACAATACCCAGCAGGGGGCGCTCAATTCCTTTTAGAAAGTTTGAATCACTGGCTGATTGTTAGCTCTGAACTCTGAAGATTCTCAATACATGTGATCTTTTGCTTGAAAGTGATTCTGCATACCTGGGCTGCCCAAAGTGCTAGGTAGCAGTTTATGTGAGGAAAACACAGCCTCTCTGGGATTCTGGCCAGCCAGGCTTGAACTGAGCAGCTCACCTAGTGGGCTCCTCACTCATGCTTTGTCGGTGGCAAAGTGAGAGCACCCAAAAGGTGAGGGCAGTTCAGAACTTTTGGTTAAAGAAAAAGAGGTCTGGAGCCAGGAATTTTGCTCACCTGTGTCCCCAACTTATAGTCAGGCCTGGGGCTCTTTCATTAAGCTATTTCTCAGATCTCTGCATGAAATCGTTTGGATAATTTAGGCATCATCCAGGAATAATCCATTAGGCTCTAGAAAGACTGTTTTTCTTTAAAAAAAAAAAAACAAAAACTCTAGGTTCAGGAGTTCATGTGCAGGTTTGTTAATAGAGGGACACTGTTGTCACAGGAGTTTTGTGTACAGATCATTTCATCACTCAGGTACTAAGCCTAGTACCCAATAGTTATTTCTCCTGATCCCCTCCCTCCATCACCTTCCTCCCTGAAGTAGGCCCCAGTGTCTGCTTTTCCCCTCTTTGTGCCTATTGGTTCTCATTATTTAGCCCCCACTTATGAAAACATGCGGTGTTTGGCTTTCTGTTTCTGCGTTAGTTTGCTAAGGATAATGGCCTTCAGCTCCATCCACATTCCTGCAAAGGACCTGATCTCCTTTTTAATGGCTACATAGCATTCCATGGTGATTATGTACCACATTTTCTTTATTCAGTCTGCTGTTGGTGGGCATTTAGGTTGATTCCATGAAAAGACTGTTTTTCAAAGCTTCCTTTCTTGATTTGGCCCTGCTTTACCCACAATTAAATTTGTTCCCCAGTTTCTCACTCTCACCGTGCCATACCCCATCAGTGAGCTCTCGAGAAAACAGTGGGTAGTGGCAGGCCTGAAAAGGCAGCTGGGTGATCTCCTAAAGGGACTTCATATCTTGTGGCCTTCCTGGCCCAGATGATGGATGGTCCTGACTTCTACACCGGAACCAGCCTGGACCAGCTGCTCAGGCATGCAAGCAAGGCAGTCGCCCTGGGCCTGCACTCAAAAGGGCCTGCATTTGGTATAATGCTCTGCTTTTGCTGTCTTGAAAGTGTTAATAATTTTTGTTTTGTTTTGTTTTTTTTTTTTTTTTTTTTTTTTTTTTTTTTTTTTTTGAGACGGAGTCTTGCTTTGTCACCCAGGCTGGAGTGCAGTGGCCGGATCTCAGCTCACTGCAAGCTCCGCCTCCCGGGTTCACGCCATTCTCCTGCCTCAGCCTCCCGAGTAGCTGGGACTACAGGCGCCCGCCACCTCGCCCGGCTAGTTTTTTTGTATTTCTTAGTAGAGACGGGGTTTCACCGTGAAGTGTTAATAATTTTTTAACAAGGGAGCCACATTTGCATTTTGCACTGGGCCCCATAAATTAGGTAGCTGATCCTTGAATCTATGGTATCCATCAGGGTTCCATGCTGGACCGTGACTAATTCAACCCAGCAAATGCCCTCACCTTAGAAATGAGAATTCAAGGGACTGTGTGTGTCGGCCTTTGGGGTGACAGAAAAGCAGCCAGGGCCAGGAGGAACGACAGGGAAAATGCTGGGGCAGACCCCCGGGCTTGCCAGAGTCCTGACAGGGGTTCAGGTCCTCAAATGACTTCCTAGGCAGTTGCTGAAATTGGTTCCTCAGCTCAACTGAACCATCTGTCTTTTTTGCCTCCTGAAAACTAGCCTGACTGACCATGGGAGGAAGGAGAGGTACAGAACTTGAAGGAAGGTTATCACCCAATCTCAGGGCATGTCCCTGCCTCAATTTCATCTGGCGCTTAGCCAACTGCTATATAACCTTGCAGTCTGTCACCCTGGTCACAGCAATGCAGCTGTTGCAGAATCGAGCCTCTGAGTGCTGTAGGTGTGAGAAACACAACTACATAGCTGGGACCCATGGTTACCCCATTCCTTCATTAGTTCTGCTCATTACTATAAGGATTTCCACCTAGATTTTTATTTTAGTTTACCAACTGGGCTGAACCGTATGAAAAAGCTGTTTTTATAAATCAAAACTAGTCAGATAATTGCAATTTCCTATGTTTTCAGCTAATATCATTACCAGGAGCCAATTGTGTGTGTATACAAACACACAGCACACACAAACCGGATTTGATGGGGCAGGGGGGACAGGCAAAGGGTGGAGAATTTGAAAACAACCAAATGACTCCAAAGGAAGTAGGGGAGAGGCTGACGTACAGACCCATCCCAGTTATTCCACGCCTTCCCTGTGACTCAGATCCCCTTTATCATGCTGCCACCACCCAAAGGCAAAAGGGGTTTTCCTCTGCCCATGCATGATCTCCTCTACCTTCTTGGCATCTCTGCCCATGCTTCCTCCTCACCTGTCATCTTAGTCTCCAGCAGTTCCCCTGTTCCCCTCCACCATGCCCACAGAGTGGTACTCACTCAAAGTGGTACACAGTCTAATGGCACAGGGCTTTTGGAGAGAGAGTGAGGTGGATGCATCCCTGCCTCTTGGCCAGTGAGGATGCCTGACACCTGTCATTGACTAACATCTGATGCAGCCTCCCTTTACTCAGCCCAGACAGACAGGAGGCATGGGTCTGCCTGATGAGGCTGTTCTTCCTGGCCTCATTGTCACCACTCTTGCCTCCCAGCCCCTATTCTCAGGGATGGGTAGATTTTAAGGATATTCTCTCCACTTACCCTGCAGCTCCCCTCTGGGCCGGGAGATTAGGTGCCTATTTTTTAGTTTGAGATCTCAGTCCAGGCATACAGCCATCATACAGCAAGGGCTCCAGGAGTGCAAGAAAAATGAGTCCCAGGCTGGCTTGTAGATTCTCAGATGGGCTCGAGGCAGAAGTGGAGAGGGCTGGAGCTCTAGTCTCTCTCCCTCGCATTGACTCTGCAGCCTGCCTCTTTCAATGAAATCAATCTCCATGTTTGTTCCTATTTCTCTCCTGCTTCTGTGTTTTCTCCCTTGCTCTTTTATTGTATTATTATTTTTTTTATTTTTATTTTTTATTTTTTGAGACGGAGTCTTGCTCTGTCCCTAGGCTGGAGTGCAGTGGCACAATCTCGGCTCACTGCAAGCTCCGCCTCCCAGGTTCATACCATTCTCCTGCCTCAGCCTCCTGAGTAGCTGGGACTACAGGTGCCCGCCACCATGCCCGGCTAATTTTTTTTTTTTCTTTTTTAGTAGAGACAGAGTTTCACCGTGTTAGCCAGGATGGTCTCGATCTCCTGACCTTGTGATCCGCCTGTCTCAGCCTCCCAAAGTGCTGAGATTATAGGCATGAGCCACCGCGACTGGCCCTCTCCCTCGCTTTTATTCAAGCATTTATCTAAACATCCTAGTCTATACATTGGACTTGTCTTTCTTATGTCATTCAAATTGCAATTATCTCTAAAGTAGAACTTACATCAAATTCGTATCTCATTCTGTTTTACATAATATTTACTTAAAATTATATATAAGTAAAATGTATATAGGCTGCCTCGAAGTACAGTGGCTAAGAGTACACACCTTTGAGGCAAGAAGGACCTAGGTTCAAAACCCAGCCAAGCAACACACCAGTCCATCCCCAAGCAGGTTATTTGCCTTTCTGAACCTCAGTTTCCTCATTGAAAAAGGGGTTGATAATACTGCTACATGAAAGGTTTCTTGGATGAGTAAATGAGACAATGCAAGTAAAGTGCTTAGAAAAGTTTCTGGCATGTGGTAGCACTTGGTAAATATTAGCCGTTGTTTTTAATGTAATACAATAAGTATTTCAAAAAAAGTTTACATTGACACTCTGAAGTCAAGCAAAGAATAATTTTATTATATAAATAATAACTTGCAGATAATCCTTAGGGATTATTTTACACAGTAGAAACAGCAATGAATTAGGAGACAGAAGACCCGGGTTCAGGTTCTGGCTCCACCATTTGCTGACTGTGTGACCAGGAGCCTGATTGTTAACTTCACTGAGCCTACTTCCTAGGGCTGGAGAGTACAAACATATGGAAAACTGTTTTGTAGTTATAAAGAACGATACACATTTAAGTGAAACATGATTTATTTACTTCATAACTGTGTAATTTCATTCTTAAATTCGTTTCATGTAGCATTTTATTATATGTGCTAATTTAAACCTAATAAATGTACATGTGGGCATATCTGTATCTGAATCTGCATAAACATCTTTTATAAAGTCTGGAAGAGAAGAAAAGAAGCTATTAGCAGGAGTTACTTCTAGGGACAAGATTAAACTGGTAAGGAAGTAAATCATCCCATCTTACTTTACATCCTTCTGAAAAGGCAATGAGGTTTGGGATAATTTTTTCAAGTAATAATGTTGATATTGTGAAAGTCAGAAAAGCATTTTTTTGTTTTGTTTTGTTTTTTGAGACAGAGTCTTGCTGTGTCACTCAGGCTGGTGCAGTGGCACGATCTCAGCTTACTGCAACCTCTGACTTCCAGGTTCAAGCAATTTTCCTGTCTCAGCCTCCCGAGTAGCAGTGGCACGATCTCAGCTTACTGCAACCTCCGACTTCCAGGTTCAAGCAATTTTCCTGTCTCAGCCTCCCGAGTAGCTGGGATTACAGGCATGTGCCACCACGCCCGGCTAATTTTGGTATTTTTAATAGAGATGAGGTTTTGCCATGTTGGCCAGGCTGGTCTCAAACTCCTGACCTCAAGTGATCCACCTGCCTCGGCCTCCCAAAGTGCTGAGATTACAGGAGTGAGCCACCGCGCCCAGCCAGAAAAGCATTATTTTAAAAAAAACTACTCTTACTGCCTTTGAATAAATATTTGAAATTTATGTTAAAACTTTTGTCTGCAACCAGTAACTTTTCATTCCTCTAACGTTCAGCAGTGAGCACTAGCTCTGTGCAAAGCACCCTGAGAGAAGCGTTCATAAGTCAGATGTGAATTGTGCCTGACATTACACTGTGTTAGACCAGATAAGACACCATATAAAAAGTCAAAATATAAGAAGAAAGTGATCAGTGTGCCCAGTGCACAATAAATGCTAAAGAAATACTTACTAGATAGATAGTGCAGTGGTGCAAGTAGGCACAGAGATGGATGAATTGATGGATGGATGGATGGATGGATGGATGGATGGATGGATGGATGGATGGATGGGTGGATGGATGTTGGCAGTACCATGGAAGAGGGGAGTCGGAAAAGAAATAGATCTCTTGCAGTTGAGGGAATTTAGGAAAGCTTTGTGGAGAAGGTAGCCTTTTGAAACAAAGGCCAAATTTGAACATCTGGAGATTAGAAGACGAGTTAGGACAGTACCTTATGGTGATGACATTCTGTCATTTCTGATTTTCTTTCTCCCTCTCTCTCTTCTTTTCAACTAAGGGGTAGTGCTGGTGTGTTTGGAAACATATGGGAGCATTTTTTTTTTTTTTTTGGTTGTCACAACGTCTGGGATGGTCGGGGGAGGTACCAGAGAATACTGCTACATTCAGTGAGATGTTGGCCAGGGTTAGTAAATATACTGCAAAGAAGAATTGTTCTATCCAAAACTCTGACAGTGACCACATTGAGAAATACCAGTAAGTGAGAGAAGCATCATAAACAGATGATTACAATGTCATTTAAAAACATCGCTGACATAGATACCTTTACAAGTTTTCTGCTTTTGTCGGCCAGTTCAGTTGATGTGACCTCCCGTCTAGGCAAAGGAGGAGGGAAGTAAGATTGCAAAGGCCTACGATGGGGCGGGGAGCAGTGCTGAGCAGACAGAGAACTAGTCTATGGAGACTGAACTTTGGTCTTCAGGAAAAGGGGGTCCAATCACGGCTTGTAATTAGGGGAATAATCTTGTCACATCAGTCCTTCGGGGAATATCAAACCTCTAATTTTTGAGCCTGTTGTGCAGCCAAAATGTGAAGTGATAACAAGTTTATTTTTTAGAGCTTCATCTTGGCTTTGCTTCAGAAAGCAGAAAGAGTTCATTCTATATTTTTTTAAATTCTCCTTTAAATTTTGTAAAATTTAATTTATAAAATAATAATTTGAAAGACAAATTATTCAACAAATTATGCTGAGACAGTGGTTTTCCATTTAGGAAAAAACAACAACCCAAGTTAGGATTTCAATAATTAAACATGAAAAAGTTGTTAAAGGTGTTAGAAGGAAATGTAGTTGAATACTTTAGGATATCCGAGGTAGGAGAAGCCTTCTTAAGTAAGTTACAAAAGCCAGGAAGCAGAAAGTACAAAAATAGAGCAAAAAATTTCGACATGACAAAAAATACAAATTTAAAAGAATAGAAGGTATTCATAACACGTATAAAAGACAAAAAAAGTTCCAGATAACCCATAAAACTTCTATAAATTAATAAAATATAACCCCAATAGAAAAATAGGCAATGAGTGCCATCAGGCAATTCATAGAAAAAAGATGGAAGACCTGAAAACATGATGATGGCGGATATTTCAGGCGGACTTTCCCTACTTCCCATGCTGCCACCTTGCAGCTTGCCTCACTGCATGCTGGCGCCTGGAAAGCCACAGCCTGCAGCGCCCTGGCTCCCTAAGAGCTGAGCCTCTGCCTGTGACCTGGCTTCTCTTGATTGGATGTACCCTCAAGAGACCTACTAACTCCACTGGCAGACAGAGTTGAGAATGTCCTTGTTTTTTGTGTTTTGATTGGGGTTATTTTGGGTTTTTTGTTTGTTTGGTTTTGGTTTTTTTCCTGCATTAACAACAGCAAAGACCTCAGTGTCTAGATCCAGTCTGCAGCTTTGTGGGTGTCATGGCCAGGACGTACAGCATCTACCACACAACTGAGGCAGTATGGTTCTGGAGACCAGGTATGGCTGAGGCTTCCCGGTTTCCGGATTGCTGAGCCAGCAGTTGGGACCCAGCTTCCCAAATCCCCAGCTTCCAGGTCATGAGGGAAGGGAAAGCTCCCTTGGTGGGTCCGTGCTGAGCTGGAGTTCTGAGAGTTAGTCCTCGAAGCTCATCCTGAACTTACCATTCTACCTTATCTGACAAAATGTTAAACACTCAATTCCCTATGTTAAATCACTTTCTATGTAAACTAAGGGAGTGGCTTCTGTCATTTCTAGCTGAACTCTGACACCTTCCTAATAATCAAAGAAATTCAAACTAAACCAGCAATGTTTATTATTTCTCATTCATTACAAAGTCAACACTTAAAAAGACTGACAAAATTCTACATTGGTGAGGATGTGGGGAAATGGAAATGGGCTACCTCAGAAAGCCTTTTTTGTTTTTGTTTTTGTTTCTGTTTTTGTTTTTGAGACAGGGTCTTGCTCTGTCACCCAGGCTGGAGTGCAGTGGTTCTATCACAGCTGACTGCACCCTTGACTACCCGGGTTCAAGCGATCCTCCCACCTCAGCCTTCCAAGTAGCTGGGACTACAGGCACAAGCCACCAAGCCGGACTAACCTTTTTTTTTGTATTTTTAGTAAAGGAAGAGTTTCCCCATGTTGCCCAGGCTGGTCTCAAACTCCTGGGCTCAAGCAACCCACCTGCCTCGACCTCCCAAAGTGCTAGGATTACAGGCGTGAGCTACCGTGCTCAGCCTGGAGAACCATTTTGAAGGTGGTTTGGCAGTATCTATCCAAGTGTAAAATGTGCCTCTCATCCAACCCAGTAATCCCACCTCTAGGTATCTGTCAAAGAGACATATTGGTACATGTCCTTAAGGCAACATTTCTCAAGGATATTAAATGCATCACTGTGAGTAATGGAAAAATAATACTAAGTAGCTGAAATGCCCATCAAGAGGGAATATTTAAGAAATTATTATACAACCATGCTTTGGCATGTTCTGCAGTAGTCAAAGAACGAGGCAGAGCTCCAAATACTAATATGGAAAGATCCCAGACACATTTCCAAGTGAAAAATAAGCTGCAAAACAGCACGCATAGTATTATATCATTTATGTTTAAAAACACATGTCACAAAAATATATATTTCTGTCTAAACACACGTATGTCTAAATAAACTCACAGTTCATGAGAGACACAAGCCAAGCAGCCCTGGGGAGTGGGGAAGGTGAGATGAGGAGGGGTTCATGCCTGGGTTTTGCTTATACTCTATGTGTCTGTACTATTCAGATGTCTGAATATTTTACAATAAGAATATATTCATATACAGTCATGTGTCACTTAATGACATGGATATGTTCTGAGAAATGCATTTGCATTATTAAGTGATTTTGTTGTTGTGCAAACATCACACAGCACAGTTACATAAACCCAGGTGCTAGAGCCTACTGCACACCTAGGCTCTATGGGATAGCCTCTTGCTCCGAGGCCACAAACCTGCACAGCATGTTACTGTACTGAATACTGTAGGCAATTGTAGCACAGTGGTAATTACTTGTGTACCTAAATATATCTAAACATAAAAAGATACAGTAAAAATATGGTATTCTAATTTTTTTTTTTTTTTAGAGACTTAGTCTCACTCTGTCGCCCAGGCTGGAGTGCAGTGGTGTGATCTCGGCTCAGCGCAACCTCCACCTCCCGGGTGCAAGCGATTCTCGTGCCTCAGCCTCCCAAGTAGCTGTGATTACAGGTGCACACCATTGCATCCAGCTAATTTTTGTATTTTTTTTTTTAGTCGAGACAGGGTTTCATCATGTTGGCCAGGCTGGTCTCGAACTCCTGACCTCAGGTGATCCACCCACCTTGGCATCCCAAAATGCTGAGATGACAGGCAGGAGCCACCACACCTGACCTGGTATTATAATCTTATGGGACCACCATTGTATATGTAGTCTATCGTTTACCAAAACATTGTCATGAAGTGCATGACTGCATTATGTGATTTCATTAATGCATAGATTACTAGGTTATAAAATGCTATAGGGACAAGATCCCAACTTTCAAATGTCTAAGCAAAGGGTATGTATTTATCTCTCCGTGTATCTAGAAAGAGAGAGAGAGAAAGGAAAAATGACAAAATGGAACATTCGTTGGATCTAAGTGGAGTGATATGGCTGTTCATTGTACCATTCTTACAACTTTTCTATACTTTTAAAATTTTTCATAACAAAGTTAGAAATAAAAACACATCAAATACACATCATTGGACACACACATTCTTTTCCTGTGCATGCAGATTTTTCCAGATGTGGGAGCAAAGCCTGTGACTTGCTCATCTTCAATTATGGCCAAAAGGCATTGGCAATCTCTCCTTGTACGCTTGTTAGAGTAAGTATCGCCTCGCTCCTGTGGCCAGTGTCTTTAGAAATCTGCAGAGGCCTCCCTGTACACTAAACAAGGTGGACAGCCCCTCTGCAAGGCATGGTCTGGGCCCAGCCTGTTGGGGAACAGAGGCCTAGCTGGCCCTCTGCCCCTCTTCCTGCAGAGGCAGCAGAGCCCATGGCCCCTTTAAGGCACCTTTGCCATCGAACATGCCCCCCTACATGTGTTTGGACGCTCCCTGGTGACAGTGCCCAGGGTTGCTGCACTCGGCATCCCTGTGTGTTCATGTTCATCCCTATAAACATGCCCCCCATGTGTGTTTGGACTCTCTCCGGTGATGAAGCCACGGGGCTGCTACCCCTGGCATCCCTATGAAGGGCCAAGTGACCCTTGGCAAGAAGAGAAGCTGCAGGCCCCTTCAGGGCCACACCACGGGTCTCTGACAGAGTCCATTCGCTGGAGCTGCTATTCACAGACCCCTCACTTGCTCCTCAGGCTGGTGTTTATTTTTGAGATAGTAGTTTGGGGAGAATGGGGAAAAATGAATTGCAAAAAAAAAAGGAATTGGAATTTTAATGAGAACCATCTGGAGTGTTTTCCAAGGGTGTAATGTTTGGTACAAGAAAGTAATTCCTTAGCTCAAATGAGGAGAAGAGAAATGAAGGAAACTCTTATATTGTGCTTATTCACCCCCCTGCCAAAAAAACGACGCTGAGCAGAACCACCTAAACATGCAAATCACACACGAATGAGGGTGTAGTGGGGGCTTTGGAAACAGGAGAGCCCGAGATTCTGGCTCTGACTTGCCGCAGCAAGGAGAAATGTTTTTCCTCTGCCAAAGAGACTTTGAGGGATGCGTTGTGGTGGGCCTGGGGCCAGTGCCTGGAATTTGGGTAACCATGGAAACAGACCTGCGGGTGACAACAAACACAAGATGGAATTTCAGCATTAGCAGACAGGGCAGAGGAATGGGAAAGTTCGGGGAAAGTTTTTTTTTTTTTTTTTTTTTTTTTTTTTTTAACCCTGGGGAATAGGGGAATGAGGGAATGAGGGGAGGTACAAAGAAAGTCTCCGTGCTCTGAAAAAGCGCTCCCACCCAGCACCCCAGTGGAGTCACAGGAAACCAGATTCTCCAGAAGTCTCTATTTTCACTCTACCTATTTTCTTCATGTATTTATAGCCCATCTCATTCCACTAAGGATTCCATAGGGATCTAAAAGCACTTCCCAAGGGGTCTCAGTACACAATTAGATCCCTGTCCTTGGGCCAGCAGGTGACAGGATG
Source organism: Macaca thibetana thibetana (assembly GCF_024542745.1). Taxonomy (NCBI): domain Eukaryota; kingdom Metazoa; phylum Chordata; class Mammalia; order Primates; family Cercopithecidae; genus Macaca; species Macaca thibetana. The sequence continues at coordinate 37,085,012 of NC_065579.1, read as the reverse complement.
CAACATAATCACATATTGTGAAGACAGCCACTCTATTGGTGCATCTCAGTTCATCCTCACAACAGCCCTGCGGCCCAGGAGGGCAGGTCCCCACCTTACCTCTGGGGAAAAGGAAACTGAGGAGCCAGCTGCCCCAGCTGAAGCCCAGCCTCCTCACACCATACCACTACACCTATAATCTTTATTCTGGGAAAATTTGAATAATTATGGTAGCCGACATTTATGAAGAAGAGGAGCAAAACCCTACATGAACCAGTGTGCGAAGGTCAACTATCTGTGTGGTTGCAGGAGTAGGCGTGTGTTTCTGCTTCAAGGACATTTGATTGAATGGGAAAGGATTTATGCGATGGGAGGAAGAAATTTTTACAGAGTTATTAGGCATAAAAATTAAAGAAAAGAAACCATGGACTTGAGAATTTTCTTCTCTGAGGTTTTTGGAAGAGGAATAGCTGACATCCGTTTAGATGCCAGAACAAATCAGAGCCTGAGATTGAAAGAAGCATAAAAACATCCACTACAGAATCCTTCCTTTGCATATGGGGAAACCAAGACAGAATTGGAACTGGAGGCTGAGCACAGTGGCTCATGCCTGCAATCCCAGGACTTTGGGAGGCCAAGGTGGAATGATTGCTTGAGGTCAGGGGTTTGGGACCAGCCTGAGCAACACCGCAAGACCCTGCCTCTACTTTAAAAAATGAAGAAGAGGCCGGGCGCGGTGGCTCACGCCTGTAATCCCAGCACTTTGAGAGGCCGAGACGGGCGGATCACGAGGTCAGGAGATCGAGACCATCCTGGCTAACACAGTGAAACCCCGTCTCTACTAAAAAATACAAAAAACTAGCCGGGTGAGGTGGCGGGCGCCTGTAGTCCCAGCTACTCTGGAGGCTGAGGCAGGAGAATGGCGTAAACCCGGGAGGCGGAGCTTGCAGTGAGCTGAGATCCGGCCACTGTACTCCAGCCCGGGCGACAGAGCGAGACTCCGTCTCAAAAAAAAAAAAAAAAATGAAGAAGAAAATAAAATAACTTAGTGGGGTGTGGTGGCATGTGCCTGTAGTCCCAGCTACCCAGAAGCTGAGGAAAAAAGATTGTTTGAGCCCAGGAGTTCAAGGTTCATGCCACTGCACTCCTGCCCGGGTGACAGAGCACAAACTTGTCTCAAAAAGAAAGAAAGAAAAAAAAAAAAGAAAAAGAAAAAGAAAAAGCTTGCAATCAGAAACTGCAGTCCTGGCTAGAGACATGAGGTACTTTTCTTGACAGGATGTCCCAGGAGAGAGCCCAGAAACAAGCCCGTGGGTCTATGTCTCCGAGTCTGATTGGCAGGGTTAAAATAGGAGGCCGAAACAACCGTTTTGGAGAAGAGGATCATTTTGTCTGAAATCAGAAAAGGAAAAAAAAAAAATGCATAAAGCAGTGACATTCTTCAAAACCGAGATCCAGTTTCACTGTTATGACCATCCGTAGTTAAGAAGCGCCTCTGTTCTAAACAGAGAGACTCAACAGTTAAGAATTTAGCAAAAAAGATAGTTTGAAATCAGCAAAGTTACATAACTTTGTTTCAAGAAATCCTCTTGAAACTTCATTAGCAAAAAATGTCCCTAAATAAGCCAACAGGAAATAAGAAGTGCAGGAATTTCTGGAAATGGAAGGGTGTTTTTTTGTTTTTAAAGGAAACAAAACAAAACAAAACAAAACAAAACCTTTTTAAGGAATACGGAAGCCCTGACCCACATAAAGATAGGGTTTCAGTAAAACTAATTTGAGACCAAAAGGGAAAGTGTGAGACTCTCAGCAATGAAGTGAGTGCCCAGGCCCTGAGGCCTTTGTGTGCACTGCTGAAAACAAACAGCAGCCCCCTAACAGGGGCTCAAGCAAGGGAGCCAATTTTACACCAAAGACAAAACTTCATTCACTGAAACACAGCAAATCTGCATGAGATTTTCTGTAGCCCTGTTGGAGTCTAACTGCCGAGAAATTTAAAAATTGTTTCACAGAAAACCAAATATCACATGTGCTCACTTATAAGTGGAAGCTAAATATTGGGTACATATGGACATAAGGATAAAAACAAGACACCGGGGACTCTAAAAGGAGGGAGGGAGAGAATGGCGCAAGGGCTGAAAAACTTCCTATTGGGTACCATGTTCACTGTCTGGTGTGATGGGATCAACAGAAGCTGAAACCTCAGCATCATGCAACATGCCCTTGTAAAAAACCTGCACATGCACCTCCCAAATCTGAAATAAAAATGGACTTTTTGTTTGTTTGTTTTTGAGACAGGGTCTCGCTCTGTTACCAGGCTGGAGTGCAGTGGCATGATCTTGGCTCACTGCAACCTCCACCTCCCAGGTTCAAGCGATTCTCCTGCCTCAGCCTCCTGAGTAGCTGGGATTACAGTCGCAGACCACCACGCCTGGCTAATTTTTGTATTTTTAGTAGAGATGGGGTTTCACTATGTTGACCAGGCTGGTCTCAAGCTCTTGACCTCATGATCCATCCTCTTTGGCCTCCCAAAGTGCTGGGATTACAGGCGTGGGCCATCATGCCCGGCCAAAAATTGACTTTTTAAAAAGATAAATAAAAATAAAATTTGTTTCAGCTTTTAGCATTCCAGGAATACTTGCTATTTATCCTGAAATAATTGATTTTCCCTAAAGCTCTGTTTTGTAACTTTTTATCTTGAAAACCCTAAGGGGTGAGGGAAGGAGGAGAGGGCCATTCACTTTCTCAGTAAATGTTTTTGACAACTTACTAGATGCCAGGCCCTGAACAAAGTGCTGCTATCATTTCTGATTATTGCCCCTTGGCTTAATACAGTATCTGAGTTTTTAATATTAAAATGTAAAGTCTCCTGTGACCCTGTAAGCCTCCCATAAAATGTTGAGTTTTCTACCTCCTAATACGGTTAAGTACTATGGGCCACTGCCCATTCCTAATGAGAATCTTCTGTCTATGATTCATGGATTAACCCCTATAAATGGCTTCATGTACATGCCCAAAATATGTGGATCCACAAGAGGTCTGAGAGTTTCATGTCAGTGTGTATCTGCTCGTGAGAAAGTGTGTGTGGGAGGAAAGGAAGGAGTAGAAACTGTTTTCATTTTAAAAAGCCAGAGGGGCAAACAGAAAAGTATTCATAGACATCACTAAAGGAGTGAGTTTGTAGGGCAGAAAGAGGAAAGGAGCCAGTGCCTTTCCAAATCGTAACCCCGCTAGTCCTTGAAAGGGACTAAAGGTCCTTCAGGAGAAGCCATGGGCTGATCATTATGCTGAGAGAAAGGTCCCCGTTGCTGTTGGTCTCCACACCTGTCCATCCAGCAATACCAGCCTGAGTTGAAAAGGGCCTTGGAAAAGGGCATCTCAATCCAGGGTGCCCAGAGGTTTGTCATGAGAAGCGTCCTCTAGGCAGAAGTGTTTCTTTCTGACCAATTCCAGATCATAGCCATTGGATGAGCAGAAGCCTGAGTCCAGACGTGTTCTGGGTGAGGAGCAGCCTGCAGACCTCTCCTGTGCCCTCACTGGTCTGTCCCCATGGTTTTCTTCCAGCTTTCATGAGAAGAAACGTCGGAGCTATTGCTCTAACGTTCAATATTGTGTGAAATTTAAGAGTATCTCTTCTGGCCAGGTGTGGTGGCTCACGCTTGTAATCCTAGCACTTTGGCAGGCTGAGGTGGGCAGATCACCTGAGGTCAGGAGTTCGAGACCCGTCTGGCCAACATGGCAAAATCCCCATCTCTACTAAAAACACAAAAATTAGCCAGGCATGGTGGCAGGCACCTGCAGTCCCAGCTACTCGAGAGGCTGAGGCAGGAGAATCACTTGAACCTGAGAGGTGGAAGTTGCAGTGAGCTGAGATCGTGCCATTGCATTCTAGCCTGGGCAACAGAACGAAAGTCTGTCTCAATAAAATAAATAAATAAAATAAAAAAGTATCACTTCTGTTTTTGCCAAAATGCCTGTGTGCAGCTGGAGTTTTCAACAATAATTCTGATGAATACTGTGAACCAGAATATACTGAGCTCCACTTTTTATTGGGCAATCAACTACAGATGCTCAGTTAAGAAACTCATATCAAGGAAATAGGTATGATGTAATATCATTGTATTAAGATGCTTTTGGTTGCAAGTGATCTGAAACCCAACTAAAAGGAGCTCAAACAATAGGAAGATTTCTTATTTCATACGAGCAACCCAGCTCTAGGGTTGGTTAATTTTCAGCAACTAAACGACGTCACCCAGAACTCAGGTTCTTGTCCCTGTTTAAGATTGTTGTGTAATTCGCAGCTCTCAGCTTGCTCCCCTCATGATTATGAGATGGTGACCACATCTTTGGACAATATATCCTCATATCAGAGCAGATTATCTTTTCCCTCTGGTTCAGGGATAAGCAGATGGCCAAATCAGAGCCAAAGATAGCTGAGTGGGGAAAGTGAAACAGAGGCAAGCATCCCACCCCCACCACATGCACACGCATGCTCACTTACACACACACACACACACACACACACGCGCACACAACCTGGATGGATATAGCCATGAAGGCTGCCAGCAGCCATTTCAGAACTATGTGGTGAGTGCATACTCGAGAATGACCCAACCGTTCAAAGGAGAGAAGAACCAAACCAAGAGACAAGATGGAACTGGATATGAATGTCCTATTGAACCCACACATGCCCATGGACTTTTTAGTTACATGGGCCAATAAATTCTCTATTTGACCAGACTTTCTGTCACTAGGAACCCTGGGAATTTATTCCTACACCTTATATGTCAAAGTTAAAAATTGCCAACCCTAGACTCCAATGTTTTTTTTTTTTTCTTTTTAAAAATTACTGTCTGCGACATACTATAATATATCTGACCGGTACTCTTTAAAACTATTGAGGTCATACTAAAGAAAGACTGAGAAATGGTCACAAAATGAAGGAGACTCAGAAGCCATGATAACTAAATGCAATCTCGGATTGGATCCTGGAACAGAAAAAGGATTTCAATGAAAAAAACTTGGAAAATCCAAATAAAGTCTGTAATTTAGTTAGTAGTACTGCACCTGTGTTAATTTTTTAGTTTTAGCAAATGCACTGTCCTCACTTAAGATGCTAACATTGAGAAAATCTGGGTGCAAGATAATATTAGGGGAAGTCATCTATCTTTGTTACTTTCCTGTGAACCTAAAATTATTCCAAAATTTTAAATATCTTACTGGTCACTGATATTCCAAAGTCCAGTAACCGTGCAACTAGTCTGACTTCAATTCACAGATAAGAATGCTAAGTCTCAAAGAGGTTAAGGGACTTGTCTGTGGCATCTGGCGATTCACATCAGAGCTGAACTTGGGACCCAGGTCTTATCACCTGGATGTACAGCTCACAGTGAAGCCCAGGGATCCAGAAGTCTTTCTTAAAAGATTTAGTTCCCATGGAAACAGCTCCTCGCTAAACACACTGCATTCCCTTACTGCTCACTATATTAGCTCTGGACTACTACATCTCGAAGTCCATTTTTCACATTGATAAATTACATAATTATAGCAGTTCGAGAATGTGCTATAACACCATGCAAAAGGAATTTGCACGAGAAATTTATACTAACATATGGTCAATGGATTAACATTAACCATAAATAGAAACCATCAAATTCCCTGGTCCCTGCTTCATTTGAATTAAGCATTTTCTGAAAAGCAATACATGAAAAATGTCCGTGCAGAATAAACTCAACACAATATTTTTAAAGAGAGATTTTGAAGAGGTTATAAGCCAAATAACTTAGGAGGGAGTGAACATTATAGAGTCTGGAAAAAAACTATACCAGATGACGCAAAAATTGGTTCTAGTAATGACAGACACTGATGTCAAAGATTCATTTGTAAAGTTTGGATAAAATGTGTTTCGTAAAATTTGAAGGAAAAAAATCAGAATAAGCCTCAGGTCTCTAAGAATAATCTTCTCTATCACCATGAATTCCTTCATGTCTGATTAGAGTTTAATAATACAGCTGTGGGGTGGGACAGTATTCCTTAATTTGAGGAAATGGGAGATTCTTCTGATCTACTTGCTTTCGCCTGAAACCATACCAGTCCTATCCTGCAGGATCCCCTCCCTATAACGCTTCTGTCATCTTTGCCAGGGCACCCTGCGCTGGGCACAGTGTCAGCCTCAGATGTTAGTTGCCTCCTCTCCTTCTTTTCCCCACCCAATAATTATTCCTCTTCCATCCTGTGAGCACTAGCCCCAGGGCAGAGCCCAGGCATCCTGCCGGAATGCTGATTACAGAATGTCAGAACCCAGGGGATCCCTGAGAAACACAGCCTGAGATCTGCTAATGAGCACCCTTCCCTATAATTGCTGGTGACTATTGGAATTATCTGATCAGAGCTATGACAGTATTTCCCCTTCCTGGGCATAGAGTTGATTTAGGAAGCACATCTTGATAGAGGAAAAAACCATAATTTCTGACGTTGGCTATACTGTCCTTCATTAGCTAATGGTTATATGACAGAAGATAAAAAATGATCTTGACAGGCAGGAATAATGTGTCCCAAATGGCAAAATGTAATTTAGAAAGAATGTAGGCAGTACCCTACAGTGAAGTTCCAGAAGTGCCCTGCGGAGGCTCAGGAGGCGGCCTGTGACGGCAGCAAGAGCTGAGGCCCAGGCCTCAGGACTACCAGATCCCATCCCAGCAAGCCTCGGATCGACTGGCCATGCTTGGACAAATGACTAGCTTCACTGGACTGCAGTTTTCTCATCTGGAAAGTGAGAACCTCAAATGGGTGATTTTTCAAGTACTTCCCAAATTAAAAACAATTATTTGCCAACAGTAGGGGGATAACCTAATAAACTATGGTGCATCCTCAATGATAGAATATCAGGCAGCTATTATAAGTCCTATGTTTCCCAAGAATAATTGATAACCTGAGAAAGTGCTTGCTACATCAAGTTAAATTAAAATAAAAAGTAGGGGGAGAAATTAAATATGGATTATGGCTCAAAGGTTGCTAAGAGAAATACATGCCTGAGAGAGAAAAAAGACTAGGAGGCACAAAAAGTATTAGCAATGTTAACCATGGGTGACTTATTTTTTATTAATTGAAACACTTAAAATTGTATGTATGATTACAAAGGCAGTAAGTGTTGGATTAGAAATTCCAATCATGCACGAGTACAAAAAGTAAAAATTAAACTTTCTCCTCTCACTTCCATGGCCACTCAACAGCCTCTATTAACATTGTGAAATAAATAACATTTCACCAGGTATGAAGCTGAATTTCCTAAAAACCTCCTTTATTTTAGGCAGTCTGCAAAAAGAAGCTAGAGACATAGTTAGTTCTTATTAGTAGTAGTAGCAGTAGTTTTTTTGTTTTGTTTTGGTTTGGTTTTTTTGAGACAAGATCTGTCTCCGTCACCCAGGCTAGAGTGCTGCGGCGCGATCACGGCTCACTGCAACCTCCACCTCCCAAGCTCAAACCATCCTCCCACCTCAGCCTCCCACATAGTTGGGACCACAGGGGTGCGCCACCACAGCTGGCTAATTCTTTTGTATTTTTAGTAGAGATGGGGTTTCGCCACATGGCCCATGCTGGTCTCGAAGTCATGAGCCTAAAGCGATCTGCCAGCCTCAGCCTCCCAAAGTGCTGGGATTACAGACATGAGCCACCACACCCAGCCTAATTCTAATTTTTTTCACTGTAACTTAATGACTTTCCTAAACTACCTTCAATAAATACATTGTTTTTCTAACAATAAATAAAGGATGACATTTCTATGAGGCAGGTTTCTAATGAAGCAGAATTGAGAGTTATAGTGAACCTCCCAAAACAAAACTACCACAAGTGTAGGTAGGTAGGGATGGGACCTCTGGCCAGGATGCTGTGCTGAGTTAAATGACCAAAGAGGAAAAGGATTAGAGGTTTATGGTATAAGGGGTGCTGGAGAACGTCCTGGCCCAGCCTTTCTAGGTGGTGGAGAGGCTGGCAGAGTGAATCAAAGGAGCCATATCTTGTGAAGGTAGGAAAAGCTGGAGTGGCTCCTGAGACCAGACTATGAAAGAGAACACCAACCATGAAAAGCAGGTACCGTGACATGTTACACCGGGAAAGCAAGGACGAACACATTCCTCAAAAAAAAAATTAATTTCTTTTTCCAAAACTGAAACAACAGATATGATTTTGTTCTACTCCAACTTCCCTGTGCATTCAGAGTGCCTAGATTTTGGTCCCTAATAATAAGGAAACATTGGGGAGGGTTTGGAACATCCTCTAGTTGCTGCCAGAAGGCAAGGATGTTTTCTGGGATGTTCGAGGCAGTGCCGATAGAACAAGGAGCTGGCTTGTTGGGCCTCCCACAGGCTGAGCTGGGACTCTGAGCATCAAATGGGGAATCATAAATGTAACTGGTTCAAACACTTCGGCTTATGAAAAGCCAGAGGACAATAATACTCAAGAAAAAGTTAATATCGAGACTACAAATGACCTGGTTGAAAATAAGGAGAAAAAACAACGAACATGATACAATAGATTCTTTTTAAAGTAATTTTAATAGATATGAGAGAGACTGTGTGTGTATACTTATATACACACATACCCATATCCACACACCTGTGTACACATATGTAGGGTTATTTTATTTCTTCTGTTAAACAGATATTTATAAAGTAAAAATAAGTTCTTCAAGTGTAAATTTTTTAGAAAACAGAAATTGTGACTAAGCCAAGGAAAGCCGGAAAAGTAAGTTACTGTTCCAAGAACAAGACCCACTGACCGGGACCAGAGGCCACAGACAGAGTCTCGTGGGAAGAGGCCAAAAACTGGCCAGCCAGGGTGGTCACTCACAGTAGCCAGTTAAAAGAAGGCAAGTGTGGGTTCCAAGAAAACAAAGGAATCAAATGTCCCAAAGATGATGCTGACTGGCCCCATCCGACCTCAAGCTACTCATAAAGATACACCTGCAGGGATCCTAACCAAGCCCAAGAACCACAGTGGCAGGGCAGAGGGTCAGGGAGCCAGTGTGCAAACGTTAAGGGTCAATCATTTCTGGAAAGACACCTTCCTTCTGAAAATTAAAATCTACACCAATTCCAGGAAACTAAAAGTTAAGCTAAATCACCAGAGGGCTTCAGCCTCAGCCTGACTCCCAGAGGCTGGGATTTAAAGTACAAGTTCCTGGTCCTGCTCAATAATTTACACCTCACATCCCACACTCTTGGCTACTCTAAATGATTGATTGTTTTTTTCCTTTGGGGGTGGAAATCCTAGGAAAAGAACTTAAATGAGAAATTAGAATATAAGAAAGAATAAGGATACAAGCAGATAAAATAAATAAATCTAGGTACCAGCACTTTAATAAATGGTTTCAACATAAGTTTAATAATTAGTTTTATAATCACTGTGATATTTGAGTTGTTTTTAGAAGTATCTGAAGCATTTAAGAAAATCTGATATAATGGATTTATAATTTTAGAATATGATAAATATCTAGAAGATTAAATACTTTGCAATCAATTGGAAACTTTTAATCAAATAAAGTTTTGATTTATAATTGTGTGAATATTGTGTGAACATATTGAGAAATATGCAGCATTTAGTTAATGGAATGCTAATTATTTGATAAATTTGGAACATGAATAAATCATTACATAGAGTACAAGAGTAGTAATTCTTCATCAACCTCAAAAGCCTTCAAACATTAAAGACTTGTTTATGCACATGCTTGGAGGCCAGATATGGCCATACTTTGTTAAGGACACCATTGGCTGAATTGCACCAGGATGTGGGGAAGGAGAGGAGTGGAAAAATCCATCTCCATCCTAAGCAGAGGAACCCCTGCTGCTGCCATAGGCAGCCCCCTGAACAGGAGGCTCAGTCTCAGCTGGTCAAGTTTTTACATTTGACCAGTGGTGTGACACCCTTCTGTGGTGAGGGTGGCAGCAGAAGCAGCAAAAGTGACAGCATGGAAACTTCATGCATCTCAGAAGCATTGGATGTGATGCTTGATCTCTGGTTTCTGAAATAGGTTGGAGTTCTACTTTCACGCCCAACACCACGCAGTGTTTCTACCAAAGACGAAACACAGTAAACATAAGTTAACAGCTTGGACACTTCTTGGTTTATCCCAGCAGGGTAGACCCCAGGAAGGAAGAAAAGATGAGTTGGGATTGGAGACTTGAAGTCTTCCATTGGAATACTGCATGAAGAAATATAATCTTAATTGTAACCAAGCTGACAAAGTGGGAAATATTGGTTACTTTTAAATCTGTGGCTCAGTTGAAGTGCTGTTGTTTTATCCCCAAGGTGTCTATTCACTTTTATCTCCAGCTAGCTATACCCCATTTCTCCTCCAGGGGACCCCCTCTCCTTCATGCTCAGTACCACTCTGTTCCTGAAGCAGTTGTTCCCTTCCCCCTGCCCTACCACAGGAATGTAATCTGGACTGGCCAATCAAAGCATGGCGTTTAAACTCTGATGTGAGCCTCGTGCTCCCGGAACAACCAAGTGGGAGGCTAGAATGAACCCAACACAAAAGAAGGCTGAGCCAAAGACTGGGAGAACCAGCCTCTGAACTTCAACTGTGCTGATGCATGGACTTTTCAGTTAGATGAGCCCTTAAGTTTATTTGTTGGCTTAAACCAATTTGATTTGGAATTTCAGTCATTTCTTAGTGAAAAAATCCTAATGGATATAAGTGTATCCGAGGCTTCTAAGGATCTGGAAAGTTCACCAGGGAGAACAGCTGAGGTGATGTTATCCTGGGGTAGAGAAGACTCTAAGACTGCAAGCTAACTCTCCTCAAATATTATGCTAATGAATGTTACTGGAGGATAAACTCAATAGGTAGATGAGTTTTCTAATAACTAAAGTTGTCCAACAAAGGAACCACCTTCTTCAGAAGGAGATGAACTCCCCAGACAAGGATGGACAACCACCTGACAAGGACATTGGCACTGAGATTCATTCACTGGATGGGAAGCATGAATTTCAAATGACTCTTTTGACACAAACAGTTAACAAAAAGTAGAAGAAAAACATCACTAGGGAAAATAAGTGGAGATGCTACAAAACTCTGCAAAGCCTTGGCTTACCCAATGAGAAGCTCTGGTATAGTTTTTTGAATCTGACTTATCTATAGCCTCCTGTTGATTAGCAAGAGAGTTAACGTGGAAGTCGGTGGCATCAATGAGAAGAGTAAAGGGCTAAACACTTCCCTCTCGTATAACATGAACTGTTTATATGGGGATTCTGTAGCTGTGGTGGAATGCCAAGTTTGCAAAACCACTCAGCCACCATGATAATGAAATATTATGGAAGGGACCAGCCAGAAGCTTGGCAGAAATGAAGAATTCTAGATATACCTGCATATATGTGTGACTGTGGAAGTGACCAACACTGTCTCAGATCCCACAGCCTATCGTCAATCAGCAATTTCTACACAAACAGGCCCCTGGTGTTAAGTGCCTAGAGACTGAGAGAGGCATGGAGCTAATGATGTTTTCATTAGTTCATAAGTTTGGTTATTATCATGTAATCTGGCCTCTTCTACTTCTCTGTCCTGTCCTCTCCCCGAGTCCATTGCTCTTCAATCACCTGGACCTTCCTTTGATTCCTCAAACACATGTAGCTCATTCTTACCTCAGCTTTTGCTCTTCCCTCTACCAGGAAAGCACCATCCCTATGCCTTTGTGTGGCTAGCTTTTGGGGGTTGTTCAGGTATTAGCTCAAATGGCACCTGCTTGGTGAGTTCTTTCCTGACTACCAGTCCAAATTAGCAAACTCCTCACTAACCCATGTCTCTAGCCAAAAAGAACCCATCCCATCCTCTCCATCACATTGTCCTGTCTTATTGTCTTCCTGGAACTCATTACTATCAGAAATTGCTTTTTCCTTTTATTCACTGCTAGTTTATTTCTTTGTCTTTCCTCTACATTAAAGCACAAGCTCTATAAGAACAAGGGTCATGTGTTTGTTTTTACTGCTGCATCCTCAGCTCTTAGAGCAATTCCTGGCATATGGAATACATATCATGAATGTCTGTTGAATGAATATACTATATCCTACCTTGATCTTAGAGAACTTTCCTTCTATATAATGTTTTCTGGAAGACAGAGAGAGTACACAAGTGAGCGAGACTCAGATAGAGAGACTCTTTTGTTGAAAGGACTCATCCCTGGTATGGTAACTTGCCCTTTAGTTGTCTCAGTGTCCTGAGGTAACCAGGTGGGAGGGAAGCACAGGACTTTATCCAAAGCCCAGCCCCCTTTGTAAGCACATATAATACATTCTGCATGAGCCAACTAACCCTATTTTTCAAAGAAGCCATGGCTCAGTAACAACCATCCCAGCTTACTGCCTTTTCAGCACGCAGTTTCAGTTTTGGTCTTTGGTGAAGATATAAGAGTAGAAAAGTCCTCCCTCCTCCACTCTGTGTAAGCCCAGTGTGTTAGTGCCTTCTTGCACTACTATGAAGACATACCTGAGACCAGGTAATTTATAAAGAAAAGTTTAATTGGCTTAAGGTTCTGTGGGCTGTACAGGCTTGTGCTTCTTGGGAGGCCTCAGGAAACTTACAATCATGGCAGAAGGCAAAGGGGAAGCAAGCACATCTTCACATGGCTGGCAGAAGAGAGAGAGTGAAGTGGGAAGTGCTATACACTTGCAAACAACGAGATCTCGTGAGAACTCACTCACTATAATGAGAACAGCAAGGGGGAAATCCACCCCATGATCCAAACACCTCCCACCAGGTCCCTCCTCCAACACTGGGGATTACAATTCAACATGAGATTTGGCGGGGTACATAAACCTAAACCATATCACCCAGCAAGTCTTGAATGGACTTAACTCTTGTGTTTGACCATTGTTTTTCTTCTCAATATTGATAAATGGTTACTTGTGGGCTTGCCCCATGCCTGCGAAAAGTGATAGAGGATGGTTTTTAATGTGTGACTGTACCTCACTGACACTGGGCTTGGACCACTTTCCAAGGGACTCTGGCCCATGGGGAAGTTTTTACAGAACCTTGGGAAGAAGAGCCTGTAATTATTTATATGAAAGAAGACAGTGGGGGAGTGCTCTTTGGAATGTCATCTCACAGGCTTCCCTGGAGTTACGAGTAATCTCAGACACCCTAAATAAGTTACCCAACACAGATAGAGCTGGCTTTAGCTTCTGAGATAGAGCTGGCTTTAGCTTCTGGGGGAAGTCTGGGTACAGGGGTTATGGAAACAGGCTTCACATGGGGAAAATAGAAAACGATCTTGAAGACAAGATGACAGCTCTAAAACAGGAACCACAGGGACTGTGCCCATTACATTTACAAAAATATACATGTGGGACATACATTTTTTGGCTAGAATACTCAACTGTTGGGATAATTAGCATCCCAACTATTGGGATAAACCAAAATATAACTCTTGGTTTGTTTTTATAGCTGCTGGAAGAATAAGAATATGGTCTACCCCGCATTCACCCACTCATTTCTTCATCAAGCAATATTTTTGAGTACCTGTTATGTTTTAGACACCCTTTTGGTTCCAGGGAATCAACTCTGAATAGAACAGTCAGGGTTCCCCTAATCATGGGGCTTATATTCTGAGGGTGAAGATGGACATTGACAAGATATTTGCACAAGTAAGTAGCAAGAGATATGAATTCAGTGTAGGAAAGTTAGCCAAATGAAGATAGGGCCTCACTGCCAGTGTCTTCCCAGTTGCACTCCACCTGTTGCAAGATCCTATAAAAGCAATGGAGCTTGGGGGTGAATAATGGCCAAAGGAGGAGATAAGCACCAGACCTAGATCCCAGGCTCTCTATATTATTTATAGAAAAGGGGGTAAACCTAGGGGAATATGGCAAGCAAGGGGCCCCATTACACTTTGCCCCATTTCACTTCCTGCACAAGCTGTGCTCTTACAGGAAAGTGGCTCTGGACGGGCCACTGCTGATCCACCCTACCCTCAAAGCACTCTTTCCCTCTCTGCCAGCAATTGAAAAGCCACACATGGCTCTTCTAACACAGACTGCCTTACAAGTGGGGTCAATTCAGGTCCTCCGGGAAGCAGATGGCAGGATGGAGTTAGAAATGTAGAGATTTATTAGGGGAAATGACTGTGAAGATCGAAGGGGAAGAAGGAGCAGGAGGAGGCAGGACAAGCCTTCAAACTGCAATGCAGCCCTGATCCTTGCAAAAGGAAAGGGGGAAGGAAGGAGGTGTATGTGGGTACGGAGCGCCTCAGAGCAGTACAGCCCCCAGAAAATCTCAGCCATCCCAAGAGGGAGTTCTAGAACCAAGATCACCCATTAGAGAAATCCTGCATTGCACAGAAATTATCAAGGCCCTAGTGCCTCTGCTGTGCACAGTCATTGGCCATTGCTGCCCAGGAGAGTGTCGCCTCTGCTCAAATACAGCAACAGACCCTGAAGGTGCCACAGCTGGTGGCCATCAGCTTACTACACTCTCGTCAAAAGGTTCCCTTGGAGGGAGAGCTGAGTGGCACCCTCCACTGGCTGCCAACATGGCACGTGCTCATGTTGAGCATGCAGGCGTGCTCACTCCCAGTGTTCCAACACGGCAGGCTTATGTGGGCGTGCTCACTCCCAGTGTTCCAACATGGCAGGTTTATGTGGGCGTGCTCACTCCCAGTGTTCCATTCCGTGATTGATAACCAAGGTGAGAGTCTCCACAAGCACAGCTTTGACTCCAGGCAGTACAGTAGGGGTGAGATAAAGGCATAGGCACAACAGAGCACAGGCAGGCCCCTGGGGCTGGAAGAGACACCAGAAACATTGTCGAGGCTCTAGCAGTGCCAGCTGAATGGACAGCAGGGGGCAGGAAACACAGCGATTGGAAGGCCAGCAAGCCTAACTCAGAGAATCCTGGCCAGGAGGAAGAGAAGTGGCTGATGGCTGGGGAAGGCCACAGTGGACAAGCCAGTGACGGGGACATAAGACAAGCTGTACCACCTATTTCTCACATATAGGCAACCAGCCTGCAAGCTTGGCACCCCTTCTTTGCTTCCCTGTATTCTCCTCCCATGAAATCCAAACACCCACCTCTATAAATACGTATGTCCAGTGGGGCTGGTCCTTCTGACCCTTGATAGGTTATTAACTAATTTTGAAGAAAAACCTGAAAATTGTTTTTGATCAAAAATTCAAGAGTTAAGCTGAACTATCTTAAATTAATTTTAAGTTGTATTTCTCTAAATAGAGGAGAATCATCATCTTAGCAATTCATGTAGCCTAATGTGATATTTCCCTTCATCTCTTGAAAAACTCAGCCTGAAGTTTATGTCTGATGTTAAAAGGCCATTGGACACACCGAAGATTATATTGTGTCATGCACTGAGGAGTACACTCACTAAAATATCTATTTCTAAGGTCCAAAGCTAAAATTAGATGAAATAAAACAATGCTGACCCAGCAAGAAGGGCCCCGTGCTTTCAAGCACCTCACATATTACAAACACAAAGCCTTACATTCATTATCTCAATCCGCACCAGTTAGGGACCAGGAAAACTCACCTCTGGAGCTTTTTTGCTCTGTGTCCTCACAACAAAGCCAGCTGTCTGAATGCTGTGAAGGCATAGCATTGGAGAGGAGCAGTGTGCATAGTTGGAGTTGGAAGTGCTTAGATCAAGAAAAGACAAATTAATTTGCCCAGTCCTTCCTCTCAGCATGAATGCAATAGGTGGCCTGGCATGACGTAACAGAATGTACTTCCCCAGTCATACTGAGCACTCGCTTCCTAACTTCTCTTCATGTTCCAGTGTGTGTCTCCAGAGGCTCTCATTATATAGTGCTGTGTTCATAACAGTTGTATACGGTGTGAGGAAGATTTTCAAATTAAATAATTCACATTGCTCCTAAAATTGGTGGTGGGCTGAATTTATGATGTTAAAGTATGTGGGCCTCTATTTGCGTTATTGATGTAGGCCCCACAAATGTTAGGGACAGGCCTGGACAGTGGCACTCTGGTAACCAAGCAGAAGTCAACAAAAAGTTCGATGTAAACTGGGCCACAGTTCATGAAAACAAACATTCCCATGATAGCTCATTAACAATGACGGTAATCACAGCAGCAGTTCTGTAAACACACCTGTGGACACTGGGCGCTACACATTTTGCTCTCGTAATCAGCCTTTGCCTTGTTCTGTGTGGTGCCTCAGAGAGCTGTGGGCCAAGCACTGTGAGTTCCTGCCCTCCCAATGCAGAGACTCTGCGCTCTCTGACGGTCTGCTCTCCAGATGTTTCTGGGGGTTCCCGGATGCCGTCCCACATAGGCTCTGAAGCAAGGCCACAGACATGCTTCCAGTCTCCCTGCTCACCGTTGGCCCCAGCACTGCTGCCCCTTCTGCCCAATGTCCTTGTGAGGGCATGTCTGCTGCTGGGTGTGGCTGAGCCCCACCAGAGCATTGCTGCGTGGCCTAGGTTGGGGACCTGGCTCCCACTTTGTCCCCTTCCTCGATGCTCAGAAATCCCTCCTGCACTGCTGCTCCAAGCACATCCTGAGACAGCCCCAGGCCCAACCTTGTCTTCGGAGTCCCTGTCGCACTGGCTTTCACCCAGCTCCCAAACGTCCTCCAAGGACTGGGCTCTCTCCTCACACCCTCCATCTGGCTGTCTACCCTCACCCCACCCAATCTCCAGGGATCTCCATGGCACACCCTCAGCCCAGAGAGCAGGTATTCCCTTCCCGCGTCATCAGTGGGAATGCTGAGTGGTCCTTTTCAAAACAAACATGTTGTCTGCCCCCAACATGACCCTTTTGAAATGTCATTTTTCTTAGCTTTAAAGGAAAAGAAGAGGCCATGCTAAGGTCCAGTTTCACTTAATGATCCATTACACATCCAACAATCCACCTGCTGTCCTCTCAGCTACTAAAACCATCTTTATTTCCAGGCTGTCCCTCAGAGTTGGGCACACTTCAGGAGCGGAGGCCAGAGCCAACACTCACCATACCTCACACACCTCTAGGGAGAAAAGGGTCCTTCAAGTCAACTTCTGGAGCCTTCCCAAAGGAGTACAGGCTGCCTGCACACATTCAAAAAGAGATGGAGGATCAAGGAAACCATGCAGTTGGATCTTCTAGCTTTAGAAGTGGGGAAACTGAGGTGCAGAGAGGAGAAGCAACTCATCCAGGGTCACTCTGCAAGTCAGTGGCAGGGCATGAGCTCTGACCCAGGGCACTTTCCATCACAGAAAGTCTGCGGCTTCTGTTCCCAGGAGAGAAGCCCACGCTTCCTCGGTAAATAGCAAGGGACTTCCAGGGCCTTTTCATCACCCCAAAGGAGGATTGTGGCCAGGAAGTGTGGGCAGAAGATCTTGGACAGCCACCAGCTGAGCTGGCTAGCTCCAGACTTGTTTGGGCCTGGAGCAGGGGAAGGAAGTGTGACAGCAGAAGGAGGGGAAGGGGAAATGGGGACCTCCACACACCCTGGCTTCCGCAGCATCTGCTCTCTGCCTCCTCCTTCCTGGGTCCCTTCCTGGGTCCTTTCCTCTACCCCCTCTTGGGTCCACACTTCCCTCCTCCCCACTGCAACACCTCGTGCCTGGCCTTCCCCACTGTCTCATCACCTGGGCCTTCTTCTGAGTAGAACGAGAGCAGCTGAGAAAATGTTCAGGAAGGGAAAGGAAGGGGATAGTAAAGAGATAAGATATGCAGAACACCTAATAGAACTTCCCGGAGAGAAACCCTAATACTAACCCTAACCCTAACCCTCCATGCTGGCAGTGGGGCACCTTGGAGCAGTGGTCCCCAGCTTTGGCAGCACCCTGAAATTACCCAAGGAGCTTTAAAAGATACACATGCCTAGAGTCATCCCACAGACTGATTTATTTTTTCAGTACAACTTGAGAACCAGGATTTGTAAAAGCTCCCTCGATAATTCGAGTATGTAGCCAAGGTTGAGATTCGATTATCAGAAGAAGAGTCCTTTGTCTATCTCATATTGGATCCTCTGCTTCAATAAGAAGCAAATAATGTTTAGAGAGAAAGTACTGAAATCTATTCTATTCTGAGCTTACACATCAGAAATCCTGATTGTTCCAGCCTGGCTGTCAGATTTTCTGCGAAGCTATCTTCCCTGGCATCTTGGACTTCTGCTACCAATGTCAAATCTCCAGAGCTCAGATTCTCCATAGTCCTTTTCAGTTCCCAAAGCTCCTTCATGTGAGATTGTATGAAAAAAAACTTGTAGTCACTACTGCTGTGAATGTGGTCTTTTTAAAAACTCATCTTTATCTTATAGTTATGACAGAGTAACTGGTACCAGAGTTGTCCTCCCACTGAAAACAATAAGAAAGTTGGACAAATTCATGAAACAGCTATTTCCAAATCCTAGACAACAAGAAGTGCAGAACTATGATCAACAAGAGTCGTGAAACAAACAAGCAAGCCCTACAATTTCCCTGGCTCTCTGCCAAGAGTCACTTTTCCAGACAGTGGTGCAGGGGAAGGAACACAAGCATAACACTGCAGTCTTGCCAAGTTAAGCAAGCAGAGACCAGGGTTAAGGGAGGCTAAAGCAGCTGGAATTTATGGGGCAGAGCACTGGAACAGAGAGAACTATGCAGAGAACGAGCCTAGAATCTGCATAGGGGTCTCCTTGAATCTATTGCTGAAAACTAAGCTGTGAATGCTTAGGGTAAAACTCCACAAAGCTATGCAAAGAAGTACTGAGAATCCATATGCTGGACAATTCCTAGAGCTTACACAGGCTATGAGATAGTAGGGATCCAGCCAGAGAGAAGAGATCTCATTTAACATCCAGGGAACTCAGTGGAGATCCTAGGAGAATTGTATCTTGGTAGTAAAACTAAATAAAAGAGACCTAAAATAAAGGCTACTCTAGACCTGCCTTAGAAAAACTTAACGCAAACCTTGAAAAAATTGAGCTGATTCTAAGTTCCCTAAGTGCATGCCATAACAAAATTTAATACTCTTTACAAGAAACAGAAGTCATCCACTCAAAAAGGTAACTGTGGCAATGCCTAGCATCCAGTAAAAATTATTAGACATACAAAAATGCAGGAAAACGTGACCCATACTTAGCGGAAACATCCGTCAATAAAAACATACCCAGAATGACAGAGACTTTGGAGCTAACAAAAAAGGATATTAAAATAACTTTTACAAATATGCTTATGTAAACAGACATAATGTGAAAAGAAATGGGAGCTATAAAAAAAGAACAAATAAAAACTATAGGGATAAAAAATAAGGTATTAAATTAAAACTTTATTGGATGAATTTACCAGCAAATTAAACACTGCAGAAGAAAAGGTAAATGAATTTGAAGACATAACAATAAAAACCTTCCAAAATGACACATGCAAAAGAAAAAAAAGATTAAAATTAATTAACAGAGCCTACTAACTACGGAAACATATCAAGTCGTTGAACATATGTGAGAAGAAGTAAACGCCAGAAAAATACTTGATGAAATAATGCCTGAAAGTCTTCCAAATTTGAAAATATTTCTAAAACCACAGATTTAGTAAGCTCACTTAAACCCAAGAAAGGTATGCACAAATAAAACTACAATACAGCGTATTGCTGAAAACCAAGGATAAGGAGAAAATCTTAAAAGCAAACAGATTTGCAAAAGACAAATAACACATAAAAAACAAAATGAGAATTTCCATGATTTATCATTGAAAAAAGGGCAGCCAGAAGACAATGGAATGACACTTTAAAAATTCTGAAAGAAATTAGGTCAGGAGTTTGAGACCAGCCTGGCCAACATGGTGAAACCCTGTCTCTACTAAAAAATACAAAAATTAGCCAAAAATTAGCCAGGCATGGTGGCATGTGCCTGTAGTCCCAGATATTCAGGAGGCTGAGGCAGGAGAATCACTTGAACCCGGGAGGTGGAGGTTGCAGTGAGCCGAGATTGCGCCAATGCATTCCAGCCTGGGTTACAGAGTGAGACTCTGTCTCAAAAAAAAAAAAAAAAAAGGCAGGGCGCTGTGGCTCACGCCTGTAATCCCAGCACTTTGGGAGGCCAAGGCGGGCGGATCACGAGGTCAGGAGATCGAGACCCTCCTGGATAACACAGTGAAACCCCGTCTCTACTAAAAATACAAAAAATTAGCTGCGCATGATGGCGGACGTCTGCAAGTCCCAGTTACTCGGGAGGCTGGGGCAGGAGAATGGCGTGAACTCGGGAGGCGGAGCTTGCAGTTAGCCCAGATCGCGCCACTGCACTCCAGCCTGGGCGACAGAGTGAGAACTCCGTCTCAAAAAAAAAAAAAAAATTCTGAAAGGAAAACAAATCAATCTACAGTTCTATAGGAAGTAAAAACAAAGATGAAGTAAGATCTTTTCAGACAAACACAAGCTGAGAGAATTCATTGTCAATAAATCTGTTCTACAACAAAATTTGCATTTACTTTATATTTATACTTTTTAATTATAAACAGAAATTTTTAATAAATATAAATAGAAGATTTTCAGGTGGAAGAAAAAATCATACTGATGGAAACTTGGAACTATACAAAGGAATGAAAAAACACCAGAAATAATAAATAAGTGGGCAAATATGAAAGTTTTTTATTTTAAATTTTATTTAAAACATAACTGGTTATTCAAAGAAAAATAATAACATGTTGTGGGATTTATAACAGAAATAAAATGCACAACAATAGTACAAAAGATGAAAGAATTAAGTAATATTGTTGTAAGTTTATTATATCTGAAGTTGTATTATATTATTTAAGGGTAGAGTGTGATAAGTTAAAGATACATTGTGAATCCTATGTAACCACTAAAAAAAGAAAAAATGTCAACCAGATTTTAAAGAAGACCCAACTGTTAACATATGCTGTCTATAGGAACCCCACTTTGATTGTAGACACAGGAAAATTAAAGATAAAAAAAATTTATAAAAAAAGATATACCATGGCTGGGCGCAGTGGCTCGTGTCTGTAATCCCAGCACTTTGGGAGGCCAAGGCAGGTGGATCACAAGGTCAAGAGATTGAGACCATCTTGGCCAACATGGTGAAACCCCGTCTCTACTTAAAAATACAAAAAAAACCCCAAAACTACAAAAAGGCATGGTGGTGGAGTGTGCCTGTAGTCCCAGCTACTTGGGAGGTTGAGGCAGGAGGATTCTTGAAGCCAGGAGGCAGAGGTTACAGTGAGCCGAGATCATGCCACTGCACTCCAGCCTGGCAACAGAGCGAGACTCCATCTCCAAAAAATAAATAAATAAATAAAAATAAAATAAAATTAAAAAAGATACACCATGTGAGCACTAATTATGAGAAAGCTAAGATAGCTATATTAATATTAGATGAAGTGGACTTCAGATCAAATAATATTACCAAAGATATAAAGGAACATTTCATAATAGTAAAAGGGTGAATATGCCAAGAGAACATAACAATCCTAGATGCTTAACATCTAGGGTTAACAAACAAACTTCAAAATACATCGAACAAAAGATAACTGACAAGAGAAATATACTTTATCTATAATTATATTTAGATATTTCAATATTTCTCTCTTATTAATGAGTAGAGAGAAAACCAGCTAGTATGTAGATTTGAACAATATTATCAATCAACTTGATCTCACTGACATTATAGAACACCCCATCCCCAAACAGCAGCACACACATTTTTCTCAAGCGCACATAAAACATTTGCCAAGATAGATCATATTCTGGGCCATAAAATAAGTCTCAATAAATAAAGACTGAATTATATATTCTCTGCCCACTCATAATTACATTAGAAATCAAGAACGAGAAGATATTTAGGAATAAAATCCCAAATTTTCTTAATAACCCATGTGTGGTATTATGACACACATACACATTGGTTTCCTTTACCACATCCTGTAAAACAGAAAGCACGTAAACCTGTCCTTACGAGCAATATTGCTTGGACCTGCTAAACAGAAACAAGTACGATTGCCAGGGCCCAAGCAGATATCCCTGTGTGCTCCCTGGAGATGGCCACCTGGGTCCATGAGATTAATTGATATAGGATAGTGGGTACTGCAGCAGTGGAGAGATGGGTTGTCAAGACAGTTCTTTTTTTGCACCCTCTCAGGCACATAATGCCAGTAAGAATTGTTCTGTTTGTCATAAAAGGAGACAGAGACTGCTGATGGCTATGCGGCAAATTCCCTGGTGAAAAGGCCCTGAACACAGCTGGCAAGGGAGGCTGGTGCTGGGAGCCCTGGAGGCTACAAATGGGTCTTGACAAGAATAGACACTGACTCTGGACTGGGCTTTTGCATGCCTGGTGGGAAATGAAAATGCTCAGAGAGCCATAAAAATTAAAAAAAAAAAAAAAAAAAAAAAAAAAAAAAACAGAACAGAAGATATTGCATAAATTTGGATGGCTGACTGTCATTTCTTCAGACCAAGGAACACAATGTACAGCCCATAATGTCCAACAATGGGCAGAGAGATAGCCTCCCTCAAGTAATAGTTTGATAGAGGAGAACAGGCAGTTGAAACATTGGTTGCCTAAAGCAGGGAGAAACAAAAGCTTGAAGGGCTGGCTGACACACCTTCACGACTGTGTGCTCACACTCAACACGAGTGGGACTACAGTATCCCCACTAGATTTTTTCTCGGTTTTTCTGGTTGATCTGGGGAAGAGGAGGTGGGGAGGACACTGGTATAAGTACGCACCTCTTGCCAGGGGAGGAGTATATTGGTATAATGGCTACGATTTTTTTTTCTTCCCCAAATCACCTCAAGAAAAAATTTGTTTTTCTCCTCTCAGAATTCCTAAGGGCCTGATGCAGGTGGCTTGTGAGTTCACCCTCTGGCAAAACTGAGGCCAAGGATAATACAGCTATAATGCCTGGTGGTGAAAATGGCTCACTAGTTTGGAATCTATATAACCCTACCCTACGTGAATGGGAACAGGCTGAGTGGGAGGCACTCGCCAGACTAGTGCTGCTGCCTGCAATCTAGACCAGCACAGTGGCAATTCTAATGTCCCGTCCAAAGGTGGAAAATTTGGATATTAAATGAGAGCAGGAGAAATAGTAGATGAGTGTAAATGAATAAATAAATGAGTTATTAATCGAGGGAAGCTCAATATTACATGAACAACTCAAGAGTCTCACAGCAATAGATGATACTGTCTCTTAGCTCAATTATTCCGTACACCTGAAAGGGTTAAGCTGTGTATTTGTTGGGACCACTCCTGTTTTGGGAACCTGACAAGATTGAAAGGAAGACTGCAAACCTGAGTGGCCTCACCCTGGGACGTTTATACAATATGATGGACTGGACTACTTCTTAATGATTCTGTATATTCTTTTGATGTAAGGGATCTGTGGTCAAAACCAGGAGGTGGTCTGTGGTGGCAATGGAAACCAAGATGATTAAAGGGATGCTCCATGGAGCACATACATAGGTTTTGGTTTTCGTCCCTGGTTCCTGGCTCATGACTCCTAAAATCCTTGGGATCTCCAAAGTGCTGTCTTTGTGTGCGTGTTTTGTCTGATAGATTCAACTGTGGAGCTGGTCACTGGAAAGACCAAGGCAGGATTAGAGAGTTGGGACTTCCAGCCTCACCCCTCCAACCTACAGGGAGGGGAAAGGAGTTGCTGGTCAAGCTGATACCAATGGCCAATGGTTTAATCAATCATGCCTGTGTAGTAAAGCCTCCATAAAAACCCACGAGGATGGGGTTCAGAGAGTTTCCAGATAGCTGCTCACGGGGAGGTCGCTAGAGGGTGGTGTGACCAGGGAGGGCATGGAAGCTCCATGCCCCTTCCCCATACATTGCCCTACACTTCTTTTCGTTTGTATCCTTTGTAATGTTCTTTATAATAAACCAATAAATGTAAGTGTTTCCTTGAGTTCTATGAGCCACTCCAGGAAATGAATGAAACCCAAAGAGGGGGTAGTGGGAACCCCAACTTGAAGCCAGTCAGTCAGAAGTTCTGGAGGCCCAGACTTGTGACTGCAACAGGAGATGTCGGGGGCAGTCTTGGGAACTGAGCCCCCAATCTGTGGGCCCTGACACTGTCTCCAGGTAGATTGTGTTGGAATTGAATTGGACACCCTGCTGGTATCTGTGGCTTGGTGTGTGGGGGAAAGCCCCACACATTTGGTCGAGAAGTCTTCCCCTGTGCTGATTGTTGTGGTGGTGTGGTGTGAGAGCAGAGGGAAACTCAGTGAGAGGGAGTTTTTCCCTGTACAGTACAGGTCAAAGAAGAAATCATGAAGGAAATATTTTGAAGTAGATGAAAATAAACACACAACATACCAAGATTTGTGCAAGGTAGCTAGAGCAGTACGTAGGGAAAAAATAATAGCTTTAAATGTTTATATTAGAGAAGAAAAAATGTCTAAAATCAATTATCTAAGCTTCCATCTTAAGAAGCTAAAAAATAAAGATCAAATTAAGTCCAAAATAGAAGGAAGGAAATAATAAAGATCAGAGTGGAAACCAGTGAAAATGGACAAAAACAGTAAGAATATCAATTTTTTTTAAATTCTAGGGCTTTTTTTAAAAAAAAAAAAATTGATAAACCATTAGCTAGACAGATCAGGAAGAAAAGAGAGAAAACACAAATAACTGATATCAAGAATGAAAGACAGCATATCCCTGTAGACCCTACAGATGTTAAAAGGATAAAACAGAATATTATGAAGAACTTTATGGCAATAAATTTGACAACTTAGATAAAAAAGACAAATTATTTGAAAAAAATGATTTGCCAAACTGGAAAAGAAGTTAAAAATCTGGGGTGCCATGCACTTATTAAAGAAATTGAATTTGTAAATAAACCCCTTCCCATAAAGAAAACTCCAGGTCTAGATGGCATCACTGATGAATTCCTTACAACGTTTCAGGGAGAAATAATACAAATTTCATGTAAATATTTTCATAACATAGAGGAGGTAACATTCTCCAATTTGTTTAACGAAGATAACATTATTCTAATACCAAAACCAGACCAAGATATTGTAAGAAAAGAAAACTGAAGACTAATGTCCCTCATGAATATAACATAAAAATCTCTAACAAAATATTAGCAAAGAGTCTACTGATTTTTATTTTTATTTTTAAAATTGTAATATTGTTTATTTAACTTCAAAAGCATTTCAGCATTCTAAACATACAAAAAAAAGACAACATTGCAAATCGTGTTTAAGTACAGAAGGTTTTTGAATTTTCATTGACGCAGTGGCTCTTCACTTTGCTGACACTGAAGAATTCTAGAGTTTGTTTAAGAAACAGTTTAAAAACTATCACACTTAACTGAAACAAACAAACAAAAAGCACTTCTCATGCCGACTGACCCTCCTTTGTTTACAGCTAAGAATGGAGGCAGAATGCTATGTCATTATATACAGAAACATGACAACCTGAAGTTAAATGGATGCCTGCTGCAGACACCGGGTCCAACCTCACAGTGCATGAGCTACGACCCCTCCGAAAGGCATCTTCCCCTGCAGCCTCAATGTCAAGCAAGGAGTGTCAAGAGTTTGTCTCCATTGTTTTGTTCTTTTTACAAACTAGAGATAAATACAGTTGATAACTCAGGATTTCAAGCCAATAGCTATATGTTAACACCACTTCATGAGTTAAAAAAAAGAGAGGGGGGAGCGTGCAGAAACATCTTTAAACACCTTGTCTCACCAACAGCAAAGTGCGCAGAGTGAGGAGAACACAAGATTATTTTTTCATTTTAAAAATGTTTAGAAATATGTACAATGTTGATACAGCTTCAGGGTGCTCTGGACACTGATGGCCATTTCATGTAAACCACTGACAATTTCTGGAGCACTTTGAGAGACTACAATCTGATCGTGATCAAATTTTGTAATTAAACCTAATGAGGGCAACAGACACTTGATGTGTTAATTAAGGTGCTCCCCTAGTCTAACGTCGTCACAAGGAGACAGATAAACAGTTTTTAAAATTCATCCTTCTCCTCCTCTTCTTCCTACTCGTCATCTTTGTCTTCCTCTTCCACCTTTTTCCAGGCAACTTTAGCAGGACGCTTTGCGCCATCAAACTTTCTTTTAGTCAGCAACATCGTTCTTATACTTCAGCTTTGCCACCTTGGTGATGTAAGGCGGCTTTTCACTGTTACATGTTAATCCACATCTCACCCAGCCTTTTTGCGACATTTCCAATAGAGATACCAGAGTTTGTGGATTTAATATTGGGGCAGAATTCGGAACAGAACAGGAAGAATCCACATGGTGGGATCCAAACGAAGGATTAGGGTCCAACTAAGGGAGGCAAGAAAAAGGATCCTAATGCCTTCCTTAGCTGGTCCATAATCCTTCATTTCCCTATCATAGCATACTTTATCCGCCTTTGCCATTTCATCAAATTTAGACTTCTCTTTCCCAGACATTGTCTTCCACCTCTCAGGGCACTTCCTAGAAAATTCTGCAAAATTGACGGACCTCTGGGGTTTTCTTCTTATGTTCTTCTCTGCACATCTGCACAAAGAAGGCATAAGCAGACATCTTGCCCTTTGGTTTCTTGGAGTCACCTTTAGCCATCCTGACTGTATTGTTCACTAGTCTGGACAAGTGCAGGGCATGACATGCTGCTCAGCACTCCCCAGCCTCAAGCTAGCTGCCTCCATGAGAGTCACCTTGAGATTTTAAAAGGAATAACATATTGTAAGCAAATAGAGTTTATCCCAGGAATGCAAAGGTTATTCAACATTTAAAACTTCATCAACACAACTCACCATGTTAACAGAATAAAAAGAGAACAACTATATGATCACCTCAAGAGATAAAAAAACAAATGAAAAATGCAAACAAAACCATTTGACAAAATTCTACATCTATTCAGCATAAAAACTCTCAACAAACTAGGAGCAGAGAATTTTCTCAATTGATGAATGGTGTCTATGACAAACCTAAACTAGCTTTATACTCAGTGGTAAAAGATGGAATGAGTTCTAATCTAAAATCATGAACCAAGCAAGAATATCTGTTCTTACCAACTCTAACAGACATTATACAAGAGATTCTAGTCAGTGAAAGAGAAAAGTAAGAAATAAATGTCATGTAGATTTGAAAATAAGAAGTAAAACTATCTTTATTCTCACGTGACATGACTATGTACATGGAAAATCCTGAGTCTACAAAAATGCTACTAGAAATAAGAAGTTTTAGATCATAGAATACCAGCTCGACATACAAAAATCAAATGTATTTCTACATACTGTCAAGACCAAGTGAAAAGAAATTTTATTATAGCATTCTCAACACCATTAAAAAATTATATATTTAGGAATAACTTAACAAAATGGTACAATACTTGTGCACTGAAAACTACAAAACATTGCTGAGAGAAATTAAAGATCTAAATAAATAGATATGAATTGGAAAACAATATTGTCAAAATCAGTTCTCCCCAAATTGATCTATAGTTGTAATGCAATCTTGACAAGTGGATTCTAAAATTTTTATAAAACTGCAAAAGACCTACAATAGTTAAAACAATTTTTATAAACAACAAATGTGGGATACTTGCCCTGTCTGATTTCAAGATTTATTATAATTCTATAGTTATTAAGACAAAGTGGTATTAACATAAAGATAGACATACAAATCAATGAAACAGAGTCCAGAAATGGAGCCAAACATATGTGACCAATTATTTTTTAATGAAAAAGCAAAGGTAATTCCACAGAGGAAGGGAAGTTTTTCTAATGGTGCTAGAATAATTGAATATATGTATGGGAAAAAAGTGAACCTTTACTCTTATCTCATACCATGCATAAAATCTCAAAATAGATCATAGATCTAAAGATAAAAAACAAACTATAAAACTTCTAAAAGAAAATCTTAACAGCACATTTTTGTGACCTTAGGGTAGGCAAAATTTCTTAGGACATCAAAAAGCACAAACCATAAAATACAAAATATCAAATTGAATGTCATAAAAGTTAAAAATACATCTATTTTTGAAAGATATCATTTAAAAAATGACAAGGCTGACCAGGAGCAGTGACTCACGCCTTCAATCCCAGCATGTTAGCAGGCTGGGACTGGGGTAACACTTAAGCCCAGGAGGGCAAAACCAGCTTGGGAAACACAGTGACACTCCATCTCTACAAAAAATAAAAATAAAAAATTAGCCAGGTGTGGTGGCACACACCTGTGGTCCCAGCTACTCAGGAGGCCGAGGCAGGAGGATCACTTGAGATCAGGAGGTCAAGGCTGCAGTGAGCTATGAATGTGCCACTGCACTCCAGGCTGGGTGACAGAGGGAGACCCTGTCTCAAAAAAAAAAGACCAGTCAAGCCACAGAATGGAAGAAAATACATCAGATTAATACACATGTGCGCGCGCACATGCGTGCGCACACACACACACACAAAATCTAACAGAGAACTTGTATCCAAAATATATAAAGCACTCGATAATAAGAACACAAACAACGGCAAAAGATTTGACCAGACATCACAAAAGTAGATACACAAAATGATGCTCAAAATCTTCAGTCACAGGAAAACACAAAGTAAAACCATAATAAAATATACAACTTAGCCACTAGAATGACTAAAATTTAAGACTGACAATACAATGTGCTGACAAAAATGTAAAGCAACTGGAACTCTCATACATTGCTGGTAGGAATATTAAGTGGTACAAAAACCTTGGAAAATAATTTGGCAGCTTCTGAAAAGTTGAAAATATATTATATTACTGTCAGCAATTCCATCCCCAGGTATTTGCCCAAGAGAAATGAAAACATTGTCCGCACAAAGACTTATAAACAAAAGCTTATAACAGCTTAATTTATAACAGACAACTACTGTAAACAACCCAAATGTCCATCACAAATGAATGAATAAACTCATCATGGTGTATCCACAGAATAGAATACTATTCAACCATAAAAAAGGAACAAACTATTGCTAACCAGAAAAAAGGACGAATCTCAAGAGCAATGTTATGAGTAAAAGAAACCAGACACAAAGAATTACATACTTTATGACTCATTTACATGAAACTCTGATAAAGACAAGGGCAGGTGGTGGCTCACACCTGTAACCCCAACACAATGGGAGGCCAAGGAAGGAGGAATGTTCAAAACAAGGAGTTCAAGACCAGCCTGAACAATAAAATGAGACCCCATCTCTACCAAAAAAAATCTTAAATTAGCCAGACATGGTGGCACATGCTGTAGTCCCAGCTACCCAGGAGGCTGAGGCAGGAGGATCACATGAGCCCAGGAGTTCAAGACTGCAGTGAGCCATGATTGCACCACTGCACTCCAGTCCGGAGGACAGAGCAAGACCCTGTCTTTAAAAATAAATGAAAAATTTAAAAAGACAAATTTAACCTTTAGAGACAAAAGCAGATGAGTACTTGCCTGAGGCTGGGGTGGTGGGAGCGGATCAACTGCAAAGGGATACAGGCAGTACCAGCCACATAATTTGCAGGGCACAATGCAAAACGAACCTGCAAGGCCCCTTATTTTAAAAAGTATTAAGAATTTCAAGGCGGCAACAGCAGAGCAGTAAACCAAGTATAGGGCCTTTCTGAGCACATGTCCTTGTGTGACTGCACAGCTTGTGTGTCCCCATGAAACCAACCCTGGATGCAAGGGAACTTTTCATGGTGTGAAAATGTCCTATATCTTGATGGTGATATTCTATACCTACATTTGTGCACATTTATCAAAATGAATCAAGCTGTGATTAAATGGCAGGAAAGTCCTAGACCATTGAGGAGAACGAAACTGCAGACAAACCAGTCAACACTCTAGTGATTTGAAGTATTCATTAATCTACTAAAAACAGCCCTTTTGCCTTCAGATTTCAACCATGCCCTGTCCAAAAACCTCCTAGAACATCCTCATCTTTCGTTGTTTATTTATCCAATATCTACTCATGGGCATTATACAAGGAGCCAGAGATACAAAGACTTTTTAAAAATGCAATTCCTGCTATCAAAGAATGAATATTCCAGCACTGCACTGTCCAATACGATAGCTATTAGCTACAAGAGGCTATTTAAATTTACATCGATGAAAATTAAATTAAGTTTAAAATGTATGTATGTGCTCATGCTACATTACAATTGTCCAATAGCCACATGTGGCTCACAGAGACCAAACTGGATGACATAGAATATTTCCCTCTTGGCAGAAAATTCCACTGGAGAGAGACATGGAGACAGGCAATGGGAGATTCACATTATCTGGGTAGTTCCACGTCTGTCCTGGTGTTAAATACTTGCTGAAAGCACATCTTTTGCATTCCACCACCTACAAACCAAAAGTAGCCAAGGAAGGGGAATGCAGTGGGTGTGGGGTCCTGCTTGCATGGGGAAAAACAGCCAACCCCTGGAAAGCTTGCCTTTTGTCAAACGTGAGCTCACCTTGTCTTTCTAGGCTAAAATATTTTTAAGAAGCTCTCAATGAGTATTTCTCTAGTCCATTACAGTTATCCAAGTATTACTTGTTGCTACAGGTGAGAGCATCTGCCCAGAAGTCTTCAAGTCCTCCTCCTCAGTAGCCTAAGGGACGTATCCTAAGGGATGCTTGACCACCAGCTGCACTGACGCCCTGTCTGAAATTTGGGGAGGGGCATATCAGTGGCTGCAAAGACAGTAGTAATTTGTTGGCCACTTCCACCCTAAGATTTGGAAACACTCCCTCCTATGTCCTTCCTGATGAAAATAACTTTTGCATCAACATAATATTTTAATCCCCCAGCTGATTCATGAATCCTTTCTTCAGTGTATCTGTCAAGGAGTTGCCAGCCTCTGCTTAAACACCTCCAGCGATGAAGAGCTCTACTTCCCACCCCAGCCCATCCATCACTGGGTAGCAGTCTTCCTTTGATGCAGTCAGACAGAAGGTGGCTATGGACACTCCTCCCATTTGTCCCCGTTGCCTGAGGGCTCCAGGTTCCCCACCCAGAACCTTATCCTCTCCTACCTAGAAGTCTCTCCTCATCAGCATCTCTTCATGAGCCCTGTGTAGGAGGAGGCCCTAGCATGTTCTGCTCCTGCATCCTCTGTCATAGAAAGTGTGTAGAAATGGTGGCCCTCTCAGCATCACTGGTCCTGAACCTCATTTAAGGTCTTCTATTCAGCTCTTCTATTAACAAAAAAATCTTCAAAAAAATTACCTTTACATCTATGACAAAACCATTGTTAAAATTGCAAGTTGCTCAGGCTTCTCTGCCTAAGATCCATGTGAGATATTTCCTTTTAGAATGAAGCTCTGTTTTTAAAAATATTTCCAAGAAATTGTTACATTTTCTCTTTCATTATGAGAACTCTGTGGGTATTTATTTATTTACTTTCTCATAAGGCTGCCCTGAAGCTCAGCACCAACACAGCCCCTCTGACTTTGCCCCTCTGTAGCCATGCCCCTTCTCTTACCTGAAGCTGTGTCCTGGTGACACCACACTTCTGTGGCTGTTGAAGCAGCAGCTGCTGCTGCTGCAGTTGTTTTGGAAAGCTCAGAAGTGGCTCAGTAAGAAGAATGGAGAAGGTGGACTCTTTTTATAGTGATCCGCCTGGCTCCCTGCCCTCCCACCTCAGCCGTCATCCTCGCTGGCCCTCCTGAGGAGGCCTTAAGCAGAGCTAGGGATGGGGGACCCACCTGATGAAGATAAGAAAGGCAGGTTAAGGGATAGCAACATTTCTGAAACGTGTGTTACAAGGAGTTGTGAGTAGTTTTGCATGTGGGCCTAATTGATGTTTCTTAAAATGCCATAAAAATGTTTTAATTATTAGCACTATCTCAAAGTGAATTATCATCTCAGGAGGACGCCTTTCCTAAGGGCTTCTCTCCCTCTTTGTCAACTTCACATCCACCAGTCTAGTGGAGCATTTGCACACTGCTCCCCTCCCTGGCAAATGTACCCATACAAAGAGCTGTATCCTTTCTTTGCAGCCTCTTCCACTGGCTCACACCTGAGCATCCCATGCTGAGGCCAGCACCGGGCAGCCTGCTCAGCATACCTTTTCAGCATACATTGTCCTTGAAGGTAAGTGGGATCTGTGAACAAACCTCGGGGACCAGGTGTATTTCAAAATCTTGAACTTTTTGGACTTTAGAAAGGTACTATAGGGCATATTACACGTATTACGTAAAACCCTAGTGGGGTCTGGGCAGTACTCAATAGTCAAACGCATCAACATTTCTGCATCAAATATTCACACTACATGGAATAAAGATGACAAAGAGATCAGCTGAAGTCAGGTTATGCCGTCAAATCCGTTTGTTTTTTTTTTTTTAATTTAGTTATCAGAACTCTTTTACCTTTTAGAAATGCAAATAAGGGATGGTAGGCCAACCTTGCCTCTCCTCTCTCTTCTTTTTATTACTTGAGTTGTTTGCCAAATTAATCTGCTATAAAGAGATTTCCACTTTGTTTGTAGGCAAAGTTTGAAAGCCAGTTAATAAATAGCGATGAAATCCTTGTGCTTGACCCAAATTTAAATAGAAAAAAAATCTTTGTTTCACTTGGGCAAATCCTTTTCACAAGGACCCAACACCTGCCCATCTGTCATCTTCTGTGTTCCCTAATTTGCCTTCACAGAACCAAGCCATCTGCCACCTTTCAGCCTCCACCACCTTGCACCTGCACCATCCAGATGGCCACCTTCTCTTCAAAAGCGTCTGATCCCTGCTTTAATCTCCCCTGACGTCCAGAGTCAGTGTGTGTTAATCACAGAGTTATGCGGCAGCTTCATCCTGGAAGGAAAAATGATAGCTCCCCATTGTCTGAGGGTCATTCACAGCCTCCTCTTAAATAGAATCGGTGTGGGATCACACAAAATCTTTTGATGAATTTCAGAGAAATCTCCTAGAGGGCCGCCCCCAAGATATAACACTCATCACTTTCAGGTTGACCAGATGCAAACACCGCATTTTTTTCTAACCCACACCCACTTTCCACAAAGCCCTCTCTGGTCAAATCCACAGCATCCTCGATCTGTCCTCCAGCCTCCCTTAGCAGGTAGGCATAATGCTTTAGAGAGGGCTGAACACACATGCTCATGTTTCTGCTCTTTTTATAACCCAGACGTTGGGTTATAAAGTTGGATGTCAGAGGATAGTCCTGCATCCTCCAGACATTTTTATAGCTCTGATCCCTATCTCATGACAATCCTGGAGTGCTTCAGGGCCCTTTGCTTTCTGGTGTTTGCTCCACTTTCCTGATGCCACTGAATTCCGCATCTCTTGCCTCTTGTCTCTGAGCATGACTGATGGTGCATTAGCTCATATGTGGAGCAAACCTCCCCTCTTTGACCATCTCTAGACTCTTGCGTGGCAGGCACTCAGGGCAGTACACTTTTCCCTGAAGGTGTATTAGGTGGAGTGGGGCCTGGCTACATCACAGGTCCAGCCATTAAGCAGCTTAAAAGTGACTATCTGACCTCTGAAAAAATAGGCTTTGAACTTAGGCTCAGTCCCCTACCTCTCTCCATGGCATCTCTCCGTGTGGCATCCCAAAATTCTGCTCATTTGAATTTGCAGAGCAATTTTACTTTCTTTGCTGCAGTCTGGCTGAAATGAACCAGGCCTAATTGGACCAAGACCAAACTATGTGAGCTCTGCCACACTGTCCACCAGCAGGGTGCTTGACGCAGCTTCTCTTTGATGAGCACCTGTATCTGCGGTCAGATTCAGGGTATGTGTGTGCCTGTGAATCTAATTGTGCAGGGTCTGGGTGTATTTGTGTTTGCATCTGTATCTCTAGATTTCTGTGTCCTGAGAGAGTGCCCAGCTGTAATAATAATAATAGTAGCAAAAACGGGAGCCCACACTGGGCTAGGTACTGTCCAAGTACCTAACATGTAATCGTTACAACGTTCCTGTGTTATTATCATTCCTGTTTTACAGACAAGAGACCTGAGGTATAAAAAAGTTAAACAACCTCACCATCTCCTCAAGTGGCTGGGGATCGCTGGGTGTGGGGTCCTCTTAAACATCTTTCTCTGTGTATTTTACGTGTTGTGTGCTCTTACGTGTGTCCACATTCGT
The DNA here is from genome assembly GCF_024542745.1 of Macaca thibetana thibetana. Classification (NCBI taxonomy): domain Eukaryota; kingdom Metazoa; phylum Chordata; class Mammalia; order Primates; family Cercopithecidae; genus Macaca; species Macaca thibetana. The sequence goes on along the minus strand of NC_065579.1, from coordinate 37,051,053 downwards.
GTGTGTGTGTGTGTGTGTGTGTGTGTGTGTGTGTTCATGGACCCAGAAACCCCATATTCTCATCCTGGACCCTTGCTTACCTTAGAGTTGATCTCTCCTGTCCTGGTCCCGGGAAGGTTTGTGTCCAAAGTGATAGGTCTTGGTGTGCGGACCATGGACAGTGATGAAAGAGGGTGATATCTGTGCCTGCATTCCTGACATGATTGTAGTCCCCCAGCTTGCCTGCTTTTTCAGCAGGACCAACATTCCGTGTCTTCTGTGAGCTTCTCTGTAGAAACTAGTGGGAGAGGCCCTGTGGGTGGCCAGGGCTTGGCTCCTTTCTTTGGTGGTACGCAGGTGTTGTCAGGCTCCACTCGTTAGGGCAGATCAAGACCAGGTAGGTTCCAGCTGCCACGTGAAGAGATGCATGCAGATTGGACATGAGGCAGGACTTCCTAGCAGTGAAGGTTAATGGATAAAGGACTATCAAAGGGCAAAGGTGGCAGACAGCGCTCGCCTTGTTCTGAGCACAGATGAAAACCCACCTGTCTAATGGTTTGAATGTTTACCTACTTCTACCAAATGTTGAGGACCATTATTGCCTCATGCTGTGCCGAACATTTTATAAACGCCATCTCTAACCCTTAAAACAATGGAATTAGCGCAGCTTGTTGCAATTGTCCTCTTGTTATTAAAGAGGAAATGAGGCTCAGACAGTGACTTATCCAAGGTCACACAGCTAGTGACCGATCCAGGGTACAAATTCAAGTCTTTCTGCCTCCGAAGTCCAGGCTCCTTCTACTACATAAAATTATCTGCAGGCTATTTGCTGATTTCCTTGGTATATTTCTGTTTCCTTGGGTAAGTTGCCACCTCATGCTGGAGGGGCTGCTGTGTTTCTGTAATCCCAGGGTTTGCTGGCTTGGAGGGAGGCAGTCAGCAGTCACCTTCTGAGCCATGCCAGCCATTAAAAGCGCACAAGGCTTTCCTCCAGCTACTACTGTTGTCCATCCTTACAAATTCTCAACACACGGATCCAAGGGGGATTCTACCCACTTTACAGTAAGGGAAACTGAAGCACCTGCCCACTGTCACCTCTGCTGGCTTCTGGTGTCTTCCCACCCAGGTCCACCGTGGGACTTCCTGGTCCTGAACCTCCCCTGCCTCACCAGCTTTTACCATGTGGGCTGTGGCTGATAGGTGGGGGATCAGAGCCCAAATGCTCCACAAGCAGAAACTCTTAACTTCCCTGCGGGGGCTCAGGGGACCCAGTTCCCCGCCCTCCCTTTCCTAAGAATTGCTTTCAGGGGAAAGCTCTGAATCCTCACAGTGGTTTCCCAGGCCCTGCCTGACCTGAGTCCTGCCCCTTGTTTCACTCACCTCTCCTGGACCACACCAACCACTCTGTCTCTCAATGTCCCAGAGCTCTCAGCTTCTTCCGCTTCTTCTGCTTGAAGTGCTCCTCCTGGGTGAACTTTCTACCCTCTCAGTCTCCTCTTACGTGGACTTTATTTATTTATTTTGAGCTGAATTTTCGCTCGTGTTGCCCAAGCTGGAGCCTAATGGTGCGATTTTGGCTCACTGAAACTTCCATTTCCCAGGTTCAAGCGATTCTCCTGCCTCGGCCACCTGAGTAGCTGGGATTACAGGCATGCACCACCATGCCTGGCTAACTTTTTGTATTTTCAGTATACATGGGATTTCACCATGTTGGTCAGACTGGTCTTGAACTCCTGACTTCAGGTGATCCACCCACCTCAGCCTCCCGAAGTGCTGGGATTACAGCCGTGAACCACCGTACCCAGCCCTTCTTATGGGGACTTTCCTCAGAGAAGTCCTCCCTGGCCCTCCAGGTCCTGCCAGGACCACTGTTAGATACATTCAGAGCCCCCTGAACTATTCATTCATCGTTCACAGCAAATTGCAGGCAATTATTTGTGTGAGTGTTTAGTGTCCCCCTGCCCAAGACTACAGGGTGTGTGAAGGCAGGGACTGGAAGGCACAGGCATGTGTCTTGTCCATCACCGTGACTCCAGTCCACAGCACCTGGCACAGAGTGGCTGCTCAATAAATATTTGAAAGATGAATATCAACATGCTGGAAAGAAGGAGGGAGGGAGGGAGGGGAGGGTAATCAGCCTCTGAAATCCCACGAGAATTTGGTTTGAAAGTTGCGCCACGTCCTTTGAACTCCAGTGCTCACTAGCTCATTTTGCTGTAGAAATGTCAGTGGCAAAGCCGGCATCCCTTTGAGGCCACTTAGGGGAGAAAACATATCATAGCAGGACAGTCAGAGGAAGCTGTTCCCAGGAATGTTGAGACTCCTACTCTGCGGGTCCCTGACTCACCTCCCAGACACGTCTGTGACGTTGGCCTCAGTCAAGGTGCTCATCACTCACAGGCGTGACTCCTTTGGACCCTGCGGTCCCAGATGACTCAGTCTCCACTCCAGCCAGACCTCCCGCTGTCTCCTGCAGCCTGCCAGCTGGGCTCTGAAGCCCTGACACTGCACGTGTGGAGGGCTGAGGTCGCCATCTCCACCACCTCTGCCTCAGCCTGCCCTCAGACCTCAGTCACTGTGGACTTTCTCTCCTTCCCCAAGAATGCTTCATTTGTCACCTCTTTCTTGAGGGAGGACAGGGAGGGAGCAGGAAGGCTAACTCTACTCCTGTGATCATCCTGCCGCTCTTTCATTTCTAGGAGCCAGCCAAGGAGATGTGTTCCCTTAGACCTGCTTGTGACCCCCTTAGGGAGGCCCCCAGGTGAGGCAGGCCTGCCCTCCATGGTAGAGTCAGATTTACCATGAGCCTCACTCACCCCGGGGAGTCTTGGAAACACTGAGGGAGGCTGTAAGAAAGGTTGGGATGAAGCACGGTGTCAGAGGCGGCCGCAGTGAAACTCTTGCTTGCTCATCGCTGTGGATGATCAGCAGTGGCTGTACCGTCCAGACCCGTCTACCCACTTAACCACCAGCCTGCAAAGTCAGGCCTGATGCAGCTGGAGCAGCTCAGTGGAGGCAGGGACACAACCACAGGTCTCAGGTCAGAGAGGGTGCTCTGTCCCTCACATCCCCAGGATGGTGCTTTCCCCATCCTGTTTTTCTCTTACCCCAGGCATCTTTGCCTGGGAAAGTCCTTTAGAAATCCACAGCTGGCTTTTCCCAGAAGGCTGTCTGCAGGCACTCGGCAGTAAAGGGCTCTGTGTTCCAGCTACAGTGGGCAGCCCCAGCTTTGACCTGGGTACAATGCAGCCTTTGGGCTTCCCAGGATGCTACCACAGGCGTCAGTGACTTGCAAACCTGCTGGCCAAAGTATGGTCCCTGGAGCATCATATGGGACTGCTGTACATGACTGACACCTGGGGGTAGGCTAATATAGGCCAGCCCCCTCATTTCACAAATGGGTAAACCGAGGCCTAGGTCACACTGGCAGTGAAAGTGTGAGCTGGGCCTGAAAGAAGGCCTTCTCTTTCCAAGGTAGGAGGTCTCTCTGAGAGCTTCCTGAGGGTGGAGCCTCTGTCTTATCACCTCTATGTAGTCTCCAGTGCCAGCATCCAGCCTTGTGCAGACATGAATTGTAAGGCCTGCCCCAGAGAGATCTTAGAGAGGCCCTAGAAGGAAGAAAAAGGTAAAAGGGAGGCTTTGCCATAGAAGGAAGGCTGCTTTAGGGTCTTCTCAGACAAAGTAAGCTATTCCTCTGAAACCCCAAGCAGGAGCTAATCAAGGACATTCCTTAACTTGAACTATTGTTTGCTTGTTTTGGGGACGGGGGTTCACTCTGTCACCCAGGCTGGAGTGCAGTGGCACTATCATGGCTCACTGCAGCCTTGACCTCCCAGGCTCAAACAATCCTCTCACCTCAGCCTCCTGAGTAACGGGGACTACAGGCACATGGCACCATGCCTGGCTAAATTTTTTTGTTATTTTTTTGTAGAGATGGGGCCTCACTCTGTGGCCCAGGCTGGTCTCAAACGATCCGTCCACCTTGTCCTCCCAAAGTGCTGGGATTATAGATGTGAGCCACTGCACCCGGCTTTAACCTGAACTCTTGACAGACTAGATAAGCAACTCACACCGGGAGCTATCCACACTTAAGCAAGAGAGTAAAATGGGACAGAGCACATATTTATAAAAATGATGAGCCAGGCGAGGTGGCTCATGCCTGTAATCCCAGCACTTTGGGAGGCCAAAGTGGACAGATTACCTGAGGCCAGGAGTTTGAGACCAGCCTGACCAATATGGTGAAACCCCTTCTGTACTAAAAATACAAAAATTAGCCGGGCGCGGTGGCTCAAGCCTGTAATCCCAGCACTTTGGGAGGCCGAGACGGGCGGATCACGAGGTCAGGAGATCGAGACCATCCTGGCTAACACGGTGAAACCCCGTCTCTACTAAAAAATACAAAAAACTAGCCGGGCGCGGTGGCGGGCGCCTGTAGTCCCAACTACTCGGGAGGCTGAGGCAGGAGAATGGCGTGAACCCGGGAGGCGGAGCTTGCAGTGAGCTGAGATCCGGCCACTGCACTCCAGCCTGGGCGGCAGACCGAGACTCCGTCTCAAAAAAAAAAAAAAAAAAAAAAAAAAAAAAAATACAAAAATTAGCAGGGCGTGGTGGTGTACACCTGTAATCCCAGCTACTCAGGAGGCTGAGGCAGGAGAATCTCTTTTTTTTTTTTTTTTTTGTACTTTAAGTTCTAGGGTACATGTGCACAACATGCAGGTTTGTTACTTATGTATACATATGCCATGTTGGTGTGCTGTACCCATTAACTCATCATTTACATTAGGTATTTCTCCTAACGCTATCCCTCCCCCCTCCCCCTACCTCTCGGCAGGTCCCGGTGTGTGATGTTCCCCACCCTGTGACCTTGTGTTCTCATTGTTCCATTCCCACCTATGAGTGAGAACATGCAGTGTTTGGTTTTCTGTCCTTGCGATAGTTTGCCCAGAATGAGACTATCACTGTCCAGATGTTACACCCCACATCATAGTTGACATACTGCCAGCTCCATCCTTGCCCCAGAATGAGTGGCCTTCTGGAGATGACCAGATGTTTGGGCTCCCAGGGATAACCCCAATTCAAATGGCAGTCCTGAGCCTTCCAAGAACTGCACGCTGAAAGACGGGACCGTTCAGGGCTGCAGAGACTTGCCAGGGAGACGTCCACTGTCTGGGAAGAGGAAACGGCTTCCTGGGTGCAGGCTGAGAGGAGAGGGGCCCAGACATGCCTGGGAAGGGGCTTCACACAGAGGCAGAGGCAGTGGCCCAGGAGACAGTGGCCCAGGAGACAGTAGTCCTGAGAGCAGAGGTGTCCACAGGCAGAAGTGAGGTTAGTTAGTACAGGGAAAGTGGCCAGGGCTGGAAAGAATGGCTTTTTTGGGAGAGAAAAGGGCCTTGAATGTAGGATCAAGGGACATAAGCTTTTTCTTGTAGGAAGTGGGACACAACCTCATGATTTCCACCCCACCCTCCAGCTTTTCTATTCATCTTCTTAATAACCCAGATGTATTAGGCCATTCTTATGTTGCTATAAAGAAACATCTCAGGCTAGGTAATTTATACAGAAAGAGGTTTGATTGGCTCATGGTTCTGCAGAGCTTACAGGAAGCATGGTGCTGGCATCTGCTCAGCTTCTAGGGGAACCTCAGGAAGCTTCCAATAATGGCAGAAGGGGAAGGGGGAGCAGGTGTCTCATATGGAGAGAGCAGGAGCAAGAGAGGGAGAGGGGGAGAGTTCCACACACTTTTAAACAACCTGATCTTGCTAGAAATCATTCATTATTGTGAGGACACCACCAGGGGGATGGTGCTAGCCCATTGATGAGAAATCCACCCACATGATCCAATCACCTCCCACCAGGTCCCTCCTCCAACATTGGGTATTAAATTACAACATGAGATTTGGTGGGGGCAAATATCCAATCTATATCACTAGGTATAGCAAGAACTTATTTGACAACAAAAGAAGTATAGCAAAGGCTTTGTGCCCATGGGATTCACTGGTCTTACCACATGTCCCATCACCCAGAAGCAGTAGGCCAGATAAAATGGTGGAAGGGCCTGCTGAAAACCCAGTTATAGCTCCAGTTGGGAGAAAATACCCAGCATAGGCTTTGACTCAACAATGAGTATGTAATGCTGCTTTTCCCATAGCCAAGATACTGAAGTCTGGGAATCAAGGGCAGAAGTAGGAGTGACTCCTGTCACTATTACAGCCAATAATCCATCAGCAATGTTGCTTCCCATCCCAACTTACAGCCCTGCTGGTTTGGAGGTCTTTGTCCCCAAAGGGAGAGCACTCTACCAGGAGACACAAACACTGATTCCATTAGAATGGAAGATGGGACTGCCATGTGGCCATTTAGGCATCCTTGTGCTACTGAGCCAGCAAGCAGAAAAAGGAGTTACTTTACGGGCTAGCATGACTGATCCTGATTACCAAAGGGAAACTGGGTCATTGCTACACATGGTGAGGGGCACAATGCCTGGAACTCAGAGGATGTCCTAGGCTGCTTCTTGGTATATCTATGTCCATGTCCTATGACTACTGCCCAGAGGTGGATACAAGAAAGGTGGGATGTTTTGTATCCTGATTTTGATGGAGGTTGAGTGCATCTTTGTTTTTCTGAAGGATAATTGCATCTTATTATATGGAAACATAAGATAGTAAAAGTTAATGAAAAATTTCAACAGCCGAAAACATGTCAGGGCCACTGAGGACTCAGATCATCTAGGCACAAAGGTTTGGGTCAGCCCATCAGGTCAAGAACCCCAGCCATCTGAGAACATGGAACAGGTCAAAGAAGAAAGAAGTAGTACATATCAACTACAGCCTCATGATCAGCTGCAGAAACAAGGACTGTAGCAGCTATGCTTGTGTGTGTGTGCATGCATGTGTGCGTGTGTGTATTTCTCCATTCTTCCTCCCATTTTTATTTTATGTGAGGATTGCCATTGGTAGTTACCTGTAAAATTTGGTCTTAGGTTATGAAGTAATTGGGCAGGACTATGACAGAATCAGAGAAATAATTAACATCACCCAGAGGTAGATCCTATGACTACTGCCCAGAGATGGATACAATAATGGTGGGATGTTTTGTATCCTGATTTTGATAGAGGTTGAGAGCATCTTTGTTCTTATGAAGAACAGAGAGTTGAATCTTATATGGAAGCATATGGTTGTAATTGTTATATGGAAATTGAAGTATTAAAAAAAAAAGGGTGTGTATATCAGTGTTCAGTAGCTAAAGAGATAGAATGTGTTGGTCATTATGTCATTATCTCTCTGCCCCACATCCATCTCCTTATGCTCTTTTGGATGCTGGGAGTAGGACTCCACACACTATATCTTCCTTTAGCTAACCTGGTCCCTGTTGGGCTCCGCTAACAGGAGGTGCTAGATAGAGGCAGAACTTGTTCCTTCCTTTTTGCTTTCTGTCTTAGAAATGGGCCTTCCCCTGTGCAGCAGCATTGGGTTCCAGCCGCCAGTTTCTTTATAAATTCCTAGAACCAGTTTCATCTAGGTTCTGATAACCATACCTTCTATTTGTTTGCCATTAAACTTTCATATCAACAGGGTGTGTGTGTGTGTGCGCGTGTGTGTGAGAGAGAGAGAGATTGAGGGAGAGAAAGGTTATACTTCCTGGGCTGCAATATTAAATGGTTGTTTTGTTTTTTGATTATAGGTTGTGGTCAAAGAGTTTGGAGAAACCACTGGTCTAGGGATCTTTCTTTGTTTCTTTGCTTTGCTTTTCAGACATGGGGAAAGTATATTTTATTTTATCAGTCAAATGAGTACTCACTGAGCAGCTATATACCTGCTGGAGATTCAGAAGAAGCATTGTATGCCCCTCAGGAGTTTATACTGTATCAACACAGCAGGCAATATGAGAGAGGGGGTGGCGTGTGAGAGGGCAGGTGTAGGCTGGATGAGAAGACGGATGTTTGGATGTGCCCACTCAGATGCTACCTTCTTGACATTTTGACAGGTTATGTCAAAGCATAAAACTCTGTTTCTTAAAGTCATCAGTCAACATACAAAACAGGCTCTCATAACACTTACTCCAGTCCTGACTCTCACCCTACCTGGGGGTGAGGCTCAGGAAAGAATGTCTATCTACGTGTTCCTTTTTTTTAAGCCTAAAGTTTAATGGTTGGGTTTTAGGCTGAGTCGAAAGGTCCTCACATCAAAACAACCGCGTGTGAAGCAGCTGCTACAGTTGCAGTCAAAATGGATGCAGGAAAATTCCATGGGCCTTCCCCATGGGGGCCTCTCACACAAACTCTTACTTTTCCACTCTGCCAACTTGAGGTCAATATGGCTTTAAAAGGGTGGCATCTGTGTCAGCCAGCTCTGGCCTCCCAGGCGAGAGCTAAGTAAACAGGAGTCCTGGGGATGGCAGTTTCTTCACGAGAGGGCCACGGTGGGTTTTTCCAAGGGAATGAAAGGTTGCCTTTGTGCAGAGACGAGGGTAAGGAGAATCTGCTCTTTCAGGCTGCCTGCTCTCCATGACCTCATCGCTGTTGACTTTCCCACCATTTCGTCTTGGAGCCAGAGAGAAGGCAGACAAGGGACTGGTGAATAGTGTCACCTCACTATAGAGTCAGGGAGGCAGGGCACGTCACGAATGGCCACTTCTCAGGTCAGATGACAGGGTGCTGAAGGAGAGAGAAGGGCAGCTACGAGACCCTGAAACAAATCTGTCTTCACCCTGGACAAGGCGCCCAGGTGCGCCCAGATGCCAAATGCCTGTATTATTTTTCTCAGGAGGATCTAACATGGAAATGACACTTTGCCCTGTAATTTTGGCACTTCCTGGAAAACCATAATTACCCATCCCATTATAATTACCCTGCCATCACTCTTCTATTTGGAACCCTTGCTTCCGTGCGTTCTATTCTTACATTCCTTCCCTGCCTTGAGAAACAAGACAAAGCACTTTAAATGGTTTCTTGATGGACATTTTTCTCCTCAAAGGACCTTTATATATTCCATACTACCACTTGAACATCTATTTTAACTTTCATATAAATAAGAGTATTTGTCTAAGTGAGTGAAAGGAGAGGAACACAGAGCTATTTTTCATGACCAGCCAAGAATAGAACCAAATGTTCTGTTCTCATCTATGTCATCTCCTGATTTTGCTTCTTCTTTAAAATGTCTACAAAGAATTCAGCCTTTTCAGGAAGAACCAGCCTGATGTGCAGGAAGAACACACCATCATCCAGACGTTTGCCTTTGCAGGAAGAACCACACCCTTCTGGGGTGGGTTTATTAATTGAAGATATATGGATTAGACAAAATCAGCATTTGATTTCTCAGCATTTTCCTGAGTGCTAAAGCTATGCCACCAGGGATTTCAGGTGGCATATAAGCAGGGTATCAAGTGACAGTGAAGCAGACACTGAAAGAATTATTTCCTTTGCAATTGTCTTTCCATCCTTTGATACTATAGGGGAGAAAGTCTCAATTTGGTGCTGGTGGGCCTCTCATACGTTTCTAATGCTTTCTAATCTTCCTGTGTGACAGATAGAGCAGGGCTTAGGTCCTAGCCTCTGCTGGCAGTAGGAGTTGGGATTGAATAACATCATTTTGATTTTATCATTTTAATTTTTTTCTTCTACCTTCTATTTATTTTAGGTACAACTGGTTTTCTACTTACAGTAAAAATATAGCTTACTTTTTAATTTTTATTTTTTCATCAAAAAGGGGGTTCATTTTTTCACTGGGAGAGAAAAGCAAGAATTGGGGTGGAAAGTGTGCTTTAAGTTAACCTGTCTGGATTAACCTTCCCAGATACTGAAAGAGTCAAACCAAAGAAACGTATGGCACCTGCAAATGTTGTATTAAAGGTGATCAATTTGGGCATGCCCTTTGCAAATGAACTCTGACTTAAACAGCAGGAATAACCTGAGTACAGATAAACACCTCTGACTATTAGCTGGGGATCAGAGGGGTTTCTTTTCTTTATATAAAAAATCACGATGGTTTTTTTTCCTTTAAAAAAATTTATACATACAGACTTTGGCACGTTTGCTCTCACAAAAATGAAATCATGTTGTGCACACTGTCCTGCATTTTGCTTTATTCATTCAAAAAACCTCTCAGAAGTCTCTCCAAGTCCACTGCTATGGCTCTTATTCATCTTTAGAAGCCGTATATACCATGTATATACTATGGTGTAGATGTATCACAATTACTTCAACCATCCTTCCTACGTATCATGCATTCACACTGATTCTGATTCTTGCCCTTCATAAACAATGCTGCTAGAAACATTCTCACGTGTATGCCTTGACATATTCATTGTTTAATTTCTAAGTGAGATCCTCAGGAATGGGATTTCTGGTCAAAGGGGAACTGTATTTTTATTTTAATAGATGTTCATAGATTATATTCCCAAAAACCTATAGCAAGTCACATTTCCACCAGGTCCGTAGGATAGTGTCTCTTTCCCCGGCCTCCTCCAGCAATCCATGCTACACCTTCTTCATTTTTGCTAGTCAAACGAGCAAAAAGTGAGATTTTATTTTTTAATTGAATTTGCATTACCTTGATGGTTGGTGTTTTTTTTTTTTTTTTTTTTTTTTTGAGACGGAGTCTCGCTCTGTCACCCAGGCTGGAGTGCAGTGGCGCGATCTCGGCTCACTGCAAGCTCCGCCTCCCGGGTTCACGCCATTCTCCTGCCTCAGCCTCCCGAGTAGCTGGGACTACAGGCGCCCACAACCGCGCCCGGCTAATTTTTTGTATTTTTAGTAGAGACGGGGTTTCACCGTGGTCTCGATCTCCTGACCTTGTGATCCGCCCGCCTCGGCCTCCCAAAGTGCTGGGATTACAGGCGTGAGCCACCGCGCCCGGCCGGTTGGTGTTTTTGAGCATTTTCTCTTTTGTTTCTTGGTCATTCTAAACTTCCTCTTCATATCCTTTGCCCATTTTTTTTTTTTTTCTATTGAGTCATCTCTTACTTATCAATTTGTAAAAGTGCTTAGTATATTGTAGATATTACTCTTTGGAATTATGTTAATTTTTTTTTTTTTTTTTTTTTTTTTTGAGACGGAATTTAGCTCTCATTACCCAGGTTGGAGTGCAATGGCACTATCTCGGCTCACCACAACCTCCGCCTCCTGGGTTCAAGCTATTCTCCTGCCTTAGCCTCCTGAGTAGCTGGGATAACAGGCATGCGCCACCACGCCCACCTAATTTTGTATTTTTAGTAGAAATGGGGTTTCTCCATGTTGGCCAGGCTGTTCTCAAACTCCCAACCTCAGGTGATCCACTTGCCTCGGCCTCCCAAAGTGTTGGGATTACAGGCGTGAGCCACCGCCCCTGGCCGTTTATTTTTTTTTTTATTTTTATTTTTTTGAGACAGAGTCTCACTGTCACTCAGGATGGAGTGCAGTGGCACGATCTTGGCTCACTGCAACCTCACCTCCCGGGTTCAAGCAATTCTTCTGCCTCAGCCTCCCAAGTAGCTGGGATTACAGGTCTCTGCCACCACGCCCAGCTAATTTTTGTATTTTAGTAGAGACAGGGTTTCACCATGTTGGCCAGGCTGGTCTCGAACTCCTGACCTTGTGATCCACCTGCCTCGGCCTCCCACAGTTCTGGGATTACAGGTGTGAGCCACCGTGCCTGGCCTGTGTTAAATTTTTTTAAGAATATATTGGAATAATCTGTTATTCGAAGTATGTTAGCCATGCAAAAGCTTTACATTCTATGTATAGTCAAATATGTCTATCTTTTCTTTTCTAGCTCGTGCTGGTTAAGAAAGACTATCCTAGATTGTATGAAGAGTGTTCTAGATTTTCTTGCAGGAATTTCTTTGTTTTGCATGATCAATCTAAATTTATTTTTTGACATGATAAAAGAAGTACGGTACAATTTTTATTTTTTCCAGATAGATAGCCTGTGGTGCCAATAATCTATTTCATATCCCACTGAATAAATAATAAATATATTCATAATAAATTATCATATAATCTGGAATCAAATCCCAGATTGTCTAATCTGGTCCACTTTTCTATGTGTCTATTCCTATGCCAATACCATAGTGATTTGACTACACTGACTTTGTATTATATTTGATACCTGCTAAAGATCCCTCACCTACTTTTTCATATACAGTTTAATCTTTATAATCATTAAAAGCATTTATAGTTTACAATATTGCCATCCCAAACAAGAATATGTTATGTTTTTTAATGAGATTTTATAGTTTTCTACAAATAGACCGTGTGTGTGTGTTGTTTTGTTTTGCTTTTTTTTTTTTTTGGAAGTGAAGTTTCGCTCTTGTTGCCCAGGCTGGAGTGCAATGGCACTATCTCAGCTCACCTCAACTTCCACCTACCGGGTTCAAGCGATTCCCCTGCCTCAGCCTCCCAAGTAGTTGGAATTACAGGCATGCGCCACCGTGCCCGGCTAATTTTGTATTTTTAGTAGAAATGGGGTTTCTCTATGTTGGTCAGGCTGGTCTCGAACTCCTGACCTCAGGTGATCCAGCTGCCTTGGCTTCCCAAAGTGCTGGGATTACAGACGTGAGCCACTGCTCCCGGCTGACTGTGTGTTTTCTATGCTAAATTTATTCTAGGCACCATATAACATTTGTCACCCTTGTAATGAAAAACATTTTCTGCTTCTATATCTAGACGCTTATTGTGGAAATAAGGGAAAACTATTTTGACATATATATTACCTGTCAAGCCATCTTCTAAAATATCTTACTAATTCCAGCAGATTTTTTCTCTAAAATCTTTTGAATTTTCTGCGTGAACCATAACATAACCAGAAAAAGATACATAGTTTTAATTTTGTTTATAACAATTATTTAATATTTTCCTATTATTGCATCTGTTAGAACCTCCAAATTGATGTTGGACAGTAGTGGTGAGAGCAGACGTCCCTGTCAAGTTCCTAACTTTAATTGAAATTATTTCAGTGTTTCCCTACTTAGTAACATTTCCCACTGGATTTTGACAGTCTTTTTAAATATTTAGTTTTCTTTCTACTTCTATTTTACTACGATTTTTTTAGGAATGGCTATTGAATTTTACCAAGCCTTTGCAGTATCTGTTAATATGATCATATGATTTTTTGCCTTTAACATGCTAATGTAATAAATTATGTTGAATGGAGTTCCTGACATTTGTGCTTAGAAAAAAATCTGTTTGGTCAAAATACTTTTTAAAATATTTTCTGGAATTTATTTGCTACTTTCTTTGATAGTAACAAATATTTGTGGACAGCTTACTATATTGTAGGCATTGTTTATATCCACACCAGTGAACAAAACATAAAATTTCTGACCCCATGAAGCTTACCTTTCAGCAAGCTGTTGTTAAAAAATTCGGTGACTTTCAACAACAAACCATTTATTTCTTACTCACAGGTCTGTGGGTCACCTGTTAGTTGTCTGGGCTTGGATTTAATTTTCTAGTGTACTTTTTAGACTTTTTGTTGAATATCATACTTACGGAAAAAACACAAATCATAAGTGAGGAAACAATTATGTAACCACTACTCAGGTCAAGATAGATAACATTTCTATTATTCGATAACATTTTTATTTAGAGTTTTTGCAATTACATTAAAAAGTAAAGTTTGGTCTTCTGGTTAGACAGGCTACTAAATAGGATTATTGTACACAGTTATAGTTCTTTCATTCCCGCCGCCTCCAACTCCCACCTTTGCTGTGGCTTCATTGAGGATGGAGTATAGGCCACCACCGCACTGGTAGTTTGTGAGTTGCTTTGGCCAGTGAAATGTGAGCAAACACAAGAGATGTCACATTCAGCCTTGGTTTGGCTTGACTTCTTACAGTGTTATCCTTCTTCTTAAGAAGACCATTTCTCTGGAGACAACATGTGGAGCAGAAGTAACCCCAACCTGTAGCCTGAAGCCAAGCCTAACCAAGCCCAACCAAGCTTTGGATGATGGACAGACCTGTAGCCTGTGTAGAAAGCCACTGAGATTTTGTTTGTTTGTTTAAAATTGTTATGTAGCATTCTTGCAGCAGGACCTCACTAATACAGCCAGCTTTATTAAATGAATTGGAAACATTCTCGCTTTTTCAATGGGCTGATTTTCTTTAAAGATCAAAAAGAAAAACGCAAAAACTCAGCCATTAACCCATCTGATACTAGTATGTTCTTCAGTAGTAGATCTTTTATCACATTTCCTATCACGGTAATTGGTCTTTTCAAATTTTATATATTTTCTAGGACCAATTTTGGAAATTTGTTTCCAGAAAATTATTGATTTTCTCTAAGTTTTTAAATGTGTTCTTGAAAATTTATGTGTAATATTTTTAATAATTATTTTATTTTATTTTCTGAGATAGAATCTCACTCTGTTGCCCAGGCTGGGGTGAAGTGGCATACTGTTGACTCACTGCAACCTCTGCCTCTCAGGTTCAAGCAGTTCTTCTGCCGCAGCCTCCTGAGTGCTGGGATTGCAGGTGTGCACCATCATACCCGGCTAATTTTTGTATTTTTAGCAGAGATAGGGTTTCATCATGTTGGTCAGACTGGTCTCGACCTCCCGACCTCAGGTGATCTGCCCACCTTGGCCTCCCAAAGTGCTGGGATTACAGGCGTGAGCCACCGTGCCTAGCCCCTATATTCTTTATAATTATTTTAATCTCATCTGCAGTTATGTTTCCTTTCTCATTCTTAGTCACGGTTTTGCACACTCCTTCCTTTGGTCTAAGGATTAAGATCAAGTTTGTGAAAAGGTTTATTTCATTCACCTTTTCAAAAAACCCATTCTGAAGTTTCTTTGTCCTTTGATCATCTTTTGTGTTTGTTTCTACTTTATTGATTTCAGTTTTTATATTTTTTAATTCCCTTTTTCTTGTTTCTTTTCTCTTTACAACTAAGATCCAGTTTTTTATTTCTCTTGGTTTATTTTGCTTTTCTAATTCATAACATTAATATTTAGTTCCTTTATTTTTCATTTCTCTTCTTAAATAATGAAGGTACTTTAAGTTATAAATTTCCTGTAAGTGAAACTTTCATTGTGTTCTACTGGTTTTGGTATGACTGAAATAGATCATTGCTTTCTAGATAGTTTATAATATAACTGTCAATCATTTTTACCCAATATTTGTGTGTGTGTGGGGGGGTATGTGCCACTACACCTGGCTGTCATACTTTTAACTTTTTGAAAATTATACTTATTCATAAAGAGGAATCCATGAATATATTTAATCATCTCAATTCAATAGCCAAATAGAATCTTCATCTTTTGGGTATATATAATATATATACACACATATATATATACACACACAAAAATATTGGAAATATTGGGTAAAAAAAAATATATATATATATATAAATTGCAGAGAAAAATTGAGAGAAGAATACAGAGTCCCTATATACCCCCTTCTCCCTGCCATTCCTGCACCCCCAAGACTGTCTCCTCCACTGTCAACATCCCACACCAAGTGCTACATTTGCTACAATCTCTGAACCCACACTGACACATCATTATCATCCAAAGTCCCTAGTTTACATTAGGGTTCACTCTTGGTGTTCTATGAGTTTGGACAAATGTGTAATGACATGCATCACCGTTATAGGTCATACACAATAGTTCACTGCCCTAAAAATCCTCTGTGCTCTGCGTATTCATCCCTCCCTCCCCTCAACTCCCAGCAACCACTGGTCTTTCCATTGTCTCTGGTTTTGCCTTTCTAGAATGCCAAATAGTTGGAATCATACAATACTTAGTCTTTTCAGATGGCCTTCTTTCACTTAGAAATATGCGTTTAAGATTCTTTCATGTGTTTTCTTGGCTTAGTGGGTCATTTATTTTTAGCACTGAATAGTATTCCACTTTCTGGATGTATCACAGTTTATCCATTCACCTACTGAAGGACAAGTTGTTTGCTCTCAAATGTTAACAATCATGAATAAAGCTGCTATAAACATCCATGTGCAAGTTCTTGAGTGCACAGAAGTTTTTAACTCATCCGGGTAAATACTAAGTTACTGAATTGTATGGCAAGAGTATGTTTAGTTTTTTAAGAAACCGCCAAATTCTTCCAAAGTAGCTGTACCATTTTCCATTCCTGCCAGCAATGAATAAGAGAGTTCCTGTTAGTCCACATCCTCACCAGTATTTGTGTTGTCGGTATTCCGGATTTTGGCCCTTCTAACAGTTATCTTGTAGCTGTTTTAATTTGCAGTTCCCTGATGACATACAAGCATTTTCAAAGAGCATGTTTCCTAATTTTCTGATGGATTTGATTTTTGGTCACCCCTTAACTAGTTATGACTGATTTTATTGAATTATGATTGGAGAATGTAGCCCATAAAACCGGTATTTAATAAAATGTGTTAAAGTTTTCATCAAGTACATGCTAAATTTTTGCAATTGTTCCATGAATATATGTAATTTACTCAAAAAATGAAGATTCTGTTTGGCTACTGAATTGAGGAATTGAACATATTAGTTGATTCCTCTTTAAGAATAAGTATAATTTTCAAAAAGTTAAAAGTATGACAGCTGGGTATAGTGGCACATACCTATAGTTCCAGCTACTTGGAGGCCAAAGCAGGAGGATCACTTAAGCCTAGGAATTCAAGGCTGCTGTGAGCTGTGATTGCACCACTGAACTCCAGCCTGGGTGACAGAGCAAGACTCAATCTCCAAAAAGAAAGAAAGAAAGAAAGATGATTCAAAGGAAATTTGAGTACTGGATGTTTAAAGGAAATTTAATGAAGGAACGTTAGAGTAAGATTGTCTGATTAGATATGAAACTGGTTAATGTTCTATAAGGCAATAAATCTTAAACGTTAAGGTTATCTTTTCTACAAGTCAGAAATTATTTGCATATTTACTAGACAAAAATATGCAAGTTAAAATGTAACCATTCCATGTGTAAGGTCTTTAACCAAGCATAAAGAATGGGCTGACTAAAGTACATTCACCCTAAATCACTAAATACCCTTTGGGTGGCTCAGTGCCCCATATGACTTTGGAAAGATATGATAACCAAATGTCTGCCTTATTTTCAAGTTTTGGATACTTTTTTGACAATGCCTTATTAATTTTTCAATCTGATCTGTTTGGTTATGAGAATTGTATTCAAATTCTCTATATATATCTGTGTTTTTACCACATTTAGTAGTCGTATCATTTTTTATCTGTTTAGCTGCTTGCTATGCTGTCTGTTGCACACTAGTTTATGTTTATTATGCTCAATTCTTGTCACAATTTCCCTCCTTAATCTTTTTATGCTTTTAGCCTTAAATTCCAACTTGTCTGATTAGTATTGCCAATTAATTGTCTATTACATTCTTTTGTCTTAAAAAAGGTATCAAAAAGATACCTCTTTATCGACACTCTTATTTTTAACCATTTTATCATCACATTGTGTTAGATATTTCTTGTAAACATTATAAGGCCTCAAAAAAAACTGAAGTATTTAGTTCAGCCACATTTAAGGAAGTTGTTAATTTACTTAATAATCTTCCTTCCATCCTACTTTATGTGTTTTAAGACAGCCCATTGTCATTATTCACAGTGGTTTTGTTTTACAGAGTCACTGAAAATGCTAAATAGTGAATGTTGAACCATTCCTCCTAGAGGAAATAGAGGGTTAGGTTTCTGTGACTTTCTGGGTTACATTTCATCAACCAATTAATGTATAACTTTGTTGTGGGTGTGTTTCTGCTTAAAGACACCTTATTTAATATATATCATTGACTTGTTAACATTGAACTCACAGCCAACAACACTATAACATATGCCTGAACAAAGCTTGTCTAATACATGTATTTTCTCCACATGGTACATCACAGCTTCTTGCACACAGGAACACTAGATAGCATCTCAGCACTACACTTGAGGGACATTTTTAAGGAGATGTGAAAATCAGAATAAAACATAGCAATGAATCTCTAAATTCAGAGTTTTATTTAGGAATCACAGAATTGCAATTCAGAGCATACGCACAGACTGGGATGGCCTTCCGTATGTCTGAAAAACAAACAGAAGTTTGGGGATTTTACTAGAAAAAGCCATGTTACCTATTGTTTTGAAAAGAGCTCATTAGTGCTAGAGAAGTTTTTGGGAACTGGCAAGCTCTGATTGGTGAGTGAAGGAGGTAGATAAAACCAATCTTTGAGTCAAGGCAGGTTGTTTCAGCAGCTACTAGGTAAAACTGGTCTTAGAGTTACAACAGGCTATTTCAGCAACTGGACTTGCAGCAAATTCAATTATTAGAGCTGGTACTATGTGCCCTGAGTGCTTTTCCCCCCAGCCCCTCAACTCCGATGTATTAAGTTGGTGCAAAAGTAATTGCGGCTTTAGCCATTAAAAGTGACGGCAAAAACTGCAATTATTTTTGCACGAACCTACTAGTTGCATATGATAAGAATGACTCAATTTGTGTAATCAATTTTCACAGAAGTCACCAGCCAGAAACACACAAAGATGACACTAAGCAGTCTGAGAAAAGAACTGTAATTTACAGTATGAGAAGTGAAACAAGAAGGTGGAGCATTGCCTTTGTCAACCTCAGCTGGGAAAGTGCCTGTTGAGTGACTCAAAATTTTCGCTGCTCTTGTGCATGTCCACAGATGATCATGAGTACTCTCCAAGTATTGATTTTGGGGGTTACAAATAAAGTTTAGTGAGTAGCTGTATTCACAAATACAGAATCCTAGAATAATAAGGATGGACAGGAATTGTTTTCTTCTCTCTTTTTGCTTTTTCTTATTTTTGCTGGCTTCTATTTTTCCCCTTGTTAATTTGAAAATTCTATTCTACTTTTCCAGTTTATTCTCGGTTGGTTCATTTATTTTGGGGGAACACCTTTTCTTGAATATTTTCGTGAAATAGCATTAGCCTCAATATTTTTCTTTTTCCATAACAAGTGAATCACTTGATCAGGTGTGGTCCTATAGAGTCTATTTCACTAGTCTCCAGCTTCTAGCACTGGATGGGAAGTCTAATGCCAGTGTGATTCTTTCTCTTTTTAGGTAAGTTAAGGTAATTGTCTGTATGTTGTAACAGTTTTCTCTTTATCCTTAGAGTTTAGAAATAGGCCTAGGTAATTTCTTAATCCATTCAGCCTGAAAATCACCAAGTTCTTTCAATCTCCAATCTTTAGTCTCAAATCTTTCTTTGCCTCAGGACAATGGTGGTTTTTAAAATTATTATTATGCTTATTATTTCTTTCATGTCTTCCTTTTCCTCCTTTGGAAGTCTTATCATTCATCCATGTTGGGTAATCAGATCTACCCTGCTAGACTGATCTTTTCCCTAATTTACATCCCTATATTTTTGTTCTGTGCTTTAAGCTGCCCTTGAGTGCTGACCTTGATTTCCCATCCCAATCATCTCCCTCCATTGTAGTGACCGTTTTCTTTTTCAAGTCATCTGATGAGTTGTTTAGCTGGGAAATCACATTTTTTTTACAGCTTCGTAAAGTATTTCTTTCCTCCATTTACATATCTACAGGTGCTTTTTATTATTATTTTTTAAATTCATGTTGTCATCTGCCTCTTTCAACTGCTCTGTGTCACTGGATGTGTGTTTTGTTTGTCCCTCCTTACCTCCCTCTCTTTGCCAGCTCACTGGGTTCAGGTCTGAGGACAGGAACACCCTGAAGGACAGATGTTCTACTGAGAAAAAGGAGGGGAAAAGCTCCATCCTAAGTAGAGATATGGGGATGCTGCCCATCTCCTGTGCAGGCACCTGGAAAAGGCTTCCCTGACCTGGGCTTTATAGGGTCTCCCAACCTCAGGAATTAGGGAACTTAACCCCCTGGTTCAACAACTTCTTAGTTCTGGATGGGGCCCAGGGGTCCAGGTATCTTCATCTAGTGCAATGTTAACCTTCCATTGGTCACTGGGGTCCAAGCTCTCTCCAGCACTCACTTCCCAGACTTTGAGATGCCTCAGTATGTGCAGACCTAATGGGGAAGAACTACTAGTTCTGTTCTTTCTACTGGTTCCTACAACTGTTTAGCTTGAGAGGAACAGAAATTCATTTGGAAGTGGAGAGAAAGGAAACCATATTCCAGTTACCATGTCCCCAGAATCACCTCTAAAGTGACTTTTTAAAAATGAAATTTACGTATGAAATTAGATTTATGGAAAAGTATTAATAATATTACAGATGGTACCTGATATTACAGAAATCACAAAGGTGATGTTTGAATGACAAAGCCTGAGAACACTGCACCAGAAAAATATGAAATTTCCCTTCCAACTCTGGTGTTCTATTACTCTTCACAGCAGAGTTGCCAGAATCTTCTCCTAATAGGGTGTGACACGTCGCTTTAAAGAAAAAAAGGAAGGATGATAATCATAATTAAACGAGTTAAATGACTGGTTTTAATGACTTCTTCATGGTTATGCAAGCCATACATCTATATCATATGTATAGCATAGCCATGGAGAGACCTCAGAATAGAGACAGATCATTTAAAAAAGCAAGGAGGCAGGAGTTACTGTATAATGTTTTAGAAACAGTCCAGCCGAGCAATTGCAGCAAGGACACAAAGCAATGGGGCTATTAGAGAAAGGCAGGACAGGAATTGCAGCCACCATAAGGGATTCCTCTGATGAGGCAACCGCTCCACAAAGGCATCTGGGTGAGCGAGGGTCTGGAGCCCAATCTGCCTTTACTAGAGGGAATTTCTCCCCAAATAAGAGCCCCGCATGTTTGTTTCTTTTGCTGTGTAGTATTTACACAACAATGTGTGGGTGAGGGGAGGAAGGTCACTGTAGCACTTCTTAAAGGTCCAACTAGCCCACATATTCCTCTCAAAGCCACAGACGCACACAAAACTTCAACATTCACAGCCCTGGTCACTTGGGCTGCCATTGGCTCTTCAGCAACACAGAGTCTGGCACTTCGTGCCGGGAGGTCTTGCCTCCATCTGCAGTGGACTCGCCCAGTTGCTCAATGTCTCCAGAGGATGCAGATGATTTCCCTGAGGGCCCAACACTACACTTAGCTGAGGACTCACAAGAATGCCTCCTTGGCCTCAGGAAAGCTTCAGGCCCAAGGGATGGTCAGAAAGGGCTTGCTTTCAGGCTACCGGCCTTACCAGTTCTGGCTCATTTCGTTTAAAATGGAACATAAAGCACAGGGAGGGGATACAGCCCATCACAGTAGTTGTAAAAGCCTGACAACCAGAGGGACATGGTGAAGGTGAGCCCTCTCCATAGCGGCTCAGGGAGCCCACTGACTGGCCTCCGCCCCACCCCTCCTGCCGAGTGAGTGGCAGGGCATGGCCGGGATGCAGCTCTCCTCCCAACTCCGACTCAGAATTTGCCCTGCCTGGGTCTTCCAGACCCGGGTGGCTCATGATGTTGAGCTCATCAGTCAACACTAGACACCACTTCTTTCTAAAGGCCGCGTGGCCCGATCGCACACGCGGCTTTGGCCCCCACACCGGCCCAGGGCCCTTGGGGGCTCCGCGCGCACCGGGATGGGCCAGCTTCAGCCTGCGGAGAACAACGGTCCGCCCTCCCCGGCTGGCGCGTGGCCCAGCCCGGGGGGTTTCAGTCGCTTCGGAGAATTCCCTTATTGTTCGCAGGGCTCGGCGGCCGCCGCCTGCAGCCGGCGGGCTGCAAATCTATTCACCCTGCAGCCTGGCGTCCGGCGCGTCTCCCCCGCGCACCTGCCCCGCGCCCCCTCCCTTCCCGCCCGCCATCTGTCGTCTGAGAACCATTGTAAGCAGCCGCGCCTGGCGTCCTGGACGACACCCAAGGGGACGCGCGGCTTAGGCCTGGCGAGAGGCAAACAAGGAGGGTTTATTCCAGTCCCGTTTGGAGGTGACCTTAAGCAAAATAGCCAAGTCTGGGGGCATCCGCCTGCTCCCCGGACCTCTGGCTTTTAGCGCGGGGTTTGGGGGCCCCTCCTGGACGCAGAGTCCCAGGGTTCACAATCCGAGCTGGAGCGTCCTGCCTGGGCGTTCTGGGATATAATCTAGCCTAGAGGAGCCCTGCAACGGCCGCTCCCCTCCTTGAAGAGCCCCGGGAGGCCGTTTCAAATGCAGATGTTGGTTTTGTCTGCCTGCACGTCTGATCTTCCGAATTTATACCAATTGTCCAGGCCTCTTGGGATGCTGGGTTGAAAGAAGAGTTCCTCTTTTCTGCAATGGCAAAGGCAGCCCTTTCAAGTCCCATCAGCCAGCCTGCTGCCTCCAGAAGTCTGTACCCACATTTGTTGAATATCACACACCCTCCTTTCATGTCAGTGGAAAGTTTGAAATGTTTTAATATATCCCGACCGAAAAGAAAACAAAACAAAGCTATGGCCATTGTGGAGCTTGCCTTTCACACTACAACCTTGTTCCGCAGTGATTCGAATCCACCCTCCTTCCTAGGTAACTATCTCTCCAGACTCTTTGAGACCCTTTCCCTCCTCTCACTGTGCACCGCTCCCCTCGCCGGCCCTCCCCCCCAACCCCCACTTCCCCCCCCCCCCCCCCCCCCGCCGCCACACACACAAACAACAAGAAGCACATCACAACTTTTTATAGATGGGGAAGCCAAGGCCAAAAGATGGGAGGAGCTATGGACAGCTGTGAACTTTATCTGTCTGTGGATTAAAACAAAAGGGACCCACACTCAATTTGAGCTATTACTAACAGCCATTTCCATGCAAAGAGAAGTGTCAGGGCTTAACGGGGGAGATCTGGGGCTGGTCTCTCAGGAAAAGCTTCTCCAGACAGACACCTCAGTGGAGTTACCTGGGGCAGTAGCCCCGACTCCTGCTCAGTCTCTTGACCCTGCCACCAAAAACGGGAGTGCCAGCACCCCAGAGGCGCCAGATCTCAAGAAGCACACTCACACAAGGCTGGGCAGAGTTCTGTGCAGACTGGGGCACTCCTCCTTAGAACTCTTGGTGCTTCCAGCCCATAATTCTCTATCCAAAGGGAGGCCTGGTGAGGATGAAATCACAACTGGAAATCAGAACTGGAAATATGGGTAGTTTATTGTATGTCAGATCTCTGCTCTTGGATAGAACTGGAAAAATGGGGGGAGGGAAGAATGTGCTTCTTTGCTTCCCTTTCGCCATCCCCTTCAGTTTGCAGATGGATTCTTTCTCTATATTTGTAAATATCACATATTATTCCTTCTCTCTCTCTCTTTCTCTCTCTTTCTGTGTGTGTGTGTGTAACACATATACCTGGTACAGAATTCAAAAGAAAAAAATGGCTATTCAGTGAAAACCAATTCTCCCTTCCACCCTGTTCCCAGATAGCAGTGCTTGCTTTTCTGTTCCTGCTTGGCCCCAAGAAGGCCTATGCTTCCATCTCCTGCCAGCTGTGGGACCCAGAGCAAGACTCTTTTTCTCTTTGAACACTGGCTGCCTCCTCAGTAAAACTAGTGTCAGACTACCTGCAGCATGAGCTCATTAGGACCAAATGAGAAAAGTGTCCCAGGCCCGCTGAAATGCTGTGCACCCCTGTTACCACTATTTGACTCAAAGCACTATTCTCATCCCCTCACCTTGTCTAGCAGGGGCTGAGGGACAGAATTTGAAGATCTTGGATAAGAAAATGAAAGATTTGTCAGGTGGCAGGCAATAGGCTGTTACAATGTGGAGGAGAGCTGGAGTTAAGGGGAAAATGGCACAAGAAGTTGAAGGGAGGTATGTCTGTCAGGTTGTGCTGTACAGCAAACAACCACGAAGTATATACAACTATAAGCATTTCTTTCTTGCTCAGCATTTGCAGGCCAGCTGCAGCTCTGCTTGAGACGTGGATTTGTGGGGTGGCTGGGACAGTTCTGTTGATGTGTCTTATTCAGTGGCTGGGCTGAGCTCCCTTGGGTGTGTCCTGACAATGACAGAGGCATGAACTGCCAAGCCAAACTACATAAGCATCACATCTGCTAACATCCTATTGGGCCAATAAGTCATGTGGCCCAGTCCAAAGTCAAAGAGGGTAATGTTCACTCCTCCCACCATGAAATAGTGGCAAAGGTATGTATTATCAGGGAGCAAAGAATTGGGAGCAATATTTCAGTCTGTCTTCTCTACATTCCCCATCCCCACAGCTTTAAATACCATGCATTTGCTAAGGATTCCCTAACTTACATTCCACTCCACAGCTGTCCCCTAAGTTCCAAGCAGCCCCGAGTTCCCACAGCCCTCTCTTCCTCCAGTATCTCCACTTGCACATCTCACACACTTCTTCAAATAGAAGTATTAGTTCCCTGCCCCTACCCCAAGCCTGATTTCATCAGCGGCCCCTCCTTCTACCCTCTTGCTCAAACCAGAGGCAAAGGATCACCTTTCACCCACCATCTCCCTCACCATCCATACCACGTTCAACCCACACAGATGATACTGCCTTCAGAATGTGCCTCTCCCTGACCAAGTCCTCTGCACCTCTCCCACCTACAGGTGACTACTGTAGCTTCTTGACTGCTCCCCCTGCTTCTGCACTTGCTTCTTCATGCTTTTCTCAACACAGCCAGAGCAATACTCATGAGTGAAAGGTCAAGCCATGTCACTCCTCTGCTCCAAACCTCTGATGGCTGCCATCTCAAAGAAAAACTGAAGTCCTTATGGTGCTCTGCAAGGCCCTACATAACCTGCCTTTGGTCCCCTACCTCTCTCACTTCCTTCCCTAATACTCTGGCCCTCACATGGTCTGCTCCAGCCACACTGCCCTCCTTACGGCTCTGCAAACACCTGTAGGCACACACTGTCCCCAGAGCCTTTGCATTGACTGTTCCCTCTCCCAGAAATGCTCCTCCCCCAAATACTTGTACTGCTAGTGCTCTTTCTGAGGAGAACTTCCCCTAGTCACCTTATCTAAAACATCTCCCCTGACTCAAACTTTTAGATCCCCATACTTATCACTGTCAAACATATGATACAATTTACTTGTTTATTTTGCTTATTTTCTGTGTCTAGTAGAGATAATGTATGCTCCATGTTGGGTGACCATCCCAGTTTGCCCAGGGCTGTCCCTATTTTAGCACTGAAATTACTATGTCCCAAGAAATTCCTGGAAAACTGGGATGGTTGATCACTCACAAAGGCAGAGATTTTTCTGTTTTGCTCACTATCTTATTTCTCTTCCTAGTGCTTAGCACATTGTCTGGCACTTATTAAATAGTGGTTGAATGAATGAATTAGCAGTCAAAATGACCATCTGAAAATTTAAATCAGCTCATATCTGTCCTATGCTAAAAATTAATTGATGGCTGCATGTTGCACTTGAAACACAATTTAAACTCCTTTCATAGTGTATTAGATCATTTTCACACTGCTGATAAAGACATACCCAAGACTGGGCAATTTGCAAAAGAAAGAGGTTTAATGGACTCACAGTTCCACATGGCTGAGGAGTCCTCACAATCATGGCGGAAGGCAAAAGACACATCTCACATGGTGGCAGACAAGAGAAGAGAGCTTGTGCAGGGAAACTCCCCTTTATAAAACCATCAGATCTCATGAGGCTTATTTACTGCCATGAGAATAGCACAAGAAAGACCCGCCCCTGTAATTCAATTGTCTCATACTGGGTCCCTCCCACAACATGTGGGAATTATGAGAGCTACAATTCAAGATGAGATTTGGGTGAGGACACAGCCAAACCATTTCACATGGCCTCCAAAACTGCATCTCCTAGTCCTTTTCTGCAACTTTTCATACCTCCTCCTCCTCCAGTCTTGTTAGGCTCTGGGCCATCTGACCCTCTTCTAGCCTCTTCATGAACACCCACCCTCATAACAGCTCTAGGTCTTTGCTGTTGCTGTTTTCTTGGCTTCTCTTGGGGGCACCTGCTTATCCTTCAAGATTCAGTTCAAACAATGTGTCCTCAGAGAGGCCTTCCCAGGATTTCTGGTCAAAGAGGCTTCCTGCAGTGGCTACAGCTACTTACCCAGTGTATTTCCTGCATCCCTTCATCACTAACTATATTCATCCCTGTTTATCTGTATGCTTGTGTATTTATTACCTGTTGCCCATGAGGGCAGGAGCCTTGTCTGCCCTGTTCTCTACCACAGCACCACCCCCTAGAACACAATGAGTTCTCTCCTACATCTGCTAGAGCAATGCCTTGTGGTCAGGGATGGAGGAGGGTGTTGGAAAGATTTCATGCACAGAGTGAGGAGCTAATTTTGCTGAGGATCAAATGGGCTCTTTGGACAGTGAAGGAATTCCTTGTGCGTTTTCAAGGAAGATATCTGTAATAAAAATTATATTTTCCATTGATTCAGTACTTAACATGGGTCAGGCACAGTGCTAAGCACCTTCTGTACATCACCTCATTTAATCCCCACAATAATCTCATTATTATCTCCACTTTCAGCTATGACACTAACTACCTAATATTCATTCTTCACATCTTCTTTGTTAATAGAGTCCTGGCTTTGTGTAGGGTGAGTATGTGTCCAGCCCTGAATGATGGATTACAATAATCCTGTTCCCTGCATTCCCAGACTCCCTTGCAGCTAGGAGTAGCCATGTGAGCCTATTCAGGACAGTGTAAAAGAAGTAGAGTCTGTTGAGGGGCAAGGTGTTCTAAGAACGCTTCCATTTCTCCCACATCTTTCTTCCTAACTTAAGGTGTTGTGTTGTCTGGAGCCCTGGCAGCCGTCTTCTAACCATGAGAAAACAAGCTCCATGGTGAAAGTCATCAGACCAAATATTGCAAACCAGAAAAAGAGGAGTTCTTTCCTATTCTGGTCACATTGCTAAACAACTGAGCCAACACCAGAAACCACCTCCAATCTTTTTGTTGCATGAATGAAATAAGACCCTATTTGTCTAAGCTACCGTTAGCCAAATTTTCTGTCACTTGCAAGTGAAAACATTCCTAACTAATAGATTGGGTTTCAGATAACTTTGGAAAGAATCAAACCTAGAGAGGAAGATTTCTGTCTGGAGATTGTGACTCGTGGAAGTTCAGCAGTATAATGACAGGAATTTATGCCCACATTTTGTTATGGTGATTGATACTGAAGACAGATGCTGAAGCCATTACTTTTGAGACTACTTCAAAGAGAGAAGAGGATAAAGGTCATATTCACCACTAACCAGGATGTTATGGTGGATTTCCAAAAGTGACAGAGGGAGATCTATAGGAAAAGTTCGATTTAAAATGCAAGGTTTTGCATTCTGACAGGGTATAAAAGAATCAACATTTTTCAGCATTTACTGTGCTCAAGCACTATGTCAGAATTTTTACAGTATCAGCCCATTTGAACTTCCCAATTGCCTTGCAATGCAGAAATTAACATCTCCACATTGCAGAGGAGTGAACTGAGGAAAGCAGTAAAGTAAAATAGCTAAGAGCTACAGAATCAAAGCAATCCTACCTAAAAGCCCAGCAGGATTTTTTTTTTAAATAAATTGACAAGTTGATCCTAAAATCCATATGGAAATAGGAAGGACCTAGAATACCTAAAATAACCCTGAAGAAGAAGTTAAAAGTTAGAGGACTGACATCTGATTTCAAAAATTATTATAAGGCTACCATAATCAAAACAGCATGGCATTGGTTCAAAGATAAACAAATAAATCAGTGGAATAGATATATTCAATATATAGTGATTTTCTTTCTTTTGGATATATACCCAATAGCAGAATTGCTGGGTCACATGGTAGTTCTATTTTCAGTTTTTTGGTAAACCTTCCTACTGCTCTTCATAGTGGCTATACTAATTTACATTCCCACCAACAGTGTATGAGGGTTCCCCATTTCTCCACATCCTGGCCAGCATCTGTTATTCTCTGTCTTTTTGATAAAAGCCATTCTAACTGGGGTGAGATGGTATTTATTACGGTTTTGATTTGCATTTCTCTGATGATTAGTTATGGTGTGCATCTTTAAATATTCTTATCGGCCATTTGTATGTCTTCTTTCGGGAAATATCTATTTGGATATCACCCATTTTTTATTCAGATTATTTGTGTTTTTTTACTAGGATGTTTGAGCTCCTTATATATTCTGGTTATTAATCCCTTGTCAGGTGGATAGTTTGCAAATAGCTTCTACCGTTCTTTGGGTTATCTCTTCACTTTATTAATTATTTCCCTTGCCGTGCAAAAGTTTTTAGCTTGAGGTATTATTATTTGTCTATTTTTGCTTTTGTTGCTTGTGCTTTTGATGTCTTGCACAAAAAATATTTGCCCACACCAATATCATGGAGCTTTTCCCCTAACATTTTCTTCTAGTAGTTTCATACTTTCGGGTCTTAGATTTAAGTCTTTAATCCAGTTTGATTTGATTTTTGCATATGGTGAGAGTTAGGGGTCTACTTTCATTCTTCTGCATATAGTTATCCAGTTTACCCAGCACCATTTCTTGAAAAGACTGTCCCTTCTCCATTCTATATTCTTGGTACCTTTGTGAAAAATGAGTTGGCTGTAAATGCGTGGATTTATATCTGGGTTCTCTACTTTCTTCCATTTATCTATGTGTCTGCTTTTATTCCAGTACCATACTGATGTAGTTACTATAGCTTTTTGAAGTCAACTAGTTTGATTTCTCAGCTTTGTTCTTTTTGCTCAGGATTGCTTTGGCTATTCAAGGTCTTTTGTGGTTCCATGTAAATTTTAGGGTTGTTATTTCTGTTTTTATGAAGGATGTCTTTGGTATTTTGATAGGGATTGCATTGAATCTGTAAATCCCTTTGTGTAGTATTGTCATTTTAACAATATTAGTTCTTCCAATCCATGAGTGTGGAATATTTTTCCATTTTTAAATGTCTTCTTTAATTTCTTTCATCAGTGTTTTATAGTTTTCCCTAAAGAGTTAGTTCTTTCATGTCTTCGGTTAAGTTGATTCCTAGGTATTTTTTATTTTTTGTTGCTATTGTAAATAAGATTACTTTCTTGATTTCTTTTTCAGATTGTTGTCCGCATATGTAAAGCTACTAATTTTTGTATGCTGATTTTATATCCTGCAAATTTATTGAGTCCTTTCATCAGTTTTTTGGTGGAGTCTTTGTGTTTTTCTAAATATAAAATCACATTGTCTGCATACAAGGCTAATTTGACTTCTTCCTTTCCAATTTGGATGCCCTTTATTTCTTTCTCTTGCCTAATTGTTCGGGCATGAACAACAGATTTTTTTTTACAAAGGCTCGAAAGTAATGCAGTAGAGAAAGAATAGCCTTTTCAACAAACAGTGCTGGAATAATTGGAAAAGCATATGCAAAATAGAGACTACAATAAAGAAGAAGAGGAGGAGAAGGAGGAGGAAGAAAAAAGAACTTGGGACAGGTGCGGTGGCTCACACCTGTAATCCCAGCACTTGGGAGGCCGAGGCAGGGGATCACCTGAGGTCAGGAGTTTGAGACCAGCCTGGCCAACATGGAGAAACCCCATCTCTACTAAAAATATGAAAATTAACCTGATGTGGTGGTGGGCACTTGTAATCCCAGCTACTCGGGAGAGTGAGGCAGGAGAATCGCTTGAACCCGGGAGGTGAAGGTTGCAGTAAGCCAAGATCACACCACTGCACTCCAGCCTGGGTGACAGAGTGAGACTCAGTCAAAAAAGAAAAAGAGAAAGAAAGAAAGAAAGAGAAAGAAAGAAAGAAAGAAAGAAAGAAAGAAAGAAAGAAAGAAAGAAAGAAAGAAAGAAAGAAAGAGAGAAAGAGAGAGAGAAGGAGGGAAGAAAGGAAAGAAGGAAAGAAGGAAGGAAGGAAAGAAAGGAGGAAAGAAGGAAGGAAGGGGAACTTGGAGTCACTCTTTTTGCCATTAATAAAAATTAACTCAAGATGGATCATAGACCTTAATGTAAGAGCTAAAGCTATGCAATTCTTAGAAGAAAACATAGGAGTAAATATTCATGACCTTGTGTTGGTGATTGGTTTCTTAGATACAACACCAAAAGCATAGTCCATAAAAGAATAAGTGGATAAATTGGACTTCATCAAAATTTAAAACTTTTGCTCTTCAAAATGCTCTATTAAGAGTATAAAAGAGACAAGCCACAGCTGAAAGAATACATTTGCAAAGTATGTGTCTGATAAAAGACTTCTTTCCAGAACACAGAAAGAATTCTTAAACTCAACAATAAGAAAAAAAAGAACCCAATTTTAAAGGGGGATAGGGACAAAATATTTGAACAGATACTTTGCCAAGAAGATGTAAAGTTGGCAAATAGGCACATGAAAAGATGCCCAACAGCATGAACCACTAGGGAAATTCAAATTAAAACCACAATGAGATACTACTACATATCATTTAGAATGGCTGAAATTAAGACTTACTATACCAAGCATTGGTCAGTAGGCAGAGGCAGTGATACTCTCATATGTTGTGGGTGAGAATGTAAAATAGTACAACCAGTTCAGACAGCAGTTTGGCAGTTTCTTTAAACGTTGACATATGCCTTCCATATTAACCAGTCATTTCTTTCCTGGGTGACTATTCAAGATAAAAGGAACTATATATCCATACAAATACTTGAACATGAATGTTCCTAGGAGCTTTATTTGTAATAGTAATGATTCTGGAAAAAAAGCCAAATGTCCATTAAAAGAGAAACGAGTAAACAAATTGTGCTCCATCCATACAATGCCATACTACCTAGCAATAGAAAGCAATGAGCTATTGATACACACGACATGGATGACTCATCAAGGGAATTATGCTAAGTGAAAAAAAAACAAAAAACCAGACCAAAAAAAAGAGCCTACTGAATGATTCCTCTTATATAAACGTTTCAATAAGGTAAACTAATCTATAAGAACAGAAAGATGATCAGCGATTGCCCGGGGATGGGGTGGGGGAGAGGGGTGGAAGGGAAGGACTGAAATGCTGAAATTAACAAACTGTTATATGTGGTTTATGTCCATAACAGTAAATAAGACTTGTTGTGTTTTTTGTTTGTTTGTTTGTTTTTTGGGTGTTTGTTTGTTTGTTTGAGACGGAGTTTCACTCTTGTTGCCCAGGCTGCAGTGCAATGGCATGATCTCAGCTCACTGCAACCTCCGCCTCCTGGGTTCAAGCAATTCTCCTGCCTCAGCCTCCCGAGTAGCTGGGATTACAGGCATGTGGCACCACACCCGGCTAATCTCTACAGACGGGGTTTCGCCATGTTGGCCAGGCTGGTCTCAAACTCCTGACCTCAAGTGATCTGCCCGCCTGGGCCTCCCAAAGTGCTGTGATTACAGGCGTGAGCCACCGTGCCCTGCCAAGACTATTTTGTTTTGTTTTGTTTTGTTTTTTGGAGACAAGTCTGGCTCTGTCGCCCAGGCTGGAGTGCAGTGGCGCAATCTTGGCTCACTGGGTTCACGCCATTCTCCTGCCTCAGCCTCCCTTATAGCTGGGACTACAGGTGCCTGCCACCTTGCCTGGCTAATTTTTGTATTTTTAGTAGAGATGGGGTTTCACCGTGTTAGCCAGGATGGTCTCGATCTCCTGACCTCGTGATCCGGCAGCATTTAAGAAATACCCAAGAGTACACAAGGGGTCAGCGGGGAAGCCAGGGTCCTTACCAGATCCCCAGAGCTCAGGAGCACAAGCTCAGGTCACGGTCGTGGGCTGCCCCCCAGATGGCCAAAGTCTGTTGGCAGGGGCTGTGTGTGAAAATTATGGGTGGAATAGCTGGAATTCTTTACATAAATGCCAGGAAATCCAGGGGCTTCTGGGTACCATATGAAAATGTAAGAAAGAATAAGAGGCTCATTTTGTGAGCAAAATGAAGGATACTTTACAGGGTCACGGAGCCATGGAAACGTCCCTGCCAGCCCTTCTTCTCGGTGCTTGTTGGGGCTGGGTGGGTGTTGGGAAGAGCAAACCCCAGTTCTGCCTGCTCTTTCCAGCCAGGGTCTCACACAGAAGCAAACCATGGTGCCCACTGAGGCTGGCAGGAGGGCAGCAGGGGAGAGGGGCTATCCATGGGCATCCAGGGAGGTGAGGCTCAGGCTGTGCAGAGGTGCAGCGCAGCGGAAGCCCCAAACTCAGAGACCTGGGAAGTTACACCATTGAGCAGAGTCAGAACAAGAGCACAGATGTACCCCTGAAGGAGGCCGGTGTCACCTGCAGCTTTCCCTAGTGCCCCAGCTGAGGTGAGGGTGTTCCCCACAAGAGCAAGCTATTCTTGGCAGGTAAAGACACACTCATACCTTACACAGCTACGCTGGCTGTGGGCATGGTAGCAAATTGACTGCTGGTTCTCCTAACCAGTTCAAACTCGGTCAGCAGAGCTTGTCACTTTGAAACCAGGCCTGGACCATATTATCTACTCCTTCTTCCACCCAATGGATATTTATTGTGCCAGGCACTCTTGTAGTCTCTGGAAATCCTGGCACCTGGAACTTACATTCCAGCCAGGAGAACAGACCATATGCAAGACAAATAAGTGAACATACAATGTCTTAGGTGTCGGTAAAGTGTGGTGGAGAAAAATAGAGTTGGGACAGGAGACAAAGAGACAGGAAGTGGTATGGACAGAGCTGGGAGGGACAGGGAAGGAAGTTGCACAGAAGTTCTAGTGTGACCCTGCTCTTATTTTGTCTCCTATGATGGTTTTCCCCTAATCTTGTAGCCGACAACAAAGAATCAGGGTGCACTTTGTTGTTCCCCTGGCAGCGGTATCCAGGAGCCCAGAGATGAGCTAATATCACCAGAACTGAGTACTTTCCTCATCTCTCTTCCAAAAGCCAGTCCTGCTAATCCTACCTCTTAACCTTAGAAAGGTCCCATCCAGAAGTCTGTCATTATTCTACCTTCTGTGTATTCAGGTCTGCTTCTCCACACATGATCACGCTTCAGAAATTCCCATGGCCCTGCCTCTTCTGCTGTGTTCCTCACCTATCATGCCCACCTCCTCCTCAAACACTTCACACTCAAAGGTGAAACTCTAACCCATCCATTTCCAGACTCCCTCCTTGCCCACGTCAGCCCTGTGGACTCTCTTCCTGATCTCTGATAGCACAGTATGTCTGAGCCCCATGATTGAGGCAGTGGTCTCCTGACTGTTGATTTGGTCCCTCCAGCCGTCCTGGTTGTGCCTCCTGTGTTTTCATCTCTTCTGTGTCCCTGAAATGCAAGTTTATGTGAGCTTACAAAAGGTACACCACAGATATAGCTCATTTATCCCTTAGAAACAAGGCTTTGCTTTGTCTAAATGTTCTCCTCTCCATCTGAGAAATGGAAAGGTTTGGAAAATTCCAGCATGGGAGTGTTCAGCCTTATTTGAGTTGTGCAAGTGGGAAAAAATGTGCTTTTCCCAAAATTAAAAAAATTTCCCCAGCTTTTCCTCTGAAAGCAATTCACAAACCTCTGAGCCCAGTATGTAAGCTTGCCAGTTTCTTCACCTCTCTGAGGAATGAATTGTCCTCCCATTTTTATGTCATGGACACGCATGCATTTGTGGGCAAAAGAGGAGGATGGAGTCAGAGTGGAAGTTAACCAATCTTGAAAATGGAGCATGTGACAAGTGGAAAAGGCAAGCTCTTTGACGCCCAAGTCCTCTGGCTTTCCAGTGTATGAAAGAACCCACTGCTCAACAGCAGTAACCCCTGCCTGTTTTTATTCTTCCTCTCCATCTATCCCAATGTTTCTTCCTTCTGATGAAGGTAGCTGCCATGTTGCGAGTTGCCCTATGGAGAAGCCCATGTGTCAAGAAACTGAGGGTGGGCTGGGCATGATGACTCACACCTATAATCCCGGCATTTTGGGAGACCATGGCAGGTGGATCACTTGAGGTCAGGAGTCCAAAATCAGCCAGGCCAACAAGATAAAACCCTGTCTCTACAAAAAAAAATACAAAAATTAGCTAGGTATGGTGGTGCGTGCCTGTAATCCCAGCTACTCACGAGGCTGGCTGAGGCATGAAACTCACTTGAACCTGGGTGATGGAGGTTGCAGTGAGCCAAGATCACACCACTGCACTCCAGTCTGGGTGACAGAGTGAGAATCCATCTGAAAAGAAAAGAAAAGAATAGAAAAGAAAAGAAAAGAAAAGAAAAGAAAAGAAAAGAAAAGAAAACAGAGGGTGACTTCTGGCCATTCAAGGAGGACCTGAGGCCCTCAGACTTCAGATCCATGGTAACTGTAAGTTAGTAAACATTGTTGTTATAAGCCACTAAGGTTCGGGATAATTTGTTATGAAGCAATAAATAACTCATATGCCAACTCTGTGCCAGGTACTATTCTTGGCTCTGGGGACAGAGCAGAGGACAAAACATACAGCATCCAGTGCTCATGTAGCCGATGTCTAATGAGTGAAGGCAGATGATAAAACACATTGACTGCTTTAGTGTCCCCCAGAATTCATGTATTGGAAACTTAGTCTCCAATACAACAGTACAGGGAGTTGGGGGCTAATGGGAGGTGTGTAGTTCATGAGGGCTCCACACTCTTGAAAGAATTAATGCTGCTGCTGTTTTTGTTTGTTTGTTTGTTTTGTTTTTTTTTTTTAAAGGCTTGCAGGCCAGGCACAGGGGGTCATGCCTGTAATCCCAGCACTTTGGGAGGCCGAGGCGAGGGATCATGAGGTCAGGAGATGCAGACCATCCTGGCTAACATGGTGAAACCCCGTCTCTACTAAAAATACAAAAAATTAGTCAGGTGTGGTGGTGGGCGCCTGTAGTCCCAGCTACTTGGGAGGCTGAGGCAAGAGAATTGCTTGAACCCAGGAGGTGGAGATTGCAGTGAGCAGAGATCGCGCCATTGTACTCCAGCCTGGGCGACAAAATGAGACTTGTCTCAAAAAAAAAAAAAAAAAAAAAAGGCTTGCAGACGTGGATTCACTCTCTCTTGCCCTTCTACCTTCCACCATATGAAGACACAGTAAGACGGCCCACACCAGAAGCCAGAGTCTTGATCTTGGACATCCCAGACACCAGAACTGTGAGATAATAAATTTATGTTCTTTATAAATTACCTAGTCTAAAGTATTCTGTTATAGCCGCACAAATGGAGTAAGATAGTGACAGAGAAAAATAAAGCAGTGGAGGGACCTGGGGAATTGCCAGGGTTTAAGGGTGAATGGTGAGGTGGGGATGATAGTGGTTGTAGCTTTAAATAGGGTGAAGAGGAAAGACCTCTGAGAAGGCAGCATTGAGCAGAGACCTGCAAGTAAAGGAGTGAGCCATGAGCTATCTAGGGAAAGAGTGTTACAGACAGAAGGAACAGTCTAGAATGAGTTTTTGTTTTACTTAGCAAAACAAATTTTAGAGAAGGAAAGGCTCTTGGCTCCTCTGTTTAGCCTGTAGAAAAAAATAGCTAAGCACTAGCAGCTCACCAAAGCTGCATTCTAACTTCGCTCCTGCCCACAGAGAGAGTCAGAGTTCAGAGACAAGTTGTGCTTCGTTTTCTTTCTTTCCTACATCCTCAATATAGGCAGTTACACACCTTGGCAGGGGGGCCTCTGTGATTTTGAGGTGGGGAAAGAAGCAGTCTAAGGCCTTCTTGTCCTACCATTTACCTTGGTGTGGTTTTCCCACTGAGTTGGAGTAGAGAATGTAGGGATTGGGGAACTAGGGCCACAAGCTACAGGAATACCAGCTGGAGAAGCCTTGAATGGCCCAGCTCACTCTGGGATCCTTGGGTCCACCCATTCACATTGGGCCAGATGGGGTCTAAGAAATCCAGCCAGGACCGCTCTAGCTGCCCAGAGATGGTCAGAGCCAGGGACACTGACGACCATTCACTTCTATCCAAACAGGCCTGAGGCTTATCTGAGGAATACAAGGAGACAGCAGTTTCCAAATGAGTTGCGCTTGGAAAAACATAGGCCTTAGAAAGTTATTCCATCATGTAGGTGAGAAGGCAGAGTTTGGGTTGGCCCGCTGATCCTCCTTCTCCACACCACCATGCTCAGAGTGAGGCTGGACACTGAGATTCTGACGCCACAGCTGCCTAGGGGAAAATCTGATGTGTAAGAGGAACAGCTAAGAGCAGTTCCCCTTTGGAAATTGGACCAGAGCCAGATCTGACTTTTTGGTCCAAGTCAGAATCAAATAGCTGCCTGTGACTTCGGCCAAACACTGGCTTGACTTGATGCCTCTCATGCCCAGGAAAAAAGAAATGTGAACTTTCCATCCAGCGCACATCCTCCAGCTCTTCACAGTGTCCTACCTTGGAACCCATGGTACTCTGGTTCTTCGCAAATGGCGGAGAAAGTTGCAATAAAGACCTTTTCCAGCCAACAAAAATGGGAAGCTTTTGTTATCATCTAGATATAGGAAACACAGAGCAAAAGGGAAATGACCCCAAATGGAAGCACGGAGATGTAGGAAGGAATAGAAAGCAATAAAACGGGTCAATAGATGAGTAATTCCAAATGATTTACTCATTACAATATGTAAAAGAATAGTAATAATATTTTGTGAGGTTTAAAATACGTATATAACTAGGCTGGGCACTGTGGCTCACACCTGTTATCCCAGCACTTTGGGAGGCCAAGGCTGGCGGATCACTTGAGGTCAGGATTTCAAGGCCAGCCTGGCCAACACAGCGAAACTGCATCTCCACTAAAAATACAAAAATTAGCCAGGCATGGTGGCGCACTTGTAATCCCAGCTACTTGGGAGGCTGAGGCAGAAGAATCACTTGAACCTGGGAGGCAGAGGTTGCAGTAAGCCAAGATCATACCACTGAAGTCCAGCCTGGGTAACAGAGAGCAAAACTCAGTCTCAAAATAAAATAAAATATATATGAAATTAAAATACATGCCAAGAACAGAAAAGATGGGAGGGGAGTGAGTTAAAGTATTCTCAAGTCTTTACATTGCCCTGGAAGTGGCAAAATTATTAATTTATATTAGACTTTTTGTTGCTGTTGAGACAGGCTCTCTCTCTGCTGACCCAGCTGGAGTGAAGTGGTGCAGTCACGGCTCACTGCAGCCTCCAAGTCCAGAGCTCAAGCAATCCTCCCAATTAGCCTCTTGGGTAAATGGGACTATAGGCATGCACCACCACACCTGGCTCATTTTTAAATTTTTTGTGGAGACGAGGTCCCCCTGTATTGCCCAAGCTGGTCTCAAAGCTGGTCTCAAACTCCTGGGCTCAAGCAATCCTCCCTCTGTGGCCACTCAAAGTGCTGGGATTATAGGCTAACACTTTAATAAGTCAAGGCTACATGTTATAATCTCTAGAGTGACCATGGAAAAAAAAATAGGAAAACTATAACTAATAATCTAAATGGGTAGGAATAATAAAAATACTTAATCCACAAGAAAGCAAGAAAGAAGGAAAACAAAATATGTAAAATCAATAAAAGACAAATGGTAAGATAGTGGATTTGAACCCTAATATATTAATAATTTCACTAAATAAAAATGGGCTAAATGTCCCAATTAAAATCAAAGATTACCAGACTGGGTCTTTTTTAAAAGAGACTAACTCAGGGCACCCTTTTGCCTGCTCTGCTTAATCTTGGCCCTCTTACTGCTTGAAGGCTGACTTGACAGCTGGAAGTGCAGTGGTTATCTTAACAACCATCAGGCTAAGTCTAGAAGCTGTGGGCAAAGAAAGGAGGAACAGAAAGATAAAAAGAGCCTGGGACACTAAAGATGCCATGGAGCTGCCACACCAGTCCCAGTACCCACCAGCAGACTTCATGCATTATGGAAGAAAAATGAATCCCTAACTTAAGTTTAAACTACTCTTAATGTGGTATCCAATACTCATGGCCAAACATGATTCCTAATATACAAGGCTTAGGACATTACATCTGCAAAACCCACTGATTGTTTGATACTAACCTCACCCCAGTTAAATCCACTGGGTTGCATTCTACCTGCAACTGATAATAATCACAGTGTGACCACACTGCAAGATATGAGACCACTGGACCAATCAGACCACAGAAGAGTTTAGCAGACCGGGACCAGCCACATGCATACCCTGTGAGTGCCCGCTTCTCAGACTCAGAGGGATATTGCTAGGGTACTTTATAAGCACTTAAATGAGTTGGGGGGGGGGAAAGTGGCTTCCTGTAGGCAGCCACCAAACAAAATGTTATATGGATCACCCCATGACAAAAACAAATGTCCAAGAGTTCATTTCACTCCTTCAGCAAATTTTTATAGAGCACTTACTTTGTGTCAAGCATTATTCTAGCCATCGGGGAGACAGAGACAAACAAAACAGGCAAAACTCCCTGACTTTGTGCTGTTTACATTACAGTGGGGAAGACAAACAACAAAACAATAAATAAGTGAGATGAATAATAGGTAGAATGGTAGTAAGTCAGTGGAGGAAAAAAATGGGGAAAAAGGACAGTACTACAGTGTGTTATTATTTAAATAAGGTGACCAGGGAAGGTTGTGCTAAAGGATGATGTTGATAAAAGACCCAAGGGAGTGAATAATAGACAAAGACAGGGACAGAAAGCTTCAACCTTCTCATCCTAAAGCAAGAGGAGATATTCCCAGAGAACACGACTCATCCTCATGAACAGCTTTGGCAGGGGGTGCTGCTGGCTCAGAACTGCCGTTGAGTCTTAGTGAGGGAAACCTGGCACATGGGAGGTCCCACTGCGGTGAAGAGAGGTGAGAATTTAAAGAACTGCTCCATGAGAAGGTAATTATTGAGCAGGTGCTGGAAACCATTAGATATACAACAATCTTATCTATGAGCTAAGTTCTATTACGATGCTTATTTTGCACAAGATGAGAGTGAGGCTCATCTTTTTGTTCCAGGTGGAAAAGCCAGTAAGAGAAGAGAGAAGCTTTCCTGAGTTGTTCTCAGCACCTTACAATCCCCCAACCTAGACCCATCCCACCATTTCCAGTGACTGCTTATCAGACTAACATGCAGGCAATAGTAGGAATAGAAGAGAGTACCTTCAGCTCAGAAGTAAAAAGAAAAGACCCCTAAGAAGAGTTGGCTCCTCTTGGGAGCCCTGGGCTGAGCATTCCTCCTCCTCTGACTATGTCATTGAGAGGGGCTTTGGGGGCCCGGGGGTGGGTGGCAGCTGCAAGTGTAGGGGGAAATGAGCTGGCCAGGTCTCCAGCATTAAAGGCTTTGCAGTTGCAGACACCAAGGTCTCTCTCCCCTTCCCCCATCCCATTCTACCCCCCAACTCACTCTCCATCCCCTGACCTTCCTTCCTTAGCCATTGTTCTTCATGGAAATGAGGCGGCAGGGAAGATGCCGTCTTGGCACCGCCTCCCAAGGGAGCAGGTCTGGAATGTGCTGGGGACATTAGATCTCCCAGGGAACCCCAGCTGGAGTCTGACTGCTCAGCCACTGCAGTCTGCTGGCTATAAACAGGACAGCCACCAGTATAGGGTGGAGACTGGACCCCAGCGTGTGTCAGGACATGAAGACATACAACTAGGGCTGACCCTGGGTTTCAGATGTTCCCCAGGGCTCCAGTCCCCTGAATGGCGGGGAGGGAGGGAGAGCAAACGAATTCCCCAGTAAGTGTGCGGGGAAGAGGCTGTGTTCTCTTTCTCTTTCTCTTTCCCCATTAATCATGTGCTTTTTTAGTGCCAGGCACCAGGATAGTATTTACATATGTTATGTTGTTTCATCTTCATAACAGCCCTGTGAGGGAAAATCCATCTCACAAAGGAGGGGCTGAGGCACAGAGACGTGAGTGATCGCATGCCCGAGATGACACACCACCAGGGTTGACTGAGGCAATGACCCTGGCTCTTCACCACTGTGGCGGTTAAGAGCCTCTCCCTCCATTTGCCCCTTCCTGATCTGTTATGCTTCCCTCCATCTTCTTCTTTTCTTCCCTTTCTTCTCTTCCTGCCTCCCTTTCTGCTTTGTATTCGTTGATCCAATAAATATTTATGTCAATGTTACATGCCTGGCACTGTGCCTGGCACTGGGAACAAAGCAAAGTCCCTCCTAATCAAGTTGACATTCAGTTGAGGGTAGATTGACCATAAAGAAACAATCCCTCACATAAATAATTAGTTACTGATGAAATGACTTGTTTCTATGCAGAGAACAGGAAGAGTGGTGTGCCAGAGAGTGCCCGAGGCTGGGGATGTTTTAAGCTGGGTGGTCATGGGAGCCTCTCTGAGAAGGCGATATGCGAGATCAGACAGGAAGGAAGAGAAGGCACCAACCATGAGAAGATGTGGAGCCAGAGTCCTAAGGCTGGGAACTGCAGGTGCAAAAACCCTGCAGTGGGCGGGATCTTGGCAGGTCTGGGTCCAAAAGGCCAGTGTGGCTGGAGCCCAGTGACCAGGCAAGAGAGCTGTAGGAGAGGT
The DNA here is from genome assembly GCF_024542745.1 of Macaca thibetana thibetana. Classification (NCBI taxonomy): domain Eukaryota; kingdom Metazoa; phylum Chordata; class Mammalia; order Primates; family Cercopithecidae; genus Macaca; species Macaca thibetana. The sequence continues at coordinate 37,010,956 of NC_065579.1, read as the reverse complement.
GCAGAAAAGGGTGGATTCTGGATGGGATTCCAAGAACCTTGGGAAGTTTTGAAGAAGAGGAGCAGTCTAATCTAAGTCATGTTTCTGAAAGAGCACTCCAGCTACAATGCAAAGAACAGGCTGAAGTGTGGCAACAGTGGAAGCAGGGAAATGAGTGAGGACACTATTGCAGTGGCCAGGAGGGAGAAAGTGGTGGTTTGGACCAGGGTGGGGACAGTAGGGGTAGAGAAAAATGAGTCTTTACTGACAGCTACTAAGTGCCGGGTGCCAAGAGATGAGAAAGGCCCAACCCCCTCTTTGCAAGGCATCTAGTAAGAAGTTGGTCAAGGAAACAAGATCACTGAAATCCTGTCCTGGGTGTGAAGACAGAGGTCTACAAGGGCACAGGGGACCCAGTTGTGAAGGATCAACTCCATTTCAGGAGGGAAGGGAGATTGTGGAGAGAGCTTGGTCTCTTCTGAGCCTCCACCTATTGCAGATGCAGATGACATTCCTGCAGCTAGCTTCAGGGCCATGCTGGTGGATCGTACCCATGAGACCAGCGGGGTCCTACAGAATGAAAGTTATTAGTGTGTGCCAAGGGCTCTGACATTTCCTAAGTCAACCTGAAAGCTGTCATTGAAGCTATTTAGGAACTCAGCAAATGGAATTACTCCCAACAGGCAGCTGGCTTTTCCAAAAGTTTAGTAGACTTCCTCCCAGTGAGCACCAAGCTGAGACTTTAAGGATACACTGAGCTTCCCAGGCAAAGAAAGGGGCGACTCAGGGCATTCCCCAAAGATGCATGTTCAAAGAGGAGAAAGGACTGGGGCTTCAAGTCAACAGCCAGCAGCGCCCACCTGCTAGCAACGTGAGTGAGCCACCTAGGAAGTGGGTCCTCTAACCTCAATGAATACTTCAGATAACTGCAGCTCCAATCAACACCTCAACTGCAACCCCCTGAAAGACCCCACGGCAGAACCCCCACCAGCCAAGCCACTCTCAAATTCCTGATCCAGAGAGTCTGCGAGCTATAACTATTTATTGTTGTTTTAGCCGCTAAGTTTTGGGATAGTTTGTTACACAGCAGCAGATAACTAATATAGAAAGAAGGTGAGTGTTGAGACAGTATAGAAGAGAATGAGGAAACCAAACCAAGAGCAAGTTGCTAAGGGTATCCTTACCACATTTGCAGGCTGTATGCCCAGGGGTCTCCCCTCTGTCCGTGGCCCCTGATCAGTCCAGTGGCACATTCTTTCCACCCACAGCCATCCCCATATGGCTGCTTCTTATGGCTGCTTACACACATAAGGACACTTGTAAAACTAGCTTATTAACACACAGAAACTGCTACGTGCCAGCTCTAAGCTAAGGGCTCTCGCATATAAGTTTTTGTTAAATTTTCACAACAAAACTTGGAGGTGAACATTATCATCCCCAGTGCCCAGGACAATATCTATCACAGAGTAAATACATGTATTAGCATGGAGTAAGACTAGTAATAAACAGACCCCAAAATTTCAGGGCCTTAAAGAAAAGAAATGTATTCCTTTTTCACCAAAATCCTAGGAGAATGTTGCCTGTAATGTGAAAAAATAGTTAATATAAGCTTGGCCACTGTATTAATCAGGGTTCTCTGGAGAAAGAAAACCAATAAAATGGGGAGAGAGAGAGATTTTAAGGAATTGGCTCACGCAGTCGTCGAGATTGATTGGTCTGAAATCTGTAGGGCAGGCTGGCAATTATATGTATGTATATATACACATATATATTTTATTTATTTATATAATGTAATATTATATATAAGGAGTAAAAAAGTGTATATACTTATATATAAAGAGTAAAAAATTATATATATTTATACATATAAAGAGTAAAAAATTTCATGGGGGAAGAGAATAGAAATACAACTTCAAGGAGAAAAAGAACTAACTAGAATTTCTGATTCTTATTTAAAAAGAACTCCTTCATGTATTGTTTTTCTAAAGCATAAGGATGGGTATTAAATTGGGATGATATTCAGATTCCCTATGATACATTTAAAAGAGCAACTGAACAGCCTTATTTTTAAATGTTTTTACTAAATATTATATCATTTGCAATGATTTAAACTTCTGAAATAAAATTATTAGTTATTCCAGTGACTTTCCAGCTTAAAATTTAGAGGCAAATATTCCTTAAGAGGATATCAACTATCAATATTTTCAAATGTTGATAAGCTGTTACCTCATAATTTCTGCAAATTTATAATTTAATATTATACCACATACTCAAATTGTCAACTTTTCACAGCACATTACCAAAGTTATCAGGAAAACTGGACTACCGTGACCAAAGATGTTCCCGAGCGCACACTATTCTGACACGGAGTGCCATCATCAAGAAGCGGTTTTCTTTAACAATTCTACTTATAAACAACGTGGGAATAGAAGAAATTTAAAATGTTTAAAAAGTAGTAAATGCACGACTGTGACTGCAAATTGCATTTTGGACGCTTTGTATTATAGGGTATAGACAACCCATCCCCAACTATGGAATGTTAAGCTGACAACCAAGACAGTCAAAGCCCTCTGTAATCAATATGCCACTATTATCTGGCCATACCGAAAAATAAACAATCAGCAAATTACTTTACCTTTAAAAAAAAAAGCGTTTACACTTAGAAGTTGAATGAGAAGGGATTCCCTCCTTCTTGAAAGTGTTTCTGGAGCTGCTAAAAAACTTGCATTTATAAAATAGTTAATAAAAATATTCCTCTGGATTGTACAAGAAGAGGGACAGAGACCACTGCTAGGAAAGGGAAGATAATATCAATCAGAGTCAGCTTCTTTCTCTGGGCTTCATCAGAGCCTGGGCTCTCCTCATTTTTTTAGTTCTTCATTTTCTGCAGGTAAGCTTCTTTGGCTTCTTGGTTAGCCACCTCATCCTGTTTTCCCTTTTGTTTGCTCTTTTTTGTCTGAAGATTTCTCCTTTCCTGCTGCCTTTTTGGGCTTCCTTTCCACTTTAGGGTTAGCTGACAACCTTGCAGGTCTTCTCTTGGGCTCTTCCTTCACCACCCTTTGGCTGAGCTGAGCTAACCTTCCTCTTGGGTGTCTTGGTGGCGGAGAGGGTGCGTGCCAGTTGCCTGCAGCAAGTGGTGCCAAGAGCCTTGGTGAAGCAGGGCTGCCTGGCTGCTGCAGCTCCTCTGGCTTCCTGAGCTGCTGGTACCCCTAAGCAACATTTTAAATTCTTATTTTACACATGAGGAAAACAAGGCTTAGAGAAGCTAAGTCACAGTCACTTGTCCAAGGTCGCCCAGAGAGTAAGTGGCCCATCTCCAACCCAAAGGAAAAGGCAAGCCAGAGACTGGGAGAAAATACTTGCAAAACATACATCTAATAAAGAGCTTACATCCAGAATATATAAAGAACTCTCACAATTCATTAAAAACAAAACAACTCAATTTTCTTAAAATGGGTAAAACAAGCTCAAGCCTGTAATCCCAGCACTTTGGGAGGCCGAGACGGGCGGATCACGAGGTCAGGAGATCGAGACCATCCTGGCTAACACGGTGAAACCCCGTCTCTACTAAAAAATACAAAAAACTAGCTGGGCGAGGTGGCGGGCGCCTGTAGTCCCAGCTACTCGGGAGGCTGAGGCAGGAGAATGGCGTAAACCCGGGAGGCGGAGCTTGTAGTGAGCTGAGATCCGGCCACTGCACTCCAGCCTGGGCGACAGAGCAAGACTCCGTCTCAAAAAAAAAAAAAAATTTAAAGTGGGTAAAACATTTGGACAGATACTTTTTTTGGTTTTGGGGTTCTTTTGAGACAAAGTCATACTTTGCCCTCTAGGCTGGAATGCAGTGGCACGATCTTGGCTCACTGCAACTTTCACCTCCCGGGTTCAAGCGATTCTCCCGCTTCAGCTTCCTGAGTAGCTGAGACTACAGACGCACACCACCACGCCCTGCTAATTTTTGTATTGTTTTAGTAGGGACGGGGTTTCACCTTGTTGGCCAGGCTAGTCTTGAACTCCTGACCTCAAGTGATCCATCCATCTTGGTCTCCCAAAGTGCTGGGATTACAGATGTGAGCCACTGCACCCGGCCTGGACAGATATTTTATAAAAGAAGATGTGTGAGTGGCCAATAACCACAGGAAAAGATGTTCAATATCACAGGTCATCAGAGAGTTACAAACTAAAACCATAATGAAACACCATTACTTACCCACTAGAATGGGTAAAATTTAAAAGGCTGACAATACCAGGTGTTGACAGATGAAGAGCAACTAAAACTCTCACACGTTATTGATGGGAATGTATAACAGCACAGCACTTTGGAAAATCATGTGGTATCTTACAAAGTTAAGCATACACTTTCCACATACCCAGCAATTCCATTCCAAACTATTCACAAAAATAAATGAAAATATAGTCTGGGCCGGGCACAGTAGCTCATGCCTGTAATCCCACCACTTTGGGAGGCCGAGGTGGGTGGATTACTTGAGGTCAGGAGTTCGAGACCAGCCTGGCCAACATGGTGAAACCCTGTCTCTATTAAAAATACAAAAATTAGCTAGGCGTGGTGGGGGGCACCTGTAGTCTCAGCTACTCAGGAGACTGAGGCAGGAGAATCCCTTGAACCTGGGAGGCAGGGCTGGAGGTCAAGGGAGGAGCTTGCCTGCAAGCGTAACAAGGAAACTTTTAAATAGATGGAGAAGCTGGGCGTGGTGGCTTACGCCTGTAATCCCAGCACCGTGGGAGATGGAGGCAGGTGGATCACTTGAGGTCAGGAGTTCAAGACCAGCTTGGCCAACATGGTGAAACCCCGTCTCTATTAAAAATACAAAAAAATCAGCCGGGTATGGTGATGTGCACCTGTAATCCCAGCTACTTGGGAGGCTGAGACAAGAGAAGTGCTTGAACTTGGGAGATGGAGGTTGTTGCAGTGAGCCGAGATCACGCCACTGCACTCCAGCCTGGGTGACAGAGTGAGACCGTGTCTCAAAAAATAAAAATAAATAAACAAATAGATGGAAATGATCTAAATCTTTATTATGGTTGCGGTTATACAATTGCATATAATTACCAAAATTTCTCAAATTATACACCCAAATGGTTGAATTTTATTACACCCTTTTATATTGTCACAGCTTACTAAAAATGCAGGTACAACACCATCCAAAAATATTAATAATTGCGGCCAGGTGCGGTGACTCACGCCTGTAATCCCAGCACTTTGGGAGGCCAAGGCTGGTAGATCACGAGGTTAGGAGTTTGAGACCAGCTTGACCAACATGGTGAAACCCCATCTCTACTAAAAATACAAAAATTAGCTGGGCATGGTGGCATGTGCCTGTAGCCCCAGCTACTCAGGAGGCTGAGGCAGGAGAATTGCTTGAATCCAGGAGGCAAAGGTTGCAGTGAGCCAAGATCGCGCCACTGCACTCCAGCCTGGGTGACAGAGCGAGACTCAGTCTCGAAAAGAAAAAGAAATACTAGTAATTGCTCTTACTCCATGGTCCCTGTCTTTCCCATCTTCCTGTGCTCTCATCTCTGCCTAGCCTACGTTTCTCTGATACTTCCCTCTGACTCCTAGGACAAAACTCTGTGTGCCTCTCCAGGGCCAACCCCTCTATGCAAGTGCTGGATTCCATTTCTCCTCCTGCGCCAGTCACTTTGGATTTGTGCTGGGGTGAGCAAGATGGGTCCTGCCAAAAAGGTCTGAGAAAGCAAGCTGGGGAACCAGGAAACACCAGAGCCCCAACAGAGTTTAGCCAATGACTATCTTAACTAAGACTGCAGTATTCGTGGTCTTCAACACTGGAGCCATCTTATTCTCTACTAGGATGTTAGGCTCCGTACTCCAGTTTGTCTCTTGCTTGATATCCTTTAAGATCATCTAATTTATTTCAGTCTGTCTTCACTTATGTGGGTGCCTTAAACAAAATATGTGGTTTCCTTCCTGCAGGAATTTTCAGCCTCTTCATAGAGATCGATGTCATTGTGAATCTCTAAAGAAGAACACTGATTATGGAATCTCCTTGGTATTTTAAACCAGTGCCCACACAACACACCGTGAGGGCTTCTGCACAAAATAAGCAGACATTATCGTATCTCCTAAGAGACACTCCAGCCCCAACCCTGCCAGGTCAAAGAGCAGAACTTTCCCAAAGGGGCTGAAGCGTAGCTGTGCCCTCAGAAGACAGCAAAAGGTGGGCCTGGAGTAGGCAGAGCTCTCTCCCACCGCCTTCTCCTACGAATACGAAGAGGAAAGGTTACCCAATTACACCCAAAGGCAGCTCTGGGTCAGCCTTTTCCTGGATAAGCAGGTTTGGTGAAGACAAGGTGGTGTCTGAAGGGAGCATCATGCTCCCCCTGGGGTCCTAGGATTAGCCCTGGGCCTCTGCAACCCAGGACCTCAAGTTTTTCTTTGGAAGGTCTTGGCTTTGGCCCTGGAGTGCTGAAGCACAGAGTCCATCCAGTGTACTGCCTTCACAGAAGCATCCCCACCCCTGGGTTTACCCTTGGCGGATGTATGGGAGCCCAGCCCGCAGCATGGAAAGCAAGCCCTGAAGTGGCAGAACCAGATGAACAGCCCTGAGCCTGCCAGCTTCCTGGCCCAGGTGCCCACACCAGTCCTGACAAGGCCTGGAATGAGCCACCTCAGTGGGAAAAAGAAAGAGGAAGCTAAACCGAGCAGTGAATACCTTCACCCTGGCTCTGCCCCAAACTCCGCCTGCTGGAAGGCAAGAGATGAAAGAAAAAGCCAAACCCTTCGGCGAAAGAAGGCAGGAGAGGAGAAGCAGGAGAGGGATGTCAACAAAATTCTGGAAAGGGGGAAGCAGAAAAACGAGATTCTTTCCTCTCTCCCTGCTGAACGTTTAGGGAAGAATCTCCAACAAGCTTAGGAGGCACCAGACACCTCTTTGAAGTGGGCCACGGTGAGATCCAAAACAGGGCTGTGAGTAAGAACCTGAAGAAGGGGAGCACGCTCCAAGATCCTCTCCCTCACTTCATGAAGGGAAGATCAACCCCTTACTCCGTATCCCTCCTCGCTGCCAAATTGGAGAGTTATCATCTGGAAAGCCTAAAGGCAGGGATGGCAGTGGTGGGGTCCTGGTCACGCTTATTCCTTCCAACCCCCTTCATCGCCCCCTCCTCACTCTGCTTCATCTGCCAGCCTCCAGGCAGGAGGCTCACAGGATTCTTCACTGGAAATCTTGCTGGCCCAAGGGAAACGACCTACATATTCTGCTACTTTGGGGTCCCCAATATTAGGGCCAGAATCCTATCCCACCCTTTTTCTGTGAAACCCTCCAAGAATCCAGCTCTGCTCCCACACAGGGCTTCCGTCAGCTGCTAACTGCCTCATTCTTAAATAGGATCAGACAGCCAAGAATCAAAGTCATTTGAGGAAAGCCTTAACTACAAAAAAACAGAAACCAAAACAAACAAACAGAACATAATGAACTTTAAGGAAACAGAGAAAATGTGAAGATCGGAATAAGAAAATAATTTTCATTATAATTACTACCCCCAGAGGGATAAGAGAAGATAATTAACTCAGGAAACAAGAAGATGATGTTATAAAAAAGAACCCTGGACAAGAAACAGCTCTTGAAAATTAAAAATGACAGCAAAACTATAGAAGGGTTCAAATTAAAAAGGGAAGAAATTTCCCAGAAAAGATAATAGGAAAAAAATCAAAAGTTGGAGAATCATTTGGGGAGGTCTAATATCCAAATAATTGAAGTTCCAAAAGAGAGAACTGATAAATTGGAGAAAAGTAACAACTCAATCATCTGAGAAAATTTCCCAGAGCTTAGGGACATGAGATGCCAGATTGAAGGGCTCACCAAAGACTCAGAATAAAGGATAAAAACATATCAAGGCACATTACTGGGAAACTTCAGAACATCAGGCATGCAGAGAAAATCCTGTGAGCTTCCAGAGAAAGAGAAAACAGTTTATATCCAGAGATCATCAGTCAGAAGTACATTATTTTTCTCAATAGCAACACCAAAAGCAAGAAGACAATGAAGCAACTCTTTCAAAATACAGAGGGAGAATTCTTTGTCACCTAGAATTTTATACCCAGGCAACTATCAACAGTGTATGAGGGTAGAATAAAGCCACTTTGAGACACAAGTGGTTTTTTAAAAATTTGCCTCTTGCAGATCCATTCTCAGAAAGCGACTAGACAAGTAAACCCAGAAAGAGGGAGAAAACGAACCCAGGAAATGAGGAACCACACAGAAGAGAATTGAGAGGAAGGGCCACAGTGAAGATGGAGGGCGATCTGAGGATGAAAGCTGTTTGGTAGGACCAGAGAGTGTATCATCCCAATTCTCCAGGTGGGATGCCACGAGAGATAGACCTGATACAACACCAGTGGGTCTACATTCATTGAGGGAAACTTAGAGTTATGTGTGTCGATTTTGGCGCAACTTAATGCTAAATATGTAGAACACCAAGCAGATGAAAAATGAGGCCAAGTTTAACTTCAATCAAGACAAAAGTTGTGTAAGAAAGAAAATTTAATCACAGCACAGTATATGATTCTGTTCTTAACAATGTTTACATAGTCACAATAATATAAACATTGGATAGTAACTTAACCAAAAATGTTGTGTAGCCATGTCAAGAGGATGAAGGAAAGATGTGTGTGTGGTGTACAATCCTAATCTTCTATAGCAGGAATGAGGTAGATAACACCTAAAGCAAAAACATACTAAGAGAAGAAAAATAAGAATATTCTATAGAAATTCAAATGTAAACATAGAACATCTTAAAAAGTTTAGGCCAGGGCATGGTGTCTCACACCTGTAATCCCAGCTCTTTGGTAGGTCGAGGTGGGCAGATCACCTGAGGTCAGGAGTTCGAGACCAGCCTGGCCAACATGGCAAAACCCCATCTCTACTAAAAATACAAGAATTAGCCAGACGTGGTGGTAGGCACCTGTAATCCCAGCTACTTGGGAGGCTGAGGCAGGAGAATCGCTTGAACCCGGGAGGCAGAGGTTGCAGTAAGCTGAGATCGCGCCATTACACTCTAGCCTGGGTGACAGAGCGAGACTCCATCTCAAGAAATAATAATAATAATAATAATAATAATAATAATAAAATTTTAAAAATGTTTAAAGCAATTGTCTCTTTGGAATGGAATTTGGTGGAGGGGGGAAGAGTAAAACAGGGGATTGCTTTCTTACATTATAGAACTATTTGATTTTTTCCCCTTTTTCTTTTGAGGTATACTTAATATATAATAAACTCACCTATTTAAAATGCACAGTTTGATTGGTAAGTTTTGTCATATGTACACCACAGTCAAGAGAGTAAACATATCCAGCACCCTCCACTCAAGTTTCCATGTGCCTTTGTAGTCCTCCTTCCCTCCAGGATTACTCCTAGGCAGGGACATATGGATGACTGGAGATCAATGGCCATCCAAGAATGGTTCAACAGTTCCTGCCATCCAAGAATGGTTCAACAGTTCACTGTTTTAGTGAACCAGGGGTCTGTGCTTCTAGTGCAGGTTCTCCAGATGCCAGCCTGGGGAAAACACCTCACTGTTCAACTTGGCCTTCAGCACTCAGCTTGAGAAATACCTCCTCCAGGAAGCCCGTCATGACTGCCTCCCTGTGCCCATGCTCCCTTCCTTCAAGGTGTAACTCTCCACTTTGTAGTGTACTTGTTTCTTTTTCCCCTGCACCCAGTGGGCATTCCCAGCCCTGCAAGAAGGAAAGCCCCCTTTGACTCACAGGGGCTGGCTCAGAGCAGGTGCGCAGGGAATATTTGTTGATTGAAGGTATAAAATACATGACGGAATAGATATATGGAAGGGTGAACGGGTGAGTGAATGCAAGGTGTTTTCCCACGTCAATGATATGAGGCTGTTTATATTAAAGATGGTATCTCTTTAAAGACCACATGAAAACCCAGCAGAGGCTGAAATGGGAGGAAAGTGCCGAAACACAACTGGAGCCATGAGTCCATTCTTGGAGAGGTCTGAGAGACACCTGTCCCAGGATGAAATCCTGTCCCAAACATCCCTTCCCCTCCCCCTACCCTCACCCCCAACCTCAGACCCAAGACCCACCCAGGGAGCCCTGGGCTGAGCTGACCCCAGCAACTGGAGATGTGACTCACTAGGGGGCACTCTTCCATCACACCAGCCCTGCCCCAGAAGGCACAAACCCTGCCCTAGGCCCTTTCCTGCAAACTCAGGGGCCTCTTCACATTCCCTGCTGCCTCTTGCCAAGAGCAGAGGATCTTTCCAGGCAGCAATGGCACATCCACAATATCAGTATTCACTCAGTATAAGGTAGCTTTGCAGAAAAGGCAGGTGTCTGGGGTTACACTGATATTTCAAAATGGTCTTTCTTTATTCACCCGCCAGAATGTGCCCATTCTTAGATCCTCACCCCATTCCTTCCCAGTCTGATGGCGACCCACACAAAAATAAACTCAAGTGTGCGCTCCTGCATTTCATCCAAGTATTTGCCAATATCCAGACAAGTCTTCCATGCAGGACTGGAAATTGTGAAGGCCCTGGGCAGTTACACACCCTAGAAAAAGGGGAGGAAATGGGAGCACGGTTCAGAGCTCCCTGCCCATTGTGTAACCTCACCATTCATAGGAATCCTCTTAGCCCTGGGCCGGCAGGGGCACCAGAAGGAAGAAAAGGGCCACAGAGGAAGGCCAGGGGCTCAAGGAATGTGTGCAGTTTGGAGAGGCAGGGCTTCTTCTTCCTTTGTTTTTGTTTTTGTTTTTGTTTTTGTTTTTGTTTTTTTGAAACGGAGTCTTGCCTGTCACCCAGGCTGGAGTGCAATGGCGCTATCTGAACTCACTGCAACCTCTGCCTCCTAGGTTCAAGCTATTCTCCTGCCTCAGCCTCCCGAGCTGGGATTACGGGCATCCACCACCATGCCTGGCTAATTCTTGTATTTTTAGTAGAAACAGGGTTTTGCCATGTCAGCCAGGCTGATTTCGAACTCCTGGCCTCAGGTGAGCCATCCGCCTTGGCCTCCCAAAGTGCTGGAGTTACGTGCCTGGCCGCTTCTTCATTTTTTAGGACAACATTCTCTTACCTAAACCATTGTGGGGCCTAATTTCATAAATGCTCCAACTCCAGAGGATTTAACCCCTAAAGACACAGACCCCGTGAGGCCCTTTGTGCTTAATGGAGATTCCAGACCTGAAGCGTGAGAGTGAAAGGGAGAGGGGGCAGCAGTGGAAGGAGAAGATTTGGGGGAGAAAACCTAGAGGGAGTGATGAAGGGAGGGGTGGAGAAGGGAGTGAAGGGGGGACAGGGGTTTGCAGGAGGACAAAGAGAAGAAAGTCCCCCACTTGGGTCTTCTGCTCTTGGAACTGGAGCACTAGAACTTCCATCCTAATGTTCAGATTCTTCCTATGAATTTGCTTCGTGCTCCAGTAGGCTTCTTGTTCCCATAACCTGTCAGAGGGAGTGTCCAGAGGAAGCTGGAAAAGTGAATTTCACAACTAACAGTCATCCTTTGATCTTGCCACCTGCACCCTGGAGCTCTCCTCCACTAAGCAAGCATTTGGGAAGTAAGGGGAACATTTCCTTCCCAGCTGTATGAGAGGAGGCTACTAGGGTCCCACCAAGAGCTCACTTTCATATTCTGGTTGGGTGCAGTGAGATGCAGCTGCAGGGCCAGACTGAGGACATAAACCAGGCACAGACCCAGACCCGGGCTAGGGAGAGGCGATGGTGTGGGTGCCTGAATCCCTTGCTAAGCCATGTACACACCTATGATACAGCCACACCCCAAGGAGCTACACTTCCCAGAGCAAAGGCCTCCAGCCTGGCTTACTCTGAGAATTAGGTCACCTCCGCATCTTTCCTGGGTAGGATTCCTGACCCAGTCAGCCACATTGTCATCTGGGAAGAATCATAACCTGCAGGAGGAAGAGAGGAGGTAAAGGAGAAAGGGACAAAGTAGACTGAGACAAAAGTGGAAGAAGAAAGCACTGGCTCACTAAGAAGCCTCTCTCCCCTCTGCTGTAAGCGAAGATAGATTTGTAGGCAAGCAGCCTGGCCCGCCCAGTGTCCCCTGTGCATACCTGCCTCTGGCACATCTCAACGGTGGTCACCTTCTCAACCAACCACCCTGCAGAGCTGGGATGGCCACCAGCTTAGGCAGGTTCCACGGAGCCTCCCAGCAGCCCGTGCCTGAGAGATCGTGCCCTCCGTTCTTTCTGCAGAGAGAAAGGGAAAGGAAAAATAAAAGTACATGCACATTTCTCATTTAGGTTTTGGGATCCCTCTCCCGCTTCTGTCCCTTTGGGGACAGAAATTAGCAATCATGGGTGCCTGTGTGGCTCCGCAGCAGGCTTGTCGGCTCCAAGGTGTACCTCCTCCACTCTAGCTGCCTTGAACTGACGCCCTTCTGCAACCATCTCAAGAATATTTGTCAAACATTTTGTCAGGCATCCTCCCAAATGCCTGAAAGACAGGACTGTACCATGCCGTGTTTCCCCCGATTTTACAGCCCCAGAGTTCACATGTCCACAACCACTCCCCTGCCTCCACCAGTTATACTGTCCATAAGGTAAGGCCACTCAGAGACCTCTTTCCTTTCACTTCTAAAATTCCTACCTACAGTGGTATACTGATCACAGCTTCTCTTTGTAAGGGGATCCTTGGAAAGCCAAATATCCCTTAGCTTGGCACAAATGATCCATTTGCTCAATCATCTCAGATTCAATCACTATTTGAAACACAGTGTTTGGCTTCTAAGTAAAACACACACACACACACACACACACTTTTTGTGAGTTTCGTTAAAAATTAACAATGTCCCTGGCAATTAAGCTTGCAGAGTTTCCTTGTCCTTGGTTGCCTCCAGTGAATTTGGGACTTGCAAACTCCATATTGAGGGGAGGACCTAGCCAGGGGTAGAAATCAGCCCTGACTATCCTGGTGGACAGGGCCCGACTGCCCCCACCTCACCCCAACTGACTTGTAGAGAGGCCTTGTGTGGTGGGGACGGGGAGAGTGTGTCAGAGCAGGCTTTCTGAAGAAGGAGTTTCCACCTAGCAGAGGAAGTGTCCTGGGGGCAGAGGAGAGGATTCCACGCAGGAGCCACCGAAGTGGGTACAAGGGAAACCCCCTGGCTGGCAGGGGTGTATGGGGAGGTAAAAAAGAGACTAAAACAAGGACAGGGCAGGTGAATAGAGGAGGGCTCCCAGCGTCTGCCCTGTTCATCTAGGGAGCCTGGATTCTGATAGCCAGGGAGGGGTTCTGAGAATAAGAAACCAAGCAGCCCCGTGGCTGATTACCTGGTTCTCGCTGTGTGTGACTCTGGACACGCTGCTTAAGCTCTCTGAGCCCTGGTGTCCTCATTTATAACACAGGAATGATAACAGAACGCCGTTGAAGGGTGGCTTGGCAGGGCTGAATCGGATGGCTGGGCGAAAAGCCAACGGTGGCACACCTTGCGCTCTGAGTAAAGGGGCGCCTATTATCACCTTGGGGAAGAATTGGACAGAGCGCCTGACGACGGGTGATTAAGTTGGGTAGGTGGGTCAAATTGACCGGATTTTCCAACCCAGATTCACACTTCCTGTGGAGACAGGTCGTAAAAGAGCTGGCAAAGGTGTTTGTAAACACAACTGCAATTCAAAGGTTGCCGCTGGGGGTGAAAGCAGCGGGGGTTAGGGGAAAGAGGCTGGGTGGCTGGAAGCATTCACTTCGCCCGGGGCACTGTCCCAGCCCAGAGGATATGGATGTCTTTGCAGTCCCTCCTCCTTTTCCCCCCTCCCCCGGTACACACACACACACACACACACACACACACACAGCCGGAGCCCCCTCCCGCAGCAACCTCGGGACACGCGTGGTACAGCCCTTGCTGTCGTCCCGTCGATAGGTTTAGGGATGAAGGGTGAGAGCGGGTCGGCGACTGGGAGTAGAGACGATAATAAGCCGAGTTGGATTAAATTGTCTCCAGCAGCTCCCAAGGCAAAACGGGGGGGCAGGGGCGGACACAGCGCGGCCTGGAGGGCGCTGGGCGAGGAGGAACGGAGCTCGGGGGCCGGCCCGGCGCTCAGCCAGCAGCGCCGCCTCCCCGGAGGAAGGCGGGGGCCGGGAGGAGGGAGCGGGAGGAGGCGGAGGGCGGAGGAGGGCGGCGCGCTGAGAGGTTATTTGTGGTTCGCTTTGATCCCGAGGGGGAACCTGAAACTCTCACATTCCTGGCATAGCAGCCGCCTCCGGCGCGGGCCGACTCTGGGGCTGCGCGCTGGGGCGCGAACAGCCAGAGCGTCGGCGCCACGGCCGAGAACACATCTCCGCCGCCGAGCTGAGCCGCGCCGACCAGGAGGTTGTGGTGTCTGACTGCGCCGGGCACCCTCGGGCCGCAGCGGTAAGGAAGGCTGCTCCGCGCTCGGGAGAGCGCGCGAGGCCACAGAAACGTGCCCCAGCCAAAGCTGTAGTCTCCTCGCAGCCCGGCCTTTTCCGGGAGTCGGAGCCCCGAGGATCGAGCGTCCTCGGGGCGCAGTGCGCCCTTTCGAGGCAGCCGCAGTGCTGGGCAAGAGCCGTTCCACGCGGGGAGCCCAGCGCCCTGAGCTTTGCGGGGCTCTAGAAGCGCGCGGGTCCCTTGGGGCTGGGGGAGAGGGGAGCGGGCCGACTCCGTGTTTCGGTTTGCGGGTCGGCTGGGGTGGGGGTGGCGGGGGACAGGGATGGAGGCGCCGCTTGGAGCTCAAGTTGCAGGGTCTTGCGGGCTGATTTGGTTAGGTGGGGGTTACAGGTGCCTTTGCCCCCAACCAGTCCAAGAATTCCTCTTTGTCTTCCTTGGAAAATCCTCTCTGGAGCCACGAATTGGCTCTCACTTAGAAAGAATGCAGCCTGCTGTCCAGCCCGGTGACGTCAGCGTTAGAGTATTTGGAAAACAAAGAGGGCTCGAGAGGGAGGGAGGCGGACCCGCGATGCTTAAAGACCTCTCCGGGCCTCGGGCTACCCTCACCGGCTCGCCCCAGGCGTACCAGCGACCTTCGGTGCTCCAGGTCCGCCCGGGCTCGTGGTGGGGCGGGAGCCCTGGCTGGGGTGCGAGAGTCTCCTAGCTTGGAGACTGTCACTTTGGTTCCTTAGGCGAGCGGGACCCCAGGCCAAGGCTGGAGACGCGCGCTGGCTTAGAAAGGCGGCCTTCAGAGAGCGCAGCAGAGGGGCGCGGCCGGGGGCGAGGAAGCAGGTTTTAGTAAAGGCTCAGGCGTTTGGTGTCTGAAAGGACGTGAATCTGAGGGGCTTGGCCGGGACAAATTCGCGATGAGAGGCCTTGGAGGTGTTCCTTGCTCCCAGTCCGGGCACACTGTGGAGCGCCTGGAATCTGTCGGGAAGGCTCCGCATTCCTTCCTGCCGCTCCCCTGCCTCTGTGGGAGTCGGCCCAGAGAGTGATTATCTTAGGAAATGCCCGCAGATAAAACTCCAGGGCGAACTGAATCCCATGCGAATTGAATCCCATTTGCTTGCTTTGCCTCGGGTAGCTCCGGAGTCTTGCACATCTACCCCTCGTTGTGTGCGGGGGCGGGGGGGAGTGCATGACTCGGTGACAGGAAGGATGGGTACAGAGGTGCCCTCCAGACTCATCCCCCACTCCCCACCTCTGGGCAGCTGTAGCCCTGGGGTGGGGAGAAGGGAACGATTGGGAATGACTGCTCTGCTAACATGCCATAGCCCAAACTGAAGCAGGACACTAGGGCTAGTTTAGTGGCAGAGGAGGGGCCACATTCCTCCCACCCATCCCCCAATCGCTGCCCACACACACAGGACCTGTGGCAGTGTGGATTCTGTTTAGTTTTCCCTGGAACCCAGTTTGGAGATTTGTGTTGGAAGAGGCTGTGGAAAGGAAGCTGGGTGAGAGAGGCAGGCAGCTTTCCAGTCCATGAGCCACTGGGAGCCCAGACTTAGAAGGGAAATCCTTTCTCTGATATTATCTCCGAGCACTTTAGGCTCACAGTCCCCTCTCCTCTGCCCCAGGTCTCTCAACCAACAACCTCCCCTTACTTCTCCGGTTAGCCCAAGTCAAGATGGGCTTCCTTGACACTGATGTCAAGAAAGATGCTGAGTGCCTGTCCCCTATGTGCCTAGAGGACCAGTGGGGGCTTTTCCAAGTAGCAAGTGTGTGTGTGTGTGTGTGTGTGTGTGTGTGTGTGTGTGTGTGTGTGTGTTGGGGAGGATAATCATAAAATCAAAGACATCATGCCATCCTTTCTTTTTCCTGGAGCTCTCTTGCAGTTACTGTCAGCACAAAGACTGACCCACTAACCTCAATGGGTGGCACCCTTTTGCCTCATCTCACAATACCATTGTCCTCTTGGAGCATTTTTATTCATCCCTTATTCACCAATTCAGGTGCAATTCCTCCTTCCTCCTGTTAACCTTGTGGAGTGACTGCCAAGGTCGTCCCATGACAGGGAGCCCCAGATTCATTCTGTCAGCAGCGCTTGATGAAGCAGAGTCCAGGCCCATCCTCCAGGAGCTCTCTGGTTCAGGGAGAGTGAAAAAAGTGGGCAGGGGTTCAGCGGGCTAGAGGGTGGTAGGTTGATTGTGCCAAGGCTGGGCTCTGGCATGCCTCAGTGTAGAGGGTCCTGGGGGCCTTTTGCCTAGGGCTTTTCTACTGGACTGCATGCATTTTTTATCACCTGCCAATAAATTGGGGCCCCATCCACCCCTAGACTGAATAGCTAAGTGGTTAGATCTGAACTAGGCCGGCCTTGGAATTGCCCATCAGGCTGTTTGATGTGTAGCTGGCTGTACGGGCGGTGGTTCCTGGTGGGTTATCTTCTGGTTTCCTGTTGTCTCTCTCCAGGAACAGTAAGTCACCATGAATGTTATCACAGTCATTGTTTACCAGGATTTTCACTGTACCAGGAGCTCACAGGCCACTGCCTCTTTTTATTCTCATCTCCATGAGTCAAGCAGAATTCTTTGCATTTTTCTGGTGGAGAAACTGAGGCTCAGAAGTTAGATAACTTGTCTTAATCAGTAGATAGCAGCACTGGCACTTGAATCCAAGCTTATGTGACCTGCCCCACCCCTGCTCTTCACTTTTGTGCTTTCCACCAGAGTAATAATGAAAATCCTGGAAAACCTTCTCCTTTCCCATGGACTCCCACTGATTGCTTTTCTCTCTCTCTGTCTCTCTCTCTCCCCACCCTCCTCTAGGTGCTCTGGGGCCAGGTGCCACCGGCCATTGTCCAGGCAGCTGTGTGCAAGCCAGAGAAGCATGAGGACACTGGAAGACTCCTCGGGGACAGTCCTGCACCGCCTCATCCAGGAGCAGCTGCGCTATGGCAACCTGACTGAGACACGCACGCTGCTAGCCATCCAGCAGCAGGCCCTGAGGGGTGGGGCAGGAACTGGGGGCACAGGGAGCCCCCAGGCCTCCCTGGAGATCCTGGCACCAGAGGACAGTCAGGTGCTGCAGCAAGCCACCAGGCAGGAGCCCCAGGGCCAGGAGCACCAGGGCGGTGAGAACCACCTGGCAGAGAACACCCTCTACCGGCTGTGCCCACAGCCCAGCAAGGGAGAGGAGCTGCCCACCTATGAGGAGGCCAAAGCCCACTCGCAGTACTATGCGGCCCAGCAGGTGGGGCCCCGGCCACATGCAGGGGACCGAGATCCCCGTGGGGCCCCCGGAGGCAGTCGGAGGCAGGATGAGGCCCTGCGGGAGCTGAGGCACGGGCACGTGCGCTCCCTGAGTGAACGGCTCCTGCAGTTGTCCCTGGAGAGGAACGGCGCCCGGGCCCCCAGCCACATGAGCTCCTCCCACAGCTTCCCACAGCTGGCCCGCAGCCAGCAGGGCCCCCCACTGAGGGGCCCCCCTGCTGAGGGCCCAGAGTCCCGAGGACCCCCACCTCAGTACCCTCACGTTGTACTAGCTCATGAGACCACCACTGCTGTCACTGACCCTCGGTACCGTGCCCGCGGCAGCCCGCACTTCCAGCACGCTGAAGTCAGGTAACTCTCCCCACCTTGGGCTTTCCAGTTCCTGGCTTATCCTCCAGCACAGGCTGTCAGGGAGGAGAGCCTCAAGATCACAGCTTGTGTCAGAGCTGGCCAGATCCCCACCCCACCTCCAGCCTTCCTGAGAAGGGAGAGCTATTGCCTGGCAGAGAAGAGAGATGTAACTGAGGTACCCTAAGAAGTTAGTGGCGTCCCTTGCCTTAGTTCAGAGATAGGCACCATTGTCTGCTGAGCTTGAGCATTCTAGTAACTACCGTCCCCAGAGGACACAAATCGCAACAGGCGGTTAAAGGTCAGATTTCAGAAATAACTTCCTAAAGGCAAGGTTGGGAATCATTGCCAAACTGTTTCCAAGTTAAGTAGGAAGAAGGTGGGACCTCCTTCTCTGGAGGCCTTTTAAGAAAATGTGAGCAACTTGCCTTCTATGATTATTGGGAGGCATTCCTAACTAGAAGCTGGAAAGGCCCGGTGGCCTCATTACAGACGTCTCTGCATCTTACACCAGCGCAGGAGCTTCCCTGTCTCTCCTCCCCATTTCCTGCCGTACGCTTCCTGCATCTGCAGCCTGCAGTGGGACAGGATTCTGGGTCCAGGTGGGCCTCTTTCTGGGGAGGCTCAGGAGAGGCTGCTGGGTCAGGGCAGGGACTTAGAGTTTGATTCTGAGTATGCTGGGAGGCCCTCGGGGGATGTGATTTGGTTTTCCTTTTCTAAGTGCTCTTTCTGGCTACCATGCGGAGCATGGTTTGTGAGGGGCCAAAATGGAAGCAGGAAGACTTGGGGGAGGCAAGAAGTCTAGAGAGTTTGGAGAAATGAGTGTTCCTAGAAACAAGACCCCACCTCAGGCTTCTCATTTGGCCCGCATCTTTTCAGAGAAGCAGACACAGCCATCACTGCTGCATCTCCCCCTGTGGGAGTCCAAGAAACCCCACCAAGGAACCCCAAGGATTTCAGACTCTTCCTCTGGTGGCCCAAGGTCAAAGTCTGGTTCTCTTCATGCCTGCTGAGTTTTCCTTTAGTCACCCACTTTCCCACCGTCCGGCCTTTCCTTGCTCTCGAGAAATGTGTGACATGATGGGGTTGGTATGGCGGAACAGAGGATGGAGCCTCTTGGTTTTTCTCCAGCCTCCACCCCCTCCAGACTCGCACCTTATCGCCCTTCTCAGGGCTCGGTCAGGAAGAGTTTCGGAAGCTGAGTGGTGGTTTCTTCTTTTGGACCAGCCTTATTGAACTCTGTCAGGAAAAGATAGTAATCGTGGCAAGGAAGTAGACTGTTTGCAGGAGAACAAAAAGCGGGGGAGGGAGAGGACGGGGAGAAAGGAAAGCAAGTGTGAAGGGAAAGGAGTTGCTATTCTTTCTCAGAGCTAAGTCATCCCCAAAGAATGCCAGTTGTGTCTGCCTGGCCCAGTGCAGGGGGGAGCAAGTTCTTGAAGCAACCTTGAGAATGGCCATTTTAGCAGTGGAATGGAGAGTTTGAGTACTCCAGTGGGGACCCTCTTCCCAGCTCTTACTGGAAGCCCCATCTTAGATAGTAGGAGAAATACATCTGCCCAATATCCCCTTTCGGATGATCTGATGAAGATTATTTGTTAGGAACTTGGGGCTAGACTCCTAGCCTAGGGTCCTGAGAAGAGCAGGGGGGCCATAGGCTGTATGGGGGCAGGAGGCAGGGGCAGGCTGGGTGTGCATGAGTGCTGACATGATGCACCTAGAAGGAGAATTTGGGTTTTGTGGGGCTTCTGGGACTTGGAAGAATCTTTGTGAAACTGAGGCAGTTGTGACGCTGGGAATCACAAGGTCCCAGAAAGGCTCTTGGACTCCCCGTGCCTCTCGCCCTTTGCTCCTTCCCTCAATACAGAGCCCTATGGGTGATGTTACACCAGTGCCAGAGGCCAATAGAACATTGTCCCCTGAACTCAGCAACTACAGTAGTCCAGAGGCAGCCCTTACTCCCAAGGAAACCCAGAGTTTGGGCCACATTTATTCTCTAAACTGAGGGTAAACCGAGGTTCCTACTAGAAGAGATGGAGGATGGGCCACCACTACAGGAGCACCTGCCACCCACCCAGCACCGGCCCTGCACTCTGCCAGGCCTTACATAGCATCATCCTCACAAACCCTGGCGAGGCTGGAGACCCTCATGATGCAACAGAGCAATGCCCTGTCTGTGGGGCTGAGGCACTTGCCCAAGGTTAAACAACTGGAGCAGGGATTTAAACCCCTATTTGTCAGACTCTAGAGCTCAGACTCTTACCCTGACATCTGTCTCACTGTTCTAACCTTAACTGGAGTCTTCTAAAAATGATTCTGGGTGGGTGGGGGCTGGGGGTAGCAGGACTTGAAATAGAAAGGAGAAAATGAGTGCTGCTTTGGCAGTCTTGAAACTGGCCACTCATGTAATAGACATAAGGTTGCTGCTGGGGCCCAGCCACCAAGTTGTCCTGGGGCCTGGAAGGTTATATGCTCAGTCATGATTGACATGGCCTCCAGCCCCAAAAAGAACCTTCCATTGACTAGAAGTGTCAAGGTGCATTTTTCAAGATGACATATTTAAGCAGTAGTTGCTTAGGAGGCCCAGGATTGCTCAGGCTGATCTCCAAGGCCCCAGCCACTGTGAGGCGGGTATGAAACAAGCATCCTGACATTAATCCCCTCCAGCTCTGCTGTCTGACTCTTGAGAGCCTTAGGCAGAAACATTTGGAAAAGGCCTTCCCCACTGGTCCCTGCCTACCACTTGAGGGTTGAATAATTATCTGCAGCAATTTTAATAAATATTAGTTATGAATAATAACCATCTTCCCAATATGCCTAGGAATGGGGCGACTCTGGGCTGCTCCGGGTGGGAACCATAAGGGTCTGTGCTGTCTCTGAGCACCGTCTCTTCTGTTTCCCAGGATCCTGCAGGCCCAGGTGCCGCCTGTGTTCCTCCAACAGCAGCAACAGTACCAGTACCTGCAGCAACCCCAGGAGCACCCCCCTCCCCCACATCCAGCTGCTCTTGGCCATGGCCCCCTGAGCTCCCTCAACCCACCTGCTGTGGAGGGGCCAGTGAGTGCCCAGGCCTCCTCAGCCACCTCGGGCAGTGCCCACCTGGCCCAGATGGAGGCCGTGCTGAGGGAGAATGCCAGGCTGCAGAGGGACAATGAGCGGCTGCAGAGGGAGCTGGAGAGCTCTGCAGAGAAGGCCGGCCGTATTGAGAAGGTAGGCCCTGCTGGGGTTTCAGAGGGGCAGACCAGAAAGAGACCCCGAGGGGCTACCTGGGGAGTGGGTAGTCCAAGGAGAGGCAGAGGAGCCTGAAAACTGTTTGGCTTGATTTCCCCCATCCCTCTGTTCTCCACCTCCCTCACCCCTCATGCACCCTCCTGAGCTGACTCCAGACAGCTGGGGAACAGCCGAGAGGCCGGCAGAGCAGGCCTGGAGCATGAGCAGTTGCTGGCCAGTGGTGATTAGAAAGAGCCCATTCACCAGCTCCTTGCACACTCGCACCCTTGCCCTGCACACACCCCCTCTCATGGACACCTCCCACAGAGAGCCCTTTGTGTCCCCCACACAACAGCAAGTCTGTTCCAGGCCAGCCCTGGCGAAAAAGAAAACTTCTCCTCTTGGAAAGACTTGTTGGAATCACAGGCCAGCTAAGAGCACGTGCGGAACCTGCCAGCAGCCAAGTGGGAGGAGCAGCCGGGGCCCAGCTGGCCCTCTGGGTGGACGGTGATGCCTGGGGGACCAGGCAGAGGTGGCTCAGGCTTAGACCTGGTGCCTGCTTCTTTAGTGAAGGATTACCAGTTTTCTGCTGAGGCTCAGTTTTAGCAGATGGCCTCAGGCCTCCCTTGACTGTCCTGTGGTGTCCAAGTTAGGTCCAACCACCCCGACATGGCTGGAGTCTTTTGGTGCCCACTTCTGGCCAACCGTACTCAGTTTCTTGGTGGAAGCCAGCCAAAAGTAGAATGTTTCCTTCTGGACACTGGGCACAGGGAAGCTATGTTTAGTCACCCTGCAGGCAGCTACTTCCAAAGTACCTGGCCCTAGGGTCACTCAGCATCTGGTCCTTGGGGCAGCCGATGGACCGTTGCTTGCTGGTCCCAGCAGTCCAGTCTACTTCTGGAGGCTACAAGCTTCTGATCATCCCGCCATAGTCATCCCACCAAAACCTGGAGGTTTTGCTCCTGCTTGGTGTCCTCTCATCTGTCACCTTTTCTGATGGAGAGTAGTGGGTCAGCCTGGAATCACTCCCTAGGAGCTCTCACCTTCCTTCAGCTCTGCTGTCTGCCTCTTGCAGCTGGAAAGCGAAATCCAGCGGCTCTCTGAGGCCCATGAGAGCCTGACCAGAGCCTCCTCCAAGCGTGAGGCCCTGGAGAAGACCATGAGGAACAAGATGGACAGTGAAATGAGGAGGCTGCAAGACTTCAACCGGGATCTTAGAGGTGAGAGCCAGTCACACAGGTGGAGGTTGGAGAGCCTCTGCAGAGGGCTTACTTCCTCTGTTCTAGAGAAAAATTGGGAATCTATTACCTGCTAAAAGTGCAGATGAACTCAGAGAGCCAGGCTGAGACCCTCGGGAACTGCCCTGATAGAGAGATGCTTGTCTCTATGTACTGAGTCTCGGATCCCTTCAGGGAGCTCCCATCGTGGGGCCCGGATGATGGCTTCTGACAGAGGAGGCTCCCTCCCATCGGGCCCTGAGCTGAGCCGGGGTTTCCTCATGGCCCATCCCCAATGTGGAGGATGCAGCCCCGTCTTGATAGGATGTCAGGAAAAATCCCAAGCTGGCAGCTTCACCTGACACTAAAACATCTTTCCTTCCCTTGAAACAGAGAGATTGGAATCTGCAAACCGCCGCCTGGCAAGCAAGACACAGGAGGCCCAGGCCGGCAGTCAGGACATGGTGGCCAAGCTGCTTGCTCAGAGTGAGTAGGGGCCTCACTAAGAATCCTGGCCTGTGTGCAGGCAATGGGACTGCTGCACACCCTCTGGACCAGGAAGATTGGCCTTCCCCCTTGCAAAGCAGTACTTTAGGAGCAGGTTTACTGCCTACTGTGTGCCCAACACTAGACTGGATCTGGGGATGGTGGGGAGAAGTGGCTTCCAAAGAAGAATAGGATCTAGTTGTGTATCTATTAAGAAGATCAGTTGACACTAGAGGGAAAGCCAGGGAGCAGTGATTTGCTGAGCTTCCGTGCTGACCATCAGTGCAGTGCATTGGGCAGTGCGGGAGGCAAGGTAACGTTGAACACAGGTGAGGTGAAGAAGGAAAGGTCGTCTGAGAGCTTCCCAGGGAGTTCCAGGCAGCAGAAAGGTCAGGAGTGTGCAACGGGAATGTGAGAGGCAGGGGGCATGATGGAACTGGGCCATAGCAAGCCAAGTGGAGGCACTTGAGACAGCCAAAAATGGGATCCTAGACCTTAACCAACAGATGCATTCTAAAGGGGGTGGTCTAAGCATCTTTGAAGAATGGGCAAGTTCATTGACTAGTCCATTCATGAATTAGCAGATGTGTTTTGAGCATCTGGCAGATGTTCAGGTGAGAATGGGAGCAGGCCCCGGAAGGTACCATGGCAGGGAGGTCAGGAGAGAAGTGGTGAGCTTAAGAAAGGAGCAGGTTCCCACAGATTTAAAAGAACAAGGGGGGTGGTCCTAGAAACTGGTGATTAGGAGCCCCAGTGGCCTGAGAGAGAGGCTCTGTGGGGATGGCAGGGGTGGAGAGCCAGCCAGAGGTGAAGGAGTTATTGGGCCGTTCAAGAGGTACATGGGGTGGGTGGCAAAGGGAGCCTTGAGCTCAGCAGCAGGAGGCTCTAGCAATCAGAAGAGACTAACAACAGTTATTTATTGAGCTCCTACTAGGAGCTTTACTGCCGTTCAGGGTGTTTGCAGAGAAGTGGAATGGGAGTGGTTGGTAGCTGGGTAAACGTGGCTTTGAGGCTTCACAGGAACTCTACTATGAATGGCACCAACAGTAGTGTGGGGTGCAGAAATGGAGGAGCAGCTTGAGGACTTAGCTCTGGCTGGCAGCACCCCTATCTTCCTTCAAAGAGGGTTCAAAGACTAGGGCAGGGAATGGGGGAACACAGCACTGAAGGAATTGACAGGGTGGGGCAGGAGGTAGGCTGGTCTCTACTGGCTGGGTGGGGTGAGGTGGCAGCGGCTTAAGGTCTCTGGGAAGGAGTCAAAGGGAATGAGGGAGAAAGGGGATGGGGCAGCCCTGGGGTTTCCCTGAGGAGTCTGGGGAGGAGAAGCTGCAAGGGCAAGGCAGATTAGGGTGCCTGTGGAGGAAGGCGGACTTTTGGGGCCTGGCTCTGCCAAAGAAAGGAAGCCATGGGGCGGGTTTTTGGGAGCTTGCTGGCGGGTGAGAAGAGGGGGGCCGGCCGGGAGGCGTTTCCGCTCCCCGGGGAGCGAGTGAGCGCCGGGCTGTTCTTGGCTCCTCGCTGGAGCCATTAATCTCGCAGCCGCGGGTGACCTGGATGCCTGGCATTCCAGAGCCGCGAGCTGTTCCGCTCCCGGCCCGCCCCCCGCCGCTCCCTCCCGTGCGCGCTGCCTGGCGCCCTTCGCCCGGCTTTGGGAGGAGGGAGGGTGAGCACAAAGGGAGCCTGGAACGCGGAGGTGGGGGCTCGCTCGCTGCTCAGGGCGCATCCCGGGTCCCCTCGGCGCCTCGCCTGCCTTCCTGCCCGCCTCCGCTGGCCTCCGGGCGTCCTCTTCCCACCGGCACCCGGGCCACTTATTTCTTACTGAGGAGCTCTCCTTCCCGAGATCCCACAGGCCCAGGGCTTTATCAGGGTCCTGTTGGCAGGGGATGGCCAGAGCCCAAAGCCTCCCAGCCCCCACCAAGGCCTTAGAGATTGGACAAAGCTGCAGGAAGCCTCTGGAAGCAGAAGGCTGGGTCCGCTGGCCCCTCCTCCCTCCCCTAGGGTTGGGGAAACCCAGGCAGCTCTTCCTTGCTCCGTAGTAGCTATTGCAAAGGCAGGAAAGATGTGTCTGATTGACCTCCCTTTTATCTGGGGTCACTCAACACTAGGAAAGTGTGGCCATTATCATCAATGCCATCTGCTTTTCCTCCTAGGCAAGCCACGCAGCCCCCCAGCACTGCCTTTCTGGCCCCTCTAGGCCAGCCATTCCCCCTGGGGATCTGGCCTTGAGGCCTGAAGCCGGCCTGTTAGCTCCACCCCCTTGAGAATGTTTCTCTTCTCCCTGCGCCTCGGGTTCTCCAGCTGTAAGATGAGGCAGTCCTTCCCCACAGAGTCACGCTAAGGCTGAAATGAGATGCAGGCCCTGGGCACACTGTGAACGCACAGGTGGAGTAGGGGAGGGTCCTCCCTGCCTGAGTCCAAACCTGGCTGCTCCTTCACCCCACTCAATGGATGTCAAGCCAGCGAAGTATGAACACATACGTTTCAATATTATTAGACTTCCCCTTATTTTCCTCCATGCCACAGAATGATACCGTCCTGGGCTCAGCCTTCAAAAATCCAAAACGAACCAAGAGCTAACCTGAGTTGCCTCTGTGTCCTCTTTGCCCTGCCCCAGGGCCCTGAGTAAATGAATCCTCCCTTCCGCATGCCAAGGTCTCAAGCCTTCACTCTTCTGTTCCAGAACTTGTACTGTCCTATATCATAGGTGCTTAGCTACATGTGGCCCAAGAATTGAAGTTAATGAAAACAAATAAAATTTAAAATTCAGTTCTTCCATCTTACTGGCCACATTTCCAGTCCTCAGTAGCACGTGTGTCTAGTAGCCACTGCATTGGAGGGTGCAGTATAGAACAGTTCCACTCTGGCAGAAAATTCCACTGAATCAGAATGCTGTTCTAGAGACAGTGCCTTTAGGTTCACTAGCGGGGGCCCACAGCCCTGCCCCGCCTCCTGCTCTCTAGCAAGGTAGGCAGCTGACCCACTCCTCAGGGGGCAGCCTGGGACTCTCAAGGGGCAGGTGCCTGGGAGGTGGATTTAAGGCTAGAGCATCAGATGGAGGGCTCTGTGGTCTGGTTTGGGCCTTTCCTGGCCATGCTGAGAGGGCCTCTGAGTAGAGTTTCTTTGGGTAATTAGCAAAATGATACAAAAGTCAGGATAGCTGGACCCTTACACACTAATCCTTGTGCCATAGTCATTTTCATTGTGCTGCAGACTTTGCATTTCTTCCTGAGCCTGGTTGCTTGCATCTCAGTGATCTTTTCAGACCATGGAGGGAAATGTAGCCCTCAACGGACCTCTCGGCCTGGGTCTGCAGAAGGAGCCCCAGAGCTCTGGGTGGCCTCTAAGTACAAACGCCTCACCACGTAGCCAGAGGCAGCCTGGGCCTTTGTAGTGTGGCCAGCTGGGGTTTCCATTTGGCAGCACCATTCACCTCCTATGTTCCTCCGCTATAAGTTGGGGATCCCAAATCCTACCTGGAGGGGCTGGAGGATTCATGGAATAAGATGTGTAAGTGCCTGGTGTGTGGACAGCAGATGGTGGTTCTGTTCCCTCTTCCTTCATTCTCCCACTTGAAGGAGGACCATGTCACAGCCCACCTGAGCCTCTGTTTTCTCATCTGTACACAGGCATCACAGTTCCTACCTCAGCAGTCTCTAGCCGTCACAAGGTTCAAGGGATATTGTGGATGTGTTTTAGACATGGTGGCCCCCGGCACAAGTGGATGGTGTTTGGGGCTGTCCCATGGCAGTGTGTCCCAGTAGAAAGGCAGGGTAGCCCAGTTGTTTACTCCTGACTTAAACCTGAGCCTCGGTTTCTTCTTCCATGAAACAGGGTTAATAAGGGTACCTTATTCGTGTTACTGTTGAGAGAATGAGAAGCAACTGTGCTCATCCAGTGGTCAGCACAGAGCCCAGGAGGCAATGGCGCCAGCCAATGTAGTCACTGTCACTGATCAAGCCTCTCTCTCCCTACAGGCTACGAGCAGCAGCAGGAGCAAGAGAAGCTGGAGCGAGAGATGGCACTGCTGCGCGGTGCCATCGAGGACCAGCGGCGGCGTGCCGAGCTGCTGGAGCAGGCTCTGGGCAACGCGCAGGGCCGGGCGGCTCGAGCCGAAGAGGAGCTGCGCAAGAAGCAGGCCTATGTGGAGAAAGTGGAGCGGCTGCAACAGGCACTCGGGCAGCTGCAGGCAGCCTGTGAGAAGCGGGAACAGCTGGAGCTGCGTCTGAGGACTCGTCTGGAGCAGGAACTCAAGGCTCTGCGTGCACAGCAGGTGAGCTGAGAAAACCTGTGCAGGTGTCCAGGCTAGGGCAGCATCTGAGGATGTCAGCTTCCCTTCGTCCTCGGGGACTGTAGGTTTGGAGGCCAGGGCTGAGGCCCCAGGAGCCCCTAGTTAGATCTAGGCTGCAGGCCCCTTGCAGGGCGGCAAGGATGATTGCTCTCTGCTCCACCTTTGCTGCGTGCTCCCTTCCACTTGTCGTCTTAGCAGAGGCCCTGCCACCTGGCCCACATCCAGCCTCAGGGGACTCCTGTCCTCGGCAGCAGCAGGGTATATTGTCCTTGACCTCTAGAGAAAGTAAGTTAGGAACCTGGATATAGAAGGCCCTCGAGCTTTTTTTTGTTTGTTTTTTTGAGATGGAGTCTCACTCTGTTGCCCAGGCTGGAGTGCAGTGGCGCAATCTCCGCTCACTGCAACTTCCGCCTCCCAGGTTCAAGCGATTCTCCTGCCTCAACCTCCTGAGTAGCTGGGACTACAGGCACGTGCCACCACGCCCAGCTAATTTTTGTATTTTTAGTAGAGATGGGGTTTCACCATATTGGCCAGGCTGGTCTTAAACCCCTGACCTCATGTCATCCACCAGCCTTGGCCTCCCAAAGTGCTGAGATTACAGGCATGAGCCACTGCACCCAGCCACCAGCCAGCTTTTATATGCCTCCCTGAGATTGGGAGGAAAGATGGTTGCCCTAATCCATAGTGCTTAACCTCACTTTGGACTTCTGTGTAAACAACTCTTGGTGTTTACAAACCAAATAGCTATTTCTCCACTCCCAAACCTACCCTTGTGACAGAGTTAGCATGGCTGAACCCCCGGTTTGCCCAGTTCTGTTCTAATTTACACCAATTTTCCCAGTATAATTATTGATAGCACCCCCTTTGCCAGTTTGGAGGATTATTTGTTTGGTCTCTATGCCCTTGGCCATAGGATTCAGGGCAGGGGTATGGGGACCTGTGCTGTACCCCCATTTCGGTAGAGGAAGGATGGGGAAATGTATGCTGTGTATGGCCGAACACGCACATGTAAGAGTGACAGTCCTTGTGTGGAGGCGAAGACCAGTGGCTGCCGCACCCCAACCTCCACCCTTGACCACGGTCTCCACTCCTTGCTCTGCAGAGACAGGCAGGCACCCCAGGTGGTGGCAGTGGCAGTGGCAGTGGCGGGTCCCCAGAGCTCAGCGCCCTTCGGCTGTCAGAACAACTGCGTGAGAAGGAGGAGCAGATCCTGGCGCTGGAGGCCGACATGACCAAGTGGGAACAGAAGTATTTGGAGGAACGTGCCATGAGGCAGTTTGCCATGGATGCGGCTGCCACGGCTGCTGCCCAGCGTGACACCACTCTCATCCGACACTCCCCGCAGCCCTCGCCCAGCAGCAGCTTCAATGAGGGTCTGCTCACTGGTGGCCACAGGCACCAGGAGATGGAAAGCAGGTTCGGCATTGCAGGCCAGGCACCTGAGTTTTGGGAGGCGGGTGGCAATGTCCAGTCACTGCCCTGCCCTTGATCCCTGATAAACAAGCCGCTTTCCCCACACAGCTCAGCAGTCCCTCAAGCAAGCTGAACCTGCATGCTTGGCACACCAGGCGCTGTAAACTTGCATTTGCCTAGAAATACCGAGTCCTTGGTCTACCCAGGAGACTCTTACTGTGGAGGTGTTGGGTGCCGTTTAGGGCTTAGGCCCTGCCTCCTCTCTCCGGAGTGCTGCCCTCCAGGATGAGGGCTGTGCCTCCACTATCATCTGATGACTCTGGAACCCACCCTTGATGGCCTGCCTTTTCTGGTGTGGGAAGGGCCCAGGGCCTTATGCACTGGTGGTTTTCAGAGCCTGGGCTCTAAGAGCATCACATGCCAGAGCTGTGGTACCATTTCTAAGCCCCCTCTAGGTCCCTGCTACAAGCACAGAAAGATCCAGCCTGGCCGGGTTAGGGGAGGGGGGGTGCTTTTCCTCTAACTCCTGTGAGGCGGGAAGGGTGGCTGGATCTATGGGTCTGACAGTGTGGGCATGGCCTCTCACCCCTCAGGTTAAAGGTGCTCCATGCCCAGATCCTGGAGAAGGATGCAGTGATCAAGGTCCTTCAGCAGCGCTCCAGGAGAGACCCTGGCAAGGCCACCCAGGGCTCCCTACGGCCTGCCAAGTCGGTGCCATCTGTCTTCGTGGCTGCGGCAGCAGGAACCCAGGGCTGGCAAGGGCTCTCTTCTAGTGAGCGACAAGCAGCAGACGCCCCTGCTCGGCTGACTACAGGTAAGAGGAGGCTGCTGCTGGGATAGATTGAGAGGTAGTTTCTCCTGGGCCTGAACACAGATTGCCAGACCTTTCCTCCCAGAACTGAGGCTCATGGGAGCCAGGGCTTCCTGATTGTCTCCCAGGGGAGCTGGCTTATTCTCTACCTCCAGTGACTCTACAGCCCATGGCTCTCCTGCCAGTGTGAAGAGGGGTATTTCGTCCCCATCGCCGTAAATTCCATCATGCTTTAGCCCCAGCCACTGAACTGAGAAAAATAGAGCTTCCTGTGCAGATGCACCTTCTATGCAAGCCCCCTCCACTCTTCCTTCTAAGCAGATGCCACAGAAACTCTAGAAGATTTAATCTACAAAGAAGGGTCCCACCACCCAAAACATTTGGAAGCCAATCCAATCTGGTAGTCATTCCCATTTTAAAATAGGAGCATTTTTAGTCTTAAAGTTCTTGCAGATCAAGAGCAGCCCACTCCACCTTGAATCCCCAGCAAGGACAGTTAACTTACAGTGTCCTTCACCAGGGCCACATCTTACAGGTGTGGCAATAACCATCCACCTACCTTCCCAGCAGACAGGGCACCCACAGAGGAGCCAGTGGTCACATCTCCCCCTGCTGCCCATGCCAAACACGGGAGCAGAGATGGGAGCACCCAGACTGACGGCCCCCCAGACAGCACCTCCACCTGCCTGCCACCGGAGCCTGACAGCCTTCTGGGGTGCAGCAGTAGCCAGAGAGCAGCCTCTCTGGGTAAGTCCTCCTGACCCCACTTCTGTGCTAGGCAGGGCCAGGGGAGCACTAGGGTGTGAACTGGAACACCAAAGCCTTTTCTTCCCAGCCCCCTCGGGGTCATTGCCTGTACTCCATGGGGAGCCCTGCGTAGCCAGAGGTGAGCAGCGTGCCTGGCCCACCTCACTGTGAACATGAAGGGTGGCTGGCTGCATGAATAGGGAAATTGGAAACCCTGATTAGAGGCAGATCCAGAATTCAGAAAGAAAGCAACCAGATGGGAGGCACTTAAGCTCCTCTTTCATGGTCTTCCCTACATAGTTAATTTCCAATTTGATTATCCAAGAGAATGGAGCTTGCAAGTCATGCCGATGGCACTCTGGAAGCCTGTTGAGAGTCCGGGAAAGAGAAATCTGAGAAGATGCCATTTCTTTTTCCACTCCCCTTTCACACTGGCCTTTGCATATTTGCCTGTGCCTCCTGATCTCAGAAAACCACAGGCATGAAAAGAATGCTGCAGCCTCCCTCCCTCAGGCTCTCCATTGCTCTGTCTAAGCCCTCCAACCAGTTCAAAGTTAGAAACAAATGCATCTTACACATCGGAGGTTGGTGGGCTGGGCTGAGCACTGAGAGGGTGCAGAGCATTGTGCTTGGTTGGCCAAGTTCTGGGAACCTGGGCAGCAGAGGTGGGAAAAGTTGGTGAAGAAAGATCGTTGTATTTAAAATGTGCCAGGATTTTAAAAGCAATCTAGTAACACTCATTGGCATGTGCCTGTGTTCTTGTCTCTCTCCAGACTCTGTAGCTACATCCAGAGTCCAGGACTTATCAGACATGGTGGAGATACTGATCTGAAGGAGGTGGTGCTTCAGGACTCTGAGCCATTCTCTCCCCTCCTCTGCCCTGTGCCACTCTCAGCCATTTCAGCAGCCTGTCAGCCGCTGCTTTGTCCCTTTCCCCAGCCAGACTCTCATTCCCATTGACCATCTGGCCCCGGGAGCTCAGGAGGAGGACCCCAGGGGAGAGGAGAACTGTGAGAGCACCAGCACCCCCAGAAGACTCTGCTTCTTAGCCCACATTCCTCCCGGCCTTATGGAGAATGAGGATTCAGCCTTGACTTGTTGCCCAAGGCCTGCTACTGGGGTAGCAACTGACAGCTCAGAAAGGAGCTGAGCTCCCTCTGCCCTGCCAGTTGTCAGTCAGGCAGGGAGGGAGGGGCTGTGTTGGTTTGGGGGACTAATTTCCCAGGACGGCTGCCCGTGGACACCAGGCAGACTGGTTCACTAATCAAGTCAGCCATATTGTTCTCTGGCTAAGTTTGGTTCCAGCCAACCTCATCTGCTCTTCAGTTCCTCACTGCCTTCCTGGGATACTAAGACTTGAATCTTTTGGCGACTATTAAGGGTGTTAGTCTTGGAGAAGCCACAGCCTCACCTTCTCACTTGCTGTGGGTTAGGGGCCATTAAGTGGACTGGGAGACAGTGTGCAGTTTGTATATAACTCCCTTTCTTGTGGAACAGAAGACTGAGGCTTGCAGGTTCTGATGTGTCTCCATGGGCTGTGCTCCCCTCTTCCTACTGTCACAGTTCCTGAAACTTCTGACTGGCCTCCCAGTTATGCCTCCTCCTCAAGTTCCTGGCCCGTGGATGTTAAAGCTGCTTGATTCCCAGGATCTCGGCTGCCTTTTCCTCCATCTTGAGCCCTATAAATGCCCACGGGACCCCCACCACCAGCCTCTTGAATGGCTCCACAGCTCCTGTCCCTGGGACATCCTGTCAGTTTGGTCATAAACCCTGAGCCAGATGAAATGAGCCACCTTGAACAGACACCTGCCGTACCCCCAGGTGGGCTGCAGTGGCCCTCCCCAGTACCAGTTCTCTCTGAGAAACTGGAGATGTTGTCTTGTCCGCATAAATAAGTGTCTTTGTTCCCACCTGGAGGCTTTGGGAGAGGAGCAAAGCGGTTGAAAACTAGTTAATGAGCTACCAGAGTCAAATAGTCATCTGAATGGAGCCCCCATCACAAAACAGTGCCCAGGAGGCTGGCTCCTCAAGCTACCCATGCCCAGCGCCCTGAAGCAGGACCAGATGCTTTGGAATTGGGGTGGAACACCCCCATGGCAGCCTGCCAGCAGCAGTGACTCCGACTTCTGGTCTTAGAGAATCCCTCACTTCAGCCCCAGGAGCTATTGGTGGGTTTTAGCAGTTTTGTCTTTACCGTTTTTAGTTCTCCTTGATTCTTTGTGTTCTTCCTTTATCGTTTTTAGGTTTGGTATGTGTTGTTTTATTTCCATGGTTCCTCAAGTTTCCTTTTTAAACATTTGCATTTGCTGGACAATTGCATATTTTTAAAAAATTCCCCTACCCCCGTTTAAAGCTGAAAAATACATTTGGTTCATGTGCATTGTTTACAAAGCAAAAAGAAAAAAGAGAAAAAAAGGCAAAAAATATCGTGAAAGAAAAAAAAAACGACTTAATATATTTTGGATTAATATTTGGTATTTCTTTTAAAGTATTTTTTGTGCTGTGAACGTTTTCTGCCAAAGACCATGATGTGTGTCTGTATGTTTAAGTTATCGTAAATATTTAAAATGTAAACATGGCTGTTTTGTTATGCCACCCTGTACCAGGATTGCTGCCGCATTCCACTGGGTATAACAGTATTTTAATTAAAAAAATAATTAAAAGTGATGTCTTTGCACAGGTGAGACTTTGCACTGAGGGAAGGGAAAGGGTGAGGATTTTGGGGGGCCACCCAAGTCATAGTCCAGTCTCTTCAAGGACCCAAAATAGAATCTAGGAATTTTGTGAAGCTGCATTAAGGACAGAGTTGGAATGAGGATATGGTTGGCATTTTTCCCCTTTCATAGGTAACATTTCTTGAAGACTGGGAGGGGAAGGAGGGCCTGCCAGATGGCAGCCTCCCCAAGTAGCTCTGTTCTAATCAGCTTTGTTTGGCCACATGCTGTGGTCATCCACAGTGGGAGTGGGTGTCCCAAGATGGCTTTATCCTTCCCCCACTCCTTTCCCCACTCCCACCTAGCATATAAAGTCTTGTCCGAAACCGTCCAGAAGGCCAGGCATCATGCAGAGGACATTCAAGGACGTGGTGTGTTCTTAGCCACTGCCTTCCTCCTTTGCTGTGACATCACCACTCTTTCCTGATGCTCAGGAAAGCATATTGCTCCAATTCAAAAAAAGAGAAAACCATTCTCAGTCTTGCTTGTTCTTGTATCAGAAACAAAATACCTGCCTTGTGCTTCTACAAGTGTGGCAGGACACTGAGGTTCCCCGTCAGAATGTGGCCATTAGTCCGCTGGCCATGAGGCAGCAGCAGGCTACCAGACAGCCTACATGTCGAATGGTTCCCCACCATGGCGGTGAGTGAAGTGTCTCCAGGACCAGTGTGGGAACTCGGGAGCCATGTTGATGAGTAACTAAGTTGAGATCCTAAAGAAGGTGTCTTCCTGAGCCAGCCTACCAGCCACAAGTATGGAGACAAGCAGGTGGAAGAATTGGAAACATCCAAAAACGTTTTCAGCAACTTTGCAGATGGTGATAGGCCCCACTGAATGAGGAGCTCTCCATGCAGAGGCATCACACCCACCCCATGGCCACACCTCCACCCAACCCTCCAGCCTGCCTCCTGCCACTGAGGCAGCATCTATGCCGGCCTTCCTCCCATTGAGGCCTGAACTGGAGTCAGGTTACTTACCTGAGATGCAGGCCTGGTCCGAGGAGGCAGCCTGAACAATAGGGCTCCTCACCCTCCCACCACTGCTCCTCCCTGGGCCACACCAGCCCATGGCTACATCTTCTGAGGCTTGCTGTCCAAAACAAAATGTCAGTGCCTGTGGCAGGGAGTTCCAAAGGACAGCTTGGCAACTCAGACCTGTGAACAATAAGCCCTGACAACAGTGCCATCTCACCCCAGTACCTTTGGCCAGGGGCTTCCAAAGCATCTGCACCTTCTGTGAGATCCAGTCTGTGGAAAGTCACGTTAATGTTTCCTTGGCATAGACCAAGGAGAACAGGAAATCAGTCCCAGTGTACCCAGCACATGTACGTGCATGTGCATTTGTGTGCATGTGTGCACATGCGTGCCTCACCCTGTGTCCCAGAGACAGGTGTGAGGGGCACCGATATCTTCTGGCTAGTGTCCCTGCAGGGCATGGGTGCTCTCCAGCCACATGGTCACCAGTGCATCTGAGTGACATTTCCTCTCAGGAAAGGGGATGAGTGAGCTGCTCGGTGCCCTGTGAAATGCAGTCTAATGAAGTTCCGGAACTAGTGAAGCTGCAGGCTGTGGCAGGGATGGTGAGGCCCTGGCGGGGGAGGTGTTTGCCCTCTGTGTCTAACACCTGTGAAGGGGTGGAGCCTGGGCCGGAACCCAGGTGGCTCAGCGGGGCCCTTTGGAGCCCAAGTTCCTCTTTGAGGGGCAGCCCTAACCTGCCTGCCCTGCCTCCACCCAGTGCCTCCACCAACAGGGCTGGGGATGTGGCTCGGGGGCAGCCCATGGCTCCAAGGGCTGGAGGGCAGCCTATGAGTGGCTGCCCCAGCCTCTCTCACTTCTCTCACCTCCTGGTTAATTGTTAACTCTTCCCCTGGCATAAGTATGTGCCAGGCTCAGCAAGCTTGGTGAAAATATGCCAAGATAAGGGCAGAAAAATGGGGCCCAGTCACCCAGAGAT
This sequence comes from Macaca thibetana thibetana, assembly GCF_024542745.1. Taxonomy (NCBI): domain Eukaryota; kingdom Metazoa; phylum Chordata; class Mammalia; order Primates; family Cercopithecidae; genus Macaca; species Macaca thibetana. Next base: position 36,976,186 of record NC_065579.1, on the reverse strand, counting down.
AGCCAAAGCCATTTTACAGCCCCCGAAGAACAGCTAGACAGGAAAGCTTGCAGTACCACTCTGCCATCTCCTAGCACAAGTAAGGGGCTGGCCAGGATGAAGTCGTCCCTGAGCAGGCCTTGCTGGGAGTGACTGACCCTTCTGGAGGTGGTCCAGAAACCCCCGCAACCAACAGTGCATTCCTGGACGTGCCATGCCTGGATCTAACACGGGAGAAGTGCCACAGCAATTGAACGCTCAGCATCTTTTTTTTTTTCCAAACAAGATAGAATTCACATACCATAAAATTCACCCTTTTGAAGTGCATCATTCAGTGGTGTTTTGTATCACAGCATCTACTTTAAGCCAGTGGTCAACCACAGGTCATCACCAAATGCGCCACCAGTGGGCCATATGGACACAATTAGAAGTGTTATTGGATCTGCTGCCTTCACACTTGTCGGCTCCTCTTTCCTAGGCTGACACTTTGAACTTTCTATTGCAGACAGTCCCCTTTCACCCATCCTGGGCCCAGCAGCCCCAGAGCACCTCTGCTGGGCTGCAGCCAGGACACTATCTGCTCTGAGCTGGAGCCTCCCACATCTCATTCCCTAGGCTGCCAGGGTGGAGGTCCTGAGGTTTGGAAAGGAGGCCCGTGAGCCCTGAGGCGCCCATGTCTGCTAAGGTTTTCCGGAGTCAAGGAGCATTGGCAGGGGTGGGTCCAATTTTGTGAGGTCTGAAGCTTGTATAATTTAGAGGACCTTCTTTAAGAAAAAGAATGCAAAATGGTGAATACAAAATTAGGTCTAGAGTTTTGGAAGGGGCCTGTTCTAGTGAGCACCCGAGCTACAAGGTTCATTAGCTTCACAGTAAATCTTTGCCTGCCTGGGCATTGGGCATTGTGTTTCCCTGATGGGAATGGAGCTCTGGGAAGTGCCCAGGACTTCGGTTCATCCTTGTCTCTCCCAGGTGAGGCTTGGATCTGGAAGTCAATGAAGTTGGTTTTTCTTCTGCAGATGAAGTGGCTGGTTCTGGATGTCCACTAAAAACAGCCCCTTTTGTAGGGCAGAGGTACCCATAAAGGGAGCCTGGGGTCCAGGCGAATGAAGGGGGTATCACCGCAGAGCCTGGACGAAAGGGCTGACCAGTTCGCTGAGGACCAAACTGTAATTGACTCTCATGTGCACCCTGCTCTCACCCACCAGCCAAACCTCCAGCCCCCAGCGGGAGTGGGAGTGGGGCATATCTGACAGTTGGCTCTCGGAGTGCCCTGGAGAGCCATGCCACTTGCACTTGATTGCAACAGGGACACATTCTACTCTAGTCTGTGGGCCTGTCAGCTTTTGAATCTGAGCCAGCCCGGTGTCATGATCTGTCCTGAGATAAATGCCTCTTGCAAGTCCAAAGGCTCCTACCTGGGGGCACATTCCAGATGTGTTGGGCAATAATTTGGTTATTTCCCTGCACAGGTTTGTCTCTTCTTGCATCAAGTTGGCCTTCTTTTCAAGCTTCAGGAGCCTTGAAAAGAGCCCTGCCCAGTCTCTCTTCTGAAGCCTTTGCTTGCTCAACACAGTGTACTATGGAAATCTTCAGAGCGTGTTGCATTATGGCAAAAATACCAAAATCTCAACCATAGAGTGACTAACTACAAAAACCACAGCTAGTTTTGCCTTGAAAATTACAATAACCCTTTTTAACTTAAAAAGAAAAACAGGCCCCTCTCTCTTTCTTTCTCCACCATCGTAGTGTGTGTTTGGCTCCGCCTCTCGCCATGTCTTCTCACAAGACTTTCAAGATTAAGCAATTCCTGGCCAAGAAACAAAAGCAAAATTGTCCCATTCCCCAGTGGATTCGGATGAAAACTGGTAATAAAATCAGGTACAGCTCCAAAAGGAGACATTGGAGAAGAACCAAGCTGGGTCTGTAAGGAATTGCACACGAGATGGCACACGTATTTATGCTGTCCGAAGGTCACAATCGTGTTACCATGTCAAGCTGAAAATGTCACCACTGTCTGGACAGTTGGACGTGTTTTTTTGGGAGTGTGCTTTTTCTCTCTGAATCTGTTAGGAACACGCTGGTTGACTGGGTTCTGTAATAAATACGTGAGACCTTTCATTTCAAAAAAGAAAAATAGGCCTCCTTCCCAGGGGCTCCGGATTTCACCAGCCTTCTGTGCACGCCCAGCCATATAAACCGCACAGGGGTGGCTCCAAGTGCACTGTGGCCTCTTTGAACTGCAGGCCTTTGCACATCCCAATCCTTTTCCTCGCAATGCCTTTCTCATCTCTTTTCTCCTCCAGCTTGAACATCACTTCCTCCCGGCAGTCGCCCCTCTGCAGCTTCCTTTCTGCTCCCACAGGACCATGATGGGGAGGAGAGCTGGGGCGTGCAGGATGGAGGAGCTCTTGCTAGCAGACATTAAGACTCATGTCTTAAGGTCGCACCCCTCTTGGGTGAGAAGGAGCCACAGGTAAAAAGACATAACCGAGCTTTTCAATGATACAGGTGTTTACTCTTGTCCTTGCGCTGGTGTCACAGGTGGCCCTGCTTGAACAGTAGCCCTGTAGGATATTCTGACCAAAGGTCTCAAGCCCTTCCTCCTTGGCCAGGCACCCATGCCCCTTCGCCATTCACTGAAAGTGAGGTGGGTGGAGTCTTCAGGTCAGAGAAGGAGAAGCTGTGCCCGAGGGCTTGGGGAGCGGAGTGGATGAGCAGGTGGAGGTGGAGGTGGAGGTGGGTGTGTGAGCCCAGAACTGGCCCTGCCAGATGGCTGGTCCCTGAGTCAGGCCCAGGCGCTGACTGCCACGTGGGCAGTAGCCAGCCCCAGTCATGGGAACGGCAGGCGGAATCAGAACTCTCTCCACCCCTAGGAGGGCCGCACCTGCCTGGAGCTTCTCCTGCCTGGCCCTGACAGCCCTGGGCTCCCTCTGGGAAAGGATAGGGGCAGGGGCAGCGGCAAGGGTAGGGTGGGGTGGAACACTTGTTATCAGGGCAGCAGTTCCCAGCCATGCCTTGTAGTGTTAGGGTCCCTAGAATAACTCACAGGGGTTGTCGATCAAGGCCACAAAGATCTGAGCCAGGCAAGGTCCAGGGAAAGGCTTTCCCGGAGCCTCCATGCCATCCCCAGGTGCCAACCTCCCTCCCCTTCCTCCCTGGAAGCCAGAGCACCACAATAAAGGGAGGGGGAGAGGTTGGTGATACCTTCTGGGGAGTGGAAGCATTTGTCTCCCAGTCCCTGCCCCTTCTGTTCCCAAGTTCATGGGAAAGGAGGACCTGTCCTGTGCCACAAGAAAGACTCTGGCCCTCACACCTGTCGTTGTACCTCTACTTGGAGCAGCATTTTCAAAGGCCTGTGCTCCAGACCTGTGCCTCTTTCCTGCAGCCCCCCAGCTGGACCATCAAGGCCTGGTCTTGGGAACAGTGTGGTCAGTTCAGGGGCCTGTGGTTGAACTTTTGCTGCCATCCCACCCCATGTCCAGTGAAAGATATTCACCTCTCAGACCTTCCCTTGCACATGTGCTCACTCAACTAATAGCCGTTAAGGACCCAGCATGTGCCACATCCATTCTATATACTGGGGGGAGTCAGTGGGGAATAAAGCAGACAAAATCCCTGCCCCATGGAACTTCATTCTAGCAGGAGTGGGGTGGGGGAAGACGAACAGGAAACTAAACTTTACAGAGTATGGGAGAACAATAATTCTTAAACTCTCTCTGGTGAAAAACCAGTTGATTTTTTTTCCATCTGCATTTGAATTTCTGAGCAATGTCAAATTTAGAGATCCCCTAGCTAGAGATGTTATGGCATAGAAGCTTCCAAATGCATCCCCTCAATTTCTGTATATGTGTCCTCTTGCAGTGCTGGTCCACACTGTGTGCCAAGGTGACAAGAGCTTTGGGGGAAAGCAGGGAAGGACGAGAGGGATGAGAAGTTTGAAGCAAGGTGGTAGGGCTGCGGGAAAGTTGCAGTTTTAAAGAGGAGTTATTAAGAAGGTGACATTTGAGCAAATATTTGAAGGAGGTAAGGGAGTGAGTCATGTGTGTAACTGAGAAAGGCGCATTCCAGATAGAAGTTTTAATAAAAGGAAAGTTGAACTTCGACTGGTTGAAGCCCCCCGGGTGAGGGGCAGGGGCAGGAAGCAAAGGAGCATTGTAGGAGGGACACATGTGAAGGAAAGGCCCCCCAAATCACGCCAGGCCCACCAGCATCCTGAGTGGGGCTACAGTTACATTCTACCTGGTCTCCCCTCTCCTTTCAGAACCTTCTTTCTTTACAAACCAGCTCTCAACACCTGATATGTGGGTCACTCACAACACAGGCTGTTCTTTTAATAAAATGACATTGTTTGCTGTGCTCAGCGTATCTACCTCCAGCTTTGAACACAAGAGGTGCTTTAACCCAGGAGCTGGTCTGAGTCCTGCTTCTGCATCTATAGGCACAGGGCCATGACTGTGAAAAAGGTTCCATCCATCTGACTTGCTTCTGCATCTGAGCCCAGGTTATATGGCACAGGAGATGCGGCAGGATGAAGATTCCTTCCTCCATTGAATGCAATTCCACACCTGCTCATGCACACCACATGCATACAAACACTTTCACACCAAACACACAGGCATGATATACACTCATGGGCTTGTCCACATGCACACCTGCCACAAAAACCCAGCATAAGCCTCCAGGTACACAATATGGGCATGCACACTTATACACACACGTGCACACACACACACATTTTTGGAGGCTTGAATGCACACCCATGCCCAACACACACTCCTCAGGCAGGCGCTCATGTGTCGCCTGAACATGGACTCACTCTTCCTACAGGAGAGTTTCTATTCTGAGCAAACATCCAGCATCTGCAGTCAATGGCAAACAGGTGAATGGGACAAAATTCACTCATGTGTCCTGGTGGCCCCACCAATACAGCCCTGAAGGAGCAGGCAGCAGGCTTGTTCCCTCACCACCAGGCCCGTCAGAAGGGCAAGACCAGGGTGGGGATCAGGTCTGGGTAGGAGTGCACTCAGAGCTTCTGGGTACTGACTCAAGGTCAGGAGCCAATAGCCTTGTGCGTTCCTGACAAGTAGGTCACCATGACAAGGAGCACTGGCTCACATGCTGGGACCTAAAGTTGACTGGAAAAGACTTGGGAAAATCCAGCTGTTGTGAGACAGCCAGTGTTAGTAGGTGTTGCTTTCCCATGCCAGTGAGTTAGGTTGGGTCTGTGCAGCACCAGAGCTATGGAGTGTGTGTCAGCGGCCAGGGCTCTTGCTCAGCACAGCAAAGACTAGGAGAAGAGGGCAGTGGCGTAGGAGGGATTGTAGTGCTGGGAAGGATGGGTGAGACAGGGGACACATTATGAACAGTGTTATTTTTTTAGCACACCAGCGTGTTAGGCACTGTGCTGGGTGTTTTTCATGTATTATCTTGCAAGATACAGCCCTGCAAGTTAGATTTTATTGCCTCCATTTTACAGATGAGGAGACTGAGGCTCAGAGGGCTTAAATAAATTACTCTAGGTCCTCAGCTAATAAGGGCAGAGCTGCGATATGAGTCAGGGCTTATCTGACTGCAGATCTCAGACTTTCTCAACACCATCATGTTGAAGCTAAAACTTGCATTTTAAACTGTCAAAAGCAAGAGAGACCTAAGGAGACATGGTAACTAAAGGTACAGTGGTATCCTAGATGTGATCCTGGAACAGAAAAAAAAAACCATGAACTTTAGTTAATGACAATTAGCTGTGATACATGTACAATTAATTGTGTTACAAGTACTTTACTAATGTAAAAGTGTTAATAATAGAGGAAACTGGGTGCAGGGTATACAGAAACTATTTATACTATCTTCATAATGATTCTGCAAATCTAAAACTGTCCTAAAATAATAGACTTATTTTTTAAACCTTGCATTTTTGCCAGCAACAGGAAGTAGTAGATAACCAACATTCCAAGGTGCAGCCTGTATATAAGGCCTGAAGAGGCCACGATCCCTGGAAAGTTTCTCAAAATAAGAGGCCATTCTGGACTTTGTACCACTGAGTTCCCATCACCTACATAACTTGAAATAGAGACATTAATTGCAGGGCTGTGATCACAGCCAAGGCCACCTTCCTAAATGGGGCAAAAGGGCACTGAAGTCAGGCAGAGCAGCTGCAAACTGGCATGAATTCCCAAGGTTGTGGCAGAGAATTCTTGCTGGGTGTGCCTGTACCTCCCTGACAATGTGGCCTGGCCAGGCTGATGTCCCTCCATTTTCTCAATGGTTGCCACTAGAATGTAGTGGGAAAAATGTATAACTCTTATACTTCTTTTGTTAATTTATTCTTAAATATCTTATTCTTAGTAATACTACTATAAATGTAATTGTTTTCTTGATTTCATTTTCTCATATTTTATTTCTAGTACATGAAATAAAATTCATTTTTGCATATTGATCTCATGTTTTGTCACCTTGCTGAACTTGCTTATTAGTCTTAATAGTTTTTTAGTGGATTCCTTAGGATTTTCTATATACTGCAAGATTATGGCATCTACAAATAGAGATAGTTTAAGTTCTTTCTTTCTAATCTTGATGCTTTTTATTTCATTTTCTTGCCTAAGTACTCTAGCCACAAGCTTCAGTACAATGTTGAATAGAATTGGTGGGAACAAATATCCTTGCCTTGTTCCTGATCTTAAGGGTAAAGCATTCAATTTTTCACCATTAAATACAACGTTAAGCTGTGGTGTTTTTAAAACAAAAAGAAAATAGTTGCCCTTTATCAGACTGAGGAAATTCCTTTCTATTCCTGGTTTGTTGAATGTTTCCATCCTGAAAGAGTGTTAAATGTTTTTAAATGCTTTTTTGGCATCTATTGAAATTATCATGTGGTTTAGTCATTAATTCTATTAATACAGTATATTATATTGATGTCCAGATGTTAAACCAACCTTGCATTCCTGGGATAAACATCATTGAGTCATAGGGTATACTCTTTCATATATGTTACTATTTCATTGAGTATTTTTCCCACAAGAATGTGATCCAGGAAAGCAGGGCCACATCTGCCCCTGCTCACCACATTGTCCCCATTCCCTCTAGCAATGCCAGGCACAGAGAGTGCTCAGTGAACCTCAACAAATGAATGAAAAAGTCAATCTATAAAACACAGGATCTCACGGGCCTCCAAAGAGTTCACACTAGGAATAGTGACCATCATATTATCACAAATGTCTAAGTATGCATAATCCACATAAACTGTAGAATCAAGGGAGGTTATAAAAAACCCAAACTCAGAATGAAGCCCTTTCTGAGTCGGGGGACATTGGGTGGCTTGCTCCACTACAGTCAAGGGTGTCTCACTTTAGGTTCCAGACTGAGAGGTGGAAGCTTATGGGGACTTGGGGCCCTCTCTCCACATGCAGGTCCCCCCAGCCTAAGGAAACATGCCAAGGTCTCAGGTGGTGACATATGATCTAGGATTGCTATGAGCAAACATAAGACAGATGAGTGGGTATGTTGTGGAAAGCAGAGTATGTTGTGGAAAGCAGGGTCTTGTTTGCTGTGGTCTGGGGATCTGTGGACCCTGTGGCAGTCAAGCTTGTCCCTGTTGACAGGTATGATCCTAATACAACTTCTAAGCAGGTTTCTTAAGCTCATCCTGAGATCACAGCTATTAATCTAAACTCTGGGGGCTGGCATGAGGATTAAATGAGATAATGAATGAAGACCCTTAGCATGATGCCCAACATAGACTAAGTGTTCAGTACATTTGTTTTATGCTAACTTTTATTATTGTTTTATGCTTTTATTATTTTTACAATTATTTTAGAAGGAAGTCCACTGGGACAGCCAGACTCTCTTGTAGCTTCATTTTATTCATAACTTCAAAAATCTGGCAGTCTCTTCCAGTAGGTACCACTTGAGTCAATCCAAGACCCAAAGAGCACAAGGTGCTCCCCAGGAGCAGCTGGCTGGGCACCACCCTCACCTGCTACCTGGGCACAGATGAGGGGTGCTTCAAGACAAAGAGAAAAGAAAGCTTTTCTTTCTCCCTGAATAAAAGCCCTGAGGGCAAGGGAAGTTGCCCTCCCTCTCACCCTCTGTCTCCCTACCACATTTCAGGCTGGCTGTTGATGCCCACAGTAAGGACAGTCCAGTCACAACACAAAGGCCATGGCACAAGAGGGCACCATAGGAAGAAAGCTGGGCACAGCCAGAGAGCTGGGTGCCTGCCTGCCAGCTCTAAGAGGATCCCTGGTTCTTCTCTCCTGTGTGGTGGGAACTCCTCTCTGGATTCTGGCACCAGACTTCTAGCTCCTCATCTCCTCCATACCTGCCTTATAAGAGCAAGGCAGAATATACCAAGAATGTATTTGCTGGTCTTTTAGCAACCAGTGTGCTTGCTGAGCCAGCCTCAGGCCCTTCCCTTCCAGGAAGCAGAGCAGCAGAGCCAGCCAGGCCAGGATTTTGGCTTGAAATGCCCCCAAGACCAACCAGCTGTGCTCTCAGCCCAGGTGAGCTTCTGTGGGACCACAGCCCAGATCACCTCATAGACTCCTTACTAATGATATGGATTCCATTGCAGCCATAGGTGGAGCTGACTAAGACATTGAAGAAAATTGAAAAGAACAGTTAGAAGGCCGGGTGCAGTGGCTCAAGCCTGTAATCCCAGCACTTTGGGAGGCCGAGACAGGCGGATCACGAGGTCAGGAGATCGAGACCATCCTGGCTAACATGGTGAAACCCCATCTCTACTAAAAAAAAAATGCAAAGGGCTAGCCGGGCATGGTGGTGGGTACCTGTAGTCCCAGCTACTTGGGAGGCTGAGGCAGGAGAATGGCGTGAACCCGGGAGGCGGAGCTTGCAGTGAGCTGAGATCTGGCCACTGCACTCCAGCCTGGGCAATAGAGTGAGACTCTGTCTCAAAAAAAAAAAAAAAAAAAAAGAACAGTTAGAAAAGTAGGAGAACTGGGGCACCAATGGGATGTGAAGGCCTGTAGGGGAGGAAGGGGGAAGGAGGATGGGGCCTGAAGAGGCCACAGGGTCTGGCGGTTGTGAGGCCACAAGTGGCTGTCTGGTGCAAACTTTCATAGCTAGAGAAGGTGTTGAAGCTGTCTGTCCAAGGATGTTCATTACAGAATTGTTTATAACAAGGAACCATTGAAAATAACTTCAAGGTCCAGCCCCAGGAGACAAATAAATAAATTGTGGTTCAGCCATGCAGAGGTAAAAAAAAAAATTAGCTCACAGGTTTTGTTTGGCTATGAAGGAGAAGGGGATTGTTTGCGAACATTAAAAAGATTGAGAAGTTTTATGGGAAAAAATCCAGATGTCCAGCTTCTCTTCAACACCGAAAACTCTGGCAACACTAGACCCTCATTTCCACTTGACATGACTCTGGCTGCAGCAAGAAGCAGCTGCGTCCTTCAGATGAGGAAGTCCCTCCAGGTGGCCAAGGTTTCTACCCACCCAGTCTCTCATGCAGTTTCATGTCAGTATCTATCAGTTATGGGTAGAGATCTTGTGCACATTCTTCCCTGAGGCTGGAACATTCTCCTCTTCACCCCCAACCCTGTGCCCTGATAAGTCATTTTGATTCTTCAAAAAATAGCATGAATGTCACCTCTTCAGGGAAAATTTCCCCAACTACCACATAGTGAGTTGGGTCATCCTGTTTTGGGTTCTTCTTGCATCCTTGTAAAACTCTTCACTACTCTCACTAAAGAAGTGTCTGTGACAGCTCCCCGTTACAGAAGAAGTCCACTCAGTGAATACAGAAAGAAATACAAAGTCACCATTAGAATACCAGATTCCCCTGAAGGCAAGATCCACCCATGGATATTAAACTCAGTGGGTGAAAGTTTAAGAAATATGATATTTACATAGTCTCAAAATATTTTCCCCAAAACAAATTTTCATTAATTACAAAGGGGAAAATAGTAACTTGAGAGTGAAGAAACCTAGCAGATTTCACTTTAACCAAGTGACCAAGGTTAACATCACCAGTAATAAGTTGCGTTGACATCCTGCACCCCTTGATAGGATGCACTGAGAAAAGCACGTCACTTCTGTGGTATCTGTCCCAATAAGGCATAACCGCAGTCTAATCATGAGAAAGCCTCAGACAAACCCAAACTGAGGGGCATTCTACAAAACAACTGCCCAGTGCTCAGAAAAGCCTTAAGGTCATGAAAGACAAGGAAAGACTGAGGAACTGACACAGATTGGAGGAGATTAAGGAAACATGACAACCAAATTCAAAGTGAGTCACAGGATCAGATCCCAGAACAGGAAAAAAAAAAGTAGAAAAGAAAATCTGTACTGAATGGCATTATGCCAATATTAATTTCTTAGTTTTCATAATGGTCGTACTGTATAGTTATGTAAGATGTTAATCTCTGGGGAAGCTGGGTGAAGGGTATGTGGAAGCTCTCTGTATCATTTCTGCATCTCCTCTGTAAGTCTGAAATGATCTCAAAATTGAGAAAAATCAAAAAGGTATGTGTGTAATTATTTGCTAGATGCCTGTGCCCCCTCCTGGGAGCCTATAAACTTCATGAGGATGTGGACAGGGACTGTGAATGCACTATCTCTATTCATCATTGCATCCTGACATTATGGAAAGTGCTTTACACATAGTGGGTATTCAATTAATATGCACTGAATAAACAGATTCATAGTTGACACAGAAAAATGTCCTTGGCATATGATTAAGTAAAAAAGCTAGGATACAAAACAGCACAGTGGGATCAACAGTTTGATCCCATTTTTTGCTTTGAAAAATCATATACCAATATTTGTATAAATGAAAAGACTATAATTATTTAAAAATGAAATGTTGACAGTGGTTATCACTGGAAAATAAAGTTATGGGTATTTTTTTCTTCTTTTTACTTTGCTATATGTGTATATATCTTGAGACAGAGTCTTGCTCTATTGCCCAGACTGGAGTACAGTGGCATGATCTCGGCTCACCGCAACCTCTGCCTCCTGGGTTCAAGTGATTCTTGCCTCAGTCTCCCAAGTAGCTGTGATTACAGGTGCCCGCCACCATGTCCAGCTAATTTTTGTACTTTTAGTAGAGATGGGGTTTTGACATGTTAGCGAGGCTGGTCTTGAACTCCTGGCCTCAAGTAATCTACCCGCCTCAGCCTCCCAAAGTGCTGGGATTACAGGCGTGAGCCACCACGCCCAGCCTACTTTGCTATATTTTCTAAGATTATTTAGATTTTCACAAACTCTTTTTATGTGGAGAAAAGAAAGTGTGTATATACACATACATAAAGAATGCCCTGAGCACTGTGCCTGGGTTCCTGTGTGTGTGCAGACCTGGAGCCAGACTCCCGAGGGCTGGGCAGAAGATGCAGGTGTCTGAGCCCTGGGAGATGGTGACCCAGCAGCATGGTGACTGAAGTCAATGGAGGGGCGAGGTGCCAAAAGGGCAAGTTAATTATCCTCCACTTCTCAGCTTCTCCATTCAGTCAGCTGGCACTTCCTACCTAAGCAAAATTCTGAACTTGTGTATTAATTTCCTCGAGCTGCCATAACAGATGGTCACGAACTGGGTGACAACGCAGGAATGTATTCTCACAGTTCTGGAGGCTAGCAGTCTGAAATCAAGGTGTTCACAGAGCCATGCTCCCTCTGAAGATGCTAAGGGGGAATTCTTCCCAGCTTCTGATGGTTCCTGGCAGTCCTTGGTATTCCTTGGCTTATAGCTGAGTCACTTCACTCCCTACCTTTGTCATTACATGGCCTTCTTCCCTGTTGTCTCCTCTGTGTCTCTGTATCCAAATCTCCCTCTCCTTTTTCTTATAAAGACATCAGTCATTGGATTTAGGGCCCACCCTAATCCTGTATGGCCTCGTCTTAACTTGATTACATCTGCAAAGACCCTATTTCTAAATAAGGTCACCTTCACAAGTATCAGGGGTTAGGACTTGAGCATATTTTTTGAGAAGAGACAGTTCAACATACTACAGCCAGGAACTACCCTGTACCCATTTTCTATTACTGTGTAACATACCACTTCAAAACTTAGCTGCTGAAAACAACCATTTTATTTGCTCATAATTCTGTAAGTCAGCAGTTAGGGCTGGGCTCAGCTGGGAGATTCTTTTGCTAGTCTCCCCTGGACTCATTAGTGGGGCTGCAGTCTTCTGGTGGCTTGACTGAAAGGGAAGGTCCAAGATGGTCATATTCATGTCTGACACTTGGTGTTGGCAGTAGTGAGTCAGTCTGGTGAGCCTCAAGGGGGATGGCATTGGTCTACTCCACGTGGCTTGTCATGCTCCATCAGGCTAGCCCAGGCATGTTCACATGTAGATTGGCAGATGCTAAGAGGACAAAAGCTAAAGCTGCAAAGCCTCTTGAGGACTAAGCTGCTGCATTCTAGTGGTCAAAGCAAGTCACAGGCAAGCCCAAATTCAAGGGGTAGGGAAGGAGACTCGACCTTTTCAAGGAAGAAGTAGCAGAGTTACGTTGCAAAGGGGCATGCACATAGGAATGGGAGGGGTTACTGAAGCCATCTTTGCAAACTATCTACCATAGACTTCAAGTTCTGGGAGGATAAGATAAACAGATCCAGCCTTGACCTTAAGAAGCAAGTCTAGCCCCCTGACTAGGCACTGCAGCAAATGCCACGTGTTAGAATACAGGCACAGGAGAAAGCAGTGAATTCCCTGGTGTGTATAGCAGAGAGCTAGTAGGAAGTGAAAACTGAGTTGCCCACTTGCCCTCTAAGTCCCAAGTCAAGGACCTCTCATCCGTGTCTGGTTCTGGATAATGACCTCCATGTCCTGGGCCCTTAGGGCTCCAGATACAAGCTAAAATAATCATAGTTTAACCCTAAAGCAAGGATGGCATGGTCTCAAATCCCCAAAGAAGCAGTTACGTTCTCATGCTGACTGAGGCAAGAAAAGGTTTCCCAACATGAGGTTGGTACACAAATGGACTTAGAGCTAACCCTTGACAGAGTCCCTTTTCCCTCCCTCACAGACAAATGCTTGTCCTCTTCTCCAGTGACTGCTCAGGAGAGGTCTATCTACCTACACTTCTGTGGGAGGAAAAACTCCAAGTACACACATCTAATATGCCATCAGGGGGTGGGAATCCTGGCTGCATTTTTTTCACTTGTAACTTTGACCCGCTTTCCTCATCTGTGAGATGTGGGTTCATGGGACTACAGTAAGAACCAGTGAGAATTATTTGCAAACACTCCAGAAATTGTGCCATTGTCTGTAAGGACATGTGTAGCTCTTGGCTCATTCATTTACTTAATCGTTCCCTCTTGTAATGTTTAACCCCATTTTGTCTGCCCACAGCAACATCCTCCATCTCCCGGGATCCACTCTTCACTCTTTTCTGACCAGAAACTTTGAATGGGAAATGCCATATTCCTGGATACCCTCTTCACAGTGCTTGGTCCAAGGTTGAGCAATTGGCTCAAGTTGGGTCAGTCAGCATTCTTCCCTGAAATTTTTCAGTGTGAGAATGTAAAGAAGTAGCTTATTGCCCCTTTGGATTTGTAGTCAGAAAGTGCTGGAGCCATTTATAGTCAAGTCCTTCACCATGGGGAGGAACTGGATCGAGGGCAGAAGATGTAAGTGAATTCTGGTGCGGTGTCAGTTCTTGGTTCCAGCTGTCTCTGAGGCCCACCCTTCTCTTCCTGCAGTTATGAGAACTTTCCCAGAGAAACTTCTTTTTGCCTAAGCTTGTAACCAAAGGAATCTTGACCAAGACAGACACTTTGTTGAATGTTTATTGAGCAATTCTATCTGCCAAGCCCTGGAGATACAACAGAGAAGACATGGATCCTTTCCTCTGAAATGTCGTAGTGGCAGAGAAAACAACAGGCAGGTGATGGGGGCTGCCACAGTCGTAGTGCAGAGCAGGCAAGCTCCGTGTTGCTTAGGGGAGTCCACAAACATCTCACAGGAGGAGGAGGCGCCTACCCACAGCCTTAGGTAAGACTCACTAGTGGTGGGGCGGGTGTGGATGGGGAAGTGCAGGGCTGTGGGGAGTTGCAGGAGACTGTTGGGATGTGAGGGTAACAGTGTGTATAAAGGCACAGGATACGGATTGACACAACACTACTGGGGAACAGAGCATTTCCTGGGGGCTGGGACTCAGGTGGAGAATGAGACAGCATCAGATCAGAAGGGCCTTGTGGACCAGGCTTGAGAGCATGACAGTAGTGGACAGTTGCTGAGGAGCTGGGTGCAACCAGGGTCACCATACTTGTAGGAAGAGGTGTACCAGGTGAGACACAGGCACTGGGAGGGCTGCTTACATCATGCTAAGGCAGTTACCTAGTTTCTACCTACAGCCTTCGCCCTGCACCTTGGGACACTCACCTAAAGGGGGTCAGCAGGTGCGAATGGAGCTCCCTCATGCAGACAAGCTCAGCCTCCTTCCGAAGCTGGTCCTGTCATTAGGACCGTGGGATCAGGCCAGCCCCTCTGCACATCCTGCCTGCCCCACTCAGCAGCAGGCAGAGGCCAGCAGTCCCATGGTGGACTGGCTTTGCTGTAGGCATCATGCCCTCTGCTCCTGTGAGATCCTGGAGCAAGCTGCCCTGGCAAAAAACATATCTGCTCACAATTGTAAAAGCAGCAGCAACAAGAAGTGAGCCCTTTGGTTCATACAAGAGGCAAACAGAGCATTTAGAGGAGGAGGATCTCTGTGGAGCCCCTCTCAGCTGCGCAGGACCAGAGGGGGCCTCCTTCTAGGGATCAGAGCCCTTCTTTCCTACAGCAGTCCTTGAGTGACAGGCACCTTCTCGGGGGCTTGGTACACCAAGCAGAAGGGCCCCCAATCCAGGGGCAGCCAAGAGATCAGGCCATGTGGAGCCTATGAGCTGCACACAAGAGCAGGTGGTCAGCTCAAGGCAAAGGAATTTCTTGGACACTTGTACCTAAAGCCGTGGTCAGAGATCAGTGAGCACCACAGAAGCTATCAGGAGGTGGTGTGAGCAGGTAAGTAGCTGAGGTCAAATAGCTGGAGAGTTTCCCAAGACTCAAATACATATTCCCAGATGCTCTGCCAGACAGAATCCCATCTACCTGCCATCCTCCACAGCACCTTGCTCTGCCTCCTGCAGTGACAGATAACAAGATTCTGTGAATTCTTTGCCCACCATGCTGTAAGGCTCTGAAGACAGGACCTGGCTTGTTCACACTGCAGCCCCAGCTCCAGCCTAGGCCTGGTGTAGGGCAGAGGCTGCAAATAGGAGTTGGTAGTGAATGAATGGCTGCTTGAGGAGCTTGCAGCAGCACTCTGGGGCAGCAATGCATGTTGGGGTGAGAACAGCCCCAGAGACTGGAGGAGAGGATCTCGGAAAAGGGCCGCAGGACAAGCAGCAAACTCAGATCCAGAAAGCCTGATCTGAGACAAGCTCAGGGAGATGGGAGGAACAATCTGGGCCAGGCAGCCTCACCAGGAGTGTCCCAGCAGAGGAAGCCAAGAGCAGGGAGGACAGGGATGCAGGGAGGTGATGGACCTGGGATGAGAAGAACCCACAGGTGAGGGGACTCAGGACAGAGAATAAGGACTCAGGGCCCCTCATATTCTTAGCAACAGGAAAGATCTCAGCACTGGCCTGGACATCGCCATAATGCCCACAGTAACCAAGGTCCCACACCTAGGCTCAGTGGACTCTCAGGACTGGAGCGGCCAGGATTCACACTTAGGAAGGCTGGATGAGCTGGCCGCTGGCAGAACAGGGTGAACCCTGTCACCAGACTGGTGAGCGTGAGGACCCTGCAGGCTGAAAAGGAAATTGCTGGGTAGAGGCTGTTACTGTGATACCCTCAGTGACTTATCAGGAGTGTTACATCTGGGCCTAATCAGTGGTACACTGGGTTGGCAGGGGAGAGGTGGGAGCTGTGCGGCTGCAGGCAGGGAGTGACTTCTAGTCTGGATGGGAGTCAGAGCCACTTCATTGCTAGAACAGCAAGTGGAGGGTAAGCAGGACTTAGCTGGGTGCTGGGGTGGCCTTTGAGTACCAGGTCCAAGCACTCAGGCACCCAGGACAGAGGGAAATGGAAAGTGACCCACCAGATGGAGAAGAGGGAAGGATGAGGTTGGAGAGGGAATTGAGACCATCCCAGAGGGCTGTGTAGGCCAAGGCCAGAGTTGAATGCTGTCCTGAATGCCTGCAGGGTGCCAGGGAAGGGTTGCAAGCAAGGCGTGGCAAGGTGAGATTAGCATTTTTGGAAGACTTGTAGACTCACCCTGTCTTCCCCACCATCCTCCACTCCAAGGCCTACAGTGCTATGCCCTGTGGTATTTCTTCGGCAGCTATGACCTTGAGCTCTCAACAATGACCTACAAGAGGTCTGGGAGAGACAGACAGGGGTGGGAGCAGGCAAGTCGCCCATGGGCAGCTCCACCCTGGGGCCTCGCTCCAGGAGATTCCCTGCTGGGCAGTGACCATGGCAGGGATCAGGCTCAGGCTTGCTTAGACTCAGAATCCCCAGGCATAGGAGGAAGTGTGGCCACTATGTCTTGGGCCTCACCCGGAATGAAGTACCCTTTAGAAGCCCATTGGCTTCTCAAGGTATTGGGCCTGGCCTACAAGCCTTCCCCACCTGCCTGGCCCTCCCAGCCCTGGCTTCTCGTTGGGCTGGTCTGGCCAAGCTGGAAGGCCCCAGGGCCACATTTTGGGCCCTGCCCTCACCTGTACCTGCGTCAGTGCTGCTGCCAGCCTCCTACCTCGGGCTTAAGGAAAGGGCCCACCCTGGGCCCTGGCTCCTCACCAGCTATCCGGGACTCTCCCGTCCCCATTGCTTGTCAGACAGCCTGGGTTGGGTTGTGCTTCTGAGCCCCATCCTCCCCCATCCCCACCACTGCCCAGCTCAGCATCTTCCAGGGATGCTCAGGTTCCCAGGCCCTGCCTCAGGTGAGGGCCGCATTGCCACTCCTTTGCACAGCTCCAGATGGCAGAAAACAAAAGTGTGCACAGGATAGGGGCTGGGATCCTTAACCCTTCCCTGCCTGTACAGGCACCCTGCCACCCCCCACTTGCTCCCTATGACCACACCAACCCATAATCTATGGCACTTCCCCTGCACTCCTGAGAGATTTTTTACCACGTGGGGACTTGGCGAGAAGTGATTCATTACTTTCAACAACAGAAGGATGATGCAATCTACAGCTCCCCACAGGAGAAGGGAGGGAGGGGGACACCAGGAGCAGGTCCAGGGTACAAGAGGGAACAGAGAATCATATGTCCAAGCGTTGTTTTTAGTCCCTCCTATAATATTGTGCTGGGCACAGATGGCGCAGCACTCTGCCTTGGAGGAGCTCAAGCTGGCTGGAGATAGATGATAGGAAGTTGATAATATGTGGAGCAGGTGTTTATGAAGCAGGAAGCAGAGGTTCCAGGAACAGAGACCTGTGATCTAGGGGCAGCCAGAAAATCTCAGAGGAAGACCATCCCAGCTGAGGCCCACAGGTTGAGTTGGCCAGTTAAAGAAGGACAGTGAGGCTAGAAGGAGGATGAGCCTGGGTGACATGAGGGAAAGGAAGGTACAGGGAGGACAGCAGACCTTTTTTTTTTTTTTTTGAGACAGAGTCTCGCTCTGTCACCAGGCTGGAGTGCAGTGGCAAGTTCTCGGTTCACCGCAACCTCCAACTCCCTGGTCCAAATGATTCTCCTGCCTCAGCCTCCCAAGTAGCTAGGATTACAGGCATGCACCACCATGCCTAGCTAATTTTTGTATTTTTAGTAGAGACAGGGTTTCACCATGTTGGCCAGGATGGTCTTGATCTTCTGACCTCATGATCTGCCTGCCTCGGCCTCCCAAAGTGCTAGGATTACAGGCGTGAGCCACTGCGCTGGGCCAAAAGTAGACATTCTACATGGCTAGAGAGTGGAGGGCCAAGTGGTACAAGACAGGCCTGGAGACAGAGTGGCCAGGATCGCATGGGCTCCAGGAAACATCTACTGCCAGGCAGGGTGCTTTTTGGTGAGATGTCCCTCGACTGGATAGGGGGATGCGGCTCCTGCCAGTGTCCTGTGTATACAACCCAGAATAATGCCCTCCAAATGGCTCACTCTTGCTTCTGTCCTGTGAGCCCTGGACCATACTACACAGTTAGAACCACAAGAGTTTCCTGTATGAGCTATCCTGTCCTCCCAGGACCCCAGCCAAGCCAGTGCTTTGCTTTCACTGACCACATAATAACTTATTTTGCAAATAGGCATCTGAGATTCAGAGCAGACAAGGAACTTGACTGAAGTCATGGGGCACACCAGAGGAGAAGGGGGTTCAAGGCTGTCCAATGCCAAAGCTTTGGGCGATGTTAATGGATGTCGCACGCTACACAAACAGGCACTTTTCTGCAGGACTTTTCAGAACCTTTAATGTAACAGCAGATGAAAGGCTTATATAACATGGAGAGACACATTTTCTCCTTTTGTCCCTAATGGACACCTTTCATCCCCAATGGACCCGCTGTCTCCAAGGAGCCTATTCTGGGGCCTGCTGTCTGAACTGTAGGGTCAGAGACAGGATTTTGGAGGCCTCCCTGCTCTATGCTCTCTGTATGTTGACTTTAGCACTGTCCTTTTTTGATTTTCCAATTGCATTTGGGAAGATTGGCTTCTAATTGGAGGTTTACATGAGCATGGGTGAAGGAGAATGGGGAAGTTAAGCTCCCTTGACCTCCAGCCTTCACAAAAGACTTCTTCATTCCATGCACATTACCTGAGGCCTTGGATCACCTATGTTGATGTGTCTGTGGCTCAAGAAGGGACATTCCCAGAGGAAAGAGCCGCTCTGGGTCACCAAGCGTGCCAGCATGTTTTGGGAAGGCTTCCAGGAAGTGGTCGTGTTTTATTGTGAAGGAAAGGTGGGAAAAGAACAAAAGACTAGAGCAAAGGCATAAAGGAAGGAGTCACGGTTACAGGAAGTGCAGGGATCATAGGTCCTGAGGCTTGGAAGAAGTCAAGAAAGGAAATCAGTACTGGTGGTAAAGGCCTTGTAGGCAATGAGGGATTTGGACTGGGATCTGGAGGTGTCAGAACCATAGAAGGCACCTGAGACAGGGATGACTAAATCAAATTCACAAACAATTCTAGCCTGGATTCACTGCCAGCAGAAGGGATTCCAGGCATTTCTTCCTCCCTGGGAGCTCGACTCACTCTTGCTGCAATGTGCCAGCTCTGACACAGCCCATGCCACCTCCTGCCTTGGCCTCCTTTCCCGCAGCCTCCTTGGCCTGGCATCTCTGTCATCTCTGCTCCCCTGCAAACTCCTATGGACAGCCTCACATTGTCCTCACTGAGAACCTTGCACCAGGTTCTTTCCATTGTTCCCGTGCTCACTGCAGGCTCCTCAGCTAAGCCATCTGCGTCCCCCATCTTTCTGCTCACCAGGGACTATCCCCAGTGCCTTTAAAGAAGGGTGGTGCCTCTGGGGCACAAAGCAGTGGCTGGGGCATCAGGAAAATGCTGGCAGGTGCCCCCCTACTCCAGAGAACACAGGATAGCACTCTTTCCTTAGCGCAGTCTGCTCTCCATCCCAGCTTTCCTGGAGCGCATCCCTGGTTTTGGGGAAAAAGAAACATTCAACCAAAACAGAGACTAACCCTCAGGGTTACCCTGACCAGGATACTGGATGCTCATTTCACTCCCAATAGGCAGATGCCAAAAGCTGCCTGGAGGAGAGTGTGGAGACAGAAGAAAGGGGCCTGACTGGCAGCATTAGACCACAATAATCTACCACCCCTGCCCCATCCTTGGGACTGTGAAGGATCCAGATGGCTGGGCTAAGGCTGCTGTTATCTCTGCCCTCTGGGCCGGGCTGGGACAGGACTGGCTTCCTTCAGGGCTCTAACTGACACATCTTTTCTTTGATGGGCTAATTCTTTGATGTGGTTGTCCTTGGCCTCAGAGTGGTGACTTTTCCCATCCCTGCTGGGATCCTGGGGATGGGGTCGCTGTGATCAGCCCATGACAAGCACTGCCCCCTCCAAATACCTAACATGCTGTAACATGCTCTTGGAATTCTCTCTCCCTTGGCTTCCGTGAAGGGTCAGAATCTCGTGAATCTGCTGTTTAACTCCCTGCTGGCATGTTAGGTATTTTTACAATTGTTCTGAAATCCCATTATCTCAGCCTTCTGAACAGGCTCAGTGTCTCGTGCTGACTGAATACGTGACTGGCCACCAATCCTCTACTGCTGGCCTCACTCACGGGGATGCCAGAGAGCCCTGGGCTGCGGGCTCCCCAAAGTCTGCTCCTCCGACTTCAACACACTCTCTTCTCCTGAGGCCAGGGCCGTGGGAAAAGCACAGTGATCGCAAAAATAGAATGGAATGGTCTTGGCCACACTGGATAATTGTAAACACAGAATGATGTTTCAAAGAAAAACAAAAGTAAAAATTATAGAGTTGATGAGCTGGGAGGAGCTCAGTTAATTTTACTCATTCTCTGTAGCCAGCACTTCCCACAGGTGTAATTTTACACTTACCTGTGTTATTATTTGTTATTATTTGCTTAATTCATTCCACAAATATTTATTGAGCACCCACTGTTCTAGATGCTTGCGCTACATCCATTATCAAAGACCCTGTCGTCCAGGGGCTTCCATTCCAGAGGATTAGTGGGGGAGGTAGAGGACAGCAAACAATGGACTCATAAATCTCAAAATGACAGAGCATGTTAAAGGTGATAAGTGTGGCTCTGCACGGTGGCTCACGCCTATAATCCCAGCACTTTGGGAGGCCGAGGCAGGTGGATCACCAGGTCAGGAGTTCGAGACCAGCCTGGCCAACATGGTGAAATCTCTACTAAAAATACAAAAAAAAAAAAAAAGTCAGGCATGGTGGCGCGTGCCTGTAGTCCCAGCAACTCAGGGGGTCTGACACAGGAGAACTGCTTGAACCCGGGAGGCAGAGGTTGCAGTAAGCTGAGATCGCGCCACTGTACTCCAACCTGGGGCGACAGAGTGAGATTCCATCTAAAAATAAAATAAGATAGAATAAAATAAAATGATAAATGCTAGGGAAACAGAAGCCTAAGAACAGATAAAGCATTGCTGGGGAGTCGGGGAGGTCGTAGCTCTCAACAGAGTGAGCTAGGGGCAACCTCTGCGGGGAGCATTCCAGAAGCAGCAACTAGCAGAGGCCTGTGGGAGGAACAGGCTGGAGCCAGGCAGCTGGAGCAGAGCAGAAGGGAGTAGGGGGAGAGGAGGTCGGGCGGGTACCAGCCTGGTCACTGGCTCATTGTAAGGCCTTGGACCTTTATGAGAATGAAACGAGAGCACTGCAGTGAATGGGAGTGGTGTCCTGTGAGAGCTCCGGGAGGGCAGGGTCTGCAAACCAGTGCTTAGAACAGGGCATGGCACCTGGCAAGAACTCAAAAATTCCACTGGAATGAATGAACGAATTAATGAATCCAAGCAGGAGACTATGCCCACACCTCCCCAGAGAAATAGGACTGTAGGTACATTTGGACAAATAGACTTCCAGTCTGGTCCTTGTATCTGAACCATAGCTTCATATCCTTATCAGCTGGGGAGCTTTTCTAAGTCCTCATACCCAGGCCCCTTCCCAAAACTCTTAATTATCAGGATGGATGGAGGAGGGTCCTGAGAGGGGCCCACATGAGGATGTGATTCTCATGTGTGCCCCCTCCCTAGTGAGAAACATCAGTCTCGACATTCTCAGCTATTTCCAAATACTCAACACCTGGCATCGTATCCAGCCCCAGGGCACACATTTAATGAATGAACAAATGTTTGTTGACTGAATTCATGGGCATTTAAACTCATGGACAGAGCTAATTGACTGCCTTTTTTCAATTTTCAACTCAGATGTCTGAGATTGCATAAATAAATAGCATTCCAGAGAGAATGGGAATGGGAAGCCTGAAGCCATTGTTATCACTGTCCCTCCACTCCCATCCCCCCAAAACATGCCATTACCTATTATCTGGGTCTCTTCTGCTTTTTTGACTTCAATTGTATCTGCCCTGAACAAGGGGTAGCATAGGGGATTCAGGGATTCTGAAACCAACTCAATGTATTTCTGCAGAGTTCTGAGCCAGCAGGGCCTCTCCTCAGATGAGAGGGCTGCTGAGGAATGAGGCTCTACTACTGGACAGTCCAGTGCTCCCAAAAAAAGGGGTTCATGAGTCTGGAGACCCAAGGAGTGGGGTGCCCAGAAGGACAAAGGGAGGTAGCCAGTTCACTTCTCTTTCCATGCAAGAAGGGCTCGCCCACATTCCAGGGTTAGGGATGAAATTCTGCTGCAGGAAATGCAGGGGCTTTGAGGACAGGGGTCCACCCCTTCCCTTCTCACTTTGCTAGCCCAGCTGCCCCTCTGGGGAGCCTGGGGCTCCAGCTTAGGGTGCCTGGGCCTCACAGATTCTTGGCCTCTTGCTTGCAGGTGCTGGCTGCCAGACATTTTTGTATATAAACAGTAAAGAGCTCCTTATTATCTTGACATACTTGGAATAAGCACAGCCATTTTTTTTTCTCTTCTTAGAATTCAATAAAGGCCAGAAATTCCACAGGGCATCTGGCTCAACTATATTTTCTCCTTTGTCTTGTTTCCCACTCCCCTCTCCAACACCATAACCTTGAAAGGGCAGCCACAGGATCAGGTGATCTGTAGCGAGGCATGAGGGTACTGCTCCACCTGGTGCCCAGGAGTCCACTGACCTCAGTGAGGCCCGCGCCCACCTGCACACCCCACTGAGGGGTCACCTGTACACCCCGCTGAGGGGTCAACTTTGTACTCAGGAAAGTGGGAAATGAGCAGGTGAGGGCCTGGGACAAAAGGTCAGGCAGCCAGGGTTCAAATCTGCTCCTCCACGTATCTACTGTTGGCAAATGAGTTCCCCTCTCTGAGCCTCAGTTTTCTCATGCCTAAAAGATGTGTGTCAAAAGTTTCTTCCTCTTAGAGTGGATGTCAGGATTGAATGGGTGATGTGCAGAGAGCACTTCATAAACAACAGCTATAACAATTGCATCTTCGTTAGTGCCGAGCACTTGTCCTATTCCAATTACTGCATAAGAACCCAGGATCCTGAACTAAATTAGATACATGCCAGGCCCTCAGAGACCACCTCAGCAAGGAGACAGACAAGGAAACAGGAGGCTTTGGGGTTTGCATGATTAAATGCATGATTCAATTAAACGTGTGATTCAAGATAGAGAGGAAGGTGGGATTAACCCTTTACAAAGAGATCCAGACAGTTTCATGGAGGAAAGGACCCCTAAAAAGGCTGTCGAGGTTGAATAGGAGTCCTTCAGACAAACAAGGAAGAAAGGACATCACAGGTAGAGGAGATAGAACACTCTAAGACTCAGAGGCTCAGTCATCAAGCTTAGTTTGGAAGTTCAGGGTTCAGGTAACTAAAATGGGAAGAGACAAAGGTAATGGGAAGCTGGAAAGATGGGCAGAGTCCATCCTGGAAGGCTTTTGAGGCCTCCCCAAGGAAAGACCTAGACTTTTCCCTAAGGTGACTGCCCTGTAGTGAAGGATGCAACTGTCAGGGTTTCCTTCTAGTCAGACTTCTCTGGCCATAGTGGGAAGAGGACAGGGGCACACTCTGGAAGAGACCAAGGCTGGGTCAGAGTTAGAAGATGGATGGAAGGGGATAGGGCAGGAGCCCCACACTTCAGTCATTCCCCTGTTCCTTCATGATCTACCAGGGACCACTCGAACCATTTCTTACATAGCATTTCTCTTTATGCTAGTTCATTTTTAAACCATTTTATGTTGCTTCTATTGTACCATTATAGCCACCACTTCATTTTTTCCCTAATGTATGCATAAAAATGCCACATTCTTAAAATGAAAAGTGTGGGCAGCAGTGGCTCATGCCTGTAATCCTATCACTTTGAGAGGCTAAGGTAGGCAGATTGCTTGAGCTCAGGAGTTCGAGATCAGCCTGGGTAACATGGCAAGACGGCGTCTCTACAAAAAATAAAAAATTAGCTGGGCGTAGTGGCATGGGCCTGTAGTCCCAGCTACTGGGAAGGCAGAAGCAGGAGGATGGCTTGAGTCCAGATGGTTGAGACTGCAGTGAGTGGAGATTGTGCCACTGCACTCCAGCCTGGGTGACAGAGCAAGACTCTGTCTCACAGAAAGAAAAGAAAAGAAGGCTGGGTGCAGTGGCTCATGCCTGTAATCCCAGCACTTCGGGAGGATGAGGCAGGCGGATCACCTGAGGTCAAAAGTTCGAGGCCAGCCTGGCCAACATGATGAAACCCAGTCTCCACAAAAATACAAAAATTAGGCCAGGCAAGGCAGCTCACTCCTGTAATCCTAGCACTTTGGGAGGCTGAGGGGGGCAGATCATGATGTCAGGAGTTCGAGACCAGCCTGGCCAATATGGTGAAACCCCATTTCTACTAAAAAATACAAAAATTATCTGGGCGTGGTGGCGCGCTCCTGTAGTCCCAGCTACTCATGAGGGAGAATCACTTGAACTCAGGAAGCAGAGCTTGCAGTGAGCCAAGATCACGCCGTTGTACTCCGGCCTGGGTGACAGAGTGAGACTCCATCTCAAAAAAAAAAAAAGAGAGAGAAGAGAGAAGAGAGGAGAGCAGAGGAAATGGGAGGGGAGGGGAAGGGAGGGGAGGGGGAGGGAGGGAAGGGAAGGGAAGAGAAGAGAAGGGAAGAGAAGAATATGTCCATTTGCCATTGGTCATGTCTTTGCCCACCAGTGGCATGTGACTCAGGCCTGAGGAGCCATGGATCCTGCTAGTGATAAGAGCATCCGATTTGGGAGGGATTGGGAACGTGTTGGTCAAAAAATACAAAATTTCAGTTAGGAGGAATAACCTCAAGAGATCTATTGTACACTATGGTGACTACAGTAAGAATGTTTTGTGTACTTGAAAGTTGCTGAGAGTAGATTTTACACGTTTCCCCTCCGCCCCCTCCCCCGCAGCACAACGATTAGTATAAGGTAAGGCATATGTTCATTAGCTCTACTTGGCCATTCCGCTATGTATACAGATTTCCAAACACCATGTTGTTTACCATAAATATATACAATTTGTATTTGTCAATACAAAAATAATTTTTTAAAAAAGAGAGCTTGAGCCAGGCCATGGTAGCAGAGACAAGAAAGGGGTCTGCTCAGTGTGGTATCTGTCAGGCAGGCTCCCTTACTCCTGCTTCTACCTTCAAGGATTTTGTGACTTTGCTTGGGCTGGCAACGCACAGCACTGTGGTTGCTCTGAGAGCGAGGACCAGCCCAGCCTCCACGCAGGGACTGTCTCATCATGAACACCCCTCCTCATCCACAGCTCTGCTTAGGGCAGAAACAGGCAAATGTACCTTCCCTAGAGCAAAAGAGATTTAAGCAGACCCAAGGATGACTCAGCTGTGGAATCCTTTGTGGGCAACTGGATTGTGCAGTATTAGTGAAAAATATGTAGAGAGAGAGGAGGAAGAAAGGAAGGCAAGAAGGAAGGAGATGCACAATCAGATTCATCTTCACAAGAATTTTGTAAAGCAGGAACTACTGTACCCATTTTACAGATGGAAAACCAACCGCATTTAAGCTACCTGTCAAGATCATTTCTAGTAAGTAAGAAATAGATCTAAGCTACTAGTCCAGATCTGTCTGACTATAAAACTGCTGCTTTCTTTTCCAAGAATAAGGTCCCTAATCACACCACTGTAGCCGAGCAACTGTTATTGTTTAAAATCCCCTTCCAGTCTTCTCTTGTTCAGGTGCCGTAAAGGTATGTATCTTCCTTTGTTCACTTAATATTATATCATAAACACTTGCAATATTGCTAAATAGTCTTTATAGTAATCACTTTTACATAATATTCCACCCTGTGGACATGAGGTGACTCACTTAGTCATCACTAAATATTTAGGTGGTTTCACCGTCTCAGGATTATAAATCCTCCCTGCCCCCACCCTTCCTCTGTCAGGCTCCCCTGGCATGAGTCAGGGCCCCTACTTGCCCGATGTCTGGAAGGTTATGTAGGTCACTGGGACCTGGTTATGCCTGCCATAGTGCAGCAAGGCATTCTAGAGTTTCTCGGAAGGCTGAAGCTACTGAGAAAGTTAAGTCCTCTTCCTCTTCCTCTTCCTTCCCTCTGCCAGGCTTGGCATGGACTCCCCCTGCCACTGCCTCCACCCACTCAGGCCACAAAATTGGAGCTGGTGCAGACTGGAGATGCCAAAGGCTGGTTGAGCTGGGTTTGGGCTCTTGCAGCTGGTGAAGGCAGCCCCATGCCCAGACATCTCAGGAGCCAAAGGGCACCCAGATGACCCCAAAGACTGGTCAGCAATGAGTCCAGCATTGGGATGGGAGCCAGATCTCTGAAAAGAGCCCACAGCCTCGCTTGGTCCCCATTTCCTTGAGAAGCCCCTTCCGGAGAGTTTTCTGTGTTTTGCCCCTCAGGGAACATGGTCACATTCCAAACTGGCTCCCCAGCAGCTCCAGGCTGGACTGTGGAAGCAGAAACCCTCCTGGCAGGAAAGCAGACACCATCATCGCCTCAGGTGAATGGCCCAACAGCACGTTTTCAGGATGTTTCTCTGTTTTATCTGTTTGCAAAGCAGATATTTGGGGAGGTTGGGCTCAGAATTGCTTCATGGCTTTGCCAGTCCCATGGGAAATGGTTTGCATTCTTAGCATAGTTGGAGGGCTGTGAAGCAACAGAGAGGACTGCTCCGAGGCCTCTCTGGGACCAAGGAAGATGAGCCACTATCTCGGAATCCTCTCTCCTTGGATGGGTTCTGGTGTGAGACACACTGAATGTTCTTTTCAAGAGGGCAGGGTGGTGGGATGTCTCTAGAGGGGCTCTGTGGAGAGAGTCATCACATTACTTATGTAAGCCCGGGGCTGCGAGTGCTTTCAAGGGTCATGTTATACCAGCTCCTGCCCGGAGAAACACACACTCAGTGCCAGCAGAAACGGGCTTCTCAGAGGCCTGGAAAGCATTAATGGCAGTGGTTTTCTCTAGCCAGTGGTTCTCCATTTCTTCTGGGTACGTTGCTGTTTGTATTTTTTTTTTAAAATACAGAATATGTATCATTTAAAAGCAAAATCCCTGAAGATGTTTTTGAATTAATAAGCAAATGAAAAGGCCTTAAGAGTCAGGGCATTTTATCTCCTGCCTTGACAGTAAACCCTCGAATGGAGCAATCTTTCTTGTCAGAAAATCATGTCAACCCTTCGTCCTCTTTCCTGCAGCTGATGGGATGCCTGCTGCACTGCTGAACAGGCGGCAGAGCCGTGGCCTCCGGGAGGCGCTCAAACCTGTGACTGGTGCATGTTCTCCATTAGACACACTGGCTGGTGGCCAGCAGCCCCACCTACAGAATTCCCTGAAATGAGGAATGGCATTCCTGAGACCACTCAGCAGAGACTGCCTCAAAAGGCAAGCTGGACTTTATTCAGGCCCTGCTCAATGCCAGGAAATGCAGCGAGAGAAAATCCCCTTCCGGCGCCACCTCTGTGGCTGGCACACAGGTCCCCTGCCCAGCGGGTGTGTGTAGACGTGCCCTCAGGAAGCTCAGCCCAAGGCCCTCTGGAAATGGCCACAGCTGGACCATACGGAACTCGTCCACTGCTTCTTTGGAGCTCCAGGAAAGCGCCAGAAAAGGGGCACTGAGGCAGAGGTAAAGCCAAGCAGCCTGTGGCTCAGGGGACCACCTTGCGACTGCCTGAATGTGAAGCAGGCAGAGAAATCCTCCTGGGAACCTGAGGCCAGGTGTATGAATGGGATTTAAGAGAGGCCAGGGCTCCTTCCCGGGTGGCCCCAGCCCAGGAGGAGGGCGTGAGAGGCGCGCCTGGGAAGTGTCAGAGCCTGACAGGTGTGAGCTGGAGACCTGGCAGGAGAGTGTTCTCACCACCTGACCATCCTGGAAAGCTGTCAAAGTCCCAGTGCCCATATCACACCCCACAACAACCCAATCAAACTCTTTGGATGTAGGACCCAGGTATCCCTGTTTTTTAAAAATTTACAGGTAATTAAAATATTCAGCCAGGCTTGAGAACCAGTGCTTTAAAGAGATATCTGAGGCATCCCAGACTCATCAAACAAAATAAGTAGGGCTCCTCCTGAGTGAATCATCAAGCCACCTTCTCTCTAGAGGCCCTCTTCACTCCTCTAGTCTCTCCAAATCCTTGCCATTCCTCCACATCCATCTCCATCGCCACCTCCTGATGGGAGCCCTCCATGGCTGCCCCAGCTGCAGTGAGTGCCTTTCTTCAAGGGCCCCTGTCACTGAGGACCTGCATGGCCATACATAGCCATCAGCTGACAGGTGTTTGACCATCCAGTTGAGCAATCCATTCCCATGGGGGCAGGTACTATGTTGTCCATCATGCTTTCTCACAACCTGCTGACCTACCACCTACCGCAATTCACTGCCCACATTATAAACTCAATTAGTGTTTTCTGCTGACTTACATCCTAGCGCATTTCAACATTTCGAGCAATCTTGGTAAGAGAGTTGAAAGAATGTCTGATTCAAATTAGTGGTTTTGCTGGTGATCAGTGATTGTGGTCATAGAGATGTATACGATAGGAATGGTATCGGAAGAATGGCCAAGAAATGCCTCTCAGGCTATATCCCAAGATGGTATATGTAACCCATATAACCCAACCCTCACGTGGTCCAGTCTCTGCACTGAATGAACATCTTCAAAGCTGTGGTAGTTCCACAGGGAAGTAGGCAATGAAAGGTATTTTCTAATTAAAAGCACTTCAAATATTTACTACAGTCTCTTGAGGAAACTTAAATGTGGCAAACCAAACACATGCATTTATATCTACTGAGGAGCCTTGAGGGATAGGGAGAAACAAAAAGGTATTCTAGCCAGTGAGACCAGCAGTGATGGGGACAGAGGGACACAGAGCCCCCCTGGTTCTCAGAATGGCAAGAGGTCTTGTGAGTGTGCAGTGTAGGGAGGAAAGCATGGGGTGGTTAAAAGAGACTGACAAGAAGCCAGTACACAAATGGGCTTGAGTCATAAGCCAAGGGGGTAGATTTCAGGTTTTACCATCCAAAGCCTACAACGAAGAAGCGGTGTGACCAGATCACTCTGGCAACATGCAGAGGTCAGAAGACCTGTCAGGACACTAGAGCAGAGGTGGGGAGAAAGGTCCAGGCACAGAAGGGCTGGGAGATGCGAGCCAGCCACTATCAGGTCCAGCTGCGGCTGCTGAAGAAGATGCTTCTACACCCTGTTCCCTGTGTGGTGTGTTCTCAGGCCTGGGGCTGGCATTGAAGGTGCTCCCACACACCTTACCCAAGACGTGCTTCCGCTCAGTGCTAACTGGCCACTCCATGCCACTGCTCCAGGCTCTGAGCTGAGGTCAGATTCCCCCCGACTGCTGGGAGGGCCAACCTCAGCTGCCTTCACACACAGGCCAACATTTTCACCTTACGTCCAAGCCAAAGGACATGTATAGTCACTACCAGATAGAAAAACAAATCTTTAGGCTCGGACAATATGAAATATATATCAGTGGCTTAAAAAAAAAAGTATGTCAATTTTTACCAAAAGAATTTCAGAGTCTGGGCTGCTTGGGTTTTCCAGGAAGCTGATGTTGAGATAGGGTTAGGAATGCAAGGTTAGAGAGGGCAAGGGTAATGCCTGGGAATGACATGGGGCAAAAGCAAGAGTGGAGTTCTCAGACCTGCAGACCTGACTCTCTGCCAGTCATCCAGTGAACTAGAACAAAAACGGCCCATTAGAGGACTCCTGTGTTGGAAATGTGGAAACAATGGAATGGCTGGGTCCTCATACCACCATCTTGCTCAGTCCTTGGCCAGGGACACTCAAAAGAAAATCATAAACTTGGTCCAAAAGCTGAGTAGAGCCTGTAGGAGCCAACAGTGGTAGGCTGCCAGCTGAGCACAGCCTTGCAGCTGGGCAGTCTTTTGTTTTTTGTTTTGTTTTGTTTTGTTTTTTTGAGACGGAGTCTTGCTCTGTCGCCTGGGCTGGAGTGCAGTGGCCGGATCTCAGCTCACTGCAAGCTCCGCCTCCCGGGTTTACGCCATTCTCCTGCCTCAGCCTCCCGAGTAGCTGGGACTACAGGCGCAGCTGGGCAGTCTTTCACTGGGGCAATGTGTCTTCTGTTGGACGCATCTTGGAGCAGCACATCTGAGCAATGCATCCTCGTGTCTGTCATGAAGTCCTCCCTCCTCCCAGCCTCCAGTCTCAGTGGGCCGCACGTAGCATGTTTGAACCCGCTGTGCCTGTCCCCATAAGGGGCCCTCCTCACTAACCCCATTACCTTCCTTCCCTGCTGCCTCACCAGGCAGAGAGCACCTCTTTCCAGGGATCTGCTCTGTCCTCTCCCTCCCTTCAATTCCCAACACTAAAGCCATTTTCTTTTGTTTGTCTCCTCCTAATACTCTGTCCAAAACCCATCACCAGCAAAATCAAAACATAAATGATTAGCTAAGCAAAGATCTGTACCTTTTGAACCACTAAAGGCTAATCTTCCTAAGACATAAAAAGCTCAATACAAGTTACAGATATAACCAAACTGAAAAAAGGAGTAAACGATATGAATGGACAGTTTATGGAAAGGAAGTCCAAATGACCCTTAGATGAAGAGACACTCAATCTGACTCATAGTAAAAGAAATTCAAGTTTAACTACAGTAAGACACCGTTTTCGGCTATCAGATTGGCAAAGATCGAAAAGTTTGATTCAGCGCAGCGTTGGCGGGGAAACAAGCAGGCTCGCAGGCTGCTGGTGGGAACATGAATTGGTAAAGCGGTGCAGAGGACAATTTGGCAGTGTCTCTCTAAGTTACAAATTCCCATGACCTTCAAAAGGCAGTCGAATGTAATGGTTAAGTGCACAGACTAGAGTCAGAACACCTCGGCTTGAATTCCAGCTCTACAAGTCCTTTACCTTCTCTGTACCTCAGTTTTTCTCATCTGCAACATGGAATGATAATAGTATCTCCCTCAGGAGATTGTTGCAAGGATTAAAATACCTTAATTATTGTAAAGCACTTACAACAGTTCCCAGCTCTTAGTAAATACCCATGCAGATGTTAACTATCATTATTATTAATTGACTTTGCAATTCCACTACTAGGAATTTATCCTACAGATATGCTTGCACATGTTCCAAATGAGTACACAATGTTATTCATTGCAGCACTGATGCAACTGAGGAGAAGATTGGAAACAATCCAAATGTCCACGAACAGGCTAAGTTAGCAATGGTGCATGTGTATAATGCAATACTATGGGGATACAAAAAAATAATAATGAAAAAGCTCTTTAGTCTGATCCAGTAGGTGCAGAATGCTGCCATAAGTTTTTAAATAAGGAGAGTAGCACAAACACAAGTCCACATTCCCTTATCCACAATTATAAAATTCAAAAATCTCCAAAGAACACAACTAAGAAATAAATAACACATACACATTTGGTCGCAAAACCTGGCTGAACTGAACTGACTTAAGGCAGATTATGGCTTTATTTATTTTACTTGGTGCAGAAATATTTGTGTATTTTATCACAGGCTCTGCTGGGACTGTGACAGAATATACACACTACCTTTCTACACTCCTTGAATTCCCAATTCCAAAATACACCTGCCCCCAAGGGTTCCAGATAAGGGATTGTGGACTATAAGATTATTTACTTTTTTTTTTTTTTTTTTGCATTAAAGTATCTCTTGAAGCATACACAAGAAACTAGCACCAGTTGCCTCTAAAAAACGGCAACCAAGGCCAGGCACAGTGGCTCACACCTGTAATGCCAGCACTTCGGGAGGCCAAGGCAGGCTGATCACGAGGTCAAGAGATCGAGAGCATCCTGGCCAACATGGTGAAACTCTGTCTCTACTAAAAACACAAAAATTAGCTGGGCGTAGTGGCACTCACCTGTAGTCCCAGCTACTGGGGAGCCTGAGACAGGAGAATTGCTTGAACCCGGGAGGCGGAGGTTGCAGTGAGCTGAGATTGTACCACTGCACCAGCCCGGGAAACAGAGTGAAACTACGTCTCAAAAAAAAATGGGAGGGGGGCAACCAAACTAGGAGGGGGAATTTTCACTTCACTGTATTTCAATTCAAACATTTTAAAGTATATGGATATTTTATTCCATCTAAAGATATTTTATTCTATATATTTAATGAAATAAAATATCCATATACACACATTTTTCCTGGGGCTTTTCCCAATAAATCTCTTGCAAGTGGAACCTCATCTTGGTCAGTGAGTCACTGAACTTTAGTGAGCTCAAACTAACAAAACACAAATACACACAGAGATTTTAAATCACTGCTTTACCTAAAGAATACATACAGTTTTCCTGATCTTGCTTTTGTTATTCATAAATATCTAATTAAAATTAATCATTGGTTTACCTCTATTTCATTCTTTTTGATAGATGCATAACATTCTTAAATATGAATGCACCGTAATTTATTCAACCATTCACTTTAATTCCAATTTTTGGACACTATGAACAATAAATAAATAAATGAAGACTGCTTTAGACGTCTTTAGTGTTGGGCTGTCGTGAAGCTTGATCTACCCTCTCGCTGGCACTGGCTGTGGCAGGCTGCCTGGGAACGCAGACCTGGGAAGCAGGGCTCGAGGGTTGGGGCAGGTGGGACAAGAGCTTCATATCTGACTCACTGTGCTGCTCTGGGCACAGTGGCGAGGCCTCCTCCCTAGAAAAGTGGAGATAATGAGAGTGACTCAGTGGCGAGGACTCAGTGGCGAGAACTCAGATGGGCCAATTGGTGAGAAAGCCAGGTCTCCTCATCAGCCTTTTGCGCACCTTTCCCCGGGGAGGGGCAAGAGCTGCCCCTCGGACTCCTCCTCGGTCACATCTCCCCAGCA
Organism: Macaca thibetana thibetana; assembly: GCF_024542745.1. Classification (NCBI taxonomy): domain Eukaryota; kingdom Metazoa; phylum Chordata; class Mammalia; order Primates; family Cercopithecidae; genus Macaca; species Macaca thibetana. Next base: position 36,943,406 of record NC_065579.1, on the reverse strand, counting down.
GAGCCCCAGAGTGAGGGTGTCAGATTCCAGAACCTAAGGATGTAAGTGCCCATCAAGTACCCAATACAATAAATGGGGCAAGACCCATAGCAGGACAAGTGGTGGGGAGATTCCAGAGCACCTGGCATAAAGGAAAGATTCCAAGGGCTTCCAGCAGGAAGAAAACAGGTCATGTGGAAGGAAACAGGAATCAGACTGGAGGGTGGGGGTGCTGCAGGTTTGATCAGAGGCAGGCAAACTCAGGAATTCAGTTTATAAAGCATTAAAACTTTTCAAATGTGGCATGGGCAATTGAATATAGAAGTCTGAAATGTGAGGCGTTTTAGGGCAATTTTTCCTTCTTTTTTTTTGTAGGACTCCCCTTCCCCATAACCTATGTATTATAATAACCTAGTGTATACCTGTTCATACTTTTCTCTATGCCTACATATGCAAATGTATATGAACATATACATGCACACATAGCCATATGTATACACACAGTATATGTATACATATATCCACATATATACACAAACATATATAATACATATTCACATATATGATATGCAGATATGTATATCTATATATAAAAGTACACACACATAGCCATATGTGTGAATACGCTGCAGCTATGAGAACGTACCTCCCATTGTTCACTCACAGGAGCTTTTTCCAATAGATCTCTGGCAAGTGGAATCCCATGTTAGTCACTGGTCCTTGCAGAACTCAGACTACCAAAACATACATATACACACATAGGTTTTAAATCATTGTTTTACCTAAATGATGTATACATTTTTCCTTATCTTGCTTTTCTTTTTCATAAACATCTAATAAAAAAGTAATCACTGGTTTATCTCTACTTTATTCTTTTTAATGGGTGCATAACATTCCTAAATACAAATGCCCCATAATTCATTCAGCTTCACTTTATTTTATTTTTTTCTTATTTTTATTTTTTTGAGATGGAGTTTTGCTCTTGTTGCCCAGGCTAGAGTACGGTGGCGCAATCTTAGCTCACTGCAACCTCTACCTTCTGAGTTCAAGCAATTCTCCTGCCTCAGCCTCCCAAGTAGCTGGGATTACAGGCACGCACCACCACGCTCAGCTAATTTAGTACTTTTAGTAGGGATGGTGTTTCACCATGTTGGCCAGGGTGGTCTCGAACTCCTGACCTCAAGTGATCGGCCCGCCTCGGCCTCCCAAAGTGTTGGGATTACAGGCGTGAGCCACTGCACCTGGTCAGCATTCACTCTAATTACAATTTTTGGACACTATGAACAATACTGTAATACACATTATCCCATACAGATATTTGAGGACAGATGAAAAGGACTGAACTGGTGATCAAAATATACTTATAGACATATAATTTGTATAGGTCATAATATATAAAATTATTAATTTTATATAATAATTATAATTGATTTTTTTTGAGACGGAGTTTCACTCTTTTGCCCAAGCTGGAGTGAAGTGGCATGATCTCAGCTCACTGCAACCTCTGCTCCCCAGGTTCAAGCGATTGTCCTGCCTCACTCTCCCAAGTAGCTGGGATTACAGGTGTGTGCCACCACACCTGGATAATTTTTTGTATTTTTAGTAGAGACAGGGTTTCGCCATGTTGGCCAGCCTGGTCTCGAACTCCTAACCTCAGGTGATTCACCCGCCTCAGCCTCCCAAAGTGCTAGGATGACAAACATGACCCACCCCACCCGGCCATATAATTGACTTTTCTAAAGACTAGAGAAAGTCACATTTCAGATAACACTGTATGTGAATAGCCCTTTCTCTGCAGGTCCACCAGCAATAGGTATTCCCAGTCTTTTTATTTTTTTTTTTTTTTTTTTTTTTTTTTTGAGACGGAGTCTTGCTGTGTCACCCAGGCTGGAGTGCAGTGGCCGGATCTCAGCTCATTGCAAGCTCCGCCTCCCGGGTTTTTACACCATTCTCCTGCCTCAGCCTCCCGAGTAGCTGGGACTACAGGCGCCCACCACCTCGCCCGGCTAGTTTTTTTGTATTTTTTAGTAGAGACGGGGTTTCACCATGTTAGCCAGGATGGTCTCGAACTCCTGACGTCGTGATCCGCCCGTCTCGGCCTCCCAAAGTGCTGGGATTACAGGCTTGAGCCACCGCGCCCGGCCCTTTTTATTTTTTTCAAGCTGACCTAACCATTTCACTAACTACTAGTGATTTTTCATATGTTTTTGGCTCTTTGAAACTGCCATTCCGTAAATTGCCAATATTTCTGTTGAATCATTTATCTTTTTCTTCACAATTTGTAAATGTTCTTTGTGCCTTTGTCCTCTGATTTGTAAGTATAGTTTCCAAATCAGTTCATCTATTCTTTGTGCTACCTTTTGCCACAAACATTTAAGATTCTAATCTAGTCAAATATGTTCATCTTTTCTTTCATAGCTTCTGGGTTTCTGGTATTTGTTAAGGCTTCCCCCACCCCAAGTCTCCATTGTCCAAGAAGGCTGCTAGAGCTCTAGTCATCACATCTGCATTACAGGTGGCAAGATGGAGAAAGGAACAAGAAAGGCACTTCACCTCCCTTTGAAGGCATCTTTCCAGACATTTCCACACAATAATTCCATTTGCGCGTCACTGGCCGTAACTTAGTTATGTCTACATAGTAGCCATAGTTAGCTACAATATTGTCACCACCATCTTTGAGAAATGCAACCTGCTATACTCACACTTAGAACTAAGAGCACTCTTGCTTCTCAGCATTCAGTAGACAAGCTGAGACCACACAGTGCTGAAAGAGAGCTGAAGCCTGGGAACCCACCTCCTAAGAGATAAAGGGTTTCTCTTCTGGCCTTCAGGTGTCATGCCTAAGACACCAGGCCTACTAAGTCACAAAGAGCCTACTGGGAGGATCGCAGCCCTGAGGCTTCTGTGAGCAAAATCCCAGAATGACTGCAGTCTCCAGAGGTGTAACCTCTGCCTCAAGCTCCTCTCCCTCCAGTGTTCTCTCCAGGGAATGGGCAAGAGTGTGAGGCTGGGTGGGGAATAGCTAAGCCTGCTGGCAGCAGAGCTGATGGCTTCTGAACTGTGGGAAATACCACTAGGCATTTCCAGGCAGATGGGGGCTTTAGGGAATTACTTATGATTCATGCCAGTCTGCAGGGTGTGTCTGTGCCAAAAAGAACAACACAACATTGGAAATACTTTCTAACTGGAATCACTCACTCCCTCACTCAGTCACTCACAAGCCCACTTGTCATTCACTGAGGGCCCAGAGATGGGGCTAGGCACATCTATCCAGGCTTTCTTCCTACAGTTCTGTTCTCAGTTGAAAAAAAACATCAGTGGAAGAGGTAGGCCAGTGGAGAGCAGCTGGGCCATGGAGGGAAAGACAGGAAAGGTTCAGCGTAAGCTGGCACACAAGAGCCGCAGCCATGCTATGGGGCAATGTGGGCCCTGAGGATTCGCCTGCCTTCAGAGGCTGGCTCCACCACATGCCCCAGCCTCACCGAGCCTCGACTTGCTCATCTAGGAAGTGGAAGGGTAATCCCAGACCTGCCCCAGTCTCAACGTTGAGAAGTGGGGTGACGCGGGCAGTCTCTCCAGACCAGCATGCTCTGCTGCAATGCTCCTGTTTTTAAAAAAATATCCCTGAGGCCGGGTGCCGTGGCTCACGCCTGAAACCTCAGCACTTTGGGAGGCTGAAGCAGGCAGATCACCAGGTCAGGAGTTCGAGACCAGCCTGGTCAACATGGTGAAACTCCATCTCTACTAAAAATACAAAAATTAGCTGGGCGTGGTGGCACGTGCCTGTAATCCCAGTTACTCAAGAGGCTGAGGCAGGAGAATCACTTGAATTCGAAAGGCAGAGGTTGCAGTGAGTGAAGATCACACCACTGTACTCCAGCCTGGGCAACAGAGCAAGACTTCATCTCAAAAACAAAAACAAAAACAAAAAAAAAGATTTGAGAAAATTATACACATATTACATCTTTGCCATTAAAATAGCCAGGAAACACAGGCAAAAGGAAGGCAATAAAATAACCATTAATTGCAGAGGAAAGAGCTGTTAACATCTGGACATAGGTTCTTTCAGCATTTCCAGCACCCAGATATATTTTTAATTGGATCACACTTTATATATGGCTCTGTGATCTCCCTTTTTTCACTCAACAATATGCTGTGAGTTTCTTCCTACATCAATAAGCAAACTTCCTTGACATATTCTAATGTTCGCATGACAATCTGTCAATGTATTGTATGACTAATTTTTCCTTTCCCCTGGGCCTAAATATGATCTAGCACAGAACTGTTACTGATCCTGTCTTTATTTAAAATTTTGATATTTGGTTCACCATGGATTAATTTTTGCTTTTAAAAAGTTGCATTAAAATATTACTTGTCTTGATTATGGGGTTTTGGGCGTACCCCTACTTCACTTGCTTCACCCTCATCTCAGCCCTGTGTCATGTAGATACTCCATACTTTATGCCACTAATTGTTGGGATCCTTGAGTTGTTTCCAGTTATCCAGTTTCTCTGTCTCAGTATTTCCAGAATCCAGTACAATGCTTGGTACCTGGTAAGCACTCAATAAATATTTGTTGGATGACTGAATGGATGAATGAATGAATTGGTGAAGGAAGGAAACACTGCAATGATTATTCTTGTGCCAAAATTCGTGTACACATCCCCTGAAGGAAAGGGAATGGGTGTCAAGAGAGGAGGAGGAAAGGCAGAGCCTCAAAGGAAGGGCAGCACAGGACCAGGTGTCCACAGTACGGAGTCCAGGGGAGGCAGCAGCCTGAGTCGTGTGTGTGTGGGAGTAAGGCAGGGCTCTGGTGGGCTGGAGCTGTCCTCTCAGTTAATGCACTGCCCGGGCCCACCTGGAACCTCCTTTGGAAGTCCCCAAATGGAGCTATCAGTACTGCAGTGCAGCTCCAGCCCAAAGAGCTGGAACCAAAACACTGCCACATCCCAGCTGTGTGACTAGCACATGCTCACACAGAGGCACACACACCCAGCCCCGAGAGCCTCCCTCGCACAGGCTGACTCAGAAACTCACTTGGAGACTGGGCTGGAGGCCCGCTGGCCAGCTTACTTCTCCGGGGGCGCCGAGACTCTGTGCCCCCAGTGTAGAGCTGCCTCTCCATAGCAATAGCAACGGGGGATTTTCTCAACTGTAACCAACGTGTGGAATTTTAAAATAACAAAGCCAGAATCCAAGAGAGGAAATTCTAAGAACGTGAAATAAGTCAAAAAAGCAGAGGTGGGTGTTTATTTTCCATGGACTGCTTGGTCCTCTGCCTCCCTCCCTGACCCCAAAGGCTGGGGGAGGGGTCCGGATTCAGATGTCAGCACCACAAAGCTAAAGGAAACCCATCTTCCTGTGTTTGCCAAGGAACAATGCTGGAGAGGCCATTCCAAGGCCTGCACTTTTCCTCTGCACACAAGAATTTAGGTCCCAGTGCATTCCTGGGACAAAGAACTTCTGGATATAAACATTCCTGTTCCATCACTCAGTGACATTTGGGACACACAGAGACTATCATCCCGTGTGGCCTCATGTGCTCAGATCCATACTGACCCAAGCCGGGTGAAGATCTAGTAGGAGAGGAGATTTAGAATCCCGGCCCCACCTTTCAGCTAATCAGCTGAAGGGTCTGATCTCCTCTACCTCCCCAGTGACAACCTCCCAGCTCTGCTTTCTGTCCCTGCCCTCCGAGCTCCCATCAGTCCTTTCCTGGATATTGCCCAAGTTCAGTCTTCCTGGCCCTGACCCTCCTTGCTTCATTCATCCTGTTCTCAGCCCTTGGGCCAATCTCCCACGCTGCACCTGCAAGCAAGGCCCTCCTCTGCTCCAATTCCTCCTTGCCTACAGCATCGGGTTCCCTGGATGTATTTCAGGATCTTTATGATGCCCTCCACCATGCCAGTCTCATGTCCTGCATGCTACCACCCCCCAATCAGGGAGGGACAAAAATCAGGAAGTTCCATGACTAGACCCGCATGGTCTTCTCTTTGGGCAGGCCCCTCCACAGGGATGAAGAGCTGGACAGCTGCCTTTTCGGAACCAGAAATCAGTATCACGAAGGGGAAGAGGAGTCAATCAGGCAAGGTGCTGAGAGACCAGCCAATGTACACAGAGCGCCTACTAGGTGCTAAGCCCCACGCCAGATGCTTATGGGCATTATCTGTCAGTCCCCACAATACTCCCACAGCAGCGTGCTGAGTCCTGATTCTCTTCTCACTCTTAACAGGCCACTGCTGTGCCTCTTGCAGAAGACGGGCTCCATAGACGAATCAATATCATGGGTGGACGGAGGTAGACACCCTGACCCTTACTGTGACTCCGCTGGGCCTTTGGCAGGCATGGGGAGAGGCCAGGAGCAGACTTATGCTCCGTTTGGGGGCCAATCGCACCACAGGCTCTTCCTCTGCACATAAGGTTCCGTCTGTCTAAAATACTCTTCTTCTCCCATCTTTTGGGCTGACTCCTAGTGGTCTTCCGGGTCACTTTGCAGCTTCTCCCAGGAAGCCCTCCTGGATCTCCACCCCCAATCTGGGTTATTCCTCACTGTTCCCCCACACCCTGGGCTTCCCCCACCTCTCCCTGGGTGTTTCAGAGACTGTCTAGAGGATCAGAATGTCAGCCCCTCAAGGACAGGATGACTTCACCTCTGTGCCCCCAGAATTAATCTCACGGACTGGCACGGAGCAGAGGCTCGGTAAATATTTGTTGAATGAGTTAAATGCTGTTAGGTATTCAGTCACTCCCTGGCCGATCAGAAAGCACCTAATCCTAAACTAGACGGTCTGCTTTCCCCCTTCTCTCCCCAGGTCTTGCCATTCACAATTGTGCCCACAATAAATGGGCACATTTTGGGATCTGAACCCTGTGCCCCTTGAGGCTGATGATGGAGAGGGGTAGGTCCTATCTCCTCTGAGCTACTGGCTCAGCTTCCTCAGTGCCTGAGCGGACCACTGCGGGCTTCCCTCCTTTCCTCCACCGCGACTGGTCTCGCCGCACCCCTGTCCGGTGCCTCCTGCAAGTCCCTCCTGGTCGGCGGCCTTCGGGGCCCTGTCCTCCACCCGGACGGACGGACGGACGTGCCGGGGGCTCTGTGTGGCGGGGTGGCACAGAAGGGGCTGGCGTTCTCCAAGGGGAGGAGAACAAACTTGTGCGCTCAGAGCGCGCAGTGAACACCCTGTTCACATTCCTGCGCCGGCCGGAATGCCGGCCCGGCACCAGCCAAAGGCCGCATTCCTCGCGCCGCGGCCAGCGCGCAGCCCTGGCTCCCGCCCCGCCTCTTCCCTCCCCGGGCCCGAGCACGAGCCAGTGCGGGCGCCCCCCGGCGGCTGCCCCACTCCGCGCCCAGCCCGCCTTTTGGGTCTGAGCGTCCCCTCTCCCTCTTCCCCGGGAAGCGTCCGGCTTCGCCACACTGCTGCTTCCGTTTCTGCAGCCCTACGCCTCCATCGCTTTTAGTTTTGTTGTTTGCTCCCAATGAAAACAGGTAAAAACCTTCCACGGCGCCTTAGAACCTTGGTGACAAACACCTCCTTCATCTCCAGGCTTCCCCGCCCCGCCCCCACCATCCCCCGGGCGCGGCCGTGGCCCTCTCAAACGCCCGCACCCCCTCAAACGCCCCCACCCCCCGGGGCTCCCGCCGGGGCTCCAGGCGCCCGAGGTCGGCTCCCAAGCAGGCGCCTTGGGTCGGAGGCCCCGCTGCAGCCTCGGCCCTGCCTGCCCCGCCCGGAGGCTCTGCAGAGGGCTCAGAGAAGGAAACGCAGTCCGCCAGTCCCTGCGGCTCTGAATTGGAAACTGCGAGAAAATGGGTCAAAGTAACACTGTAGGAGTGTCCACCCGCCCCGCCAGATAAAGCGCCGCTCCCCCGTAGTGAGGATCACGCTCCTGGGGAGAATTGAGGCCCCAAGAAAATCCATAACCACTGGGCTGGGGGTTTCCACAACGGTATAGAAACCACTCGGATCACACACACCAGCTCACACACACAGCTGCGCCGACGTGGAAACTCCACGGAATCAAGTGAGCAAATGGACTGTTCCCTAAAGCCAGACCACAGGCCTGCGGAAGTTCCTGCCGTCCAGCAGGGACTCCAGGCAGGAGTGTATGATGTCCGCTTGTCCCTGCAGGGGGCCTTGCGCAGATTCCCGGCCAGTGTGTGCTTCCCAGGGCGGGCAAAGCATGGGCTTTCACCCATTTTCCCAGCTTGTTGATGGGGAGCTTTCTCAGTGGGAAAAGTGCCACGGCCTAACATCATTTGCGTGGGAAAATTTGCATGTTTATCAGCCCACAGACCTGTGAAGGACTCACCCTGTGAATGAAGTGACACCTGGGAACCCAGTAATGCAGCAAGGCATGCCTGGAACTTGCATTGCTCACCATCCGAGCGTGGTTTGTGCTGCCAGGAAAGGCGGGAAAACAGAATCCAGACTCTGATTGGCAGACACCCGGCCTGGAGGAAGGGTGGGAAGTCAGGAGCGCTGCATGGGTAGCTGAGCTTGATGGCTGACTTGCCTTGCTTGGTTGGTTTCGTAGCCTCTCAGAGCAGGAAAATAAAGTGGTCCCCTTCCTACCTGGCAGGGGTGTGGCCTGCAATATCTGGAGGTAGGCCCAGAGCGACCAGGGGGCAAGTGGCCATGCAGCCCTGATTTGAGGTTGTAGCCCTTGCTCAAGGTCTGTCTCTTCCCCGTGACACCAAAGATGGACATTCTAGACATTTTACACCACCCTGGCAGTTCATCAAATGGCAGTGCCAAGACTCTGTCTCAGTGGGGTGTGAGGGTGCTCAAGGTGATGATGACTAAGTCAGACACAAGACAAGCCCCAGTGAGGAGCCTATTCATTTTACAGACACTGAACCTAGCCCCTACCTCCAAGAGACTCACTGTCCCCTGGGGGAAGCAGAATCCTGGCCATTTCAGTGCAGAGTGATAAGTGACAAGGCAAAAGCAGCCCCAGTGTGCAATTTGAGGACCACGAGGGGTACTGGACCCACCCAGGGCAGAGCAGAGCAGGACGGGCCTTCTGGAAGGAACTGCTCTCCAGGGGAAGGAGGAGGATCTGCCAGGAGAAGAAACGTTCTGGCCTCTACTGTAGAGTCTTTTTTGTGTGTGTGTGACAGAGTCTTCCTCTATCACCCAGCTAGAGTACAGTGGTGCTATCCTGGCTCACTGCAGCCTCATACACCCAGGCTCAAGCCATCCTCCTGCTTCAGCCTCTGAGCAACTGGGACTACAGGAGCAAGATACTATTCCCAGCCTAGAGTCCTTTTTAGTGTTCTGCAGCCAACAAGCCATTGTGCTGATATTTTGCTAAAGAACCTCCATGGGTCTTGCCAGTCATGTGGTTGGACTGGATAGTATTTAAGCCTTGCATTCTGAGGTCCCTTTCTGAAGACAGTGGGATTGTAATTTCCCACTGGGCCCAGGTAGGGGTCAGGTTTCAGGTATGAATTGGCCTCAGAAATTCAGCCCCTTCAAAGGATATGAACAGACATTTCTCAAAAGAAGACATGCATACAGCCAACAGACACATGAAAAAATGCTCATCATCACTGGCCATCAGAGAAATGCAAATCAAAACCACAATGAGATACCATCTCACACCAGTTAGAATGGAAATCATTAAAAAGTCAGGAAACAACAGGTGCTGGAGAGGATGTGGAGAAATAGGAACACTTTTACACTGTTGGTGGGATTGTAAACTAGTTCAACCATTATGGAAAACAGTATGGCGATTCCTCAAGGATCTAGAACTAGAGGTACCATATGACCCAGCCATCCCATTACTGAGTATATACCCAAAGGATTATAAATCATGCTGCTATAAAGACACATGCACACGTATGTTTACTGTGGCAGTGTTCACAACAGCAAAGACTTGGAATCAACCCAAATGTCCACTAGTGACAGACTGGCAGACTGGATTAAGAAAATGTGGCACATACACACCATGGAATACTATGCAGCCATAAAAAAAGGATGAGTTCATGTCCTTTGTAGGGACATGGATGCAGCTGGAAACCATCATTCTTAGCAAACTATCGCAAGAACAGAAAACCAAACACCGCATGTTCTCACTCATAGGTGGGAACTGAACAATGAGATCACCTGGACTCTGGAAGGGGAACATCACACACCAGGGCCTATCATGGGGAGGGGGGAGGGGGGAGGGATTGCACTGGGAGTTATACCTGATGTAAATGACGAGTTGATGGGTGCTGATGAGTTGATGGGTGCAGCACACCAACATGGCACAAGTATACATATGTAACAAACCTGCATGTTGTACACATGTACTCTAGAACTTAAAGTATAATAAAAAATAAAATAAAATAAAATAAAAAAAGAAATTCAGCCCCTTCTCTTGGAGTTACTTCAAGTCAGGGCTCTCCTCACTGATGTGTGAAGTGTCATATCACTCCCTCCACTGAGGTGTGTCCAGTGTGTGCAGCAGAACTGGGCAGGGAAGGCTTGGTCCCAAGGGAGGACCAGCCCCCATCTCCTGTGACCTTTCCTGCACACTTAGGTGAATGGCTGACCTCTTCAGAGCCTTACTTCATCCTTGTGCTTAAAATGAATAAACGACCCCCAGGCCTTCCCTATCCCATATTAAGAGAAATTAATTCAAATAATAAACTCTTTGAAAGACTAAAGTTTTCAAAAATGTTATACAGAATAATGTTTCTCAAAATCCCTAGTTTGTGGGGCATGGGGAGAGGGGCTTGTTGAAAATGCTTTTTCCTGGGCTAGCTAATAGTCTGAGCCAGGAGGCCATAAGTGAGGCCCAGGACTCTACGTGCTTAAAAAATCATCCTAAGGAATCCTGATGCTTTGACAAGAACTTATACAGACAACCTTACATTTGTTCTCAGGAAGTCCTCTTAGAAAATTCATTTCACTCTCTTGAATCTGGAATCCCAGCACTTTGGGAGGCTGAGGCAGGCAGATCACTTTAGCCCAGGAGTTCGAGAACAGCCTGGGCAACATAATGAGACCCCATCTCTACAAAAGAAATAAAAAAATTAGCCATGCACGTTGGCATGTGCCTGTGGTCCCAGCTACTTGGGAGGCTGAGGTGGATCACTGAGCCAGGGAAGTCAAGGCTGCAGTGAGCCATGATCATACCACTGCACTCACAGAGTGAGACCCTATCTCAGAAAAAGAAAATAAATAAGAGCCATCTTTCTGTCAGGATTCAGAGAAATCCCATGAGATTTTTAAATGTGCCCCTGAAAGGAAGAACTTAAGGAACGGGATCTAGAGGGAGACCCATTCATTGTGCAAGATGGGAAAATGCTCACAAAGTTGACACTCCAGGGAGCACCATAGAGCACCACGCAGTGGAAGGCTCCCGCCCCCTTCCTCCTCTCTTTTCTCTTCCTCCCCTCCTTTCTGTTACAGGAATTGGACACTTGTAAAGTAGACCAAAAACAAACAAAAACCACCTGACTTGAAATGCCTCAACTGGAATTGAAACCAAAGTCCCCAAGGGTCATAGTTCCAATGCCTAGCCCTTGAGCAATGTCAGCAACAGTCTTCACAAACCCAACAGCTCAGACCCTTGGCCCAAAACAAACTAAGAATGGTAAAGATAGGAATGTTGAACTGTTGGCTGCGGCATACTCCAGTGGTCTTTTGATCTGTGCCTCCACCCCCAAATAGGGTTTGGCCTGCACCCCTGTCATACCATGTACCTGTCCTGTTGTCACTGGTCATTACTGTAACAAGGCACAGCAATTTTTTGTTATTACAGCAAGGTTCATGGTAAATGATAACAGATATAATTTCAAATAATTTTGACAGATTTAAATTTGAGAGATGGGTGCCTTACAAGGTCTGTTTAGACTGTCATTTTTATGTCATAATGCAGCTAAGAATTCCCACAAAAAGTGGAAGTGGCAGCTCAGACATCTTCCTCTGGTTCGAACATGCAGACACTGATCACTTTACCGTCAAACCTTGGACTCTCCATAGGAATCCTTAGAAGCTACTTGTCAATTCCACGAGGATGACTACGGTTCAGTTATGTGTTATCTAGTTAGGTTTGGTATATCCACCAGAAATCCTATCCAGCAGGAGCAGGCCAACTGTGCTGAGGCCAGTTCCTGTCAGGGCACCCTCATTCTTCTCCCAGTTCACCACACACACTTTGCTGACTCAGGACTATTTGAAATACAAACCAGTGACAGAGCCAGCAGCAATCTGAATATAAAACATTAAAATTAGCTGAGTGTGGTGTTGGGCACATGTAGTCCCAGCTACTTGGGAAGCTGAGTTGGGAGGATCCCTTGAGCCAGGGAGGTGGGGGTTGCAGTGAGCCAAGATTGCACCACTGCACTCCAGACTGGGTGACAGAGTGAGACTCTGTCTCAAAAAAAAAAAAAAAAAAGTGAAGTCACATTGTCATTTATTTATTTATGTTCCAGACAGGGTGTCGCTATGTTGCCCAGGCTGGCCTCAAACCCCTGGGCTCAAGCGACCCTCCCATCTCAGCTTCCCAAGTAGCTGGGACTACAGATCCATGCCACCGCATCAACTCTTATTTTTAGATTAAAATTATAAATACATACATAAATGTTCTATTATTTTCTTCCTGCACCCCCAGCAGATCACCTTACATACCCTAGTTTGGAGACCACTGACCTAACCGGGATCCTCTCACCCCAGGAGCCCATCTCTGAAGAGCTTTCTGCTATCAGAAGCGCCCCAGCAGTTAGCCATTTCCCTGAAAATCAGGCAGCCAGGCCCTACAACTGGAAGAATTTCTGACAGAGCCGAAGAATCACATGTTCCAATTCAGACTTCTATTTTGGTATCTGCAACCGCCAGCCTCCCCATGCTTCCATGCCAAGTTGTGGGGGTGAGGGTGGGCTGAAGACTGTGCTGAAGCAAGGTGGGGTGGGCCCCATTGGGTGTGAATCTGTGGGACTCCCAAGGCCACACTCAGGCTGCATTCCTGAGGTCTGCAGGGGAGGGGCTGCGTTCTGGTCTAAGCATGGAGAAACAGCGGCCCCTGGTGGCCCTGACATGTAGTGCCTCAGAACCCCAGCTCCTTCCTTGACTGTTTGCTGAACTCGTTTTGATGCTCAAGAATGATGACGTAATTATTTATATAGATATGTGTTGGAAAGGCCTGGGGTGGTATCTGGGCTCATCTGTGTGATCTTGGGCAAATTAACTTCTCTGAGTCGCAGTGTCTTCAGCATTAAAATCGGATAATCAGACCTACATTTTAGGGTTGTTGCTAGAAGCAAATGAAAGGATAAATGAAAAGCAGTAAACAGTGGCCAGCACATAGGCAGGGTCTGTGCTATGTTGTGGTCATGGTGCTTGATGTTGATGCCTGCAGACACTGAAAGGCAACTGAAATATATTTCTAGGCACAGACCTGGAGAGAGAGTGAGAGGCTGTGGACAGGAACTCTCCTGTTCCTGTGCTAACACACACGGAGGAGCAGTGAACATGTCCTGGACGGATGTGGTGAGTATGAGCCTGTGTGTGTGCACAAGCACCCTCCCCATAGTAATGCAGAGTGCTCTGGAAGGTGCTCAGTATACACCCCCCAGGGAAGCAGTGTCACTTATTCTCCAGGCACATTGCAGAGCTAGACTCTGAGAAAGGATTGGAGTTTATTAATTTATACGATTACTTATTGATCACCTACTATGTGCAAAGCAAGATTAACAAAATTTAACAAACAACTATCACAAAACATTCAAACAGAGGCAAGTGTTAAACAACAGAGCTAGCCTAGGCTGGTGTTCTGAGGACTAAGAATTGTATTCCCCAAAGCCACCAGGACAGAATAATTGAAAATGCACAAAGCCAGACCCAGGCAGAGTAAGGATTTCTGTGCTCTGACGGCCTGTGGGAGGTGCATCACCACTCAGCTCTCTGGAACATGCTTGGGCCCACTCAGTCCAGATAAAGCCAGGACAAGGTGTGAGGTGAGCCCTCTGTGATCATCCCTGCTCATCACTAGGATTCCAGCCAACTAAAATGTGATTTTGTTAAAAGCTAGCAACCCCTGGGTGTTCCCCCAGATTTCTTCCATCCATACCTGCAGAACGGGATATGAGCCCTTCCTGGGTTTGGTGATGAAGAAAGAGAAGGTCTGGCGGCCCAGGAGAGGTATGCAAGATCTGCCAATCCCCAATAGGGCCCTTAGGGAACAATCAATTCTTCCACAATCCAGAAGAATGTACGTGTTTGCCCAGGTGAACTGAAAGATCAAAATACATGAAACATTTGTTGCTGTGCTTCCCAACCGCCCCTAAATTACAGACTTCTGACTTATGGATATCCATCTTCATACCCTTGAGGAGTGCCCTGACCTCACAGAGCCTATTACCTATATGCTGGGCAGGGTTAGCAAAATCAGAGGTGGAGAAGGCTGGGTCCTAAGGTCAGGGAAGGACTTCTGCCCAGTTGAGGCTTCTCCCTTCTCCTAATCTCCTTTCACCCTTGGATTCTTTTTCTCTCCTGTCCATTTCACCCATATTCACCCATCTAAGGGAATGGAGGACTTGCCTTTGGCCCACTGCTATCTCCACCAAGCACAAAACATCAATAATCCCTCTGCCTCCAGCACTGCCATTCAAGGTAGATGCAAAATTATTGCTGCTTCAATGTTTCTACTTTCTTGCAAACTTGAAAAACAACACTGCTACAGCCCTTTCTTTTCTTTTTTTTTTTTTGAGACAGAGTCTCGTTCTGTCACCCAAGCTGGAGTGCAGTGGTATGATCTCTGCTCACTGCAACCGTCACCTCCCTGGTTCAAGGAAGTCTCCTGCCTCAGCCTTCCGAGTAGCTGGCACTACAGGTGCGTGCCACTATGCACAGCTAATTTTTGTAGTTTTTGTAAAGATGGGGTTTCACCATTTTGGCCAGGCTGGTCTCGAACTCCTGATCTCAGGCAATCTGCCCGCCTCAGCTTCCCAAAGTGCTGGGATTACAGGCATGAGCCACCGCACCTGGCCCAGTCTTAAACTTTTCTGGAAAGGTCTTGTACAGCTGTTCAGCTTGGGGGTGAGTTGGGGTGGGAGACAAGCTGGGAACCACCCACCATGGAAAACGCTGTTTCTGTAGAGACATTCTGAGGTCAAACAACTGATTTCAAAAGCTCCAGCTCCCTAGATCCCTGTGGATCTGTTTTCCCTTTTCCTTTTCAGGGACCTGGAAACATTCCACCCTTTTCCTGACTCTCTTGTCTGCCTAACACTCTAATCAGTCTTTCTTGGCTCTGTCCTTGCACCTCAAGAAGAAGAGAAACAAAGGAAGGAGCCAGTCCATGGACAAGGGCTCTTCCAAATTCAAAAGTGTTTTTCAATTTCATTAGGAGGGTTTAGAAGGTACATAAAAACTAGCCAAAAATAAATAAAAAAATAAACAAGCAACTATTAACTCCAGGAAAAAATAAAAGGAGACATAATCATAATGGACTTTTGGACTCAACCATGAATTGAGCTCACATGTTTATCCAAAAAAAATAGTAACAATTTAACAAAAAGTTGGGACGTAACTATCACAGCAGGGTGCAGAAAATGACAGTGGGGACATGGTGGTGTTATCACTCAATCTTTGTCTTCCGTGATAGGAAGTCAAAAGATAACATCTAGAGTTGAGAAATATGGCAGTAAGTACCAGGAAAATAACAGTTTAAAAGTTTAGGGAGGTTGGGCACAGTAGCTCACGCCTGTAATCCCAGCACTTTGGCCAGCAGAGGGGGGTGGATCACCTGAGGTCAGGAGTTCGAGACCAGCCTGGCCAACATGGTAAACCCCCGTCTCTACTAAAAATATAAAAATTAGCCAGGTGTGGTGGCGCACGCATGTGGTCCCAGCTACTTGGGAGGCTGAGGCGGGAGAATTGCTTGAACTAAGGAAGCAGAGGTACAGTAAGCTAAGATAACACCACTGTACTCTGGCCTGGGCAACAGAGCAAGACTCTGTCTCAAAAAAAAAAAAAGTTTAGGGAGAGGAACAGGAATAAGAAATTGTGGGACAGTGTTATTTTTACTATAAATTATATCAGCTATATTTTGCTCATAAAACAATCCTCATGTACTACTTTGACTTTCAAAAATAATAATCTAGAATTTTTGAAAAGAGAGCCGAATGTCTGGGAGATAATGTTGAAAAATATCTCCTTTAAGGCAGAGTGTAAAGACTGAGAGATGGAAAACATAGGATAAAATAAAATAACATAGAGATAAATCTAGACCCAGATGTCTGGATCCAGGAGGGGAGGAAACAACTGAGGAAGTAACCAAAAGACATTTTCCTAAGGCAAAGAAAGACACAGATGATCAGAGAGAAGGATCCATTGAAGGTGAGAATATGAATAGGGAAGTCAAGAAAAATGAATAAACAAATAACAACACTGATGGCCAATAAACGTAGGGAAAAATAAAAGCCACACACACAGCTAAAAAAAAAAAAAAAAAAAAAAAAAAAAAAAAAAATGTGTATTGAAACACTAAAGTTTTCACCTCTCCAGATGGGCAAAACTTTGAAACCTTGAAAATACTCCATATCAATAAGTAAATGGAGAATCAGCACTTTGATCCTCTGTTATTGAGAATGCAATGGTGCAGAGTTTGCGCAAGGCAAATTGGCGAGAAAAAAAAAATCAGAATTCAAAATGCCCTTGCTCTTTATTCCAGCACTGTCATTATTAGGAATTCATCCCTTGCATAAACTCATTAAAGTATGTCAAGATATCTATAATTGATAGCAGCAGGTGGCAGACAAGTACCTAGGCAGATAAGGATGGATCCCCAGTAAAACCCCACCTCCAAGCCAAAGACAGTTTAAAGCCTGAAAGTCAAGCTACAAGTCAAATCCACAGACCAGATTGAGAACCTGTCACCCCGTTTGACGTGCTTTCCTGATTGATCGCTTCCCTTCACCTATTTGACATATACCTACCCTTTCCTAATTGGTTTTCTACACTGTTGTGCCCACCTTTGAGTGATATATTTGCTTTAATCTTTTTCGAATACTCACAAACCAATCAGCGCACATTCCCCATTCTGAGTCCATGAAAAGCTCTGGACCCAGCCACACGGGGAGAGAAACCACCTAACTGTGGGAGTGGGGGACCACCCTCTACATCCCCTCTCTGCTGAGAGCTGTTCTGTTGTTCAGTAAAGTTCTTCTCCACCCATTCTCACCCTTCAATTGCCCAGGCTGGTCTCAAACTCCTGGGCTCAAGCGATCCTTCCACCTCAGCCTCCCAAAGTGCTGGGATTGCAGGCATGAGCCACTACATCTGGCTTATTTTATACTTTAACAATGTTAATTGGAGTTATCTGACTGGTGGTATTGTGAGCCTTCTTTGTTCGCTTTGAAATATTTTTTGGTACTAAGCCAAATCAGTGTTTTGTTTTGTGTGTTGTTTTAAGGGAACCACTGAGGAAAATAAGGATGAGTAAAGAAATATCCTTATTAAATATTATACATTAAATATTATACATTTAAATGCACTTGGGTGGCCAGGCATGAGCCGGTCATCCCAGCACTTTGGGAGGCCAAGGTGGGCAGATCACCTGAGGTCAGGAGTTCTAGACCAGCCTGACCAACATGGAGAAACCCTGTCTCTACTAAAAACACAAAATTAGCCAGGCGTGGTGGAGCATGTCTGTAATCCCAGCTACTCGGGAGGCTGAGTGCAGGAGACTAGCTTGAACCCAGGAGACGGAGGTTGCGGTGAGCCGAGATGGCGCCATTGCACTCCAACTTGGGCAACAAGAGGGAAACTCCATCTCTAAATAAATAAATAAATAAATGTACTTGGGTAAAATTTCAGCACTTCAAGAATAAAGAGAAAATCATATAAGCTTCCAGAAAGAAAAAAATAGGTACATATAAAGAAATAAGTTTCAGCCTGACATCAGATTTTACACCAATTAGATGCTATGAGACAAAGAGCAGCATCTTCCAAGTTTTGAAGGAAAATTAATTTGAATCTGGAATTCTACAGTCAGTCGAATTACCACCCAAAGTAAAGACAAAATAAAGACATTTTCTGAAATTCAGGGAGTCACAAAATTTACTACTCATGCACTGCGGATGAAGAAATTACTCAAGAGGATGTCTCGCTGAAACAAAGTAATTCCAAAAAGAGTAAGTGAGGTTTTTATTTTTATTTTTATTTATTTATTTATTTTTTTGAGACGGAGTCTCGCTCTGTCGCCCAGGCTGGAGTGCAGTGGCCAGATCTCAGCTCACTGCAAGGTCCGCCTTCCGGGTTCACGCCATTCTCCTGGCTCAGCCTCACGAGTAGCTGGGACTACAGGCGCCCGCCACCTCGCCCGGCTAGTTTTTTTGTATTTTTTAGTAGAGACGGGGTTTCACCGGGTTAGCCAGGATGGTCTCGATCTCCTGACCTTGTGATCCGCCCGTCTCGGCCTCCCAAAGTGCTGGGATTACAGGCTTGAGCCACCGCGCCCGGCCGAGGTTTTTAAGAAATAGAATCTGAATGTGAGAAGAAATATAAACATGGAACAAAATGCGCTAGTTTATTAATTTACATTTTGATACATGGGACATTCTCCTTTGGCCTGCAGATACTTATAACTGAAGATCATTTTCTTCTTCAGAGCTGCAGCCATGCTACTTGATCCTGCAGCAAATAATTATACAATATAACATCATAATTGCATGTTACAATAATGTTATTTATGTGGGGTTTAATATCTTAGACCCAATCTGTAGACAAAACAAAAGGAACAGAACAGAATGTAAATATTACAAACATTGACAAAGTAAAGGGAAGAAAAGTGCTGACAGCCAGGGAGCTACATTCTGTAAATTCATTTAGCTGCAATTAGTACAGATGCTTCTCAATTTTTGATGGGGTTAACATCCTGATAGACCCATCCTAAGCCGAAAATACTATAAGTCAAAAAGTATTGAATACACTGAACCTACTGAACATCATAGCTCAGCCTAGCCTACCTTAAATGTGCTCAGACGCCTCACATTAGCCGGCAGTTGCACAACACGGTACACTGTAGAGCACCAGTTGTTTACCCTCCTGATCACATGGCTGACTGGGAGCTGCCCAGCATGGCAAGAGAGTACCATACAGCATATTGCTAACCCTGGAAAATATCAAAATTCAAAATCCAAAGTATGATTTCTACTGCCTACATATCACTTTCACACCATATAAAGTTGAAAAATTGTAAGAACGACTGTAAGGTGGAGACCATACACACGCATATCAAAATCCAGGCCTAGTTGATTAGATTTTAGGGTTCCATTCAATGCAAAATTGAGAAGAACCCAGGCCCCAGTAGAAAGGAAGTGGCTCTAGTGATGTATGGGAGCTATGTCTTACTGCTTCTTAGAGCCCAGTGCCTTCATCGCTTCTCAACCATTCCTACTGTGGTTAGTTTCTAGCTAACAACACGATGTTAGCTTGAAACAACATCCTGTTGTTAGCTTGAAATTAACCATACTTGGAATATTTACACAATATATACATCAGGGCTTTTTG
The DNA here is from genome assembly GCF_024542745.1 of Macaca thibetana thibetana. Taxonomy (NCBI): domain Eukaryota; kingdom Metazoa; phylum Chordata; class Mammalia; order Primates; family Cercopithecidae; genus Macaca; species Macaca thibetana. The sequence continues at coordinate 36,923,925 of NC_065579.1, read as the reverse complement.
TTTCTCCTCCCATAGAGGAGCCAGTTGTTCAATACTTGCCCGCATGGTCCTGGGAAAGTCAGACCTGAAGAACGGAAGAATTGTGTGGAGATGAAGGTGGTGGAAGCTGGTGATGAGCCCCTCAGGCCTAGATGGGTTGTGGGGAAGCTAGTGGCATTCTTAGATAGGGAAATCTGCTAAGACAGGAGTCAGCAAACTGTTTCTTTTCTTTTCTTTCTTTCTTTTTTTTTCTTTTTTGAGACGGAGTCTGTCGCCCAGGCTGGAATGCAGTGACCCGATCTCGGCTCACTACAAGCTCCACCTCCCGGGTTCACACCATTCTCCTGCCTCAGCTTCCCCAGTAGCTGGGACTACAGGCACCCGCCACCGTGCCCAGCAAATTTTTTTCTATTTTTAGTAGAGACGGGGTTTCACCATGTTAGCCAGGATGGTGTCGATCTCCTGATATCGTGCTCCTCCCGCCTCGGCCTCCCAATGTGTTGGGATTACAGGCGTTAAGCCACCCCGCCCGGCCAGCAAACTTTTTCTTAAAGTGCCAAATAGTAAATATCTCACAACTACCCAATTCTGCTGTTACAGCTCAAAAGCAGCCATATACAATACTAAATGAAGGAGTATGGCTGTGTTCCAATAACACTTTATCTACAACACAGGTAGCCAGCCCATAATTTGCCAACTCCTGGTCTAAGACAAACTCTACAGGAGGACACTTCAGATATGGCATAGAAATGGGCTCTGCAGTCACACTTGGAGGCAGCTTCATAGCAGGATATTTGAGGCAGAGGTCCCATTCCTGGCTCCCCATGGCCTCCAAGTGGCTTGAGGGGGATCCAGAATTTCCTATGTCCCATGCAAGAGGACACAAAGGTGCTTTATCAGATATGATTAGCTTTGCCTTTATAGTAGCCTAAAAACACACAGTTTAATAGTGGCTTAGAAAGTACACATAGATGGATTTTCTCATGTAAAATCCTGGAGGCGGCCCATCCAGGGCTGGTGAAGTGTGAGAGACCCTTGCATGTCTGAGCTTTCCTCTCCGCCATTCTTAAGTGTGGCCTTCGTCCACATGGTCCAAGCTGGCTGCTGTGCTGCCATTATGTCCACCACATCCAGCCCTCAGGGAGAGATGAGCAGAGGAAGGCACCCCTTTCCACCTCTTATTAAAGACCCTTCGGCTGGGCGCGGTGGCTCACACCTGTAATCCCAGCATTTTGGGAGGCTGAGGCTGGTGGATCACGATGTTAGGGGATCGAGACCATCCTGGCTAACATGGTGAAACCCCGTCTCTACTAAAGATACAAAAAATTAGCCGGGTATGGTGGCGGGCCCCTGTAGTCCCAGCTACTCGGGAGGCTGAGGCAGGAGAATGGTGTGAACCCAGGAGGTGGAGGTTGCAGTGAGCCAAGATTGTGCCACTGTACTCCAGCCTGGGCGACACAGCAAGACTCCATCTCAAAAAAAAAAAAAAAAAAAAAAAAAGACCCTTCCCAGAAACTGTACACATTTATCTACTTAAGTCCCATTGGTTAAAACTTAGTCAGCTGACAATACCCAGCTGGAAAAGAAGTGGGAATATGTAGTCTTCAGCTACAAATTGGGTGTTAATTGGAAGGACAGCTACCGAAGGACAACTGTCTCTGTTGCTGAGAGGGCCTATGGAGTGGCGGAGTCCCAGGGATGGCCAGAAGTGCCCACTTGCAGGGACTTTCTGCTCCAGCAGAGGAGCCAGTGCACAGGACCAGCTTCATGGACCTGGGAGATTGCATAGGCCCCAGGCTCAGAAGGGCCCACACTTGGTTTTAGTAAGTAAAATTCCTACTAATGATATAAAATTGTATTTTTTCTTTACTTAGAATGACATTAAACAGCAAATAGAAAACACAAAAGGCTAGGCACAGTGGCTCACACCTGTAATCCCAGCACATTGAGAAGCCGGGGTGGGCGGATCACTGGAGGTCAGGAGTTTGAGACCAGTGTGGCCAACATGATGAAACCCCCTCTCTTCTAAAAATACAAAAATTAGCCGGGCGTGGTGGTGAGCACCTGTAATCCCAGCTACTCGGGAGGCTGAGGCAGGAGAATGGCTTGAACCCAGGAGGCGGAGGTTGTAGTGAACCAATATCATGCCACTGCACTCCAGCCTTCAGGAGGTGACAGTGAGACTCCATCTCAACAACTAAAAAAAAAAAAAACACCACAACAAATCAAGAGAGAAACACCAGAAGAAAGGAAAATGTTTTATATTTTAGGGTCTTTAGTAGTACTTTTTTCCTGCCTTTTGAACGAGAAATTCTACATTTTTATTTTGCATAGGGCCCTGCAAATGATGTAGCCAACTTGGCAGCACATTATCCCAGGATGCCACATGGAACAGTCATACCTCTCAGGTTCACTGCCAGGAGCAGATGCCCGTCTCTTCAGTGAGCACAGCAAAGGGCCAGAGGACCCAGGTAAATGAAGGCCCCCCACCCACCACTGAGCTTCAGGGATACAGTAACGGCCCTCATTTACCCAGACACACAGAAGGCATCCTGGGGAGAAGAAGGGAGATCAGAGCTCAGAAAGACAGAACTTGGAGACACTGAATTTTCTGAGTCTATGGAAAGCAGCCACATGAGGGAGTTTAACTCCAAAAGATCTGAGTATTCAGTCTGAAAGGAGACTGCAAGCAGAAGAGATGTGTGTACTGTTCAAGGCAAACCTTGGCTTCCCCGGTCCACAGTAGTGTAGGGCTGGTAAAGAAGATCCTAATCTTTCTGGCAGGTCGGAATGGGGCATGCACATTTGCACACCTGCTATCCTTGGATCCAAAGCACTTTGTCTGAAATATCATTCTTCCTGTTCCTGCTTCCCTCATTCCATCCCTCCTCCTGTAACGCTTGGGCATCTGGCTAACTTCTCACCTTTCTACATTTAGTTCAGGCTCTCTTCTCCCAGGAAACCTTCCCTTTCACTTTCCCCTCCTCTAAGTACTCACTGCAACTGGCACACACCCAGTTTCAGAGGTGAAGTTTGAGGGACAGCAGGCATTGCACTGGCCATGGAGTCACAGGCCTGGAGTGGAGGACTTCCTGCTTCACATTTATCCTTGGAGCTTGTTGCACCATGTGGAAAGTGGGGGCAATAATACCAGACTCACCTACCTTGCAAAATTATTTTAAATTTTGTTTTTGAGTAAGTACTATACACACACAGTCCACAATTCTATGGGTATATAAGGGTACACAGTGAAAAATAGCTCTCCTTCTCTCTTCCCTCCTCCAGGCTCCCAGCTGGCTTCCCCAAAGACAATCCCTGTTATGAGTTTCTTTGCCTTCCTTTCTTCATAAATACTCCATGTGTTTTAAAGCAAATAGATTTTATATCATCACCTATGTAGTATTCCAGGGGAGAATGCATAACCTGAATCTAACCATGAGGAAGTATCAGAAAAACCCAAGATGAGGAATATTCTATTTTTTAAAGCATGTGTTGAAGGGATAATGGTATTATCTGAAAGCATCAATCGATATCATGAAAGACAAAGAAAGGCTGTGGATGTGTTCTAGAATTAAGGGACATGGTAGATTAAAGTATTGCATCCATGTTAAATTTATCAAAGTTGAAGTGGGGGGGGGCACATAAAAAAAATTTACCAAAGTTGATAAGTCTACTATGGTTGTATAAGGACTATCCTTTTTGTTTGTCTGTTTTTGTCTTTCTTTTTAAAAAATAAATACTGACTTATTTAGAGGTAAAGGGCCCTGATGTATATAACTTACCCTCGTGTCATTTAAGAAAAAATGTGTGTGTGTTTGTGTGTGTCTGTGTGTTTGTACATTGGAAGAGGAAGAAGGACACAAAAGAGAAAGCAAATGGGGCAAAATGTTAACAATAGGTGAATATGGACAAAGGGTTGATGAGCATTCTTGTACTACTTTTATTTTTGCAAGTCATGTTTAAGATTATTTCCAGGAAAAAAAGTTAAGTCTTCTTTATTCACAGATTCTACATTTGCAAATTCGCCTGATCACTAAAGTTTATTTGTAACCTTAAAACCAGTACTCATTGCCATTTGCAAACATGTGTAGAGCTGGAAAAAAATTTGAGTCACCCAATGTACATGTTGCCAACTGAGGTCTAACCAGGCAATACTCTGCCTTCTTGGTTTGACTCTCATACTATAAACAACTATCCTTTCTGTGGTCTGTTTAGCACCATGTTTTGACATTTTTGTGCTTTTTATTGATTATTTTGCTGTTTAAGTTGGTCCCCAAGCATAGTGCTGAAATGTTGTCTAGCATTCCTAAGCAGAAGAAGGCTGTGATGTGCCTTAGGAGAAAATTTATGTGTTAGATGAGCTTCACTCAGGCATGAGTTGTGGTGCTGCTGGCCATGAGTTCAATGTTGGCAATGAGTTTAAACATATTGTCAACGAATCAATATATTTTAATATTTGTTAAATGAATAATATATTATATATTAAATGTATTGGATAAACAATGCATGCATAAAATATGGTTATGTATTGATGGGTTTACAAAAGTGTTGTGACCACAGGGTCATAGAAACCTAACGCTGTATTTCTGTCAGGAGCAAATGTTTCATTATTCACCCATTCAGTGTTTTCAGTAGCTTTTAGACTATAACTATTGCAAATAAGGAGAATTGAGTATTTATATACACGCATTTCCTGTACAAATGATAGTATACAGGACACACTGCTCTGTACCTTATATTTTTAAAACACTATTTCTTAGAGATCATGCTGTTAGGTTATATTCATTCTTTTGAACAGATACCTGGTATTCCCCATATGTGTGTCATCTAATTGGTCTAACCAGTCCTCTAGTGATAGACACTTAGGCTTTCTGTTTTGGTTTTCATTTTTTTAACATTGCAGGGGCCGGGCATGGTGGCTCAGGCCTGTAATCCCAGCACTTCGGGAGGCGAAGGTGGGCGGATCACCAGGTCAGGAATTCCAGACCAGCCTGACCAATATGGTGAAACCCCGTCTCTACTACAAATACAAAAAATTAGCTGGGTGTTATGGCACGTGCCTGTAATCCCAGCTACTCGGGAGGCTGAGACAGGAGAATCGCTTGACCCGGGGAGGCGGAGATTGCAGTGAGCCAAGATCACTCCACTGCACTCCAGCCTGGGCTACGGAGCGAGACTCCGTCTCAAAAATAAATAAAATATAATAAAATTGCATATTAGCAAAGTTATTTTTTTCTATTTTCATTTGGTTATGATTTTTTTGAGGAGATATATATATTTCTTTATCCATTCATCTGTTGATGGACACTTAGGTTGCTTCCAAATTTTGCCTGTTGTGAATAGTGCTGCAATAAACTTGGGAGTCCAGATATCTCTCCAGCATACTGATTTCATTTCCTTTGGATATATACCCAGTAATGGGATTGCTGGATCAGATAGTAATTATATTTTTAAGTTTTGAGGAACCTCCATACTGTTTTCCATAATGGCCACACTTATTTACATTCCCACCATCTGTGAGCAAGTGTTCCCTTTACTCCACATCCTCCCCAACCCTTGCTATCTTTTTTCCTTTTCATAATAGCCAGTTTAACTGGTGTGAAGTGATATCTCATTGTGGTTTTGATTTGCATTTCTCTGATGATTAGTGATGTTGAGCATTTTTTTCATATACATGTTGGCCATTTGTATGTCTTCTTTTGAGAAATGTCTACTCAAATCCTTTGCTCATTTGTTTTCTTACTGAGTTATTTGAGTTCCTTATATATTTTGGATATTAACCTCTTATTAGATGTATAGTTTGCAAATATTGTCTCCCATTCTGTAGATTGTTTCTTCACTCTGCTGGTTGTTTCCTTGGCTGTGCAGAAGCTTTTTAGTTTGGTGTAATCTCATGTGTCTGTTCTTGCTGTTGTTGCCTATGCTTTGGAGTTATATCCAAAAAATCATTGCCCAGACCAATGTCATGGAGCTCCTCCTGTATGTTTTCTTCAGTAGTTTTACTGTTTCAGGTCTTATATTTAAGTCTTTAATCCATTTTGAGTTGATTTTTGCATATGGTTTGAGATTCTTCTCTTTGTAGATATGTAGTTGCCCTAACACTATTTACTAAAGAGACTGCCCTTTCCCCATTGTTTGATCTTTGTCAAAAATCAATTAATCATAAATGTGTAGATTTGTTTCCAGGCTCATTGGTCTATGTGTCTGTTTTTATGCCAATACCATGCCGTTTTGATTACTATAGCTTTGTAGTATATTTTGAAGTCAGGCTTCCAGCCTTGCTCTTTTAGTTCAAGATTACTTTGGCTATTTGGGGTCTTTTGTGGTTCTACACAAATTTTAGAATTTTTTTTCTATTTCTGTGAAAAATGTCATTGGAATTTTTGTAGGGATCGCATTGAATCTATGGATCTTTTTGGACATTTTAACAATATTAATTCTTCCAATCCATGAACACAAGATAACTTTACATTTATTGGTGTCTTCAATTTCTTTCATTATTTTATAGTTTTTGGTGTGCAAGTGTTTTATCTCCTTGGTTAAATTGATTCCTAAATATTTTTTGTACCCATCGTAAATGAGATTTTTTTTTTTTGATATCTCTTTTTTTGGATAGTTTATTGTTAGTGTATTAAAATACTACTGATTTTCGTATGTTGCTTTTATATCCTGCAACTTTACTGAATTTAGTTATTAGTTCTAACAGTTATTTTGGTGGAATAGTTAGGGTTTTCTATATAAGAAATTTGGATTTTATCTTTCCAAAATGTATACCTTGGTCCTGTCAAGTCTTACTTAAAGTATTTCCATAGCATCCCCTTGCACTTGGGATGAAAATTAAAATCCTTTTTTTTTTTTTTTTTTTTTTTTTTTTTTTTTTTTTTTTGAGACGGAGTCTCACGCTGTTGCCCAGGCTGGAGTGCAGTGGCGCGATCTCGGCTCACTGCAAGCTCCGCCTCCCGGGTTCCCGCCATTCTCCTGCCTCAGCCTCCTGAGTAGCTGGGACTACAGGCGCCCGCCACCGCGCCCGGCTAATTTTTTGTATTTTTAGTAGAGACGGGGTTTCACTGTGGTCTCGATCTCCTGACCTTGTGATCCGCCCGCCTCGGCCTCCCAAAGTGCTGGGATTACAGGCTTGAGCCACCGCGCCCGGCCAAAATCCTTAATATGACCTGCCAGACACTCTCGCATAGCTTTCTCCCTTCTGTTCCCTATTCAGCCCCTGGTATCATCTACCCTCCCTCCTGCCACAGGACATTTGCACATGCTTTACTTCTGGAACATCTTCCTCATCCCTCATCCTTAACCTGGTTACCTCTTTCTTCCAATGTTGACTTCACAGTCCATATTTTGCTCACCAGTGTATCCTTGGCCTAGTCTAGAACCTGCTATTTAAAAAGTGCTTAATACATTTTTGCAAAACAATTGAATGAATGAGGCAGGAGGCATTCAGAGAGGGAAGTCAGCTGGTAAGGATTATGTTTTTGTGGGTCTCTTTTGACCAAACACTTGGTTTTAAACTCTTCATGGAATAAAACTATACAGCTGTTTTATCTTCTCCTTTCAGGTTCTCAGATCTTTAGCACTAAAGGGGTGTTTGTTTGACTTAGACAAGTGATAATGATGGGAAATCAAACAAGTTCTCCAAAGTAACCCTGAGAAGGTTGCCAGAACTTTCTGCACCAGTCTCTCATGCTTGGAAAGGGGGTGATAATGTCTAAATCTGGCTCGTGAGCAACACACCTGCTGGTACTTAGCACATTCCTACAGGAGCTCCTACCTCTCTTCAATTCCAGCAACCTATAAGATGTTGATTCTACTCTCTAAGAATTTTCAGCACATTGGCTCAAAACAAAAGATCTAAATGCAAAGATCCAGTCACAAGTTACCATTCCCTCAACAGGCTCTCTCTTACTCTTCCTCCAGCCAGGAGATGTCTGCTGGCATCCAGCTAGAGGGGAAGACAACAAAAAGAAAATGTCACAGCCGAAGTTTTTACTGCTACATCCCAGAGTCCGAGCCCTATGTCCCTGAGTGAGTAGAAGTGGAGCTCTGTCTGCACTGTCACCTGACCTTGGGCATTTTTCTACCTTTGAGTGACTAATTCTATTCTCAAGTATTCTCTAACATGATATGAAACTTGTGGTGTAACCCACATCCTTCTCATATGCCAGAAGGTCTACACTCACATCCTCCCCGTTGACCACCACCCCTTTCCTCTATTTTTGGTGGTAAAATGAATCAAACTGGCTCACACAAAAGGCTTGAGAGAGAGATTACACACTTGATCTCATATATCCAAAATTCAGCCATTTCTTGCCACCTGCTGTCTACCTCCCTGGTCTGAACTGTCTTCATCTCTCACCTGGTTTATTGCAATATCCCCAGCTGATCTTCCTGCTTTCACCTTTATGCCCTCAATCTTTCTCTAGATACAAGTTGCCAGTAAAATCCAGAACACTCAGTTAAATTTGCATTTTAGATAAACAATGAATACTTTTTAGTATAAATATGTCACAAATATTGCACAGGCTATACTTATACTAAAAGAAGTATGCATTTATCTGAAATTCAAATTTAACTCAACACCATGTAGCTTTATTTGCTGGCTCTGGCAACCCTATTCTTCAGCAACCAGAGTTATTCTTTTAAAACACAAATTAGGTCGGGCACAGTGGCTCACTCCTGTAATCCCGACACTTTGGGAGGCCAAGGTGGTTGCATCACCTGAGGTCAGAGGTTCGAGACCAGCCTGGCCAACATGGTGAAACTCCATCTCTACTAAAAACACAAAAATTAGCCAGGTGTGGTAGTGGGCGCCTGTAATCCCAGCTACTTGAGAGGTTGAGGCAGGAGAATTGCTTGAACCCAGGAGGCAGAGATTGCAGTGAGCCGAGATTGCACCACTGCACTCCAGCCTGGGGGATAGAGCAAAACTCAGTCTCACTAAATAAATAAATAAACAAAATGAAATAAAATACAAATTAGCTCATATCATTCCTCTGCTCAAAATCTGCCAATAGCTTCCCATCTTTGCTCAAAGTGCTGATAAAGCCAAAGTCCTTCCAGAGATCTGCCTTCCTCAGTGCCTCTAGGCTCTCATCTCCTACTACGCTCCCCCTGGTCCACTCAATCCAGCCACCCTGGCTTCCTGTCACTCCCGGCACTGTTCCCAGAGAACCACATTACTAGCTCCTTCTCCTTCTGCAGGTCTTGCTCAGACAATATTACTTTCTCAGGAAGGCCTTCCCTGAAAGCTTTTTAAAAACTGCAGCTACCCTATCTTCTATCCCCTCTCCCTGCTTTTACTCCATAACATGTGTGCCACCTTCTAGCATAACACATTATACATACGGATTGGTTTGCTGTCTGTCTTTCCACTAAAAAGTATGCAAAGTACGGTCCATGAGGGCAGGTACTATGTTTTGTTCAAGCTGAATCTCCAGCATCAGACCCTTCTTGGCACATGGCAGATGCTCAATAGATATTTGTTGAGGCCAGGCGCAGTGGCTCATGCCTGTAATCCCAGAACTTTGGGAAGCCAAGGCAGGTGGATCATAAAGTCAGGAGTTCAAGACCAGCCTGGCTAACATAGTGAAACACCATCTCTACTAAAAATACAAAAATTAGCCGGGTGTGGTGGCGCATGCCTGTAGTCCCAGCTATTTGGGAGGCTGAGGCAGGAGAATCACTTGAACCTGGGAGGCGGAGGTTGCAGTGAGCTGAGACCACACCATTGCACTCCAGCCTGGGTAGCAGAGTGAGACTCCATCTCAAAAAAAAAAAAAAAATATATATATATATATATATATATATTTATATTTATATTTATATTCATTGAAATATTTTTTGAACCAATGATGAAACCCAGGACAGGAAGGAAAGCCAGGGAAGTTCAGAAACAAGAGCGGGTTTTGCTTTTGTTTTTCTTCCTTGGCAGCCTTGCTCTAATCTTTCTCCACTTACTCTTCTTGCTCAAGGCCCCATTTGGCCACCATCCCAGGCCTCACTAGGGCTTTTCAGGGGTGCTTTCAAAGACAGTAGTAATCTGATGGGCTCAGCTCCATCTCTTTTCCATCTCTCCCCACCTTTTTCTTCTTCCTCCCTCTCTCCCCATCTCTTTTTCTACTAGTGTTTTAAGTTTTTTAAATAAAAGGGTAATATTTCTAAAAATATAACTTTAGTTTCTTAATAGGCCAAGACTGAAAGAGGGGTAATTTGGGAGGACTCTGACAGCCAAGAGCAAATGCCACTAAACATCTGCTGTCTGTCCCTTCCCAGGCTTATGTTCCCTGCAGAGAATCACCAGTTCAATAGCATGTATTAGTCGGGAGAAGAGAGGATAGGCTTTGCTTTGGTAGCAGACAGCCCTCAAATCTGTCACATAAAACAGAACTTTATTCTTGCTCATGCCACATTTCCAAAATGAATTGGGAAGGGCTCTGCAATTCAGTGTCTCAGAGATCCAGCCTGATGGAGGCTTTTCTGAAGTGCGTTTGCATCATCTGGTCACCACTTCAGAGCAGGAAAAGAGAAAGATGAAAGGACACACACTGGTTCTTAAAGGCATCAGGCCAGAAATGAAGGCTGTCACTTTCACTCACAGTTCATTGACCAGAATCAGTCACATGGCTCCACACAGTTTCCAGAGGCCTAGGAGAGGTGGAGGGCATATAGTTATTTTGTAAAAACTTAATGTCTATTCCCAGGCACAATTTTGGGGAAGGAGTGAGAAGACATATTTTCCCCAAAGGCGAGGGGTCTGTTCAGAGATAGATGATTATCTACTCACCCGTTCCACCTCCCAGAGCTTGCAGAACTCAAATGAGGCCTGGCTTACACAAGATGAAGAGATCAAATATAAGCCAGCTCCAAGCACCTGACCAGGCCAAACGGCAGGATGATTTCCTGGGAAAGGCAGGCATCAATTTTGCCTCCCTCTCCACTCCCTGATCCCAGACCTGCTAGAAGCATTGAGGACCTGCAGCCAGACCATTAAGAACCCTCTGAGATATCAGTAACACTCAATGACATCACCAAGAATAATTTCTTCCTTCTTTGAGATTATTTCCCTAGGATAAATTCCCAGATGTGGAATAACTGGCTCAAAGTATAACAATATTTGTATGGCTTTTAAATCAAGTTGACCAAGTGCTTTCCGAGATTTGCATAGTGAATAAGCACTGTCTATCATATCTGTCCCTTGCATTGTCACCAAGATTAAGAGTGATTATTTTAGATTTTGCCATTCTGATGAGCAAAAATCATATGTTTTCTTTGTTTTAATTTGTATTTATGTGATTACAGCAGGCTGTAATCTTTTGCCACATTTGTTTATAACAATGTTTCCACTTGTATAATTTGTGAGCACTGATGCTGGCTTACTTACTCAAGCCTTAATTTCATTTTGTTTTGTTTTGTTTCTTTTTTTTGAGATGGAGCCTCGCTCTGTCACCCAGGCTGGAGCGCAGTGGCGCGATCTTGGCTCACTGCAAGTTCCACCTCCCAGGGTCACGCCATTCTCCTGCCTCAGCCTCCCGAGTAGCTGGGACTACAGGTACCCGCCACCATGCCCGGCTAATTGTTTTGCATTTTTTAGTAGAGACGGGGTTTCACCATGTTAGCCAGGAAGGTCTCGATCTCTTGACCTCGTGATCCGCCCGTCTCGGCCTCCCAAAGCGCTGGGATTACAGGTGTGAGCCACAGCGCCTGGCAGCCTTAATTTCTTAAACCAATTTTTATAAATTCTTTATGTAACAAAGATGTTAGTTTTCTGTCTGTGGTAACAGCAGCCTTTTGTCTCCACCTCACCACCCTCATTCTGGTCTCTTTGCTTTTTCATTTTGGTTATTTTATTTCCATCGTTTTCGTTGTAGTGAAGAAGTTTTAAATTTGTATTTACTCAAATTCGTCAGTCTTTTCTTTTGTGGTTTCTTCCTTTTTTCTTTTGTTTTCCTTTCTTTTTGGTTTTTACTTCAGAGTTTACAAATATATTTCCTGTCCTGAAATTTGATTAATATTTGCTTCTATTTTCTTCCCTTTGTCTTCTATAATTTGTTTTTTGACATTTAAATCTGCAATCCAAATGAAACTTAGTTTGGAATTATGGCATTTATTTTTCCAAAAAGTAGGAAGTGTAAGACTTCCTGCAATTCCTTAAGCCAAATAAATAAACAAATAAAAGTAAAGTTTGTCCAAAAGTATCTTGGGGCATGTGAGGATTGGGGTGGGCCTGAAATATAATTTTTGTTTAGTTCTCTTGAACCCTTAGTGTTTCTAAAGAATAGACAGGGTTGGAAATGGCCCATCTGAATAATCTCTTTTCCATCAGGTCCTCTTCAGAGGACACAGAATGAAGTCCACCTGCTAAAATCTTTATTTTATTTTTGAAACGGGATCTGGTGCTGTTATCCAGGCTGGAGTGCAATGGCGCAATCTCAGCTCACTGCAACCTCCGCCTCCTGGGTTCAAGGAATTCTTGTACCTCAACTTCCCAAGTAGCTGGGAGTACAGGCGTGCATCACCATGCCTGGCTAATTTTTTTATTTTTAGTAGAGACAGGGTTTTGCCATGTTGCCCAGGCTGGTCTCGAACTCCTGACCTCAGGTGATCCACCAGCCTAGGCCTCCCAAAGTGATGGGATTATAGGCATGAGCCACCACACTGGCCCTTCTTTTTTTGTTGTTGTTTTGTTTTGTTTTGGTTTGGTTTTGGTTTTTGTTTTTTTGAGTGTGACATCTACAGGGTTGATAGTTGTTGGAGGGGATGGGGGGTGGTTAGGGCAGGTGCCTTTGTTTCCGGATTCATGAGGTTTTCTTTTTCTTGAGCTGTCTATAACAGTGAATGGCGGTTTATGTTACAGACCAATACTGTGATTGGCATCGTCAGGTACATTCAGTTTTCTGCATTGAGAAGGTTATGTAGCTGCAGTCCACAGGAAACCCTTTTAAAATGAAGACTGAGTAGGGGATGGACCCAAGAGGTGTATAGGGGCCACGTAGTTCATTACAAAGAACAAACACTCACTTTGTATTTTTTTGTCTGTTTGGTTTTTTGTTTGTTTGTTTATTTTTGGTTTTTTTGTTTTTTTGTTTTTTGAGACAGAGTCTCGCACTGTCACCCAGGCTAGAGGGCAATGGCGTGGTCTCGGCTCACTGCAACCTCCACCTCCCAGGTTAAAACTATTCTCTTGCCTCAGCCTCCCAAGTATCTGGAATTATAGGCACACGCCACCATGTCCAGCTAATTTTTGTATTTTTAGTAGAGACGGGGTTTCACTATGCTGGCCATGCTGGTCTCGAACTCTTGACCTCGTGATCTACCTGCCTCAGCCTCTCAAAGTTCTGGGATTACAGGTGTGAGCCACTGTACCTGGCCTGTCTGTTTAAGTGAAGGTGGAGAGATGGCTCACTGCTAATATATAGAGAATGCTAATACATATTTTCAGTCACTCAATACAAATTTTACTCTAAAAGTAGTCATGAGATATGGGGAGTCGTGGTGGCACAAGCCTATAGTCCCAGTTACTTGGGAGGCTGAGGTGGGAGAAAAAGGAAAATGAATTAAATGTAAAATGATGTTCAGGCATTATATTTATTTTATTAGATGTAATAAGGGAATTTTGGTTGCTTTTTTGTTATTCTTATCTGTAGAGATATATACTGAAAAATGTATGAATAAAATAAAACTAAGTGATCTTAGAATTTGGTTTGCTCATCAGGAAGCTTTTTGCACTTTGACTTTTTAGTACATTGCATTAAAATATTGCTTATCTTGATTACTGAGTATTTTGGGAACCCCCTTAAGTTTTGCATCTGAGGCAAGTGCTGTTCTCAACTCACCCTAGTCCTGGCCTTTGGGAGATGGAACGTCAACAAGCAGTCAAGAGGTAGACAATGCAATTACAGAACGGTATGAATGCCATAAAGGCAAAGTGTGGTAGAGAATCATGAGGGAGTGAGAAGAGAGACTGGGAGAAGGTGTGGGCATGACTGTATGTGTCTGTGCATGTTGTTAGGTGGTGTGCAGTGGGAAGTCAGGGGCAAGCACTCCACAGAGAGGATGGAGTTGGAGAAGTCGGGGAGTGGGAGGAATTAAGGATATGTTTTCTGGATAGAAAAGATGGGACTTGCTAATGGATTAGAAAAAGAAGGAGAGCCAAAAGGGAAGAGACTGAATGTGTCTATAGTAATGGCAAACAGTACATTTATCAAGGTCACGAACAGTGAGGAGAAACAGGATTCAAGGGAAACCAAGTTTGACTTTGAACCATATTAAGCTTCACCTACTTATTGAGGACACAAGTAGAGTTGTCACCAAGGCATTCCTGAAGGCAAATGTGGAGCTCTGGTAGAAGGAGTTGAGCAAGAGATACAAATTTGGATGAGGTCACTTACGGAGACAATATAGACAGACAAATGGAGAGGCCACAGAGCTGAGCTTCGAGGCTAATCAATACTTATAGGTCAGGTAAGAAGGAGAAACCAGCAAATGAGGCTGAGGAGTAGCCATCATTGAGGTAGGAGGAATATCAGAAGAATTCTAGAAGAACTGTATGAAAGGCTGCTGAGAAGTGAGGTAAGCTGAAAAAAGAGAAGTAACCATTAGATACGGTAGCAGGCAGGTTCTTGGTGACTGAGACATGGTCAGTGCTATGATTGGAACGTGTCCACCAAAGGCCAGGAGTTAGAAACTTGATCCCCAGTAGAGCAGTGTTGAGAGGTGGAATTTTTAAGAGGTGATAAAGGTATGAGAACAAAGTTCTCATGAATGAATGAATTAATGTCATTATCCCAGGAGTGGGCTTGTTATAAAAGCAGGTTTTGCTCTCTCTTGCCTCTCTCTTGTTCTTGTTCTTGTTCTTGTTCTCACCCTCTCTTCACCCTCTACCTTCCACCATGGGATGTGCAGCAAGAAGGCCCAGATGCAGGCCCTTGAACCCTGGACTTCCCAGCCTCCAGAACTGTAAAAATAAATCTGTCTTCTTTATAAATTACCCTGTTCAGGTATTCTGCTATAGCAACACAAAACAAACTAAGACAGGCAGTGCAATGAGCAGGGAGATGGAAGCCATTGTAATGGATTAGCAAATGAATGTGAGAGGCGAAGAAATGAAAACAGTGAATTTCATAATGCATTTGAGAAATTCTTCGAGGATGTAGAATAAAGAGATGGCTGAGAAGAATCCACACCCCTCACGTCCACTATCTGTGTACAATATTTTTAATTGAGTCCAGCTGTGGTTCAGGAAGCTGTGAAAATTGTGAAAATTGAGCTCATGAGCACAGGTTACTTTGCTGAAGACTACAAAGAAGGAAGTAATTTGTCTTACATTTTTCATTTTTAAAAAATGTATTATCTTTTAACCAGCTAAACAACGGCAGAGGAGAGCATTAGCTAAAAATGTTAAGTCTAAATTAAGGGTTGAGTTTTTTTGTTTGTTGGCTTTTTTATAATTTTTTTTTTTAGATGGAGTCTCGCTATGTTGCCCAGGCTGGAGTGCAGTGGTGCCATCTCGGTTCACTACAAGCTCCGCCTTCCGAGTTCACGCCATTATCCTGCCTCAGCCTCCCAAGTAGCTGGGACCACAGGCACCTGCCACCAAGCCCGGCTAATTTTTTGTATTTTTAGTAGAGACGGGGTTTCACCGTGTTAGCCAGGATGGTCTCCATCTCCTGACCTCATGATCCACCCGCCTCAGCCTCCCAAAGTGCTGGGATTACAGGCATTGAGCCACCACACCCGGCCTATTTTTAATTTTTATGGGTACAAAATAGGCATATATATTTATGGGGTACATGAAATGTTTTGATACAGGATGGAAATTTTTTTTTGCAATTGTAGACAAAATGTTAACATCTTTAATCATAAATGAACTCTTCAGAAATCAGTACAAAGAGACTAACATTACAAGGGAAGTGAAAATAAAAGGAACAGAGGAAAATGGAATAGCACAAATGAGTTACAAGGCTATATGAAGATGATGTAGCTAACATTAATAGCTGAGAAAGCAATGTCATTATAAATTACATTATTTATCCTTACAAATATTGATTATCTGATGTTTGTACAGCTTTAGGAAATGAAGAATTCTCAAATACTGGGGAAACTTACTCTAGTCATGGGGAGTTTACTCAAAAATGTAGATTTTTCCATAAACTTGGCCCCAGCAGTTCCAAACCATAGTAATCACTCCAACGAAGTAATTAGATACACACCCACACACATACACATACATGTTTACTACAGAGAAAATGTGTAAGTAATATATCATCCCCCAAAAACTACTTATGTATCAACTGGCTTATAAAAAATTGGCTGGGGGGGGGAATATTTTGATACAGGATGGATGGATATTACTCATATAATGAGTAATAATCACACCAGAGTAAATGGGGTATCCGTCACCTCAAGCATTTGTCATTTATGTTACAAACATTCCAATTATACTCTTTTAGTTATTTTTAAATGTACAATAAATTATTGTTGACCCTAGTCACTCTGTTGTACTATCAAATACTAGATCTTAATCATTCCATCTAACTATATTTTTGTACTCATTAATCATTTTCACTTAGACCAACTTCCTCCACCCCTGCTGCCCAATGCCAAAACTGCCCTCCCTAGCCTCTGGTATCCATCATTTTGTTCTCTATCTCCATGAGTTCAATTGTTTTAATTATTAGACCCCACAAATAAGTAAGAACAGGCAAAGTTCTTTTTTCTGTGTCTGGCTTATTTCACTTAACATAATGCCTTCCAGTTCCATCCATGTTGTTGTAAATGACAGGATCTCATTCTTTTTATGACTGAATAGTACTTCATTGTATATATGTACAATATTTTCTTTATCCATTTGCCGATGGGCACTTAGGCTGCTTCCAAATCTTGGCTAATGTGAATAGTGCTACAATAAACATGAGAGTGCAGATATCTCTTCGACATACTGATTTCATTTCCTCTAGGCAAATACCCAGTAGTGGAATTGCTGGATCATGTACCAGTTCTGCCTTTAGTTTTTTGAGGAACCCCCATTCTGTTCTCCATGGTGGTTGTACTAATTTACATTCCCACCAACAGTGTACAAGGGTTCCCTTTTCTCCATATCCTCACCAGCATTTGTTATTGCCTGTCTTTTGAATAAAAGCCGTTTTTACTGGGGTGAGATGATATCTCACTGTAGTTCTGATTTGCATTTCTCTGATGATCAATGAGATTAAGCACCTCTTCAAATACATGTTTCCTATTTGTATGTTTTCTTTTGAGTAATGTCTATTCAGATCTTTTGCCCGTTTTTGAACTAGATTATTAGATTTTTTTTCTACTGAATTGTTTGAGTCCTTATATGTTATAGTTTTTAATCTCTTGTCAGATGGATAATTTGCAAATATTTTCTCTCATTTTGTGGGTCATCTCTTCACTTTGCCAATTGTTTCCTCAGCTGTGGAGAAGCTGAAAAGCTTTATGGGATCCTATTTGTCCATTTTTTGCTTTGGTTACCTGTGCTTTTGGGGTGTTACTTGATAAATCTTTCCCCAGACCAATGACCTGGAGAGTTTCCCAATGTTTTCTTTCAGTAGTTTCATAGTTTGAAGTCTTAGATTTAAGTCTTTAATTTATTTTGATTTGATTTTATTTACAGTGGCTCACGCCTGTAATTTTTGATTTTTGTATATGGCAAGAGATAGGGGTCTAGTTTCATTCTTCTGCATGTGAATACCCAGTTTTCCCAGTATCATTTATTGAAGGCTGTCTTTTCCCCAGTGTATGTTCTTGACATCTGTGTGGAAAATTCATTCACTGTAGATATATGGATTTATTTCTGGGTTCTCTGTTCTGTTCCACTGGTCTATGTGTCTGTTTTTATACCAGTATCATGCTGTTTTGGTTACAATAGCGCTGTAGTATAATTAGAAGTCAGGTAATGTGATTCCTCTAGTTTTGTTCTTTTTGCTCAGGATAGCTTTGGCTATTCCAGGGCTTTTGTGGTTCTATACAACTTTTAGGATTGTTTTGAGCTTTTTAAAAGCAAGAATCATCTCTAAAGGCAGGGTACGCCAAGCACAGAAAAATGAGGGGTGATGGAAATTGAGCTCCATCTCATGCAGAGCATCTGACAGCTGAGACTGAGGGTCTGCCTACCACCTTATTGAGTGGACAAGCCCTTGAAGCAGGCTGCCCTGAGATGGAGCAGCCTCGGGAACACTTGCCACCTCAGCATTTTGTGAGCAATGCCTTGTTTTCCCCTCATCAAGAACAAAGCCAGAACTGTCCCCAATAGCTCCAATCCTCTATGCTAGGCAAGGGTAGTCTTCTGTCACTAACAGTGGGGAAACTGAGAAGAAGCAGAAACAGCATCACGTCTCCCCTGCCCCACCCCCACGCCACCCTGTGTTCTTCAGTAAAGACAGGTAGAGAGCAGAGGGAATAATAAACATTCATTTTAAAAGCCATCAACCTGGGCCAGGCTCACATCTGTAATCCTGGCATTTTGGGAGGCTGAGGCAGGAGGATCGTTTGAGACCAGGAGTTCAAGACCAGCCTGGGCAACATAGCAAGATCCCAGTCTCTACAAAAAACTTTTTTCTTTTTTTGAGATGGAGTCTCACTCTGTCACCCAGGCTGAAGTGCAGTGGCTTGGCCTCAGCTCATTGCAACCTCCGCCTTTCAGGTTAAAGCGATTCTCCTTCCGCAGTCTCCTGAGTAGCTGAGCATGTGCCACTATGCTCGGCTAATTTTTTGTAGTTTTAGTAAAGACAGGGTTTCACCATGTTGGCCAGGCTGGTCTCAAACTCTTGACCTCAGGTGATCCATCCACCTCGGCCTCCCAAAGTGCTGAGATTAGAGGTGTGAACCACCATGCCCTGCCTTACAAAAAAAAAAAAAAAATTTAATAGCCAGGTGTGGTGGTGTGCACCTGTAGTCCCAGCTACTTGGGAGGCTGAGGGAGGAGGATTGCTTAAGCCCAGGGGTTTGAGGCTGTAGTGAGCTATGACTGCACCACTGCACTCCAACCTGAGTGACAGGGAGAGACCCTGTCTCAAAAAAAAAAAGAAGCCACCAACGTCATCTTTTTAATCAGTCTTGGTAGGGGAAACTGTTCTGAGACATAAGGAAACTTATTTTGGGTTTTGAATTCTAAACCCAAGACTCCAAGTATTAAGTTCTTATAAATTGTTGGTTTGAGGAATTATTTCAAGCAAATTGAACTATGCAGCATGATCACTTCTCTGATTCCGCTTTGCCCACCGGCTTGCTCTGTACCTCTGGCTTTTTAAATTTCCTGCTTAGACTTTGGGCAGGGACTGCTCAGACAGGCCTTAGCAGCGATTCTTTTTTTTTTTTTTTTTTTTTTTTTTTTTTGAGGCAGAGTTTCGCTTTTTTTACTCAGGCTGGAGTGCAATGGCGTAATCTCAGCTCACTGAAAGCTCCGCCTCCCAGGTTCAAGCTGTTCTCCTGCCTCAGCCTCCTAAGTAGCTGGGACTGCAGGTGAGCGCCACCATGCCTGGCTAATTTTTTGTATTTTTAGAAGAGACAGGGTTTCACCATGTTGGCCCGGCTAGTTTCAAACTCTTGACCTCAGGTGACTTACCCGCCTCAGCCTCCTAAAGTGCTGGGATTACAGGCGTGAGCCACCGCACCTGCCCTGATATCTATTCTTTAGTCAAGGAAATGAGACATTTGTTAAACCAGCTACTTTGGCAGCTCTCAGGCCATACTTGGCCCAGCAGACCATTCAGAACAAACAAATCCATCTCCAAAAGTTTGTAGAGGTAAGGCAGCTTTCACTGGATGTTTTACTAAAAGGTGCAATAAAGAAAAATTTATGCCACCCAATATAGCAGTTTCTCCCAGCACCGCCTCTTGTGGAGAGGGGAAGTCTTCTGCTTCATAAAACACACTCGACTCCCTCCTCTGGCCACTGGTGCTCTCTCTCCACATTCCTCTCCTCTCTTCTGTGCTTTCCTAGGCAGAACAGCCTAGCCTGCTATCAGCTTCTGCTCCTCTGCCTCTCATTCCAGCCATCCTGACTGGTCGTGACAACATATTTCCTGCACTTGAATGTTATCTGTCAAAACAGATCTGAAGGGCCTGGCACGGTGGCTCATGCCTATAATCCCAGCACTTTGGGAGGCCGAGGCAGGTGGATTACATGAGCCTAGGAGTTTAAGACCATCCTGGGCAACATGGTGAAACCCCATTTCTACAGAAAACACAAAAAATTAGTCAGGCAATGTGGCACACGCCTGTAGTCCCAGCTACTGCAGTCCCAGGCTGAGGTGGAAGGGTTGCTTGAGCCCAGGAGGCAGAGGCTGCAGTGAGCCATGAAACTGTGGTTGTGATTGTGACACTGCACTCCAGCCTGGGAGAGAGAGTGAGACCCTGTCTCAGAACAAAAACAAACAAACAAGAAAAGATGTGAGGGCCCACTCTCCCCAGTGACGGGACTCCCATTTTATTTACTGAGGTCTTTTGGGTTTGTATTAGTTTCCTATTGCTGCTGTAACAAATTGTCACAAATTGAGCAACTTAAAATAACATAAATTTAGTGTCTTACAGATCTGTAGTGCAGAAGTTCAAAATAGGACTCGCTGGGCTGAAATCAAGGTGTGGGGAAGGCTGCATTCCTTTCTGGAGGCTCAAGAGGAAAATCTGTTTTCTTGCAGTTTTTCCAGTTTCTAGAGGCCACTAGTTCCCTTGGTTCATGACCCCCTGCCATCTTCAAAGGCTGGCAATTGCATCACTGCAGCCCTGCTTTCATAGTCAATCTTTTTATCTGACTCTGGCTCTTCTTCTACTTTTCTCTCTCACATTTAAGGAACCTTTTGATTATATCAGCCTGCCCCGCAGATCCAGGATAATCTCCCTATTTTAAAGTTGGCTAGTTAGTGACCTTAATGCTATCTGCAAACTTAATTCCTATTTGCCATGTAACAACATAGTCACAGTTTCTGCAGATTAATACATGGACACCTTGTGGGGGTGGGGGGCATTATCCAGTCTACCACAGGGTTCAAAGGCCAATGTGGCTAGCAGTAGCTTGGGGAAGAATGGTCTCCTCTTCCTGTAGCCATAGACAACACAGGAGAGAGGCCGTGCTGGGTCCTAAGCCTGACTTGAATAGGTGACAAAGGGGCTAAGGAAAACCTTTCTCTAAGTTTAGCATGATGCCATCCTTTCTCAATTTTAGCTCTGCTCCAATCCTTGACCCTAACCTCCACATTCAGTAGGCAAAGATGGGTGGTGAGTGATTGTCAGAAGAAACAAAGAGAAGCAGACAACTTTATCCCAGTTAAGAGATATTTGCTTTCCATGACCTCTTCCATCCTCTCCTGGTCCTCTTGGCTCACAAACATTGAGTCATTCAGATTTTGGTGGACGTCTTGGCATTTGATGTCTCTCCCATCCCCAGGTTAATGCCAGAATAACATTGACTTCTCGTTGACACAGGGAGGAGGAAACGAATCATCTCCCCGGGGCTCTGATCTGTAGATGAAGAAATGCAAGATGGTCACCTACTTTGATTTGGGACCAATCATAACGCCAGATCCCCATGCTTCTGTGGTATAGTGAGATAGTCTCCAAAGATGGCTGTTGCCAATTCCTTTTCTTTCTTTCTTTTTTGAGACAGAGTCTCGCTCTGTAGCCCAGGCGGAGTGCAGTGGCATGATCTCGGCTGACTGCAACCTCTGCCTCCCGGGTCCCAGTTCAAGCAATTCTTCTGCCTCAGCCTCCCAAGTAACTGGGATTACAGGCACGCTCCACCATGCTTAGCTAAGTTTTTGTGTTTTTAGTAGAGATGGGGTTTCACCATGTTGGCCAGGCTGGTCTTGAACTCCTGACCTCGTGATCCGCCCGCCTCGGCCTCCCAAAGTGCTAGGATTACAGGTGTGAGCCACCATGCTTGGCAGGCTGTTGCCAATTCCTTATGTCCCTGAATCCACTGCTGCTCCTCACATTGAGATGTAGAGTCTAATTCCTCTCCCTGGGCTGACCTTAGTAACTTGCTTAACCACTAAAATGTGATGGAAGTGAGGTTCTAGGTCTTTTGAGGCTAAGTCACAAAGTTTTGCAGGGTCCTCTTGGGCATTTATTCTGTGAGAAGCCCAAGCCACATGGGGAGGCCAACCATAGGCTGTCTGGTTGATAAGACCAGATGAGCTCCCAGCCAACAGCAGTATCCACTGCTAGCCATATGAGTGAGTCATCTTGAATAGTTAGCCCAGTCAAGCCTTCAGGCAGAAAGTAGGCATGAGACAGTTTATATCTGAAAGAAGTAACATGGACAAAAATGACAAACCAAAAGAATGAGTAGATGAGAAATATGAATAGAGCTAATTGAGAACACTCATCTTTCAAGATTCAGTTCAAGTACCCTCTGCCAGGCAGTCACCTCCTCTTCCATTTTCCTAACTTCTGCCTTGCTTGAACTGCTTTTTTTTTCCGCTTTAATCGTAGCCCCAGGAATATTTTGGGGTGCTATTTTTTAAATTAAATATTCCTGTTATGGTTAGGGTAAAGGTAAGTGTCTACAACAAAGATTTCTCAAAATACAATTGCTTAAATTATGTAGATGTTCCTTTTTCTCTCCCATATAAAAGTCAAGAGGTGAGGCCTCCTCCTCATGGTCATTCAAGGACCCTGATCCTTCCAAGTCATTGCTCCACTATCCTCCTTGGTAAATTCATCAACTGCTTTATAGAAACTTGGTCACCACCAGATCTGGGTTCCAGCCAGTCTGGAAGAGGGAAGACAGGCAGAGGAGGCAGGCCTGATGCCCTAGGCATAGAAGTGGCTGCATCACCTCCTTCACAGGTTTTTGTCAAGAACTTGGTCACATCACTGCACTGAACCCAAGGGAGACTTGCTGGTCCTTACAATAAGCCTGCCTCCTGATCCAGAGTGGAGCTTAATCTGAACCTGATGAAGGTATGAGTCTGTTGCAGCTAGCTAGGCTGGAAGTGATAAAGGTGAAAGCCGATGTGGGGACCTGGGAAAGAAGAAAGAGAAGACAGATGTGGAAGAATTTAACAGGGAAAATGCACAGGGCTTGATGAATCTTGCCAGAACCGAGAGCTTTGAATGTTATGATCCTTTGTGATCTAAGTTGACAGATCTTTGGCACAAGTTTAAAGAACTTGAGCTGAATAATTCACTTAACAGAAATTTGTTAAACACATTCCAAAGTTAGAAAATTCCTCAACTGTTTCAAAATCACAGGAAAAAGCATGCCTTGAGCTTGAAAGCTTTCAGGGTTCTCTGGTTTAATACTGCTACTGTTAACAGGGTTCAGCACCAAATTGCACATTAGGGCTTTCACCTGGCTGCCATTCCATACCACTGGCCATACCTTCCCGGCTTCAACAGCACCCTTCTGGATTGCTAACAAATGCTCCAGAAAGCAAATGTGTGCACTCATTCCCTGATGTCCAGACACTGGCTGTTTTCTAGGGAACCAGGCTCTGTGGCTAAGCACTGTTTGGACACATCATTCTTCAAAGTCGGCACAGGTTTTGGAATCAGCGCAAACTGAGTCTGAATTCTGGCTTGGCTACTTACTACCCACTTTAGTCACGTTGTTTCACTTGCTAAGCTTCTGTTAGTCTGTTAACTTACCTACTTAAGTTCTAGCTCCTTCGCCTATAAAATGGAGACTGTATTGGGCCTACCTCACTGGGTGTATGGGAAGTGCATTAGTCCATTTTCACACTGCTATTAAAGACATACCCAAAACTGGGTAGTTTATAAAGAAAAGAGGTTTAATTGACTCATTCATCTGCATGACTGGAGAGGCCTCAGGAAACTTACAATCGTGGCAGAAGGCAAATGGGAAGCAAGGACCTTCTTCACATGGTGGCAGGAGAGAGAGCGAGTGTGAAGGAGAAACTGTCAAACACTTATAAAACCATTAGATCTCTTGAGAACCACTTACTACCACAAGAACATCATAGGGGAAACTGCCCCCATGATCCAATCACTGATCAGGCCCCTTCCTCAACATGTGGGGATTACAATTCAGATTACAATTGGAGATGAGATTTGGGTGGGGACACAGCCAAACCATATTATGAAGTAAATGAGGTTCTGGATATGAAGTGTCCCTTAGTAAATAAGAGTGAACAATAACCAGTAGCTCTTAAACTATTACAACAACTAGGTTTTCAGGCCTCTGTGACCTCTCGAGTCAAAAGGTATTACAAGTATAACAGAAATAATACCAGTTACAGCAATTTACTAAACTTAAGTGTGCAAAATGGAACCTTATTAATTTCGTGAGCATGTTTTAATTTCCAGCTCAGTGACTCCAGCATGGTCCCTGGAAGATAACCTGACCCTGGTGCGTGCAGTCCCATGTCTTGACTTCTCAGCAAAATTTGGGATGACAAATTGGACTTGGAACTCCATCTTCACTTCCTCTTGTGCTCTCTTGTTTGGTGTAATCTGAGAATTTTGCTCATTGCATAGTCACCTCAAGGAGGGAGAAATGGGCCCCTTTTTAGGTCTCCTATGCTTTAGGGACTCATGTTGTTGTTTGTTACTGATGTTCTGTGGTCTATGATGCTCTTTCAGAGATGACAGCTGTGACAGCTCTCGTCAGTGGCACATTCTGTTCCATCCTACAGTCTTCAGTCTTGTTCTCCCCTCACTTCTAGGGGTCAGGCTCGTTCCTCCCTTACTTCTGGGGACAAGCCAACCTCATCCTTCCGGTGGGTAGGTATCTCTCACCTCACCCGGACCATGTTGGTTCTCACTACCAGCCAACTTGTGGCTCACTATGAGCTACAGAAGCCCTCCAAGCCACATTTGGACCTGTAAAAACCGGGACCTATTCATATCTAAATGCACCATGTCGCCATTCCTCTTGCTTCCCCTTAACAGAAGGTTATCCCAATAGAAGATATTTGCTCTCCATGACCTCTTCCATCCTCTCCTAGACCTCTTGGCTCACAAACATTGAGTCATTCAGATTTTGGTGGACATCTTGGCATTTGATGTCTCTCCCATCCCCAGGTGAAGGACCCATCTGAGCAACTACAGCAGGGAAACTGAGCCTGCAAATCTTCCTTTCTCTTAGGTACCCCACCTCTACCCTGGGAAAGTTTCCTTTTTCCCCCTTCTCTTTCTCTTCACGTCAGAGCTCATGTTGGGGTTGGGAGGGGAATGTTCCAATACTTGTCATTATATTCTTCTATAATTCTGTCTCCTCTGCCTTTCTCCTCCCCAGCACAAAGCTCTTTTTATGTAGGTGAAAGGGACGTGTGTGTGTATGCGCATGCCTGCACACATGAACACACACACACATGCACACACACACACACACAGAGTGAAAACCAGTTCTCCAAGTTTATGCATACTTTGCAGGCTATTTTGTCTCCCATCCACCAGAGAACAAAACTTCTTTGAATTGAGAAGCTAAGAAAGTCTGCCATTCTTGTTAGTAGCAGGCCATTGGTGAATGCTGAGGGGGTGAACATGTTTTTGATGTCGCAACTATTAGTCTGCCATAAATGAATACTTCATGTTGCATCTGTCTTACAAGTTACGTGGGTGTTTACCAAGTTAGTGCATAGGAAAGAGGTCAGCCAGACTGCTCAGTACTTGGAGTGGGCAGAGGTCCCTTCATGGTGCTCCACTGGACCCTTCTAGTTACCATTCCAATCTTTGCATGTCATTTTTATTTTTGTCAAAGTTATACATACATATAGTTTAAGAAGTCAAATAGTTCTCTGAAATGCTAGAAAGACAACAGTCTTCTGGTCTCCTCTCCTGCCCTTCCCTCCCATTCTCACTGTACTTCTTCAGTTGACTCTTTTGATCTTTTCATCTACATTGCTGATTAATGGGATTACATTGCTGCTTGATTCTCCATTTTAGGGAATATCTATTGATAATGGGCATTTTACATCTTCTAGATTATTTTGGCAAATATCCATGGCCTATAGCTATTAAAGTCTGTTGCCATACTTTGCTTGCCAATCAACGTTAAATTCTGCCAAATGTTCACATATTTGTTAGCAAAAAGGCACAAAAAGACTCATAGCAATTATTTTTGCAACCTAGGGGATGTCCTCACTTTCTATCTATGGGCATGTCATCCAGTTGAAAGACTGGATGCCCAGCTTTATCCTTTCCAGATCATAAACTTCATGTTTTATGCTTGGGCTGGGGAGAGAAGCTGGGCATCTGTATGCTTCTCAAAGAGATAATCATGTCTTCTATCCTTAGCCCTTCCTACATTCCTCCTTTCAGAGACACTTGGTGGCTCTAACTCCTGACTTACGTTTTTGCTAAGTCCGTTGCCACTGTTCTGCTTTCTGCTTCCAAAATGTAGTTACTGTTGTCTCTGTTCCCATTTCCCTTTGTCATTTGGTTTATGTCCTTAAAAAAAATCCCTTTCCTGCCAATTGAGGAGAGTTTAGGGAAATTGCAGAGATAAAAGTTGTGTTTAATCTGCCATCTTTAAGCAAAAATATCTCACTCTATTTTAGCCCCTTCTGGTTTCATTTGGGAACTATCCAAGCTAGATGCCGTAATGTGTCACTTTAAACATCCTCTACAAGCTTGTTCCTTTTTCTTTCCACTGCTCTGTATTGGCATGCAAATATGAATTATTCCACAGGCCATCTTCTTTCTTTTTGAAAACAAACTGCTCAACACATAGGTTAGTGTTACCTCGGAGACTTCACTTACCAGTTTCAGCTTCACTCCCAACAACGCCCAGAACTTGAAGAGCCCTGGCCAATACTATCTTCCGTCCACCTCACCAACAATTACATATGTTCAACCCTGTTATCCATCTCCAACTCTACCCTACTCCTCTGTGCTTTCACCCAGAAATGACCTTTTTGATATTTCAGAGAGAATAGAAGAAACAAAATATGGATTTCCTTAACTTCTTTCTCCTCCTTCCCCACCCCACGTCTACATCTGAACCCATCCTGGCTGTCCTCTTCAGCAATCTCTGGCCCCAGCACTGTAACAGACTCTGTTTATGAAGCTGCCTGAGATGTCCCTCCCACATGCAGACCACACTGTGCTTTCCAGTTCCAGTCCTTCCTGCCTCTTTGGGACATTGCTCCATCAGCTATCCCCTCTTATTTTTATAATCTTATATTGTATTCTTTTTCTTTAACTTTTATTTTAGGTTCCGGGGTACATGTGCAGATTTGTTACATAGGTAAACTCGTGTCACAGGGGTTTGTTGTACAGATTATTTCATTACCAAGATGCTAAACCTAGTATCCAAAATTATTTTCGCTGCTCCTTTCCTTTCTCCCACTCTCCACTTCAAGGAGGCCCCAGTGTCTGTTGTTCCCTTCTTTGTGTTCATGAGTCCTCATTATTTAGCTCCCACTTATAAGTCAGAACATGTGGTATTTGGTTTCCTGTTGCTGTATCAGTTTGCTAAGGATAATGGCCTCCTGTTCCACCCATGTTCCCATAAAAGACATGGTCTCATTCATTTTATGGCTGCATAGTATTCCATGGTGTATATGTACCACATTTTCTTTATTATATCTGTCTTTGATGGGCAGTTAGGTTGACTCCATATCTTTGCTATTGTGAATAGTGCTGCATTTCCATGCATGTGTCTTTATGGTAGAATGATTTATATTCCTCTGGGCATATGCCCAGTAATAGGATTACTGGGTTGAATGGTAGTTCTGCTTTGAACTCTTTGAGAAATTGCCATACTGTTTTCCACAATGGTTGAACTAATTTACACTGCCACCAACAGTGTATAAGAGTTCCCTTTTCTCTGTGACCTCACCAGCATCTGTTATTTTTTTTACTTTTTAGTAAATAGTCATTACTAAATAGTGTGTGAGATGGTATCTCATTGTGGTTTTGATTTACATATTTCTAATGATCAATGATATTGAGCTTTTTAAAATATTCTTCTTGGCTGCATGTATGTCTTCTTTAGAAAACTGTCCATATCCTTATATTCTGTAAGAGCAGCCTCATTTTGGACATGGTCACTTTTGGCACATTCCTTTTGGCTTAGAAAGAGCTTAGATTTTTTTCATCTTAAAAGAATCCCTCTAAATCCCTATGGAGATATTGCTCCATCTCTCCCTACTCTTATATCAAGCTTTTTGAAAACATTGTGTTTAGTCCATTTTCATTATGCTGATGAAGATATACCCGAGACTGGGTAATTTATGAAGAAAAAGAGGTTTAATGGACTCACAGTTCCACATGTCTGGAAAGACCTCATATCATGGTGGAAGGCAAAAGGCACGTCTTACATGGCAGCAGGCAAGAGAGAAAAAATGAGGGCCAAGCGAAAGGGGAAACCCCTTCTAAAAACATCAGATCTCATGAGACTTATTCACTCCCAGGAGAACAGTATGGGGGAAGCTGCCCCTGTGATTCAATTATCTCCCACAAGATCTGTCCCACAACATGTGAGAATCATGGGAGCTACCATTCAAGCTAAGATCTGACTGGGGACACAGCCAAACTATATCGAACATCTTCTGATGTCATGGTATCCACTTCCTTGCCTCCCCTTCCTTGTGTGACCTTTGCAGTCAGCTTTCTGCTTCCCACGGAGTCTCCCTCACCAATGCCCATTTTGTCAGCAGAGGCATTCAGCATGCCTCCATTCATGGCTTACCTCATTGCATTTAGCACAATTGACCACTGCCCCATTAACACACTTCTTTTTCTGGACACGATGACTACTCTTATGCTTCTCCTAACTCTCTGGTTACTCCTTCTCTGTAGTTTCTTATAGGATTACATGACCTTATTATATTTCATAATGCATGTTGCTATGGTTTAAATGTGTCCCCAAAGTCCATATGTTGGGAACTTGATCCCTAATGCAGCAGTGATGGAAGGTGGGGTCTAATGAGAAGTGTTTGGGTCATGGGGGCACCATTCTCATGAATCAATTAGTGCCATTATCTCAGGAGTGGGTTCCTTATAAAAGGACAAGTTTGGTCACATCTTGTGTCTTTCTTGCCCTCTTTTTGCCCTTCCATTATGGGATGACACAGCAAGAAGACCCTGCCAGATGTTAGCTCCTCATTCTTGGACTTCCCAGCCTCCAGACCATGAACCAATACATTTTTGTTCATTATAATTTACACAGTCTGTAGTATTCAGTTATAACAGCATAAAATGAACTAATACATATGTTAAGCATGCATTAGAGTGTCTGACATACTGTCCATGTTCAAGAAATGTCCTCAATCATTAGTAGTCCCAGCGGGAGGAAGAGGAGGGGGAGGAAGGTTAGCATTAATATTGCTACTAATCTCTATCCATCAGAATGGCACCACTACCAGCTATTTCCAGTCCAAACACTTGGGATTCATCCTTGGCCCTTGCCACTCACTTCCTACTTCCTCAAACTTTATTTAACCTATCATCAAGCTGTTGATCCTATTCCATAAATATCCCTCAGATCAGACCCTCTCTACCTGCTCCTCTGCCCCCATTTCCACCCTCACTGCCCTGCCCCGCCCCATTCAGTCCCCATCGTCTGTTACCCAGTCTATTTGAAAGTCAGAAAGCCATACTGCCTGGTGTCCCAGCCTCTGGTCTTACCATTTCCCCTCCAGTTCATCCTCTACATCTTCTCCGAAACGATCCTCTAACATGCTTGTCTGACCAGATCACATCTCTCCTAGGCATATTTCAGTAACAATTATAATTGGAACAGAGAAGAGAAAAGCTAATATTTAAAATCATAACAGACTGCAGCTGCATCATCCCCAAAGGCTTGCATGTCTCTGAGCACAAAGCTCTTTGTTTCAAAACACCTGGGTGGGGCCAGCCTTGGTGGTTCATGCCTGTAATCCCAGCACTTTGGGAGGCCGAGGCGGGTGGATCACCTGAGGTCAGGAGTTCAAGACCAGCCTGCCAAAGTGGCGAAACCCCGTCTCTACTAAAAATACAAAAATTAGCCAGACAGGTGATGCGCATAGTAACCCCAGCTACTTGGGAGGCCAAGGCAGGAGAATCGCTTGAACCTGGGAGGCAGAGTCTGCAGTGAGCCGAGATTGCGCCGCTGCACTCCAGCCTGAGCAACAGAGCTACACTCCTTCTCAAAAAACAAACAAAGAAACAAAACAAACAAACAAAAAACACCTGGGTGGACACAGAAGGTGAACAGTTGAATTTAAAACAAAGAGATAGCTAAACTCCTCTGCAGGAAATAAATCAGAATTTGGGGGCTGGTAGGCATCTAGAAAGGGAAGAGAATTGAGGAAAGCCTTAAGAGGCATGCTACCTCACCATCTCAGTGGGAGGCTGGAGGCATACCCTTAACCCCACTGTCCTTTGCCCTACATCTTTAATAAAGTTTATTACATAAACACTGCCCCTCATGAATCTAAATGGAGGAAAGGGGTGATGTTCTTTGAGGATCTGTTAGGAACAAGAACTGAGAACAGAGGTGGGAGGGCGTCCCTGTGACTCTGGAAATTCCAGGTAGGATGAAATCGGAGCCTGCAGACCCTAGGAACAAAGGGCTTGGACAGGGAGGACCTGATGTAAACAAAGGTGGGTGTTCAAGTCAATTATACCTAAATTTCAAAAAATATCGCCAGGCTCTTTGGTGCGATCTCATCACTATGGCAATAATGTGGCAGATGTTTTCTATGGGTCAGGCAATGGGCTGGCTGCTTTGAATGCACAATCTCATGTCATCCTCTCCTAAGGTCTGCTACAGAGTTGACATTACTGGATCCATTTACAACTTAGGACCTACCATTTACCTGGAGTCACAGAGTTGGAAGGGGTCAGGGAGTTGGGGTCTGAAACCAGATCTATATATTCTCGCTGTTATTCAGAGCTGTCTCCTTTCTCTTAGACAAACTCTCAGCATTTCCCCATTGGTTCCAATTTTCTAATTGTGGTCAAATAAAAAGTCGGATCCAGTCACAGGTCTGAATAAAAACATCAGGTCTATTCACTCATTTTGCAAATTGGAAGAGGTTGCTCCAAGGAAGTGCAGGGAACTGGGACCTCAAGGGAGCCAAGTGAACGAGGATATTTCTTTTCATTGTGAGTCTAATGTTCCTTTCACTGCACTCATTTCCCAAACTGGGCCTGCAGAACTGGTGATGCCAGTAAGTGTGCCATGAGAAAAGTATCCTGCAGTTAAATAAATCTGGACATTATTGAGTTAAAGTTAAATAGAGCTTCTCACAAGCCTCAATATATTACTGTGAATTTGATTTTCCAAAAGCAGGTGTTGGTATGTTCGTTTCCCACTTATTGGACAAAGACTTTGGTGGAACAATGATGAGCCTCTTATCAAGCTGGTGTATTGTGGAACAGAGTTTGGGAACTCTGGCTTCCTTTGCAGAAAAATCCTTGCTTTGAGGAAATACAGGCATTACATTCAGCAGGGGTTTCAAGTAATGCAAACTGACCACCCATAGAGATGATATTTCCTGCAGGAAGGATGAGGAACTCCTGAAGTCCTGCAGGAGCTCACGTTTTTCCTGGTGGATATGAATAGAGACAGACTCCATGTAGAAGGGATATGCTGAGTAAAGGAAGGAACTCCACAGAACAGGCTTTGGGAGAAAGGACAGGATCTAGCTGAAGGATTCTGAGAATGAGGCCAGAAATAAAAGAACACGTAGTAAACAGACGAGGCTGCTTTACAGTACTCAAAGCACAAGGATGATATACCTTTATTTTTCTCAAATAAAATCTGACTTTGAGGCCCACCCACTGTGAATGGCAAGAAGTCTTATACCAGACATTTTTTATTTTTGGTGGCTCTTTTGTTTTGTTTTTGTTTTTGGTTCTTTTTTTTAGATAAAGTCTTTCTCCGTCACCCAGGCTGGAGTGCAGTGGTGCAATCGTGGCTCACTGCAACCTCCATCTCCCAGGTTCAAGTGATTCTCATGCCTCAGCCTCCCAAGTAGCTAGGATTACCAGGGCACACCACCATGGCAGGCTAATTTTCTGCATTTTTAGTAGAGATGAGGTTTCACCGTGTTGGCCAGGCTGGTTTCAAACTCCTGACCTCAAGTGATCTGCCCACCTTGACCTCCCAAAGTGCTGGGATTACAGGCATAAACCACCCCGCCCGGCCATTTTCGGTGACTCTTACCCCATATCAGCATCTGGGGCTTGTCTAGTCCGGAACAACTGGGGAAGAGCCAACTCTGCTCATCGTGGATCCCCAAGAGAACCACTAGTGTAACTCCTGCTGTGCAAATTTGGACTCCAGCTTGGACCAGCACTGCCATTCCAGGCAGGATGCCAAAATGGCCCTCCCAGGGGTTTCATCACAGATAGGGATCAGCTACAGAGACCCCTGTGGTAACCAGGGCCACTACTTGGTGTCCACAGACATCCAGCCTCCTTACAGTGTCCGAGATACTCCTCTGCCCAGCCTCAGTGAAGTTTTCTTGGCAGCTGGCTATATTCTTCCTTCCCTGGACGCCCAAACTTCAGGCCCACTCCCACTCCCAATTCATCCAATTTCGCTTCTTTAACCAAGCTCTGAGAGCATGGGTCTGATAATGATACTCTGGGATTTGGGGAACCAGGTTGACCTTACACATTTAAGGAGAGCATGAACTAAACACCCCCTTGAATCAGGAGGAAAAATGCCTCGTCTTTCTTTGGCTAATGAATCCACAGCAGGCACTCCTAACATTTCCATTAAAAAAACAAAAACAAAAACAAGAACAAAAAAACAAAACAAAACAAAACACCAAAAAATCAGCTGGGCACAGTAGCTCACATCTGAAATCCCAGCACTTTGGGAGGCTGAGGTGGGTGGATCACTTGAGGTCAGCAGTTCCAGAACAGCCTGGCCAACCTGGTGAAACCCTGTCTCTACTAAAAATACAAAAATTAGCCAGGTGTGGCAGTGTATGCCTGTAGTCTCAGATACTCGGGAGGCTGAGGCATGAGAATCATTTGAACCTGGAAGATGGAGGTTGCAGTGAGCTGAGATCATGCCAATGGACTCCAGCCTGGGTGACAGAGTGAGACTCAGTCTCAAAAAAAAAAAAAAAAAAAAAAAAAAAAGATGATTTTTCTCAAGAATGCATCATGTCACAAATACACAAGAGAGGCAATTATATTTGCACTAAAAGATAGGAAAATGTTAGAGACAAATTTAGAATTTGGTAAAGCAATGAAGTCAGGAAAAGGAAATTCACTCCAGTAAGACCCTTGTCCCTTTGGAGTTTCTCTCCACATGGAGGGGTTGAAAAAACCTTGGAGTGATTCCGACACATGAGTAAGAATGACTCTGATGTGATCACTGTGATAGCACAGGTGCCTGGGAAGTATTGTGTAGCTGAGCACAGGAGTCAACATGCTGTAAACTTGCTTGACATCCACAACAATAAATAACATAAATAATCATGACCAGTAAAAAAGAAAAGAATAGAAAGGCTGGCTGTGATGGTTAATTATTATTATTATTTAATTTTATTATATATATATTTTTTTAAGACCGAGTCTCCTGCTGTCATCCAGGCTAGAGTGCAGTGGCACAATCTCAGCTCACTGCAACATCTGCCTCCTGGGTTCAAGTGATTGTCCTGCCTCAGCCTCCCTAGTAGCTGAGATTACAGGCACCCACCACTACGCCCTGATAATTTTTATATTTTTAGTAGAGATGGGGTTTTACCATGTTGGCCATGCTGGTCTCGACCTCCTGACATCAAGTGATCCGCCTGCCTCTGCCTCCCAAAATGCTGGGATTACAGGCATGAGCTCCTGCGCCTGGCCCATGTGATGGCTAATTATATGTGTTGACTTGGCAAGGCTAGGGTGCCCAATTGTTTGGTCAAACACCAGTTTAGAAGTTGCTGTTGAAGTATTTTGAAGATGTGATTAACATTTAAATCTGCAGACTTTGAGTAAAGCAGATTACTTTCGATAATGTGGGTGGGCCTCAGTCTAATCAACTGAAGACCTTAACAGCAAAGACTGGGGTTTCCAGAAGAAGAAGGAATTCTGTCTCAAGACTGCAAGACAGAAACTCTGCCTGAACTTATAGCCTGCAGACTCAGACTCAAGACAGCAACATCAACTCTTCTCTGAATTTCTAGCCTGCCAGCCTGCCCTACACATTTTGCCCTTGCCAGTTATCACAACCGCATGAGCCAATTCCTTGAAATGAATCTCTGTCTCCTATTGATCTGTTTCAGGGAAGAATCCTCACTAATGAAAAAGGCTTATGCCATTTTGCATATTATAGTGTCCACTAGAGATTAAGAATTAAAGACACGAGAATGGAACCAGGCAGCAAACTAGGTGCCCATATCTACTTTTCCTTCCCCCAGCACCAAATTCCACAAAGTGAACAACATTTAAAAGAAAGGGGAGAATGGAGAAGAGGTATAGAAGTAAGAGAAGGAGGAGGAGGAAGAGGCAGTGCATTTCTTCATACAGCACAATGCTTTGACTGTGACAAGAATTGCAAAGATTTTTCTCTCAGTTTGCCTCTTGTTTTTTGACTTTGTTTATGGTTGTGTTGTCATGCAGAAGTATTTTATTTCCTATAAATGAATTAGAAAAATGAAGACATCCTTTAAAAGACAGAAAACAGATGGTATCAAATTAACAGAGAAGCAAGATCAGAGAAAACCACAGCCTAAAATACCCTCAGTCCTGCTTTTGGAAGGGAAGTTGTTCTGGAACAGCTCCTAGTTCAGAGTCAATGGACCCAAAAAAAGGGATGGTACCCTGGGGCAACCACTGGGATATTCAATTTGGAGCAACAGGCCATGTGAAACCCTTTTCTCTTCTCCTTTTGTGCTGAGCAGGGGTTAGCAGTGGTGTTGTCTCCAGGCTAAAGCAGTGACTTGGGCACTGAGGTCAGAGATGCAGAGTGATGTCCCGGCAGCAAGTCATCCCCAGGATAGACAAGAAAAACCTCATGTCAAAAGATAAGCTAGCAGAGGTTCCCACACTCAGCAGAGGCACACTTTCATCACCGTCTGCAAAATCCAATATAGCGTCACAAAAATAAGGATAAGCAGATGGTCAATAGTCAGGAAGTATCTGAGGAAAACCAATACCCTAAAAGAGAACAGCAGACTAACAAGCAGAAAGATTGATGTCTGAGGAAAGAGTTAAGAGCAAAGAGCAGAGTTTAAATACCTCTAATCAATTGCTTCAGAATGGTTAAGAACATGGACTCAGGAAACAAACTGCCTGAAATCAATTTCTAGTTCTATCCTGCTCTAAGATGTATGGATACCACTGGGGAAAGTTGTGCCTCAGTTTTCTAATCTGTGAAGTGGGAATTTGAATAATACCAATCTCATAGGATTATTTAAAAACTTAAATAAGATAATCATGAAAAAACAAAACTCAGTAATGAGCCAATAATAAGTACTCAATACATGTTCGATACTGTATTATTGTTTTTAAGAAGCAAGAACTGGCTGCAGTAGAGAAGCAAAAATTTGAGAATATAGAAATGAAAATCAATGTATGGCAAATTTATAAATGAGAAAGATGAATGAACCACATAATAGATTAAAAAGTGGGCCAGGTGTGGTGGCTCACGCCTGTAATCCCAGCAGTTTGGGAGGCCGAGGCGGGCGGATGACTAGGTCAAGAGATCGAGACCATCCTGTCTCTACTAAAAATACAAAAATTAGCTGGGTGTGGTGGCATACACCTGTAGTCCCAGCTACTCAGGAAGCTAAGGCAGGAGAATTGCTTGAACCGGGGAGGCAGAGATTGTGGTAAGCTGAGATCACACCATTGCACTCCAGCCTGGGCGACAAGAGCAAAACTCCATCTAAAAAAAAAAAAAAAAAAAAAGTGAATTAGTTACTGAGGTTTTAGCCAGTGTGCCCAGAAGGTGGCGGTTTGTATATGAGGGGCCAAGCTTTCTAACCATCCTTTCCTTCTTTCCTTTCCCCTTCATAGAGGCAAAGCTTTTGACTGGCATGCCTGCAGGTGAAAGTGGGGATAGAGATTGGTGTGCCTGGGGCTGAACTTTCAGTAGGTTTCAGTAGGTAGGGCCAGAAGTTTGTTTACCTATGGAAGGATTAATCAAATAAGCTGATCAGTTGAGGATAATGGGAACCAGGTTTTTGAGTTATAAATAGGGAATGAGGAAGGAATTGTGTGGCACTGGAATCAGAAGTACTGATGTGAACTCATGGATGTTACAGAGGTATGTAGGTATATGTGTACATACATATGCAGACATGTACATGCATACATACATTTGTTTCCTTGCTTTGTCTCCTGAAAGGACCTGCAAACAATATACAATGAGCACACCTAGTTCCCAAATCTTGGTTTCTAAATACCATTCTCTATGAAAAGGAACTAGGGCTGCTAAGAAAAAATGATTCCAGGGCTGGGCAGAAAAGTGCAAAAGGAGATAAAAATATTTTGTTTTTCTAAAAAGTAAGAAAATGCTCAGTGAATGCTAGAGACATATCAAAAGGACTCAGGAATCAGCTGCAAGGAGACCCACTGGCCAAACCTGGGACAATTCAAACATAAAAAAATATATAATGATAGTAATGGATTATAATCTACCAAATAATCCATGAATTCAGTTGATATAAATATATCAATCAATAAATGGAAGGAAAGGGAAAGTTCTCCCTTATGGTTAAATGCCAACTAAATATGGAAGAAATTAAAAAGTGAAAAAAATCATCAGTGGGTAATCAAACTAGTAGATAAAAGTTTGATGAGGAACAGGAGATTTATATAATCTCAAAGTATCTCCCCCAAAATTTCTTGTTAATTACAAAGGAAAATAACTTTACAGTGAGGAAATGTATTGGAGAACACCTTAAACAAGTATTTAACGTTAACATCACAGTAACAGACCAAGCCAATAACCCGTGATTCACTGAGAAGAAGATAGCAATTCTACAGTATTGCTGCCAAAACGTATAACCTGAATCTAATCATAAGGAAACATGAGGCAACATGGATTGAGCAACATTCTATACAATAACTGGTCAAGGGCAAGAAATTCAAGCAAAAGAAAGGCTAAGAAACTCAGATTAAAGGCGACTAAAAAGATATGACACATAAATGCAATTTATGATCCTAGATTGGATCCTGGACCAGGAAAAAAATAGCTATAAAAACTTTATTGGGACAATTAATGAAATCTGAATGTGAACTGTGGATTAGAAAATAGTATTATTATGAATGTTAACTGTCTTAATTTTGATAATGGCACTAGGGTTATAAAAAAGAATGTCCTTGTTCTTATGAAATACACAGTGAAGTATTTAGGCTTGATGTATGCAACCTATTCTCAAATAGTTCAGAAAAATGCCTGCCTGCCTGCCTGCCTTCCTTCCTTCCCTCCCTCCCTCCCTCCCTCCCTATATCTTTCTTTCTTTGTTTTCTTTCTTCTTTCTTTCTTTTTTTTTTTTGGTTTTTTTTTTTTTTTTTTTTTTTTTTTTTGAGACGGAGTCTCGCTCTGCCGCCCGGGCTGGAGTGCAGTGGCCGGATCTCGGCTCACTGCAAGCTCCGCCTCCCGGGTTCACGCCATTCTCCTGCCTCAGCCTCCGGAGTAGCTGGGACTACAGGCGCCGCCACCTCGCCCGGTATTTTTTGGTAGAGACGGGGTTTCACTGTGTTAGCCAGGATGGTCTCGATCTCCTGACCTCGTGATCCGCCCGTCTCGGCCTCCCAAAGTGCTGGGATTACAGGCTTGAGCCACCGCGCCCGGCCTCTTCTTTCTTTCTTTCTTTCGTTCTTTCTTTCTCACTCTTTCTCTTTCTCTCTCTCTTTCTTTCATCCTTTCTTTCTCTCCTTGATTTTAAAAATTGGAGCTGATGGGCCGGGCGCGGTGGCTCAAGCCTGTAATCCCAGCACTTTGGGAGGCCGAGACGGGCGGATCACGAGGTCAGGAGATTGAGACCATCCTGGCTAACACGGTGAAACCCAGGGTCTACTAAAAAATACAAAAAAACTAGTCAGGCGTGGTAGCGGGCGCCTGTAGTCCCAGCTACTCGGGAGGCTGAGACGGGAATGGCGTAAACCCGGGAGGCGGAGCTTGCAGTGAGCTGAGATCCGGCCACTGCACTCCAGCCTGGGTGACAGAGCGAGACTCCGTCTCAAAAAAAAAAAAAAAATGGAGCTGAGAATTTCCTGGAATTTCTGAAAGACACCAGTTCCGGGAATCTCAGTATCTCCACTTTCATACATCCCAGAGAAACTGTAGACATCAGTTTAAAAAACCTTTTAAAAACCCATAAGGAGGCCAGGCATGGTGGCTCACGCCTGTAATCCTAGCACTTTGGGAGGCTGAGGTGGGCGGATCACTTGACGTCACGAGTTCGAGACCAGGGTGGCCAACACGGTGAAACCCTGTCTCTACTAAAAATACAAAAAATTGCCGGGTGTGGTGGCTCACGCCTGTAATCCCAGCACTTTGGGAGGCTGAGGCGGGTGGATCACGAGGTCAGGAGATTGAGACCATCCTGGTTAACACGGTGAAACCCCGTCTCTACTAAAAATACAAAAAATTAGCCGGGCCTGGTGGCGGCGCCTGTAGTCCCAGCTACTCGGGAGGCTGAGGCAGGAGAATGGCGTGAACCCGGGAGGCAGAGTTTGCAGTGAGCCGAGATCGCGCCACTGCACTCCAGCCTGGGCGACAGAGGGAGACTCCGTCTCAAAAAAAAAAAAAAAGGAAAAATACAAAAAATTAGTTAGGTGTGGTGGTGGGTGCCTGTAATCCCAGCTACTAGGGAGGCTAAGCCAGGAGAATCAGTTGAACCCAGGAGGTGGAGGCTGCAGTGAGCCGAGATTGTGCCACTGCACTCCAGCCTGGTGACAGAGCCAGACTCCATCTCAAAAAAAGAAAAAAACAAAACAAAAAGCAAGAGACAGATAATGTATCAAGGTGATCAAAGTGGCAGTGAAATATCATCGATGTTCTAGCAACTCTGAATTCTGTAATGAGTAAAACTATTTTTTCTTTAGAATAAGATAAGGCATTTCTACTCAAAAAAAAGCTGAGAGATTTTACCACAAAAGATCACCATAAAGTAAAATTTAAAAGATGAACTTCAGGCAAAAGGTAAATGTTTCCAGATGGAAGGTCTGAGATATGAAAAGGAATGGTTGTAAGTGTAACTAAGCAAGCACTGACAAAATCAAGTAACAATAACAGTATTAAACTTTTGAGCATGTAGGCATAGGCTAGAACTAAACTTGTGGACAATAAGAGCAAATGAGTAGGGGTGGTGGTGATCATAAAATGTTTTAATGTTCTCACGTTCTTCAGGAGGAGGGTAAATATATGGATTAAATTTAGACCTTGTTAAGTATGAGTTTCATATAACTAGAACGATCATAAAAAGAATAGCCATAAAGCATATGACTTCCACAAAAAGTAGAGACGAAAAAGTAAAATGAGAAGGAAAATCAATCCCAAAAAAAGCAAAAATTGGTTAGTGGCATGTGAGGAGAATAGCATAAGAAAGAAAATAGAAAATTTGTAATGAAATAGTTGAAATAAATCCAAATATACCTGCAGCTCCAATAATGTAGTGAACTAAATTCTCAAGTTAAAGACAAATATTGTCAAATGTAATCAAACAAAATCCACACTTAACACATTGGGACACAGAAATGTTGAAGCTGACAGGATGTAAAATGATATACAGGCAAATGCTAACAAGAAGAAAGCTGGCAAGCTGGAATGGCTTTATTAACTTTAGACAAAATAGACTGTAGGCAAAAAGCATCAATGGAGATAAAATGAGTCATACATAAGAATAAACAGCTCAAAATTTTCCAGAAGACACATCACTTTAAAATTTCTATGTCACTAATAATATAGTTCCAAAATATTCAAAGCTCAAACTGACAAAACTATAGAATAGATAAATCTATTATCTTAAGGATGAATTTGCATACAGTTCTCACAGTAAGAGATCAGTCAAAAACAGAAGAGTAAAAAGAAAGAATATTTGATCAACACAATAAAAAGGTTGATGGGTTGATGTAATGTACATTACATAGAACTTTGCTCTCAACTATTGTAGAGCATATATACTTTTTACATGAAACATTTATGAGAATTAAATGACATGCTACACCATTAATCTAGCTTTAACAAATTTCTAAAGATTGATATCTGAGCCCAAAGCTAATATCTATGAAGCTTTTAGATTTTTTTTTTTTTCAAGAAGGAGTCTTGCTCTGTTGCCCAGGCTGGAGTGCACTGGCGTGATCTCGGCTCACTGCAACCTCTGCCTCCCGGGTTCAAGCGATTCTCCTGCCTCAGCCTCCTGAGTAGCTGGATTACAGATGCCCACCATCATGCCTGGCTAATTTTTGTATTTTTAGTACAGATGGGTTTTCACCATGTTGGCCAGGTTGGTTTCAAACTCCTGACCTCAGGTGATCCACCCGCCTCAGCCTCCCAAAGTGCTGGGATTACAGGCATGAGCCGCCATGCCCAGCCTTAGAATTTGACCTAGAGACAAAAAAAGAACTGCCATGTCTCAGAGCTGTGGAAAGTTCAGTAGTTTCAACTAAAGAATTCCTAGAAAGGTGTACTGATCTGTTCTAAAATGAATTGTGATGGTGGTTGCACAGCTCTGTAAGTACGCTAAAACTCATCGAATTGTTAACTTTAGGTGAACTGTGGTATGCAAATTATATCTCAATAAAGTTTACATGTGTATCAACTTGAGAAGCTAGAAATCTGTGGATACTTCTCTGTTTCTATGAGGAATTTAAAAAAACTTTCAGAAAGAAACTACGAGCTAATGAAGCTAAAGTATTTGGGGGGAAAAAAGAAGTCTGACTTGCAAGACCTCAAAGAAAACATTAGACTTAAAAGTACTGAACACTTACTATAGAAACCAGGAGACATGACGAAGTGACATACTGCACTCAGTGAATTAACAAAGTAATAGTTGAAATCCTAAAGGCTTAGAAGAAGAGAATGAAATTGAAATATGAACTAATTGTATTCCACAACTAGAAGAACTGGAGGATCCCCAGAGTAAAATTTTAACAACTCAAAGATGATGGGCAAACAAACAAACTCCATTAACTCTAACAGAAAGTGATTAAAAACCATTTCCAACGCTAACTGAATAATGAGATATCAGCTAGGCGCAAGAGGAAGAACAAATTGAAAAGTTGCAATATGAACCTCTTTGCTTTATTCATCAGAAAGTTAAAATGAAAAATGTAATGGACAAAATTGTGTCCCTCCAAAATTCATATGTTGAAGCTCTAACCCCCGATGTGACTATGTACTTGGAGGCGGAGCTTTTTAGGGAAGTGATTAAGGTTAAATAAGAACAGAAGAGTGGGGGCCCTAATCCAGTTGAACTTCTATTCTTATAAGAAAAGGAAGTAACACCAGATATTTCTCTTTTTCTGTGGGGACACACAGTAGAGGTCATGTGAGGGAAGAGCAAGAAGGTGGCTATCTGCAAGCCAGAAAGAGAGGCCTCACTAGAAACCCATTCTGGCAGCACCTTGATCTTGGACTTCTAGCCTCCAGAACTGTGAGAAAATAAATTTCTGTTGTTTAAGTCACCTAGTCTATAGTCTTCTGTTATGGCAGCCTGAGCTGACTAACACAGAAAGCAAATACAGAAGCTTCTGATTAAAAATAGTAGAGTAAGAACATGCATTAATCTACAATCCCTTTTAAAATCCCTTGAATACCACCATTAAGAGATTTTTCAAAGGCATAAACAAACAGGACAAAAAATATGGCAGAGGAGACAACAGCAGGAAGATGTTCAAAGCTGGAAAGCAGGACATGTAGTAAATTATTTCGCTGATCTGAGAAAGAGGAATCCTAAGGCAGAAATAGGAAAAGCAGAGAATCAATCCAAAAGACTCAGGAATTGGTGGAACCAGTTAACTTCGCAAGTGAGAATGAAGATGGTATTGAAAATAAGAGAGTTGTTTAAATAGATTAAAGAGCTAAAAGGTTGTTAAACCTCCAGATACCTTCCTGCTATAGTTTGGGTGTTTGTCCCCGACAAACCTCATGTTGAAATTTGACTCCTGATGTTGCAAGGTGCATAGTGGCACCTGGTGAGAGGTGTTTGGGTCATGGGGGCAGATCCCTCATGAATAGATGGATGCCCTCCCTAGGGGTGAATTCTTTCTGTTAGTTCCTTCAAGTTCTGGTTGCTAAAAAGAGTCTGACACCTACCCCGACTTGCTTCCTCTCTTGCTATGTGACCCTTTTGCACATGCTGGCTCCTCTTCTACTTTCCACTGTTGAAGCAACTTCAGGCCCTCACCAGATGCAGATGCCCAATCTTGAACTTTCCAGCCACCAGAATAATGAGCCAAATAAACCTCTTTTCTTTACGAACTATTCAGTCTCAGATATTCTGTTATAGCAACACTACCTGGACTAAGACACCTCCCCAACTCAGCACAGCGAGAGGTCTCTCACTACCTCCCCCAGCCTGGCAAAGTGCTGGAGTTTTAAACATTGGAGAGGGGCCGGGCGCGGTGGCTCAAGCCGGTAATCCCAGCACTTTGGGAGGCCGAGACGGGTGGATCACAAGGTCAGGAGATCGAGACCATCCTGGGTAACACAGTGAAACCCCGTCTCTACTAAAAAATACAAAAAACTAGCCGGGCGAGGTGACGGGTGCCTGTAGTCCCAGCTACTCGGGAGGCTGAGGCAGGAGAATGGCGTGAACCCGGGAGGCGGAGCTTGCAGTGAGCCGAGATCCCGCCACTGCACTCCAGCCTGGGCGACTGAGGGAGGCTCCGTCTCAAAAAAAAAAAAAAAAAAAAATTTGGAGAGGATAAAACTAAGGGCTAAGTTGAAGGCAAGGGTACCATATTAAATATCGGAAGATTTTGAGACATTTTATCTACATATTGATTTTAGGATTATGGGTCCTTCTTTTCCCTTGGCTGCTGGAATGCGATTAGTTGGGCCTGTACCCTTTAGTGAAGAGATGGGGAAAACATTCTGTGGGAAATTAGACCAGCCCAAAAGATATGTGGAAAGATACGGACACTGGGGATTCCTAAATAAGTGGCCAGATGAGCCACTGAGAACTTCATAGTCAACAGATTCCATCCATGTCTATACAGTTTC
Source organism: Macaca thibetana thibetana (assembly GCF_024542745.1). Classification (NCBI taxonomy): domain Eukaryota; kingdom Metazoa; phylum Chordata; class Mammalia; order Primates; family Cercopithecidae; genus Macaca; species Macaca thibetana. Next base: position 36,880,904 of record NC_065579.1, on the reverse strand, counting down.
CAATTCAGTTTTTAGCGCTCCTCTCTTCAATGAGCAACCAGGCAAGGTTGATTTCAGGAACTGGTCTAACAATAAAGTCTAAGATGAAAAACAAACAACTTAAAATAAAACGGAAAATTAAAACTATACAGAGAAATAATACTTTTTCAAAAGTTTTTAAAAAGTGTTTTAAAAATATATTATTACTATCAGAGCTGTAAGAGAAGATAATTATTATGAAGCAAGAATATACCATTAGGCCTGGTGCGGTGGCTCACGCGTATAATCCCAGCACTTTGGGAGGCCAAGGCGAGTGGATCATGAGGTCAAGAGATTGAGACCATCCCTGCCAACATGGTGAAACCCCATCTCTACTAATACAAAAATTAGCCGGGCATGGTGGCGGGCACCTGTAGTCCCAGCTACTCGGGAGGCTGAGGCAGGAGAGTCACTTGAACCCGGGAGGTAGACATTGCAGTGAGCCGAGATTGTGCCACTGCACACCAGTCTGGCAACAGAGTGAGACTCTGTCTCAAAAACAACAACAACAACAACAACAACAACAAAAAATATATATATATACACACACACACACATACACACACACACATATATACATACATATATACATATACTATATATATATATATACACCATTTAAAAGGACATTTCAGAGAACAAACAAGCTCTAGGAAATTAAAAATGAAAGCAGAAATGAAAAACTCGAGAAGAGTTATAAGATACAATTAAAGAAATTAGTTAGAAAGATTAGCAGACAAAGAGATGCTTTAACAGCCAGAATATAGGAATTTTAGAAAGAAGATGGAAAACAGAGTGGGGATATCATCAAGGATATAATTCAAGAAAACATCCCAGAACTGAATAGCCAGTGTTTGCAGATTGAAAGGATCCGCAAAATACTCTAGACAACTGATTAAAATAGAAACACATCAAGGTGCACATTAAAAACTTTCAGAATATCAGGAATAAAGTATTCCAGATTTTTCCAGAGGGCAGAGGGCCAGGGGAGGAAAAGGAGAGAGGGAGAGAAGGTTTTATACAAAGGGTCAAGAACCATAATGGCATCTGACTTTCCAAAAGTTACACCGAAAGCCAGAAGACAATGTAAAAATGCCTTTGAAATTCTGAGGAAATGTTACTTTTAACATAGAATTCTATGCCTAGTCAGTATTATGAATAAAGTGTTCATAAAGATGTTTTGAATGAAGACTTTCAAATATGCAAACTCTCAAAATACTTATCTTCCATGTATACTTTCTTAGGAAAATGCTGGAAGAAGTGCCCACTATATAAAGAAGGCAAATCAAGAAAGAGGATGGTATCCAGGAAACAGGGAATCTAAAAACAGTTACACAAGGAGGTCCCCGCATGATGGAACATTGCAAGATGATCACTTCTAGGGAATACTGAATCCAGATGTCCAAGATGATGAAACTGATGGATCAGTTGATGTGTGTGAATAAATTGAGAAGGTTTAAACAACTGAGGGATGAATTTGGGCCTGAATTATTGATGAATACATAGAAACCCAAGCAAGTGAAGTACATGCTGACTTTAGCGGGGAAAAAGGCTGTGCAAGAAAGGAAAAATTATTGTCACATGGCTCAGCTGTGAATAGCATTTACACAGTCATAACTATATAAACAGTGTTTACGGTATGGATGGTAGTGAGAACAGGCAGTTTATATGTGTGTGGTATTTTGGAGGGTATAAAAGAGGGCAAAATATACACAGTTTTCTGCAGGGGCAAATCATTTTAAGACATAATGCCCAAAATAGAAATATCAACAGGTTGGTCATATAAACATATTATTTCAAGTGATAGAAGTGAATAAACAGCTAAAGGGGTTTAAAGCAGCTGCCAGGTGAGAATGGAGAACAAGTGGTAATGTTGTTTCTTGGTAATATGCCTTGTAGAACGGTGGCTCACACCTGTAATCCAAGCACTTTGGGAGGCCGAGGCAGGCAGATCACCTGGGGTCAGGAGTTTGAGACCAGCCTGACCAACATGGTGAAACCCTGTTTCTTCTAAAAATACAAAATTAGCTGGGTATGGTGATACACGCCTGTAATCCCAGCTACTTGGGAGGCTGAGGCAGGAGAATTGCTTGAACCGGGGAGGCAGAGGTTGCAGTGAGCTGAGACCACACCATTGCACTCCAGCCTGTGCAACAAGAGCAAAACTCCATCTCAAAAAAATAAGTAAATAAATAAATAAACCAACAACAACAAAAAACTATTTGACTCTTTAAACTATATTTGTATACAATTTTGGTAAAAATAAAAACTAACGGGCTGGGAGCGGTGGCTCACGCCTGTAATCCCGGCACTTTGGGAGGCCGAGGTGAGTGGATCACGAGGTCAGGAGTTCAAGACCAGTCTGGCCAACATGGTAAAACACTGTCTCTACTAAAAATACAAAAATTAGCCAGGTGTGGTGGCGGGTGCCTGTAAACCCAGCTACTCAGAAGGCTGATGCAGATAATTGCTTGAACCCGGGAGGTGGAGATTGCAGTGAGCTGAGATTCAGCCACTGCACTCCAGCCTGGGCGACAGAGAAAGACTCTATCTAAAAAATAAATAAATAGATAAATAAATATAATAATTTTAAAAACCCTAATTTTTTTTAAATAAAGAAAATGCCTGGGCTGGACGCGGTGGCTCACGCCTGTAATACCAGCACTTTGGAAGGCTGAGGTGGGCGGATCATGAGGTCAGGAGATGGGGACCATCCTGGCTAACACAGTGAAATCCCGTCTGCACTAAAAATACAAAAAATTAGCCGGGCGTGATGGCGGGCGCCTGTAGTCCCAGCTACAGGGGAGCCTGAGGCAGGAGAATGGAGTGAACCTAGGAGGTGGAGCTTGTGGTGAGCCGAGATCGTGCCACTGCCTTCCAGCCTGGGCGACAGAGCGAGACTGTCTCAAAAAAAAGAAAAGAAAAGAAAATGCCTGAAACATATTATAGCATAAAATAGAAACATTTAATGTTCTCTAAGCAGAAAGACATGACTCTGCAAATGTAGGTGACTTGAAACCAATAGGAGAATGAAATGAAGAGAAGTTATCAGTTGTGGAAGACCTAAAAGCTTATGAGCAGAAATTGCAAAAGGTATACACAAAATAAATTACAGAAAAAAGAGAAATATGCTGTCATGATAAGAAGGTTGGTGAAATCTGGCTTACTGCTTGTGTTATACGCTCTTACTTATTACCATGAGGACTATAGTAATCTGTTACAGTAGCAACAAAAAACTAATGATGGTGTCGCCCTCGATCAGTTGTACCTTTTCCTCGACTGTGGAGACCTCCTCACAATTTAAAAGAACATCACCTAGGTTTTCTCCTGGAATAAGGTCCTGTCTTCTGAGAGGCCAGACTAAATACATTAAATTAGGTTAAGACAAAGCCATTGTATCAAAGAGACCTCCAAATGGATTTAATACCATAAAAGTTTATTTTTCTGTCACATAAGAGTCCAGCCAGTCTCAGCTGACAGTTGGTTGTGCTCACGTGGCCCCGGAGGCTTCTGAGTTCGTCCTCCCTCGAGGCACCCTGCTTACCTCTGCAATCAAGGGGAACCGTCGCCACTCACACAGGAAGTGAGGAAGCAGAAGCTGCACATATCACTTTTGCTCACATTCTACTCGAAAGAATTTAGTGAAGTACAGGGAAGGCTGTGAAATTAGCACAGCAAAAATTCTATGAATATGGACAAAGGGGAGAATGGATTTCGGGGTACAATTTGTGTCTATCACCTGCATGACCCGGTCTTTAGATTCTTAAGTCCCTCAGCCTAAGGAAGTTTCTTCACTTTGGCCCCACATTGTGCATCCCCGTTGCAAGGTTCTGGGCCACCTACCTCATTCTTTTGTGAGATGCTCACTTTCTTCCAACTTAGCAAAGATCCCTGGCTCCCTTGTAGGATAATAAAGAGGCTTCTCTAGGCTTTCAGCCCAAGACACTGAATAGGAATGTTTCTCATATTTCACATGCCAATGTAAAATTTACTTTGATGATAGACATCATTTTTGCAGAATTTCTTTTTCACCTTGGGGTGACTAAAATTCTGCACATTTGAGCTAAACAATTCAGCGTTGAGGTTTGTGGTTAAAAAAAATGCTTATGACAAGTGAAGATCCCCTATAATACTGTGACTTCTCATGGGATCATTTGCCTATTTTAGTTTCAGTTACTGCAGGTAATGCCATTTGGCAATTGTTTAAAGTGCTATGAAAAATGTAATTTTTAAAATCAAATGCTGAACAATCTGGAACTAATATCTAGATCAGCACTGCCCAATAGAAATGTCAGATAGGCCATAGACGTAATTTTCTAGTAGTTAAGTCAAAAAAGGTAAAAGAAACATATGAAATAAATTGTAATACTATATTTTAACACAATATATCTAAAATATTACCACTCTAACATTCAACCAATATAAAAATTATCAATGAAATATTTTACACATATATATTTTTTTAATACCAAGTCTTCAATATCGGGCATGTATTTTGCACTTACAGCACATCTTGATTCCTACTAGCCACATTTGAAGTACTTTACGGCCATGTGTGGCTAGTGCCTGCTGTACTGGCCAGTATAGAACTAGATGATCTCAATGTGGAAGGTATGTGAAGAAAGAGGGAAGTGAGAGCAGGCTGAAATTCCTGTTTTGTTTAAAGTTAGATATAGCCACTAAGGAACATTCAGTAAATGTAATAAGTAGTGTTTGGTACAAATGGTTAGCCACATGGAAAAAACAAAATTGTATCATGTGCCACACATAAACATAAATTCCAGATAGATTAAGGAGCTATTTTTTAAGAGAAAAAGTACAAAATACAAAAAGTGTTAATTGGGGGCCCTGTGTAAGAAACAAAATGCAGAAACCATAAAGGAAAAGATTGTCAGATTTATCTAAAATGGAAATCCAACATTTAAGTTAAGCAAAGAACATCATAAGAAAAGTTAAATGACAAGGGATACAGTAAAAGAAAACATCCATAAATCAACAAGAAGACAAACAAGCCAACTAAAAACTAGAAGAAGTGGGCAGATATTTCAAATAGTAATTTGAATAGGCAATAAGTATATAAGATGCTTAATCGCACTAGTGATGACAGCAATGCAGATTAAACAACAATAAGCTACTTTTCTTTCGCTAGACTGTCAAAAGCAAAATGAAAAACACTGGCATATTACCTTGTGTCTCTCATTTATGCCACTGTTGGAAATGTATATTTGTAAAATCTTTTGGAAGGCAATTCAGCAGAATCTATCAAAATTAAAACATAACTCCTTTGGACTTAAAGATTCCATTTCAGAGAATCTGTTCTTCTAAATATTTATACATGTGCACAAAGATGTATGTGCAAGGATTTGATGTGTATTACCAGAACTGGTGAAATCCATCAGTTCATCCCAACCAAAAGAACACCATAGGGGTGCCTCCGTATGCCCTGTCACGAGAACGTCCTCGAGATCTCAACTTATTTAGATCAGTCAAAAAAGCAAATCCTATAGACAACAACTTTTTGCATGATTCCATTTCTATAAGACTGAAAAAGAGCACACACATACAATTGTGTGTTTAAACACATATATGTGTAAGTAACTGCCTAGAGAAAGGGTTCTCAGAACATACACCAAACTGGGCAGTGGGTAAGAGAGATGAGGGTATATGTGGAGGGACATATTTTTTACTTCACGTACTTCTGTGCTGCTTGATTCTTTTACAATGCAAATGGTTTAATATATTAGTTTTACAGTGAGAGCCACATTCCCAACTGCTCCTGGCAAAAGAAGAGGCTGATTTCAGGACTTGGCGCTACCCCTTCTCCAATCACCTGCCCCCGCCCAGCTGAGTGGTCAGGTCAGGTCCACGTTGCTGAGTTGTCTCTGGGTGTCTGTCCTTGTGGGCACCAGGTATTCTCAGCCCACACCAGAGGTCAAACATGGAACACCCGTCATCTCTGTGTAGCCATGACCCCATGCTCCCACCTACCCATCTACCCTTTGGCATCTGAAGCCCAAGACTGGCTTTTTAAAGTACAAGTCCTGCTGATGGTATTTCCTGGCCATGCTGAAATATGTCTCCTGGAGGAGGAGAATAAGGTCAACCACCGTGACAAACAAAACCAAGAGCGGAGGGCCAGTGTGTGGATTGTGTTGATGACTGTGGCTTTCATTTCCCCAAGGCAAACCTCAGGAGGCGGTGGTCAGGGTTTCTCATTTTCATGCTGAGGCTTTTTGGGAAATTTCAAAAGTTGCCACCCACACCTTGTTAGGGGAGGGAGAGGAAACTTCCTCTTCAGGGTGGGTTGGGGATTGTGGGAAGACCTTTGTGTGAGACCAAGTGTCATGCAGAGACAGCAAGAGAGAGACTGAGAATGAATTCCTTCTCCGAGGGGTTAATTAAGGTGTGGGGAAGTTTGCAATCTTATTCAGAAGTTAACATCTGAGTATAGATTTGAAGGAGGTAAGAGATGAAGCCATGTGGGTGTCAGACAGAAGAGCACTCCAGAGACAGGGAACAGCAGTGCAAAGGCCCTGAGGTAGGATTGTGTCTGGTTTGTTGGAAGAACAGAAAGGAAGCCTTTGTGGTGTGGCAGGAGCTAAGGGAGTAGGCGGTGAGCAGAAGACAAGGTCAGAGGAAAGGGAGAAAAGTGGAGAGTGAGAACTACCTTGACATCCTGGAAAGACTTTGCCTTTTATGCTAGGTGAGTTGGGGAACCACTGGTGGTCTGAAAGCCAGAGAGTACATGATCAGGTTGACGTTTAACAGGATGCCTCTGTCTGCTGTGTTGGAAACAGACTGAGCAAGTAAGGGAGAAAGTGGGCAACTGCAGCTGACCAAAAGAGAGACAGGAGTGCTGAGATACTAATGGAGTGACCTGCAGCATCAGGAGGCTTGGGAAACAGATTGCTGGGCCCTAGCCCTGGAGCTGCTACCTGTTAGTATGGGGGGTGTACAAGGAATTTACATTTCTACAAGTTCCCAGGTGATGATGATACTGCTGGTCTGGGGGCCACACTTTGAGAACTTGTCTTTGTAGCACTGATGAAAACATTTGTTTATCAAAGTTCTCAAGGAAGCACATTGCTCGCTCCTGTGTTCCCAGCACCTAGTGTGATGCCTGGCACCAGTCTTGATCGAGCTCAGGCTCTGGGCCATGCGTGGTGCTATTGAATGAGGTTCATGAGGATCCCAGGTTTGAACTGTTTGGAGGTAACTGGTGATGAAACTTTCACAGGAAGTGGTCATTAAAGGGAAAGGATTCCTTGTAATAACAATAGCAACAGGTGTGACACCTACCCAGTGTCTGCCTAGGTGTTTTACTTGTATCTCTCTCCAATTAAATCCTGTAAATGCCCTGGAAGTCGGGCATTATCCTGGGATTTTTATGAATGAGAGAACCAAGGCTTGGAGAGTTTAATTTTCCCTGGTACAAGATTAATAAGTACCAGAACCCAGCCAGGCCTGACTGTTTAATCACAGGCCGCCTCAAGAAGTCACTGACAAGACCTAGTAATTAAAGAACCTCGAGAAGATAGGAGTTTCTTTCTTTGTGGACTGAGAGCCTTTTTAAAAGTGCAAAGAATATGCCATCCTTTAAAAACAAAATGCTTCCCATCTAAATTGAGATTCCTGTTCACACATGTTTCGAGCCTCAAGCCCTTCCTGGCAGAACCCTGGTAGCAGTGGCTGTCCCAACAGAAGTATTTTTGCTTTTTTGCTGACTTTTGTGGCTTTTAGCCTTCTCTGATGGAGCACTTTTCCTTCCCTCTCTCTCTTCTCAGCTTCCTTCGGTAGGATGAAGGGTGTAAGACTTTGTGCTGAGGAGCTGAAGCTTGACAAATTGAAGTCTAAACGGAATCCGTGTATCTTGATAGGGAAGAAGAAAATCAAGTTCCAGCACTTCCCTCCTTATCCGCCTCTCTTTTTCCTACCCTTCCCTGAGGATAAAAATAGCCGCTTCCCAGGGCCTCACTGCAATCGAGCGTGCTGAAGCTGGGCCTAGCGTGAGAGCAGCTGCTCCCCGAGGCACGGGCTCCGCGAGAGCCCTGGGGTCAGGACGGGGGCCTGTCCGCCGGGACGAGGTGTCCCCGGACAGGGCAGGGGCCCTTGGAGCCTCACCAAGAGAGGGGGCACTGGTGCAAGTTTGACCCCGATGGTGGGCGGCTCACAAAAATACATCAGGAGGCCCGGAAGTCCATGCACTGGCCGGCTCCACCGCCTTTAAGTACACGAGGTCTATCTGCAGTTCTTAACCTCTTTGAGGGGACAAGGACTCCCTAGAACAAATGATGACATACCACCTCTCTGTGTGCACTCAAGCACACATACAACACACAGAAACATGGACGTGGACACAAATACACACGGAGACACATACACTTCTGCACACAATTTCATATTATTGGAAGGCTGTCGAAGCCTGGTGTGGACCACAGATTAACAACCCCAAAGGCAGGTGGATTATAATGATGCAGAACGATTATTAAAAAATAACAATTTGGCCGGGCGCAGTGGCTCACGCCAGTAATCCCAGCACTTTGGGAGGCTGAGGTCGGTGGATCACGTGAGGTCAGGAGTTCGAGACCAGACCAGCCCAGCCAACATGGTGAAACCCCGTCTCTACTAAGAATACAAAAAATTAGGCATGGTTGCGGGCGCCTGTAATCCCAGCTACTCGGGAGGCTGTGGCAGGAGAATCACTTGAACCTAGGAGACAGAGGTTGCAGTGAGCTGAGATTGTGCCAGTGCACTCCACCTTGGGCGACTGAAAAAAGCAAGACTTCTCAAAATAAACAAATGAAAATATGAAAAATAAAATTTTGTAACATGTAAAAATAGGGTTACTAAAGCGTGCTAAGATCTTTCTGGAAAACAAATGTCCGTAGTATAAATTCTAATAATAGATACGGATATGATAAAGTTGATCACCGACGGTAAGACAAAGGATGGTTTCTATATAATTTGAGTTTTCCCACTAAACAGGAAAGCATGTTGCTCTTTCGAAACCAGAACGGCCGCATCCAGGCGTTTTCGGGGACCTGGGGCGCCCACTGAGCTGCAGGCGCGGCCGGTGGCTCCAGCCTGGCCCCTCCGTCGGGAAAGGAGGGTTAGACAATAGACAAGCAAAAATTAGACGCGGTGACCGCGTGGGGCGGGACCGGCTCTTGCGGAGAGGGTGACCCGAGCCCTTCGCCCGCCGAGGCACTTTAAAACCCCAACGCGCTGCCCAGCCCGGCCTGCACAGAGAGAACGGTGCGTGCGCGCTCCCGGGGAGGTGGCGGCGCGCACGGGCGCGTCTCCGCGGGCAGCCCCCTACTCCGGACGATGCCGCCGAGGAGGCGGCGGCGGCGGCGGCGCGCTCTGGAGGTCTGAAGCCACTGCTGGCTGCCACGGGCCGGCGGCGCGATGAGCTGGGCAGCCGCCCCCGGCTCGGGGCTGTGAGCGGCTCGGGGCCGGGGGTGGGCGGCGGTGCGGCGGGCGGCAGACGCTCCTCTTCGGCGGCGGCGGCGGCCATGCGCGGGGCGGCGCGGCTGGGGCGGCCGGGCCGGAGTAGCCTCCCGGGGGCCCGCGGCCTGAGGGCCCCGCCGCCGCCGCCGCCGCTGCTGCTTCTGCTGGCGCTGTTGCCGCTACTGCCCGCGCCTGGCGCCGCCGCCGCCCCCGCCCCACGGCCCCCGGAGCTGCAGTCGGCTGCCGCGGGGCCCAGCGTGAGTCTCTACCTGAGCGAGGACGAGGTGCGCCGGCTGATCGGTGAGTGGGGCCGCCGAGGCCGGGGCGGGCAGGTCAGGCCGGCGGGGGCAGCTTCCGGCCGCCGGCGGCTCAGTCTGCGCTCCGTGGACCGCGGGCGAGTGCCCTCCCCGCCCCCCGCGCCCGGATTTGCCTCGCGGCCGGGTCTCTGCCTGCCGTGCTGGCTGGGAGGTGTGGTCCCTGCCCGGTCCCCCACTCCGGCTCAGCCTTCGTGCTGCCCTCGCTGCCCTGCCGCGATAGACCCCCATTCACCCCATCCCATCCTCCTTACTGCCTCCTTAGCCCTTTTCCCTAGAAGAGTCAAGCGCCCTTACAACTTTTCTTCCTTGCTATACGAAGTTTTTTTGACCCTTTCTATGCGTGTCACTCTAGGGTCCTCGATTTTGAATACCTCGAAATTTACGTTTTAGACTGAACTTGCAAACCCTTTGCTGTGGTTTTGATGCCCCAGTAGAGGCCACGGTCTGTGCTTACCCTTTTACAAAAAAAAAAAAAAAAAAAAAAAAGAGAGAAAGGGGGAGGTTATAAGGGCACCAAATGTTCGTGGCAGCCTCCAAATCTTGGGACGCAGATTTGGAGCATATGCTTAGATTCTAAGCATATTTTTAGTGAATGAATCGCCAGGTAGCAGACCTTTTTAGTTTCAATACCTTTTTGGTTTTTGCATTGGGTGTGTTGGGAGTTTGGACTGATTCTGTACTTCTGGGCCGCTCTCCTACTTTGAATACCTTGAAGGGAAGCAAGAACTTAGTCTTGGGTCGGACTGTGGTTCCATTTACTTGCTTAGCTTTGTTGTTTGGGGAGTTAATTTGAAAAATTGCTGGGGTCTTACGTTAGGACTTTGTGGATTCTGGAAATGACCCTTTAGAGGAAGATCTGACAGGAACGACCCCCCAAAAAGAAAGTCCTTGGTACCTAGACATTTGCATTCTTTTGTTATTATGGCAGTATCTTTATTTCATCTCAAGGTGGTGCTTCTGAGTGTTTGAGGGGAAAAATTATTCTCTGTTGCATCATTTGTCAGTATTATTTTTTTAAGTAATAAGACTTTGTTGAGGTGTGTTGAGATTGACTCAAGGTAGAAATGGAATTACTTATAGCAGACTCTTCAGACATTACATGTACGGATTTGCAGTTTTTAACCAAAGAAGAATGCTGTGTTTTTATAAAGTCGTGCCATTCTTAATCCTTCTTAGTCTAGTTGAATTAGCTGAATGTAGTTTAGCTGAATTAAAACTGCTAATTGGGGTAATACTTGGAACACAAGACTAAGACTTAGGAAAAATAATACAACACGACTCATGTCACATTAATTTTAGAAATATTAACGTATTGTCCGGGCGCGGTGGCTCACGCCTGTAATCCCAGCACTTTGGGAGGCCGAGGTGGGCGGATCACGAGGTCAGGAGATCGAGACCATCCTGGCTAACACAGTGAGACCCCGTCTCTACTAAAAATACAAAAAAAAAAAAAAAAAAAAAAAAATTAGCCGCGCGTGTTGGCGGGCGCCTGTAGTCCCAGCTACTCCGGAGGCTGAGGCAGGAGAATGGCTTGAACCCGGGAGGCGGAGCTTGCAGTGAGCCGAGATCACGACACTGCACTCCAGCCTGGGCGACAGAGTGACACTCCCCGTCTCACAAAAAGAAAAAAAAAATTAACGTATTATGCATGGTTTTGTAAAGGCTTTTTAGTTAAAAGCACTTATATAGCTTGTGAGTTTGTTTACATGGGTAAACAAAGTCAGAGGTGAAGGTAGGGGACAGAGGACAACCAGGGACTGACATTGAATTCTTGCCGTATACCTGCCCCTACATGCTTTATACATGCTTTATACACATAATTTCTTCTAATTTTCTCATGGCCCAGTGAAGTAGGTGGCATTATTCCCATTGTAGAGATGAGGAAAGTGGGGTTTTTAAGTAACTTGCTCAAGGTCACACAGTTCGTAATTTTTTTTTTTTAAGACGGAGTCTCGCTCTTGTCGCCCAGGCTGGAGTGCAGTGGGGCCATCTGGGCCCACTGCAACCTCTGCTTCCCGAGTTTAAGCGATTCTCCTGCCTCAGCCTCCCAAGTAGCTGGGATTAGAGGCACGTGCCACCACTCCCGGCTATTTTTTGTATTTTCAGTAGAGACAGCGTTTCACCATGTTGGTCAGGCTGGTCTGGAACTCCTGACCTCGTGATCTGCCCACCTCAGCCTCCCAAAGTGCTGGATTACAGGTGTGAGCCACTGCACCTGGCCTAGTTCATATTTTTTTAAAAAAAGAAACAGTGTTGACATAGGCAGCAAAGTTTTATTGAATGAAATGAAGATATTGTGTATAGAAGTTTGATTATGGCATGGTGGAAAATAAATCATTGCTAATTAGCACTTGAGTTATGTATCTGTTACCTTATTTGGCCTGGAACTAATTTTCTTAGCAATATTTGCAGCAGAGGAAGCTCCTGATTGATGAGCATCCAATTTATGCCCAGAAATACTGTTGCTGGGAGGGTAGGAAGCATTGTTTTGATTAACTCCCTTGTCTACCCTGGGGGGCAAGAGAGACTTCTAGTAGTATTTTCTCCAGTGCAAATAGGGTTGACCTGTTACAGAGGATCTCTAAGTCACTTCATCCTGCCAGATTCACGTCGTTTGTACTTTCCATCCGTTCCCATCTCCCTCATACATTCTACCTTTAAAATAACTCCTTGGCTCCTCCAGGTAGGGAAGAGCCAAGTGGGTAGGACTGAGATGTATACAAGGCACTCCGAGTTCTCAGAATACAGTCTTTCACAGAAGCTGTTATGATACTTAAGGCTTCTTGGAATAGTAACTTTGCACCGTATTTTAGAATCACTGTAGATTTTGTGCCTTCTGAATGCTGGCATGGGAAATGAACCATTATTTTATAATATTTTTAAGACAGTTTTGTGTTCCAAGTAAGAAACTTAGAAATGAAGTTGACAGTGACAACTTTATAACTTGAACTAATTACCATTGATATGAGAATAAGTTGTTTTAATCCAATTAACATATGCATATAGTTTTAAGAAAACCCAGTAGCACTAAAAGGCCTTTTTTTTTTTTTTTTTGAGACAGAGTTTCGCTCTTGTTGCCCAGGCTGGAGTGCAATGGTGTGATCTCAGCTCACCACAACCTCTACCTCCCAGGTTCAAGCCATTCTCCTGCCTCAGCCTCCCCAGTAGTTGGGATTACAGGCACACATCACCACGCCTAGCTAATTTTGTATTTTTAGTAGAGACGGGGTTTCTCCATGTTGGTCAGTCTGGTCTCGAACTCCCAACTTCAGGTGATCACTCACCTCAGCCTCCCAAAGTGCTGGGATTACAGGTGTGAGCCACTGAATCCGGCTTAAAAGGCTTTTGACAAACACAGCAGGCTCTTGCTTTTGTCCTTTTTATCCCCCAGGCTCTACTTTCCAGGGGTAGCTACTACCTCAACTATGTCTGTTTATTTTTTCTTCCTCTTTTTTTGCTTTTGTAATTCTAAATCAATGTAGAATAAGTCTTTGACTTTCTAGTATCATAACTGAGCTCTTTATTATTTCTCTCTTAAATCCTCCAGTGTAGTTACATAACTTTTTTGTAAAAATAGTATTTACATTATTGTGTACACTTGTATTGCTAAATAGGGACTTATGGTTATGTTTTTTTCTATACATTTTTGCTTTTCCCAGAGCAAATAATTGCATTTTGATTAGTTATCTATTTATCTTTGGCTGTGTTCCCTCAACTACTCCAAGAAGTATATTAAATGCCTTTTTTTTTTTTTTTTTTTTTTCCAGGTAGCACATTAAATCATCTGTCAGTTACACTTGGTTTCCTGTTAGAGACTTCTTGGTCTGGAGCATTCCATTCTCTTGCTCCAATCTAGATAGTAGGATTATTTTTTCTGGGACTTCCTGTTACTTCTTTCCTGTCTGGGAACCTCTGTGTCTTGGATCTCCTGTCTTCCTTTTTCTTGCTTTGCTTCATTTTACTACTACGTATGTATCCTCAGTAGTTTCTTAAGAAGGAATGATGGGAGATAAATTACTTGGGGACTTGAATGTTTGAATATGTCTATCCTATCCTCATATTTTATAGATGGTTTGGCTGAATTTAAAAGATTAGGTAGAAAATACATTTTTTCATAATTTTGATGGCATATTCACAGTTTTCTGTCTTAAGGGTTTTTGATGAAAAGTCTAAAGCCATTCTGATTCCTGTTTTTTACTCTTGTTTTTTTGAAGCTCAGGTTCTTTTTCTCTGGCATTCTGAAGTTTTATAAGTTTTTGTGTGGTTGGTTGGTTGGTTCTTTCCTTCCTTTCTTCCTTTTCTTTCTTGTATTACCTTAGTGGGTCGTTTCAATCTAGGGACTCCTATCTTTTAGTTTTCAGAAATGCCTTTTTTTTTTTTTTTTTTTTAAATAATTCCCATCCTTTATTTTTTCTCTCTCTCTGTGTGTGTGTGTGTGTGTGTGTTTGTTTCTGAGATGTCTGTTGGTTTGGTTATTGAACCCCCTACAAGTGATCTTCAAATTTTCTTAACTAATCTCACCCCTTGCGTATTTCTTTGTACTGGAAAGAGTGGGCAGGGGGGGAATGGTTCTTAATTTTAATGATCATGTTTTTAAATTTTAGAATCTTTTTCTGTTTCCATTTCATTGCATCTTATTTTATGGATGTATTACCTTACCTCTGATATGTGTATTTTTATTTTTTCTTTGTGTTTAATATATTTTTAATATTTCTTCTGTTTCCTCCAGTGTGGCTGTTCATTTCAGAAATCTTTTCTTTGTTTAAATCATAAATATCTGTTGATCCTTGACTGTCTATAATGAAGAGAAAGATCCTGAGGAGTTGATTGCAAAGGAGAGAACATGTGTGTATTGGTGGTCTAGTGACTTGTGAGTTCAGGTGGACTTTTCATTGGGAGTCTGCCCCGAATATCGACACCTTTACATCTCGTTTGGGGCCAGTGTTCGCAACGAAGAAACCGTCATCTCGTGCCTCTGGTATGCTTGGTGTTATGCCAGCTGCCAGGGTTTGGGTTACCTGGCTGAGGGAGGGATGGAGGCTGTAGCCTTTGACTTCTAGGTACACTTTTCCTGTCACTGTGATTCAGTTTCTTCAGAAAAAATTTTGGGTCTCCTGCTGGAATTGGGGGTCCAAAAGTTTTGAACACCTCTTTCAGTGGCTCCTGCCTTGTCTAGGCTGAGCCTCAGATCAGCCTTTGGCATCTCCTTGGTGCCTCAAGACCTGAGCCTCTTAGAGGCCCTGAGGGACAGTGACCATTCCTTCAACTACTTTGCCATCTTGCAAAAGTTTGTTTAAAAAAATATGTTGTCTTTCCTTTTATGTTTGTCCTTGTGGTTTGATGTCTTTGTGATTTCTTTTTTTTTTAAACTAAAAAAAAAGGAGGAATTTTGGAGGTAAGGGATTATGGTCATTTCACAATGTGTAAATGGCACTTAGGGTTTGGGTTTAACTATTGAAGATGATGTGTGTCTTTTTGTATGAACAGTATTAAGAGTAGTTAGTAGTGGTGGTTGTAGTAGTAGTTGACACTTTTAAAAGTGCTGTCTTTTGTCTGTGTGGGGCATAGAGGTCATCCCTGTGTTACGTACTGTCATTTCCATTTTACAGATGAGTGTTAGTCTGCTCTGGCTACTGTAACAAAGTACCATAAATTGGGTGGATTGTAAACAACAGAGATTTATTTCTCATAGGTTTGGAGCTGGGAAGTCCAGGATCAAGGCTCTGGTAGATTTGATATCTGCTAGAGCCCTGTTCCTGGTTTATGGATACAGCCTTCTCCCTGTGTTCTCACGTGGTGGAGCTCCCCTGGGTCTTTTTATAAGGGCTCTAATCCCATTCGTGGGGACTGCTCCTATGAGCTAATCACCTCCCAAAGGGCCCAGCCTGCTAATACCATCGCCTTAGGGGTTAGGATTCAATGTAGAAATTTTCAACAGAGAAATGAGAAAACAATAATCTTAGAGTAGGTATGTATTAATAACTAGCCTGGCTTTTTGGTAGTAGTAGGGCACGCAGTCCTGATGGAAGTGTATCTATTCTGAAACCCCAAAAGCTTCGGGAGCTTTTCAACTCTGGTTGGCCTTCCTGTGTTCCTGGGCCCTGGTTCATCGCTTGCATTTACTTCTCTTAACAGGCTGCAATGTAGGCATTTATTTCTGCATTGTACTGATGAGGACCCTGATTCAGGGCCTTTTGGACAGTGAGTAGAAGGCCAGGTCTTGAGTCAGTCCTGCCTGAGACCTGAATTCATACTGCTTCTTTATCAGCTCTGGAGGAGTGCAATTAACCAAAAACTCAAGGAGTAGAATCTGCAAGCCTGCAGGTGGTTGTTTGTGGTCTTTATTATTATGCTAATTATTCTCGCATCCTCCCATGTTCTCTAATTGATAATTTTCATAGTACTGAGCTCTGTGGAATTCCAGAGCCTGTGAAGGTGGCATATGGCTGGGCAGTGCCAGAAGCTTGGGAAGAACATGCTGGTGGGTGAGGGAATGATATAAACTGGTTATGGCAACAGTGGTGGTGGTGATAGGGGTCGGGGGGGACTTTCGGGAAGAGACCCCATTTCTACCAGTTAGAAATTCACTTTGGATAACTTGCTTCTCCTTTTAAAATAAATACCTTTTGAAAAAGTTAAGCGTGTTCACATTTTATTTAAAATCAAGTCAATACTAGTTGGGATCACTGTGTCCCAAATCAGTCCAGAAAACTTTTTTTGAAGCTAAACCAAGTACCATATATTGTGGTAGAAAATGACAATTCAAAATTATTACATTCCTTTCCCTGAAGATCTCGGAATTTTGTAGGGGAGACTTGCATTTATGACTGCAACAGAGATAAGTTGCTGATTGACATAAGTTATTATAGGAGTACTTACTTTTGACTGTGGAAAGGGCGGAGGAGAGAGAGGCTTAGAGAGTTTAGGAAAGTTGTCCCAGGAAAAAAAAAGACATTTGAGCCTCATCTTGAAGGATGAATTTGATAGGCAGAAAAGAGCAGTTCAAACCAGGCAGAGAAAGTAGTGTGAACAAAGGCATAGAGCTGTGTGAAATTATGGGGTAGGAAAAATCTAATGTGGCTGAGGTGAAAAAATTAGCAAAGCCATGGAGCGTCACAGGATAAAGCTGGAAGGTAGGCTGAGGTTAGAGTAGGAATTTGAACTCTTATAGGTGAATTCTTCAGTGAGCTGCTGAAGAATGCAGACTAGGAGAGTGCGCAGTCAGGTCTGGGTTATAGGGAAGATAACTTTGGCCCCAGTGAAAAGGATGGCTTTGGAGAATGAAATGCTGGATCTGGAAAATGGGATGGAGCCAACCTTGTGATGATAAGAGGGGTCAACTAAGGCAGTTGAAGGGGTGGGATGGATTTGTGAGGAATTTGGTGAGTTTGGAGAAGACTTAGCAGAAGAGACTTTAGGGCTAAAGAAAGGGGAGGAGTCACAGAGGAATCTAGGGTTTCAGATTTGGGCAACTGAACCAAAGGACCCTTTCCTTTTGGGAGAAGTGGTTGGTCAAGGGAAAGAAAAAGGAGATGAACCATGTATTTCTCTCCTCCCAGCACCCGTCTTTCCTAAATCCCAGAGCCCATGCTTGGTGTGGGGGAGGGGTGGAGGGTTGAAGGCGTCCTCTGCAGGTGAGTCTGGCATAAGCCACCAGAGGGCCCAGCTGCTGGGTGGGTTGTTGGGAAGTTAGCACTCTGCAGCAAACCCTTAACCGTAGGCATTTTGGTGGAGTTGGTATTTATTTGAATCCATGTGTTCTTCATTGGGAGACAGGCAGAGACATTGTGCAATTGTGGGTTTGAGGGTTGTTGTTTTTTCTCCTTATGCGACACATGTGAGAGAACTCTAACCAATTACAGCTAAACCTGTCCCCTGTGAGTCACATCCTGACTTGACTGGTCAATTCCGAAGGTGCTGCCTAAAATGCTGTTTGGATTTTAAGGATCACTTTTGGGACAAATCAAACATGTGAACGTTTATTCAGGCACTTGAGTTGAGAAGTTCCATAGCATTACCTTTGGTGTTTTGATGCAGTTATGCCAATGTTCTGAAGAATCTTGCCAGCTACACATCCTAAAGCAAAACAAAAACTTGTACATGAAACAGAACCATTAGCTATTCTAAAATTATATCACACTTAAAAGTATACATTTTTGTGCATTGTTGATGTAAATCAAGTACAATATTTTCTAATAAAAATTTTATTAAACAGCATTCATGTGTGCAGGACCTCTTAAAATGTGCCAAAATAAATGTGTATTGCTCAGTTACATAATAAACAGTTGTTGAATGATTCTTCTTGTGTGTTCAGCAGTGATAGTGCTGAGTGGATTTCATAGGTGTCATTCTTCTATTTTTTTTGAGACGGAGTTTTGCTCTTGTCACCCAGGCTGGAGTGTAATGGCATGATCTCGGCTCACTGCAACCTTTGCCTCCCGGGTTCAAGCAATTCTCCTGCCTCAGCCTCCCGAGTAGCTGGGATTACAGGCGCCCACCACCACTCCCAGCTAACTTTTGTATTTTTGGTAGAGACGGGGTTTTACCATATTGGCCAGTCCAATCTCGAACTCCTGACCTCAGGTGATGCGCCTACCTCGGCCTCCTTTCAAAGTGCTGGGATTACAGGCGTGAGCCACCTCACCCGGCCTCATTCTCATTCTTATATAAATTTTAAGCTGGAATAGACAGCACACAAGTCTCTAGTTAGGGATCACCTGTAATTTAGGGAGGAGGAGGAAGAGCGTATCTTGCTGTATGCCAGGTACTTTACATGTGTTCTCTTTTATCAACCATAGGAAGTCGGTGGCATTGACTGTTTTTTGTTTGTTTGTTTAAGCAGATAAGGCTGAGACGCTGAGGTTGTGGGCAATTACAGAATTTACTGTAGGTCACAGAGATGTGTGGGGCTATGTGACTGCGAAGTGCATGCTTTCTGTACTGTGCTGCCTTTGAAGATTAACAGTTTACTTAGTCTTTAACCAAAATCATCTGAGAAGCTTTACCAAAAAAAATACAGATTCTTTGACCTACCCTGAGCAATTTGTTGAATTGACTGAGATGGGGCTCAGGTAAATTAACGTTTTAAATGCCATGTTTAATTGATTACAGGATGTACAGTTTTTCCACATTTGAACATCTCTGAAATCAGAACCATGTTATAATCGGTGGTGAGTCATCAGGCAGTTGATAGCTTTTTTCTTTCTTAGTGGTGCAAGAAATAATGATGTACTTTAGATTAAATGAAATATGATAGTATAAAAAGATGATACTGTAAAGGGAACTTAAATACACAGTTTGTCAGCTTTCTTCCTTTCTTTTTTGAGAGGGAGTCTTGCTCTGTCTCTTAGGCTGTAGTATAGTGATGCGACCTTAGCTCACTGCAGTCTCTGCCTCCCAGGTTCAAGCGATTGTCGTGCCTGAGGCTCCTGAGTAGCTTCGGACTACAGGTGTGCACCACCACGCCTGGCTAATTTTTGTACCTTTTTTTTTTTTTTTTTTTTTGGTAGAGATGGCGTTTCACCATGTTGGCCAGGCTGGTCTCGAACTCCTGACTTCAAGTGATTCCCTCCCTTCCAACCCCGTCTCGGCTTCCCAGAGTGCTGAGATTACAGGCGTGAGCCACCATACCAGGCCTCCACCTTTTTTGTACGCGTATGTGTGTGCTTGTCACAACTTTCAGAATTGTAAAATTCACTGGTGGTATTTATTATTTGCTTATGGCAATAGCTGTGTAGTAATGCCCTTCTGAGGAAACCATAAAATGAATGAGATATTGTCATTAGATTAAGAGCAATAGCAAGGTTACTTTTCAGCCAAGAAGCTGCAGGCAAGGAGAAATGTCAGTGGTTCTCAACCTTTTTTTGTGAAAGCCTCAGGCCCTTTCCCTAGAAAAAGGCGTGAATGTCCACATATACCAAATTTTGTATACTGTGCTAGGACCTCTTAGACTTTTGGGGCCTTTGATGGACTCCTGATGAAAAGCTTAATGGGTGTACCTGAGTGTCACAAAAACTGGTATATATCATATTCTGTTTTACATCCTAAGATCTGACCTCCTACATGAATTTTTTTTAAATTTGCATATATTAAGATTTACTTTGTTGTAAAGTTATGTAGGTGTTGACAAATGCATAGTGTCCTATATCCTCCACAGTATCATAGAGAGTAGTTTGCACTTTTAAAAAATCCCCTGTGATTTATAAATACTCCCTCCCTTTTATTTTAAATAAGGTGCTTTAAAAATGTATTTATTATGGAAAATTTCAAAAATTCAAAATAAGGCATAATAATATAATGAACTTCTATATACCCGTCATCCAGCTTCAGCAATTCTCCACTCATAGCCAATTCTGTTTCATCTCTACCACCTGACCCCCTACTCCACTCATTTGCCCTTACTCTCCCTATCCTCTTCTTAGATTATTTTGAAGCAAATCCAGACATAATTTCATAAAAAATATTCCGATATGTATATATGAAAGAAACTTAAAAAATCTAAGCATTATTGCACATTATTAAGAAATTACGAATTTATAAATATCAAATATCTAAGCTGTTGAGCTTTTCCTGATTTATAAATATGTAAATGTATATGTAGAGACTCTTGCCTACCACCAGGATCCACTTTTATCCCTGACCCTCCCTGCACAACTCACTTAGTTCCCTTGGTGCCAGACTCCTTCTCACCCTAGAGTCTACATTAGATGGCACCTCTGCCTAGGGTTCTTTTCCCAGATCTTTACATGGCTGGTACTTTCTAGATCTCAACTTAAAATGTCAATTCCCCAGAGAGGCTTGTCTTCCTAGGGTTGATCCCTAGTGCCTCTCTGTGCTATCACACTGTTTTAAGCATCCGATACTTTTTTGGTTGTTTCCATCTCCTTTAGTGAAAGTTAGTTCTGTTTGAATAGAGACTGTTTAGGTTGTTCCACTTTATATTTTTAGCACATGAAACAGTACCTGACATGTAGTAGGTTTTCATTAAAAGTGGAACAAATGAGTAAACGAATGAATCATACTTAAAAAAAATTCACTATCCTGTGCCTTACTGGAGTCATTATTCTGTTGATCATTTCCCATTGCCTGCTAAGTTATTATCCAAAAGGAAATTAGACTGAAGCTATACTTACTAATGGAAGTTTACATATGTTAATTTTTTATAGCTGCTTTTTTTTTTTTTCCTTTTTGAGACAGAGTCTCACTTTGTTGCCCAGGCTCGAGTGCAGTGATGCAGTTACGGCTCACTGCAGTTTTGATCTCCCAGACTGAAGTGGTCCTCCTGTCTCAGCCTCTAAATAGTTAGGACTACTAGGTGTGAGCTACCATACCCCACTAATTAAACAAATATTTTTGGTATAAATGATGTCTTCCTATGCTGCCCAGGATAGTCTGAAACTTCTGAGCTCAAGGGATCCTCCCACCTTGGCCTCCCAAAGTGCTGGGTTTACAGGTGTGAGCCACTATGCCTGTTCTTGATAACTTACTTTCTTTCGAGTTGCCTAATTTGCCTCTCCCATTCCCTTGCTGTCTCTGGTGCTCCCATGTCAACTTCCATAGCTCCATACCCTGCATAAGCAGACCTGTATCACTGCACCCATCATATTTTGTCTCCCCCTCCTGTACCAAGGCTACCTCTTGGGTTGGCGCAGAGCAGTCTCTCAATAGACTGTTGGCCCACACTACAACTGGAGGATGTGAAATATTCAAGAGAGATTCTGGCAGAAGCCTTTATCAGTAATGAAAAGCTAGGAAATACAATTTCTAATTTTTTTCCCCAAAATGCCTAATCTACTATCCTATCCAGTCTATTTTCTGTCTTATTTACAGTATAGTTTTCAGCCCTAGAAGTTTGACTTGGGTCTTTTTATATTTTCCATGATTCTACTTAACTTTTTGACCATGTGGAGTACAGGTATAATAGTTGTTTCAGTGTCCTTGTTTGTATTCTAACATTTGTGCCTGTTCTGTGTTGATTTTGACAACATATCATGTTTACTTCCTCAAGTGGCACAGTTAGGAAAGATTCTTAGTGCTTGCAGATTCCTGGCTTTTCCTTGGGAGGAACAGGAGATTCCCTTCCATGTCTTCTTGAAGCTGATTTCTAAACCACCTATCAGGACCAAAAGGGTGGGCCTACCTGCTTTTCCTTGGGCAGAAAGAAGGCAGTCTGAAGGAAGGAGGGGAAGAAGGGGTATATTTATGTTGTCTGCTATTGTTGATCATGCATGTATTCTTTCTCTGGAAAGCCCTTTTTAATCCTTCTTCTGTGTGAACATACACTCTCAAGACAGTTCTATCAAGACACTTAGGGTTGCAGGACAAATATATGTGGAAAATGCTGAAGAGTGTGGCAGAGAATTACGTGAAAAATCACATTTAATCCACAGATTATTGCTTGAACAGCTATGGGATTGAAAATTTACATGCTTATTTGATTATGAGGAAAGGATGCCCCTGTTCTATCTACAGTCTAGTATTTTAATTCCTTGTAGTTAAACATTAGGTCTCAGCTAATTTTCTAGGTATAATATGACCACAGCTAGATTTATTAGATTCTGATGAACAAACTGTTATTTTATCGATTTCAGCTTGTTACTTTCCATAACCTAAGAGCATCTGAAATAAGAGCTCCTTGTTTATTTTCCTTTTAGCATTCATTAACGTGTTTCCTTTTAGCATTCATTAACGTGTGTTCAGTGGTTTAATACATGTTAAGTGATTTTGGTTTTCTTCTCTGATTAGTGGCTTATATTACCACTGTCCTCAGAATCTAGAAGATTATCTTGACTAAATGAATTTTTACTTAAGGTTTAACTGGCATATGGAAACTGTGGATGATATAATAAAATAATAGTGTTTTGGCTGACACTAGGAAACCATGGATGATATCATAGAGTAATAGAATTTTGCGGCTGAGGAGGGACATTAACTTCATCTGGTTTAACTTTTTTGTTTTGTAGTTGAGAAAATTGTTGCCTAGAGAGGGCGGTTAAGTAATTGGTTGCCAAAGGTCATTCAGCTACCTAGTAGTGAAGCCAGGGGAGGAGAAGTAAGAACCATGAACTCTGCTTTATAGTTCTCTTTCTACAACATCACTTTTTGTTTTGCCTTAACTAATGGTTCTTGACATTTTCTTTAAAGTACCATTTTCTTTAAAACCCATCTTTGATGTAGTTGACCTTTATCGACAGCCAGCCATTCGTGCATCTAATATTTAAGTAGTTACAAGTAAACTAAGACCTCAGCCTTGCAAGGTAATAGGAAGATGGACATTTGAAACAACTCCCTGAAATATGTTTTGTTAAGTGCTATAAAGGTGGCTTTTAAAATAAAGAGAGATGGTTTGCTGATTTAGCACGAATGAACCATGTGTGCAGCTTTGAGAAACCAATAGTCAGCTTTTAAAATCATTTGGAAAAAATTTTTGAACTGTTGAATTATTAGAACCTGAGTTAGGCCAGTTCGTGTGAATCACAGGCCTTGAAATAACTTTGAACTTAAAATCGTCTAGGGAAAAATGAATTTTTTTTTGATGAGCCTTAAGAGTTTTGCAAGAATAACTTTGGTTTTTTAGCTTTGAATTTGGGTTGTTTTAAAAAAAAATTATGAAAAAATGCCATGCTTTCTAACAAGAGAGCAACATTTTTACTTTGCTGGAATTGGCAGTGGGAAATTGAAGTCTGGTTAATGTAACTGAACAGCTGAAGTATTGTCATCCTAAATCAGAAGTTAAAAATTCTATGCATTCTAATGACAAAATGCTACCTCTTTAGTCCGTGGCTGTCCATTCTTGTTCTTGTCTGCTTTCCAGCAGAGCCCCCTTTTCTCTCGGCATCCTTGTCAAAAATCAGTCAGCCCAAAATATGTAACTTTATTTCTGGACTCTCAGTTCTCTTCTGTTGGTCTACATGTGTGTCATGCCAGTACTATACTGTTTTGATTAAAGTAGCTTCGTGGTGAGCTTTGAAACCAGGAAGTGTGAGTCCTCCAGCTATGTTCTTTTTAAAAATTGTTTTGGCTATTTTGGGCTGCTCACAATTTCATATTAATTTAAGGATCTGCTTTTCCTCTTGTGCAAAAATGGGAGTCAGAATTTTGGTAGGGATTTTGCTGAATCTGTAGCTCACTTTGGGTAGTATTGTTACGTTAACAATGCTGAGTCTTCCAGTCCATGAACATAGGGTGTGTTTCCATTTATTTAGGTCTTTAATTCTTTCAGCAGTGTTTTGTAGTTTTCAGTGTACAGTTATTCCTAAGTATTTTATTCTTCTGGATGCTATTGTAAATGGAATTGTTTTCTAATTTCCTTTTTGGATTGTTCATTGAGGGACCAGCTCTTATTATGCATTATACCTCTCCTTTCCTACTTGGATTGTTTTGCCCCAGGACAGCGTCTTAGCATTCTCTTCTCTTTTGATTTCTATGATCTTTACTTACATAACCTTTGACTCATTAGGATTGTTGGAGTCACCAGACCTCTACAAAATGATACTCAGTGACTTTATTTCCCTGACTCTAATTTTCATTTATTCCCTCCCTTTATCCCAAAGGGATATTAGAACCTACCCTGATTTTTTTTTTTTTTCCTTTGACCATGCTGGTGTCCCAGTTCCCAGTTTTCTTTTTTTTTTTTTCCCCCCCAAATAAGGCACTCATTGGAATGACTACCTTAGACTCAGCCCTTGGAATTTCCTAACTATAGCACCCAACCTTCCTTCTCAGTCACTCCCTTCTACTGGAACCAGGCTCTGTTTCCTAGTCTCATAAAGAGTTACCCTGCTCCTAGCTTGTCTCAGAACTGGTTCATTAAAGCATTACTGAATAAATTGTTTCCCTCACTACCTCTCTAATCAGTTCTCACTACTCACTTAACCTCTGTGACGCTTAACACTCCCTGACAGTAATAACCCCTACTGTCCACCATCCCTGCTTTCAGGCTGCATTTGATTGCTATTGTCATCTTTGAAACACTAATAATTAATAGCATTTAGAAACAAGTAGGTTATCTAGCCCCTATCTTTATGTGTCTTTTACTTTTCCTTGAAATTTTTTTCAAGCATATGATGGGGAAGGAAAGAAAAAGGAGTTAAAATTGAGAGATAAAGCATGATATTCTCTATAGATTTCATCTTTTTCTAAAAATAAATTTGTTTAAAATTCTTTTATTTCATTAATTTTATTTCCTGATTATTAGGGTAAAATATACTCATTTATAGACTATTTGTAAAATATACAAGAAAATATATAGACTGGAAAATATATTCATTATAGACTATTTGGAAAATATTTGTAAAGAAGAAAAATACCATGTATTATTTAACCATGCATTGACAATTTTTGATAAATGTATTTTCAATTTTTTTTTTATGTTCTTGTTTTTTCTTTATGTAGTTGAAACCATTTGTGAAGATTAAGAATATAGGTAACTCTTTGAAATAGATGGTACTTAAAAATGTGTATGTTCAGTTTTGCCTCACTCCCTGCCTTCTTCCCATTGCCTGGTGGTCATATTATGGGCTATACATTTTCTCCTTTAAGAAATTGATTATGCTTTTCCTTATAGCTGATCACATTTTATAAATATCTTACAGATGATTTGAAGTAATTCACATTTCCTATAGAGTACCATCTTGATGTATGTATTAATTATGGCTATACCTATAAATGATATCTTTTATATGCTAATATCATTCATAGACTGATAGGTTTGTACCATGGTCATACTTATATTTGGTTCTCCTCATATTTCTACTATTTTGGTTTTTAAAATTCTTTATAGTTTGATACAGAACAGTGATGATTCATGGTTATTACACATCCTAAAGCATACCTCTTCTCAGTGTAAAACAATTCTCTATCCCCTATTAAAAACAAAAGTTTTACTAATCTCTCAGTATGTTTTAGAGAAACTTTTTGGGGAGAATACATAATTGAGGTGTTTCCTGAGGCGTTCTGAGTACTGTTTTTGCATATGATGAGAGTTTGTCTGGAAATAGAATTCCTTGCCTGCTTCCTCTTCTAAAAATTAAAGCTGTGTTCCATTCCCTATCGTCCTCAGGGTTTTCTGTTATTCTCGTTCAGATAGCATGGGTAACTCAATAATTTTATTTCAGTCCCATTGTCAAATGTTGCATGTGGAAACTTTTCCCAAGTTTTGGTCTTCTCTTTTGGTCTCTCTCTTCAGTTTATCTTACTTTGCCAAATTTTGCTATTTGATTTAACTGGGTATTTTAAGGGAAAGTTGGAGGAAGGTGTTGTAATCATTAATAATTTATCATTAATGGTGTTAACATTAATATACCAAAGATAATGTCTTTACAAATGTGATTTTTTTAATTGAATTTTATTTTTGAGGGCCTTTTCTCTATCTCTTATCAACCTTCATGGATTATTTTAGACAGTAGTTGATTGTATTTTTGTATCGATGAGTTGTTGCAGCTGTATGCATATTTCTTTAAACACTTTTATTGTTTTTCCAGTTTAACTTTCATAGAAAATTTAAGAGAAGAAAAAGAATAAAAGCGTATAATAAAAATAATCCATAATCCACCATTTATATTCAACCACTGTTAACATATTTTGTTATTTTCCTTTTTTTTTTAAAGTGGAACACAACATGCATATGAATATATGTTTAACTTTGATTCACTGGATGTTTATTGAAGACCTGTTACATACATGAACTATTCTAGGTGCCAGATATTGTTGAAAATTTGCTGTATACAGTTTGTGTGTTGTAATTTTCATTTACTGTTATATTCTAAGCAAAACTCATTTTACTACATTATTTATAACAGCTTTATTCATGGCTTCATAGTCTTTTTTCAGTGTTTTTTAGTTACTTATTTCGTCGTTAAAACCTGTTTTCAAAGAAGAAGCCCAGTATGTTAGATAGATGGACAGGGAGCAATTTAGTTGAAAGGATATTATGACTTGGGGTATCACCTCTCTCCTCCAAAGAAAAACTGTTGAAAACTGTTGTTCTCTCTTGTGGATGTATTATAGTTTATTAATCATTGCTCTGTTGCTGGTAGTTTATATTATTTCTTTTCTTCAGTTTTAATTGTTTCTATTAATATATTTGTACATAAAAATTTGTGTCTGTCTTTCATTTCCCTAAGATGAATTTTAGTAATGGAATTACTGGGTCAAAGAGTATAAATGTTTATAAAACTTTATATAGAATCACAAATTACTTGTCATAACCTGTATAACACTCAGTATTATTTTTAAATAAGATAAACATTTCTGTTATAACATCAAATGCATTCCATAAAAAACCCTTCAAGTTTACCTAGTCACTAAAAATAACAAGATTTATGAGAAAAATAAGGTTAAGGGCAAACCACTCAAGACCTCTGCAATTTTCAAAGCAGAGCACTAACAAAAGCATAATTGGTACCTTATGAGATGACTTGGGCAGCCCAGTTAAACCATTTAGCATGGCTTGTGTTGCCTCAGAAGAGAGTGAAAGATACTAACATACAAGGTGTGGTCTTGAGACAGTACACATGAAAGTCATTTTCTAAGCCAATGTGGTTGCCATAAAGGTGGGCACCAGAGGAAGTGCAGCTTGCTGTGCAAAAGATGGGAATGCTCCTTTGGGATTCCTGGGTACAGGTGCTCATTTTAAATGTTCTTGAAATAGAGCTGAGAGGGCTTCTGCTTGGCAGCAGCTGAGCTGAATGAGGATCTTTTTCTTTCTCACTGAAAGTTATATAATTCTATTCCTGCTATTCCAGATCCCCTTGCCTAGGAAAATTAATATGTGAACCCACTTCCTTGTTACACTGGAATGATCTTATTTACAAACCACTTGAAAGCTCGTGTTACAGAAACATGTCTCACAACATAACAGACTGTATTTGCTAATTTGATGCGTGAAAATTTGAATAGAATTTTATTGGTTTCGTTCAAACCTTTTCAAACTGGAAATAACTACCTTAGCTAATAAAGAATGGAATATCTGTTTCAAAACATGTTTTCAAAACCTATAGTCAGAAAACAGCAACTGTGTTTAATGATTGATTGTACTGCCATTTCAACACCTCAGTCTATGGTAGTGAATTTTAAATTTGCAATTTATTTTGGTGGTCATCAGGTGTTCATAGAGATTTGGATCACAGGGCTTTAAATTGTCAGCAGCTTATAAATATTTATTTGCTGAGGGTACAAACATCATCTTGTAGTGAGTCATTTGTGGCAATGGCTTAATCTAGGATTATGCAGCATTCAATTATAGCACCAGAAAGGACAGGAAGTAGAAGAGTGAGTTCAAGGTTGGGTGTCTTTTTCTGAGCGGATTGTGTGTGTCAGACGTAGGCTGTGGTGGGAGAAAGTGGAAACCTGCACTGCTAAGAAAGTAATTCAAGTAATTGAGGTTGAGGCCTGTAAGAAGAAACTGAGGAAATGATTGGTACAATAGAATGGGAGAAACAAGAGGATTATAGATACTGGAGACAGAATGACCCTGGGAGCAGCTGTTGTAATAGTAAAGGAAAGAGCTGAATAACACTAGCTGTTGAGATACTATAGTTCAAGATTTTAGAGGCAGAGTAATTCGCATATTGCTGCTGTCCATAGAAATGAGTTTCTTTGGTATGGATGGAGGTTGTTGGAGTTGAGGAATAAAAGGAATAAAAGAGTCATTGAAGGGCAGATTGGAAGTGGGTTAGTCTCAGGGACATTGGGAGCCTGCCCCAATGAGACATAGAAGAGGAATGTATAGAACTTGTATAAACTGGTCCCAGAATCCTCAGTGAATGAGGTAGCTGAGATACTGAGAAGGATAGAGGGTGGCATAGTTTGATGGCATGATTGTAAAGAAATAGAACTTTTGGTAAGGATGCTCAAGCATGACTTCAGTCATCTGAGTGGCCATGGCGATCCAGGGCAGTGTCCACTGAGGGTAGGAGAATGGGCCCTTTGGGCTCCACAGGGCCAGGGGGAAGTTGTACTTCAGAAGGATAAGGAGGTTGGTGGAAGTCAGAGTGGTGTTAATGGGTGACAGTCTAGAAGCAGATCATTGAAAGGGGATAAGGAGTGGACAGCCAGGGTGCTAAGCCTACCAGCACAAGTTGAAGTCCAACTAGGTTTTAGAAGCCTGAGAAAGTTGGCTGACTGCAGTCTTTGCCCTGTCTTCAGTTGTAATGTGAAGTTGCTCTGATATGTTGAAAAAGAATATTCTCTACTTAGGAGGCATAGTTTCTGTTGAAGTTGGTAGTTGCTGTTTGGGCTGGTAGAACCAGAGAGACCTTGAGCAAATTGGGGAGAACAGATGTTCCCAGGAGGCTGGGAAGAAATTGGTTATATCCACCAGTCTACTTGACAGATAAGATAAAATTTCTAGTAGAACAAAACCACGAATTATCAAATGACTGCATGTATGACTTAAGGATGTGCCTGCATTGTTTTTTTTTTTCTTGTCTGGCTGCTTACAGGTCCTTTTTATCTAGCTTAACGTGGAGTTGAATTTACAGAACTCCTAGATGCTCTTGATACTTTGAACTGTGTCTGGAAAACTTACTCATTATTTTTTGTTATTATTACCAGTAATAACAACAAATTGTTATTTATTAGAACAGAGTTCTTTATTTTCCTGGGAAAGGTGTTTTGAAGTTTAAATATGGAAGTTGGTGATCACTTAAGATTAATTTTTTCTAAAATTTTTGATGTTAGTACAAGTACTATGCTATGATTTTGCAAGCTTCTTGAGATAAGCAGAGGGGTAAAAACCGTTGAGTTTTCCATCTTTTTCTATCTTTTTTCCATCTTTTAAAAAATTTAGGTAAAGTACGTATAATGAAATACACAGATTTTAAATGTCCTGCTGGTTGAGTTTTGAAAAATGCATACACCTAGTAACTATCACTCCAACCAAGATATAGGACATTTCCATCACCACAGAAATTCCATGATGCCTCTTTGCAATCAGTTCAACAGTTTCCCTTCCACTCCCCTTTCCAGGGTAACCATTGATCTGATTTTTGTCACCATAAATTACTTTGGCCTATTCTATAACTTTACATAAGTGGAAATACTAGTATATACTTTCTTGTGTAGTTTCTTTCACTCATACAGTCTATGAAATTCATCACTATTGTTACCAAGTCTATTTTCATTGCTGATTAGCATTCCATTTATATATATGCCACAGTTGGTTATCTGTTCATCTGTTGATGGATGTTTGTGTTGTTTCCAGTTTTGGCTCTTGTGGCTAAAAGGGCTGTGAACATGGCCAGGCATGGTGGCTCACACCTGTAATCCCAGCACTTTGGGAGGCCGAGGCAGATGGATCACTTGAGGTCAGGAGACCAGCCTGGCCAACGTAGTGAAACCATGTTTCTACTAAAAATACAAAAATTAGCCGGACGTGGTGGCAGGTGCCTGTAATCCCAGCTACTCTGGAGGCTGAAGCAGGAGAATTGCTTGAACCTGGGAGGTACATATTGAAGTGAGCTGAGATCCTGCCTGGGCAACAGAATGAGACTCCATCTCAGAAATAAAAACGTTGTGGGGAGGGATATGAATATTTGTGCATAAGTCTTTTTTTTGTGGACATATGTTTTCTTTTCTTTTGGATAATTACTCAGAAACGGAATTCTTGGATCATAGAATAGGTGTATGTTTAACTTTATAAGAAACTGTGTTTTCCAAAGTAGTTGAAAGTTTTTTACACTTTAGCAATGTGTAAGATTGTATAATAGTTACCCCACCTCCTTGACAATGTTCAGTGTTATTTTCTTTGGTGCTAGTGGCTCTCATTGTGGCGTTCGTTTGTAGTTCTCTGATGACTAAAGATGTTTAGCACCTCTTCATATGCTTATTGGGTATGTATATAATTATGAAACGTCTGCTCACATCTTTTGTCCATTTTATCTAATTTGGTTAAAAAAGTTTTGGTTCTTTATATATTCTAGAAACAAATCATTAAAAAAATTTAACCAACATCTCTCCCTTCCCCCAGACAAGTTCTTTCTTACATATATGTGTTGTGAATATTTTCTCCTAGTTTGTGACTTTAATTTCATTTTCTTAATGTTTTTTGAGGGACAGAAGTTGTTAATTTTGATGAATTTCAGTTTTTAATTTTGATAATTTTTAAATTTTGATGTTTTTAAATTTTGATAATTTTCAGTTTTTTCTGGTTGCTTTATGTTCTGTGTCACCTGTCCAGGAAATCTTTGCTTACCCCAGGTTGTGAAGATTTTTCTATCCTACATTTTTTTTTTTCTCAGCCTGAGGGAGAGCAAGGGAGAGATGGAAGGAAAGACGGAAAGGGATGGGGGAAAGAGAGAGAGAGAGAAAGAGAGAGAGAGAGAAAGAGCAAGCAATAGAGAGAGTCCAAGGCAGAGAGAGAAGAAGAAAAAGAGAGAGGGCGAGGGAGCCAGAGAGCAAGAGCGACAGGACCCCAGAGAGGGAGCGTTCCGCTCTGGCAGACATGGCCCCTTCTATCCTACGTTTTCTTCTAGAAGCTTTATAGTTCTGGCTTTTACATTTAGGTTTATATCTCAGATTGGGTTTTGTATGATATGTAAGATAGGGGTTAAGGTTTTTTTTTTTTTTTTTTTTTTTTTAGTAACCCTAGGAAGAGTTTTTTAAACATTTATTTTTTCAATTTTTATTTACACATTATAATTGTACATATTTATAGGGTACAGTTTGGTGTTTTGATACATATCTCTGCTGTATAATGATCCAATCAGGGTAGTTAGTGTATTCATCACACCATACATTTATCATTTCTTTGTGATAATAAACTTGAAAAGCCTCTCTTCTAGCTATTTTGTGATATACTGTGTTTTGCTGTTAACTAGTCACTCTATTGTGTGTTAGAACATCAGAATTTATTCCTCTTATCTAACTGTAAGTTCGTACCCACTGACCAACCTTTCCCCATCCTCCACTTTCCCCTCCCCTCCTCAGTCTCTGGTAATAATTACTCTGCTCTATTCCTATGATACTAACTTTTTTTTTTTTAAAAAAAAGATTCCACATATGAGTGATATCATGCAGTATTTGTCTTTCTATGTCTGGCTTATTTCAGTTAACATGATGTCTTCCAGGTTCATTCATGTTGTAGCAAATGACAATGTCCATTTTTTTTAAAAGGCAAATAATATTACGTTGTGTACATTTACCATATTTTCTTTATCCATTCATTCTTTGTTGGACAGTTAGGTTGATCTCATATCATGGCTATTGTAAATAGTGCTACAATAAACATGGGAATGCAGATACCTCTTCAACATACTAATTTCATTTTCTTTTGATATATACACAGTAGTGCGATTGCTGGATCATATGGTAGTTGTTGTTGTTGTTGTTGTTGTTTACCCCCTACACAGTCTTGTTCTGTCTTCCAGGCTGGAGTACAGTGACATAATCATAGCTCATTGCCGCCTTGAACTCCTGGGCTCAAGCCAGCCTCAGATCTCAGCCACCCAAGTAGTGAGGACTACAGGCATACATCACCATGCTTGGCTAATTGTAAACATTTTTTGTAGAGACAGTGTTTTGCTAATGTTGCCCAGACTGGTCTCATACTTTTGAATGGCCTAAGTGATCCTCTGTTCCCGGCCTGCCACACACTGGGATTACTGGCATGAACCATCATACCTGGCCTTACTTTTAATTTTTTAAAGAACCTCCAAAGTCAGGCCAGGCACAGTGGCTCACGCCTGTAATCCCAGCACTTTGGGAGGCTGAGGCGGGTGGATCACGAGGTCAGGAGATCGAGACCATCCCGGCTAACACGGTGAAACCCTGTCTCTACTAAAAATACAAAAACAAAATTAGCTGGGCATGGTGGCGGGCACCTGTAGTCCCAGCTACTCGGGAGGCTGAGGTGGGAGAATGGCGTGAACC